>NC_059141.1:7148048-8582214 GCF_020740605.2 Lemur catta | reverse complement strand
ATGGCAGGACCTGGTTTTTGGGGGGGCTTCTAGGCAGCACACAGTATCCATTGGCTCCGGGCAAACATTTGCCACCCTCCCCTGCTTGTTCCACTCCCACAGAACTTCCTCACCCCTTGCACGCACAGCGGAATTCCTCAGGCCTGTGTTGGTCTCCCTCGTGAGTGGGGAGCTCCGGGAGAGCATGGATCATGCCCAACTTACCCTCAATTTCCCCACGACACCCAGGCAGAATGCACAGCCCAAACTTGGGGCTCAATAATGTTTTTTGAGTTGCTGAAACCCAGAAGACCACACCACTGTATGTCTCATAAGGTACGACTAACTTCCATATATTGCTTCCTTATATTGTCTCCAATCCTAGTACTATACCCATTTTATGGAAGGAAATAGAGGTTCACTCTGAAATTCTAAGGGCACTTTGATCATTTAAAGGAGTAGCTTCCCAGATGTGTGTAGACACGGTGGCCCAATCTCTTCTACCAAATGCCACCCTACTCCAGCAATTCTCATCTGCAGTGTCATGACCCACTGCTGAGTCAAATTTATTTGTGAGTTATAACTTAAGTAATGTTGGCTAGTAAGAGTTTAAGCAGCTATGTTATTAAAGTTTAAAGAATAACAAAATAGCAGGTTCCAGATTGGCTGCTAATGACCTATTTTCACCCATTTTTATTCCCTTCTGCTTTCCTGAGGGGCAGAGATGGGGAGTGTTGGGGTGGGGAGCCCATCACTCTCACCAGCCTCTCCTGTCCTAGACACCCCAGGCCAGAGGGAGCCACTATTGCTCATGTCCCACTACTAGTTGCAGCAGTGCATTCATGGAGGGCCTATTTCCCAGAAAATTTGGGGCGTGGAGGTTTTAGGAACCTGGGTTTCCCCATGGGTTGTGATTTCCACCTACACAGGGACGGGGAAGGACTGAGAATTTCTGTCTTCCACTAGCACCCCAGGGTACTTCAGATGGCCAACTTCCTAAAATGGTTTTAGTTTAAAGAGCCACTCATCACTCAGCCCCTTTTGAGCCCCTCAATCTCATGTTATAAAAAATAATAGGTAAAAACTACCTTTGGGCACATTTTAATGTACTTTCCCATACCTCTTACTTCGATTTATTCTCAAAATTGCCCTAAGAAGTAGACCAAAAAAATATTAACCGTCCCATTTTATGAATGATAAAATCTGAGGCATAGGCTTGTTTATGTATCACACAGCTTTGCAAGCCCAGACGACTTCATGGTTTCTGTGTTCAAAGGAGGCGTCAAACAGTGGGGTGGGTGTGGTGGGGCGGGTGTGGTGGGGCATGGCAGCTTGGGCAATGCACGGTTCCCAATGAACAAGCAGTAGCGCAGTCTTGGCTTTGCACAGCACAAAGGCCTTTGGCCAGAAACAAGGCATATTGTTTTACTGCAAGGTGGGCTTCTGCATTAATTGCTTGGGGGATTGCTCTTATTTTTAGCAATAAGCATTTCTGCATAAATCCAAAATCAGCACTCCTGGACATATCTAAAGGAACACAAAGTACTTTGGGAAGTAATTAGAATTTATGCCTTTTTAGTCCCATTTCTGTATCACAAAGAGTACGCGTGCAAAGTATTACAGATAGATTCATGAATGTAGAAATAGCCTGTAAGAAAACCCTGGAAGTAAAAAAACAAACAAACAAAAACCAAAAAGCATTCATGACCTAATTTTTGCTATTGAGAATTTATTCCAATAAATTCAGAAAATTGGTTCAGCATAAAAACCAAGTCAACTTTTAAATGGCGTGGATGAGACCACAGGGCTATTCTGCTTCATCAAGTACTTTTATTTGAGATTCAAAAAAATCAAAATAAACAAAATTTTAAAAACTAGACCTATGTAAAAATTTGAAATGACTGAAAAATTGCAAATATATTCAAAGCATTTCAATTTCACAGTACACATTAGTGCCGTTGTGTGAGAAGCCCAGAAACAATGTGTTTGTGTTGTGGGCTGTGCCTGGCCTCAGCAGGAACACACGACGTGGGCACCAGCAATTGCATCTTCATGTGTTGTCGATGCATCTTAATACAGTGGACATATGCTCAGCTCTCTCACTTATACCAGCTGTTTAAAGACTTGGAGATACTGGGTGGCAAGGATTTCACATTAGTAAGAACACCTCCCTCCTCCCCCCAGAAGAGAGGCAGAAAGCTGGGAGTTTAAAGGCTCATGTAACTGAAAAGACCAGAGGTAGAGAATGAGGCATGGCCAGATCTAGAGACACCATAGATGTGAGCCATCAGTTTTATTGCATCAGTCAGCTCTGCTCTCCAAGGCTGTGATGGTTCAATTATGGGTCAACTTGACTGGGCCATGGGGTTCCCAGATATTTAAACTTTACTCTAGGTAGGCTTCATGCAGTACCTTGAAGGCCTGAATAGAACACAATGGCTGATCCTCCAGTGGATAAGAGGAAATTCCTCCCCCTGGACTGACTTGATCTAGGACATGGGTTATAACACCATTGGCTCTCCTGGGTCTCCAGCTTGCCAACTAAAAATCTTGGGACTTCTCAGCCTTTATTATTGTATAAACATCATAGAGTGTACTTATTATACAAGCCTAGATGGTATAGCTAACTACACCTCTAGGCTATATAGCATAGCCTATTGTTCCTAGGCTACAAATCTGTACAGCATGTTACTGTACTGAATACTGTAGGCAATTGTAACACAATGGTATTTGTGTATCTAAACATAGAAAAGGAATGGTAAAAATATGTATTATAATTTTATGAGACCACCATCATTTATGTGAGCAGTCACTGACCCAAATATCATTTATGCAGCGTGTGGCTGTGTGTTTGTGTGTGTGTGTGTGTGTGTGTGTGTGTGTGTATGTATGTATCTCCTATTGGTTCAATTTCTTGGGAGAAGCCTGAATGATACAAATGTGTTGGCTACATTCAGGAAGAAGCTTCAAGAAGCTCCAGGCTTATGCTCTGTCTTAGCAATCCCAGTGGATTTTTTCTCAAGTTTCAGCCTAAATCCTGGGATTGACTCTGATTTCCCTGCTTGGGTCATGTGCCCATCCCTGGACGCATCACTCTGCCTGGGGATACAGAATGTGCTGCCTGACTGGCTGAGCTGGGGGAAGTGCCCATCCCTGGAGTCAGTGGTGGAGCTGTCCCCACTAGAGCCACAGGAACTGGGAGTGAGAGAGGAAAGATCCCCCCAGGAAAGCCAGGATGCTGCCACCCTATGACAGAAAGAGATGGTGACAGGTAAGAACAGATGTCCTTTACAGGGCCATGCCCTAGTTGTGACTTTCTTGATTTAGCTTGGGAGCCAGAAAGGGTAGAATGTAAATTGCTGCCATGCTACTTAGCAGGTGGTTTTGGACAATACATTTTGTCAAGGCTTCACTTCCTCATCTTTAAAATAAGAATATTTAGATTAGACATAATGTATGCAAGCTTCCAGCATACATTATGTGCAAAGACCTAGCATATATGAATATTCAATAATTGGTAGCTAAACTTACCCTATAAGTGATATAAGAGTTAAGTAACAGTGGCCTAGTTCTTTTAGTTATAAAAATTCATTTAAGGCAGTACAGTAGTTCTCAACCCCTGTTAATCCCCAAGATAGCTAAAAAATATTATATTAATATATCCCATTAATAGAAGCTGTTCGCATTGGCAGGGAGTAAGGGGAATCAGGATCTCCAGGGGAAGGGTGTCCATTGAAAATGCCCTCCTGCCTCTTCTCTGTGCAGCTCCCCTTCCTCCCCACCTTGGGAATCGCCGATGAGCCATTACACGGGCTTATTAGAGCACGCCACAGCAAATTTCTCTCTGAATTATGGCTCTAGCCAAAAATCATTTGAAAAAGAAAAAATACTCAGAATTGAGGTATAGTCTTCCCCCTCCCCCAACAGCAGAAGGAGATAATTCACACTTACACTTACAGTTCTAATCATAACCCATGTCTATTATAACCATGGTGGTTAAAAATGTGCCTGCTATTTTAAGTCCCTAATTATTTTTTAATAGTACTATCATTTCTTTCCATTAAGTCTGTGTCAGTGAACTAGAGCTTGGCCAAAAAGAGCGAAAATCCATGTAGTCAAAAGTTGACTGATAATAGAAGTATGCCTTTTTTCTTAATCTCTGATACCAAAATGAAAGGGATAAGAGAAACCAGGAAACACAACAAATGACAACTATTAATTTAGTGCTAGCATGATTTGCATAGTAATGCAGGAAATGTGCTGCTGATTATTGTATTTGCTCTATCATTAGGACCCTGAGAAATGTTTGGAACTTGCCTGCATTCTCCCCCGGTTAACACTTTGGTGATAACTAAGCCATCTTCAGGGTTTGAATTGTCTCAGTGGCCCAAACTGATGACCCTCACTCAGGACAGTTCCCTTTTTAAAAAAATTATTTTTCCCTGTAAATACACAATTAAAAAAATATATAGAAATCACATTCACTTAGGTTTGTGCCCTATAAATTTTGAAGCAACTTTTTTTTACCCATTTGTGCCACATTTGACTGAGACAGTGGACTTGTCCGCATTAGTCACAGAGAACCCCCATTTCAGGAATTATTCCACCCGAGATCCTATCCAGGAACATTAAACCAATAGGTTTCTAAGTCAAGCCAAGTCCAGAAAGAGAAGCCTAGTAGGAAATTGAGAAGTCAGAGAGGAAGGGTGGTAAAAAAGCAAAAGCAGATAGAAAATTCTAGAAATATAAGATTTTATCTCAGCTTAGTCCAACTTTTGGATTAATTATGAACTTTTTCTACTTTTTCTCTACTAAGCGTCTTAACCTAATTGGTCTACCCAGAACTTAAGGACCACAACTTACTATTTCCTGCCTCCATTTATTCAGCCTTTGTATGTTTTGGATTCCATCATTCTATTTAATTCACCTCCCTTGTCAGAGGCCATTTCAAATCCCAAACCCTCCAGGCAGCTGTCCTCGATCAGTTTCACCTGGGTGGAGTCACTGCTCAGCTCCTAACCCAATATCACCCTTTTCACACTTCTTGAAACATCCATGATTGCTATTTTCTTTCCCCTTGTTATCTCTTCCTAAATATTTCATTTCATTTAACAAATGTTTACAGAAGCAGCAGACACTGTAGGCACCAGCTCCCTGCCATCTCGAAGTCTCATGGTGGGTTTATAAAGGAGCAACATCAGACACACCTTCAATTACCAGCAAGCATGGAGGGGGTGCAGGTGACACTGGGTGGGCCGGACAGGAAAAGAAGGAATAGCAATTTCAATAGTGCAGGCCATTTTCCCGCAGTGACCAAGAGCCTGAGTAAATGTGAGCTGGGAGATGAGTGTGCATGTGGTCTTCGCTCCCTTGTGTCTTCCCTCCCCGCCTTCCTACCTCCTTACTGTGGGTTTCACAGGGCAAACGTCTCTCATATTTAGTATGCATTTCTTTCTAAATGGCCCCTAAAGGCAAGTCAACTACCTAATTTATTGCCCAACAGAAGAAGCAGTGATAAGATGCAATACTGGGGGGAACACAGAGTGGGGGACACATTGAGAGATGCATGTTAATAAATCGGTTTCTAACTCAGTGCCTCCCTCAGAAATTTTCAAGGGTAATCTTGAATTTTTTTTTTTTTTTTTTTTGAGACAGGGTCTCACTCTATTGCCTGGGGTAGAATGCAGTGGCATCATCACAGCTCTCTGCAACTTCAAATGCCTGGGCTCAAGCAATCCTCCTGCCTCCGCCTCCCAAGTAGCTGGGACTCCAGGAACAAGCCGTCATGCCCAGCTAATTTTTGTATTGTTAGTAGAGATGGGGTCTCACTATGTTGCCCAGGCTGGTCTTGAACTCTTGGGCTCAAGCAATCCTCCTGCCTTGTCCTCCTAAGTTTCTAGGATTACAGGCATGAGCCACCACGTCCGGCCTCAAGGATAATTTTGAAAACAGGAGACTTTTGTCTTAGGTGCCGCTGTTCCCCAGAACCTAACATCGGAGGGAGATGTTCTCTGGGGAAGCTCACAAGGGCATGGGTTTTGGTCCTTTCTTGCCTCGATGCCTAATAGTACCTAGCATAGGTATTGCCTAATAAGCTCCCAGGCTCACAACAGCTTGAAGACCAGAGGAGTGAAAACAATTCAGAGGAAGCTGGACACCCGCGGGGATGTGCCATGAGCAGAGCTGGGATCACGGTGGTCTCCGGGATGCGGGAGCCTGGGTGGGTTGTTTTGCAGGAGAGGGCAGCCCTCTCCAGGCTGTCAGCCGAGCTCCAAGTTCCCCCCTCCTTCCCCCTCCTTTCCACAAAGAGTTTCTTTCAAGAAAAGGAATTCTCACAATCTAGCTTTGCTGGAATACTTTCTTCATTTGACCCAAGTCCAGGGCATTTCCCCAAGGACCCCTGGTCATGTCAGAGGTGGCTCAGAGTTGGTGAAAAGAGATCTGGGTTTAGTGGTAAGATACTCCTCTTATTATGTGTTTTCCATTCAGCCTGCCAGGGGCTTATCTTCTCTTTAACTGTATTTTGCTCCAGTGTTGGCAAAGAAACAGCAGAAACTGTAAGCTGCATGCAAATTTCACACAGGCCTAGGATTCTGAACACAAACTAAGATCCTGCAAGACCTATTTTTACGTTTGGGATAAGTAGCATGTCATGTGACCATGACCATGTGTGTTATGTGTGTTCTTGCCCTGGACCCAGCTGGTCCTGCTGTGGGGTCTGAGCCAGTGAGGGCAAAACGATTGGCATATACTTCTGAGACGTAGCCTCCCAGAAAACCCTCTGATCATCATTATCAAATTTAACACTTTTTCCATAAAAAGGAAGTTCCAAGAGCAGTTCTGCTACTTGCAGAAACAAAAATCAAAATGAACCTATTCTCATATTGTAAAAAAAATAAAAATAAAAATCTTTCAAATAAGATTCCAAAGACACAACTCAGCCTTGAACTGAAATCAAGACTTAAACATGAGCTCAGACAGCATGGAAATAAATCAATCATGTACGCTACATGTTTCAATAAATATGCCAACAGTAATAAAATTTTAGGTGTGGCCTTCAAAAGCTAACATTTCTTATATTAAATTCCCTGTGGCATTTTTGAATTGAGTTGAATAACAAAATAAAGCAGTTTGTATATTTATGGGATTCTTTTCTTCAGAAACTTTTTGACTTCAGTAAAATGCATCCCACATGTATGATAACTAAACCGCATGAGGCATGCATTTCCCTTCACACCATTTTGCAGTTAATGGGTGTTTCAAGGCACAATTTTCCAAGTGCCCCTCCCACTTTCCCCAGACAAGATGTTCTAAGAAGAAAAAAATAAAAATAAGACAACTAGGGGGAGATACTTCATCGCTGTTTATAAACAAGTATACTCCAGATCACGATGGAAGCGGGAAGTCCATTCATTTCTTTCACCACTCCAAAGCCAAGTGAGCCATTTCCAGGGCTTTGTGTTATCTGATATTCAGCCTTGATAGCCATAGATCAAGAGAGATCCTTTGTAAAATAGCAGATACTGAAGGATATTAAAGCATTCACACACATGCTCACAAATTCTTAAATGACACCACTTTCAGAAAAAAAAAATCATTAAAAGGAAACAAAACAAACAGCTCTCAACCATTTCTTCCTGTCTGCTAGCCCCACCTGGGATAAGACTGTAACTATGCTTAGATTCGTTCAACAGGTATTTACTGGGCATCCATGATGTGCCAGGCATGTGCTGGGCCCGAGGACACAGTGCTGAAGACAGTTCTGCACAGGAGTCTGGAGGAGGATGTGGGCCGAGGCACCGTGGCTCAGATTTCAGAAAGGGGAGTATCAGGGGACCCCGTAAGAGCTGGTATCTGAGCTAAAGCCATTCTGGAGGCTGAGAAGAAGAACGAGAGGAAAAGGTGCCAGCTGGAGGGGATAGCAGAGTGGAGGGAGGGCAGGAAGCGAGGTCCGGTCTGCAGCCCGAGTGGGTAGGGCATGACACCGCTGAGGGTGCAGGCAGCAGGGCCAAACCCCCAGGGCCCAGCAGGGCCTTGCAGGGAACACACTGGAATCTGGGCTTCATCCTAAAGGGATTAGGGGTGGGAGAGGTCACTGAAGTATACTTGTTTATAAATAGTTGTAACCCTACAGTGACAAGGTGACATCTGGGTTTTCATCCGAGTAGCGACAAGGTCAGGGTTGTGCTTTTTCTAAATCACTTGAGTTGTGGTTCAGAGACTAGATTGGAGGGCAGCAAGGCCTAGAGGGCAGAAGGGTCCTTCCCAAAACAGCCTTGTATGAACAGTGTTCTCTGTTTGAGACCTCCTTGCAGGCCCCGAGTGCCAGTCTCCTCACCGAGAGGCAGGAAGCAAGTGGATCCTATGATAAGATGTCCCCCCACATGGCATCGTCCTCAGACAGAAACCGTAAGGCAGTTCAGCTGACACCTGGGACTTCCCGTGCCGGTGGGCACTCAATCACACCTAGAAGGGCTTGTTGAGTCGTTAGATTTTGGGCTGCTTGCAATAGGTTGTTTTTAAATTTTTAGGTTACAATTTCCTTATCTCTTACAAATGCTAGGTATTTATATTTTAAATCAAACCATGCAGAACTGATATTTCTAAAACTGTGAGAATTTCACTGTATACAGTGAGATACCCAGATCTGCACCCTCCTCTGCTCTGAGAGTCCCCTAGTACTGAGAGGCTTGTGAAAGCAAGGGTGAGTCATTGGTTTTCTTTATGGCCTCTGGGATAGAGGATAATGTGCTAGCTAAGAATATTACGGAAATATCTCAGAATCATGGGTTAGACACTGGGGGGGCGGTGAAACTACAGAACATCCCAAACCTGTTCCTAATCCTAAGAGCATCAAATTGAACACTGGCCTCCATACATCAAACTGGGATAAGAGATCTCTGAAAATCCTTAGATGTGGAATTTTAATTTTTTTTTAACTTCTAAAGGTTAGATGTGAAAATAACATCATGATAACCTCTTTATCTACCAGGACAGCAAGGCTTACGAAGCAATGATGCTTCCATTGATCAAGAGAAACTAACCAGCCTGCACGTTTGCTTTAAAAGTTCCCAGATAACCTGAGAAGTGACAAGAAACAGAGACCATAAATAAAGTTAAGTGTCCCAAAGAAAAAAATACAAACTGGCTTTGTTCTGTCCCACGGAATAATTCTTTTTCATGCTACGTAGCAAAGGAGCTCAATCTAGTTTTGTCTGTTTTACTAAGAACAAATTCCACATAGGGTTCTCAGATCCTTTTTTTCTGCATATTTCTCTAAAGATTTAAAGCTTTGCAAAAACAGACTGTACCAGAGTAGAGTCCCACTTTTACTTTTAAAGCCAGGGATAAATAAGAAGGAATGATCTGAGACAACCATTAGTAGTAGACTCCACAGGCACCAGCACCGGATCCTTTGCTAAAAATATTAAATGTTTTTAAATGTATGTTTGATCATAATGTTCATAAGAAACAGTTTTCTATTTAATTTTATAAAATCCAAACACTTATTTTATCTCAGCTCAACCTGGGGTGGTTCAGTCAATTGTAGTTGGGCCACAGGAAGCTCCTCATTTCTTATGAGTATCTCAAAGTCTGTGCTTGGGAGACTCATGTGTGTTCCTCCAGGGTGATTCCTACAGGCCCTGACACATACCTTGAAGCTCAACTGCTGAGCAGAAAAGATAATGGCATTTAGGACCTTTGATTTTTAAAATAATACCTGGAATGAACCAATCAACTAACGCACTACTCAGTTAGAGTGAACATTTGCCTTCCAGAGTCCTGTGACCCTTCTTCTGTGGACATTATTACAGTTTTACTTTGAGAAACTACTTCTTCCTGCACCGTCAACCCATGTACACCAGTGGAGCCAACTCCAGCCCTGCATCCAGAAGAGACCACTGACTCAGGCCTGCCACTCAGAGGAGCACATCCTCCCTGCACAGTGACTGGTTTGGGGACAGGTGATGTTGCAGTCAGAGCCAATGAGAGTCAATGACTCTGGCCGAGGGACATTTAGTCACTCATATTCCTGCTGGACTTGAACCTGGACAAAAGTGAGGGTTGAGTGGCTATTTTGCCACCATGAGGCAAGAATCCACTGAGAATGGAGCTCAGGCTCTACAGAGGGTGTAGGTGAGAGATGGAGAGAGGGAAACTGAGTTCTGGGGACATCATATGAGCTCCTGGACCAAGCAGCATACAGAATGACACATTTCTAGACTTTGCAGTTATACATGTCAATAAATTTCCTTTTCATGCTTAAGCCAATTTGAGACAGGTTGTGTGTTATTTTCAACAAAGGGAGTCCTAATTCATAATATCACATATAAAAGTAGGAATCGCTAATAACACAACTTTGGGCAATATGACCCTGCAGACACAAATCTGGAAATGACTCAACTATATTGCCAAGTAGGACTTACTCTCCCATCAATAACTTCTTAATGTGGCATATCCCCTTTAGGGGTCTGCAATGCTGCTGAATAAATGAAAATTCTAAAATTTTTAAAAAGCATTAACCCTAAGATAAGATGTTAAACCAACATAGTGAGATAAAAACGGAGACTCAGGTCTAAGGAAACCAAAGTAAGGATAGTTAACGATTCATCATTGTTGTACATAATGGTGCAGAATACATACTATTTAAAGTCAAATTACTATGGGGTTTCAATTCTAATAATGATAAAGCAGCTTATATTGGACTGAGTCATCAGGCAATCAGCAACAATGAACACTTTCTGAAAAAGCTGCCTGACAACAAAATCCAACCAGTTAATGATGAATCAAATGGTGGCGTTGGGATGGAACACCATAGGACAGTGACTGGTGGCAAGTCCTGAATTAATCCATAAGTCAAACCAACACTAAACAACTATGGAAATCATGACGATAAATGTGAATTTCATAAATATGGATGGTATAAACATAGTAATCTATCAAAAACTGATACCTAGTAGGAAGAGATGAAGAAGTATGAGATTGCTAATGTTCCTATCTTTTAGAGCAGGAGGCCAGCAAATAGTGCCTGAAATTGAACCCAGTAGTTAAACAAAGAAGATGCCATGACTCCAATCACTTAGCAATTCCAAAATCTCTTTTTTAGTGTAAATGTGGGGTCATCCATAGCGATGTTTGCCACCACAAGGAGAAAGCTAGCCTGGGCATGAACCAAACCCAGAAGAAAACAGAGCAAGAGATATGGGTGCAGGAGAGAGACAATGAAAATTGATAATCTCATTGTCATTCCTGTATCCAACTGCATCTAGAACTGACCACCAAGGCTTTCAACTTACATGAGCCAATAAATTCCTTTTTATAAGCTAAAAAAATAAGTTTTTAATGTTACAGAATCTTTTAGAAAATAATCTTTCATGGGCGCAAGAAATTTTGTGATCCAGCAAAACTTTCTGTATCAATTCAGATTTTCTTCTAATAATATATTAAAACAATGAACTCAAGTGCAACTCAAGTAAAATCAAGTTTAACTCATTGTCATTAAGAGTATGGACAGATTAAATTCATCTTTATAAACTATTTCTATCCATCTACCTAATACATCTATCGATACTTCTTTATGTATATGTGGAAGAAATGATCTTCACTTGTGCTAAGAATATTTGGTTTTGGTGGGTAGGATTTCATGTGTATTTTTTATTAATAACTTTCATAGTTTTATTGTTCTTCAGTGAGTGTATGGGATTTTGTTTAATAATCAGCATGTTTCACATTTACAAAATCAATAGCGTGATTTTTAAAAGCGGGCAAGAGGAGAGACAGAGATTCTGGATGTATACACAGTCGGCCCTCCTTATCTGTGGGTTCCTCATCCATGGATTCAACCAACCATGATAGAAAATATTTGAAAAAAAGAAACACAATAAAAAATAATAATACAACTATAAAAAATAATACAAGTAAGAAAAACCAATACAATGTAACAAACATTTCCATTGTATTAGGTACTACAGGTAATCTAGAGATGATTTAAAGTATACGGGGGATGTGTGTAGGTGATATGCAAACACCACACCATTTATATTGGGACTCAGGCATCCTTAGATTTTGGTATCCACGGGAGTCCTGAAACCAATCCCCCACAAATACCGAGGGATGACTATATGTCAACCTATTAATTTGAGGTGGTGGAAATAAAAGGGTTGGTACTGTCTTTTTTATTTTATTTTATACATCTCCAAAAATGAAACAAACAAATAAACCCATAAGGAACGAAGAGTCAATAAACCCCAGCATGACGTTGGGATTAATACATCGCAGACGGAGGGGTTTCAACACCACCGAGATACTGCAAGCCAAGGTCCTGGGAGGCAGATGAGTAAACAGGACCCAGGGAGGTCACAACCCATCGCCGCAGGGCACCGCCGTGGGGGAGGGGCGTTGCCAGCTCTGGAGCCTGATCCATGAAGCACCAGCTTCACGCCTTTTACATTTTCTTGATGAAACAAGAATTAAGTCTATGTGTCTACAGACTTCCTGTGGGTGAAGCTAACTGTGAAGCGCCCACGTTGTGCTCGGGGTGCATGTGTGTGCTGTGTTTCAAAGGTGCTCGAGACGTGGTCGAAAGCTTTCGGACAGAGCCCTGATTGTTTGGAAAGAGGCAGGGCCAGGGCTAGCAAAATCAGAGGAATGTGTAACATAAAAATGAGGTTAAAAAGGGGCTATTGTTCCTATAACTAATCTTTACATTGAATCTTTTCTAGCAAGGGAGCGGATGCAGCGTCAGTTTCAGCTCTGTGGAAAAGACCTGGCGTTTCTGTGAGGAGGCCAAAAAACACACAGGTTACCGAGATGCGAACCTGCAACTTGGTCACAGAGCGTGTCCTCTACAGACCGAGAAACCAGTAGATACCTTAGAAACTCATTCTCCCACGGGTAGAAAAAGAATGCTAATTAGAACAGACAAACACACACTTTCTTTTTGTAGTACACATACAAACCGACCAAGTACTACACCCAATCATCAGCTTCAAAAACTTAGGAGTCAGACCACAGAGTGACCAGAGGGAAAAAGGGCTGAATGGTATTTGTATTTTACATCTCAAATACCAGAGGAGAGTAATTCCCATTTGGTATTTCTCTAGTGCAGAAAAGCTGCGTTTGCCCCATTTGGCCTTCCTGGTGGTCATTTTTTGTTGCTACAGGGTCTCATCTCCAAGGGGTCCCAGCTTCCGAAATCACACATGAGTGGAGAATGCCCATCAGGTTCAGGGCAATGCTGTGCTGGACACAGATCTGAAGGACACTGGCAGTCGGCCCTGCAGAAGTCAAGATCAACGCTGAAGACCCTCTCCAGACACTCTTGGATGAACCAAGGCTACAAACACCACCTGCACCATCTAAGGCCCTGAGAATCGGCTCACCACAGCTGAGGGAGGGCTTCATCCTTCTGGGGAGGGCCCTGCATCTGCCTTCCTGTAGAGACCTGCTTGTTTCTTCCACAAGGGAGTCACTTTCCTGATGGTGTTCTTATTTTAGGTTAAGTGAAGAGCAGAGGCCACTGGGATGAAGACCAGCAGAAATGAGCTTGTAAAAGTTATGAAGAATAATGCTGAGGAAGACACCTTGCATAGATGAGGCTCACCAAACAGTCCGGCACTGTGCCAAATGCCGTCCATGTATCATATTGTTAATCCACGTGAAAACCGTAAGAAGTAGATATCATAATTATCCCCATTTTACAGATAAGGAAACTGAGGCTTGAAGGTAGCTTTCCTAAAGTGCTGTCACCAGTAAGGAGAGGACCAGAACTGGAACCCTTGTCAGTCTGACTCTGGCTCTGCTCACCCTCCCCTGTCTGCCCCTTCCCCTTCCACCCCACAAACAAAAGCCCTGCTCCTTAGGAAAGATCTACTGTCAATCATTCCTACCTTACAGTCTCACACTTGGAGCAATGGAAAGGATGCATCACCTCTCACAGGACATAAACTTTTAAAAAGTTCTCTCAAGTGGTCAAGAAGGATGTTTTGCTACCAACTTTTGCTTATATATAACCTACATTTCCAAGAATAGTGGCTGATGGGGTAGGTATTATACATCAACATTAGCTCGTTAAGGAAATCAAGTAATTGGCACAACATTGCTTGCAGGAGCAGTGGCTCCACAGGCATGAAAGTCTACATCAGCCCTATGTAAGCTCTGCTGCTGGCTCTGCACCTACAGGACCCGGGTGGGGGGCGAGGCTGCACGCCCTGCAGAGGGCTGTTTCTGCCCTGGCTTTCTTCCTTATCTATATAATGAGGGGATTTGATGGAATGATTTCTAAGGGATGGCTAAGCACTATGATGTTGTAATAGCTATAAGAAAGCAATAAAACTCTGCCTTTATAAACTTTCATATTTTTGTAGCATTTTTCATCATCAGACTGGCAGAGATTGAACCACATTGGGCTAATGAAGGGATAACAAAACAGGTGCTCTTGGCCCCACTGGTGAGGAAAATTGGCTCAACTTCTGTGAATATCTATAAAAAATATAATAATAACAATGACAGTCCTAATAAATTGCAATGTATATGCCCATTTACAGTAATAACTTACTTCTAGGAGATTCTCCTAGAGATATATTTGCACATGGAAGATTAATTACAGTGCTGTTTATTGTAACAGAAAGCTAGGAATGACCCGTGTGCCCTTTGGTGAAGCCTGGTACATTAAATTGTGCTACATCCAAACAAAGAGGACACTACACAGTCATTAAAAAGAATAAGGTGGATGAACATGTGCGGTTAGAACAGGATCTCCAAAACAGTTCACTACAAGGCAAAAGTGGAAAACAACACAGGATGCTCCCACTGGGCTTGGCTGTGCGGTTTGAAGGTGTGTGTGTGCCTATGCACATACAGAATATCTCTGGGGGAATTTTCTTTAAAAATAACTGTTAACAGTGGCTGCTATGGAAGGGGACTTGGGGACCTAGGATGAAAGGGAGAGTTTTTCATTGCAGAGCTTTTTGTACTCTTTGAATGTTTTGCTTTGTACATGTAATTACTTTTTTATCTAAAAAAGAAAACCAGTTCACAAAATGTTTTTCTGTTTATCAGAGGCCATGACAAAAACATAAAAATACAGCAGATAAATTATGTCAACTACATTATATAAATTATTACATATCCACATACATATGTAGCATTAACAGACAGTATTACATATATGTAATATACGTCCACTACACATACCAATCGGAGAGTTTGTTAGCCCAGTTGGTTAAAAGTAGAAAGCTCATGAAATTCCAGTCATTGGTTTTCTCCTAATTTGGGTACTCGGCCTCTCTCCCATAACCACAGACTCTGCTTGAAGCCTAGATCAGCCGTCTTGCACAGTGGACTCTCAAGATGAAAGGTCACACTTTCTGTTCCCTCCGATGCCCACACTTCTCTTCCACATGAAAGCGATCACATTCAGCATCCCTGACTAGGGCCAGAGGAGTTGGGCAGAAAAGGCCTCCTCGTAAGCCACACGGCAGGCCACGGGCCTACGTTTGTTGGCCATGGCCTGAAACCTCCGATGTACACACAGAACAATAAAACATCTCCGATTCACGTTTGTTGAATGTTCTTAAGCCCTGAGAGAAAAGGAGTCAAAAATAGCTAGGAGTTTTGAAACCCTTTAGGAAAAGGCACTCTTTGGCATACTTGTTTTTTCAGCATTCAATGAACAAAAAGGTTCACTGTTTCGACCACCAAGAGAACAGCCAAGTTTTTAGAAACACAGTCACACTTTTGGCTGACATAAGGAGATTTTCCAACTGGGCTTTCATACGCACACATATGGGTGGTCTGTCCTACCTACCACAGGCTTTCCCGTGCCAACAACTTTGTTTGTAAATTTCAGTGTAATAACAAAGCTTGTGTACTCATTGAAAGCTAGATGTTCAGGACGTTTTGTGAAAGGGGAAATACCAAGGTCTATTTAGATGCCTCTATCATTAAGAAAACCTTGATTCTTTGAAAGATGAAAAGTCACTTTCAACAGATCTCTTACATCTTTATGGAGAAGCACAGCTGACTCACAATTCCTTCTACAGAAACTCAAGATTGATTTATTTCCACCAGGCAGATTAAAATATACAGTGTTTTCATGTGGATGACTGGACTTCATAAATTTGTCCCTGCCTGGCCATGTGCAGCCTTTGATCCTTTCAGTTGGGCCTTGTTATGAGCCGGGAACATTTAGCTGCTGTGTGTGACATGTGTCTTTGCAGCCATTCCCCCTGAATGTTGAATTTGGCTGTCCTCATCTGGAGGAAAGAGACAGGGCCAGCTCTTGAGTAAGGGCCACACTGCAACTCTGAGCCTTTTCCATTTTAAAGTGAAGCTGCTCGGAAGCCCCCGGACCAAACTGCGCTGGCATGAAGGTGAAGGCTGTCTGGCTGCCACACCTGTCTAGTCATTAGGGTAGATTCTGCTGGTTGGCCTGGTTGGGTCATTATTCCCCTTCTCTCACCCCAACCCCTTAGTGCCCCATTCAAAGAAGACCCCATCCCGCAAGAGAGAAATACTTTCGATCCAATCCATGCAATTCACTGAAGTGCAACACACAGCATTGAGCTTTCAGAGGGCTGGGCATGGTGCCAGTCCCAGGAATATCAGAGAATAAGGTACAGAACCTGCCTTCAGGATGTTCATCGGCCAGCAGGGAAGACAGATGCCCAACAACAAAATGGTCAGTGCATGAGTAGAGGCCTGTCCTGTGGACTGCGAGCACTTAGCAGCCAGGTTCCTTACAGAGCTGTGGCCCCTGGAGGAAGGCAGGCCAATCAGAGAAGGCTTCCTGAGGAGGTGGCACTGGAGCTGGGTCTCAGAGGATCTTTAGGAGTGTGGCCAGGGGGAGGTGACCAGGAGGCACCTTCTAGGCAGGAGGGAAAGGATGAGCGTGAGCACAGGTGTGGGAGATAGCACGGAAAAGCTGAAGGTGTTTGTGCAGCTGGAGCGTGAAGAGCATGGTGGGAAGCGGCAGGAGATAACCAGTGTATTTGACGGTGTAGGCTGAGCTCTTCATCATCTTTTAAAAATAATTATAAGGAGATATTTGGAGTTTTATTCCATTTTATAGATGAAGAATCTGGGGGTCCACAAAGGTTGTGATTGTTCAAGTTTCTCTATCTAGTACTTAGCAACCAGAGTTCAAGTCCAGGTCCATGGGCCACTTCAGCACTTGCTCTTCACTACACATACAGGTTACTGTGAAAACGGAACATGGTAGAGACTTTCTGGTGACCACAAGAGAAGTGGGAGAGCAAGTCCTTGCTTTCTGGAAGTTGTGAATGGCACATAAATGATCACGGTGTCAAGGAGAGGCCACAGTGGCTGGCAGGTGTGGGGGTGCTCCGTGGAGGAGGCAGCAGTCGCCCCAGTAAATGAGGCTTTACTCAGCAGAGACCACGATGGGCAGTGATGCCGAGAATGCGGCGGTGCCCAGTGAAGACGCAGGGGACAGCTAAGGTTCCCCGAGTGAGGGGGGACCCAGCTGACGTGGCAACACAGTGGCTGGATGCAATGGCACCCAGAGTCAGGGTAACAACACACTTGTCAGAGCAATGGAGAAGAGGTGGGAAAGAGGACCCAGGCAGGGGTGGGAGAGACGTGCTGCACTTTACTTGCATAATAATACTAGACCTCGGATTTAACTAAAGAGTAACGTCGGCAATCCAATCACAAATTAAATACTTTCAGTAAGAATCCAGTAATTCACCTACACAACAACATTTTTATTAATCACCTACTATGTGCCAGGCACTTTGCGAGGCCCTAGTGATATAGGTAAGAAGGGCAGATTGTCTCTGCCTCCCTAGAACTCATGTTATTATGATGGAGATAAATAAAATACATGGACATACGATGTAATGTTAGGTAATGGTAAGTGTTATGAAGAAAAATGTATTAAGATAATGGCTGGAAGTAATGGAGTGGGACTAGAAGGCTACTTTGAATGGGTTGTATAGGAAGAACTCTCTGAGAAAGTAACGTTTGAGCAGAGAGCAGAATAAAATGCGGTACATGTAATGCAAAGATCAACCAGCAAGTACAAAGGTCCTGGAGTAGGAATGAGCTCGGCCAGAACAAGGAACAGCAAAAAAGGCCAGTGTAGCTGGAGTGGAGGACACTATGCAAACAGAAGTAGGAAATGGCAGAGAGTTAGACGGAGATGTGGAGGCTATGCTAAATAGTCTACATTGTATTCTGCATTTCATACTCAGGAAATGATTTGCATAAAACATCTTTGACTATGTAGATTAAGGAGCCAAGGGCAGTGGTGTACATGTGCACACACACACATACACAAGAAACTAACGTTCAACCTCACATACAAATATAGATAAAAAACAAATCCTAAATCAAACATCAGCAAATACAACTAAATGAATAATCCACAATTATGTTAAGTTTGTGCCATAACCGCAATGATGGTTTAATATTGGTATGTTTATTAATATGCTTAGCCATACCAATAGATCAAATAAATAACATTACATAATCATCTTCAAAAGATGCTGAATAGCTGGTCAATAAAATGTTATTGTTTATGTTGGGGAGAAAAGACTTAGGATATTATTAAAATAAGGATTATCCATCTTAAACCAACAATCACTACAAGGGCTGTCTGGAAAGTATCCAGTCATAAAATATGAAAGAAAATTATGGCTGGATATTTTTCTGGAAAGCTCCTGAAGTTCTTTTAGTGGTAAAACACTAGAATCATTCCTATGAAAATTAAGAAAATGATACTGCTGCCCATTATAGCTCCCGTTTATCAACATAGTTTTGAAAGATCTGGACAGTACAATAATACAAGAAAAAGAAATGAGCAGTAAACTACTAGAAAGCAGTAAATAATATTATTCCCTGTGCAGACAATATGATTATATAGCTAGAAAAATCAAGAGATCAATTAATAATAGAAATGAGTGTCACTAAAGTGGCCAGATATAAAATAAATTACACAAAACAATAGCTCCTCTAAAATATCAGAATTAATTAATTAAAAAGATAATAGGAGGACCAATTTATAAGAACAATATTTAGGAATAATATTATAATAAAACTTTGTGAGAGACACAAAAGGTCCCAGTAAATAGAGGAAGTTATCATGTTTCAAGACAGAAAACTAAGGTACTTTTAAGATATCATTTGTTTCCTAACAATATACATGTCAAACTTAAAAGATAATTTTAAAGATCTTCTGGAAGAATAAATAAGGAAGAATCGTTAAGAATATTTTGAAATTTAAAACACGATGCAAATCTTGCTTTATCTGAATTTAAAATAATATCTTACTGGAACAAGGACCAACAGCAAATGAAATAGAGCAGATAGCCCTAAAATGGAATTAGAACATATATGTATATATGTGTATGAAAATATATGTGTACATTTATATATACATAAATTTAATATGTAAATTATTATATATTTATGTATATTGTATATTCATAATGTATACATTTATATATGTTTATTTTATATGTTATTTATTAATATCTACAAATACATATTTATGGTAAAATAAGCGGCATAACATAATGGGTAAGAAATAGTTTATTCAAGAAATAATATTGGGGTTGTCAGTCAGTGAGAGGAGAGGGAAGATGGCTCGCCGGGACCCGTTCTGCTAGCAAGAAGCGGGGCGGGTGGTGCTGCTACTCGGGAGAAAGCCGAGCAGCCGCCGTCGCTGGCGCTGCGAGCCGCACAAGTCGAGGTTCTGCAGGTGGAGCTCCGGCAGCTTCTCTGGAACGGCGGTGTGAACCCACGGAGAATCACCGTGGGACACGGGGAACAGGAAAAAACAGAGGCGAGTGAGAAATCAGACCGAGATAATTTGGAGAGTGCGGGACGGAAAACAGACAGCGGAGTGCAGGACGGCCGTGCCTGCCTCACCGGCGAGTGGGGCGGGTGCAGCCCCACAGCAGAGCGGCTTGATCTCCCCACTGACCCCCACATCCACTCGGTCAGGGATCTGGCTGAAATTGGTGCAGAATCACCGCGGGAGACGTGGAGCTCCGAGGACAGGTGACATAGGCGGGAGACAGCTTGGACTCGGGCGGGTCTCCGTGGTGCCCTATCTCTTAAAGGGACAGACGCGGACCTGCACCGAGGCGAGGGGCCGCGAGCGTGAAATATTAAAGCGGGACTTTTTTGCTTTTTTTTTTTTTTTTTTTTCCCGTACGGCAGCTCTCCGGCTGGGGAGCCGCTGCGGGCCCTGGCGCCTGCCGAGCTCTGAACGCTCTCGCGTGGTCGCCATCTCGGTTCCCACAGCTAAGCGGAAAGGACCTTGGACTCTGGCAGGCCTCTGCGGTGCCAGTGCCCGATCTCTTAAAGGGACAGACGCGGACCTGCACCGAGGCGAGGGGCTGCGAGCGTGAAATATTAAAGTGGGACATTTTTGCTTTTCTCTTCCCGTACGGCAGCTCTCTGGCTGGGGAGCTGCTGTGGGCCCTGGCGCCTGCCGAGCTCTGAACGCTTTCCCCTGGCGCCTGCGACCGACGGACGCGCGGTGGCCATCTCGGTTCCCACAGCTAAGCGGAAAGGACCTTGAACTCTGGCAGGCCTCCGCGGTGCCGGAGCCCTATCTCTTAAAGGGACAGACGTGGACCTGCACCGAGGCGAGGGGCCCCGAGCCTGAAATATTAAAGTGGGATTTTTTTTTTTCTTTTTTTCTTTTTATCTCTTTCTTTCTTTCTTTCTTTCTTTCTCTTTTCTTTCTTGTTTTCTCTTTCTTCTTCTTGTTATTCATATTGTTTCTCTCCTTTTTTTTTTTTCTTTTCTTTTTTCCTTTCTTTTTTCCTTTCTTTTTCTTTTCTCCTTTCCGGTGTCCCTCCAGCCCAGGAGCTACTGTAAACTCCTGAGTGCTCCAGACCCCCAGCTGTGATTCCTATCGGACCCTGAAAATTACCCCCCAGTGCCAGTGATCTGCGGGTGGGCAGGAACAATTGTGCGGGCCAAGGTCTAATTGCTGCAGAGCCATAGGGTGCCAGGCGGCTCCTCAGGAGGCTCCATCCCCTGATCCATAGACCCTCTCCAGGTCCCCTTCCCAGGTGTGAACACTGAGTGCTTCCCTAAACGCAAGAGTGTGGAGCCCGGACCTTGGGAACACTGGGACAGTGTAGACCTTTGCCCGTGGGAGCTGCAGCAGCTGGGGCACTGAGGGAGTGAGGGCACTGCCTCCTCGGCCTAGCCAGTGTCTTTCCTGCTGAAGGAGACAGAAACCACACATCCAGAGGAAGAACCAAAAAGCCAGGGGGAGGAAAAAAAAAAAAAAAAGAGAGGGAGAAGAGGCTTTCTGCTTGCAAATCGTGTGAATCCTGCCTACTAACTGAAAGTCCGCAACACAATGATTTAACTTGCCAAACTGGTCTTAGGTCAAGCCAACCCTCTGGGGGTGGACCCATCAGAAGCAGTCCCCCAACTGAGATAGAAAAAAGAAACTCTAAACAGCACACAACAGTCTCCCCCTATAGATAAAGGAAGCAACATTCCTAGACTGTTCCATAGCCTAAGAACAGAGTACAAGACGTGCTGTTAACTAGACTAAAGCTGTGAGAAAAGATCTAACGATAGAGCCAGATGGGAAGGGCTCAGCGGAAAAATATGGGGAGCACAAAAAACCAAACGGAAACCTCGCCCCCAAAGAGAAATACCAACTCTCCTCCAATTGGCACAAGCCAGTTTCAGAATACCAATATGTTACCAGAAGAATTTCAGTCTTGGGTTATAAATAAGCTGAATGATATACAAGAAAAAATTGATATCCACCGCAAAGAAACCGCAAAAAAATTCCAGGATTTGGAAGAAAAATTCACTAAAGAAATAGACGTATTGAAAAAAAACCAAACTGAACTCCTAGAAATGAGGGATTTATTCAGGGAGCTACAAAACACAGTGGAAAGTCTCAAGAACAGGGTAGATCAAATAGAAGACAGAATCTCAGAAATCGAAGATAACTCTTTCCAATTAAATAAGACAGTCACAGAGATAGAGCAAAGAAATAAGAAAAAAGACCAGAGTCTTCAAGAAATGTGGGATTATGTGAAGAAACCTAACGTGAGAGTTATAGGCATCCCTGAAGGTGAAGAAGATAATAAGCAAGGGCTGGATAAACTATTTGAAGACATAATAGAAGAAAATTTCCCAGGCCTTGCTAAAACTTTAGATATACAGGTTCAAGAAGCTCAAAGAACCCCTGGTAGATTCATAGCAAATAGGAAAACACCACGCCACGTAGTCGTCAGACTGACCAAAATATCCACTAAAGAGACCCTTCTTCGAGCTGTAAGGAGAAAGAAACAAGTAACATACAAAGGGAGGCCCATTAGAATTACGCCAGATTTCTCAACTGAAACTTTACAAGCAAGAAGAAGTTGGGGCCCCATTCTCACTCTTCTGAAACAGAATAATGCCCAGCCTAGAATCTTGTACCCAGCTAAGCTAAGCTTTCTATATGAAGGAGAAATTAAGACATTCTCGGATAAACAAGGACTGAGGGAATTCACCAAGACAAGGCCACCCCTCCAAGAAGTACTCAAAAGAGAGTTACACATGGATCATCACAACAAAGACCCACGAATGTAAAACCACCCAAGAGCTAAAGATCAAATTCTAGCCACCACAATGGCTCAAGAGAGAAAACATAGCAATGAAGTTCTACCCAATAAGATAAACAGAAATCTATCCCAATTATCAGTTCTCTCACTAAATGTCAATGGCCTGAATTCCCCACTCAAGAGACACAGACTGGGCCAATGGATAAAAAAACACAAACCAAGTGTCTGCTGCCTTCAGGAAACTCACTTAACCGGCAAAGATGCATTTAGACTGAAAATAAAAGGATGGAACCTGATATTTCAAGCAAATGGTAGCCAAAAGAAAGCTGGTGTGGCAGTTTTAATTTCCAATAACTTAGTCTTCAAACCAACAAAAGTAATAAAAGACAAAGACGGTTACTACATACTGGTGAAAGGCACAATTCAACAAGAAGACATAACCATACTTAATATATATGCACCCAATCTAGGTGCACCCAGATTCATAAAGCAAATCCTACTCGATCTAAACCAAATCATAGGCAACAACACTTTAATAGTTGGAGATTTTAATACCCCACTGACAGCACAGGACAGATCCTCCAAGCAGAAAATAAGTAAAGACATAGTAGACTTAAACAGAATGCTAGAACAAATGGGCCTGACTGACATCTACAGGACATTCTACCCGAAAACCACTGAATATACATTCTTCTCATCAGCTCACGGGACATTCTCTAAGATTGACCATATCCTAGGTCATAAAGCAAGTCTTAAAAAAATTAAAAAAATAGAAATCATACCCTGCATCTTCTCAGATCACAATGGAATAAAAATAATAATGAACCTTAACAGGAACTCTCATTCCTACGCAAAGTCATGGAAGCTAAACAACCTTCTCCTGAATAACAATTTTGTAAAGGAAGAAATTAAGTCAGAAATCAAAACATTCTTTGAATTAAATGACAAAGGTGACACAACTTATCAAAATCTATGGGATGCAGCTAAAGCAGTCCTGAGAGGAAAATTCATTTCCATAAATGCCTATTTCAAAAAGACAGACAATTTACAACTAGACAACTTAATGAATAGACTCAAAGAGCTGGAGAAAGAAGAACAGACTGACCCCAAACCCAGCAGAAGGCGAGAAATTATTAAGATCAAATCAGAATTAAATGAAAAAGACAACAAAAATACTATAAGGGAAATTAATAAAACAAAAAGTTGGTTCTTTGAAAAGATAAATAAAATAGACACACCACTGGCTAGACTAACCAAGAGCAGAAAAGAAAAATCTTTAATAACTTCCATCAGGAACATGAAAGGAGAAATCACAACCGAAGCCACAGAGATACGTGACATTATCTATGAATATTACAAAAATCTTTATGCACACAAATTGGAGAATGAGGAGGAAATGGACAAATTTTTAGAATCACACAGCCTTCCCAAGCTCAATCAGGAAGAAATAGAATTCCTGAATAGACCAATATCAACAACTGAAATTGAAACAGCAATAAAAAACCTTCCCAAAAAGAAAAGCCCTGGTCCAGATGGGTTCACACCTGAATTTTACCATACATACAAAGATGAACTGGTGCCCATCCTACATAAACTATTCTTCAATATTGAGAAGGATGGAATTCTCCCCAACACATTCTACCACGCCAATATAACATTAATACCAAAACCAGGAAAGGATGCAACAAAAAAAGAAAACTACAGACCAATTTCTCTCATGAACGTAGACGCAAAAATCCTCAATAAAATCCTAGCAAATCGTATCCAAGTGCTGATTAAAAAAATAATTCATCATGACCAAGTAGGCTTCATCCCAGAGATGCAGGGGTGGTTTAACATACGAAAATCTATAAATGTAATTAACCACGTAAATAGAAGCAAAAATAAAGACCATATGATCCTCTCAATAGATGCAGAAAAAGCATTTGACAAAATTCAACACCCTTTTATGATAAAAACACTTAACAACATAGGCATAAATGGGACCTACCTAAAAATAATACAAGCCATATATGACAAACCCACAGCCAACATCATACTGAATGGGGAAAAACTGAAAGCATTCCCACTCAGAACTGGAACCAGACAAGGCTGCCCACTGTCCCCATTACTTTTCAACATAGTATTGGAAGTCCTTGCGAGAGCTATCAGACAAGAGAGCAGAATCAAAGGTGTCCAAATAGGGACAGAAGAGATCAAACTCTCACTCTTTGCTGATGACATGATGTTGTATCTGGAAAACCCCAAGGACTCAACCAAGAGACTCCTGGAATTAATTAACGAATTCAGTAATGTCTCAGGTTACAAAGTCAATACACACAAATCAGAGGCATTCATATATGCCAATACCATTCAATCGGAGAACCAAATTAAGGACTCAATACCTTTCAAAATAGCAACAAAGAAAATAAAATATCTAGGAATATATTTAACTAAAGAGGTAAAGGACCTCTATAAAGAGAACTATGAAACGCTAAGGAAGGAAATTGCAGAACACGTAAATAAGTGGAAATCCATACCATGCTCATGGATTGGAAGAATTAACATCGTTAAAATGTCTATACTACCCAAAGTAATCTATAGATTCAATGCAATTCCTATTAAAATACCAACATCATTTTTCACAGATTTAGAAAAAATAATTATACACTTTGTATGGAATCAGAGAAGACCCCGTATAGCAAAAGCAATCTTAAGCAATAAAAACAAAATGGGAGGTATTGATTTGCCAGACTTCAAACTATACTACAAAGCTGTGGTTCTTAAAACTGCTTGGTATTGGCACAAGGGCAGGGACACAGAGCAGTGGAACAGAACAGAAAACCCAAATATAAAATCATCCTCATATAACTATCTAATCTTTGACAAAATAGACAAAAACATACTCTGGGGACAAGAGTCCCTATTCAATAAATGGTGCTGGGAAAACTGGATAGCCACATGTAGAAGACTGAAACAGGACCCACAGATTTCACCTCTCACAAAAATTAAATCACGGTGGATAACAGATTTAAACCTTAAATGGGAAACAATTAGAATTCTAGAAGAAAATGTAGGAAAGACTCTTACAGACATTGGTCTAGGCAAAGAATTTATGAAGAAAACCCCTAAGGCAATCGCAGCAACAACAAAAATAAACGACTGGGACCTGATTAAATTAAAAAGCTTCTGCACAGCCAAAGAAATAGTCATGAAAATAAACAGACAGCCTACAGAATGGGAAAAAATTTTCGCATACTACACATCAGATAAAAGACTGATAACAAGAATCTATTTAGAACTCAGGAAAATCAGCAGGAAAAAATCAAACAATCCTATCAAAAAATGGGCAAAGGACATGAATAGAAATTTTTCAAAAGAAGACATAAGAATGGCCAAAAAACATATCAAAAAATGCTCAACATCCCTAATCATCAGGGAAATGCAAATCAAAACCACAATGAGATACCACTTAACTCCGGTGAGAATGGCCTTTATCAAAAAATCCCAAAACAACACATGTTGGCGTGGATGCGGAGAGACAGGAACACTCATACACTGCTGGTGGGAATGCAAACTAGTGCAACCCCTATGGAAAGCAATATGGAGATACCTTAAACAGATTCAAGTAGACCTACCATTTGATCCAGCAATCCCATTATTGGGCATATACCCAGAAGAACAAAAGTCATTCTTTAACAAAAACACCTGTACCCGAATGTTTATAGCAGCACAATTTACAATCGCAAGGATGTGGAAACAACCCAAGTGCCCATCAATCCACGAATGGATTAGTAAACTGTGGTATATGTATACCATGGAGTACTACTCAGCTATAAGAAATAACAATGATACGACATCTCTTTGGTTCTCCTGGAGAGAGCTGGAACCCATTATACTAAGTGAAGTATCCAAAGAATGGAAAAACAAGCATCACATGTACTCACCAGAAAACTGGTTTCCCTGATCATCACCTAAATGTACATCAGGGAAGGATACCAATTGGATATCAGACTGGGATGGGGGGTGGGGGGAGGGGATGGGTGTATGCCTACATGATGAGTGCGTTGCACACCCTCTGGGGAATGGTCATGCTTGAAGGTGCAGACCCGGGGAGGTGGGGGGGGGAGGGGATGGAGGTATGACTACATGATGAGTGCCAGGTGCACTGTCGGGAGAATGAGAACGGACGCGCTTGGGACTCTGACTCGGGGGGATGGGTGGGACATGGAAAATGTATATAACCTAAACTTATGTACCCCCATGATGAGCTGAAATAAAAAAAATATATATAAAAAAAAAAAAAAAAAAAAAGAAATAATATTAGAAAATTTGGCTGTCAACCTGAATTATCAAACAACAAAATAGCTATGGACTGATATAAGTATTAAACGTTAAATAAATAACAGTACAAAAACAGAAATGTAGGTGAACAACTGAGCTCTAGAAGGAGCATTTTCTGACTTAGAAATGATTAATGAAATCATAAATGAAAAAACTTAATAGATATGATGACATAGAAACTGTATGATTTTCAAAATAGCATTATAAAGAAAACAAAGGCAATCGACAACTCAGAAAAGTATCTGCAACCACTGTTGTAGACTGGTTAGTCATAATGAACCTAAATTATTTTTAAAATCACCAAGGAAAACACTGGTCCCTGAATTTAAAAAATTTGCAAGTGATATGAACAGACCACCAATAAAGTCATCTCAAATGTTTGCTAAACATACAAATGTCCCTTTGACCATTAGTCAAAAAATGTACATCAACATATGAATATGTTTTAGTTTGCTATTGCTGTGTTATAAATGACACCAAACTTAGTGGCTTAGAAGAATCATTTTTTGCTCCAAATTTTGTGGGCCAGGAATTGTGGAGGATTTCAGCGGGGGAGCTCACACTTGAGGTGTCTCATGCACCCCAATAAGACATCAGCTGGGGCTACAGTCATCGATGACCCAGGATGGCCACTCACATGGTAACAGTGATGGCGGCTGTGCATGGGAACCTTCACGTGAACTCTCCAGCACAGAGGATTCGGGGTAGTCAGACTTCTTAGAAGGCAGCTAGTTTGTGAGCAGGTGTCACAGGAGAACAAGGGAGGAGCCGCATGGCCACTTCTGCCCCAGGATAGGAAGTCACGTGGTGGCACTTCACTGCATTGTGTTGGTTGCAACTGAGTCACTAAGATAGGACCAGACTCATGGGAAGGGATATAGATCCCATTTCTCTCTAGGATGAGTTAGAGAATTTAAAGCAATATCTTAAAACCATCACAGCATATTATTTGTAACTCTCACAAAAACAAATAAATTTTAATGATAATATTCAAGGTTGCTAGAACTGTGACTGGTGTACTTTTTTATTTTCCAAAAAACAATTTGGCAATGCATTTCTAGAACTTTGAAAAAATGCTCATGTCCTGTGAGTCAATAATTCCACTTTAGTAAGTGTACTAAGTAAATAATCAAATTTGCAGACAAATATTTATCTATTTGCCATGGCATCATATACACTTTTTAAAAAAGGACAACAATCTAAATGTTCAGCAAGAAGAGAATGTTTAAGTGAACTGTGTTGAATCTATAGTTGTAGGGTTTATACAATAAATCTTGTTTTTGATGAATGTTTCATAAGATAGGAAAATGCTCACAATATATACTTATAAAGTTTGTTTTCTAATGTATATCAATTATACATGCACAGAGAAAGACTAGAAGAATAAACACCTGAATGTTAACAGCAATTGCTGCCATGGTATAGGAAGTAACAGTGATTTTTATTTTCATATGTATACTTCTTTTATGTTTTCCAAATGTTCTATAGTGCATATTGTTTTGCTTTCATGTTTAGAAAAATAAATGAGAACCATTGCTTTTTAAAGTAAAGGGGAGAATATTTGATCTAGAGTTACTCATCGGTGGTGAGAAAGTTTTCTGGAGCAGGTTGTTCAGAAACATCCCACAAATCCGCTTAAAAATCCACCTCAGGGTAAGATGTCTCTAACCACATTTCAAAAGGACTTGAAGCTGTTATTTTGGGTCCTCTAGATATGCCAAATGGGCTTACTCTGCTCACCATTTAATATGTTAAAAATGAATAAATAAGACAAAAGAAAGCCAAACAATAAACTCTAAATTAGGGTTTTCTGAAAGAGCTGTAAGGTCTCAGTAACTCTGCAAAGTGTCCACAATGATCTGGAAGAATCTCAGCCCCACTTCTCATAAAGAGGAACAGAGAGGGTGGCAGTGACAGCCCTGGGTTTCATAGCGTTGAAGTGTTTTATCTGTGGTGACAATGGCAGCCCTTTGTCCCCAGTAGAGGTCTTCCATGCCCCAAGCTTCAGCACAGCTCTCTTGGAGGTGGGGGCTAGTCTGCAAGAATCACTTTGCAGGGCACCCACACCTCACCTGCTCCGCAGCAGGCAGGAGAACAGACGCAGGCACCTGGGGCTGCTTGGACGGGCTGAGGTTTCGCCCAGGATGGCGAAGGTGTGCCGCACACTCCCACACTCCTCCCTCCCGGGGCTTTGGCACCCAGCCATGATCAATCAGAACACTTACTTCCCTGCCAGGTACAGGGTCTTCCTGAAAACCCTTCTCTTCGTGGTTCTCCAAAGCCCTGGACTGGGCCTGGGTGGAAACTGACCAGATAGCTTCCCTGGGACACAGGCCAGGGATGGGATCCACCAGGAAAGTCTTTGCTGAGGTCCCCAGCCAGCTCCAAAGATGGATTGCAAAACCTTACTGCGACCTCTCTAAACTGCTGTTGAGTCCACATCCATGTTCTACTGAATCGCACACAGTGTGTTGGGGATGCAAGAAAATTAGCACAGTGCCCAGGTCCAGGTGGGCACCTCACCCCACTGCCAGCAGCTCTACCACCCTACACGCTTCCCTTCACACAAGAGCAGGGCCCAAGTCCCACACCCCGGCCCTGGGCTCTTGGGGAGCTTGTGCATGACTCTTACCCTCCCTCCTTGTCCCGATGCCAGCCTTCCCAAGAGTCTTCGGGATCTAGGACATTGTCAAGAACATGGTAAACACTCCAGAAATGTTAAAACAATTCGATGATGGAAAACGTGGTGACAGCTCTGCTCATCTCAGGGATCATCAGACTGGATGAAGACGGAAATGATCCTACGGAGCCCTGTGGTTCCATTCCCAGGCCCTAGCCAGATATATGGGTGCTGTGGGGTCTTTGGTACTGGGTGCCTTGAGCAAAAGTTAGGGCCTCTTTCATACTCCAGAAGTGATTCCTGCATTCAGGGTTATCAGCTCTCTGACGGCCCGGACAATCCACACTGAAAATACCCTACAGCTGGGAAGTGAAATTCAGAGTCCTTACAGCTGGGCATGGGAGAGCCGTCTGCAAGCAGGGGAGGTTAAAACAAATAGTGACTCCAGCAAGACGCATCTTGATGAGAAGTCTGCACGGCATCCAACACCCTGGAATGTTCAGCCACTTCAAAAGGACAGTAATTGCCAGATATCTGGGAAGGGGGCAAAGGCCTTCAGGCCACTTGCTTTGCAAGTGCTGCATGGGAAGCCGTGGCCCAGACTGCCCGGGACCACAGAGCCAGGGCAGCAGATGTTTCACTGCAGCCACTGCAAAGCCTTGATTGCCTGATGTCCAGGGCCAGACGAGGGGCCTCCATCTTATATGGTCACTAACGTATTTCCAAACCAATTAGTATCATCCGTGACTCCTGGTAGGAGAACGTCCTGTTTATTTTCTTAACTCTGCTTGCCTGTTGCTGGCGTCTTGGTAGGGGACCTATTTATAATTACCAGGCTCTTTTCCATTCCACCCCCTGCTGCAAGTCCCCACTGTTCTGTTCGGAATTCTGAAGTCTGGATCTCACTGGAGTTAGTTACATCACCAGACACAAGCATGAGCTGCAGGTGCCCACGAACGTCATCTAGTCAGTCGACTTCCAGCTTCACTTCATAGGGCGTTTCCCATCGACTCCCGTCAGAAATGGATGTGAATTTGTACTGGGAAGTAGAACCAACCAATATGATCTCAGTGTAGGAAGGCTCATGTGGGATCCCCTTCCATGGTCCTCTCTGACCTTTGAAAAACAGAGCATACTCCTTCACAGCCAACTCATGGGTCCTGCCCTTTCATGCATGTGGACGCACGCACGCACATGCACACACACACACCCCTCACCTAATTTTCATTCTCATAGAACATTCTCAGCCTCAACACTGTTGGTGTCTTGGACTGGACAGTTCTCTGTGGGGAAGGCCCTGCTGTGCATTGGAAGGTTTTTGGCAGCATCTCTGACCTCAACCCTGCTAGATCCCAGTAGCATTAAACCTCTCCCAGTCGTGACAACCAAAAAATGTCTTCAGATGTTGCCAGTTGTCACCTGGGGAGCAAAAGTACCCCTGTTTGCAGACGGTTGCTTCATTAGACCTAAAAGGGGTGATATGAAACATCACTTCTAACTTATTTTATACACAAGAGATACTAGAAGTTGAGTAAGAAAGTTTCCCTTTTACAATTTATTTCCTGGATTAAACAATTCAAGGAGTTTAAGGAGCTGGGAGGAAGCCCAAGAGCCCATTTGAGGGAGCAGTGTTGTTTAGCACGAGGCAGCAGTTGCTCCTGGAAGTTGCTGGGGATTCGAGACAGCCCAGCAGGGCACTGGGACCCCTCACCAGCTCTTCCTGGCTTACAGAGGGGGCCCTGGAGACCGGGAAGACGGTGGGGGGCCAGCATTCCCCCGCTGTCCCGCCTTCTCTGTCAGTATCAGCTCTGCCTCGACTGGGTGCCTCTGTTGTGGCAGAGTAGGAACAGCAAGGTGACGGTTTTAGCTAAACTGAACATTTTTTATCAGAACTAAGAGGAATTAAAGAATAGCTCCTAGCTAGGGGCCACTGCTGTGTCATCTCCTCCCCGGGCTTCCCGGGCCCCCTGCCAACCTCACTCTCAGACCACTGAGGACCCTGTGCTGGGGCCCTGGGTCTGTGGTCTGTCTCTGTCCCTAGACTGGACTTCCTGAGGACAAGGGCTGCACCTTACTCAAATCATTACTCCCTGAGCTTAGCACAGAGACTGGCCCACAGTCTTATTTTAATAACCACTAATAGATAGTGAATGCTTACCCGCACCAGAGACTGAGCACTAAGCACTTCCTATACAGCATCTCATTCAGACGTCCCCCATATCTAAGAGGTAGGTACCAGGTTATCCCCATTTTACAGAAGTGGAGATTGAGATTTAGGGGCTTGAATGACCTTTTCAACATCTCCTGACCTGTGACAGAAAGATGCCAAGTCTGGGGCCCAGGCTGTTCAGACAAAGCCTCTTAATCCTTGACCACTCCCAGCCACTTGATACATATTTGATGAACAAATGGATGAAAGAACAAGTTAATGTGCCCCCGGTGATCTCGCCAATCAGAGTGTTCGCTAGACTGTGGTGACTGCCAGGTGGCCTTATTCTCTCATCAGATGGAAATTTGGGAAATCCTGATTCTATCTCAGCTCTCCTTGCTACACTGAACATGCCCCGAGGGTAACTGGAAACCTTTTTTCTGTGGAGCCTGGTATTTTTTCCCTTTAGGGTTAGGACAGAAGCAACAGGCTCCCCCTTGGAACTGCGTAGAGCCATGACCGCACCAGCCCGCTCCGTGGACGGGGAGCGCTCTTGGCTGCGGGTCGGGGAAAGCCGAAGCAGAAACTGGAGGGTAAACAGCTCCGGCCAGTGTTGGGTCGAGCTATTTCAGCAAACGTTTATTGACAACAATCCAGCCGGCTCCTGGGCTGGAAGCTGTTCAGATGGTCCTTGCCCTCCAGGTTCCCGGGGCAGGGAGGGAGGGACACAACCCCAAGCAAAGCTAACACAAGCCGAGTGTTGGTAAATGTTGTAATCAAGGTTCCAACAATTCAACAAACCAGGGAGGAAGTAGTTCCTTCTGCCCAGAGAGACCAGGAACTACCTCTGAGCAGAGGCTGGATACAAATGAGGCCTGAAGAAGTGACGAAGGCTTGCGAGGCACAGGTGGAGACCACGCCAGAGGGGGAAGACCCGGGGGGCAAAACCATGGTGGTGTGCAGAGTATCAGAGAAAGGTGCAGGGTTCTGGGGGGCCAGAGAGGCTGAAAGAGAGGCCAGACCAGCTCAAGAGGACACATGTTTCTCTGTTCAGTGGAGAATTCTGCCCACTTTGTTCAAAGCACAAGAGATTACACCTAGGTCTAGTTTGCATACCACCAGCAGCAGAGCCGGAAACCAGTGTTTGGGTACCAGTTGTTTGTTTGGGAGGTGACCCCAGGGAGCACTAGTAAGGTGGTGGGGGGTGGAGGCAGGGAGGGATGCCGGCACACGCGTGTTCACGAGTAGGTTACCCCAGGGGCAACTGGGCCTCTGGCCCGCCGGCAGGGATGTGAAAAAGCCTTGGGAACTGACTCCCGAGGGCCAGATGTATGCATCTTTCCCCAAGTCCAGGTGCAGTGGCATCTGTTGGTAACCTGAATTCAGCCACAGTGGGAGTATTCACACCACAGAAATTGGCAAATGCTACAAATCAGGTCTCTCCCTGTGCCTGTCCTCTCCCAGCACACTGCTACCTGCTGAGGACCTGAGAGATGACGTTGTCCTCAGAGTTGTCCCAAGAGTGCGGGCCCTGCTGGAGCTGGGCTATTTCTCTCCTGCACACATCAGTCCCTGGCAAGAGCTGCTCCGGGTGGTGTCATTATATTTCCCTGGCTTTCCAGCCTGCCATTGGATGGGACAGTCACACTCGCCGCTGCAGCATGACCCAGGGGAGCCCCAGTGGCTTGCAGTAGAAAACCATTTGCATGTAAGAGTGTGGCCAGGGCCCTGACAGCATTTACTATGGGTCCACACTAGCCATGAACAATACTGGATACAATGTCCCCTACCTGGGAAAAATTGCTGAGAAAATGGAGTGGAAGCCACATAGTGTTTCCATCAGCTGCCTCCTCCTGAGAACAGATCACTAGTCTCTACGGATTTAGCTGATTATCAAGACTTCACTCAGGAGCTCACACACTTCCTAGGGATATTTTCCCTCTAACAGGGCTCCAGAAAGACAGAAAATTCTTCAAGATCTCTCACCGTGTTGAAATGTCATTTGTGGATATTTTAGGCCAACGAGCCCTGTCCCTCTTTCACTGACATACCCACTTGCCTAATAATTGAGGTTAGTTCTCCACGCCCCCCGCTTTGCCCTGTAAGTAAATTCCTAAATACACAAAGCTTAGGGCCTGGAAGATGACACTGTGCCTTAAATATGTAAGGATGTGGCTTCCCAGTGGCAGATAAGCCAGTTGCTGGGTCCTCCAGAGAACTAGGTCTTGTTAATAGGCTTGTCGCCTCTGTGCCCCAGTTTTGCCACTTGGGAAAGCTCACAAGATGTGTCTGTGACAACGGAAAGATTTTGGACTTGGCTCTTATTTTCATCTTGCAAACTCTGACATATGCTCTGTTCCCCCACAGCCTGGGGACTTGGTGTGGGTAAAGGAGATACTCTGTCTCCGAAGTGCTGAGAGCTCCTTGGAAGCAAAACCTTGTGGCCAGATAAGGAGAGAGTCATGCAGCAAATCTATTGCTGGCTTTTGGAGGGGCCAGTGCGATCGAACCCTGGGTAAGGGGACAATACAATGGCTGGTGTATGCTCATTTGCAGGGGCTGGAGCAGAATAGGTGAAATAAGGTCGGGGAAAGACAGGATAGGTGATAGAGGTGACAGTGTCATAGTTCCACCCTGCCTGTCCCAAAGAAATGGACAACTGTGCTCATTGATCCCCAACCCTCACATTCCCTGTAAAATCATCCCTTTCCAGCTTGAGTCCCAAATAACTAATAAACAATGTCTCCTTTACTCAGCGCTCCAAAAGCAATCCCTTTGTTTAACCACAATTCACAAAAACAATTTCTTCATTGTAAATAAATCCCTGGACTCTACAATATGCCCGGATCCAGGAAAACACAGGAACATATTTTATAAAGCTCTGTGTGTTTCCAAACAAGGGACATTGTTTCACCATAGAAACGCTATTTTTAAAAATCCTCCTGACAGTAAACCCTAGACAGCTCTGCTGGTGTGAAAATAAAGGCGGCACAGAGTGAGACGCGTTGCCGAAGCGAACGCAGAGAAGGGAACGCGGCTATTTGCTCCATCTATTCGGCCGATCACCCGGGGGTCTCAGCGCGTGACTCGCAGTGCTGGGGCCGGATTTGGAAAGGGCCCCCAGAGCCAGGCCGAGCCGGCTGGCTAGAAGCCTAACCAGCCGGGAGAGGCGGGAGACACAGCTCCAGCAGCCACGGCCTCCCCGGGGACCAGGCTTCCCGAGTCAGCGTCCAAGGGGCGCTGGCCCCTGGTGCACCAGCAACCCTGGAGCGAAGGGCAAGTCTCCCAGTTATCAGAGAGGGACACACACACAGCAGCACCTCTCCTGACTGCAGGGGGGGATTTGGTGGGTAATTGAGGTGCTTTCTCTGCTTCCTCTTCCCACCAAAGACCTTGATTACCGGCACAGCACTGCCCACTAGGGCCCTCCGAGACACCACGGCGTCCTGAGTGTGCAGGGCTCTGGGGAGCTGGGGTATCTGTCCCCCCACCCACCAGTCACTGGTGAGAGCTGCTCCCGGTGGCGCTACCCACCCAGCACGTCAGCGGCACTAGAGCAGGACGGGCGCATTCCCAGCTGCAGGGTGCCCTCCGCCCTCCGCCCTCCGCGGTGTGGCGGGGGGAGCCTTAGTTGCTTGTAGTGGCAAATTATTAGCATATAAAGGAATGGGGAAAGCTGGGGGAGTGTGGCCCAGGCCCTGACAATGTTTGCTGTGGGTCTTAACTGCTCATGGGCTATACCAAATAAAATGTCCCTTGCTTATGCGCCCAGGTTTTAGCATTATTAATTATTTTTGCTAGAACCTTTTCTGAGGTGAGACACACACCTTGCTGCCCTGTGGAGAACCTCCAAACATAGCTGATGCCCTTCCCAGTTACTCAGAGTAGCTGGGCCCCCCCAAAGGAAGTAGGGCCAAGAGTTGGAGCCCATGGTCTCAGCCCCTGCTCGGCCCCTCAGTGTCTGCTCGAGCCATGCAGTCCTCTGAGGCTGAGTGACACTTCCATGCCCTCCTCAAATGGGGGACAGCTTGGGAATTACCTGCCTCTTAAGTCCAAGGGCAAGGTGCCTGGGGAGGAGGGACCCTCGACCACTGGGGTCCCGCTCTCGAGTAGCCATGGGAACGGCCACAGAACTAAGAGCCCTTCCACGGAGACGTGCCCAGCACTGAAGCTGCACAGCCCAGCAGTGCCCCCGAACATTTTGTTGCCCCTCAGACTCCGTGGCTCTGAACCGCTGCCTTCACCTGTCATTCCTAAGTCACCAGTCTCTTCCCTGGTGCCGTCTGCCATTTCCCATAACCTGAGCTTCCCGGATCTCTAGCCCGGTGCTCCCGTCCTGCTCCCGTTGTGAATACGGACCGCAACTGCCAGGGAAAGGGACTCAGTTCACTTTAGCTTTACACACGGTTCTCTGCCCATAAGCCGCATGTTTGGGGTCTGCACCCACCTTCGCTGCGGATCTGTAAAGCGTACAGGGATTTGCACGGTGCTTTCAGGAGCTGGCTGCTCCGTGCCTGCTGCTCTATTTCTGGCAGGCAGCATCCCTGACTGCTTTGGGGGCCTCCACATTCCTCTCTCCCTCTCTCTCTGGCCACAGGTTAAGGGGTGGCACTCCCCACGAAGGTCAAGCTGTCCAGCACTTTCCCTTCCTGTCCCAGGGCATCCAGAGTGGTCGTGGTGGGGATTGATCTAGGCTGGTCCAATCTGAGTGAATCTCAGTGATTTCACTGAGTATTCTGGGACTTGCTGGACTGGGGGCTGCTGGCTCACAGAGGTGGAGAATCTAGCTCCCAAAAGAGGCAAGTCCAAGGCATGAACCCAATGTCACCTGAGCCCTGAATCAAGCTATGATTAAGCCAGGTGAACCCCCTGGACTTCTAGCTTAAAAATAAACATAAATTCCCTTTGGATTTAAGACATTTTGAATTGGTTTTTCTGTCACTCATACCTTCAAAAAGAGCCCCAAACAAAGGATCTTGGAACAGGCATTTTCCTTGCTGTCTGGAGGATTTTCCAGCGTCTTGTGAGGTGACAAATGTTTCCCAGTGATGAGCTTTGCGGGTGGGAGATGGAACTATGGTGCCGTGGCTGGTGTGGTGGCCCCGTGTCCCTCTTCCCAGCTTCCCTGCACCTTTGCTCCCAACTTCTGCTCAAGACAGAAACCTGGTTGATTCCTCTTCTCCCTTGCTCCCTGACCCCAGCCAGTCATCATATCCGATTAGTGCCACCTCTGAACAGCTCTCAATGCCAGCCACTGCTCTCTCTTCCCTCTGACATCACCCTAATCTGAGCTTCACCATCTTTTGTGCGGGCTCCTAAAACAGCCTCCTAACCAGCCTCCCCATTTTACACTTGCCCCTCCAATCCTCCCTCCCCTTAATACATAAAGTGGAATTGCAAAATAGGAATCACATCCTTATGTCCATCCCTTCCCTGCTTAAATCACTTAAATGGTTTGTGTATTTGTCCCACATACAATGTTTTGGCCACACCAGTCACCTTTTGGTCTCTGGAATGCACCAAGCTGTCTTTGGCTCTAGCTTGTGTTACTGTCCCATTGCTGCTTTAACAAATAACTTAGTACCTAGCTTAAAACAACGCAGATCTATTATCTTACAGTTCCATAGGTTAGAGGCCCACGTGGATCTTACTGGGCTAACATCTATGTGTCTGCAGGGCTGCGTTCCTTCCTCGAGGCTGTGGGAGAAAATCTGGTTTTTTGCCATTCAAACTTCTGGAGGCCGCCTGCATTCCCTGGCTTAGGCCCCTTTTTCTATCTTCAAATGCAGCATCTTTCTGACTCCTGTTGTCACACTTCTCTGATGGCAGCTGAGGAAGGTTCTCTACTTTTAAAGACTCGTATGATTGGATTCGGCCCACCTAGGTAACCAGGCTCTCTCTCCTCCTCAAGGTCCATGACCTTAATCTGCAAACTTCCTTCTGCTGTGTTAGGTAAGATACTCACTGGTTCCGAGGATTGGGGTGTGAACATCTGGGGGGCGTTATTATGCAGACCCCAAGCCCTTTGCACGTGTTGTTTGCTTACCTAGCTTGCATTTTCACTCTGCCTTAGCCCCACTCTGCCCCTAGCCAAAGGCTGCATCCTCAGAAAGACCTCACTAAAATCCCACTTTAAATTAGACCCTTCTGGTTTTTCTATGACTCCTGTTTCTTTCCCTCATAGCACTTCCAACAGACTATAATTAGATAAGTTTGTCTCATTGCTAGTTGATTGTTTCTCCTATTCGAGGGCAAGCTCTAGAAGAATAGGAACTATACTGATTTTGCTGCATGCCTATAACATCGTCGATCATGTGACAGATGCTCTATAAATATTGAAATGAATGAATGGAGTGAAATTGGCCCTGAACTTTAAGTTCAGCCTTGTGTCCTTCTTCAGGACCAATCCTGACCTGAGGCAGGAGGGATTTAAGGAGCTCCAACCTGGATTCTGGGACTCAGCATCCAGCCTCCCTTACGGCGACACCATCCCTGCCTTGGGCCCCGTCATGATTCCAGGTGACCCCTCTAATGCTCTGAGCCCAAGAGCCTGCCTTACTCACCTGCCCTGCTCTGTTTTGTCCACAGGACCCCTGGGTGAGGGTTTACTACTCTTGAATCCCTGCTGGGGAGGGAATACATTTTTTTGCAGCACTTCTCAGAGTTGTTAATTATCCATGTTATCATCTGTCTCCCTCAGTAAGCCGCTCATACCAGGAGGAGAGTGTTTGCTTTTCTTTTGTTCATTGTTGGATCCGCAAGTCCCGACTTCATGCCTGGTCCCTCCCCCAGACACTCAATGCCTGCTGGTGAGTGAATGGATGCCTAGACTCTTCTACCCTGCCTGGACCTCCCAGGATTGCCCACGGGTCGCTGTCCTGCTCCATGTGGGAGCTCCCTGGTGCCGACTGCTCTGCCCACTGACCACAGAGCCTCCAGGGCCACGTCTACACTTTCTGCTTCCAATCCAGTCCTCATGCCTCTATGCCATGCTGCAGGAATTTTATCTTCAATGCCAATTCTGGGATTAATTCCAACCTCAGAAATAGGCACAACTCCAGAGAGAATATAGGGTTTGGTCAAACAATAGTTATCAAGGACCTAACCTGCACCAGGTCTGCTGTGGAGAGTTGCACAAAAGTGAGCAAGCACAGAAACTACCCCGAAGAATCTCACAAAATGGCAAAGGAACAAATAACTGCCCTAGAACAGTAAGTGTCCCAGTTCTGCTGCTATAGCTATGGGGTGGGACAGGGAAGGACAAGGGGGTCTTCTCTGTCACCAGACCATCCTACTGAGGCAAAGTCATCAATAGGCTGCACCCGCCCTGGCTCGGGTGGGGGGGAACCAGTGTGGCCCCATGAAAAAGGTTTGGGGTGGGAGCAAGGAGTGTTAACAAGATTTTACTTCTCATTTAAATGTAATTAATGTCTAATCCCAGCCAGCCAGGGGCTCAGATTCAGATATTGCAACGACTTCAGAAAGCGCAATTTCCGTTGTCCAGTAAGCAACATCTCTCAGGTGCTGATACACCTGTCTAACTGCACGGAAGACCCGCAAGGAGGGACGAAGGCAGCATGTGCACAGTCCGGAGCGGGGCAGAGCCGTCCAACTAGGAGGGAGGACACAGCCTCCTGGGGCCCTGCCTCCCAGAGTCTCCTCCGCAGATGCCAAAGCGTTCAGTTGGGAAAATTGCAAAACAGTAGTAAAAAGGTTTTCAAGTTGGAAAAGTGCAGCCCTGGAGCTAATGGATAGGCAGAAAGAAGCCAGGTTTTGAAGTTCCATCATCTGCCTCGGAGAGGGAGAGGTCTTGGGACAGCCAGGGGACCAGCAGGCAGGGGGCGGAGCTCATCTCAGCCACCCACCCACCGATGCAATCCCATCCGAGGGCTGAGGGAAAGATATTTGTGAATCTTGAGACATTTTCCAACAGACTTGCGAGCTGACGTTAGTCCTTCACGCCAGGCCTTGGTTATGGCTGACACAGGGTTTTACTAATGTGCAGTGATCTGCCAAACCATCTTGGCTATGTTTTGCTGGAAGCCAGAAAGAAGACAAAGAACTCTATAAAAAATAACAAGCAAAGCAGAATGCCCTGCCTGTCTCCCTGAGGTGACACCAGCGACTTTCCCATGAAAATAAAGAGAGCAAGGAATAATGAAGAGAAGGGGTGGGAGGAAATCTCGAGAAGCCCATCTGTAAAAACAGGAGGGTTTTGAATGACTTTTAAGTAGCAAAAGAACAATTATGATATTATTTTGTGGTGATTCGAAATTTTTGAAAATGGAAAGAACTTAAAAGAGAATTAACGCCACTGTTGTGTTTGTTTTTTAACCAGCATCTTGAAATGTTATGTGAGCCTTAAAATAAATTTAAAGAACTGCCACTCTGTTCTCTGATGTGAGGGGCTCCATGGGGCTTCTATCATAATCCGGGTAAGTAAAGAGCGGATTAAGGCAGTAATTTTCAGTAGCTAAAAAAGAACTACAAAGGCACAAGTGCTACCAATTATATCTCAACACAAACCAGTACCTCCTTAAGCCTCAATGCGGAGAAGGCAAACAATTTCATTGTCAACCAGGGTGTTCTCGCAGAAAGCCTTGGAACATGCTGGGCGCATTAAAGGGGAGATATCTCGCATGTGCAATTACTCAACACATCTTTAAAACTGTAAACACTTGTTCACATGTGGAGAAGTTTAGAGCCGCGAGGGCTTGGAAAACCCACCTGGCAGGCGAGTTCCCTCCGTTTCTCTCCGGTTGAGTAACAGACGTCGGCGGCGCCCGCTGCTCCTCTGAGAGCCAAGCGCGAGTCAGCGGAGAAATCATTAGAGAGTCTGGGCGGGGGGCCGGAGTTCATCCGCCTGCTATTTTTAGCCAGAGCACTCCTTTTTCTCCTCTCTGGATTGATCTCTATAAACCTGGCCTCCATCTTTCCCCGCACCTAGTGCATCTGGGAGCGTGTCCCCATACGGAAATGCCATCTGGCTTCTGGCTAGCTGCTTGCTCCCGCATTGATGGGTAGTGGCACCAAGGATGCTGACATTTCCAAATAAACCCAGCAGAGGGAGGTTGCCCAGGATTGGTTCTTGAAACAGCAGACTGTGTGGCCTGGCAGAGGATACCTGCCATGCACGGAACATAATCTCTCAACAAAAGAACGTGGAGTGCCCAAGGACCCCGTCCTGTAAATGTAGGAATCAAATGGAAAGAAAGCAAGGTTTGTTCTCCCCCGTGGGCCCAGGCCTGGCTCTGCGCGCCACACTCGTAGGTATGTATGAATCACACGATAAACGCGGAAAAGACCCATGAGCTCATCCTGCCTAGCTCGCTGCCAACAGGAGGGCACGGCTCTTTCTCCTTTCCCAGGCCTGATGTTACACGTCTCTAGCAAGGAACTGATTGTTTTGCTTTTCTGATTTAATTTGCCATTGTGAGGCCGCTGGGGAGACAGCAAAGCCAATTAATTCCCTGGCCTCTCAGATCCGCACATTTTGGGCTCTGGAGGGATGTTCAAAGGAGAAGGGCTCTTAATTCAGGAGGGAAATACACCCAGCCGTGGAAAAAGGGCAATAAATCCATGAGAAATTAAAATTTCACTTGAAGTGGAAATTTTATCATCACCAAATTCTGCCAAATTTTGGATTTGGGGATTGGTAAAGAGGTTTCCAAAATGAAATGATGTCTAAAAGTTGTTTGTTTTAAGGGACGTAATATATAGTAAAAATGAAATAATCATCCCACCCCTGAATAAGAGTTATTTCTTTCCTAGCAGAACTTTTCCAGCCTCAGTAATTTCACTTTTAATGGCAGAGGAAAAGTAATCAGCGAGGTAATGGGTACCCTAGCACTGAAGTCATTTAATTAGCACCAGTAAATGAGAGCTGCCCAGGTGCTCGGACATAATTAGCTGTGCCCAAAACATCTCCCACATTGGCCAGCAATTAGAGCCAGGGATGCGGAGCTAAGTGCCCTTGGAGAGGAATCCGTCCCTGCCAAGAACATTTTCAAGCCCCTGGTCCAGCCCTTCAACAGGCTGAGCAAAGCCTTGATGAGGAAGCAAAGAAACAAGTTATAGAATAACAATCAATTATTAAAATATGTATCTTCCATGTAATAATAGATGTTACCCGGGCTCTGAAGCCATATCGTCTAGGTTTAAATCCTAGCTGTGTCCTAGTTAAACTAGTTACTAAGACCTTTTGGTCTCAGTTTTCCCACATGCAAAATAGGAATAACAAGACAATCTACCTGAGATTAACACATTAACTGCCATGTAAGTTGTATTTAACTCATGCTAGTTTTGAGCCCGGAGCCTCGTGAAGTATATGTAACTCACACATCTCTTCACCTTGGGAGCGATGAAGAACTATTTGTCAAGTTGCATATAACTCATGCACAGAAAATTATTTAAAAAACGACAAATATTTTATTAAATTAGAAAGGATTGCTTTGTTTTTGAAGTGTTTATTCTATTTTTCCAATCAAACACCGTGGCCCAAAGGAAAAATAGTTTTTCTAGTGTGGCAGTCAATGTGTTAAAGGAGTTAGTAGGTGTAAAGTGCTTAGAAGAACAACTGGCACATGGTAAGCCTTCGGTTAGTCTTACTATTTTTGATGATTTTTGTTATCATTATGTATTTATCTCACTTTATTCTTATACCATCAATCAATCACGGCAGCCCACGGGCACCCAGCCATAGTGGTAGCCTCAGCAGAGTAGTGATAATGACAATGATAATGGCTCTACTCACTGCCTACCACGTGCCAGAATTTGACCTAGATGTTCTATATTGGGGTTAGGGCCCACGGACCAAATCTAGCCTGCCACCTGTCCTTGCAAATAAAGCCTTGTTGGAACACAGCCATGCACATTCGTGTACACATTGTCTATGGCCGCTTTCAGCTACAATAGGAGAAATGAGTAGTTGTGACAGAGACCCGATGGATTGCAAAGCCTAAAATATTCACTCTCTGGTCCTTCACAGAAAATATTTGCCAACCCCTGTTCCACAGTTAGCCTAAATTAACTCTCTTAATAACTCCGAGATAGGTTTTATTTGTTTCCTGCTTCAGATAAGGAGACCGGGACTCTAAGAAGGTCCCAGGGATATGCCCCAAAGCTCCCTGACAGGGGCTTCACTCCCACATCTAGCCCTTCCCACCATGGCCACTGATTCCAGGAGCTGGAGGCGTGTTCCCATCCCTGTCCGCACCAGTGGGACAGCCAGATACAGCCAGGTGTGGCGCCAATGCCAAAGGTGCGCTGCTGTCCTCCTCCATGGAAAGCACGACCATCTGCAAAGCCAAGTCCTTCTGGGCAGGGACACTCTGAGTCACACCCGCTTGCCCTCGCACACACAGTACTTTATTCAGAGTCCCTGCCAAGGCTGCTGTGGGTGAGGCAGGATGATGGCAAATGCAGGTGTGCTGCTGGGTCTGTCCCCTGGATTGGACGGCGACAGTTTCAGAGTTGTGACAAGAAATTGGCATTGAGTTACTCCTTAGAGACTGCTGGTAATACTGGTTGACCAAATGACTGGGTAATTAAGCAGAGATCTGTCAAATTTCAAATGTGTTCGGAGAGCAGAGGTTATTGCTACCATATGTGGTGGGTGTTAAGAAACATTCTCCTCGTTGGAAAGGTGACCCAGATTTTGGAGTGTTTGAAGATAAAGGGATCATCTCAACTCACCTTAGATGGCTGCCTGTTTAAGGGTCACCCAGCAGTCACACGTTACGAGTGCAGTGGGAAGGGCACCAAGTGCTGGGGACCTGGAAGTGGGAACATCGCCTTTTAGTAGCTGTGTGGACTCGGCAAGCAACTGCCTTTCTCTTCAAAGGTTAATGATTCAGATAATTCTGAAGTCCTCACACTCTAAGATTATGTGCCATTCTAGACAGTGTGACAGTTTGGCGAGTGTGTGGCCTTCTGGGTTAAATCATCTGAGTTCACATCTTTGTTCTGCTGTGTGATCTTGCCTAAGTTAACTACTTTGTGCCTCCTTCTCTTCATTTGTAAAATGATCGGAACTGCGGTATCCACTTCTGTTTTTAGTCCAACTTCGGGTATTTAAAGAGACATCCCACATAAAACACTTAACCCAGTTTCTGGTCTGTGGTGAATAGCATGCAGGCATCACACCTGCATATGTCGTTACTTGTGTCACGGCAAGCAACATTTTCCCTTTGGGATATGTATATCACAGCATCCTTCAGTCTCCTAAGTAATTCATGTACTCTTCACTTAGCCCTGGCTAGCTTCTGGCAATTTCTAGGAGTGGACAGAGGGCGGCAGAGGGCAGGAACTTCACAATGAGATGATAGGGAGGCATGCTGTGATCTTCACCCCATGGCATATTGGATAAACTGTGAAGCCATAAATGGGTATGAGCAGACCATTCTGGAAAAACAGGAGATAAGCAAATGACTAAAAATTTCAGGGGCTTTAGTTTCTCTCCAACTAAGAAATTTAGCTGCTTGCTAAATTACATATTGAGATATTTAAGAAAACAGGGGGGATTTAACAATTAAAGCTGTTTTCATTTTAATTAAAAAAAAATAGGGATATGGGGCTCCTGGCTCTGGTCCCAGGCTCCCAGCCTATCTGCCTATCAGGTTACCTTTAACTTGGCGATTACAATGCAGACGGGAGTGCCTGGACGTGGCCACATGAAAAGCACCTTGGCGGCCGTCTCACAGTTGGCCGCCCGCGGAACAAGAAGGGCCTTTCATGCAGGGGTGCAGGGCCCAGGGAGCACAGCGACTCAGGGCCCCTCGGCGTTCCAGAGCGGGGCTTCATATCGCAGCCACTCGGGTGGAAAGGGGGAGCTACCCTGTGCTCCTCTGCTCCCGCCTGGGGTCACAGATGAATGGAGCCCGATTGAGGAGTGGAGCTAGCATCACAGAGGCCCAGTGATGTGGGGCGGAGGGTGTCTTGTTTGGAGATAAGGCTGGAGTCGGGGAGGCTGTGGGGTGCCTGGGGCGGTCAGTTGATAGCGACAGAGACAACACAGCATTGTTGAGGACAGCCAGCTCCCTCCTGGACACCACGAGGCCGAAGGATAGCACGGCTCATGTGGGTGCTGATGGGAACGGTGTCTCCAACCACATCCAGGAGATCTAACTTCCAAGAACAAATGGTCCACTTTAAATTCCACCGACACACGCTTGTTTTGTGGCCTCACGTAATTTTCTATTCTACACGACCTAAAAAATACAAGTCACCATTTTTTGAGTGCTTCTGCCGGGCAGGAGCAAGGCAGTGAGCACAGCGGTTAACAGCACAGGCTCTGCAAGCAGGCTCTGAATCCTGAATGGAGTAGGTGTTCAACTAACAGTAGCTACTCTAGTTATTACGGACAAACTGGGATGGTGGCAGCCACTGGTCACAAATGCACATCTAAAAGGAACAAGTATGAACATGAGATGTCTTTTCATTTATTTATGTCCTCTTCAATTTCCTTCATCAGCATGTTATAAAGTGTACTGACCTTTCACCTCCTTGGTTAAATTTATTCCTAAGTATCTTATTTTTGTGATGCTATTGGAAGTGGAATTGTTTTCTTGATCTCTTTTTCAGATAGTTTACTGTTAGTGTATAGAAATGTTACTCATTTTTGTATGTTGATTTTGTAACCTGCCAATTTACTGACTTTATTAGTGTTAATAGTTGCTTTCGGCAGAATCTTTCAGGGTTTTTTATATGTAATATCATGTTATCCTCAAACAGAAACTACTTCTTTCTTTCACTTTTTCCTTTCTGTTTGGGTGTCTTTTATTTCTTTCTCTTGCTTGATTGCTCTGACTAGGACTTCCAGTACTATGTTGAATAGAAGTGGTGAGAGTGGGTGGGCATCCTTGCCTTGTTCCTGATCTGAGAAGAAAAGCTTTCAGCTTTTTACTGCTGAGTAGGATGTTAGCTGTGGGCTCGTTATACATGCCTTTTATTATGTTGCTACATTCCTTCTATACCTAATTTGTTGAGAGTTTATATCATGAAAGGATGTGGATTTTGTCAAATGCTTCTGCATCTAATGAAACGATCATATGATTTTTATCCTTTATTCTGTTAATGTTGTGTGTCACATCTATTGATTTGCATGTTGCTGTGGTCTGAACATTTGTGCCCTCCAAATTCATGTTGAAATTTGATCCCCAATGTGGCAGTATGAGAGGCGGGGCCTTTAAGAGTTGATTGGGTCATGGAGGCTCCGCCCTCATGAATGGATTAATCCATTACCATGGGAGTGAGACTGGAGGCTTTATAAGAAAAGGCTTTATAACTTGGAATTAATGATGCCTAGCCACCAGATGGACAGAATGTCACATATATAGTAAGTGATCAATAAATATTTGCTTATTAATAAATTTAGATTAATTGGGAAAATTATATAGGCCTAAATGCTTGTGCTAAATTTCCATAATTATAGAAATATTAAAATATTAAGTAAGATGACCTAGAAACTATAGAATAAAATTTTATTCCAACAGGATAGTGGGATAAAATGGCACTTTTAAACATAAGCCATCCATCAACAATTGAACATCAGTGCAAGTTACTTCCTTTCCACTCTATTTTCAAACACGGTCCTTCTCCTTCTCCTTCTCTTCCACCAGTAAATCACTCCTCCTTCTCTTGTGAAATCAGAAAACTATGAGGAATCATTAGCAATGTTTTCTAATTTTAATTAACAGACCTCCCATTAACAGAAGGCAATATATTATAGGTAGACAATATATTAGGGAAAATCTCTTAATAACTCCACAAGGTTTAGAGTAGATAATTAAGAATTAATGAATCACCTACAAAAATTTCCACAGGGATTAACTATAACAGAAAAATGCAGTAGATAAAACTTAGGAATGTGGGTTCCCTGATTAACTACAAAGAAACTTTATTCTTTTATCCTAAAGGTGACAGAGTATGGGAGAAAGGGAATCCACGAAGAAAACTGAGAAGAAACCCACAGATACATGGGGGGTGCTCCCGAGAAGCTATCCCATGAGCCAGGGAAAGTTCAGGAAGGCAAAGAAGGCCCTGGTTGGCAGCTTCCAGTGACTCAGACCCTCACCCAGAGAAAGGATGGAAAACAAAATTTGGCAACTAGAAGCCCATGACTGCCCTTACCCTGAGCATTTTCACAGTTACAGAAGTGCCAGAGACAAAAGGAGGCCACAGCCCATGAAGGATGAAAGCAAATGACACATGGAGTCTGCTTTTTTCAGAGAATTTCATGGTGAAGAGAATGAGATGGTAAGAACTACATCTAGACAGACTGGCGAGGTCAAGAGAAGTTTTGTTTGTTGTTTGTCATGTGTTTGTTTGTTTGTTATTTGATTGTTTTAGGAGATGAAGAATGAGCTTTGTAGAGAGGCTGAGGAAAGGATTAAGTAGAAAGGTAGCAACAGAATATACGAGGAACAGAGGGTATAACAAGGTCCTGGGGTGGCCTTGGGAGATGGAGTCCAGTGAGGAGTGGAGGGGCTGGTGCAGGGGTGGAGAGAGGGAGGGAAGAAGGGGAGGAGGGATGGATATGCTTGCAGGTTGTGGAAAGGAAGTGAATGGAGTTCCCGGCTGATCCCTCTTTCTCTGATCTCAAGATCCTTCTGTTAAAAAAAAAAAAAAAGGCATGAAATGGAGAACGGGGGTGATGAGAGAGTGGAAAGGCTGAAACAAACCCTTCACAGAGGACAAAGGGATCAAGAACTGTGTATTAGTTTTCTATCGCTGTCTAACAAATTACCATCAACTTACCAGCTCAACACAACGTTCATTTATTGTCTCAGTTTCTGGGCGTTAGGAGTCTGAGCAGGCTTCTGTGGGTTCTCTGCTCAGGTTCTCACAAGGCTGCAACTGAGTTGTTGACCTGGCTGTGTTCTCATCTGCAAGCTTGGCTGGGGAAGAATCTGCTTCCAAGTTCACACAGGTGTTGGCAGAGTTCTTTTTCTTGTGGCTGAATGGCTGAGGGCCCTGGGTTCTTGCTGCAGGTCCTGGAGGCTGCCTGTGCTCCCTGACCACGTGGGCCTCTTCAACAAGGTCACTTACTTCATGGAGGCCACAAGGAGAGTCTCTAGCTCTGGTTGCTAAGACAGATTCCTACATAACTCACGTACCGGAGTGACATCCCCTCACATTTTCCATACCCAGGGAAATCACAGGTCCTGCCCACACTTAAGGGGAAGGCATTATACAGAGGAACAGACACTAGGAGGTAGCATTACTAAGTCACCTTAGGATCTGTCCCCCAGAGACACATCTTCAGTGCAGGTGTCCAGAGTCAGAATCTAGTGCAGAGGCGAAAGCAAAAGTTCCTAGCACTGGTGCCTGTGAGTGAGCCAAGACGGATGCACCCCTAGCTTCTTCACTCTCTGCTTGCTTCCTTGTCTGTTCAGTTAAAGGTCTGCCATGCTGTTTTGCAATATATTTTAAAGAAAGGGGAGGTGGAGACAGTAATATTTATTTTCTGAAAGAGAAGACTCTTGCCACTTAAAGGTTAAAGGAGTTGCATCATTTGTGCCTCCTTGGCCCGGATTTTCAAGGACCTGAGTACCAAGGACCCAAACACCTTTGTGTGCTGACAGAATTACTTCTCCTGCTTAGGTGTCTCAACAGCCCTGGGGGCCGACTGTAGGTGAGTGAGACAATAGTATCCCTGACCCTGACCTTGAGTTTTGAGTCTCGGTTTTCACTGACAGAGGTAAGCTTTTAGTCTTCATAACTGTACAAAATAAAGCCACCAGCACCCTGCCTGTGAGCCCAGCCTGGCTGTCTTCGTGGTTGAGAACAATGCCCTGTTGTTGGGTTAGAGAGCTGCAAATGGAATAGTGGCGCTGAATCAGCAAACGTTGTTCAGTGTGTGTACACTGACACTAGAGAGATGACAAACAGATCCCGAGAACAATGAGCTGCTGGCATGTGATTCTGCAGGGGTGTGAATGTTTAATTCTGACTTGCACTCTTGGTAATGAAAGTGAGGCAGAGAAATGCCGAGAACACACAAAGCATTTGCAGGCAATGCATTTGTACTGCAATTGTTTAGGTACTCTTTTAATCAAGCCATAATTGCTGTTGAGAAATTAACACATGAGCATCACTCTAAAAATCTTGTAAGCTCTAATTGTACTCAACAATTTCAAAAGAGCACCATGTGGTACTGAAACAAAACATCAAAATTGAAAATTTGCTCCCTCAATTAGGTTTTTCTGCTGCTACATAATGATGATTTCATTAAGGAGGTCCTATGTTGAAATACAAATGCCACAAAATCTGAGGTCAGCCTCCCTATGAATTGTTTGAATTCCCATCTTCAAATACCTCATCAAGTGAGCATCTACCCTCTGCTGGTATATACCTCCAGGGATGGTGAACTTACTATTTACTAAAGAAGTCCTCTAATGAATTGAACTCTGCTTCCTGATAGATTCCATCCAAGATCTAAGTAAGATCTATCTTTTAGAGCCACACATTCAAAGTGTAACTTTTCTTCCACTTGACAGGCTTTCAGACACTTGGACTCAGACTCCCTAGAGAGTGACTTCAGCCATGGGTACCATAGTGAAAATGGGATGTCTCAGATTGGGTTCCCAGAAAAGTTCCTGAGATGAAGGCAAGTTATATATCAAGGTTTCAGGAGAAACAAGTAAAAAAGTACAGGAAGCATGAGAAGGAAAAGGGGGTAGGGGAAATTCAGGCAAAACCTCACGGAACACTAGAACTGAGTAAAGTTTCAGAGCTGTCCCATCCCAAGTTGAGGCTTTCGTGTTCCCACCCAGATTGTCATTGGCCCCAGACAGTCATTGGAGGAGGGCTGAGCTAAACTCTCAGGAATTGCAACTCTGCACATATCAGCAAAAGGCTCTAGTATCCCAAGGGAAGTTCTCAAAAAAAAAAAAAAAAGGCCACAGGTGGCCACATCTGATAGGCAAAAGCATCTGATACCCAGAAATGGTAAAAAGAGATCCAGGGGGATCTCTGTGGAGCAGTCACATATTGGCCATAAAAAATAATAATTGGAAGTTACACAGTGAGCAGTGAGAATTCCAGCTGCTTTGCATCACTCAGCGAGGAGAAAATCCAACAGCAATGCTCCCACCCCAGGTAGAAGATGGAAGGCCACCTCTCTGGAAAACTGGCCAGTCTGATAGAAAATCCAGTAGTGCTAAAGGTTTAGGGTTCCCAAAGGAAGAAGCTGGATCAACCTACAGTGAGTGTACAAATAGATGATACACACACACACCCCACTCGTAAATATAAACTATCAAGGAGCAACATAAATTTAAGGAAAGCCTGTAAGCCAGAGATCAAAGCAAGCAAAATTAAAAAAATAAACATGTGGGAAATCAAAGCAATGTTTTTAAAAAAAGAACACTCTAATTGCTATCCTCAGAAAGGCAAGAGAAATTATTTCACCCATGAACTAAGAATCAGAGGTTATAAAAAAAGAGCAGTCATAAAATATGAACAAAAAAAAAAGATCTTCAAAAGAAGACAGTAGAAATGAAAGATTCCATAAAAATTGTGGAAGATAAAGTTGAGGAAGAAGAAAAGACTAGAGAAGTAGGAAATAAGGAGAAAACAAAGTGAGAGCAGAATTCTAGAAGAACCAACGTCCTGGAAAGTAGCTGTTCTAGAAGAAAGGACTGAGAGGAGAAAATTATTTTTAAAAACTCAAGCATCAGGCTTCTCAAACTACCAGAGAGTGGAGCAAAGCTTTCAAAATTCTGAGGAAACATGATTTTCAACCTAGAATTCCATTTCCATCCTCTCAATTAAGTCTGAGGGTAAAATAAAGACATTTTTAGATATGCAAATTCTCAAAAATGTACCTCTTTTGCATCTGGAAGGAAGGAAGGAAGAAAATATAAGAGTAACAAAGTAGAAAGAAGAAAGGGATCCAAGAAATAGGGCCCCAAAATAGGAGAAAAAGAATCCAAGCAGGATAACCACCAAATAGCAAATCTAGAGAAAAGAAAGTCAGATAGTGCTGGTGGGAATATAAGAATGTAGAGCAATAGAAGATGTCTCCACAAAAAAGGATAAAATTGAAAGATCAGCTGATGAGTTTTAATATATTTAGAGGATATTTACAATTCTGGTGAAATGTTTGAGGATATATTAGTGGTAAGCACTAAGCAAACATAGAAGATAATCATTAGCTCTGTACAAGAAAAGAAACATCATCATAGTACACTACATGGCTCAGCTGGAAATACATATTATGACAATGAATGTTTTACATATTGGATGTTCTAACTACGAATGTATGATGTAAGCTGGGTGTGGTGGTTTGTGCCTGTAGCCCCAGATACTCAGAAGTCTGAGACAGAAGGATTGCTTGAGCCCAGGAGTTGGAGTCCAGTCTGGGCAACACAGTGGGACCCTGTCTCTAAAAATTGTTTTTTAAATAAAAATTACGATGGAGTGATTAGAAGGATAAAAGGAGAGAAGTGGAGGAAGAGTGGAAAAGAGGGTATATGTCAGTTAAATCTTCACCTTCAACTATAATAGGTCAATAGACAATCTTTAGAACTAAAAAAAAATCAAGAAATGGAAGTATATATTAAGTTTTCTATCACTATCATAACAAATTTCTAAAAATTGAGTAGCTTGAAACAACACAAATTTATATTAGTGCTCTTTAGTTAAGAAGTCTAACACAAGTCTTACTCAGAGTCAACATTTGATAAAAATCAAGGTGTCAGCAAGGCTGCATTCCTTTCTGAGAGGCCCTAGGAGAAGCCATTCCCTTGCTCTTTGAGCTTTAGAGGCCACCCACATTGCTTGGCCCATGGCTTTCTCCCTCCACTTTCACAGCCAGCAATGATGGATCAAGTCTGACTTCCAACTTCTGCTTCTTTCCTCTACCTTCAAGGTCCTTTGTGATTACATTGGATCCATCCAGATTATCCTGGATAATCCTCTATTTTAAAGTCAACTGATTAGCTACCTTAATTCCACTGGTGACCTTAATTCCCCTTAACCTAACATACATTCCACATAACCTAACATACTCACAGTTTCTGGGAATCAGGATGTGGACATCTTTAGGGCCCATTATTGTCCCAACCACAGAGCGTAAGTGTATGTACTGGGAAGTATGAGAAGAAACCATGAAAGAGTGGAAATGGCTCCTCCTGGCCAGGAGGGACCTGGGGTTAGGGAGGGGTAGGGTAGAGGCAGCTGTTTTCCCTTATAAACGAGTACTACCCTTTGCCTGTTAAAAAAAGCTATGTTAATGTATAACTTTAATTAAAATAACAATGAAATCACAAAATAAAACTGCCATAGCCAGGAAAGAATTTTAAACAGGAAAGAGGGATGATCAGATTTGCCTTTTTAGAAAGTTCCCTCTTGAAGCAATGTGGATTCACAGGTGAGGGTTAAAACTAAAGTCACCCATTAGTGATATGCCCGGAAGTAATAAGGCTGTTTACCTCCAGAGTGTCTTGTCAACCTCAGGAGATATCAAGCACTTGGCTATGTTAGCTGTTAAAATAGCATCCAGTATCCAGGAAGCTGTACCTGGCCTCAGCTCTGCAACTGCATGCACAGGACTTCCTACTGCAGGCCATGACCCTGCAGGGAAGGGGCCAGACCTTCATCACGGTCAGATGTAAACAAGCACCTGGGAAGCACTTGCACAAACAGCGACCCAACCCGCAGCTCGTAACTACACAGTCCTCCCTTTCAGGTCTGCCTGGAGTTCCCATGGTTGCCAAGGGACTCACAGAGCAGTTTTGTTCTTTTGCCTATTACCTTCTAAATATTTCCTTAATGTAAAATTAATGCAAAGTTCAGTAGCAACACAAGGAAAACCATACCTGAAGGGTTAATGGTCCATTGAAACAAACACCAAGTCCTTTACTGGCATTTTACATTATTGTATCGTAAAGATAACGGGCAGTGATTCATTCAGGCAAGAAGGAAATAGTTCAAAGTTAAAATTCTTCTGGTTTAATTCCCGGCATTGACAGTGTGTGTGCATATATTAAAACAGTCTGTAGAAACAGGAGATTCACCTATATTGGATGCTATTTTAACAGCTAACACAGCCAAGTGCTTGATATCTCCTGAGGTTGACAAGACACTCTGGAGGTATACAGCCTTATTACTCCATTGTACAGATCTTGTTTCTTCCCCTTCCCTTACCTCTTTGTCTTCCATATTCTGCCTCTTCCCCTTTCTCATTCCATTCTAGTCACAGTGGCTTATTTGCTTTTCCTCAAATAAGCCAGGCACACTCCCACCATAGGGCCTCTGAATGGTTATTTTCTCTCCCTGCCACATTGTCTCCCAAGGTATGCACGTGGCCAACTCTCCTCACCTCCTCCAAGTGTTCACTAAACTCCCATTTTCTCACTGAGGCCTGTCCAGACAACCCTATATAAAATTGCATCTCCTTAAGCATACCCCAACTTCCTTACCCAAGCTAGAACAGGAGCACCACAAAGGGTAGGAATCTTTGTGTTGACCACTGATATGTGTTAAATGAATGAATAAATGAATGAATGGCAGACAGATTTAAGAGGAATTCCAAAGTCAAATGCATACAGATTATTAATGGAAGGACCTTATAAGTCACTTTTCCTTTTAGAGCCCCATTTTCCACATTGTAAACTGAGAACACTATACTAGGCTCCTTCTCATTTCAAAACACTATGGCTCTGGTTTGATGGGTCTGTCCTCCGCGACAGTTGTGTCTCCTTCTTCAGCAGCAGTCCCCAGTTTTCGCTGGGCATCCACTCCCCATATTCAATCAGACCATGTGATCTGGAGGGACTCCCACATCCACCCTGGAGTGGGTGGGACACATTACCCAGGCCCAAGCCCATCGGCACATTGCATTTCCCTGGCAACTGTGATTGGTTCAGTGTCACTTCTAAATGAAAATGCAGGGGAAGCAGCAGGGGAAACTGCCAAGAGGCCGTTAAGTATAGAGTTGTCACCCTGAGGGTAGAACAGGGCACTGCTAGGGACAACCAGATTGAATGAAGCCAATTCTGTGGAATATGGACCCAAGAAATGGGAAGAAACCAAGTCCTGAATTTAGCTGGCATCTAAACTTTTCAGGGATGTAAATCAGTAAGAAACCCCTATATGGCTTACCCCAGTTTGAGTTGGGGTTTCTGTCACTTGCAGGTAAAAGAATCCCTGTGCCAGAGCTGGGGGATGTTTGTGAGGCTGTTTTTACTGGTAGATAAGCTAAAAATTTGAAACGTCCCCTCCTGATAGACTATATAAATTATAGCCTTACCCTTACCCTGGCACAAAGACTGATAGTTCATTACGTAACTGGAACATGATGCAGTAACCTCTACCTGCCCTCATTCTTTCTTCCATCTCTATGTGTGAGTAAAGAAAATAAGAGTTACCGAAAACATTAAAAAAGAAATTCTTCAAGACTCTTCTATTTAGCCAACACACAGAGATCATGACACATATAGCAGGCACTCAATAAAGACTTGTTGAATGACTGAATGAAGAAAAGAACATTGCTTGTGCACACTAATAAGTGGTTTCTTTTCCTCTTTCTATCTTATTAATGCCTCAAACAGAGCAAACAGCAAACAAAAGTGATGATTCATTTTATTGAATTATAATTGGTACAGGCTACATCTGTTGGAGCCAGTTCTGGCCTTCCCCATTTAAGAGGGACACAGGGTACTTAGAGAGAGTACAGAAATTATACCAATGATGGATGGGAAAGCACAACACATTAGTCCAATTGATAGCAGCAAAGAACAACTAAAGAGACACTCACTAGTCAACAAATGTGCAGAATCCCAGAGTTTAGAGATCATCTTCCCTAGTAACCTTCTCATGTTGCAGAAGAGGAAACTGAGGCTCTAGAAACTAAAGTGACTGGGAGAAATGCCAAGGCATCTGAGATGCATTCTTGGATACTACAATATTTTTCAAACTGTGGGTTGACACCTATTAGTGGGTTGTGAAATTAACTAGCAGGTTTGGTCAATTTTTTTTAACGAACAAATAAGGACAGAATAGAATAGAGAAGAAAAAATCTGAACACATTTTCTATAATAAGGGTAGGTATTATTGCAAAAAGATTTGTTTCAGTTTACATGCACACGCATGTACATACTGTGTACTGGGTCAGGATGTAAAATGTACATCACACTATAAATCAAGTTTTTAAAAGTTTGCAAATCACAGATTGAAGCAGATGGCAGATTATGTGTTTTGTTTAGAAAGCAACACAGAGGACCTTCCCTGGCTCTGCCTTCAGTACCAGTGGGTGCAAACCTGGCCAATGATCAGAATCACTTAAGGAGATTTTTTAAAATATAGTTTCTTGAGCCCCACTTACAGAGATTCTGTAGGTCTGGAATGATTTTAAGATTTTTAGAAATTTCCCAGGAAATTCTCATACACAGATTAGTTTTAGGACCAGACATCCCTCTGAAGGAGAAAATCAGCAGAGACTCATCCTCCATTGAGATCAATCTACAAAGTGCTACAGGCGTGACCAGAGGGAGCAACTCCAAGTTGTGACATGGAGCACTGACACATGGGCCCCTGCACAGGATGAAGTTTGCATCTGACACCATGCACAGATGTTCACAAATAGGAATTTAAGGTCTCCTGGAGACCCAGAGAGGCCAGTAGGGAAAGAAGCAAAGGAAGAAGGGCAAGAATCCTCTAAAAAGGGCAGCATTAGCCTGTTACCAAAACCAGACAAAGACATCAAAAGAAGAACAAAAATAAAACCTGTAAACTAATATCTCTTGTAAATGTGGATGCAAAAATCCTCAACAAAATACTAGTAAACCACATCCAGCAATACATAAAAAGAATTATACATCATGACCTAGTGGAATTTATCCCAGGAATGCAAGGTTGGTTTAATATTGAAAAATCAATGAATATAATACACCATATCATTAGAATTAAAATCCCAAAATCATATGACCAGCTCAATATACACAGAAAAAAAAATTAACAAAATCCAATACTCGTTCATGATCAAAACATGGACAGACTAGGAAGGAATAGGAAGGAACTTCCTTAACTGGATAAAGGGCATCTATGCACAATCCACAGCTAACGAGATAATAGTGAAAAACTGGATGCTCTCTCTCTAAAGTCAGGAACTAGACAAGGATGTTTATTCTCACCACTTGCATTCAACATTGTGTTAGAGAATCTAGCCAGAGATATTAGGCAAGAAAAAGATAAAAGATGTCAAGATTGGAAAGCAAGAAGTAAAACTATCTTTATTCATAGATGACACGATCTTGTGTATAGAAAATCCTAAGGAATCCACCAAAAACTATTAGACCTAACAAATGGTCTCAGCAAGGTTACAAGATTTTCTGTACAAGACCAATCTACAAAAACAAAAGTATTCCTATGCACTGGCAAGAAACAGTCTGAACATGAAATTAAGAAAACAATTCCATTTATAATAGCATCTAAAAAGAATAAAATACTTGGGCATATATTTACCAGAAAAAGTGTAAAACTTATACTATAAAAATTAAAAGCATTGTTGAAAGAATCTAAAGATGATCTGAATTTAGGGAGTTAAGGAGACTGGACAGCAAGACGACAAAGAAAGGCAGGAGGGAAGAGCCTGGGTAGCTGCTGAGTCCCTCCAGAGCAATGAGGCATCTGAATTACATACATAGTTTTTGACAGATGCTGTTTGAGATGTGGTTTCCATGCAAGCTGACTGGGTTTTGAACCATTTAATCCTAGAATTTTATTATGGACTGTTTGTTTCCCCCTCAAAATTTCTATTTTGAGGCCCCAACCCCAGTGTGATGGTATTAGGAGGCAGGAACTTTGGGAGATGAGTAGTGAAGGGTGCTAGAATACGCCATCCCAAAATATGTCACTTTGGTGAATGGATTATTTTGAGCTAAAAGCACTTAAGAAAATAGCAGATACAAGAAGCCTCCTCTGGCCTCCACTTTTCCTTCCTAAAAGCGAGAGATAAAATCCCCATACAAAAAACGTCCTCCCTATGCCAGAGGGAGCTAACATTCTGATCATCAGAGACAGAGATTCAAGGCCAAGAAAAATCTGTACAAATGAACCTTGTTCAAACAACCCTTCCTAGTTACTTTTCTACCATTAAATGCCCCAGCCCAAGCCCCTTTATCTTGTCACATTTCCATGATTTACCACCCTCCGTCCAACTCAGTATATAAGCACTCAACTCCAACTGCTTCTTTGGGTCTTCAGCTCCCACTGAGGACTTCTGTGTCATGTAAAACTCATAGTAAATGAATTTGTATGTTTTGCTCCTGTTAATCTGTCTTATGTCAGTGTAATTCTCAGGTCTAGCCAAAACCCCTAAGAGAGTAGAGGTAAAGTTTTGCCTCCCTTATAGTGAGCTTAGGTGAGGTCATGGGGGTAGAGCCCCTTGATGGGATTAATGCCTTATAAGAAGAAGAGACCAGAGCTTTCTCTCCACCATGTGAGGACACAGCAAGAAGGTGGCCGTCTGCACAGCAGGAAGAGAGCCCTCACCAGGAACTGAACCAGCTACCAACCAGATGGGGGATTTCTCAGCTTCCAGAGCTATGAGCAATAAATCTCTGTTGTTTAAGACACTCAGTCTATGATATTTGGCCATAGCAGCATGAACTGATTAATATAAGCTGCTTCTGCACATTTCATACTTCCTTAGAAGGTAAATTCCTTAATGCCGGGGACCTCACTGTCTCACAGGAGTCCTCATGTGCTCCAGTGACTGGACAAACTCTGGGATCATAATAGATGATCAGCAAAGACTTGTGGATTGAAGTTCTGACTCGGGGTTTGGGGGGTGGGGGCGGGAATGGGTGTATACCTACATGATGAGTGCGATGTGCACTGTCTGGGGAATGGACACGCTTAAAGCTCAGACTCGGGGGGATGGGGGGCATGGGCAATATATATAACCTGAACTTTTGTACCCCCATAATAAGCTGAAATAAAAAAAAAAAAAAAAAAGACTTGTGGAATGATACAATCTCCCTGAAGGTGACATCTGTGTCTGAGTTAGTTGTGTAGCTCCCATACCATCTAATGCTGTGCTCTGCCATCACTTTCTTTGTCTGTGGAATGGAGGTTAGCATTTTTCTACGTGGATTAAATGAGATAATATATGTCTAGCATTTAGCAATCTGCCTGAAATATTGGAAGTATTAAATATTAGGACACTATTGTACTGTTGTGATTATTGCTGTTGCTATTATTTTTGTTGTTGTGTATAGTAAGTGCTCTGTAAATAGGTTGATTCAATAAACAAATGTAGATTAAGAATGAAAAAGAAATCACATTTAAAGAGGATTGTTCATCTCTGTGCCCTCAAAACGAGAAACCATCTCTTCAGGTCTCCAATATGCATTGAATAATGATCTGTCTGCCACAGAAGCACAGTCTTGACTTAAGTTAGGGGAGAGACAAGGAGACGTCCAGGGACCCAACCAGCAGACAAGCTTGTACATGGCTTCTACGCACAGCACGAGTGAAAACACCACGGAGTGGCATCAGAGGGACAAGGAGAATGCTGCTCTAGGAATTTTCCTGAGGAAAAAATAACAGTTCATATAAAATTGCCTCTTTGGTTCCCAGAGCACTGACCAAACTCACCGTTCACCAGCCACTCTGCAACATGCAACTCCCTACTGGGGTTTTTCTAACCCAGGAAAAAGGTTGCACTGTGCTGTATTGTACACTGCATGCTCTATTTTTTTTTTTTTTAATTCCGTCCTGGCAAGTAAGAGCTCCAGAAGTCAACACCAGGGTTTGGGCAGTCAACTCTTGCTTAATTGCACCTATATAATGCGTTGGAGTCAAAGCCAGCATTTGGAATCCACTCCGGTGACTATAACGGAAAGTGCTGGAAGCACACAGGAGCCGGCGTGTGCAGTGTCCTCCCAGTGTGTCTGAGGTGTCTTCCACTGGCCCGCCATCCACGTGTTCTGTGGGATTGGGATGATAGACTTGGGGCTTGAAGAGCCCAACCTTGAACCGGTGGCTTTGCCTTCTGGCAGGTCGCCATTCACAGGCGTGCACGTCTGCATTGGTGTAGGCAGCACCTAATTTGAAATTTATTCATATTTTCACTGTTGGTGGGGGTTGGGGTGGGAGGTGAATTTTTTTTTACAACCCATACCAGTTTCCCGATGACCATGTAATGTTGGTTTTACGAAACACGAAAACAAGCTATTGTAGAAAGTGTGCTTGCTGGATTCTTACAAGTCAAATTAGAACCTTATCTAAGAACAGGGTCGTCCCCTGCTAATGGTGAAGGACATGCAAGAAAAACTATGGTGGTGATTTGCTGTTTCATACAAACCAACAAAGGCAATAAAAATCAATGTGTAACCATGTGTTATCTTTCTTTATTTAAACAGCCTTTTGAAAGAATTTCACCTGAAGATCTAAGCAGAGCATGAGGAATATTTCCAATACACCATCACATGAGCTTCAGGGCATATCAGGATCTTGGGTACAATAAACCCAACCTGGTTGAGAACATGCCAAAAGAGGTCTGGTGCCTTTTCCTGACTACCCAACTACAGCATTGTCTATTTTCTCTTTTTTTACAGAAGTAAAAAGGATCATCTGAATTCCTCTGACATTTTCCTAAAACTCACAAACAACTCCCAGCACATTTTAACAAACATTCGCCTCACGGTAACTCCAAAGCTTAGTGCGGAGACAAAGATTTCCAGACTTGACAGCGAAGACCTGGGTTTGAGCTTCACCTCTGCCCTTTAATAACCAAAAGAGTTTAGGAGAATTTCCCAACCTTTTTGAGCTTCAGGGCCCTCATTTATAAATGAGGGTATCTTCATTTTAAATCCCTGTGACAGGATACTTGTGAGGATTAATTAAATGAGATGAGGGATGCAGAGGTGACTTTGAGCAGCAGACACTGCTCCAAACCATTGCCCTAGAAGTTCCAATCCTTTCTAAGTTTGCAATCTTGCTCAATATTTCTTTTGTTTTCTGTATTCATTACATAATTATAGTAAAATGCAATTATTTTGGCTTAGCACCAACCAACACAAAGAGTTTATAACCATGGTTCAAGATAAGAGTTCCTGCTTCCCTTACTGAACATTCTTAAGTTTGCATTTGGATGCCCAAGGATAAGACCTACCACCTGGAGTATGTTATTAGGGCCTTTATAACTCGAGTGGCCCCAATGGGGGCCCCTTCACTTTAGGAAAGGCAGGTCAAGGGTCAGAGGGCACACACAAGGTCTCAGTGTCTTCCAGTGGAGTCATCCCATTGGGGTCAGGAACTCAGTCCACAATGTGGCCCCCAATTTGCTGCTCTAAGAGCTTTGTTTCAACAGGTTTGGTTTATTCCAGGAGTTAGGCAAATGCTAGGTAATAAAGTATTGCTAGCTAAACTTCAAAAACATTGATAAATAACCAAAATGTCAATGCATGGGTTTGTAATGAGAAACGTGAACTGTTAGCAGCAGACTGGAGTGAACACATAAGGAGGTCAACACATTCCCCCACTGAAATAAGGAAAGCGACCTTCTAATTTGCTGACTATTGAGTCAGAACAAATGAATACAAGTGTTCTTAATGCATATTCCTCACCAAAGATATTCTGAGGCATTCTTCCCCATTCTTGAGTAGCTAGAGAACTCTATTGCTTGAACTGTTTGGCTGAGTCTTCCGGACAGTGTTGGGTACACAGGGAACATGTTCTTTATCTGTTCCCCCAAACATGCTTGGCCTCTGCACCATGCTAGGCACTGTGCCATGGGTTTTGAAGACATTTCCACGCAATCCTTCGAGCAATGAAATGAGGAAAGGTGTATTATTATCACCAAGACATGTACACTGAGGCTTCAAAGAAGACCCTTGCCCAAGGGCACAATAATACGTAGCAGAGCCAGGATTCATATTCAGAGTTGAAATCTCACTCTCAGTTACAAACTTCTGCTCACACTGGACTAAATTAATATAGCCATTCTCTGACCACAGCGACCCTTGAATTCTTGCTGGTAATTTTGGTGTTTCTGAAACTCCCCAGATACCTGTAATCCAACCATTTCTAAAGCTACTGATTAAAAAGATACCTTCAATGCCATATCTCATCTATGATATCTCTCTCCTCCATGTGTCTTTCTACAAAGAGAATCACAGTCACAAACCACTGAAGCTGGGATGGACCTTTGAAACCACACGTTCCACATTTATTCTCTTATGGATACAGAAAATGAACCCTTTCAAAGAGGTTTGGTACCTTGCCCAAGGTTTTTCTTAATGTAATGCTCAACAAATATCTATTGAGTGTCCACTAGGCACAAGGCACAAAATATGTCATTGGCAGAGTCAAGACAGGCTCTGAATCTTATTTCAGCAAATGTTCTGCACACTGTGCTGCTGCAGCCCCAAAACCTTGAGTGGGTTTTTTTTTTTAACCAATATGTAACCCTTACCCCTGATACTGCAATGTAAACTGTGCCTGGGATCCAACTGCTTGTCATCAAGTTAGGATCTCTATCCCCTGAGACATCCGGAGCCGTAACAGGATCTCTCTTGCCTAATGCTCTCAGCCACATGGATGTCCCAAAGGTCAGAACACACTGGCACCATGTCACAGTGAGGCCTTAGGAGGAGCCTGATGTCACAATTAGTTCCTTAATCTAGTTCTTAACCCATCCAATGACTCTACAAAGACAGCTGTTGAATGGCTTAAGAAATTAAAGAATTATCGAGTAGACACATCACCCCAATTGCTATTTGTGGGATCCCAGTTAAAAAGTCCTCTGGAGTGGAAAGCAGGTATGGCCACCAATCTTGGCAGCTGACGACTACAGATACCCTCCCATCTGTCCCTCCGCACAATGGAGCCAGCAGCAGTGGTGACTAGAACCCTCAGCTGAGCTAGGTCTCAGCTACGTGCATATGGCCCCAGGGCCAACAGCCACCAGCCTTTATGTCCCAGTATGGGGTAGGATAGGGGCACAGTGACAGAAAATCCAGCAGGAAAAGCTGGGAAATTCTACTTGCCATGAAAACAAATAAAATTTTTGTTGTTTCGTTGGGACTTGGTTTTCATGCTTTTAACCAAAGTGGGATTTGGTCTTGTTGGCAAGTCCATTTTGAACTTCTCCTCTGATAAGCTTTCACTGAGACACACACAAGGAAATAACAGGTCGCAGATGCAGCATTTGAAGACAGGGCAGGCACGTGGCCGTGCACTTCTCAGCTCTGATGTTTCCTGAGAGTCTAAATAAACTTCAAATCCCTTCTGCTACTACCCTGTAAGTTCTGAGAATAGGGAAAAAAAATGAGGCCATTCAATTTTCATTGAGTGGATATTTATTGAGTACCTGTCATATGGGAGTCACTAAAGATACAAAGATGGATATAGCACAGTTCTTTTTCTCCAAGAACTCAAGAGTCCAGGTTAAGCCCCCAGTACCATGAGGAGTGAGATTACTGTACTGAAAATTTCATGTTAGTGTACTGCACAAAATGTCTTTCTCCAGGAAAGCCAAAGTTAAATAACATTGCTGGAGTAGACAGAGAAGTGCATTAGTTTTATCTGTGAACTCTGGAGTCAGCCCACTGGGGGTTTAATACTCAGGCTCACAATGTATGAGCTGTGTGAAATTGAGCATATTCATTTTAGCCTCTCTTAAAACCTCAGTTTCCTCGTCTGTCGGATGGGCAACTGTAGTCCTACACACAGTTACTGTCAGCCTTCAATGAACTCCACCTCTTTAAAATGTTTAGCACAATACCTGGCTCATAGTAAGAGCTCAATAAATCTGAGCCATTATTACGATTTCAATTATTAATCTGTAATGCACCTAATTTAATGAAACATTCTATAAAGAAGGAAAGAAATAAGGGAGGGAAGGAAGGAAGGAGGGAGAGAGAGGAACAAAGGGAGGGATAGAATAAGGGAGGAAGGAAGGAAGTCTACATGCTTGATCTTTAAATTGTTCCTAAAGAAAACATAAAACTCAACTAGAAGTAAAAAACGTAATTGGTGCATGATCAAAAACCATAACCGCCTCTTTCCTCCATACAATTTTCGTCACTGGCTGGCTCCCCTCTGCCGTCTCTGAACCCGGCTAGGGGTCACAAGACCCTCTTGCTTGTGCTTAGAGCAGCGATCTTTGGGCACTGCACACTGACCTCTCACCTTCTCTTCTGCTCTTCTTCAACAGGTAGAAACATATTTGTAAAAATGACAGCTGTTTGGCAAATGAGAGGCTCTGCAAAACCGTGCGAGGCCTGGGGCGTGAGCGCCAACCTCTGCCATCCACCCAGTGGGACGGGACCTCTCCCATGGGCTTCTGTGCAAGGATAATTGATGTTCGTTCGTGGGCAAGTCCAGATTTGAGCACATTTTAAAAATTTGAGCACCTCCTGCATGTCAGATTCTGTTTCAGGGCTGGAGATTGACAGCCTCTGCCCTTATATCCAAGCAAGAAAGACCCACAGTAAGCAAGAACACAAATCCATGGTCAGTCATTTCAGAAAGCGACGATTGAGTGCCATGATGTAAGAGCACAACTTTGTACGTACATATGGGAGGGAGGGAGCTTTTTCTCCTGGGGTGGTCAGGGAGGTTCTCTGCTCAGTTAACATTTTCCAAAGTCTCAGCTGGAGACACAGCACAAGGGCTCGTGTTTCTCAGTAAACAGGTAAAACTTCACTACTAAGTGGATTTTTCTCTATTCGAATTCTCAGAGGATAAACATTGATTTAGGGCAAGTGTTTATTAATCCCAACACTCGTGCCCTTACAATGCTGCATAACCAGATGTGCACCATAGAACCTCAGGGCACATGTAGCAACAGAAAATTAAAACACAAGTTGCATTAAATGTGCTGTCAGGCTGATAGCACCAGGCAGGGGGACGTCGCCTCCACCACCTGTGGACCCAGCTTTCATCTCATGACCGTTCCGTCCCTGGAGCACTGGTCCCGTCTCCTAACTGGTCTCCCACTTTCAGTCTTGCCTCTCTCCAATTTGCTCTGCACACAGTAGCTCAACTGACCTCTTTAAAATGCACCTCTGATCAAACCACTCCCCTGCTTAAAACTCTTCAGTGGTTCCCTGACTCTTCGTCTAAAGAGGAGGAGCGTACACTAGCCCACAACCAAGGTGGATGTTCGAAATACACAACGCCCCAGCAGTCAAAATGCGAGCCAGCCAGAAACTACCTTTGTGAACACACAATCCTGATACGTGTCTATTTACTTTAAAATTATCTATGTGTACTACCATCAATTCATATGTTAAATATCAGTAAGATTAATTTTTTTCTCATAAAAACAAATGCCAATGTAAGTTCAACTATTTTCCTTTCCCAAGGAATTCGCATGTGTACCCCGACCACCAAACTTGGAGACCACTGGCACAGTGACCTGTTGTGAATGTGACATAAAAACTAACAGAGACAAAACTGTATTGTTCATTTCCACGTTGCTGTTACAGTGCACCTTAACACCGTACATGTGGATCCGAATGCTTAGTATAAACCAAATCTTAGCAGAAGAAACCATATTGTAAACACAGTGAGGGAAACTGGCTGTTTAAAGGATCTTCTCCAGGCATGCGTTTTGTAAAGTAAATAAATATTTTGTAATTAAATTAGTTCCATACAAATTCACTTATTTTCTAAGCTCCTACAATGGATTTTCTTAAAACGATCTGTCACCACTAAAATGAAGCCAACAACCAAGAGATTCATAAAAACAAATTCTATTTCTTGACCATTCACAGTCTAATTATTTCATTCTCTATCAGTGTCGAATTGGAAGAAATTATCCCCACAAACACTTTGAAAGAACTTTTCCATGACAATAGCAATAACAAGTGTGCCCTTTTGAAAAACCGTTGCAGACACAGGCAGGCTTGGTGGATGACGTTCCCAAAGCCCAGAGGATGGGAACAGCCAGGGGTAAGCACAGTTCTCACTGTTCTCTTCTGCCTCAGTTTCCCCACTTCTGGCCTTTTGCTTATGTGCTTCTCTCACCAGAAATGCTCCTCCTAACAGACTCATCCCCCACTCTCCCAGACGACTGCACATATGCACGTGCCCATGCGTATGTGCATGTACAAGCGTGCACACAGACACGCACACTCCAGCTCCGATTGCCTAAGCCCTACCCACCATCAAACGCCATCGCAAATACAGTCATGTGCCACATAACTGCGTTTTGGTCAACGACAGATCGCATATATGACGATAATAATACCATTATTTTCACTGTGCCTTTTCTATGTTTAGGCATATTTAGATACACAAATACTCACCATTGTGTTACAACTGCCTACAGTATTCAGTACAGTAACATGCTGCACAGGTTTGCAGCCTGGGAGCAATGGGCCATACCAAACAGCGTAGGTGTGTGGTAGGCTACACCATCTGGGTTGTGTAAGTGCACCCTATGGTATTCACACAACAGAATCTCCTGATGATGCAGTTCTCAGAATCTGTGCCCATCGGTAAGCAAGCAGTGACTCTGTAACTTTTTCTAGGAATCCTCCCTTGATTTGTGCCCACTGAGACCAGAAATTATGAAAATCAACTCATCTGAAATCTCATATCCCTTTGTCTGAACCAGACTTAATAAGAATACAAATTTAAAAGTGCTGTCCTGTTTTATCCCTCCTACTAAATGCTGACCATGTTGAACCCCAGACTTTTTCTTGTATGTTTCCTACAGCATCTAGTGCGTTGGTTTGTAAATGGTTGATGCACCATAAATCATTGGCAAATGAATGGAGAGGCTTTACCACCAAATAAGCTTCCATCGCTGGTACCAGTCCAAGTGGTTTATGGAGTTTCCAAAACTATTGTCTTTAAAATGCAAAGCAGGTTGTCAAATCATGGATAAAAATTAACCCCAAAGTTCTGTGGCATCAAGCAGAAGGCTCGGATTGTACAGACAAATTTGAACGTTCACTTTTCACTCTGTAACTTTTTGTGAAAACACCTTCCTGACACAGTTTCTGATATTAGCCAAGGCTCTCACCCCAGGCTCTGAGAGTCCAGGCCAGCAATGACAGCACCAGACATTACAGGTGAGGGTTGAAATCCAAGCAACTCCACCATTTCCCACATCCCAGGACAGCCCCTGGCTTTGGAGGTGCGCTTCAAAGCCAGGCAAGACCTGGCTGTTCAAACTTCACATCAACAAGCTTTAAAAAGTCACAGTTCTAGGCCTTTTACCATAAATAATGCACCCTTCTATTTATAGAGTAATTAAATCTATGCTTAAGCCTCAACTGTAAAATGAGTTCTACCCGAGGAATAACTAACATCATTCCATAGCTAAATTTATGACTGTGCATCCCTCAAAACGGTAATGCTGACAACTGTTACAATCTTACCAGTGGTAATTTGTAAATAAAAAGGATAATATTCCCCTAAAGAAAAAAAAAGGATGCAGATGAAGAAAGGGGGACGGGGAGAGGGAAGCATTCTAATTATTTATGGTGGTTGGTTAGCTGTCTCTTTGTAGCACTGACAATTTTAAGTTTTTCGTGAAAACAAATTTTGAAGAATATGCTGAAATCACCCTTTCTGAATCAATTCCCAGATACATTGTGTATTACTTGGCTTGTTATTGTTTTTTTTTTTTTAATCATTAAGATGGTAACAAACTCAAGGTGAGCTGAAATAAAGATATTAAAAAAAAAAGTCAAAGTTCTGTCGGCTCCCCATCTAGGAAATTTGGAAGTCTAAATTTATTCTTTGTGTGGACTATGAATTATACCTGAATAATACCTACTTCTACTTTTGATTTAACTGTTTATTATGGAAAATTTCAATGTCTATTAGAGAGAGCAGTTTAATGAACCTAGAGGTACTGTCACCAACTTTAAAAATTACCAATTTATGGCCAGTCTTGTTTACCTCTACCCCACATATCTCTCTCCCCAACGTTCAATTTATTTTGAAGTAAATCTCAGATGTCATATCTATTTATGTATAACTATCCCAATATGTATATCTAAAAGATAAGAAAATTCAAAAAAATACTCAATCACATTGCCACAGCTAAAAAGAATTAACAATAATACTTCCTTAATATTACCAAATATCTAGTGCATATCCCAGTGTTCACATGTCCTTGATTATCTTAAACATTTTAAAAGGATTCAAATTCAGTCCATACAATGAGATTGGTTGGTAGTTTCTAACATCTTTTTTAATTTATAGGTTCCTCCTTCTCTCTCTTTTATATCCTTGAAATTTCTTTGTTGAAGAAACTGGGTCATTTGTCCTGTAAAATTTCCCACAGTCTGCACTTTGCCGACTGCAGCCCCATGGAATTAGCCTGTGCCTCTGGCCCCTGTGCAGTTGGATCCAGAGTCTTGATTGTGTTTGTTTGATTTTTTGGGTAAGACCATTTTATGGGTGTGCTCTTCCATCGGCTGGGTTGTTCCTCTTTTCGTGATGTTGGCAGCATTGATGACCATTGGTAGATCCATCAATTCATTAGGGTTTGCAGAATCGTCCTCTCTTCTCCAGCCTGTGTGCCCCTGTGTAGGAACATCGGAAACCAAGGCTGTATTCTCCCTGGCTTCATCGCCTCATCATTCCTCTTCATTAGCTATAATACTTCTCAAAAGAGAAACTTCCTACTATCAACTCTTTTGCTCCCTGAGATAGGGTTCATATAGAAACAAAAAAGATAAATGCTTTTTTCTGTCTTTTATTTACCCATTTCAAACTCATGAGTTGTTCCCTAGCATTCTCCAAGAGTGACCAGTGATTTTTCCAGCACCATTTGGAACTTGTGGATTAAAACACATTTGATGGTTTCAATCTATTTTAGTTATTATCTTTATTGATGTTGAAATATGTGCCCTGTGGGAGCTTTTGCAAGTTGGCTCCTGAGTCTTTCTGACATGTTTTCTCTAGTCTTTGATAGCTTCCTAGCTCTCAGTTAGGACAAGTTGCCCCGGGCTCACCTTGTTTATTTCCTCCCAGACCTGGAGTTAGTCATCTTGCCAAGAAGATTTGAGTCCTTTCGGTAGAACCTCAATCTGGGGTAGGTGTCCTCATTGCTACGGGTTTGGTCATTCATTCTAGGCCTTTTGAGTGGACAGAGGTTGAAAAAAAAAATCTGTCAATTGAGTTCATACTAATATTCCTAATTCAAAATCAAGACTGTAAAATTTTACTTAAATTCCTTGATCTTACGTCTACATCTGCAAAAATCCCATTTCTTAATCATACCAACATGATATTCATTTGCTTTATCCCATACTTATAACAAACTCAGAATAATAATATGAGCAGTAGCACCGACTATATGATTACCAAAAATAGTTTAAGATTTTTTAACAGTCTTTTTGCCCTTAGGGTGTTCAGAGACATACAAGGACATACAATCAAATTACTATATTTAAAAGTCACTTGAAGGAATTCTTCTCTCCTTGCTTACACCATCAGCTCAATCCACAGTTAGGTTTGTTTCATTTTATTTTCAACTTTTAGAGATTGCCTTTTAAATTTTAATTTTATAATTTAGTTTTATAATTATATAAAACATTTGCATGATTCCAAAGTCAAATCTACAAAACAAAATGTATTTAATAATTAACAAGGCTAGCTTTCATCTCTGTCCTCTCCACACTGGTGCTTCTCTCCCCAAAAGCAGTCGTTTGTAAAATATATGGATTATTCTTCCATTGTTTTCTTAATACAAGCAAATAGTAGACATTATATATATATACCTATAAGTATTATATATACCCCCTTTTTTGATAAATAACAGCATGCTATTGTTCTTTCTTCGCTCACTTGACATCCCCTGGGAAGTCACTCCACAGTTGTACATAGGGGTTATCCTCATTTCTTTTGTCGTTGCACAGTACATATTCAATCACGTGGATGTCCCACAGTTTGTTTAACCAGTCCCCTATTGACAGACTTTAGGTTGTTCTCAGGCATTTGCTCTAATAAATAGCACTACAAAGAGTAGCCTTGTGCATCTGTCTTTTCATATTTTTACCATGGTATCTTGGTGCAATTGCTGGGTTGTAGGGTAAATGCACATGTGATTTTGCTAGATAGTGCCAAATCTCCACAGGGATCGTACAAATCCACATGCCTGCCCGTCCTGAACGACAGTCCCTGTTTCCTTGCAGCTTTGCCAATACAGTGAGCCTGTTGTCAACCTTTTTGATTCTAAATAGGTGACAAATGGTATCTTGGTGTAGTTTTTATTTTATACTTATCTCATTATGGATGAAGTTGAGCATCTTTTCGTATGGTTAAAAGAGATGTGGGTTTCTTTTTCTGTCAATTATCTACTTATATTTCTAACCCATTTTTCTACAGAATTGTTGAAGTTTTTTCCTCCCATTTTTAGGAGTTTTTTTTTTTATTCATTAAGGCGACTAACATTTTGTCTCTAAGTTGCAAATATTTTTTCTAGCTTGTCATTTACTACATTTACTCATGTTGGTTTTTCTTGTTTTAATTTTTTTGATTTTTTTTCCATAAAAAGGGGTTTTTTTATTTTAATACAACCAAATTTATCAATTTCTTCCCTTATTGTGTCTGGATTTGAGTCAAAGTTCAGAAAGTTTCACAATCTCCAAGGATAAGGAATAATTGCCAATATTTTCTTTAAATCTTTTTATGGTTTAAATTTTTACATTTAGGTCTCTTATCAGTATATGGTGTGAGAAAGGGATTCAATTTGTTGTGTGTTTTGTTTTTTTTTTTATAGGTATCCCAATGCCACTTGTAGAGAAGTCCATTCCCCCACCAATCTGAGAAGCCACCTTTTTCATACGTAAAGTTTCTTTATGCAAACGGATCGGTTTCTGGATTTTCCACTCTGCTCCATTAGTCTTCCTATTCATATGCCAGTACCAACGTGTTTTAATAACAGAGGTTTTCTAATATGTTCTGATGTCTGGTGGGGCTTTTCTCCTTATCGCTCTTCCTTTTCAGCATTTTCTTGTCTTCTTATTCATCCATTCTTCCAAATGAATTTATCTAACTTCCAACTGAAATTTTTGTCTATCAGTCAATTTTCTAAAAACAAATTGACAGCTGTTTGACTTGATTGACAACATGACTTGGGTGCCTTGGTATAGCCTGGTACAGAATAGGTGCTCAATAAATGTTAATGTAAGTGAGTGCCTGGAGGGGTTCTGCTGGAGGTCACTGAACGACCTCAACACTCCACAGTAAATATTACTCCCAGATGGACTCTACAATGATTTTCATCCCGATTACTTCAATATAACTGAACAAAGACTAGGTTAATAATACTTAAGAATTTTTTTTTTAAGCAAAACAATACTCTTCACATTGGTGTGCCTCCAATGAGGGAATTGACGCAACTTTGGGGTGGTGTGGGATGGAGTCTTTCCACTGGGTGCCCATCTAAATGTTTTGAATTTGTGCTACATGTATGCATTAACTGTTTATGTAATTACTCAGCCAATTTCGTATCATTCCTTAAAGCTATTACATTTCAATTAATTCAAGTGGGGACGTTCTTTCTCTTGTACTCTAGGCATATGACAAGTGGGACATTCAGCATTTGGTGAAAGAGAGAATCTCAGGCTTCTATCTGGGGTAGCCTCTGGGTGACTGGGTCTGGGCTTGGTATCTTGGCTTTTGTGCTGTTTTGTATTTTTTACAAAAATATTGTTTTAGGAAAGCAAAGCAAAGAACATCTCCTTTCTTTAATAAATGACTCAAATGTTGGAAGTAGGGAAAAGAAAACATGGCACAAAGGAGCACATTTTCCAGGTTGTGACTTTCCTATTGGAGAAGGCCATCTCAGCTGACCCCACACTGGCTAAGCGTGACCTGCCCTGGTTCTACCAGGCTGAGCTGGCACACGGGGTTTGAACAGCTGGTCTGTGTCAAAGGAAGCCAAGAAAATCCAGGTTCACACAAGAGGCCAAATAGAAACGAGAAGGTGCAGAAGCCCACTCTGTCCGCATGTGTGTCCTACCAATAGATGGACTCCCAGGTTTTACCCTGAACAATCTTCCTGAGAAAACAGAAGGACCCCGAGAACAGCAGACGTGTGGAAGTTCCACGGACAGTCTGGGGATGTTCAGTACTCTTCTCACTCAGACTCGGCAAATTGCTCTTAGTGGAGGCCTGGATTCAAATCCTGACTCAGTTTACCAGCTGCATAAACTTGAGCCCATCAGAAACTTAAGTATCATTAAGAGAAGTAAAGAATAGGAGGCATGTAAATGCTCAGATCGGTACCCAGCATTAGCTGTACATAGTAGAATAGCTGTCGGAACTTTCTCTGTCGGAACAAGAGAAAAATGGGGCCCATCTCCCCCTGCTTTAAACATCATCTGGTCTCATTTCAAGCTATGAAGAAACAAGAAAAGCCTCCTCTCTGTTTTCCTTCCTGGTCACAATCTGTAGTGTTTTCAGTTGAGAAGACATGTGTTTACCTAGTGTGTGTGCAACAGACGTGATTGGAAACGACAATTATGCACCACTATTCCATCCATCTATTCCAACGGACTGAAAGCTTTTTCTTCCTGGCAAATGTCTGAGGCCCTTGTACCTACGTGCACGCAGAGCCACATCAGAATGCCCGCTGACACTTGCATGTGACAATGTCGCCTGTAGAGCCGCCTCCAGGAGAGGGTGCAGCTGCAGACGCCCCAGGACCTCACTCACCGCCCAGCCCCGACACGCCCCACACTGCGGCGCGCTGAGTATCCACCGTGCAAAACCACTTCTCGATTACTCATGATTGAGTTGCAGAGAGATTATTATTCTTTGCTGAAACTTGACTTCTCATCCTGGAAGCAGGTTTTTCTCATTTGGGGGGGCGGGGAAACAAATTACATTAAAATCTCCTGGAAAATTTTGGTTGGGACCAGGCACAAGAATGTTCCTTGTAGGGTGCAGATGCCTCAGTTGTCATTCTTTAATGAAATCAGGGCTCTCTTTGCAAAAACAAACACGACCCAGGCATGTTCGCTCTTTCTTTGGAATGTATCCGTTGTGCTAAATTAGATTTTTCAAAAACCCTCACCAACGGCCCCGAGGTTGTGCGTGGCTGTTGCTGACTCTACAGTGGAGGAATTAAGGGCTAAATCTGTTCTGCTGAGTCCCTGGGCCTCCGCACATCCACAGGGCACTGGGATTCATGTTGGAAAATTCTGCAGATTACACACAGGCTTTCTTCCAGGGATAAGTTAAAAGAATTTAGGAGACACCCAGGCATGTGTCTTAACACACTGGGAAAAAAAATGATGTCTTCTAGGCTACCCTAGATAAGTAAAATGCCTCCCAAGGAAGCACTTTTATGTAAAATCTGATGTTTAACCCCCTCGCCTCTTCCCATTCTCAAAACTGCACAAGAAGAATCATTATCTGATATTCTGCCGCAAATTCACATCATATTAACACTGCCAATGCATTAATGGGAAGTGTCCCAGACTAGAGATATTTCTTCTGTGTCATTGTTGTTGCCTCTTGCTTCCTGGAATCATCTTCTGTCATGATTCCAAAGGAGAGGAGGAACTTGATGCTTATTACACAGGGAATTCCCTGCGTGTGAAACCTTCACTGAACCATCTAATCAGGAAGAGTTCATGCCCAAGGGCAGCTGCCCCTCTCGTGGACACACATGCTCACAGGTGGCCCTAGGTCTGTCCAGAGGAGCTTGGCCTGTGGCCTGATTCTAGACCCTGGGGCTCTCCTCTCTAAGAGGTCGGGGGCAGACCTGCCCAGAGCACGGCTGTGCCATCCAGGGATCCCTGCATCTACTAGGGCTCCCCTGTGAACCCCACTCCTTTGCCTCCATTTATCTTCCTCTCCATAAATTCCCTGTCCTCTGATTTCCAAAAACCACAACCATAACCAAATTTTAACCTATAAACCTAAAAATTCAGACATCAGGCAGCTGTAACATCCCTGAATTTTGCCTGGTGATGCTTTTGTTTGTTGTTATTGTCATTATGTTTGGTTTCTTTCTCTTTCCTTCTACAGCTGAAGAGGGGCACGTTAGCAGCCTCATATGTGAACAGGAGGAATCAGGTGATGTTTTCATTGCTTCAGTGGCAGCTGCCCTAGGCCAGCTGAGGCAGACAGGCAGAAGAATCCTTTGCCATGTAGGTGAATTTAAAACGTAAGCCTGGGCATTACCATATTTTATTATAAAATGCAGCAGCGTAAGGCCCTATACAAGAGACATGCTGTAACTCTTGCTCTGTTGATTCAACCATATAAACATACGAGGGCAATGGACAAGGGCATGCATTCCAATAACCATATCTCACACGAACACGCAACACAGAGACAGGACGTGGGCGGATGGGGGGAGCTGTGTAGGGCTGTGGGCTGAATAAGCTGATAGACAATACAAAATGCCACTAGAGGCAGGTTCCAGAAAGTCCAGTTGATACTTCACCAGCAAGGCAGTTGAAAGAAATAATTGCCTATGGCAACACGGGATTAAAAATATATTTTTAGAATAGAGTTTTAAAAATGTTAAACACTGAGGACTCTTTTTAAATAAATCTGGTACACAGTGAGAATAATTTTGAAAACCAAGGAAAACTCCAAGGTCAACGAAAAGGAAAGTGTGGAAGGATCAAGTGATTGACGGGTCTCCTGGTGGCCGTGCACCTGTGCGGAGCGGGGAGAGGGCCTGGGCATCTTCCTCACTCATCCTTTTTCCAGCCACATGTCTGTTTCCTTTGCAGTCCTCAGCACCCCGACGACCCTGATCACAGAAATAGCTAGCGTTTCTGTGTTGCGCCACAATTCCACACGTGACCTCACTTGAACTTCACAATCACCCCGTGGGGTAAGAATTCTTGTCTCCCAGTTTACAGGGAGGGAGACAGACTCGAGTGGGATGCAGGCTTCCTGAGCTCAGCCCCGTAAGTAGCAGAGCGGAACGTCCACCGCTACGTGGTGACCCTCTGTGTCCAGCGCTCTCCACCTGGCCACACTGCCTCGTGTGGCCTAAAGCTCTGCCTACAAAGAGGCCAAACACATGAAAAACCCTCACACAAGTAACACCGACTATCTACCGGCATCGTCCACAATGACGTCCAGCATCGAGAGGATGGGAAATGCTCCTGGAGACACTGAGGTTGCTCACTCTTCACTCAGCAGTTCAAAGACAAGGGCATCATTAGGCCCATCTGTACGTAAAGCGAGTCCCTGACCCTGGAACACAAACACAGTGCTTAACTCTCTCTTGTCCACATTTGTATTTTTCTGGCAAGTTTAGTTCCGTGTTCTGAAATGTATTTATTCATGAGTCACGGGGGAAAGGCTGAATTGAAGATCATTAGGCTCATCACGGATGCGATCGTAGCAAGCCGCATCTTTGCTGGAGATTTGCAAATCTGGTTTGTAGTTTGAGGTCTTGGAACACCATTGCTTTTCCAGCACTGGGTCTTTGTGTGAACAGGTCTGTCTTTAAGCCAATGACTATTTTGCTTGATTTAAAAGGGGAAAAATAATCTTGAATAGGGCAAAAAACAAGGGCTGCACATATGATTTGAATTACAGTCAGATAATCACCATTCATGGCCGGTCCAAGCTGGAAGGAAAGCTTGAATTTCTCCTCAGAGACATTTCCCAGCTTAAATTTTAACAAGGGCTACAATTGAGTGTGGCCTTTAAGTGAAAACTAAAGAAGTTCAACCTATTTAAGTCCTTTACTGACTTCTCCAGCTTGCAATGAAATTAGTCTTTTTGGAAGAAGATCATTTATGAGTTTCATTGAAAGCGATAAAAATAGCTCTTTCTCCCACTCCTTCTGAAAATGCTCTAAAGAAAGTTGTTTCAAACAAATTTTCCAAGCGACAGTACTGAGCACCGTTCCTCAGCTGCTCCCTGCTTGGGGAACTTATATCAAAATCTAAACATTTGCTCTCTGAAGGTTTTCTTTCCCTAACCTCGATCCCAAGATGACTAGAAGTTCATCTTAACCTGTGGACATTTGGCAGTCATTTAGGCACATGAGAAGGTATGAAGCAAAGAGTACCTTTTGTGGTTCAAAATCCCAGACATTTCCTCCAGCAATAGTTTCTTTTCAGAAGCTCAGTCACCTCTCAGAGACAAGAAGGGATGAAAACCAAAGCTCCAACCCCCATTGACAGCATCAAACAAGGTGCGGTTGGTCTGCAATAAGGCCTGTCTCGCGGGCAGCACAGCTTCAGGCTGTGGTTTCCAACCCTGGTTGAACAGAACCACCTGGAGAACTGAAAAAACTATCTCAATGCCCAGGCTGTTTCCAGACAAGTCACATCTAAATTTCTAGGGATTTCACTGTTTTAGAGGATAGGCTCTGGGCTCTGGAGTCAGAAAGGTCTGGTACATATCTTATTTTTCCTGCTTACTGGTTTTTGGACAAGTTACTTAGCCTCTCTGCCCTTAGATTTGCTCTTATTTAAAAGAAACAAGTTAAAGATGCTCACTTTATAAGATGAAAATGTGATATAATATTTATAAATAATATTGCCTGGCTTGTAAGTGATCCATGAATGTGTGATAACTTAATGTTTTGAAATATTTAACATTGCTTTTCCCCAGAATTTCCCTCTCCTACCCTCAATCTTTGCCTTTCCTTAAAAGCTTAGAGAGGCGGGCACGGTGGCTCATGCCTGTAATCCTAGCACTCTAGGAGGCCCAGGAGGGAGGATCGCTTGAGGTCAGGAGTTCTAGACCAGCCTGAGCAAGAGCGAGACCCCGTCTTTACTAAAAATAGAAAAATTAGCTGGGCGTGGCGGTGTGTGCCTATAATCCCAGCTACTCAGGAGGCTGAGGCAGGAGAATTGCTTGAGCCCAGGAGTTTGAGGTTTCCAGGCTGATGCCACAGCACTCTAGCCCAGGTGACAGAGTGAGAATCTGTCCCCTCCCCCCAAAAAAAATAATTTGAGAAAGGAAAAAACATAATGGCACAGATAAAGGATTAAGGAGGCTACCTCATGAGCACCAACACAATTCCCTCAAGAACAGAATCAGACTTCCTGAAGGCCAGCAGAATTAGACATGAGGATAAAAATCCACAGGACCCAAGGATGAAGCTCCCAACGGCTGCCCCATCCCAGGCTTCCGGTGAGTCCTAAGAAGGACTCACTTCCCAGGTAAGTTTGCAGGAGCCAACAGCAGAGCACACCTGTGACCCATTTCCTGGGAATGCCCCCAGGAAGAAAGAAATGGCAGTGTGGAATTTCTAGGTGGATGAGGACTTAGCCTCACAAATCTTCTATTCCCCAAAAGCTTTTGAAGCCACAAAATGATCCCTGTGCAGTATGAAAGCCGCAGAGAGAGCCCCGGGACATGGAGTGGCCTTGCAGGTGAGAAAAGGATCTAGGGCCACACCGACCAGTGACTGAGAGCCAGCCCGAGTGAGGAGGGGGTCAGCAGGTGCTAAGGCGGAGAGGTGGCATCAAGGACCAGACGCGACCACCTCACCCCCTGCCCGGGCACTGCATCGGCTCCCTCCAGCCTCCACACAGAAAACCCAGGGTAAGCAAGGTGAACACAAACTAGAAAAATAAAGAAGCTGTATCTCTCACACCAGATTTAGTGACCTGAGTATCATACCTGCCATCAATGTTATTTTTTTTTTCTCAATAATTTTTTGGTGTATAGTGCCTACATTGTGCAACAGGCCTCCAGAGAGAAGACTTTCATAATCTTCATGTAAGAGCCAGGGAAAATAAAATGGCCGAGATGAATTGTTACTGCCACATGAGGGCTACACATCGGAATTGAGAGAAGTCAGATCAGCAGAGCCTGAGTCCTTTTATGGTCTCTGGTAGAACTAGGACCCAAGATACCATACTGCACTTGACTCTTAACACACCAACCCAGAAAGACAAAGAGCAGACATCTGATCAACCAAACAAGTAGTTCTGATTACAAAACAATTAGGACTTCTGATTCTTTCCCCTCAATTGATATGTTTGACCAAACCAAGTAGTTCTCACCCTTAACCTGAGGCCCTCTCTGATTGACCCTGCTTCCAGGCTACGGGACATATCTTATTATAATGTATGAAATAAAAGTTGTGTGCTAAAGTTAACAACTTCTGAAATACAGCTATAACAATTATGTGATTATATATTATCCTGGATTAACATGTGGCCCATAATCCTTTGATATTATAAAACTCAGCTGTACTGTGAGATCTAACGAGTTTCACTTAACAGAAAGAGTTATTTGGTAATGTTACATACCAGTTGGTTGTTCAAAACATTTATTGGGATTTAACACTAGGAAGGAGATAAACAAGTGCTCCCCAGCTGCTAAATCTCACTTCATATATTTTAAACAATCCACTGCGCTGGCGATTTCTGCAATGTGAAAAGATGTCGTCTCCAATGCACATTTTAAAATGTTACTTCTGAAACTACATCTGCTTCACATCGTTGCTCAAAGTGTTCCATTTTCCCCCTGGGTTACTTAATGATCATATTAGAATGGGTGAAAGTCAAAGACTGCATCCACTTTCTGAAATGTAGGTCTTGATGTTGCATACTTACCTAATGTTTTTTTAAAAAGAGAGAGAGAGAGAGAGGTCTGAAACACTAGAAAATGTGTCAACCAGGCAATGAAACTGTGAGGATTAACAAAGTCAAAGTACTAAAGTAAAATCAGGTTTTCACGTGAACGAGGGAGGTGTAGAGGAATTTTAAAGCTATAATATTGCTCTAAAGTGACTGGGTCATCCAGTGAACTCTGTGTAATTTTTCAAGCTGTTCCGAAATGACGCATAATGGCATGCAGTGTATAATACGCTGAAATGTGTTGAAACTTTGGGTAACGTTCCCGGTTTGATATTTAAAGTACTTGGTCAGCTAGAACACATCACAGAGCCGGCTCACGGCTCTGCACACCGTGCTTTCACAGCCCCTCTCCCATCTCCTTTTGTTCCGTGAGTTTGGAAATCTTGTCTGCCTCCCTGCATTTCAGACAGGCCCCTTGTTTTGCCAGCATATTTTACAAGCAAGAAAATTAAAGCAAACCATCAATAAGAACATAGTTCCATGAAACAAAGAGAATGGTGTTATGTTTGACATCCTTACTGGTCTCCTAGAATTTGTTCCGTGTTTTGGTTAGCTGAATCTACTTGGCGCCCCAGGAGTCTGGCAGCATGGTTACTATCATGAACAGAACAAAACAAAACAAAAAAAAAGGGATTAAAAAAAATTCAGCTTGTGTTTGTAGCTCTTTTTGAAAAAAAAGGAATGGATTACATAAGCAGATGCTTGAGATAGTTATTGTTCTTTTGTAATTACACAGCATGTGTAACCCCAAGAAGCCCAGGCCTCTTTAAAAACAACAAAATGAAGGGGGTGTCAACATATCAGAAAGGAAGGGGTCCACCTGGCAAGTGGTCAGCTAATTTGACCAAAGTAAATAATATCCTGGCATGACTTACACTCTAAAAATAGCTCAGAATAACTGCAAACTGTGGTCAACCTCCCAAATATTATGGAATGCAAGCAGAATTTCTGGAGCCTGGATTTTAAATATGGCAGCTGAAAGAAGTATTTGAGAACCTTTAACCAACAGTTAGATTTTCATTTGAATGAATGTCATGAAACAGTTGTTCTAAAGCAATGGGTAATACTGGCTAAGAGGCAAAATGTTTTTAATTAAAGAACAGTAAGAGGTAGTAACTGTGGGGAAATTTGCCTACCCAGGGAAGAAGTTCAATGAACAGTGATTGAAAGAATAAATTAATTTTTTTCAATATAAGCTCTTCAGAATCAGTCACTGAGACCCAGGAAAAAAAATTGGCCTCTGTATATTTTTACTTAAAGCTTCATCACCCAAGCTGATGACAACCTCATTTACCCAGTTTTGTTCCTCATGATGTCTGGTAGGTGCCAAAAAATCCAGTGCACCCTCAGAGCTGTGCTGTGCTTCTAATAAGGATGATTTTAATACCATAATTCTGGGAATAATTCTCAAAAAGAAATGGCTGCATCTTTAGAATAAGTGAAGGCTTGCCAAAGGTTATAATTCTGGGGCCAAAACTCTTTGGTTTATGTGGTTCTTTAGAGTCACATCTCACTCACTAATTTACCAATGAATGAAACTGTCAGGTGATGGTGACCCCTTTGTCAGTGGAAATTCTTCCTTTTCTTGAACCATGGCTTTCTTATTAGCAAAGTACAGTCTGCACACACAGAGCAAACATGCAGCCCACCTTCCTGCCAACCAAACTACCCAGCCTGCGTGCTTCATCCTCCCATGGCCTGACCTAGGCTATGTTTCCTAAGCCATGCAACCTGGCTAAAAGGGCTGGGTATTACAGAGAGTGTAAGAATGTGTAGGAGTATATCCAACTGCATATTTTAAAAATTGGCATATATGCTTGAGAAGAAAAACCAGGTGATGCAAATATTTTAGGAGAAGGAAGGCAATACGGTATAGAGAATTGGTTACTAAACACTTTTAAGCAGAATCCCTTCTAAAATTAATTCTTACGTGGAACCCCAGTATATTCCACATGTAAAGTGAAATTGGCCCCATTGAAGCTGGGCAGGGGCAGGGGCAGGAGCAGCATCCATCCTTCAAATCATTGTCCCAAACCACTTTATTTCTCCAAAGATTTGTCTCCCTGGTAAGTAGGCTAGCCTCTGAGCTTGCTTTATGGCTGACCCAATGATATTAATTAGCCTTGGCAATAATTAATTGTCTAAAGTGTTCTACCACATAAAGTGCTACAGCATTCAAATGCTTGCACAGCGCTTTCAACTTCCCCTCAGAGAAGCTGCATTAGAAAGACTCGTCATGTTATTTCCCTTACATAAAAATTTTGCAATGAATCATCTCTATGCAAATAAAAAAAAAGACAATTAAAACCCAAGATGGAACCATCCCCCTGGAATTCTAGCTTCTCGCTCTACGTATGAATTGAACCATTCACCAAAAATGAAATGAGATTTTTACAGCAGAGACAAGCTTTTCATTTGCTCCCAGCTGAAGCTCAAATCCCTGGTGCCAAGTGTTTTGCTGGTGTCAGTTAAGTCAGGCTTCTCACATTTCCACCGGGAAATTTTAAGGATCTTATACTCTCTTCAGAAATAACATTTTGGATTTTTGTTAGGAAAACAATGAAACAAAGCTCTGACAAAATTGTTGCTAGGGGAAAACATGCTTGTCATGATAAAGAAGTTCTCCCCATCAAGAGGTGCAACATTGGAAATTATGCACCCGTAGACCTTGCTAGTGACCCGCATTAACTGGAATCATTCATGGTTAACTGAGAGATGATTGCAGACGCACCCTCTGGGAGCTCGGAGAATGAACCAATGCTCTGGCCTTTATTTTTGGAAGCCTTTCTGTGGAATGTTAGATGTGATTTCCCTCTTCTTATACTGCAATACCGTAAATACCTTTGGTGATGTGGGGAGAGCAAGAGTGATGACTCACTCCAGGTCCAATCCAGCACAACTGTGGAAATGTCAACAAATGCCTGTGGAGGGAGAGCCAGGAATCAGGATGGGCTGTGCTTTGTGGTAGGACAGTTCCTGGTTTTGCCTACGATCCATCTCCCAGAGGTGGCTGTGCCTGGCAAATGCCCTTCCTGTTGCAGCCAAGGGTGGAGATGTTGGTTGGCATCTCGGCGGGGATTCACTTTGGGCTGCTTTCAAAATGTCAGAAAGAGAAGAAAAATGAACTGCAGCAAATCTGACCACAAAATTCCGAGCAGTCGGTACAACCAGGGAAGTTGTTTTTCTCTTCAGCGACAAGTCTCTTTTACACTTTAGAAGGACTCAAGCATTTCTTTGAAGGTATTGAGAAAAAAGATAAAACTAACGATTGAGTAATTAAGGGCATGTGCCTGGTAGAGGCAGAGCTCCCTGGGTCTTTGTTGCAAGCATCACACAGGTGAGCTGTGGGCTGGATGGATTCATGTCTTCTCATCTGGTCCACTGTGACAAATAAGTTGGCAAGAGAGCTGGAATACGTTTTGGCCTTGTAAAGAGCCTGCTTCAGCCCATTAATCTGTCAGCTACAAATGGAAAACCTAGGAACGAGTCCAGTATGCATGAAGCCCACCTGGCCTGCTACCATGCTTGCATGCTTTCCCAAGGAAGAGAGTAGCAATCTGCTTGGCCAGAAAATTTGAAAAAGAAGGGAGACAGGTGCCTGCCGGGACTGGCCATAGATCTATGATAGCATTTATCACAAAACATTATAATTATTTGTCTGTGTATCCATCTTCTTCAACAGACTATACAGTCCTAAGAAGAGAGCAACCAGTTCAATATCTAGCACAGTTCTTGGCACATGGTTGAGATTCAACAAATGTTTATCTAAAAAGTAATAATTTCTGTCTAAACTAAAAGACTATGGCCAATATAACCTCTTAAAATTCCTTTCCAAGCACCAAATTCAATAACATAAGGTTGAGGAAAGAGAACAGATATTATTTTTACATTTCTCTAAGGCAAGGCTACATGGACAAAAACAGGTCTAACAGAACTTGATCACAGAATTGTCATCTGAGTTTCATGTGGATGGCTGTGTGATTTACCTGCCTGGTCAAGTCAAGGCCTGAGTGTAACATTTTATACTCCACTGTGTTTTCATGGTGGCTTTTGAGGACCGAAACAGGCATTTCTAAGGGCAGTTTCCACCATTTTCTGTAGGTAACACCGGATTCCTCATAATAGGGCTCTTCAAATCAGAGCCCAGACATCAGAAGACACAAATCAACATCCTCCGCTCCTCTCTAAAGGATCATGCCAAAAAAAATCCTCCTGGATCCCAGTGGCACCAGGGCCTCATTCCTCTGCTATGGATTAATCTAGACTGTAGGTTTGGACAGATGCGTCTGGGCAGTTCTCCTGCTCTGGGCAACTCACCGGGAACAGTTTCCCAGCTTAGCTGCCCTGGAACTGCACAAAGACCATTTTGTCTTTGTCAGTTATTTGCACCCCTTGCAGCTCTGTGCTCTCGCAGATTGTTCTGGGCTCCTGAGAGCCACAACCCCCCTATTCATCACATCTTGCTGGTCCATCCAGAGTGGGGTGGGTTTTTTGGTCTTGGGGGGTTTTTGGCATACTGAAGGGACCAGGTTCTGCTCTCTGCACTTCTGCTGTCCCAGTGGCACATGGCTTGGAAGCTGCTGACGCCGTCCCACAGAGAAGAGAAGCCCTGGCCACCGAGAGACCCATTTGGCCCAGGAGGACAAGGCGGGGCTCAGGCACCGCAGCCGGCCTGCACAGGTCGGCAGAGGGCAGAAAGCCTCTGCAGCAACGCCGAGGCCTGCCCGGGGCCAGCCCAGGCAGCCGAGGGGGAGTGAGGCAAGACCGCCCGGGGAGGACGTGGTCCAGTCCAGCCGTCTGCAGGGAAGCAGAGCGGAGGCACCTGTGGGCTGTCACTGTGCCATCCAGAACCCAGAAACTGTTAAGGGATGTTAATGGAAATGATTACAAGCTTGAGCTACGACCAGGTCGCTGAAGGGGAGGAGGAGCAAGCAGGAGCAGGACTCCTCACTGGGGCATCTGTGTGTTCCCATGTTCCCGCACGGTGACTCCGTCTTAGGGCTTTTCACAAAAGCAGCAATAAAATAAACCTTTATTCACTACGTATTGGATCAGCTTCAAGTGCCGTCCCTAGGCTCCCCGCCACGTTCCCTCGATCAATACAGCAGAGTGATCCAGCTGGATCCGTTCAACATATCAACAGTGGCTTCCTAGAGCCAGTTTCCCGGGTCAAAAGTGATTTTCCTGACATTTGGGGTAGGTTGTCATTGGACTCCAGTTTTATAGGCCCAAATTACTGGCTACTAGAGTCTACGGAAAAGCGTTCTTTAAGTAAACTTCTTTTCTTCCTTTAGGCCTCAGGGAAAAATAACAATTCAAAAGATTTTTTTTTTCCTAAGTTCTTTCTACATTAAAGGTTTTTATTGCCAAAAACCATTTGCTGTGTGCGAAGTACTGTGAAAGGTGCCTTATCTCAATGCTATCTGGCAGACCGGTTGCTGCCGGATAAAAAGCCCAGTTTCCATTTAACTTCAAGAGTTGGCCCAGTCTATGCTGCGGGAGATAAGGCTGGGGGACAATGGAGCTACCCACCGTGGAGCGAGTAAAGATAAAGGCAGAGTGAGTGTCTCTGCTGCCCAGAATCTTCTGTGGAATACTAAAAGCCCTGTTATTTGATGTTCCAGTTCAGAATTCCTTTTACATACTCTGCATCTACTATTTTGTTTGCATTTCCCATCATTGGATGCATCATGAGCTCACCTAGGATTTCTCCCTTTTCTCTGCTCACTCAAGCTTCCCCCCCACCCTTCTAAGTTAGCTCAACACTTAGAATTAAGAGACCTTCGGGGAATCCCAGCCCTGGCACCGACCAGCATGAGGTACCCTCTGAGGCCCATCCACTCTGGCCTTGCAGGGAAGTGTGAGGCCAAGAAGGAATAAGGAATGTCACAATGCTCTGGAGACTCTAGAGTGACACAAATGCAAACAATCACATCTTTTTCTCCAAACCCAGAGCACGAATGTTGCACCACTCACTTAACAATTAGCCCAACCACTTACGCTGGTGTTTACATTCCTTTCGGCAGGAAGACATTTGGTATTCTGTTTGTCTTTGTTCTGAGGTTTCATGAGTAAGGAAGAGTTACCAGAAGACAAAAATATTCATAAATGAGCAGAAAAAATGGACTATTTATAACATTAGAAGAACTATATCATTGCATTGTGATTTATATATAATGATGTCATTCTTAGTCAATTAGAACAGCTTAGCTCAGAGCACAGTCGCTGATAAGGAAGGAAATGGTAGATAGGACCAGCTAACAATTTAAGGAAAGGAAAGAAAATGACCCAGAATGTTGGCACACGGGCACTGTGGGGAGCAGCAGATATAAATAGCGAAGGATGAGAAGGGTCCCAGGAGGAAATGGAAATGGCCTCAGATATTTTTGCCAAAATGATCTTCTTTGTGCTCTAGTGCTCTGAAAGTCATATATGAAGGGAAAGATACTGGTATTACAAGACAATTTGTCAGAAAAAAAAATTATGCCCCAGATGACCCAATACTTGATTCATTCTTTGTTCAGACTAAGAAATCAGTACCTTGTTGCACAATAACCTATATTCTTCTTACTCTAAAATAAACCTTCTTACTCTAAAATAGTTTTTAATTTTTTTTCGCTGTGTAAGATAGAAATTTGGGTCTTGGCTTTAAGTGATTTTTCTCTTTCTAGAACCAAGTATCCTCAGATAACGAGCACCTGTACACACCTGCCTCCCAAGTGCAAGGTATGCCCATCAAGCCTTGGCCAAGCTCTTCCTAGAGTCCACCAAGCAGGAGGAAATGATCCACTGTGACTCAATTACAGATTGTACCTTGTAAGTCTTCAATAAATGATCATTTCTTATAATCTTAAAAAAAATACAATGTTACCATGTATAAGTAAAGATTTAAAAAATTTTTTTTCCAGTTGTTCACTTGTTACAAAGAGGAAATAAGTTATTTCAATGGGAAGAGAATGATGGTCACAAACAGTATCCCAAGTTGGGGCTTTCTGTGGGATAAGCATCGCATGAAGTTGGGGGCTGTCCCTGGAAAGTCTCCCGTTTGAAGATCAGGGTGCACAACGTGTGACTTAGCATCCCTGCTTCTGAACCCAGCCGCCGCCTTCAGGACCCACGGGGTGATGAGTCACTAACGTCAGTGGCTCCAAAAACGTATGAACATGATAAAATGTCAGGGAGGAGAAGGCAAACGCCATAAATAAGATGCGGTACACTTCAAGGCTAGACCTGAAGTTTGAGAATGCAGAGTGTGTCTGGGAGGAAAGCTGGGAAGCGAGCAATGGTGGTTTTCAGCATTGGAACTTTTCGGGATGACGTCAAACTTTTCCTGGAGTTAATTGTTTTAAGGCACCGCAAGTCAACGAGGCATAACAAGTAACGCCGTGCTGTCGGGGCGGCCACTGGGCACTCCTGCACCGTCCGTCATCACCTCGAGTGCTCTGGTCACTCATCAGTTTCCCTCCACCTGTGAAATACGGAGGACGCTGCGGCACAGGGCAGAGTGTGAAACGGCTTTGCCAAGCCCAAGCAGCTGTGCTTTGAACAGGAATTAAGCTCAATGCAGCGTTAACCTTCTTCCAAGGCACAGTCCCCACCAGGCACAGGGGTCACGCCCAGCACTCCCCACCCCTGCCCTGTCTTGCTGGGTCATGGCCACAGCCGTGAGAGGAAGCAGCAATCCAAGGTGCCAAGGTGACCTTCAAAAATACAGTGAAGACCAGCTGCCTGGTTTGGACCATTCTTTGTCATTTGTTCGCCTTCCCTGCTTTCAAGTGAAAACTGTATCTATTTTCAAGAACTCTTCCTAAATGAAGTTTTAAGAGTACAGGACTGGAAAGGAGTCATGAGATACACTTTAAGTAAAAAACAAGTCACGGCCTCATCAGGGGTTTGCCTTTTTCTACCAGCTGCCATAGTGTTTACTTTAACTACATCTAAATTAAAGTTCAAGATGAAGATTATAAACCTTTAAAAGAAAAAAATACCAGCATGCAAACCAAATATTTGTTTATCTTGGATACAGAACCCTATGGAATCAGTCCCTATACAGCCAATGTTGGAAGGGAGGAGAGAGATTATTAATTCAATCAAATTCCACAAGGAATCCGATGTTTGGAGATGAGGCATCATCTGTCCACATTTATCTACAAATCTGGCTTTCAAATAATAAATGACATATCTAGTTATTCAATTTTTATTAAATGGACTTCCAAAAATACACACCACAAAGATGAACAGGGCCGTGTCTACGTTCTTTGATGCATTTGCAACCCAGTCTAGGAGAGAGATGCCTGCAATCAGGCCAGATGGGGGTGATGTGGTCACCCTGGCAGAATATTTGAGGGTGATTCTGTGCTGGAGGAGCCATGGGGCTGGAGGAGCCATGGGTGTTGGGAGAAGAGCTGATCTGCCCTGAGTCACCCCAGGACTCTGAATGTCCCACTGTCTCTACGTCCAAGTCAGCAGCCCCAGGCTGTGCCTCTGCAGGTCTCCGCAGTCTCAGACTCCCCCCTGAGGAGGAAACGGCTGCTGTCTCCACAGGGAGGTCAGAACAAGACCCAGACTCGGCCTCTTCCCCATCTCACAGCAGAGCACGGCCCAGAGCTGCCCCCTGTCAATGCCAAACTGGTCGTTCTAAGGAGGAAAGGGAAAAGGCCTTCCCTGACCTACCGTGAAGGGAACAGTGAGAGCGATACCAGTAAGTCAACAAATCCGTTATCATTTGAAGACATTTGTGGAAACTGGCAAAGAAAGGTACTAACTCCGAGGTAGAATGTCCACTTCTGCTTCCCATGGCACTTCTAATGACTCCAGCCCCTCCCGGGCCATGTCCTGACTCTCGTTCTCACCTGACCCCACAGTCCCCGTGGCTCGCCAAGCTCTGGCCACTGGCCTTTCACCCCTTTCTCGTTTCTGCCTTCAGGGCTTGTCCAGCATCCTCCACCTGGAACACTCTTCCCTGGACCTCTTCGTGGTGGACCCCTGCTCACCCTTCAGGCTCGGCTCAAACACCACTTCTGTCCTTAGGCCTTCCTGGGGCTACCCACCTGGACACAGACCTGTCCCCCTCTGTCCTACGTCACAGCTGTCACTCTTGTTTCCCTGTAAATGCCAAATTGGTCGTTCCAAGAAGGAAAAGGAAAAGGCCTTCCCTGACCAACCATGTAGAGAACATTGAAAGCAATACCAACAAGTCAACAAATCCATTATCACGACCCTGTTGTATAGTCTCTGCAGCAGCCGTTGTCACTATCCAAAAGGTTTGTTTCCAGTTCAGTAGTAACTTATCATCCAGTCTCTCCCTCCTAAAGATAAGACTCATAAGAACAGACTTGTCTGTCTCGTTTCTCAATGTCCTCCGAGAGCCTGGACCGGAGGATACAGTTATGCCTTTTGTGAACAAGTGACTGTGCGGGTACATGAATCACGGCGGTAAGTTCACACACATAGTGAGCCTGAAGCCCAAGCAGAGATGAGAAGTGGACCTGGAGCCTCTGACCCCAGCTAGTGAGGTGTCCTTCCCGGCTGGGCCAGGAACACCCTGCGTTCTCAGGTGTCTCCGTGCTGCTGAGTCTGTGCCTCCAACCCTCCTGCAATGCTCAGCCCCTCCCAATCTGACCCCTGCCCCCTACACCCCTACAGGGCCCTGGCCAATTTCCAGATGGATAGTACCAAGGTCCAATCTCAGGCCTCGTTCTAGGTCATCCTTCCACAGTATTTGACACTTGTGACCACAAAGTGACTTTCTGATGCTCTCTTCACTCTGCTTTGAGAACACCGTTCTGACTTAATTCTTATTCCACCTCCAGTTGTGAATCCTGGTCCTCCTAGTCCCGCCTGGGAGTCCACAGGCCCTGACTTCGATCTTCTCCATGTAAAGCTCGCACCTGCCCAACGGCTGTTCCTCACCTGTGTCTGAAGCTGCCAGCTCTCTGCAAAAGCTCCTTCAGCTCAGGAAAAGCTTTACCCTCTTACTTCTCTACATTGAGCTTTCTTATCTCTGGATTTTGTCCCTTTAGCCCTCAGTGGCGGAAAGAGTAGACTTCAAACTCCTCAGCAGGCTTACGAGGCCCTTCACGTTCTGACATCACTGCCTCGCCCCCTACCTGCTCTGCCAGTTCTCACTTCCCTTCAATCCACTCTACCTGCCAGCTCCTCTGCATTTCTCTCTTCTCTGAACTCGCCTTGTCCTCTCGCAGGGCCACCACACTGCACACAGACTACAGTGTGAGTCCCACCTCCTACACACACACACCCAGACTTGTGGAGTGCACAACCTGCACAGCCATGCACAGCAGTCCTCCCCTTTACCTGAAATGTCTTCAGTTCTCTTCATTGTCCCCTCCCTAAAACCCTCTCCCATCTCCTCCAGGTAAAATTATTTACTTCCCTTCCCGGACTCTTTCAGCAGCTTAAACAACTTCAATCATCACACATTCTGCTCTAAGTATCTGCTTACTGGGCTGTCCCACCCATTAGTGTGGGAGCAGAGACATGCCCCATTCACTTTTTTCTGTTGTTAATCCCAGGTACCCAGCACAATACCTAACACATAAACATGCTCATGAAATGTCTGTAGCATAAATGAGCCATTTTTGTAAGTCAGGTTTAGCACAAGCCTGGGCAAAAGCTCCGTCATCATCCTATCCAGAAAATAATCAACGCCAGTTAAGTAGTTTTGTATAAATAAAGGGTCTCTAAGGTGGACTCCATCACGTACAAACTTTGGAAAATTCTAGAAGTTGCTCACACTCATTTATTTATTCCACAAATGCTTACCGAGCTCCTGCCATGCCCTGGGTGCCGTGTTAGGGCCGGGACACCACAGAGGACACAGCAGAGCCCGGCCTCGTCAAGCTGTGTTCTGGAGAAGGCCGATGGGAAAGAGACAATAAGCAAATACAGACCAAAGTCCTTCCAGTGCGTAAGACGGCAAGAGGGCTGGGAGAACAGTTGATTCGGGCAGGGGTGCTGGAGAGTGCCAAGCTGTCGGTGACGGAGGGAGTTCGCCACGTCAGAAGCGGTGGCCAGGGAAGGCTTCCGAGAGCAGAACATCAGTGAAGCATATGCAGGAAGAAACTCATTATTTAAGAATATCTTGGGCACCATATTGGTGCTTGGCATTGCCAAATGTTTTCTCCACTCCCATGAAATGGCTTTTATTTCACTCATACGCTCTTGGGTGCCAGACAGGCAGCCTCTGTGGTGGCCCCAGAGGACTCTGAGGAGGCCGACCCAGGCAAACAGGGCCCTGTGGTGGCCCCAGCTCCAGGTCTCAGCCTCATGGGGAGAAAGAGGACAGGACAGCAGGGACTGGAGGGCCTCCCTTTGCTCTATGCTTTGGAACATTTCACGGGGGGCAGGAGGGCAGATGTGGAGCAGCCCTGGCCCTTCAGGTGCCCTGAGGGCGTTTTCTCATTTGTAAAATGGAGATTTTTAACACCAATTTCCCTGCCTCTGTCTGTGGAGGATAAAGCGGGTTTTAAAGGCAGGTTGTGGAACAAGGCACGTGGTCAGCAGCCGTCCCCCTGCTCAGGTCTCCTGTCCCTTCCTGGCCTCCACACTTCCCGCTGAGTCACCTCTCGCAGTTCCCTTGCTCTTACACCTTGTACGGTGCTCCCACCCCCACCCCGCCTCAGGTGACCGTCGCCGCCGGGATCACGCCTACTTTAGAGATGAAGGCTCGAGGCCTAGAACAGGGGAGTGAGGTCGGCAGCAACCCTGTGACCAAGCACAAACTCAGTGCCAGGTTGTCCAATTCCTCTTTCCCTCTGTAACTGCCTTTTCAGCTTGAATCACCCTGCCCAAGAAAACACAAAAAAATCCATGGGGTTCCAGAGTGGCACAGAGCTTGGGTCTGTACATAAAGCTATAAAAATATTGCTTTCCAATGACTATGATAATGCTACTCTCTCTCATCAATGAGTTTGATTAAGCTAATCTTATATTTGAGTTCCCCCTGATATCTAAGCTTAGTTTATTGATGTGGACAAAGGGACAAAGGCCATTTTCATGGCTGAAAGATTTGCCTATTACAAAGCTAAATACTAGTGAGTTCAAAAAAAATATTTTCAGAATTGCAACTTTCCTGAATCTGATAAAACTCTAATTGAGGCAGTAATTTGGGCAGATAGGAGGCTGGCTTCTTCCCTAAGTGATTCTGGCGCTAAGCACCAGGGAATGATGCAAATGTGGTGAGTGGCTAATAATTAAAGGATTTAATTAAGCGTCGGCTGGGAACGTGTCTAGTAGCTCAGGATGTGCCTTGGCAGCTCCTAGCAGGCCGGGTATCTACAGGGGGAGAGACAAGCATTGTTAGAGGCAAAGAAACTGGTTCTTTGGGGAAGATTTTCTAGCCCAAGGGTGAAAAAGAGACACATGTTAACTACTGATAATACACGTTGGAGGCCAGAGTTTCAATGACAATGGTAAAGACAGGATGTTTGACATCCAGTTATTCACTGTCATGACCCCACCTCTACCACCTGTGTTGGCAAAAGGAGGACAAGAACACCCTCCCCGTCATCTCTCTGTTTCTGGACCTTAACATACTGTAGGTGCTCAATGGATGCTCAAGACTGAAGTACTAAATGAATAATAAATGCTAAAAAGCAACTCAAAAAGCAATCAAATTATCATGTAACATTGAGCCAAAAAAACAAATAAAACTCACCTGGGATACAAAAATCTGTGCCTAGTGTGATCTGACAATGTAAACCAGTACAGTTGACCCTTAAACAACGTGGGGCTGAGGGCCACCAAACCCCTGTGCAGTCAAAACACCAAATATAACTTTTGACTCCCCCATAACTTAACTACTAACAGCCTACTGTTGACTAGAAGCCTTATAAAGAACATAAACTGTCAATTAACACACATTTTTTTGTGTTATATGTATTATATACTATATTCTTACAAAAAAGTAAGCAAGAGAAAAGGTTATTAAGGAATTCATAACGAAGAGAAAATATATTTACTATTCATTAAGTAGAAGTGGATCACCATAAAGGTCTTCATCCTCCTCGTCTTCAGGTGGAGTAGGCGGAGGAGGAGGAAGAGGAGGGGTTGATCTTGCTGTCTCAGTCGTGGCAGGGGCAGAAGAGGTGGGGGAGGTGGACGGGGAGGCCGGAGAGGCAGGCACGCTCAGGGAAAATTTTATTGAAAAAAATCTGCATATAAGGGACCCATGCGGTTCAAACCCACATTGTTCAAAGGTCAACTGTATATGGAAAAAGAACTTGAAAGCAATGTTAGCAGTGGTTAGTTTTTGGTGGGTGAGATCATGGTGTGTTTTTTTTTTCTTTATTGCTCCTTAATTTTCTATACTTTACAACTTTTCAATATTTATATATGTGTGTGTGTGTATACACACACTACTCTTAAAACCCATAGAAATAATGTATTGATACTGATGAAAGAAAACAAATGGTGCTATTTTTGACAAGACACCAGATTCGAAGATGGGTGAGATCTTAGCAATGATCCATTCATTTCTTTTATTCATCAATTCATTCATTCATTTAGCCAGGCAACTTGCAGCTGGGCACCTACACCTACAATGCCTGGCACTGTGTTAGGTGTGGCCCTGTGCTTACTGTATGCCATACTCTTGAAAACTTTTGCACTCATCTCCGTTAATCCCTGTAACCATCCCTGCATGGTAGCTACTATCACTGTCCTCATTTACAAATGAGAAATCTGTCCAAGGGCACACAGCTATTAAGCAGGCATCTACCTGGACCTCCTAACTGCTCTACCACATGAGTCTCCTGGAGGCTGGGGCAGGCAGCCCCCCGCTGTGACCATCCCAGACTTCTGCACTGTCTTCCTTCACCTCCCACGCCCTGGCTCTGTTCTGCCCTCAGAACTGCATAGACTGAGGGGGCTCCTCATTCACTAGATAACCGTGTGTTCCCTTCTGGCCCTCCAAGTTCCATAGTAAATATTCCTGGGTCCTTCAAATATTGTTCAGGGTTTTCTGATATCCTACCACTCCCCTCCACACAGCCACAATTTAGCAACGTCCTTAGGATGTGGCTGTCTGTAGTGGAGCCCCTTGTGGTCTGATCACGCAACTGACCACACCCCGTGCTGCTCTGTGTGGTCCCACCAGCGCAGAAGGATCATCTCTCTTGAGCCAGACACTGAATTTCTATTATCACATCTCAAAAGCATGCTCATTTTGGCTTTTTCTGCACAATTTTTTTAAACATTGAGCTTGAATTCTTTAGTACATAGCATACATAAATTAAGTTCTTTGTGACAACAAATGTTAAACCAGAGAAGCAAGTAATTCCCAAATTCCAGAAGCCTGTAGTCTTATTTGTAGTCTATTTAGTTGAAATCAGAAGTTTAATAGAAATATGACAATAAATGATGATTATGATAGTTTCCTTGGAAGCTTTTGAGAAGCATGAGGTCTTTAGTGTCTACTTCCCCAACCTTCCGGCTGCAGCTGCCCTGGGTCTTCTGTAGTGACCCCCGACCTTTGCAACTCCAGCTCCTGTAATACTCACATAAGCCCTAATTCCTAGATGAAAGCCCTTCGTTCCCACAGTACTTAGATCGGCTCCATTTTCTTGACCAAACCCAGAAGGATCCAGAACCTGTGTGTGAAAAGGATCCTGCCCTGAGATCAGAATCTGAAGTCTGTGAATGCCCAGCAAATGTGCATGGATGCCCTGGCTAAATTTTAAGCTCTACGTATGTACTTTTATTTCCCCTCCCATTGAGCTGGAAGGAGTGATGAATAAATGGCTTCATTTGGAAAGTTGACTTTTTAAGTTACAAAGGATGTTGCCCTGCTCAGGATCGGTAAGAGCAGGGTCCTTTCCAAACACCAGCAGTAGTAGGATCTACACAACACACACACACACACACACACACACACCCCAGAGAACAGAAGTCTCCTACAAAGTTTTGGTCTCTAAAGCTGAATACTAATATATTTAATTCAAATCACCCCCCGCCAGCAGCTAAGATAGCTTGCAGGACCCCAAGTGTATACAGAAAAGATTAACAGTAATTAAGGGCATAATACTTGTTTATGCATATGTTTATTGTCATTTCTAAACTATTCCCCAGGCTTAAGTGCCAAGAGAACCAGGATATTTTATTTTTTATTTTATTTTATATTGAGGCAGGGTCTTGCTCTGTCATGCTGGCTAGAGTGCAGCGGTGTGATCATAGCTCACTGTAGCCTACAATTCCTCAGCTCAAACAATCCTCCCACCTCAGCCTCCCAAAGCGCTGGGATTACAGGCATGAGCCACTGCATCCAGCCCGAGAACCACAATGAATGAAGAAATGTACAAAGTGAGGCTCTTCCCTGGGGCCTCTGTCACTCAGCTCTGCATTCAACTGTGGAGTCTGGACCATGCTGTTCCAGACCTCTCTACTAAAATGCTGTAGCCTGAAAATAACATTGTACAGAGGCAGAAAAGTCTAAAGAAATTACTTAGATTGTAACTTTGCTGATTTTAAACTCCATGAATATTCATAGTCTACAAGATATGATGAGAGGTGCTTGCACTTTGCAACTTGATGAGCCTAGGTTAATATCCTGATTTTTACACTTATTACATCTTTCTACCACATTTAAACTTTGAAGCCTCAGTTTTCTTCATCTGCAAAATGGGGATAATGATAATATTACTGATGAGGTAGATACAGTTATTTTTACCCAGAAGGGAATATCTCAAGAGCAGTGACAGTGCCAAGGGGTAGCAAGATGGGAGGTACTCTACACTCTTCCATAATTTCCACCAGTGCCCTCCCAACGAGCCAAGCCCTCCCACTGGAAAGTACAATCTAAGTAAAAGCCACGAACTTATTGCTGAAATATAATTTAATGCTACCAGTCAATGCTGAAATGAAATTCAAAAGAAATTCCCAGCCACCTCTTAGCCGAATACTACTTCTCAGCCCTTCCTTCATAAGCCATCACTTCCCAAAAGAAAATGAATTTGAGACCGAAGTCATCTCTCTAAAATATTTCTTTTCATGACAATGTTTCACCAAGCCCTACTCTGTTGCTTCCTCTGAATAAAATCATTAGGCTAATGATTTTAAATATCTGGATTAATGCTCCAGTTTGAACAATTCCAAGAGACAAATGTGCGAGTGACGAGGAATCAAGTGAACGTCGTCACTGAAAATAAACACACGGTGGGTGGCATTTTGATCAGGATTGGTCGCTGCAGTGGGGAACCTGCCCATTTATAGCAAATTTTTAAAAACCTCCCCAGCTCTGAAATCATTCACACACTCCATAAATAGAGATTAATTAGTACATTAGTTACCTAGTAAAGATTAATTAATAAAGACTGTTGAGTCTTTGCCATATGCTATCCTGGGTCACCCAGGGGACATGCCAGTGAACAAGGCAGACACAGTCCCTGCACTGTGGTACAGTCAGACTCCCAGAGCTGTGGTTCCAACCTCTTCTTTTTTCATTATTTCCCCCACAAAGAGCTTTTTAAGACTCTTTTCTTAATCACCTCCTATAAGATTACTGTGTATCTCTATATATACTGTATATATTGTAAATACCACAGATATACTGTATACCTACTGAAGTCCTGAGTATATATGTATGCTTTATACATTAAAAGAATAAGATTTTTTTTTCATCCTCTCAAAACTAATTTTTGCCCCATTGGGGGTCATGTTTCCCCATTGAGGATGCATGTCTCACAGCATGAAGACACAGGAGAGCAGAACTAATCCCAGATGCCGAAAGACCCTCGGAGCCCAGTATTCCATGCCAGGGAACGGGCAGAGACAGGGAAGGTGGGGAACAAGCAAAGTTTAAAAGGTAATCAATTACAATCAATCAGAAAGTTGAATGTTGACCAGGTGTCCTCCGCTGTGCTGGGTGTTTGTGGATCCAAAGAGGAAGACGGACACCACCCTGCCTGTAGGAGCAGACTCTGATTGGACTCTGTTTGGAGACCCAAGCAGAGGCACACAGGCCAGTTCAAGAACCATGGAGTCCCCATTCCAGGAGGATTGCAAGTGCAGTAGGGGAAGTCGGAGAAGGAGCAGTCCCTGTGAGCTGGGGGTCGGAGGGCAAAGCAAGGCTTCCTTGGGGCATTGGGGCCCAAAAAGACCTCAGTGAATAGACATTGGATGCATGCCTTTGGAAAGCCATTAATTTAGCACCTACTATGTAGGGCACTAAGCTAGGAACTGGGCTTCCAAAAATGACAAAGACCCTACAAGGCGATGAGTCTGGTGGAAGAGCAGATGACAGAGGAATAACTCTCCACAAGGAACAAGTGCCAGGGGAGGGACAAGGCTGCAGGGCAGGTGTTGGGGCCAGAAAGAGCTGGTTTCAAATCCCAGCTGAGTTTCCCCTATAGCCTCAGCTTCCTCATCAGGGAAATGGGCAGAAAATGCCCTCTTTGTAGGGTTGTTGGGGAATGTGTTCGTTTGGGTTCTTGAGAAGCAGACGCTGAGAGAGGATCCGCTGCGCTAGAGCATTACTGGGGCTCGGGCGCAACTGCAGAGGTCGGGAGAGCCATGTGATCACCAGGAGGGTCTGCCCGGAGGGCGGAGGAGACAGGGCAGGAAGGCTGGCCAGGCAGTGGGAGTCCTGGCTTGCTTCTCAGTTCTAAGAAAGTATCAGGAAGCCGACGGGGCACCCTGGAATCAGAGTTGCCCACCAGAGGTGCCCCACACTTCTCAGCCTTAGCATCCTGCGGAGCTCAGTCGCTGGCTGGGAGCAGCCACATAAATGGGGTGGCAGATTCAGAGCACCGCAGTGAAAGCCATCAACAGTCGTGCTCCCTGCAGGGGGAGAGCTTAGGGCTTTACATTCTTGGCCGTTACAGGCCGATTATATGGAAAACATGCAGACCCATCAAAGCTATATCCAGCACAAAGTCGGACCAGCCTTGTCAATGACAAGGCATTATTACTACTATGAACAAAATGCTGAGGGCATACCAAACACAGCATGTGCCCATTCATTTCTCCTGGCAGGATTTTAGAGGGATTCACTGAGGATGCGTGGGTCAAGCAAGGCCTTGGGGAATAGCTAAGGTTTCTACAAGGGAGGCTCCCTTAAGGGATTAACTGGCTGGGAGTTGGGGTCAAGGACAGGCATGACCCCCACAGGCTCACTAAGCAAAGCCCTCCAGCAGTCCTAATCGGGGGAGGGTTACAAGGGTTCCCCTGCTCCTTAGAGCAGCTTTGACCAGGCCAATGTCAAAGACAAAGCGCAGAGGTGGTGAGGGGCATGGCCCACCCCAGCAGCCTCCCTTCAAGGAGACATCTCCCAGAGCCACATACATGGGAAGTAAGGACACCCTCGGCTGGATGTGACTGTCTCCAGTCAGGCCAAGGCTTGGTGGCATGGAACCCCTAGACCCGCACTGTAGCCTGTCTCTATTTAGAGTCAGCATACCCAGGGTGGCAGGCTCTGCAGGCCACGCGTGGCCTGCCCCACCAACCTCCCCCAATAACGCCCAGAAACAAACCCATCCTTTTCTTTAAGTGTCTTCAAACCGAGAAAGGAGGAGTGCCGCGTGTATTTTAGCCTCTTTCATGTTATATGCAACCCTCGGCAAGGTTACGAGTAAATCACACCAGGACTGGGGACGGACCTAGCCTCCCCTTGACAATCAGCTTTGAGACAAAGTTTAATCTCTCAGAAGTGCTATGAGAAGAAGACAAATTTTGCCCGCTGCCCTGCTTTCGGTAACTGTGAATGATGAACGTGTAGGAGTCGCGCCCAGCAGCCCGGAGCCACACACACACTTGGCTCGCTCTTCCCCCCTTTGTTTCTGTTCATTTCCCTCTCTGGATAGAACGCCTTCCGTCCCAACACACCCTCTGACAACCCCTCCTTACCCTAAATCACCTGTCACCTCCTCCTGGAAGGCCTCCTGGGCCCCCAGGCGGGGTTGGGTGCTGGCCTTGTACTTGACGTATCACGCTGTGATGTCTCACCTTTAGACGGCTGGCTCCTCGAGGACAGAGTTTGTCATCTCCACATCTGTGCGGCTGGCACGGAACACTCACTCGTGCCTGGTTCACACATGCCCTGGGTAGCAGTTCCTAGAACAAATGCGACACCACGATAAATTGTGTGTTGGTGAGGGGAGCAGGGGTGGAAACTGATTCCATAAAATGATGTCATTTTAAGACATTTCAGATGGGGCTTCACAATCCCGGGGCTGTGAAAGGGAACAAGAGAAAAGTTAAAGTGCTACAAGGAGCCTTGCTGCACAGAGGGAAGGTGCAGAGAATCCCCTGGGCGACCATGGAGGGAGGTGTCCCTGGGCTGTAACCAGCCTCGCTCAGTGGCTTGCAGTCCCGACTTCCTCCCTGGACGTCGCCAGTGAGACCACCTCCTGCGCCCAGAATACCTGCGAGTGTCGTCTCACCCTAGCATGTCTCTAAAGTCACGCAGTTTTTCTTTAAAGCCCTCAGTTCTAAGAAGGGAAATGAAAACATTTGTGTGCCAGCTCATAAAATGTTATGTTGCGAATGCCTATAGTAAAAGTTCACGCATGGCTCTGGGGACTTAGTATTTTAATGGTTTTCAATGTAAGACTCATTTCACCAACACTGTCCGGCGTGGGGAGTGAGCTGTTGAAGGAACTTGAAATCCACTTTTAAAACTCAAGTCCCTCCTGTGTTGACTTTGACCTGCCCACTGATAAAGGTGCCTTAGGAGCATATCCAACACCACCACCCAACAGGGTCGTGCAGTCAGAGAGCACGACATCGGGGACCTTCTGATTCAGTGTTCTTATTCCATGGATGAGGAAACTCAGGTTTAGAAGTTTCACGACCTGCAAAAGGCCCACGGATGACAAGCAGTGACTGGTACTGGAGAGGGACTTGGGAGTCAAGCCCAATAGTGGCTGAATTTTGTCCCCCAAGGAGATATGTTCAAGTCCTAATTCCTGGGACCTGTGACTGTGACCTTATTTGGAATAAGGGTCTTTCAATATATAATTAATTAAGATGAAGTCATGCTAGAGTAGGGTGTGCCCTAATCCAGTGACTGGTGTCCTTGTAAGAGAGAAATTTGAACACAGAAACACGCAAGGAAAACATCATGTGAAGACAGAGGCAGAGACTGGAGTTATGTCACCACAAGCCTAGGGACATCAAGGATTGCCAGCAAGTAACAGAAGCAAGGAGGGAGGCATGAAACAGATCTACCTGTGAGCTCCCCAAGAAAGATCCAGCTATGCTACACCTTGATCTTGGACTTCTAGCCTCTTAAACTGTGAGAGAATAAGTTTCTATTGTTTTAAGCCACCCAGTTTGTGGTACTTTGTTACAACTGCACAGGGACACTAATACCAACCCCAAGTCTGGTTTTCAGCCTTCATGAGCTCCCAGAATTAGAACCTGAGGGTAGAAAACATATTTCTAACCAGGGCTCTTGGTAGCATGTCAAGAAGAAGGAAGAAAATGTGACCACTTTTGACCCTAGTTCTGAGGAGCACAAAACAGGGAGACTTCCCTTCTCCTGGGCACAAGCTTGAGGGGTTTAGTCAAGTCAGATCAGAACTAAAGACTTGAGTGTTACCATCAAGGAACCGTTGTGTGGTAGTGTACACTCTGGAAGCCAAGACACAGGGGTCGTCCTCATAAAGAACTCAGAAAGATATATGACTGTCCAATTCCCAACCCAAATGATAATAGTCTCAGTGGACAGTCTAATTCTATGAACTCCCATTGTTACTCTGGGGTCACGTGACTTGCTACACATCTACTCTTGGAATTGATGAAAAACACACAGTGTTCCAAGAATATCAGCACCCAGACTGCCAAGATGCTTCTAAATGGAGCTTGCAATCACTGAGGGTTGAGATAATTGTCTTCCCCCTAATCAGATAATCACTGCCACCCAAGCAGTTCCAACACCCAGGGCAGAGGAGAGGCTGGGAGGGGAATCTCGCCAACCTCCTCTAGCCTCCCTCAGGGTTTCCATGGATGTGAGGAGCCAGGGAGAGATACCCTCAGTCGTGTTTCACATTTCCCAGAGTTTTGGTCTGAGTTCATTTTTTCATCTCACAACTGTTCTGGATGATCCAACGTGTGAGGGTTTGTTCAGGCTGTTTGGGGTTCTTTTGTGAAACTGTCAAAACAATGACCTCATTTGGAGCCATCTGCTGGCACGTGGGATTGGCAGGGAGCTTGCTGCTGACTTGTGTCGCCGGGGCAATCAATTCAAGATGGCCACTCTGCGGTTTGCTAAGTGATACCGAAGCAGATAACCGATTGCTCCATCTCTTCCTCAAGTTACCAAACATGTCAGTGCTCACACAGCCTCCACCAAAGGCTGCCTGCCAGTCGTGGCAAAGGGAAGACATCATTCGCTGACCCAGAAACAAAACCCCTCCATTTCCTGGAGTGGGGGGGGGTGTTCCTCAGTCAGGTCCCTGTCTGAGCATTAACTCGAAAAGCAAAAGGAACATGATTTAATCAGAGAAAACTGTTGTCTTTGGAACAGAAAGCATGTGGGTACTGTCAACATGTGGATACCAACAACAGAAGATGACCTTTATCTGATGCCATGTGGCTGCACCAGCGCTCTCCCAGTAACAGCAGAGTCCGTGGGAAAGAATCACTTGGGGCATAATTCAGACTCAGTCTGTGATCTTCTGCAGAGAATGAGCTGGGACATTCTGTAAAGGCACGAAGCCCATAGGTATTTGGGAATTGTGACCGAGGTTGCTGAGCACAGCGTTTTCGCAGCCTGTGCAATTAGAGAGTAGGTGTGTTTTTAATGCTCATGAAAAGAAGAGTCCTCATTTTTTATTGCAAGTTTTCCCTCATTTCTCTGGGAAAGAAAAGAAAGCAACTTAAGTAATATGCAGGAAAATGATTTCTGCCCCAATTTGTTGTTGTGGCCAATTTGCTTTCTAAAGTACCTAATTGGGCAAGTTCAGCAGAACTTTCTGGTTTCTGCTAGGGAGCTAGTTTCAGAGCATTTTTGTGCACTTCCTCCGCTGAAGGATGGGGTAGGGACACTTTTCTCAGATTTCCTCTTGTGTATGGTATTGTCGCATATGTGGGGTAGGGTGAGCCTCATCTCACATGTGAAAACCGGCAACTAGACCTTTCTCACAAACCCGAGCAGTTATAGACCTCTAGTGCATGTGTTAAGTCTGGTGTGAGCCTGGAATTGTAGCCAAAAGAGGTATAATTATTGGAAACTCCGTTCAAGTAGGTAGTAGTAATTTGTAAGAAGATCATTGTGACATTATCAGCACAGCAAAATAAGAGCAGGGTTTCATCTCAATACATAGGACACAGTATAAAAAAAAAATTGTTAGGACTAGAGAGGGAGCCAAATGAGACAGGGAGGGATGGGAAAATAACAAGAGTGCCCTTAGCCAGGAGTCGTCACTCCTAAACTGGCCAACATCAAACTATAGCAGAGACCCAGATATCTTCAGGAAGGAAGGAGCTTTCCAGAATCTCCCTTTAGCATGGACTAGGCACCCTCATGCAAAACAGACCTTCTAATAACAATGTACTTGGTGGGGTGGGGGGATTATAAAAAGGAAGCACAGTAGTAAAATTACTGTTTGACACCCACCCCCCCCCCAACTAGAGTTGTAAATGGTGAGAGGATCCCAGCCATAGTACAACTCCAAGAAATGTTCATTCCTAAAGGGAGACCTACATCTCTCCTAAATAGGTTCCTGAAGATTCAACCCCAATGAAACACAGTCAAACTGGAAATCTGTCTAGACTCAAACACCTCTCTGTCTTTAGAAAATCCAAACCGGACCGTATACATTTGACCTTTTTTAGAGGCTGTCCCCATCTAAAACAAATTCCTGCATGAGCTTACTGCTCTAGGGAGGCCAGAGTAGAGTGATCATTGCACCAGCCCTGGAAACAGAGTTTAATTCTTAGTCTCCCATGAACTGTAACTCTGACAATTTTTTTTCCTCCCATGGCTTGGTTTCCTCATCTACAAAATGCAGATAATACAGCACCTGCCTCAAAGAGCTGCGGTGCAGCTAATGCAACATGCTAAGTTATTTCCAGCCCTAAGGACTTTTGCACCCAACCTTGCTTCTGCCCGAAAGGTCCTGAAGCTGGTTTCCCCAAGGGTGGAATTCTTCAGGTCTCAGCTTCGATATCCACTCCTTGGAGAGAGGGTACTTCTTCACCCTATCTCAGTTATCCAGCATACAGTTGTCCCTAGGTATAAGCTGTCCCTAGGTATATGCAGGGGATTGGTTCCAGGACTCCCACATATGCCAAAATCACTAATATTCAAGTCTTGCGGTCGGCCACGAGGAACCCACATATATGAAAAATGGGCCCTCTGTATACCAGGTTTCATATCCCAAGAATACTATATTTTTGATCCATATTTGGTTGAAAAAAAATCCACATAAAAATGGACTCTTGAAGTTCAAACTCCTGTTGTTCAAGGTCAGTTGTATTTCTTTTATTATATTATAATTATCACATCCTAAGTTATCCAGTTTGTTAATTTATTTACTGTTAACCCTCTCTGTCCCCTCAAACTCTTTCCCTCTCTCTCTTTTTCCTTTTCTCACACACACACGACAGTGACCTCTATGAAAGCTGAGATCTCACCTGCCTCATTCATTGCCATATTCTTGGAGCCTGCACAGCAGCTGGGACAGAGCTGGAGCTCAATGGCTATGTGTTATTCAATGAGCAAATGCATGTGAAGCGCTTGACGAATATCAGGCCCTCAACAAATATCAGCCAGCTGAATGAAGAAAAAGAACTTGAGAGGTTTCTAGTCCAATTACACAGGTGGTGTTTAGAGAATCCTTACATTTACCGAGTCTCATGTTTTCCACGTCTGTCTCCCCAGGATCAGATGTGGCCCCTCTTCTTACCTGTGTGTAAGCAGAGCCGGCAGAGGAAAGCTCAGAGGCTGTCACACAAACTTTGAAGTAGGACTTGTTACAGAATTTGCAAGCCCCGGTAAAAACTGAAAATGTGGCACTTTTGTTCAAAAGTTAAGAATTTCCAGTTGGTGACAGTGGAACATTAAACCAAGCCCCAGTCCCTTCTGTGCTTGAGGCCTGTGGGACTGCACTGGGCTCGCCCATGAAGCTGGCTTTGCTGCCCAAACTAGTGTCTGGAACGTAGAGCTCTAACAAATGGGTGTCTTTTCTTCCTCCTTCTCTTCTCATTAAAAATCTGATGCAATGCAATGAGACAGATTGTAGCTATTGGCTGAACAAAAGGATCCTGAGCAGTGGAGTTTCTGATAATGCTAACCATTCCAGCTAATTATCCAGTTTGTGAATTATTCAAATACTTTGCTTGTCTTTCTTTTCATCTTTTTGAGTTACGCTGCTGCTCACTGATAATTAAAAATAAATCATTCCATCCCGTATTTGTCTCTTATACCTTGATAAATGACCACGGAAAGAAAAGTTTGAAACTACAGACTCACACACTTAGACTGAAAAATCCCATACTATGTTTATACCCAATGTACTCATTCATTCGATATGCATTTATTGATCAGCTGTGATGGGGCAGGCCCAGTACTGCATTCTAGTCAGGTAAGAGGGAAGGTCCCTGAGATAAGGATTTGGTATTAGTCAGGACTCTTGTGGTTGCAAGAGACAGAAACACAACTCAATTCATTTAAGCAAAAGAGGAATTTTTTTTTTTTTTTGAAACACGGTCTTACTCTGTGGCCCTGGGTAGAGAGCTGTGGTGTTATCATAGCTCACTGCAATCTCAAACTTCTGGGCTCAAGTGATCCTCCTACCTCAGCCTCCCAAGTACCCAGGACTACAGGCATGCATCACCACCCCTGGCTAATTTTTCTAAGTTTTGTAGAGATGGGGTCTGGCTCTCGCTCAGGCTGGTCTTGAACTCCTGAGCTTAAGCGATTCTCCCACCTCGGCCTCCCAGAATGCTAGGATTACAGGCGTGAGCCACTGTGCCTGGCCAAGCAAAAGAGGAATTTATCCATTAATGTGATTATAAAGTCCTGGGGTCCAGCTCAGGTATAGCTAGATTCAGAGATACAAATATGATTAGTCCTGCTCAACTACCATTGATAGGGATAGGATTCTGAGATTAGCAAGATCTGGTCATATGTCCACATCTGCTTCCAGAGGGTAGGCAAGACAACATGACTGAAAACTACCCAGGCCTACAGGGGATGAGAACACAATTGCCCAATGGAAAGGTGGGTACTGAACCCCAAATTACAATAGGTGACCACTATTGGTTTCAACAGGAAAAAAAAATCTGAGAATCAGGACCCTATGGCTGGCATCTCCCTTCTCTCTTTGGGATGCCATGCCATGTCCCTGCTCTCTTCCCCACCCCCCCCCCTCATTCTCTTTGTCTTTCTAAAGGATAAAATAAATTTTGCTTGTTTATCCTTAAAAAAAAAAGAATCAGGACCCTATGAAAGAACCTAGTCATTTCTCAAAAAAATATTCCAGCAGGGTGGTCGATGGGAGGAAGCCCTGATCTGAGATACTATGAAAATACAAATGATTTTTAAAATAAAATCTTTTCTTCCCTGATATTCTGGACACAGAGACTGTGTCTCTGTGATTTCAAACATCTGGAATAAAAACAGAGAAAATATGTAGACGATCATCTAAATGTTTCCAAATATCCAGATGTCCGACATCAGTTAGTTACTGCCACAGTGTGTAGGAGTCTCCTTCGGCAGCCGAATGGGAATCACTTCCCAGAATCAGACAGTAATTTGCTGAGAACAGAGACTCCTTACTGCGTGCTGTTTCTTGCAGAAATGAAGTAGCCCTAACCCTAATTAGAGAGCCAAGTATAAGCGTGAACATGAACACAAGAAAAATTTTAAGTAACTACATTTCTGAAGGTAAAACTGACATTCCATTTCCCTGGTCTACCTGAATTCCATTATACAAGTAGATATTTAAAAATATCATGGTATCTCCTCCCAGCCCTGGTGATGAAACACTTGCTTAAATAGTGGGTGTTGTAATAGAGAGAACACCCGACTGGGGATTAGCCCTTGGTTTTAGTCATTTCTGCCACCCTGAAGCCTTGGGCAAATTATCTAACATGTCTGGGACTCTGCTGCTCTTCCTGTAAAACACAGGTGTTAAACAGGATGAGCTTTCAGGCCCATTCTAACTCCGCCATGATCACGATGAGTAAGTGTTTATACAAGCCATACACTAACACCTCACCTTTCCACAACATTCTACAGTTTGCAAAGCATTCTCATGCAAAGCTCATTTTATCCCCACAGCAAGTCTGTGAGCCATATATTCAATTAAACTTGCTCTCCATGTGGAGTTGACACACAGATAGGTGGCAGAGATGTCCCCAAACCTAGGCTTCAGTTGTTTAGCCCCCGTCACCCACGCTGCGAGCTCTCTCCTTCACCTGTGTCATGAAAAACATCTCCAGCATTCCTAACTCGGTTCAAGATTTCCTGTACTTTATTAATATTATCTTTTGATACACCAGATAGATTTCAGGAGCAATATGATAGGTCATCTTGTCTCCAATGGGTTCACTGATTTCTAAATAAATTGGATCTGAAGTTCAAGGCTAAAATGATGATGTGGTGCTCCACAGTTATTCCTATTTAAAAGTCACTCAGAGATTCCACGGCTTGGGCAGGGTCAGCATAGGATGAGCTGGGAGCATTACGGGGTGCCAGAAAATCAGGCAGTGCTGAGAAAATGATAAGGGCTCCTGGAAGGAACATGAGAGTCAGGAAAAAGGAGCAACTGATGGCCAAAGCCAGAGCAATTTGAGCCACAAAACAAATAACACTAGCATTGGACTATATAACCATACTGACTTATTTACATTAGTAAATAGTAATATAATAACAAGGGGAGAAAAGAATGTTCTTCCTTAGGGCAGAATTCCAATTAACAAGAGTAGAAGAAAAGAGGGAAATAGGAAACTTTATGGTAATAATAGGCAAACTCCACAGTAATAATTTTTCTAGATCTGAGACCCCTAAAATTTTGCAGATTTGAGATGCTAAAATTAGCTTATGAAATTTAGAAGAGAAACATCATTTTCTTAGTATCAAAGTATCTCCCCCAACATACTTATTAACTGCAAAGACAGCAATAGTGACTTCACAGTCAGAAAAACTGGCAGACACCATCTTAACCACATGGTCAAGGTCCACAGCAGGAACCCAGTGGTACGGTGCACTGAGGAGGACACAGCATCATTGCTGTGGCGTTCTTGCCAAATATGCACAGCCTCGGCAAAATCATGAGAAGATATCGGACAAATCCAAACTTAGGGATAATCTACAACATAGCTGATCAGTAATCTTCAAAAGTTTCAAGGTCATAAAGATAAAAAAAAGACTGAGGAACCATTACAACATGGAGAAGACAGAGAAACATCACAACTAAAGGTCATGTGAGATCCTGGGCATCAGCGGGAAAAGTGGAGACATTAAGATAAGGATTTTAGTTTTGTTAATACTATAGAATCAGCGCTAATGTCCTTGTTCCGATAATCATACCAGTTATGAAATGTGCCAACCTTTGGAGAAACTAGATGAGGGATACATTAAAACTATGTACTATTTTTGTAACTTTTAGGAAAGGCCAGAATTAGTTCAAAAAGATTTTTAAGACACCTCAGAAGCTGCTTTGGGTCAACATTTGGAAGATCTGCATAACTCAGTGAACTTGTATTTTCCCCAATAACCAATGCATGATATTATAAAATCATCAAAGGGTAAAAGATCCACTAAAAGGGTAGGTTAGACCAATAGATCATGTATGATAAAATATACAAAGCTAATTGATATGGTTTCAGGTTCCATATTGCAACTAATCTTTCAGAAACTACCACTTAGAAGTTTTAGTGTAATATCAAAGAAGAATATCCACAACTATCTGAAAAGGCCATTAAAATAGTCCCCACTGTTTCAACTATGGACCTGAGGGAGGCCAGATTTTATTTATGTACTTCAATAAAACAGCACATTGCAACAGAGTAAATGCAGAATCACATATGAGAATCAAGCTGTCCTCTATTAAGCCAGATGTTGAGGAGATATGCAAAACATACAATGCCATATTCTCAATACTATTTTTTTGTTTTGGAAAATTTTTCCTAAAAATATGTAAATTATGCTACCATGTAGCAGGTTTATTTTTGTTATTGTCAAATAAATTAATAAATCAATATTTTTTTTTAAAAAGAAGCCATTTTGATGGTTTTCTGAGTGCCTCAGAAAGTAAGTTAAGTTGTCTGAGCTGGCCAGAGTAACTGGAATTCTCCATCCTGGCTCTTGCTCCAAAGGGTGTCTCTCTAGAGAGTGAGATCCATGGGACCCTAAAACCACAATTTGACCTTGCCAGTTTGCTGACAATCGAACTATTGGAAACCGTTCTGCATTCTGGACAACCCATCAACTGCAAATACTGTGTGAACTTAATGGCTCCTTGGAGACAATGTAAGCACTGTCTCGCACTGAATGCAGAAAGGGTGAGCCAAACAGTCCCAAAGATGTTAATAAGAAAAGCATCTTCTTAATTTCAATCACATTTATCCTGATCCATTTCACACAACTTCAAGAGCAAAGCAACCAGAATTCTGCTGCAATAAATCCTGTCCTTAGTTCTCGACTCCAACTATGTGCACCCAGCAATTTCTTTGCCATCAGTATCTATTGTTCTCATCCTTAATGGGTGGGGAGCACATGTTATTACTTAACATCTCACTGGTTGTTGGTTTTTCTTAAATATACACAAATCTAACTCCATTGTGCATTACCAGAGGGTGTGAACTGGCAGGAAACATCAGTTCCAAGCCACACACACAACACAACTGACAATTTCATGGTACTACTCAATTGCACACAAAGATATATAGCTGCAGAGCTGAATGCACTGCCCAGAAATGACTCAACGTTCTGCAGCTGGTGCTAGACTTACAGTTCTCATCAGCCACAGATTTCTGCTGTTCCTGGGGACTTGATGGGTAGAGAAAGGGCCCTTCCCAAATTCCTCCCTGATCACACTTTGATCAACTGGTATCTAACGGACTCCTTTTATCCAAGATTGAAAGGCTTTAAGAGGACTGTAAGATTGGGTCCTTGGCCTCAAGGATCTTACAGCCTGGTGTACATTTAAATTGTCAATTTTAAACAATTAAGTCCCAAACAAGAATTTACCATATATAATAACATTTGGCACAACTGGAATCCAGAGGGAGAAGAGCTAAATATAAAAACTTCAAGCAGGAGGAGGGATTTCATGCATTCAGACAGCAAATATTTGCTACATTCATTCTCTGTGCCAGGCACTATCCTAAGTGTCTCTGTAGGAAACAGATAATGAAAGAAAAAAAAAAGTTTATTTCAGGTAGAAAGAAATAAATTAAGGAAAATTAAGTTAAATATAAAGAAAAATTAAGACAGGTGAAGTGTACTCAGCTGATCTGCAGACTTAAGCATGGAATTCCAGCCAAGCAAGTCCAATGTCACTGCGATTTTTACATTCAGGCTTTTGGAACTCCTCAGGACAGTGAATCTCAAGTTGATTTAAAGGTTCTGCATCTTTGTAGAAACTACGTGCCATCCTTACATAGAAACAAGATTTGCACTCATTGAGATCCAATCAGGTCTTAGCTCTGTCAGTTTTCTTATAAAATCTCAGGACCCAAGGACCCAAGTGATTTTTTTCCCCATCATTTCTAGGAAAAGGAAACTTCTGCCAAAGAGGAAAATTGCCATTTTTCATGGATCATGAGCCTCTCCTATCACTTCCTTGGCTAAATAAGTCAAAGCTTATTCATTCAATTGACTGAGCACTTACTATCAGAATTGAGCTCTCAGCACCTAGGACAGTGCCTGACACACAGGTGGTATTCAGTAAATGTCAAACTAAGTTGTCACGTAGAGCTTTGATCTTGACTGTATTTAAAATGATATAGGGTATGAAAATGTGATGAGGTTTTTTTTTTATGTGGCTAACTTAGTCTATTTCCTGCTGCTATAACAGAACACCACAGACTACGTAATTTGTAAAGAAAAGAAGTTTATTTGGCTTGTAGTTCTGGAGGCTGGGAAGTCCAAGAGCATGGCGCTGGCATCTGATGGGGACCTCTGTGCTGTGTATCATAACATGGTGTAAGGGCATCATGTGGTGAGAAAGTCAAGTGCACATTCGAGACAGAGAAAAGGGAGGCCAGATTTATCTTTTTTATCAGGAGTTCATGTCTGTGATAACTAATCACTTCCATGATAATGACATTAATCTATTCATCAAGGGAGAGCCCTCATAACCTAATTACCTCTTAAAGGCTTCACTTCTTTAAGAGTACTGTCAATATTGTCACAATGGAAACTAAATTTCAGCATGAGTTTTGGAGGGGACATTTAAACCATAGCAACCCACCCCAAAATTGATGTCCTTCTCACATACAAAATACATTCATTCCATCTCAATATAGCCCCTAAAGTCTTATCTTGTTCCAGTATCAACTCAAAAGTCAAAGTCCAGAGTCCATCTAAATCGGACATGGGTGAGATTTAAGACATGATTCATCCTCAGACAAATTTCCTCCAGCTGTGAGTTTGTGAAATTAAATAAGCTATCTACTTCCAAAATACAATGATCTTCCAAGCATAGGATAGAGATTCCCATTCCAAAAGAAAGAAATAGACAAAAAAAAAAAAAAAAGAAGTAACTGTTCTCAAGTAAGTACAAAACCCAATAGGGTGAACAACATTAAATCTTAAAGCTGGAGAATAATCTCCATTGACTCCCTGTCCCACATCTTGGGCACACTGGAGTGGGGGCTGGGCCCCCAGTGCCTCAGACAGCCCTGCCCCATAGCTTTGCTGGGTTTGGCCCATGTAGTAGCTTTCACGGATTGGAGTCTTGTGCCTGAAGCTGTCCCAGGTTGAAGTTGGACACTGCTTGCCCTACAGTTCTGTGGTCTTTGGGGTGGCCCCACTTCCATGGCTCCACTAGGCATTGCCCTATTGGGGGACTTTCTGTGGAGGCTTCACTTCTGTAGCAGGTTTCTGCCTGGGACCCAAGCTACCTGCAGCATCCTTCAAAATCTAGGTGGAAGAATCCATGCCCTCGCAGCACTTGCATACTGTGTGCCTTCAGAATTAGTGGCATGATGTGGCACTCGTGTGTGACTCATCCTTCTGGAGCCATGAGTTGACCACCACCTGAGAATATTTGAGCCACGGTTGAGCACTATGGCAGAATGCAGGGAGCAGAAACCAAAAGAGGCTCTGGGTAGTGAGCCCATGGAAGGTGCCCTGGACCCATCTCCTGAAACCATGCTGTCTTCCTGGAGCTCTGAGCCTGTGATGGGAGGGAAGCCTTAAAGATCTTTGAAATGCCTCTGGGGTCTTTCTCCTATGGTCATTATGAATAGCACCCGACTCCTTCCTATCTATGGTCATCTCTTGAGCAAACAGTTGCTTGGCCACGTCTTTGGTTTGCTCTTCACATGGCCAGGATGCAAGTTTTCCAAATCTTTCCCTTCTGTTTTTAGTTATAAATTCCATCTGTAAGTCATTTATCTCTTTATCATATGCAGTTAAAAGTAGGCATGCAGCAGCCTGAATGTGTTGCTTCTTAAAGATTTCTTCCCCCAGATATCCTAGTTCATCACTCTCAAGTTATCTATTCCGTAAAGTGCTGGATCATGGATACAATTGCACCAAGTTGTTTGTAACTGTGTAACAGGGATGGCTCTCACTCCAGTTTCCAATACCTTGTTGCTCATTTCCCTCTGAGACCTCATCAGAAAAGCCTTCACCATCCGTATTTCTACCAACATACTGATTACAAACACTTATAAGTAATCTCTAAAAAGTTCCAAACTTTCCCTAGTTTTCTTGTTTTCTTCTGAGTCCCAGCCTGAATTGGGGAGAGCCCTCATGACCTCCTCACCTTTTAAAAGTCTCCCCTCTTAATACGATCACAATGGTAATTAAATTTCAACATGAGTTTTAGAGGGAATATTCAAATAATAACAATAGCTTTTATACATTTATGGATCAATCCATTAATGTAGCAAAGAGCTTTAAAAATAGAAAGTATAACCTCCAGGCAAATGTTCAAGTCATTATTATTCATGGAAGTTGAAAGGCAATGCATCTGACCGCCAAGAGAGTTAATGAAAGTGTCCACTGCAGAGGAAATGATCCAAAGACAGCCACTGAAATCCGTCCTACAATTTACATATCAATTAATGTCTTCAGCAATGATCATTAAAGCAAGCCTTACTAGTAAAAAAAAAAAAAAAAAAAAAGTTCTGCAGCCTTTGTGGTTTATTTAGTTAGAAAGGTGTTCCTCACTAAATGCACTCCCTTAACCAGCTCACTATAGCGATAGACATTTATCTCTGGTACCTCCATCTTTGCAGTAAAAGTGTCGCATCCTTCAAGCATATGATGGTACTTAGCAAATGGGGCCAAATGAACCCTGCCCAGAGAAATAGCAAGGTCTTTATTTCCCCCATTACATAAAACTGCCTCTCCCAGGCTTCTCGTCTTAGAAAATGACACCTTTATACTCCTATCCTAGTCCATTTGATGCTGCTATAACAGAATACCACAGACTGGGTAATTTATAATGAACAAAAATATAATGGTGCACAGTTCCGGAGGCTGAGAAGTCCAAGACCAAGGGGCTGGCATCTTGCAAGGGCCTTCTTGCTATGTCATCCCACAGCAAAAGGACAAATGGGCGGAGGGGAGAGAGAGAGAGCAAGAGCAAGCATGCTTGCACAAGCACGCAAGAGGAGGCCAAACTTGCCCTTTTATAAGGAACCCGCTCCTGTGATAACAAATCCACCCCCATAATAAAGGCATTTATCCATTTATGAGGGTAGAGCCCTCACGACCTAAGCACCTCCCACTAGGCTCCACCTCCCAACACATAAACTTTGGGGGACACATGCAGACCATAACAACCCCTATTCGCTCATGCCAAAAACCAGAGAGCCATGCATGATTCTTTTATGTCTCTTGGTTTCTACACAATATATCTCAAATCCATCCATTTCTTTCTACCTCACACCACAGTACTGCTCCAGACCACCACAATGTCTAGTCTGAGCCCATCATGGGGGTCCTTTATCCTTGCGGGGGATGGATTAGCTATGAGTGTGTGATGTGATTCGGATTGATGCTGGGTGAGAGGAAATCTGCTGGGAGCACCTGGGAGAGGGTCCCACACTCCTAAGCAGAGACACTTCGGGAGAGATGGCCTTTGCTTCAAGCAACTTTGTCATCTCTGGATGTGACGCCTGAAATCATGACAACTTTCTTGTCTCCATGAGAGAAGTTAGCTGGGCACAAAGCCAAGACTCCAAGACAGGCAGAACAGAGACAAAAATAGCTCAGATCCTAATGATACTGATGAAGCACTGAATTAACTACCAGTGTTCCCCCTCTTATCTGACATTAGGCCCCAGGTTTTGCTTTCTGTGGTTTTGGTTACTCACAGGACAGTACAGTAAGATATTTTGGGAGAGAGAGGCCACATTCACATAACTTTTATTACGGTACATTGATTTAATCATTCTATTTTATTATTAATGTTGCTAATCTCTTACTGTGCTTAAGTTACAAGTTAAATTTTATCATAGGTATGTATATATAGGAATAAACATAGTATTAATATATATGGGGTTTGGTACCATCTGAGGTTCCTACTCTCCACTGGGGGTCTTGGAACACATCCCCCATGGATGAGGGGAGACTACAGTACCCTTAGAGCCACGCTACTCCTGGAATAATTAAAAGATGTGTTAATAAATCTCCTTATTGTATAAGTCATTTTCAGTTGGGAATTTCAGACACTTGTAGCCAACACACTCTGACTGGCACAGCTTCAGATGTGCTCATCTCTCCGCTTCCAGCCATCTCCAAACCATGCTTCATGTAGCAACCAGAGTGATTCTTTCAAAAGAATAAATCTGATTAAGCAATGATCCTGCTCAAAACTATTCAATGACTTTCCTTTCCACTTACAAAACTTGAAGGTTCTTAATGTGGTCTACACCAAGCTGCATGTATTATATACCTATTGGTGCGTAAAAAATGACCCCCAAAACATAGCAGCTCAAAACAATAATCATTTATTATCTCACTCTTTCTGTGGGTTAAGAATTCAGGAGTGGCTGGGGTGAGCTATAATGATGCCACCGCACTATATCCAGGGTGACAGAGTGACACTCTGTCTCAAAATAAATAAATAAGAGTAAAAGAATCTGTATTTCAACACATAAGTGCAGGGTACATCTACTCAAGGTGTAATGCGTAACCAGAGACTTACACATACTTATTATAAATGCATTGTGATTTAAGAGAAGTAATTGTGGGCACTTTCCCTTTATATTTAACATTTTAAAATAAGACCTCAAAAAGTGTCTTTGTAAGTATACACCGAATCACCCAAACGCGACGGCTGTAAACACAGACTCACAGAGGGTGTCACTTTGGACACTCAAACACCGTACTCAGTGCAGCCATGGGTGGCACGACTTCAGAAAGGCTCTCGGGATTTTTCTGGACAAAACAAAGCACTATTGTCCTTTGTTTTACTTGGTTGGTTACATTCCTTGAAATTTTGGTGTACGCAAAAACCATGCACAAAACTCTTTGTGTTTATATGTAAAACAGAGTTCACTGCTAAGTTTTCCACCTCCATGGATGCTCAGCAGGTTGTGGGCCAATTTTCCACGGTGAGAGACCACCCTATATCAGGGTAATCTAACACCTCTGGGCCCCCCAGCACCACCAGCAATTGCCAGTGGTGCCCCTACATCACTGTGATGGACAGAACCACTCCCTGGGTGGCAGCACCTCCCTGACTGAGACCATGGTGAAGGACAAGGTCTAATGTCACAATACCAAGCTCCCAAAGGCGTCATACTCATCCTTAGCAATGTGCTGAGTGTCTACCATGTGAGAGACTCCACGCTGGGCAGTAACTGCAGGTCCAATGGTAAGTCCAAGTTTAGGACTCTAGCTACCAGGAGAAGAATGACAAGCATGATTAGACCAGACAGCCCAATGCTGAGCCTTTAAAATGGCAAGCCCCTCCTCCATCATGGGGTCAGCACCCAATAACACACGGCCTCTGCGTCCCCATCTTTGCAGCCCACATTCTAATCCATTTCACCTCATGTCACCTCCTCCCCCACCCCTACATGTTCCCAAACTCTGACTTCAGCTCCAGCCTGGAGCCTAACACCTGCCCCTTGGTCCAATGTCAAATATCATTTCTCCACTACCACCCTTGGTGCCCCTCCCCAGGGTGGATTCAGGTCCGGCCACCCTTGGTTATTACACATCCTGGTCCAGCCATTTCCCCAGGGCTAAACTCCCCACTGGCCTTCACCTACCCCTATAGGAAACAAATACTAATAACCAGACAAAAGCACACTGCTAGCCTGTATCCAAACTCTGTCTCGGAGAGTCTGTCTGTGGGGGTAATTCCAGCTGTGGGAGCAGGCGGGGAAACAGTTCATGAGAATATTTCAGTTTTAAGATGGGATGTTCGTCCTGAGAACTGGGAAGGAACAGAAAAATAAGGCAGGAAGTGTCTTCCTGCAGAACTAGATCCCAAGCAAGGCTGGGCCTGGGTCTCCTGTCTCCTCACCCACCCATTCGCCCCAACACAGACCATGACTGGCTCTGAGGTGTGTTGAAACCTGCCGGCCAAGGCCAATGGCTCCCAGCCACGAGGGTGGGACAGTGGCAGGCACAGGAAGCCCAAGGAGGAAATGGAGACGCTGAGGATTGGCCCTTAGTTTCTCAGATCAACCACTCCTGCCAGACACTCCGCTCAAAGGCACTCAAGAGCCACACCCCCAGAGGACCAAGTCCAGGCTCCTCGGCATGGCCAGGACATCTGGTCTCATCCACCTCCCTCCCTGGTCCTGCCTACCAGACGGGGAGCCAAGAACCAACTCCCATTACATTTGAGGCACAAAGGAGTGATGGGGGAGCAGGGAGCTCTTTTGATAAAACCACAATTCACCGCCTTCCTCATCAGCCTGCCTTCTTGCAGGGTTCCTAAGTGTCCAATACATGAAAGGAGCATATTAGGGTCATACTGTCAAAGATGGTTTCAGGTTTCAGGTTTTCAGAACCTGGCAGGAAGCTAAACCTGCGGATGACAGAAGGAAAAAGTCTTCATGGGGTGGGATGTGCTGAAGACCAAGACTTGAGGCCTAGGAGAGATGAGCGCTCATGCTCTGGGGAGTGGGTAGAGTGGGTCCTAGAGTAAGGAGGGTCAGGCCTGGGGTCCATACACTGAGGGTGGCTCTAGGCCATTGGGGAGCAGCAGGAGGGTTGTGGATGTTGGTAGGTGGTGGGGTGGGAGGCAGGGAATGGACCCTGCCTTGGCGTTATGCAGCGGCAGGAAGAATCGACCAGAGCCTCCCTCCACCCCACCACACCCTCACTCCAAAGACAAGATTTCCTAAACTCACTTCATAGGGAACAGAAATCAAAGCACCTCTCTATGCTGGAAACATGAACTTTTCTGAAATGAAGCCATAATATTACAACTAATTATCACTCATTGCTATGATCGAAAATATATGTGCCAGCTTCTTTCACTAACTTTAGAAGGTTTTTATATAAAGAGAAATCAATCTTTCACCCTCACTTTTTTACAGTCATTGTTCTTGAGTAAGAAAGAATTTGACATTTTTAATGAACTGTTATTGGCTCCCTTTAGTTATTCAAAATATAAAAGAGTATGTTGTTACAGTGACTTTGAGCTTCAAGAAGTTAAACTCTAGGCAGAAATCTACTTCCAAAAAGTAGAAATGAGAAATAGCATCAGAAAGTGTTCCGACCAGCTTGCTACTCTTTATAAACTCATACAAAAAGAAACAAATGTTGGAGAACATGTGTGGATGAGGAAGATGGGCAGTTTTCCTATCCAATATCATGCTCAAAATTCATGAATTTTCCACAAATTTGCATGTAATTCAGCTGTTATTTTTTATTTTAGTTTTCTCACTTACAAGTGGGAGCTAGACCATAGGTACACATGGTCATACAGAGTGATGTAATGGACTTTGGGGACTCGGGGTGCAGGGGAGGGATCAAAAATTCCCTGTCAAGTGCAGTGTACACTACTCAAGTGACAAGCACACTAAAAACTCTGAATTCACCACCATACAATACATCCATGTAACAAAAAACCACATGTACCCACTAAATCTATTGAAATTTAAAACAAAAACAGAAAACACTTCAGTCTTCATTTCCTTTGGGTTCTTTGCCTGTAATTGTAGCAAGCTCCACCAGGTGGCAGTGTGGGGATGGCAGTTTAGGTAGGTTGTGTAGTGGGGCAATGGGTGCTGCAGGCCTTGGAGATCGAAACATTTCGTTATTCACATCACCTTTTATGCAAAGATAATGGCATGGTTAAGGGGAGGTTTTGAGAGAATTTGGTGCTGTTATGGTTAGGGCCTTGGAAATAACCGGTCCTGCCCTTCCCATAAGCCCTCCTTCCCACTGACCCCCTCTTGTTGTCCCCTTCCCATGGTCCCCCTCCCCATCATACTTCCTGCTTATCAGCCCCCTCCCCTCCCCTATCTTTCTCTTCCATCATCAGCCCTCCTCCCCAACTGGGGTCCCTCTCCACCCATCCCCTTCCTCTCCAGCCGCCATCCTGATGTCCTCCCATCCCCCACCATCTTCCCCTCATCAGCCCTCCTTTCTGCTGGGCCTCCCCTACCCGGTCTCCTTATGCATCTCCTTCCTCATATGCCTGCCTTCTTGCAGAGCTACTGAGCATCCGATACATGAGAGGAGCAATGGCAGAATGAGGATCTGGAACTTCTTGGCCATGCAGGGCAGACTCTAGAGGACAAAGCCAGACAGGCAGCTGAGGGTGAAGCCCAGGCGGGGCTCTTATTTCCCCACCCCTCACCCCAAGGATCTTATCTTCTGGCCAACTGTATGGAAGAAAGTGAGGGGAGGGAAAAGTTTAGAGATTGGGTATTGGTAGCGATCCTCTACCCAGCTTTCCCCAAGAGGGAGGTGAAAGAAAGACTCTTTGCATCCACTCAGCCACCAGCAGGCGAGCGGGGACAAACCAGGGTGAGACAAGGTGGGAAAGTGTCCCCATCCCAGATCACAGCCCTGAAGAGTCGAGCACGCAGCATTGAAGAAAGGTTTATATTTTCTTTTTTAAGAATATACGTATAGGTTAAAGTGCCGTTTCTCAAGCTTTCCTGGTGGCACTAATCCCAGGGTGCTCCCTGGAGACAGACTCCCTAAGGTCTGGGATGGCGAGTGGATTTAAACTGTTTTCAGCAAACATACTAGGTGATTCTGCAAGAATCTTTAGAGAAAGACGGATCCTTGAATGCAAGTTGGTATATATCTCACTAATCCTGAACTGTCTTCCATCTTAACTATGAATTTAGTGACTACTTAAACTGACCCTGATTTTATGCCCAGACTTGATTTAGAGCTAATCTAAATTACCTGATCCCTCAAATCCCATCCTCCCTGGGAAGAAAAGCAACTGCAGTTGGTTTTGTTTGTTATTAATAAAATCATACAGAGATCCTGGGTCGCTTCCATTCTCACCTTCTGTGAAACTCAAGTCAATAAATATGTGGGTTCCTACAACCACAAGGGCACTGCCCTTCTTGGACCGTAAGCCTTCGGGGGGGGGCTCTCCCTCCTGCCAGGGTCACATTCCCCCACGCTGTCAGCCTCACGCGGTCAGAGCCGGTTCCAGCGCTGCCCGGGTCCCGCTGGGCAGGAGGAGGCACCGCTTTCCCTGCACCTCGGCCTCTCTGTACGTAGAACGGGACAGAACCACCCGCCTGGTCTTTTCTCTCCGCATGTCTGTCCTACTCGTGGAAGCTGTTTCTGGTTACTGTGAAGATAAACTTTCAGGGAGAACTTCCAAAGTTGCTTTATTCCTAGCGGGACAGTTTGGAAACAATTCAGACAGCAAGTGCAAGAGGCTCTGAAGAATGGCATGCGAGGAAAGTATAAAGGCCCGATGAAAATAAGAAATATGTCTGTAGACGGGAAGTCATTTTGTTAAGTCCTTAACAAATAAGTGCATAAGGAAGATATTCTTGGGGTCTCACCCAGCTCCTACTTGTAGGCGCTTTGGACTGTTAAAGTATAACGCTTCTATTTTCAAAATCATTCAAATCAAAGAATACGAAAAAAATTAACCAAAACAGTTGCAAAAAAAAAAGGTTCCCCTGACAAGGCAGCGCGTTATCAGGCTGGTGTTGCGGAGCCTCAGGTGAACCCACGGAAATCCAGGGGCTCTCGGGACATAGGGTCCACGAGCCCCAGCCCCTAACTGAAGCTCTGCCCAGCGACCCTTGCCCCGTGGCCAGCTGGCCCACAGGAGGAAGTCACAACCCTGGCGGAGGTTCAAGGTGGCAGCCAGGCTTCTTTGTGGCTGCCTCTGTCCTGTCTCCACCCGGTGGTGTCCTGGCTTACCCCAGCTCCCTGGAGCTGAGAGCTCTGTTCGTCACTCATAACACCATGACTGGGAGGCGCCCTCTGTCCCTCCCATTCGGCAGCTCGTTTGAACCTCCCCCATCCAATAGTCTGGACCACTCCCTCCCCACATGATGGTCACAACTGCCATCCCTGGCTAGTCCTCCCTGTAGGCAGACCTGCCCCCTCCCCTCCAACCACCACCAGGGTGGGAGGGAGGCGGAGTCTAACACATGGCAGCACCCTTGGCTCTAGGCTTCGATTCTGGAAAGTTCCTTATTGCAGCTAAACCCCTCACCTTAATCCTCTTGGCCCCCGACCCCGCCCCTCCTGGGACCTGCCACCTGTCAAAGGAGAGTATTTGCCCCCCTTCTATTTGTCTTTTCACCCTGATTTGGTGCGTGCCCTTTTCCTTGTTATTAAATAACCAGGATATGTGTTTATTTTGCTCTGGCCGAAGAGTGTTCCATACATAACAAAACAATAAAAGCACCAAAGAGCACCTGTCGCCTGTTCTGCCCGACTATGCTTAACTATATTGCCCGCATATTCAAGGAATGATAATCTCACCCAGATACAGCAGCATCTGGCCCTTGGCGCTTATCTCCCTTTATGGGTCCCTTTCTGTGGCTCACAGGCTGCCAGCTCCCTTTATCGTCACCAAGAGGCTCTCGACGCATCTTTCCCTATTCCCCTGCGGTTTGCTCATTCAGCCATGCATTTCATAACAAAGATTAGTGCCTCAAAAGTCTTGTGGAATAAGCCAGGTGGGAACCCAAATCTCCATTTTGCAGACAAGAAAAGCACAACTCATTCTAAATTCTAAAGATCAAAAAATGACTCTCAGGGAGAAGTTGTTGTTATTCTTAGAGCCAAAGAACTTCCTATTACAACACATTGCCCTAGAGGTTGGATCCGTGGGAGAACTCTCGGGTACCTGACTTGGCTTGAAGCTGTTGGGACAGAGGACCTGCATTCTCCTCTGGGAGGACTCCAGGCTCAGTGCTGCAGGACCTGCGTGGAATTGGACATGCTAGGACCAAGCAGAATTTGATTTATACGTGACATGTTCCTGATATGACCCAGAGACAGGGCTGAGAACTATTCCCAGGTAAATACAGTTATTCCAAAATTGTACTGGCACCAGGTGAGATAGGTGACTTAGACCAGAACGCCAACTTGAACAGAAAAAATGGCTCAGAGCCACCCCGCCCTCAAAGAGAATTTGTCAGAAAGGAAGCAGGCAGGACGACGCTGCAAGGACGATGATGCAGCCTCCGAAACTTTAAAATGTGGCTTCAGGGAATTGCCTGCTATGGATGGACGTGCAGCTTCTGTTTTAAAGAACAAACTTACACACTGTAGAATTTGAGGGGCTGGGTACTGGCAAAATTGCTAAATTTTGCTCCCCAATTTCCATCACTTTCCCTTGGTGATATGGATAATACTAAGAGACTGAGGTCCAGAAGTTCTGCAATACAGTCTTTTGCTGGGTTAAAAAATGACCTTTGGCTAACTCTACCCTGAAGCACTCTAAAATGTAACTAGAAAAATCCAAAAGGAGTAAACAGGAGAATCACACCAGGATCACACCCCACCCTGCCCCTTAGGTGACCAAGTCTTTAGGTCGTGAGGACGAAGCCCCTGCAAGGCTCCCTGGTCTCATCCCAGCGGGCACAGCAGTCCCAAGCACCTGCACTTCCCCTGCTGGGGGACAGACAAGAATGATGGTCCTTCTCATGGTGCTTTGCTACGATTCAGGAGATAGAACTGGGAAAAAACACGCTTCTGAGGGTTGAACAATCCCCTGCGGTCCACCCAGGAATGAGCGTCCTCAGAGCTGGTCACACTGGCCGGTGTCATTGGAGGGAGTTGTTGAGAACTCTGCAGGTGGGGGGAGGCCCCGCCTCGTGTTATCCAGGAACACTCACAGACCCCGTCCCTCCGGCTCTCTAACAGCCAGAGCAGTGTCCTCCCCGGGCACGGGTCTCTCGGTGGACCTGCCTCTCAGACGGGTCCTGGCAGGCGCTGAGGAGCAGCGTGTTCCCCACAGCCCGTGCTGGCCTCCTCCTGGCAGGCTGCAGAGGCAGGTGAGGTGAGAGCATGTGCACGGCTCGTGATTGGGACACTGGACAGGAGCCACGGGGACACCCCTGCTTGGGTGTACCTTCCATTCTGTTTGCTCTCAGATGGGGCGATGACCTCAGCGCATGAATCACCCGAGAATATGTCTCTCCACCTCACCACAGTCATTTCAAACACAGGGTTCTGCACAAGCTCCAGACTGGCATCGTTTGACCAAAGACGTGTGGGTGGCAGTAACCAGACAAGGGATGAACTTGCCCACAGTCACCCTGACAACCACCCCTTGCTACTAAACCACGACAAAAGGCAATTAGAGAAACTCAAGTGAAAGAACTCAAAGGAATAAAAAGCAACAGGCACATACGATACTGTCCTTCTTTCCTCTGTCCCGCCCCCCTGGGCACAGTGCGTCCATGCGCTCTCTCACTGCCAGTGGTCTTACCCTTAAGGACCCACACGCTAGAGCAGGAGTTGACAAACTTTTTCTATAAAGGGCCAGAGAGAAAATATTTCCATTTTGGGGGATCATACAGTCTCTGTCTCAGCAACTCAACTCTGCCATTGTAATGCAAGAGCAGCCACAGACAATATGTAAACAAATGGCCTGAATGTGTCCCAATAAAACTTTCTTTACGATTGCTGGCTGTGGGCTGGATTGGCCCGTGGGCTGCGGTCTGCCAACCCCTGCATTTGATTATTACCTCTTGTTTTAATCAATCACCTATCTGCCCTGTGTCCCAGGCTGCTGTGGTCTGCTTTCTAAACCCAGGGACAACATGGTGCCCTTCTTCCCTTCCTGGGTGGTGCCTCAATCTTTTTTCCCTCCCAGGTGCCCCAGGTACATGTATCAAGTCCTTCTGATCACTCAGGGGGTCTCAAAGGAAGGGCTTCAATACCGGCGATTCCAGGCACATGAGAGACCTGGAGGGGCTGAGAGCAGAGACCTTCAGTGGATATTAACATGTCCTCTCCTGCTTGGAGGGCGTGGTGTAGCCATCTTCCGCGAGACTGCATTTCCTCCTTTCTTCCTCTGTGCTCCCCTTTGACAAAGGAAAGTGTCATGTTCTCTCTTAATGTTCTTTGAAATTAAAACTAGATCAAAAATCTGACCAACAGGGTAATGTCTGCTTTTTTTTTTACAAACCACACACACACACACACACACACACACACACATACACACACACAAACACACCCATTTCCTACCACCACCAGCCCAACCAACTCAAACCCTGATAAGCTCCTCTGGGGAGACAGAGTCCCCAACCCGCCCTTGGAATCACTGTTCTAAGTAGTTGGGATGATATTGGCAGGATCCCAAAGTCTTAAATAATCACCGAATTTTAGGATGGGAAGGAATCTAGAACACACCAAGCAGAACACCACCCACCTATTTAAGAAGCCCAAAGACTTTCTTCTTTAAAAACTCTGTGGGTCAAAATGTACACAGAAAAGGCTGTGGAGGGTCTGCTTGCATTTGGGGCAATTTTGGGCATCGCGACGACCTGTCCTCACATGGCAAAGCAGAAAACAGCAGTAAGTGTTCTTACTGCTTGATTCAAACAACAGCTGTCCCTGTGGTTTCGGAGCTGTGGTTCACTTCTTAATCAAAAGGCATTCGGCCTACAGGAAAGGGGTCCTATAAATCACAGGAAGTTTCAAGAAGTCAACAAAAGGATTCCAAGCAGGAGGCAGCCAGAAAGAGGGAAATCTGATCTTCGTCCATATTATTAAGTTAACATTTTTCTACCGACATTTGTCTTCTCCCCTCTAAAATTCCTCAACTGATTTGAGGGCTAAAGAAGCAAACCTATGGTTGGAAAAACCTAGAGTGGGTGGGCTGTGATTCTGCCGCTCGCTCAAATATCAGCTTCAAGTCAAAATATAATAAGCCCAAATTAGCTCTTCCTCATGAGCAATAAATTATAAATAAGTTGAAGTTCACAGCCAGAGAACTTGAGACAACCCTGATACAGGCTAAAAAAAAAATCATATCTCAGATTACAATATAAAAGCCCAGTCTGGCTTTTTACTCAATATTATGGTTGGTTTAATGGCTGTACATGTCCAGAGACTACCTCCTAGTGTTTTAGGAAACATTTCACACCACCGTAGCTGGGAGCAGGATCCCCCAAAGCACTCTTCCTGCCTTGGAAGAAGGCAGGCTGATGGGGCATTTTAATGCCAACTCTTTGAACTTCTTGTACCCATGAAAATATATGGACACCATCACTCCTGAGCCTCCTTTTCATTATTCCTAGAGTGAGAGAATTCACCCACAATTTTGTGTGCATGCACACCCACATACAGGTATCTTTGGCACTGCTCCAAAACATGCAAAGGTCCTCTCTCCCTTTGAGGCACATTGCACAACAGCTACAAAGGGGCTGGAAATGATAAAAAAAAAAAAAAAAAAAAAAAAAATCAAAGGGTCAGGTGACTCTCATAATCAACTTGTTTTACTTCAAATTTCAAGGGAACTGGGTTTGGGGAGGTGGGCCCCAAGTGCTAAGAACTGGAGGATTTAGCTCTGTGAAGACAGACTAGTTTCACTGCATTTTTCCTGTGGCTTTTCTGGCTTGTTACCTGGCTGGCTGGAAGCTGGAGCCGGTGATGGTCTGGCAGATGCAGGTACAAGCATGGGTGAGGCCCTTTACAATCATTCTTGGTAAACAGAGTCGACATGTGGGTAAATAGTGTAGCAGTCATAGTTGCTCAAGGCCAGGTGATGGCTTCCCAGGGGCTGTACAGCTTGGGAGATGGCCCATTCGATTCCACCATGAGAGCCACGGGCTTGGAACCATTCTCTGTCCTTGGGGCTGGCTGTAAACTACAGCCAGTGAGCCTGTTTGGACCTATTAACTATAAAGGGTTCAATGGGGGAGAATAATGCATTTGATTTAGAAATAATTACCTGCCTAATCCTTAAAATCGTTTTGAGGCCTACAATCATCAAATTGTATACACTAAGACAGGAGTTGGCAAACTATAGCACGAGGGCGAAATTCTTAGTAAATAAAGTTTTATTGAAACTCAGCTATGCTCATTGATTTACTTATTGTCTATGGCTGTTTGGGCCCTGCAAGGGCAGAGTTGAGTAGTTGTAAGAGACGATATGGCCTGAAAAGCTTGAAATATTCACTACCTGGACCTTTAACAAAAAGTTTGCTGGCTCCTATGCTGTGGAAAGATACAGTGATAAAATGCTAACAATCCTTTTGTTTCAGAAATAGACATTTGATATTAACTTACAAACTGAAGTAAAAATTGGATTCACCCTAAATAACCAACAGTAGTGGGACGGTTGAGGAAATATGGGCACCGTATTGCAGAATAGCATGCTGCCATCAAAAGTTACATTTATGAATGCTTTTAATAGCATAGGGAAGAATAAAATGTTATTCAGTGAAAAGTGCAAAATATAAAATAAACTAGCATTTGGGAAGTGGGAAATTGGATAATATTTATTTTCCTCATTATACTTTTTTTTAAGCCATTGCTATAACCAATATTACTTTCATGAGAAGAAAATGATTATTTTAAGAATAAGAACTAAACAAAAAAGTTCATAAACTATATTATGGTGGGAGAAATTGTTCTTGGGATAAAATGATCTTTTTTCTGAGCTCCTTGTTGCCAAATGAGAGGGGGAGAGGCAGAGAGGGAGACAGAGGCCCAAAAAGTGATATGATTCTCTGTTTACTAAAAGGAACATTTCAGTTTCCAGTAGAGAAGCAATGTTTTCCTGGGCAGAAAGTTTTAAGGGGCAAAGCTTCCCTGTCCATGAGCACAGGGTCTCCAATGATGGAAGCCGAGTTCCTGAGCTGACTTCTAGCTGCTCCTCAGGTTGGAGACATTCTCAGACCAAGGTAACCACCATGACTCGTAGGAAGAGTTCAGAGAGGCCCCTCTCTGGGTTTTGGGAGGGAAAAAAAAACCCCAGACATCCCTAAAATCTTTTAGAAATATCAACTAAATATTTGTGCAAAAAAATGCCTAGAATGCTTAGTAACACAATATCAAAAACAATGCCAGTGTCTCAATTTGAATTCATTGCTTATTTTTTTGCTGTACTTGTAATCGTGCAGAGCTGTCTAGTAATAAATTGGGGCTACAAGAACTGACAAAGTATTAAAATTATAGATTGTACTGCTTTCCCAGACTAGACATTGAAATGCTATACAGCAAAGCAATGGAAGGTGGCAGAAGACGTGGGTAAGGAGACCTTCCCATGGATGTATCTTTTACTCTCTATTTATTCCTACACAAAGCTTTTGACCAAAGATGCAGAAAACAAAGCAGACAATTATTAAATTGCACAAAATCACTTCAACAATAAAGAAAAGACAAAGACAAAGAAAACAATCTATTCTAGAAAAGCTTGTCAACTTACTTCCTCCTAGTGTGAACACTAAGAAACACAAATTATGTCTCCCTGACATCACAAGAAAACCCTCAGAGTTAGAATACAAGCCAGCTTGAGCCAAATTAAATTGAAGAATGAGGTTTGATTACTGTTAAAAGCAGAAAGTAGGACAAACTTAGAGACAGTCATATATCACCAAGTTTCTACAGCCCTGAAAGAGAGTCTTTGAACTCTGAAAGGAACTACCCAGAATGAAAAACAGAAGGAAAATGTGTCGAAAGCATTTAAATCCCAGTCACACCAGCCTCGCCTCGCTCTCCTAGAGATCTAACTCAGAGAACAGGGGCTCCCGCACCTCTGGACCAAGTGCAGAATAATCCTTTTACCAACAAGCCAGTAAGCCTTCTGGTCTTGATTTAGATGAAAAGAGTAACGGAACTCATAGCCAGTGAGCCCATGAGTTAGCAAGTGCTCAAAAAATAACCTTGGTCTAAAATAAAAATGTTACTTGCATCTAGTCCTTTTTCATGCGTTCCGAGGAAATATGCTAACCAAGAAAAGGGGATTTCAAGGTCGTTTCATTAAAAAATGCAGAGACTTACTCAAAATAAAATTGTCTCTCTCTTGGCATGGCACCACCGGTCTCTAATACAGCAGAATTGTACCTGTCTGGCTTGAGTGGGGACAGAAACTTTTCTTAAAGTCGCATGTGCACGGCAAATGTACTGCTCTCTTTTAGAGTTTTTGTGACTGGAAATCAAAATAAAGATGCTTTTATTCATGTTTTACATGAGATTGAGAAAAACATCAATTTTTCATGTTCAGGAATATTATTATTTTTACTTGGGGTAGCTTTGTGACAGGAGTACTGGAGATTATGGCCATCAACCCCCTGGCAAAGCCACCCCAGGTTACCACCACGAAAAGTAGAATAGTTTATTTAAAAAGACCATATTTTAGCAAAGGTAAAATGCTAATAATTGAAAGATGCACTTTCATGTGAAAGAAAGGAAGAAAGAAAAATTACTGATGGTTAACACACCATTGATTGGATTCATCATGATTTCAAAAATATTGAGGTGGGGAGAAAACTTGTATCCACGTGTCTTAGAATTGGGGAAGTATGTTAGGTTTTCACATGGCTAATATTCAGAGTCACTCACACCTCACCACTCCCTTCAGAAGATGCACGGTTCGGAAATGTTGTGTGTCAGATATTTCAGGGCAAGAGATGGCTTATTTACTCACTTACCAGTAACTCCTTTTTACAGCTAGAAAAAGGAGAATGGTAATCTGTTACCTGAGTTGGCTGGAGACTAAATAAATACTTGGTAATTACACATGCTGATTAATAAGGAATTATATGTACTATAACAAATGTACCATTTTTAAGCAATTGAAGCATAGTAACATGTATTTAATATCAAGATGATATTAAACACTAGTTGCTCTTATATGATATATTTAGTATCTCAAGGTCATAATTATGAACATTATTGTCTATTACACAATGGTAATGAGAAAGTCCTAAATAATAAATAATTCCAATAGCAGATAATTTAGTGCCTACTCTACTTCTAGAAGGTTCTCATCGGAAAATAGGAACTGCCAAAATTGGTTGACCCAGGACATGTCCCACTCAGTATTCTGTTGCCAATAACAGCCCTGAGACACTCATGGTGGGAGGGCACAGCTATGCCCTCACAGCAGCCTCTGTCATAGGGGCACGGCTTAGATACTCTACTGTTCATGATTTTATAACCCACATGATTTTCCAGACCCCTTGAATTCACATTTTTCTCCTACCTGTACTGCAGCCTCATGAATAACGAGAGGGCCTTTGACAGTAGCCAAGCCTCAGCTGCTACAGAATTCATGAGAAACTGTTGCCTAGTCTCACGTCTGGCACAAAGTAAACTCTCAATAAATAGCTGATAAAGGAGGGAGCACACCATTTCTAGATCAATATTCAAGGTAGAGCCTGACCAGCCCAGATAAGAAATGGAAGATCACACCCTTGGCTTCAAACACTTTATACATGTTACCTTTAATTCCGCTGTAACATATCACTAACTCATACTGAGTCAACTGAGACCTCAAACAACACATGACCTTGCCCTGTATTTGTGGGTTTGGTTCTGAACCTAAGAATAGAATTTTATCTAAGTCTCCAAAGGCAAGAAGTGTTTAGCTCTTAGGGGCCCAGGCTGACCTGTGATAAGTAAGTTGTCTTCAGGGTACAAAACAAAATAAGCTTCTGAGGGCGGGACCTTGGCTATATGGTTTACTGCCACGTTGCCAGTGACAAGAATCGTGCTTGACACTCAGTAGGTGCTCAGTGAATGTTTGCTGAGTGAATGAATGAGTCCCATCCCATTTTATTTTACTAGATCTGGTTCATTATTTCAGTTGCTCAAGGTTCTTGGGGCTCTTGAATCTATCATGTACTGTAACAGGAATCCACTCAAGCATCCTGTTTATACCAAAGGCTGTCAGACTATACCCTGCAGGCCAAGTCCACCCCACTACCTTCTTTTGTACAGCCCATGAGCTAAGAATGACTTTGACATTTTTAAATGGTTGGGGAGAATGTGCCAGATCCCTTCTGATCTTGGAAGCTAAGAAAGGTTGGTCATGGTTAGTACTTCGATAGAGGCCCCCTGAGAATACCAGGTACTACAGGCTTTAAACAAGTACATAAATAATAAAAAATAAATAAACAGTTGGGGGGGAAAACTCAAATGAAAGAATAATTTTTCAGCCAGATGTCATGGCTCACACCTGTAATCCTAGCACTCTGGGAGAGCTGAGGTGAGAGGATTGCTTGAGGTCAGGAGTTCAAGTCCTGACTGAGCAAGAGCTAGATCCCATCTCTACTAAAAATAGAAAAATTAGCTGGGTGTCATGGTGTGCACCTGTAGTCCCAGCTACTCTGGAGGCTGAGGCAGGAGGATGCCTTAAGCCCAAGAGTTTTAGGTTGCTGTGAACTATGATGATGCCACTGTACTCTGCCCAGGGCAACAGAGTGAGACTCTGTCTCAAAAAAAAAAAAAAAAAGAAAAGAAAAAGAATAATTTTTCATGATCAATGAAAATGATGATGTTCAAATTTTAGTGTTCAAAAATAAAGTTTTATTGGAACACAGCCACACTCATTTGTTTGTGTATTATCAACGGCTGCTTCTGAACTACAGCAACAGAGTTGAGTCGTTGCAACAGATCATACAGCCTACAAAACCTAAACTATTTACTATATGGCCCTTTACAGAATACATTTGCACACCCCTAGTCTACAGATGCCCATTAATGTCCTCCTGTGAACCATTAGTTAAAAAATTTAAACCAAGCAAAGGCAAGGGCTGAAGTCTGAACCATGAGCACACTCTGGAGACTTCCTCCAGTGGGGTTCAACCCACTAGCCCCAACTCTCTGGGTGGTCTCTTTCAACTCAGTGTGGGCCCTTGGATTCTATTCAGCTCCCATTTCCCCATCATGTCCCCAAAGTCTCCACGGGAGGTTGCTAAGACCCAGGAGGTAGGGATGATGATGGGTTTGAGAATTTCCTGAGTGTCCCAGCTCTGATTCTAACAGTTCTCCAGTGTAGGACATAGGGCCAGGGACATTTGCTGTCAGGCAGATGAGGTACTTAAGTAAGAGCACAGGACCGTCACGTACAAGACTGCAACTCGACTCCAGTAGTCAGTTCACCTGAATAACACGAATGCCTGCCCTGTGCCCAGTAACCCATGAGACCTTGGAGAACCAGGTCTGCAGAGAGGAGTCCTGCCTGGTCTCTGCCTTCCACCTGGGCTCACAACCCTGCGTCCCTCACATCCACTCACTGCTCCCTTTGCAGCCGGATGCCTCCTTGCTAGAGCCTTAAACCTCTTAAGGGAACCATTTCTGAGGCTAAATGACACGACAAATTAACATCAGCCTTAAATAACAAATCCCCTTTGGATTCCAAGGGCAAGGGGGGTAACCATCTTTACTAAACCACAGAGAGGAGATGAATTAATATTCTGAATCAATTATCTTTTATTTCTATCATGGAATGTATCATTTGGTTTCCATAAAGTTCTAGCCATTGCCTTCTGGAAAAATTCACAGGGCCAACAAGAAAAAGGGAGAAAATGATTAAAAAGAATGCTCTCTCAATGCCACTAATTTGTTGAAATCCCTTCAAAGCTCTGAGCAATGGCCCGGAGCAACTTCGACCCTGACTCTTTCTCTGTGTGCCCCACCTCTCACTCATCCTCTGGCAACTGTTGACTCTCGGGAGAAGGGAGGTGCAGTGCAGGGACACATTTGCAGGTGAGTGTTCACCCTGGGGGGCAAAGATGCTTGGTCCAAGGGAAAAGAAACCTGGGAAGATGTCCCACGACACCCATTCGCACTGAGGATGGACTTGCCCAGGAATGAACCACAGAATGCTAAAGTGGCACATGAGCACAGAATCAAAGGGGAAAGAAAGAGCCAGTGGAATAATGAGCCAGTGGAATAAAGAGGAGGGACCATTTGCCCCCTGGAAGAAGTGGCCATGAGCTGCCGAGCACTGGCATCCATGAAACTTGCTTCCCCCAAGAACACCGCCCTGCCCAGGAGGCCCTTCCCGGTCCCTCCACATTTCACAGCTCTCCCCCTTGGCAAACCTTCCATAGCACTCTCTTCCTACAATAATTATTTTCACCCTTAACATAGGACTGCTTTGACTAGTGAGCTAAGTCTTGGCTAATCCCTAGAGTGTCAGGTTGCTGGAGTTGCTATGGACAACATTTTAGATTCCTTATATCTCCCTCATAGCACCTGAACACACATAGTTAGCTAGTATATAATATTTATCAAAAGAATGAAAAGTGGGAAAACGGCCACTTTCTTCCTTTGATAAATCTGAAGTGGTCATTTTCTAAAGATGCCCTCTGAACAAGGCAGACACAGCTTCTACACTTCTGGCTCTCGTCTGACAGCTTTTAAAATGCTGTCGATTTAAAATGTAGCTTCTCTTTCTAATAACTGCAGAAGTGATTGACAGCTGTGGGTCTCCTGAGCCCCTGAGACAGTCATGTTGCAGAAGGAGGATGATGCTGATTCAGAGCAATGGGCCTCACTTCAACCTATAAAGTGTATCAGTGCCTAGACCACAGCACATTTGCACACGGCAGAATGGAGATGAATTCTTCAGCCACAGGGTTACAACTGGTGATCTCATCTTAGTAACGTCAGCATTCCCAGATGCTGAGGGTCTTTCACCCAAATAGTTAAGTGACATTTGCATCTTCCTTTTTCTATCTCAACACAAGCAATTTAAGACCAAAACCTGCACTACAGGTGGTTTTACACTGAGACATTCTAGATGGTATTATGCATCACAACAGATAGAAAAAATATATATTAAGGTGGTCCTATATTGTTCTATTTTATTAAATGTTGCTTTATTTCTTTTATTTTGGGTTGGTTATAGACTGTAGTACATATTCATTAAAATTTAAAGATTGTAAAAGCCTCCAAATCGGATGGAATATATTGTAGTAGATCTCAGCAGGAGTACTCACCAGAAAAGTTAGAAAAAATACAAAAACCACATGTTTAAAGTCATCAGAGAACTGCCGAGGCAGCCAGGGCCTGAGAAGGCATGCCCTGGGAGGGGAGAAGTTCACTGAGATGAGCCCAAATTTCTGCCCACCTCTTTTTTCCTCAGAGCGTCTTCCAGTTTTTAGCATGAAGAAAAAGCTGAGAAACAAAGAGGAAAGAAACTACTAAGAATTAGAGAAGCCAGCAGAGTTTAGCTGATCTCACGAATTGGGGAGACAGAACTTGGAGTTCGGGGTTGTCAAGGCAGCCAGGGTTTAGGAGTTAAGATCCCAGAGAGAAGCAAAGTACAGAGGAGTGAGCCTAAAACTCAGTCATTTCCCCTAGAGGCACTTTCTGGTTAAGTTGCACAGAAAAGAAAAAAAAGCAAAAAAAAGCTAAGAAGTCAACAATGAGGGGTGTGAGAGCAGAACACAATTTTTTACTATCTCAAAGTGATGAAAAGGTAAAACATTGAGCTTCAGATCTACAAAGAGTAGGGGCTCTAGGCCACACCTCAGGCATTCATTTGAGAACCCAGGGGATGATATTCTAGAAATGGGAGGAAACTAGGGGAGGATTAGTCCCTAATTAGACTGAAGTGACCTGCTTTTCTGTTGCTTGCCCAAGAACACAGTGCACTCTCCCTGGAGAAAGATAACATCATGCAAAGCTGCTGCAAAATACATGCAGAAATACCTGGCATACAATTAAATATTCTCTAATTATACCAAGAAACAGAACCAAAATAAAATATTCACAATGAAAGCAGAACTATAGCTGGCCCAGATATTAGAACTATCAGACTTTAAAATAACTGTAATTAATATGCTCAAGAAAAGAGAATTGGAATATACATTTTAAAAATGGAAATTCTAGAAAAATAACTGAAACTAAGAACTCAATAGAGGGCTTTCACAGAAGAGTAGACATAGCTGAAGAGAGAATTAGAGTACTTGGAGATACAACTGAAAATAGCCAAGACTGAAGAAGTCAGCAAAGAGGGGTTGGGAAGTACAAAATGAAAGAAAGGGCTGAAGAAAAGGTTTAAAATACATGTAATTGGTGTCCCAGAAGAGGAGGAGAAAGCAAATGGGTCAGAAGCAATATTTGGCTGAGATAATGGCTAAGAATTTTCCAAACTGAAAGATAACATCAAGCCACAGATTCAAGAAATGCTATGAGCCCAAGGAGGTCAGATACAAAGAAAAATCACATCTCGGCACAGGACAGAGAAATAGCTGAAACCAAAGACAAAAAATATATATATTAATGCAGATGGGGGGAGGAGGAAACCACATTGTCTTTCAGGGAAAAAAGAAGCCAAAAGAAATGGAATGAAATCCTCTGTGTTTTTTTGGGGGGAGGGTGTGGGGGGAAGCCAAACTCAAATTTCTTATGCAGCAAAACTATCTTTCCAAAGTAAAGGTTAAACAATTAGAAAATAAAATTTAAAATATTTATATGTTATTTCAATAGTACCAAAACAACAAACAGGCATAAATCGAGTAGAAGATGTGTAAGAATTCTACTTGCGTAGTGAAAACTACAAAACGTTGCTAAGAGAGATTAAAGAAGGCTTCAATAAACAGAGATTACCATGTTCATAAGTTGGGAAACTTTATCTAATTAAGTTGTCAATTCTCCCCCAAAATAATCCACTGATTTCATGTAATCCAAAATGAACACTAGTAAGTATTTTTGTGGAAGTTGACAAACTGATTATAAATTTATGTTGAAATGCAAATTGACATAAATTGAGGGCTTGCAAACTAAAACCATCATGAAACATGACACACACCCACCAGAATGGCTAAAATGTCAAGGACGAACATTTCCAAGTACTGATGAAGATGTGGGACACTGCTGGGGAGAGTACGCAGTGGCACTACCATAAAGGACATTCTTCCACAGTGTCGACTAATGCTAAAGATACATGTGACCCAGCAGTTTCATTTCCAGGCATATACACAAAAGAATTGCACTATGTCCTCCAAAGACGTAAGCAAGAATATCGACAAAAGCACTATTCACAAAAGCCAAAACTGCAAACAACCCAAATGACCATCTGTAGTAGTAGAACAGATACATGATGGTAATGTCTGACCATGGAATACTATAAAGCAATAAAAATTGAAAATTACTGCTATATACAACAATACAGATGAAGCTCACAGAGACAATGTTCAGCAAAAGAAGGCAGAAACAAACGAGTACCTAACATATCACTCCATTTATATTAAAAATTTTTTAAATAGGTAAAACTAGTCGGACTTACCCATCTAGGGGTCAGAGTGCCTGACTATCTCTGGGGAAGCAGTTATTGATTTGGAGGGGCACCAAAAAAGTCTGCTGGGATCCTGGAAATGTTCTATATTTTGATCTGGGCGATAGTTAAACAGGTGTGTCCGTATATAAAAATGAATCAAGCTATAAACTTTAGATTTGTGTGCTTTATTACATGTAACTTGTACCTCAATAAAAAAGATGTAAAACTAAAGACAAAACTGGAAGTAAAACAAAGCCATTTCTAGGATACCAAAAATTAAGAGAATTAATCACTCACAGATCTGCATTAAAGGAACTAGAAAAAAGAACTGTTTTCAGTTTTTGTTTTGTTTTTAGCAGAAGAAAAGCGATCCCAGGTGGAAACCCAGTAATGCAAGAAGAAATGAAGAGAAATGGAAAGGGTCCCTATGTGAGTAAACCTAAATAACCATCACAAGAATAATGCCTTTTGGAAGTTAATATATATGTAGAATTAAAAATGCATAACAACAGTAAAAAGGGGGAGGGTGAAAAATAGAGTTAAAAATCCTAGCATTGTCTGGAGGAGGGAAAGTACTCATTTAAGTTGGACTCTAATAAGTCAAAGACAGCATGTATCTACATTAGCCACCAAAAGGAAATAATGTACAAGTAAAGGGAAGGAAACATGGTATGACTTTTTAAAACTTTTTTTACAACACTTCAAAATAGGTGGGCAAAATATAAAATACATGACAGATAGAAAAAAGGATAGATAAAAATCCAAATGCATCAATAATCACATTAAATGTAAATGGTCTAGTCTGACATATTTTCACTAAAAGACATATACATATTCCATATATATATATTATGTAGCCCATAACAAGATACACAGACACATACATGAGACACACCTTAAATATAAGACACAGAAAATTTATAGTAAATTTTGGAAAAAAAATACTAAATATACTATGCAAAAGTTATGCAAAGCAACTGTGTATACTAACTAACATTAGACAAGGTAGACTTTACATTAAGAAACATTTAAGGGGAATATTTCATAATTATAAAAGTATCAATTCAAAAATAAAACATAATAATTCTAAGTCTGTAAGCATCTAACAATAGCTCCAAAATATGTAAAGCAAAAATCAATGGACCCAAAGGGAGAAATACTCAAATTCACATCACCCGAATGTGCTCAGAATGACGACGGTAAGAAATTATGAGCACCTAAAAGAATTTGAGTTAAGAATGGAGTTCTGTTCAGCAGAACACTAATGTTCCATGAATATTATTGGGTGCACACCCTGAATACGTGTACAGGGTACACATGGTAACTCAATTAACTGGACTCCTAATTCAACAGAACTCCAACTGCCAAGCACATTGGCCATCAGAGAGTTAATGGCAGAGAGCAAGCGTTGGAGTCTCCTCCTTATCTGATACTGTGATGGTATATACATCGGGAGTCACAACCGTCACAACCTGGATTATTTCTAATGTTTATATCAAAAAACAGAGGATGTTCTAGATTGCTTTTGAAAGTGCTAGAAATATGTCATGTCATTTCCTTCACCACAGCTGCCATATGATCACATGCTAACCACATTAATTCTCAGTTCTTAACTAAACTCTTTTCACTACAAGATTTGCCTTTCAAAAATACAAACACATATGCCTTCTCCTGTAAATCAATTACAGCTTTCAATGAGAGTGAGATAAGATATAATTCATTAGTGTCATTAACACCTGCTGCTTTAGAAAATGTTAACTACTCCCTGTCATCTCATTATCTTGAACTAACAAATTATTAAATCCTAGAAATGACCAATTTTTCAGGGATTAAGTCAAACCATCTGAATTCAGATGATTTCCATGTATGCACCCACAGACCGTGTAAACCTCAGGCTCTGCTTAGAGAGCTTAGAAAGTAATTGTCTTTTTGTAATTCTTGGATTATTTTTATACATTTTACAGGCAAGCAAAATCTCCTCACATTTTATAGTTGTAAATTACTCCACTTAATAAAGACATATTATTTTAATAATCATAGCTTAAGATTATAAGTTTTTGATATAGTTCCTGTGAATTAATGCATTCTGTCTCTATTCGTTGACATATAAATGTTTTATTAAGATAATCCAAAGTATAAGCAACTAATAGATTTAATTAAATGACATGAAAAGGAAACTATTGTTATTGATTCCATTTTACAGATTAAGAAACTGAGGCACTGAAGTTCTTAATGATAGACACAGATCCAGGGAGAAGCAGAGTCAAGGTCTGAGTCTACTCAATGTGCTCTCTGGGCAAACACAAATAAAATAATTGCAAATTGTGATAAGTGCTATAAAGAAAAAAAATAGGGTGAGTTAGGGTTAGGATGGAACAATTATGATACTATTACTAGTGCTGTCTCTTGGATCACTGGATAGGAAATCTACTCTAGAAGGGGTAGTCAGGGAAGGCATTTGTGTCCTGAAAGATGGGACGGATGCAGCTGTGGGAAGAGCAAGAGCAAGTACCTTGCAAATAGAAAGGCAGCAGGTACAAAGGCCCTGAGGCTGGTATGACTGTAGCACAAAAGGCATGGAGCGGCACAAGATCTGGTTGGAGACTCAGGCCAAGGCCAGATCATGCACATGGCCTTAAGGGCCTTCTTAAGAAGGAGACCATCTCATGTGTATCCCCAATGGCCGGCATGGTGCCTGACACATAATATGTGCTCAATAAAAGATAATTGAATCCTTAAGTTGAGCCACAATTAGACTTGTTTAAAGGCTGAGTCATTTTGGGTAGGAGGTGGAGGCTAGGCAAGAGGGCCAGGTCTGTGTAAAAGCCAGTTGGCTTTGATTAGCCTACACATCTGCAAGGAGCCATCCTCATGTGAACCAGGATCAACACTGACAACCAGTCACATACTCAACATCTGGTTTCCTTCCAGCTCAGAATGGGAACTTTCCATTGCCTCTGGTCACTAGACTCCTCTGGTCCCCAAAGGACCTCAGCAAAGCAGGCATACTAATAGGATCAAGTCAGAAATCAAGGTTTCAATTAGATCAGGACACCCCTCTTCACGACAGCTCCCAACAGGCATGTCTCCGAGATGGATTTAGCCTTAGGCCAAGCACCCATGGGACAAAATTTACTTATTTTGCCAAAGCCAGTGCTGGGTCCAGTTGGTTTTCATTCAGATATATGCCTGGATTGCTACACGGAACACTCCCTGGCCTAATGGATGTAATTCATGGTCTGCGCCTTCCCAGGCCGAAACAAAACAATATTGTCCTCACCTGGCTGCCTGGGCCCTTCAACTATTTCTCTGCTGACAGTGACCACAGTCGGCCTTTGACCAAGTTACACTGCACTTCCTTGACCTGGAACACGCATAGCCCCCTTGCTCTTAAAATCTTCAATCGTGGTTTTGTGATTTTCTTTTGGATCTTTCTGCCGCCCCCACCCCCGGGCTCCCTCAAAGGGCCTGAAACATTCCAGGTCTGGGCAAACAAGTGGTTTGGGTCCCCAGTGTCTGGCATAGCACGACCCCCACACAGAACGCCCTTGGCTCTTCCGGACCTCTCACCGCCTCCCTCATCACCTCCCGGGAACTGAAACGTCTCACTGGAACGTGTTGGTGGCAACTCTGGGTCCCCCACGTGGCTCTATGACAGGAACTCATAGAATTGGCGCCCTGTTCTTGTTACTGGAACGGAGGGAATGGGGAGTTTAAAGGCCCTCATCTTGATTTATGGGACTTGTCTCTGAATCTGATTGTTAACTGATCTAGCACTTAAATAGTAAAACCAAATTTAAACAAACGATCACAGAGCACGTGGAAGATTTTCACACACACCCTTCCCTGGTGCTCCCAGAGGGGTTGTTGAAAGGCTTAAAGAGAGCCCCGGCCACTCAAGGTGCTGGGGGAGCTCCCAGGGTGAGGTCAGGCCAGCCCCTCTGCAGGACAGAAAACCTCTGAGTTGCAGGTGGCTTTGAACCAAAACCAGCCTTGAAAGTGGCCTAGCCTCAGGATCAGAATGTTTTCTGATCCACTCCATCTATTTAAATGCCTTCTGGTGCTACCATAACTTTTTTTGTTTGTTTTCCAGCAACTTGGTTGCTCACAGAGTCTGCCTTCTTCCCGTTGTCTCGTATTTTACTCACAGGACTGAGCTGCTGAAAGATTCATGGAACAATATCTACATGTTATTTTAAAACAGGTGAGAAAAATCCATTATTGAGCCTTTATTGTTCTCAGGAATTAGGTAAACTGGGCTCAGAAACAGACTTCAGCACCAAAAAAAAAGATTGTATAGAACACCTTTTAAAACGCAATTCTGACACAGAGGATTTATTGCTTTGGTTAAGCAAGCGCAGCCTTGTTGACTCTGCCTCAGTCTTTCCTTCTTTCAGGAAAGGGCAAAGAAAGCGATTGTGAATGTGGCATCCTTCTTTATCGATTTCCATAATGGATGTCAGAGAATTGCCTTGCACTGCTAGGTACCTTAACTCTTTTCAAAACTGGTTCCTTGGTTTCCTTGCGGTAAGAGAATGTTGCCCTCTTTACTGCAAGGAAGGAACATTCCTGGTCCCCTAAAAATCCTTAATGACTTAATAGTGTTAAAAACACACCCTACTGAGTCTTTAATTATATCAAGCTACTGCAGTAGTGAAATTAGCTAAATTGCAACTCCTGCGGGGGTGACCTGGGCGTCAAGCGGGGTGGGCTGCAGACATCCGGCCAGCTTTCCCAGCGACTTGTGATGGATGGAGGTTTATTAATAAAAAACAGCTGAATGAAAAGGGGGCCTGCCTTTTATATTTATTTTGTGTCCTAGATGTATAACAATACCTGATACCTTCTTGGCTTGATTACGTAAGTAAGGATTTATTTTTTTCTTGGTAAACCTCAGATTTGCCCATGAAATTCATTTGGCCTCCTTTAATGATTCACCTACATAGAGCTTTAACCTGCTGATAAGCCCCACGTTGGTGCAATTAGTAACCCATTCTAAAGCTTTTTCCTAAAAAAAAATTGTGAGAAGACAATTTGTAATTCACATTTACCTCTCTGGTATGTCTCGATAAATGATAGAAGCACAAAAATAGAAACATTGTCATTACAAATGTACTTAAAAGAAAAAAATCATATCAAGCGCTTGAATATGAAAATATAATAACTAGGCATAGAAGGTTTTTAAATCAAATAAGATCAAGCACAGGAAGGTTTAGTATAAACTGCTTGGAATATAATAAATTTAACAAACATGGAATATATGGATCAAAGAAGGTATATATAAGGTTTTGAGGGATTTAAAAAAATGTAAAGATTACAAGTATAGTGATATTTGGGGGGTTGTTTTTTCTCCAAATCTTGTCAGTGAGAACACGGTTCTCAATTTACTTGAACACTCTAAAGCCGAATCGCTCAGGCAATTCATTCACTTAAAATATGTCAACAATCACTTGAATAAACATGTCTATGATCGATAACTTCATATATGAAATGAAAAGAATGGATTAGGGAAGTTGATGTCTATCTCAGGAAAACTTTGAGTATCCAAGAAAGCCGAGACATTTCAGTTATCTTAGAATGACTGGAGCTAAACTCCTTTGTGTGGCTGCACCTTAAACCCAAATGAGAGAAACAAGTGCAAACCTGTTGAGTTCATCGCTGCTCTTATAAGGTGTGGTCCAAACACGTACACCCATGCCAGCACGTCAACAGAACGTTAAATCTGAATCTTTGTATGCAAAACAAAGAAAAGGCCATTAAAGTCATTAATTATACAAATAATCCAAGTTTTTAAAAATCCCATTTACTCCAATTATTTGGCTCTAACCAAAAAATTCAGGTGGAATTGCCAGGAAAATTATCTCAACATTTTAATCCCTTTGTGCCGTGAAGACTGTTTGCAAGGGCTTGAATTGCTGAGAACACACAGGCCCCAGGAATGCCCATGCCTCTCTTATCTCGAATTTATTTTTTTAAGTGCTCTAACAAGAGTAGCAAGTGTGAACATCTGTCTCAACATGTAGTCACAGACTTTATTTTCACTAGGAAACGTTCGCCTTCCAAACACTAATGGGTTGCATTCGCTTTTATTTATTTTCTGTCGTCCCGTCGCATTGCACCACAAGGAGACAGAACATTTTCTGAGCTTGGGGACGTGAAAAAACCAGCCCGCTTATTTTTGTTATGTGACTGTAAATGACGCAGTCCAGGACAGCCCCAGGCAGTGGCCCCTGAGGTAGGAGCCAGCGTCTGTAGCCGGTTCTGCTCCGCTGCTCGGGAATGGGAGGCAGCCACTCACCTACTCCCTCGGGAGGAGCAAGACGTGGCCAAGGACAGTTGCGGAGAATGATCCGTGTGTACATTTTCTCTGGAGGAAGCCCAGCAGCACCGTGCCAGGATGGGTGGTAAATTTTGCTAAGTCACTTACAGGATTACAAACTGAAATCATAACTTTATGTAACAGACAAGGCCAGTGTTTTGTTTTTTTTGTTTTTTTTTTGAACAGAATTGAGATACAATCGATCAACAGACACTTTCTGCCCATTCATTCATTCATTCTAACATTTCTCAGGGGTGACCAGGCACCAGACAGAGTGGCAGGCACGGAAGTTAGCAATGCTCAGACTTTGGTGTGAAGAATCACCTAGAAGGTCTGTAAAAAGGCAGATTCTATATGACTCTAGGAAGTCAGAATCAGCTGGGTAAGGCCCCAGGTGGCGTCGTATAGGTGGTCGGCAGACCACACATTAATATATATGAGACTTCAGAGATGAAAGATGAATTGACTTTTATTTGTTTATGTCTGCCTTCCTTCTCTAGACTGTAAGATCCTCTAGACGAGGTGTTGGCAAATTTTTCCTATAAAGCGCCAGATAGTAAATACATTAGGCTATATGGGCCAAGAGACCGCAAGCTCTGCCACGGTAGCAGGGAAGCAACCACACACTGTATGCAAAGGAACGAGCGTGGCGGTGTCTGTGGCCAGCACAAAACAGGCAGTGGACTGTGTCTGGCCCCGGGCCATCGATGCCAATCACTAACAAGTTTGGAGGAGACGCAAAGTCAACCATCAGCTGCCTTCAGTTGGGAGAAGTCTGAGACTGGCAACTGCTACTGGCCCATGTGCCATCATGTGATCCTCTTGTCTGGCAGCCTATGGAGGATGAACTTGACTGAAAGGAGAATTGAGAGGGACCAAGCAGTTGGAAGCTACTGCAGAAACAGGATGATGAAGGTCTGGCTGTGTGGGACATTCCCGGAATAGAATCCACAGGATTTAGTCACTAACCAGACAGTGAGGGGAGGATAGAGAGGGCAAGAGTAGCATTCTGCACAGTTATGAAGTTTCTAGATTAGGAGATTTAGTGATACCACTGGCCAAGCTAGAAAACACAAAAGGCAGCTCCAGTTTGCGGTGGGGGAGAGATGCCAAGTTGATTTTGAAGGCATTCTTTTTGCAGGGCTTCCCAATCAGGAGTAGTTGGCCATGTGTTTCTGAAACTTGGAAGAGAGGTGGATGGGGAAGCCCTCAGATGTGGTTGCAGAAGTCATTTGAGTGGATGAGACCCCATCATGCAGAAAGACTGTAGAGAGAAGAGAGGAGCTAGGAAGAACCCCAGAATTTTGGGGGTACCCAGAGGAGGAGGAGGGCAAAAAAGATGGAGACAGACAAGACAATTGACACAAAATGACAATTTTGTCCTGAATCTTAACCAAATATGGAGGTAAAGAGACTGAAAGAGGGCATTGGACTTGGCAGCCCAGCGGTCATTGGTGACTGTCATCAAGCCAGTGTCTGGATAGTGGTAGGGACCAGAGATCTTGAGCTGTGCACTCTCAGCCTTGTCCTGTTCAACATTTTGACTAATGTCACCCATGAGGACATTGCTTCATTTATTCAACAAATATTCACAGAGCACATACTCTGTGCCAGGCACATCCTAGATAAAAACTTCACAAACCAATCCATGAGATAAAGCTGGAAGGGGCTGAGATTAATTCTGACAGGGGAGCTAAAACCATCAGAATTTTTAACAAATAGATCCAGGACCAGGTTAGCCCACCGGCAATCCAAACTGATTGTTTTTGTGACCCAGTGAATTAGCAAATGATAGCGCTAACTCCAAGTACTTCCAGGAAACCGCCAGTCTGAATTAGAAGAATGCCTGAATAAGTAATTATTTTTAATGACAAGTAGTTTAATAACTCTCAAGTACTAAAATAATTCATACTTTGCTAACATCACTGCCACGTGGAGCTCCTGTAGGAAATGCTTTATGGAAAATGTAATCTGATTCATAACTAATATATCAATTGGCTGGCAATAAATTTTGTTTCTCTGCGGCTGAAGCATTTGCTTTCTTTAGTAGATTAAGCGTTCTCTTTGCAATATTATTTACAGTATTAATTTGCCTTTTAGTCAAGTATCCAGAAAAGAGCAAGAGCTTGAGTCAGACTGACACAGGTTCAAATCCCAGCCTGCCTGCTTGCCAGGGACATGACTCAGGGAGGAGTGCTCAATTTTTGAGTCTCAGTTTCTTATGTGGTAAAATGGGCATGATAATATCTGTCTCAAAGGGGTATGGAAAACTAAATAATACAGCAACTGGTACCTAACCCATGCTGAATGTTGTTCTCGTAATGACTGTTGGCTGTTATTAGTCTCAGACACCAAGACAAACAGCCTCAGTCTAGTCCTCGGGTGTTTGGTGAGGTTTTCCTGAAGTTCCAAAGACAGTATGCAGTGCAGGGCTCTGGGACAATAAAAGAAAAATGAGATGGACCAGGAGGGCCATTCTGTTGCCAGAAAACATAGCAGGGAATAGCAGCTGAAGAAAACTTGTACTGGTTACCAGAGCCCGGCTGGGTCAGCCTGTCTCCCCTTCTCATCCCTGGGGAGCCACTGGAGCACGGATGGGCCGTGGAAAGCACAGGTGTCGGATGTCATGCCAGGTGTTACGCTCAAGGTCAGGCTGGCCTCTCCACAGGGATGTGCTGTGCACTGCCTGAGGCGAGGTCAACCCTGCCTCCTGCAGTCAGACCTCTCCTCCTGGGTGGGTCTGAGGAGGCCCTGCCGCCTCACTCTGTGGAGCATGCTGGGGAGGTTCCCAGCGGCCACCTCCCCCGAGAGCAATGGCATAGCCTTGGCTCCAGATTCAAAGTCACAGTAGCAAGACACCGGGTGCCCATGTTCATCATAGCGCTAAACCTGTCTTGGCAAAGATGTAGTGTACCCTTTACTGGTTATCAAAATGGGAATAGTAGAAGAAAAAATATGCAATATGCTTTTTGTTGTTATTTTAAAGGGAGGAAGTCAAAAAATTCTACTGGACAGGGGCATTCTGGCACCAATTTTTAAATTTTTATTTTCCTAATCATTGATACATAGATATTGGGTATCTAAGATGTGTACGGGATGGGACTAGGTTCCATGAGAAAGAGAGAAAGATAAGAAGGACATACTCTGTGCCTTCCAAGGACTTCTTATCTATTAATAGGAGATGGAAGAAACACAGGAAAAGAGTTTAACAAAGACCCGCAGATAGACACAATGCAGGCATTCTCAGCATTTTCTATCAGGGTAGGAAAAGGCAGGCTAGAAAATGAAATGGTCCTTCTTCAGCCATTTACCAGTGCCTGCCCTGTACCGGGTGCATGTGTGGTCACTGTGGCAATGACAGAAGTAACCACCTGGTTAGTTCTAGATGCCCTGGAAGTGAGGAAACAAATCCAAGTTGCCCCACTCTGGAGCTTCCCACATTTGGGAGAGCTGGGAGGTGGGGTGCGGGGACTGAGGGCAACTAATAAGCTAGAAGCACAATCTAAAGTTATCATTGCTTTGATTTGTTTGGTTTTCTGAAATAACAATAGTTTTTTAAATTTTTACCAAGGATAAAAGAGAACATGAATTTTTACTTGGTGAAGGAGGCATGGGTTTAAAAATGCAGAGGAATTATTGCACCCAGTTAGGAACTCTTCGAGACAGACAGTGAGTCTTTGTTGTGACCACAGGAAGACCTGGGCATCCAATACACATGGATTGAATGAATGAACCGGCAAGGGAACCAGGAAATGCTACGCACAGGGCTCAGAGATAACTGTGTGCTCCAGGGGTAGAGAAAGGGGTATGTGGAGAAATGGGGTCCACCACTCTTTGTCTCTGACTGTGCAACAGGTAAGAAGGAGACAGGAGAGCAGGTGTCCCTCTGACAAGCCAGTCACCGCTTGCTTTCCAGACTGAGTGACAGCACATTCCCAGGCTACAGATGGTATCTCAGAGCTGCGCCATGGAGCCCATGTTGACAAAGGACAATGGAGACAGAAGGACGGTCAGCGGGAATCATCAAGGAACTAGAGTCTCACCTCTGTCCTCCAGGGGCAGGGACTTCATCAGGGGCCACAAATGTCCCCAGCAGAGACAAGTCCAGGATGTGAGGCGTGTGAAGCAGAACTTCACAGTGAAGAATTCTGCCCACTGGAGACTCTGAGCTTATGAATGTAACCCTCCTCCATTTTGTGGTAACAGAATTTAAAACAAACTCTTTCTTCCACTTACGGAGTCGAGCCCTGAGCAAAAACAACATAGTCGTCACAACTAATGTCTAAACACCACTTCAGAGAGGGTCCTGCTGTGCACACGCACTCCCAGGTCCTAGAACTCCCGGCATCATTCAGTCTGAGCAGAGAGGTGTCCCCCCAACTCATTCATGAAGCCTCTGCTTGGCCCCCAGTCGGTTGCTGAACACTGGGTACTGTTAACAAGTCTCCTAGTACCCCCCTAACCACCACCATCAAGGGTACCATTTGGAGCAGCTGGAGTAAAAGGCACAAGTGGGGAACAGCTGGAAATGGCTTTGGGAAAGTTGCCCAGGCCACGAGGAGAGGGCTTGGGGCAGGCACGCGTGGGAGCCTGTTTGTTGATCCTGGGACAACAGAGAGCTGCAGAGGGTGCGTGTGCGGGGCAGGCTGGGCCTGCGGGGCATACATTTAGGAAGAGTAAGTGAGAAGTGACCCCCAAACCAGGCTGCCCGTCAGGACACCTGAGGACCTTGTTAGAAACGGAGATTCCAGCCTCAGCACGGCAGGGTTTTGCTCATGCAGGGCTGGGGTGGGGCCCACAGCATGTATTTACATAAGTGCTGTGAGTGGCTCCTCTAGTGGCCAGTTCTCTGCCTGGGATGGGAAGGATTGGGATGGAGGGGACAGGTAGCTGGGAGATCAGAGAGGAAGCTCTCACTGGGGTTGAGGTGTCATCCCTCCACTGGGCTCCCCCTGCACCCCTCCCCTTAATACTCTACAACCCAAAGCAGTAGCCAGCACCCGAGCTCTGCGGTGACAGAAAGGAGCAGGGAGAATTGGAAAGCTCCGAGGGGGAACCTCTGCAAGACTTGGCAACGTTTTGAGTACCTAGAGGTGTCAGGAGGTGTCACCCACCACTCACCCCCTGAACAAGGAGAATGGCAAAACCACTCAGAGAAATAGGTGGTTAGAGGAGGGGCTGGCTGAGGATGAAGACAGGTGCTCAGTTCTGGACCCGATCCCTTTTGAGGGCTTCCCAGAGTGGCTAAAAGAAGACTCCAAAGCTGGTCTCTGCCTGCGTGCATGATTCTGGTTTGGATCCTTACCCAGCTGCATCAATTTGGGCAATTTTCTTCATTTCTCTACAACTCAGTTTCCCCATCTGTCAAGTGAGGATAATGATAGTGACCCCCTCCATGGGGTCTTTGTGAGAATTAAATGAGTTCATGCACATGAAGCATTCACATACTAAATGCCATCAGGGATTTCCATCCGGGTTGCCACACCTTCTTCAAAGAGGAACGTCAGTTGGTTGGAGGTGTCCGTCGGGGCCTGAGGAGGTCAGGCAGGACTGGGGATACAGACTTTTTTTCCTCACTTTTTTTGATTCAGTCATATGTCACATTAGTTAGTAATTTGTCACTAAGTGATCTATGCAAGAGGGTCAACCATGACTTCCATGCCATCACCTTGGGTGGATTCAAAGGTAATGGCCTTATCCCTGTAATTCAGCCCCAGCTCTGAGCCAGACAATGCAGCACTAACCCCTCTGGAAATGGAACAGCCATTGCAAAGCAGGTAACCCTGGATTCTAATCCCATCTCTGCCACCAGCTGGTAGCCTTTTACGGCCTTCTCTTATTTACTACACCAAGACTTAAGCTTTTCAAGCTCAGACAAGTTCTCTGGCCTTTTTACTTCCATTGTTCCAAAATCCAAATCATGGATATCTTGAAAGAAGAAGAAGAAGGCCCCTGGCTCTACTGTCCCAGTGTTTTGTGTAACTCAGGGTACACGATTCTCCACTGAAGCAGTGGATTGAGCACCAGCAGTTGACTGGCAGGCGAGGATCTCCTGGTGGTAGTCAAGATCCCAGTCCAAAATGTTATAGAACAATAACCTGTTTTCTATTGACATTTGGCTGGAGATTAAAAACAAGCAAACAAGCAAAAAGAATGGTCACCCCCTGGGTTGGTAACCACAGAAAGTGAACCGCTGCCAAAGCTCAGCTGCACTCCATGCTGTGTAGACCTACACCGTGGGCAGGTGGTAGTGAGGGGCTATATGGAAGTCAGCTAAAAACCCCTCTTAACCTCTATCCTCCTGTGGAACAAAACCAAAAACACTGTCCCCTCTGATGGTGATTAAAGAGCATGGTTTAAACGGGGGTGATAAAGTGTAGACATGAGCTCATTCACCAATAAAGAAAGCTGCCATTTTTAAAGTAGCTCTTTCTTTTACATGGAATTAAAAAATTAGAATATTCCACAAAACGTGGATTCATCAACAACCAACTAAGTAGAGCCCTCAATTCACTGGAATTTTTATACCCTCTGTGTTTAAGTGAACATTAATGATAAGAAAACTCTCCTCTAGTGGGCTTATGGCTTCAGTGTGTGCGTGGCCAAAAGGGCGGCCATGTTTCCTCCCATTTTCCTCTTTGAGTTGCTCTCATATGAACCACAAGGGAAAGAGCCCAGGGTTGAATTCAGATAAACCTGAATTCAATTCCCAGTACAATCCTTGCTGGTTACAACAACTTGCTTTAATGATCTAATCTCACCAAAATACCGTATTTCTCCTTCGTGAAAACACAACACCTGCTCCCCGGACTTGCTTTGCTGATTACAGAGGAGCTGCATTTTCAGCTGGGGTGGGGGAGTTAGGTTATAAAGTTAGCACATATAGTCATATTTTCCTTGAAAACTCACTAAATTGCCCACTGCCGTCCAATAGAAACATAATGAGAGCCACATATGTAATTTAAAATTTTCTGCTTGCTGCATTAAAAACATAAAAAGAAACAGGTGAAGTTAATTTTCATAATATATTTTAAACCCAATATATCCAAAATATTATTTCAACATGTAATCGATATAAAAAATGACTAATGAGACATTTTACTTTTTTTATGCTAAGTCTTCAAAATCCAGCATGTATTTTACACATACTAGACTAGCCACATTTTGGGTGCCCAGTGGTCACCTGGGGCAGCAAGACAGTGCAGCTCCGGACCATTCCTGGGCCTACTGGGGCCATGTCTCCACGAAAGCAACTCAACCACATTCTCTCCAGCATTGAAGCAGGTCCCCACTTCTTCACTTGAGCACCACTGTGAAGAGGATGGTTTGCACTTAGGACCCAAGATGGCAAATAATCTTCAAGTGTCAGAACTGCACGTTGAGCAGGAAGCAGCCACTTCTTGGAGGCACCACTGGACATGATGGTGAAGAACAGTCTCCTCATTTCTTACACACTCTAAAAATCCCTGAGACTTAATTGCTGGTTTACCCAGCACATGTTTTTGAAATCACAAGTTAAATGCATATAAATGCATATATAATATGCCTTCAGTTTGTGAGTGGATTAAATTTCAGCTCGGGGACATTTGTTGAACTCCTACTGTATGGCAGAATCTAGAAATTACAAAAGTAATTTGCCCACCTTTCAAATCCTGACTTACTTAGTAGTTCTGTAACTGTTGACAGATTATTTGATTTCTTGAGCCTCAGTTTGCTCATCTGCGAAACCAAGATGATGATAATGGTTCTTCATTCATACGGTTGTTTTTGAAAATTAAATAAAATAATTATAACAAAGCACCAGGCAGAAAACATGCTTAATTCAATTACCCCTTCTTCGTAGTGATTAGGATGTAGCGCAGTAAGTATTTGTGGACAGTGAGAGTGCTGAGCAGGACTGGCCCAGTCTGAGTATGTTAAGGGGTGAAGAAGACCTCCAGGTCCCAAGACTTCTCAGCCCACCCCACCACCGTTAATTTCGGAAATGATTCAGTGCACCATGGCCCTTTTAGCTTATATCACTCTCCCTTTCATTAAAAAGTGGAAGCGGGATGTCAGCTGGAGGCACGAGTGTGTTAGTGTGAATGTGTTTTGTTCACTTTTGTCCTGCCTGGAGGAGCCCCGAGAATCAATGGTGCTCACACGGCTCAGGGCCAGGGGAGTGGCCGGCCTGGGTTACATGATTACGTTTGTTCATGGATAACAGTTGGTCCCTGGAATGCTTGGACATGTTGACTCTAGAAAACTGATGAGAGTCATTCCATTTCCCTGCAGACATGGCCAAGGAAAATCGAAATAATCTCATGTCAGTAAGGTTCCAAACAGACAAGAGGTTATGGTGACTTTGGACAACTTTCTAATCTGTTTGTCAAAGTGTTTCCCTTTCAAGAAAAGTGAAGGCTTAAAGAATAATTCCTCACCAAAAACACATTTTTTTTTTTAAACAACCAAGAAGAAGAAAGAACTTGGGGCAAAAGCATTTTATGAAACATTTGACAAATAAAGGAAGAAAATAAGTCCAGGCCTCTGAGATCTTGCCGGCAACATGTGCTGAAGTCATGTGATACCAGCCACATGCGTGTGCGTGCGGGCACACGTGCATGTGTGTGTGTGTGGTTTCCATTAACTCCACACCTCTCCTGCAGGTAGGAAGCTTGCTTCATGTTTCTTATTATTTCAGGGCACCGTTTAAGAGCAGAGCCAAGAAATGAGGTGCCAAGTAAAGAGAACATTTTGTTGGAAGAAAGACAATGGATCTTTCTGCGCTCCACCCCTCTGTGAACCAGGGCAGGAAACTTCACACCTGGTGTTAAGGAGTAATCGTTGCTGCACCTCAGCACATTTTTGTCGGAGGCTGTCCTGTGTGCTATAGGATGTTCAGCAGCAGCCCTGGCCTCTGGTCACTGAACACCAGTAGCACCCACCCTTCAAATGCCACCACCAAAAATGCCTCTAGACGTTGCCAAATGTCCCCTGCAGGCCAAAGTCATTCCTGAGTGACATGCCCTGGATTAGGGCACACCGGAGCATCCTGCCCTCCTGCTAGACCAGAACAGCCAAGAATTCTCTGCTTCCTGAGCCCATGGAAAAGTCACTTAACTGAACCCCGACCCTCCCCTATACCTTCTTTTTCTGTTCCAACAAAAGGACAGTTGAATTTAGGAAAGCAATGAAGAATATAAAATACAGCCTGGCAATGGGGTTTCCAAGCCAGATTTGGTCGTCTTGGCTTCAAAGATCATGAAACCTCTCATTTGTACTCCACAAAGCAGCAATTTCTCACAAGGATACGTTCCTTTGACTCTCTTTTAAAAGTCAAGTACAGCTTGGTAACCACAGAGGACAGAAAATACAGGCTTTCTGCAAGAAGCAATTATTCAAAACCCAAAGCCTTAAAAAAAATGAACATGTCAAGTCGTGTCAGTTACAACATGTAAGACAACTGGATTTCTTCACTTATAAGCAACAAAATGGTCTGGGTTTGTTTTTTCTTGCTGACTTTGATTATTTCTTAGAGATATAACCCAAGCTGTCTAAAACTGTTGACACCGGGTTACTGACCTTTTAATTTAAAAACGAGAAGTTCCAGGTTTAGTATGTAGGCTTTTGCTTTAAATGTTCACCAATCATTATGTCCATAATTAGACTTTGTGCTGGAATGTACCAAAATCTGCTTCCTGGATCCCTTACAGGGTCTGTAGAAGCCACAGAAAAACTGAACACTTCAGCAACGGTAAGATTTTTCTGGGCTGGCACAGGAAAACTCAGTTCATGGAATATAAATCAGCAACCCTACACTCTAATTTCCACCCTTCAATGTAGCATGATTATACAACTGAGCTGTACAAGTGTCAAGTCAAAAACCGAGGTTTGTTTGCCAGAAGGAAGCCAAACCTTCAATTCTGTGGTTAATGCCACCTAGGGATATAATTACACAAGCTAATATCATCTTTCTACTGAAGAAGGGAAAAGAGATCCTCATGGCCAATGTTCATATGAATTAACCATTTTTGGTTTCATACCAAGGCTACAATCAAATTCCTAAGGTATTCTTATACAGAAGTTTAAAAGTAAAAAATTAAGTATCTGATAGTAACATGAACATGCTTATAGTATATCTTCTCCAGTTTATTAAATGTCTGTTTCAGAAATGTTTTCAAAACACTGCCTTCCCATATAATTAAAAAGATATTCCTTAAAATAAACCAATTGTATTATAGCCCTCACCATACACAGCAGAATTCAGGGAGACTTCAAACATTTGGTGAATATTAGTTCTCACTAGGTTTCAAAGGAATCAACATTAGTGTATATAACTGAAGGCAGGCACAGAAGTTGTTTTTATTCAAAGATTCAAATAGAATATTTATTGAGAAAGTTTTTATAGGGGGAGGAGTATTTGCTTTCCATTGCAAAAACTAATTCCTAAAAGGTTAGGCATTTAAAATTGTAGGAAGATTCATAAATGGATCATGTAGACTCTTTCAAACCATTACTGTCCTTTACAATTTCATGATTACACAAATACACTTAAAAAATGAAGAGAAGATAATAATGAAGTGAACAGTTTTTTATAAAAAAAAAAAAATCCACATTAAAACTTCCTTGGACTGAGGAACTCCTATACCAGCCTACTTCCTTACCCCCAACCTGGGTCATTCCTTTTGCCCAAGCTGACTCTAATATACCCAAACATCATCTCATCCATCTTCATGTTTCTTAAAAAGCTAAACACAGAGTCACCATATGACCCGGTAATTCCACCCCTCGATATGTCTCCAATAGAACTGCAAATATAAAACGTCCAAGGCTTATACATGAATGTTCATAGCTTCATTATTCACAATAGCCAAAAAGTGGAAGCAGTCCAAATGTCCATCGACTGATGAAGGGATAAATAAAATGTGGCATATCTATACAGTGAAATATAATTCCACTATAAAAAGGAACAAAGACCTGCTATATGCCACAGCATGGGTGAACCTCAAAAACCTAATGCTAAGTTAAGCCAATCACAAAAGGCCACCTACTATATGGTCCCATTTATATGAGATGTCCAAAAAAATATATATGAGTTCAAGTATAAATCATTTTTCCCAAAATAAAATTCTCTACCTTCTTATCCTTAAGTTTAAAACCACGCAATTCTTAAATTTACTTCTTAAAATACATTACTTCCTTGGTACCAAAATAAGAAGTGCAAACATATTTAACAGAATCCACCAAACGAAATAGAACCATGCCACAGTGATGTTTAATAGGAAATTCCAATTACAAAAAAAATTACAAGTGAATTTTTAAAGAGATAATATTACCATTAATGTTTGCTCTAACTATCATTTCTTAAACATCTCAACTTGAGATTCTTCTTTAATTATGTTGAGAAGCAACAAGCATTTCAAAGTCTCCCTGAATTATCAAAGAACCAAAAATAAATCCAAAATTGCCTTTTAAGTGTAAAACGTAGTTTTTTTCCACTCCCAGTTGAAAAATGATTGCAGAGGTTGTACTCACATTTTCCAAGCTATAAATCCTCTCAAGCTAGGACTGGCCATGAACGTTTTTAGCCTTGGAGAATATTTTTGTCAGAAAGATACGGTTGAAAGAATCAGGGAGTTGTGACGGCCAATCTACATGTTGCCTTAGCTGCAGAGGTTGTTGTTGGGAACAGGAAAGAAAGAGACACAACAACAACAGCAACAACTCTTAGAAAAACGCACACAACCCAATCAAATCCAACAAAAACAATGTGCATCAAGAGCCATAAAAAAGGTTCATGTCCTTTGGCTCAGTGATCCTGTTTTCAGTAATTTATCCTAAAGGAAAGCAAACCACTGCAACATGATTTATAACAACCAAAGACTATAGGCAACCTCAACATGCAACAATAGGGATTAGTTAATTAAATTATGGCATGTCCTTTTGATGGGATGTTATGGCTCCGTAAAGACTAACTACAAATAGACATGGAAATGTACTTATGATATAATGTTAATTGGGAAAGGATAAAATACATGAACACTATAACAATTATGCAAGCAAGTATGTATATATGGAAAAGGATTAGAAGAGACTACATAAAAGTAAAAGTCATTGTGCTAGCATGGTGGGCCTACTCATTTTTCCCCCTATGTTCCCAAATTGCTGAAATATTATCACATAGTCTTTAAAAAAATTAAGTCAACCATACACATTTTATGAGAAATAATTTCATTAATTGAGTTACACTATTATTACCAACTATAGTTTTACTTGTGCAATTTATGTCAAAATAATGGCCATCGGAGATCCCCAGTCAAGAAGCAGGGAAAGGAAGCACTGGGCCTCAGCTGAGAGTCATACTGGGATTCTGTTCTAAACTTAGCCCTGAGAATAATTTTCTGGACAATGGAATAGAAGAGGCTCCTTCTACTTTCTGAACTCCACACATGTCCTGCTAATTTTTCTTGTTAAATTTCCATTCCGTCTCCTGGGAGGAAATTGCATGGGAGGAAGGTCAGAAGCCCCTTTTGTTACCTGCTGAGCCTTATCCATGACTTAGCCATCTGACCAGTCTGTAGGGACGTCCCCAAGCACTCCCGAGGAATGGCAGCCCCAGGCAGGTAAGCACGGACTGGCAAGAGGGCAAGAGGGCCTCCTACCTGCAACCCTGACACTTTTGCCCGGCATGCAACAAAAAGTCCATGATGGTTAATTTTATGTGTCAACTTAGCCGGGCCATGGTATGCAGATACTTGGTCAAACATTCATTATTCTACATGTTTCTCTGAAGGTATTTTTTTAGATGAGATTAACACTTAAATCAGTAGATGTCAGTAAAGGAGACTGGAGTGGGTGGGCCTCATCCAAAGAGGTGAAGGCCACAATGGGAAAAAGACCGACCTCCCCCAGGAAGAGAGAATTCTGCCAGCATGAGGCCTTCTGACTCGAACTGAACATTAGCTCTTTCCTAGATCTGCGGCCTGCTGCTCCACCCTGCAGATTTTGGAATTGGCAGCCTCCACAACTGTGTGAGCCAATTCCTTAAATAAATCTCTCTCTCTCCCTCTTTGTATGTATGTATGTGTGTGTATACATATATACACACATGTTCATATAAAATGTCTACAGTCATGTGCTGCATAACAATGTTTTGGTCAATGACAGACTGCATATATGACAGTGGTTCCATAAGATTATAATGGAGAGGAAAGATTGCTATGGGCTAGTGATGTCGTAGCTGTCATAAGGTCATAGTACAATGCATTATTCACATGTTTGTAGGGATGCTGGTGTAAACAAACCTACTGTGCTGCCAGTCATTTAAAAGTATAGCACTACAATTATGTGCAGTACATAATACTTGATAATAAACAATTATGTTACTGGTTTATGTGTTTACTATGCTGTTTATCATTATTTTAGAGCATACTTGTACTTATGAAAAAAATTAACTATAAAACAGCCTTAGGCAGGTTCTTCACGAATTATTTCAGAAGAAGACATTGTTGTCACAGAAGATGACAGCTCCATGCACATTATTGCCCCTGAAGACCTTCCAAAGGGACAAGACGTAGAGAAGAGATGGAAGACAGGGATATTGATGATCCTGGCCCTGTCTATATGGGCTAATGCATGTGTTTGTGTCTTGGTTTTTAACAAAAAAGTTTAAAAAGTTAAAAAAAATTTTTTTAATGGAAAAAAGCTTATAAAGATACAAAGAAAGAATACTGTATATTTTTGTACAACCATATGTTTGTGTTTTAAGCTAAATATTATTACAAGAGTCAAAAAGTTACAAAAACAGCAAGTTTATAAAGTAAAAAAGTTATAGTATGCTCAAGTTAATTTATTATTGAAGAAAAAATATTTTTATAAATATTAGTGTAGCCTAAGTGTACAGTGTTTATAGAGTCTACAGTAGTGTACAGTATGCCCTAGGCCTTCACGTTCACTCACCACTCACTCCCTGACTCACCCAGAGCGACTTACTGTCCTGCAAGCTCCATTCATGCTAAGTACCCTATACAGGTAATACCTTTTTTCTTATCTTTTAGACCACATTTTTACTGTACCATTTCTATGTTTAGATATGTTTAGATACACAAATACTTACCATTGTGTTGCAATTATTTATAGTATTCAGCATGGTCACATGCTGTACAGGTTTCAGCCTGGGAGCAACAGGCGATACCATACAGCGTAGGTGTGTAACAGAACACGCCCTCTAGGTGTGTGTATGCACACTCTACGATATTCACACAAGGACAGAATCACCTGTGATGCGTTTCTCAGAACACATCCCTATCGTTAAGGGACACATGACTGTATATGTATGTGTGTATTTTATATGTACACACACACATATACCTGTATGTACTTGCTATTATACATACATACATACTTCATCTCCTGTTGGTTCTGTTTCTCTGGAGAACCCTGACAAGCACAGAGCCCTAATGCCTTAAATGCTGTGTGTGCTGTCACCAGGTGTTCTGAGGACATCTGTTGAATGAGGAGGGAAGTAGAGAGCCATCCTTGGGTCCTAGAACGGATCTCTCTCAGGCCAGTTGCTCACATCCTTCTGAGAAACTCATGTAAATAAAACACTAGCAAAATTATCCAAGTTACGAACTCACAGACCTGTCCCTTTATATATGCAAGTTTTGTTGATATTTTCAATGTTTGTTAAAAAATCTTGTTTGACATTCCATTTCCCACACCTGGTTCACCTGAAGCTGAGATCTGTAACTGCACACCTGAGGGCCCTACTGAGGCTGTCAGTTGTGGTGTCCAGTGAAATCAGTTTTTATATTTACAAATGACTTGCTGATTCAATATGAAGTCATAGTAATTACCAGACTTGGTCCTGTTCTCCAATTTCCACCTTTCATATAAACATTGATAGTACAAAAACAATATACTCATTTTTCTCTAACATGGGATTAATATTTAGACTTCAACAGATAAGACCACCCTATCTTTTTAGTGTTCTTTCTGATGAACCCTATTAATTAGTAATACATTAAAGAATTCTCACATTTCAAGACATATAACAGCTTACATTTGAGTTAGTATTTAATTTTCTGCTCCTAACTTTTAAGGATTCTATTCTTGTAGTTCAATCCAAGTTACACATTTTTGGTAAAAAAAAAAAAATTGCCCTTGTAAAGTTTTTTCTTTTAATGGTAATAACAAAAGTTCTGATTTTAACACTACCTTTTACATAACTGGTTTCAATTAACAAAATGTATTCAAAACACATTGACTTACTAGGTTAATGCATTTTTGCTGAAATGGATAATTTCTTACTTAAATGATTAAAGTGCCTGATTGTTTTACTATCTTAAAACCAGCTTACCAACAGGAACACATACCTTGAACCCCAGGGGGGCAGCCATGTCGAGAAAAGGACATAAGACAACCCCATTTGAGGCTCAGGATATAATTGCCTTCAGACGCAGAAAACAAAAAATGAAAAATTTTTGCATTTTTCATTATCTTTATTTTACTTTCAGTGAAGACTATTCTGAGGCTCAGTCTTTAAAAAAAAAAGGGTTGAGGGTCAGTCTCCTTTGAAGGACTTGCTCTGGCATGGAGCAAAGGAGAGCCAGTCTTATTTAAGGTCACATTACCTTGAAGCTTTGAGGAAGTCAGTCCACGGACAGACGACATTAGAAAAACCACCAGTGTGTTAACTCCCCAGGAACACAAATCCATCACTGTGGACCACAAACATGGCATCACCGCAACATGCCAAATATCCGTTTACATCCCCATGGCTGGTCTTGCATCACTTCTCTCTTAGGTAGCTTAAATTAAGTCTGTTCACATTAACCATCAGCTCACCTTCCTTAGGCCATACCTGGGGTGCAGATCGGGGATTCTTAATCCTAACTACAGCCATCAGATTGCAATCATCTAGGGGGACTTCCACAAAGTGTGACTCCTGAGCCCCACACCTCAGCTCAGTTAAATCCGAATTGATAGGGATGGAGCCCCGGCTGACTCTAATGAATCAGGTAAGGTGAATGCCAAGACCGACAAGACAAATGGGCTTGCTAAGCAGACCTTGAGAACCAGTGGAAATAAACCTCCTCTGAAAACTGCGCCACGAATTATTCCAGGCCACACGCTCCACTGCCCAGATAAAGAGAGGCACAGGCTCCAGAGGTTCATCCACTGCACTCTCAAGGTATTTTTCTAAAATGACAAACCTTCCAAAGAATTCTCCAGAGTTTTATGTGTGCAACAGTTGAAACTATGTTGTGTTGGGTTGTTTTTTTTTTTCCCCCCTGAAAACACATGTGTCCTTTTGTTTCACGGTCTCACTTGGCACCAAGTACCTAGTTCATTTGCCCATCAGATTAGCTCGAATTACATGCTTTCGCTGCTCCTACAAGCTAATGCAAGAGACCTACAATTAACTGTGGGCTGGTTTAAGCCCTAAATGGAACTAATGTCTGCCCCGACCAAATGCCTCAGGACCTGCTTTTTTTTTTCCATATAAATTGCTATTTTTGTAGGCTGTCTTCCAGAAGTGGAGCCCCAAAACAAGTTGGAACTGTAAGCCTACTAGATTCTACTCACAATTATTGTTGAATCCTTGCCACTTTCACTGTCTCCGAAAGCCTAGCAAAATGCACAATATTGTCCTTATGATGGAAGATAGAATTGCCACCTTTAATGTAATCTCAAGTTCAAGTTCACATAATTGCAGAAATGAGAGGAAACCACCAATACTGTTTTTTTCCATGGGTAGGTGTCATGCATCAAGACATAAGACGACATAATATCGCCCATCTTTGTATCTGCAAATTGAAGAACTAATACATTTCAAAGGGAAAAAGAAATCTATTTGGCACTCATGTTGAAAATACCAGGAATGTTGGAAAATTCCAGCGCCAGTTCTAAAATGATGACAGGGTACACAAATTTGTTCTGGCTGGTTAAATTTTGCAAGCTTCAGAAAGAGAAAAAGATGAATGGATAATAAGCATGATCCTTGCTTATGGGCCCCCATGGAAAAGTAGCATAAGATCAGTATTACATTACCTTTCATTTCTATTACCAATGAGTTACACTGTGTCAGTCCCTGGGAGGAACGATCAGATAAAACCCTACCCAGTGCCTGTGGAATTTGCCGCTCCTGGCATGGGACAGAAAGAACAGGAGTGAATCAAGCACAGCCACTTGTGCTTTGGGAGGTGGAAGGGTGGGGAAGAATGCATCTATGTTAACTCTTCAGCAGAGCTGCAGGCTTCATTTGGCCAAAGATCACGTTTCCATCATAAAAGAACCAGAGGAGGCTCTCAATAACAGGAATTGGAATTTGAAAGTGGGGTCCTGAACTTTTGTCTTCACTCGCCTGACTCTGAAACCATGTCTTCTGCAATGACTTTAATGGACCGCGTCGTATCCATTACTCCCCCTGAGAGCCAGACTCTCAGCCTGACATCCTTAATAGGCAAATTAGACTGCCATTTCCTGGGGCTCCACTTTTATTCTTGAACAAATCATACTGGGTGCATGGTCAAATGTTGGATTATATAGAAAGCCAATAGGTCCATTTGATGCTAAAGAGACGAGTACCTTTGTACTACCTGAAAAGTATCCACCCCTCTCTCATTTTAGCATTGAAACAAACCTGGAAGGATGGTTCCTAACCTCTGGGGACCAATAAGCCCACCTGCCCTTGGAGGCATGATCTGTGTCCTAAATAACCGTATTGTCACTTCCATGTACATAGGACTGTTTCCAGATATGTGTAAATGATGTCCTAACAGTAACATACAAATTCATTTAAAAGCATTTCTTCATCTAGAGCAACTTTTTGACATCATGCATTTCATAGCATTGGATACTAACTATACAACCACAGTCCAGGAGCACCGGCAAGGCTTTTTGACATTATGTGTAGCTCTGCTGTGTTTGGAATTGCTGAGCTAGGAGGCCACCAGATCTCACTGTTGTCTGAAGTCACTTTCAGATCCCCAGTAAATATCCTTTCGACAATTTGAGAAACAAAATGCTCCAACTTTCTCCTTCCTGTTCCACATATTGGCAGTGATACATCATGATGACAGTAATGATGATGGTGTCGGGAACAGCACACAGAAATAACGATGACTTGCCTGAAGCTACGGAGACCTTTAGGTTCATGAGCTGAGGTCCCCTCCTCCAGTCCCCCTCCCACCTCATCACGTGGCCTCCTGTTGGCTGTTGCCATGAGATCAAGCTCACCTTTGCTTAAGTAACAGCCAAGAAGGCAGGCTTTGGAGTCAGGCCTTGTAGGTTTAAATCTCAGTTCTCCCTCTCACTAGCTGTGTAGCCTCAAGAAGCTCATCTGAAAAATGGGTCCACAGTGAGTTCCTACAGTGAGATGGGCCATGGAGCCTGGCCTCAGAGCCTGGCCAAGTGTTTGCCAGCCATACTGGCTGTTTCCTTCTCATAATCATCTCAAAATCATCATGTGCTCCTAAACAGACTATTTCAGAACATCTCCAAGCCAGGCACTGACCCAGAGCACTGCTCTGGTTCTATCTCTTCTAGAAACTTCCCACATTTCACTTCCTTTTTTTTTTTTCTGTTTTCCATATGTTCAACTTTGCAGATTTGTTCACACTGCAATGCTTTATGGTTCTGGATCTTTATTTATGGGCCCTTCCCCCTCTTGCCCAGGTAAGGAGTGTAGAATATGCTCCCTAGTTGCCTGCAAAGACATGGTGAACCAGAGCCTGCCCGTGTGTGTGCACACTCTTACACACACACTCTCATCCAGGTACACATCAGAGACCTGTCAGCAGGTAATTATCTTCCATGCTGATGGCTCTGAATTGCTGGGTGCCTTCCAGCTACATTCACTCTTCAAACTTCAAACTTTACTTCCTGTCCTCTGTGCAGTTGTTTCTGACTTCAGGAGCCCTGGGGCAGCAGACCTGCTCAGCCTTCCCAGTCTTGCCTCTTCTTGCCCCTATAAAGATTTGCTGCCCTGAGCTACACAATTTCCAGAGCAAACATGTAAGATACTTTACAACCCAGCCTAGTCCAGAGCACAAAGCTATCTATCTTTCGGTAAAGCCAGTCCAACTGTTATCTTATTAATTCGTATTTTATTGGCCAAACAGTGCTTGCCCAGGCACAGTGGGGCAAGTTTTACCCAGGCTATCACTTTGTAGGTGCGGCAGGCAGTGCAACCTGGACCTGGGTGGTGTCATCCAACACCGGGATCAAGGGGGAGTACAGGGGTTCCGTGAGATCAGCCACCCATGGGATCCTCCTGCCCCCTTTTCTGCTCTGTGCTGTCCTCCTCTTCTCCTGGTGGCTTGGTACAAGAGTAAAGCAGGATAGGTGACCTGGCTGCAATTCCTGGGAGAAGAAGACTATTTCAATGGACACTTCCTGAGGGAACGGTGGATAAGAGGACAAGCTGGAGGAAGGGTTCAGTGGTTCTGCAGAGCTGGTCTGACACCCAAGGGGAACAGTCAAAGGATCACTGTTTCCAGCACTGGTCAAATTGTGTCAGGATCTAGGTCTGCAGCATTATTCTGCTTTCCTCTGCATTTGCATGGTAGCTTAATGCTTTCAAAGTTGACCTTGTTATAGGAAAATTGTTTGCATTTGGCACTTTGGGGATAATACGGATTTTCCAAGCCAGGGTGTGAAAGCATTGTAACTATTTGAAATTGCATATGCTAAAATTCATTCAAAAACTTTGTGTGTGACTCTCTCACTCTTTCCATTCCCCAAATAACCAACCAAATGAGCATTGTTGTTTTCTTTTCCATGCTTTCAGAGATCTTCACTAAAAAGCTCAATGTGTGCTCATGACAAATACACCCCTGTGGCTACTTGCTGAGTGAAACAAACCCCAGCCTGAAAATACCAAGGCTTTCCTCTTTTCTTATGTAAATAAATCTCCAGATGGCTCATTTGTAAGACTGTGTTGACTAATTCGTGTTTTCTTTCTAGACAATCTGTTCCTGGTAACTATTCTATCATTGAAACTGGAGGTAATGCTTACAATTTCATTTAATAAAAAGTCTATCAGAAGACTTGGTCCACAGGGGTAGAGCTGGTGGTACCAATGCCACACACACACACACAAAAGGCTGACAGTCCTTGTGCTGTTGCTATTGTTGTTGGACAGGAGATATTTTAAATTAGAGTCAGAATAATTAACTTCAAACTTAGTATAATATCAGAGCTGGAAGGGGCCATCAGTTCATCTAGTCTAGGAATAGAAATGCATGCCATGCCCACTCTTCACCCTCACTCTTGTCTGGTGCCCATGGCAGACATCACCAATCAATTATGCATGTTATCCTTTTCCATTGGCTGAGAGGTAATATCAACCTGCCTCACCAAGTCACTAGCAATCAATCACAGGTGACATGTAAGATGATACACCTTTGCCATCACTAAGCCTCTCATTTTACTGAGGGGGCAATTGAGACAGTGAAAGTGGGAACAATATTACTCAATGTCTCTTAGCCAGTTAAGAACATGAGTTCAGAGGCTGGGAAATTCAAACAGGGGTCTATGATATCAGGTGGAAAATTACATCTTCACTTTCACTACCCCAACTGTAATCTAGCATTTCTTTCATTTATGAAGGAAGGTCACAAACCACAGTAGTATGAGCATGTCTGACTTTATCACCAATAAAAATCACAGACATTTTCATGGAACAGCTATTGCAGATTTCTCAAAATATCACTAACGCTCATTGGTAATTCTAAATTATAGGAGTTATTAGACCTGCAGCTAGATCTTATATTTTCGTGTATTAAAAGCACATATATTACCATATCACAAATTTGTTTTTTAGTATTTTGATAATTATGTTTCAATATATTTGTCTTCCTTTATAGTTACATATATTTCATTTAATCTATTTAAGACATTATTCTGAGAAGGGATCCAAAAACGTCACCATACTGTCACAAGGGGCCATGGCACAAAAAAGATGAAAAACTCCTGGTTAAGAGAAAAGTCAAGTCCCTAAACTCTTACTCTCATGTTCTACCCACAAAAGAAAAAAAAAATGGCCTCACCATGAGATCCCTGCCATCTTGGGCTGACCCAATATTTACCTCCATATTAATTAGAGACTTTTTTAGTTAAAAAAGTATTCATGCTGAAACGAGAAAGAGGAAAAAAAAAAAAAAAAAAAAACCAGAGCTACATGAAATAAAAAGTACAAGTTCCCAAGCTCCATTTCCCCTGTATAACTATCGTGACCAATTTGGTATATGGCTTTTCAGACACTACACTCATTATGTAATAAAAATGGAATAAAACAATCTATGGTCTTCTACAGTTGGCTTTTTGCACTTAACAAAATAAAAGAATAAAGAATGATATTGTGGACATCTTTCCTTTATATAGCTTTGCCACATTCTTTTTAATGACTATAGTGTGTTCCACTACCTGAATGTACCCCAATTCATTTTACAAGCCCCAATAAAGGAGATTCATAATCCAAAGTTTTCCTGACCAAAGGTGACAGGGAGAAGTTATCATCTGAACCTGAGAAGCTTAGCCATTTGGCGTTCACATCCGCCACAGAGCTCTGTGAAATAGTCTACGGTGACGAAGTCAGTAGCGGAAGGGGTCACTGGTGAAATCAACCACAGCCTGCAGCAATCCAGGCCAAGGAAGGGGCGCTTTGTCCTCTGTCAACAGATGTGGCCATTCCAGCCAGCGAGCATCCGGGAAGAGTTGGAACAGAGGTAGGGGAGGATCAGTCCCCCACTGGGGACTCCTGGGTGAGTGTGGCCCAGTTCAAGAGCAGAAACCAGGCTCTGGGCCCCACATGGTCCCAGGAACACTGCAGCAGACACAACCACCCACATGTCATGGGTTGGCCATGAGTCCTTCAGGTTCAGTGCGATAAGGTACCCACTCGTGGCAGTGGGACATTCCCCTCCCCCTCACTCCTCTGTCCCAATTCTATTCCTTCCAGCAAGGCAAACCCCTCCTACTTCAGAGTCACTGCTGGCCCAGCCACCTCGTGATCTGCAGGTTTGGGGAACTATTGTCATCACTTGCCTTGGGGTGGATGAAAGGGAGGGGGGAAAAAGGAACTCTTTCGGCACAGTCAGTGAAAACATAACCTGGTGGATGGGGCTTTGCTTGAACACTCACACCAGAAAGCTCAGATGAGGCCAATAGGAGACCAGAGGCTCCAGGTGAAAGGGGAAAACTTGGTTTTAGAAAGTGGTGAGACAGCAAGGCGCCCAGGACACACGTGGAGACCCCAGGAGAAGCCCGCTCTCCCCTGCAGGTGGCTTCAGTGCGGGGTGCGCTGCTCTGAGAGTCAGAGGCCCAAGCGCCCGGCTGCCCCGCCCCAGACCCCCTGCGATTCGGGGAAGTGGCTTCCTGGCTGGGTGTTCATTTTTCTAGCCATGAAATGGTTGGACATGAGAACACTTCACTGGACCCTCTTCCTCTCGCTACCACCCACCTGGCTGGTTCCGGAGAACCGCCCACCTCTGCCTGGCTCCTGTGCCTGAAACCCATTTTTTACTTTTTGTGCTTCTACATTTCCCACAGACTGGGCCGCCACTTTCTCCTCGTTGCTACCTCGGGGTAAGAACGTCTTATTTCCCTCTCGCAGATGCTTTTCCCTTCTCATCACATCTTGCTGTCTCCATTCTGCTTTGGGTTTCAGCAATTTCAAATTCCCTGGCTCGGAGTCAGCTCTTCTATCAGAACCAATGCGGCTCCAGACTGTTCTACCCCCGTTCGACGCAGGAACTAAAACAAAGCCGGGCTTGTTCACAGTTTGATAGGCTGCAAGTTTAGGGAATGGGGGCTTCAAATCTTTTCACGATTTTGTTTTGGCACCAGAGCGTCTGTGTTTAATTCTGCGTCTCCTGCCAGACTTGGGAAGCCGAAGTGATACTATCAACATGCAGAGAGATGGGGAGCACAGCCCGCCATCTCCTCCTTCTGGAAGGAGGGCGGGCTCACGCAGGCGCACACGCTCACATGCACAGGCACACGCGTGCACACGCTCCCTCAAACACAAACACATTCACCCACGTACACAGACACCTGTGTACACACATACACGCACACACTGATACCTACACTCTCACAGATACACAGCCACATGCACACACAGCCATGTGTACACACACATACACTCACCAACCCACACAGACACATATATTCACACCAAACACACACAGACTCACTATACAGACGTGTGCACACTGATACACACATATCCCCAAACACACGGTCACACTCACACATAGGCACATGCTCACATTCAACCACACGTAGACACACAGCCATGCACACACACTCACACATGCAGATGCACATGTGTGAACACTGATGTACGTACATACACAGGCAGGGGGAGGTGTGGGCTCTGCACAGCAAGGAGAGCAAAAGTGTCACAGGGCGAGCTGTCACAGCTGACTCCCAGCTCCTAGGACCTGAGAGAAAACAGTTTCTGATCACAAGGCATCTCCAAGGGGCCCATCAATAAAGTACAACCAATTAAGCAGACAGTTTCTATGGAGATGTTTACTTTTCTCAGCTCTGAAGTTCAGCAGTGCCTGTGTCCGGGCAGATACGAGGTGGTGCAAGCTGTGGTCACCCTGCAGCAAGGTGAAAGGTCCCTAATCTCTCTGGATTACTCTGCAGATAACTGAGTTTATCTGCTTTTTTTTTAAATAATAAGACATGGGAATGAGATGGCATTAGTTGACCTAGCGCACTCAACGGATGCCCAGAAGGTGTCAGCAAGGCCCCCAAGCGAGGCCAACCCAGGGACTGTCCCCATCACCTGCTCCTCCTTAACTCACACTCATCCACTCCGCAAACCATTTCCGAGGGCCAGCCAGGACCCAGAGATGACCCAAGGGGAAGGGTCCTTGTCCTCCTAAATCCTACAGTTGAGGCAGGAGGCAGACATTGTCCAATAATCACACAAAGGTGTATAAAATGACAACTGCAGCAAGATCCCCAATTCCTTCATGGAGCAAGAGAGGGCAACAATACCCTGGCCCATGCAGGGGTGGGCAGGCTGGAGGCCAGGTGAGACAGACAGGACAAGTCTACCTACAGACTGGGCCCATGTGGGGACCCAGTCAGCTTCATTGTCATTGTCATGTACCTCTGCAGTACCCAGGATCCCAGAGAGGAGGAGCTTCAGATTATCTAAAAACACATGATCAACACATACACACATACGTATGTATGTGCACACATGTTGTGTGTATAACCACAGACGTCTCTGCATGCTTTCAGCAGGAGAAACAGGCTACCGTGAGGAATGAACAAGATAACGAACGTGCAATGCCTCACAGGTGCCTGGCACCTAGCAGCTGCCTAATCAAAGCGGCCAGTGTGGTTCACATGTCATTTAGTGTCCTAGTTATGCTTGGCTTCAGTCTCCAGCAAAGAGGTTTGCATCCCTCAGAGAAAAAAGAATGGCCATGAAGGTGGGAGGGGAAACAGCACCCCAGCGCGGAGATGAGAGTGCACGGGCGGGAGCCAGGCAGGTGGGGTTAAAATTGGGCACTGGCTGAGCTGGGAAAGGATCAGCCAGCACCGACTCAAACCTCCTCTTCTGTCTGATGCGTCAGACCAATCTTAAATGTGTTATATATAAAAATATGGAAAGGAGAACATTATCGTAGATGTGTTGAATAATGTTTATGAAATGGAGTGGAATCAAAGCCGCTGTCTTTTCTGAACCAAGTGCACTGCCAACAGCACTTCCCCCTAAAGCTGCTGGCCTGGCTGCTGAGGACTGGGGAGGGAGGGAAGCCACCAGCCCGGGTGCCACGGTGGCCACCGTGATGTGGACTCTCCGTCCCCGGGGCTCGACTAACATGCTTCGTGCTTCACGGGACGCCTGCCTGCCCTATCTCTCTGCCGGCCTCTGGTTCCCTATGGACGTGGAGACCCGCCCTGAATCTCAGTCCACGGTGACCCTTCTGGGCAGGAAAGCAGGGTTTTGAAAATGTTATCTACTTATCCACCGAAAACAGCATAATAAACTGAGTCTAGGATTCCAACAAGCCCCTATTTAAATTCCACTCTGACACTTACTGAGGACCTTGGGCAAGTCACTGACCACTCTAAGCCTTGGTTTCCTTATCTACAAATGGGGAGAATAAGGCCTAGTTGTGGAGTTACTGTGAGAATTAGATAAGTTTTTATTTATTCGTTTATACTGCACCCTCTTCCAGAATAGGGCTGTGTGTGTGTGTGTGTGTGTGTGTGTGTTGAGCAGGGTGAGAATAGGGACAGATAAATAAAGCTGAATCAGGCATCCCATAATGACACAGAGCAGGCCACCAACACAACTCTGTCATTCTAACACCTTCCCTTACAGAGTCTCTAAGTTGAGGTTGTTCAGCAGAGTGCTACATTTCTTACTGGCAAGAGCGGATAGAACTTTCTCCCAGGGAAACACTTTTTTCTAAAATTATAACCCTATTCCAGTCAACGCCTTGTGATCAAAATGAATTCAAATCACCTCTTTGTGATAGTGATTTAAGGCTTATTAATCACTGTAAATTATTTTGACACCCAAGTGAAAAGTCTTCTGTAACGCTTTTAGAATCCCATTTTCATTTAACATTAATTAAAGGCCACTAACCGTAAAAGTATTAATAAAACCAAATTCCCAAAAGTAGGTCCCAGCTGACGGGCTTCAGCTCTGGGCGCATTACGGGACCCTGGGCAAAACACAGGCCCTGATGAAATTTTAACCACGGAAATGTCATCAGCGAGACCGTGATAAGAGAGAGCATTTCTCGGGGAGATAATAGATACTTTCGATAATAAATTTTATGATCATCGTTAGCCTACCTCCAGCAGTTTATGGCTATTTACCAAAAGACATTCACATCAAGCAGCCTTACTGCCACACTTTATTGTTGTTTGGAGACTGTATTTGATTATCCTACTAATTAATATGGGGCCCAGCACACACAGTGAGGGCAGAGGAATGTGAGGCTGAGTCCAAGCGATGATCAGAAAACAGAGAAGGTTCATGTCATTCTCACAGTCTAATGTCCCTAAAAAGTAAAGGTTGCCCACCAACTCCCCTCTGTAAGAAACAGTGAATATCAACCACTCTGGCGTTTCTTTTTTATTTACTTTTTATTCTTTTTTTTTTTTTTATAAAAAATAATTTTAGTTTAGTCCTAAACACACTGAAGTCTGGAGCATAAGGATTAACTTTGGTTCTGTTTGGGGTTTTTTTTTTTTTTTTTTTTTTTTTTGAAACAGAGTCTCACTCTGTTGCCCAGGCTAGAGTGCCGTGTCGCAAGCCTAGTTCGCAGCATCTTCAAACTCCTGGGCTCAAGCGATCCTCCTGCCTCAGCCTCCTGAGTAGCTGGGATTACAGGCACCCACCATGCCCGACTAATTTTTTCTATTATTAGCAGAGATGGGGTCTCACTCTTGCTCAGGCTGGTCTCAAACCCCTGACCTCAAGTGATCCTCCCGTCTTGGCCTCCCAGAGTGTAAGGATTACAGGCGTGAGCCACCGCACCTGGCCTCTGGTGTTTCTTTAATCTTATATCTCATTGGGGATCGACTGGTTGATCACAACACCCAGCCCAACTGCTCGGTGCCTTGTGAATGAACAGAAGATGGGGTTCGTGTCCTTTGGCAGCTCATTTCTGAGGCAGCACCATGAAGTCACCAGAGCAAAATTCACGGCACTGCGAGGAAGGCACTGGGAGAAGAGGGAGGCATGCAGTCAGGTTCACGTGCTCCTAAAAGGGCTTCACAGCATTGACCATATTGCCTTTCCCTCCTCCAGCTGGACAACTGAATGGAACCATGAAATTTTTACTGTACATTTCAGGAACAAAAAGGCACAATTGTGCATTTTAAATACTTTTTGCTTTGGCCGTCTGTCATCTGAAATCCTAACAACTTACTGGAATAGAGGCTGAGGCTGTAGTTAATAAAGATATTAGCTCAGATTCTGACCTCACCTTTAAGCACTGGGGGCTTTGTTTGTTATTATTAGGCAAGGCTCTTCGGGGGTGATGAAAGATCTCCCCTTATCTTGATGGCATAAAGTTCTTGTGAAGATCTATTTTCAAATTATTTTTGAGTGCCCACCACAACTGAGGACACTGTGCAGAGAGTGTCCATCGTCTAAAGCCAAGGTGCTTGTTCTAACAGCCAATAACCCACCGCAGCCCCACAAAAGTCCTAGAAATCCATATTTGGGGCCATCTCTAGAGCTGCGAAGGGAGAAGGAAGAATTCAGACATCCCCCAGCTGCGTCCCTTCATGTAGGATACATCTGCATCAAATGAATGTGGAGCCCAGATTTTTGCTGGAGAAGGAGCACACTCAGACCTACCTCTGGGAGAAGGGTATTTAGAGATGCTAATTGCAGCTATGAAAATGTCTGGGCCTATGAACACCACCCTTCCCAGCCACTGTAGTCACTCTTCCATCAGGGTCCCCTAAAGCACAGCTCCCCAAAACATGAAACCCCAAGAGGACACTGAGGTCCTCCATTTTGACAGGCAGCACTGTCCACTTAGGTGGGTAGCGAGATCCCCCAGTGTTCTGCCCGCAGGTTTGCCAGCTGAGCAGGCAACAGTGAGAATGCAGAGCAGATGGACAGCCCCATCTGCTCACAGAAGTGATGACAGGCCAGCCCCCGGCCCCCACCAAGTCACTTGAAGACGGGACTCAATGGGCATGTGACCAATGTGTTCATAAACCCGTCAGAACTTATCCATCCAAATAATGGCTGTTCTCAAAGAGATCACTTTAAAAGGAATTATAATTGCTCTTTTCCTCAAAATCACTTAGCAATCCACCCTTCATAGTCAGTTCCCAAGCCACTGGGAAAAGTGAATCTTGGAGATTAAATGAGATGATTAAATAAGGAAGGTCTGCATGACTACCATGGTGCTAAGTATATAGTAAGCACTTAATAGATGTTGACTATTACAATTATTACCCTTCTGACCTCTTAAGATATGGCTGGATGCCCTTTGACAAGAAAGTAGAAACCTCAGTGAGCAGAGGCTGTCGGTCACCCAAGTTATTTTCTATCTCATTCCCACGAGGCCCGGGGAGCACATGAGGAATAAAACCACAGTCTTGAATTAAATAATGTCACGTGGTATAAAATGACGACAGGCAAGCTTGGATCAATGTCTTCAGGAGCACAATGGAAATTACACATTTCATTCTGAAATCTACCTGGCTATGCCGTGAGGGCTGAGGGTCATCATTTGGCCTCTATCTCTTCTTCCCTCCAAAGCAGGAAGCAGAGTTTCTGTGGCAGAGATAAGATCACCTGCTCACCAAACGTGCTTCCTCTTCCCTGCCGCTCAGGAGGGCTGAATTCCCAGCATCTCTTGCAGTTTGGTTGGAACCACATAGTTTCTGGTGCCATCTTCTTGCTTCCCCCCTCTCTCTCCCTCTTCTGACCTATAAGCACAGTCTCTGAGGTGAAACCAAAGGATGGAGGAGGCCTGGTCACAGCTCAGAGAAAAGGTTCTTCCCCCAGCTAGAGCCACGAAACCAGGAATATTTACATTAGACTTTTGTCTTAAATCGCTGAGATTTGGGGCACTGTTATTAAAACAGCTAGCACCAAGTGTACTAATTACTGTAATTCCCTTCCCACTAAAGTTCTGGGCAACTTCCTATTTGTATGACAGATCCAGGTGGAGAAGTAGATTAACTAAGACCTGGGTAAGGATGCCCAAGATTTTTCCCATCTAAAGCAACTTGGAGCTATAAGCTACAATAAAAAAAAAATGCTGCTTTATGGAGGACTGAATACATATACAATGATGGGTATCTTCGTAGATTATCTATTTCCTACTTACAAACTAGTTTTGCAAGTAGTTCAGATAAAAATATCAATCATAGAAACTTAACTTTAGAGCTAGAAATTAGCCTTAGAGTCACAGAAAGCATTTGATTTTTATGACCTAGAGGAGGGCTGACAGTTTTAGACCAATGTGAGATGGGGACACTGAACCCGGGAGAAGTTGAAGTGACACATCTGAGGTCACTAACCAGTTAGTGAAGGGGCCAGGGCCCCCACATCCTCCAATTCTCATCAGTCCTAGCCCTTCCCTTTATAGTCTAAAGAACCAAAGCCCAGATTCTCAAGTGAGAGCGAGATGGTAGAATCAGATTTACTTATTTCTAGGGCAGCCCCCAGGTGGTTCCAGGGGAGTCTTTACGAACTGAATCTTTGAAAACCCATTTAATGGTTGATTCAGTATTGTCAGGGCTTGACTTAAGCCAAACAAAAACTCACTAAGGAGAGTGGTGAGGGAAACAAGCACAAGATAAATAGCTTCTCAAAAAAGCTGCCCACCTTGTATCTGGGGTACACTTGGAATTTCACTGTTGAAATGGCCTTGATTTGACACAGAACAAATAAGAACCACCTCTGAAAAAGAGAAAGATATTGTTCTTTCATCACTGCTTAGGCCAGTTCAAATACTGGCTAAAGAGAAGAAACCATTTTCCAAACTGTCTATACACAAATAATTAGCATGTTGTTGTGTACTGAGTTGTTAAGAAGACATTTTTTTTTAGTTGCATATGCACAAGTAATTGACACTAATATGGATGTTTGGCCCTGCTCCTCAGGGAAAAGGCTTCATGTTAGAACAAGTGGTCCAGAATGGAAATAAAGGCAGAGGAAAAGTCAAAGTCCTGAATCTTCTCTTCATGAATAGGGAAGAGTAGGTGGAAGTGGAAAAGGAGCCATGAGACAGTCTTAGTCTTGAATGTCCGCTTGATGGACCCCAAATCCCATCCAACCCAAGGTTTGGTCTTTCAGATAGAGACTGTGAACCTCTGAAACTCAGGCCCGTCTGCACGACTCACATTGGGGGGCTGAAGAATGGCCCCCCAAAAGATATATCCACATCCTACTCCCCAGAATCTGTAACTGTGACCCTGTTGGAAAAAGGGTCTTTGAGGATACAATTAAGTTAAGGATCTCAAGACGAAATCATCCTGGATTACATGGGTGGGCCCAAAACCCAGTGATGGTGCCTTGGATGAGAGAGAAGAGGAGAAGGTCACATGAAGACAGAGGCAGAGACTGGAGTGAAGCAGCCACAAGCCAAGGGACACATGAGCCACCAGAATCTGGAAGAGGCAGGGAAGGATCCTCCCCCAGAGCCTTTGGAGGGACAGTGGCCCTGAGAACACCTTGACTTTGGACTCCTAGCCTCCAGAACTGTGAGAGGATAAATTTACAGTTTGTGTAATTTTTTATAGCAGCCCTAGGAAAATGAGGCAGGAGGCTGCTGGGAAGGGAGCCCGTGGAATATCTGGGAAGTTTCTCAAATCAAACCCGGAAGGCTCTGCTTCCTTGTAGTCATCGGGAGATACTCAGCCATGACTCATTTATCCATTCACTCAGCAAACATTTGCCAATTGCAATGTCTCTCCACCTTTGTCTAGTTCACAGGTTAGTGGAGAAGGGTAGGCTCGGGAAAAACTAACCAGAGCACTGGGAGAAGCACAAAAGGGGGTATGACATGGATGGAGACTGGAGTGGGGCTCAGCCGCCAAAGGGGTCTCCCAGAGAGGGGCATGCATGGTTGCCCCCCAAGGCCCCACTGGGAATGCATAGTTTTCCATCCCAAGAATGCCAGAGTTGGGAATAATATGCCTACTATATATTTCCCCTCCTTCTCTTCCCTACACCCCTGACTCTGGGCAGGGAAAAGAGGAGTGGAGAGTGGCAAGTAGTCTCTGCAGAGAGTGCAAGGCTCAGATTTTCTCAAAAGTCTCTCCCAGGTCTTGAGCTGGGACCAAAGCTGCCATCGGCATGGTGGCCAGATGGGAACACCTGGAATTCCGCACAGTGGAAGTCAGATTCTGTCCAACAACCCTGCAAGCAAAGGCGCCTACCAGAAGCAAGAGCTTGCACGAGAAAGTTGCCTTGCTCAGCTACCACAGCCCTCAGTTAAATATGAAGGCAAGCAGGAAAAAATCCTCCAGAAAACCCACACTTTCCACTTGGTTTTCCTCAGATTAGAAAATGAAAGGCCAGTTATAATCTGCTGAAAATAAACTGTTGGGAGAATTTGCAGATTCTGAGCATGGAAGATCAAATGTTGCAATCGAAGGGAATGAGGATGTTTAATCTAACTGGAAAAGAAAGATCCACATTGCAGAACAGTCAGAATTCACTCTGTCTGTGCTTTTGTGACAGGAAACCACCAAGCTGAACATTAGAAATGTTCATTCAGAAACCCAAAGTCTTGGTTTTTTATGGCTTGGGTCCTTAAAAAATAATGGCAGGGGCCAGATCAGCCAGAATAGAGCGTGCAGCACGGAGAGCAGAGAGGTTGCAGATACGACGTGGGCAGATGCCCACGTGACCTCCAGAGTCAAGTTCAAGGAGGGCCCAGGGTCAGCGACCCCAAATGAAATCGCACAACTGGTCAGCAGCCTTTGACTAAAACCAGTTCTGGGAAAGAGACGATCTCCCTGGAAATGTTTATAACACATACTGGCTCCATCCTTTCCTGCTCTCCGCCGAGGACTGAATCCATTTTGCTCAACACAGCATTTTTAGACAATGTGGGTTTTATGGTTTTTGTAAAACAGAGGGAGGAATGAATTGCAAAACCAAATATAACTAGAAATGGCTTTGTAATTTTAAAATAAAATAAATGAAAACAGTTCAGACCAAGGATTGCCCTCCAAGAGTAGAAACCCAAACACAATCACTTTCTGCAGAAATATAGGGGAAGGAACAGAAGTAAATCCAAAGGGACTGAGATCCAAAACTTAAACCCAATAAACTCAATAGTAGAAATTAAATACAAGTTATGAAAATCTTACCAACCCTAGAGGCTAGGAGTAACACACACAAAGAAATCTATTGTCCTTTCAGACTTTCATAGGCAAGCATCAGATCTGGATTTTAAAAGCTTCCCAATCCTTTAGGAGTACAGACATTTAGGTTGTGATAAGGATGTGTATCTCAGCAATCCTGTCTCTAGGAGCAAAAGAACTAAATGAACTGCAAATGCTTTGCAATCCCCCCGCTAAGGCAAGTCGTAGATCTATCTAAATTATTCTCCTATCAGGGTAAGTGGAGGTATAAAATCTGGGTAGTCTATATTTACTTGACCTGTCTAAATGTCCAGAAGGAGAATGATTGAGTAAATTTAGAATACTCACTTAAGAGAATGATATGCAGTCCTTCAGAAGACATTCAGGAAGCCTGTATTGCTAAACCGAGACTGCTTGTTATATAATGTTAAGTGAAAAGCAAAATTAAAAATTGGGGTGGAAAGGAACCACCCAAAATGTTATCAGGAGTTGTCTTTGGGTGCTAGGATTAGTTGTGTGCGCCTTTTTTTCTATTTTCCAAATTTAATAATGTCATTATAATAAAGAAAAAATGATTGATAGAAGCTTTCAGAAGCTTCTGGAAAAAATATGACCCTATATTATTAAATGTCGCCTTTCTTATAGGGATAACAGGCAAGAATTTACAAGACAATAAAACAGGGAATTGTTTCTTACCCCAAACTTTCCTTGTTTGGGTCCCTGGGGGGCAAATTTGGAGGAAGTTAATTAAGAGTCTCGTCTTAGACACTTTGGGTCTGCGATCCCTGAGATATGGAGGTGACAATGCCAACTAAGTGGTTGAGTCTATAAACCTTCAATGAAGATTCTTTTTACTTTAAATATGACAATCAGGGGACTATCCAGGGGAAAAAATACATTCCATCTTCAGTTAATGTTCCTTTTGCTCACATACGAAATTATGATACAAAAAAAAGAACCTGGCCAACATTTCACATCTCACTTTAAATGCATTTAGGGTTTATCTTTAAGTTTCTACCCAGCTGAAATTCTACGATTCCTAGGCAAATGCAAATCAATATTACTGAAACAGGATTCTTGCTTGCAGGTACTAGAAACCAACAAGAGAAATTATTGGGAACAAAAAGAACTGAAGAAAGGGGTAAAATACCAGGCATCTGAGAAGAAGAATCAAAGAACCATCAGGAATTTGGGTAAGAGGAAATAATGACAACCTCTTTAGGGGGCAACTGTCAAAAAGAATTGACTCAAACAGCGTCCATCCTTGTCCAATATGCAGATTCCCAGGAGAGGTCATTCTGACTGGCTTAGAATTATCATATGCTCAAATCTTGGCCAAGAGAGGGTAGGACATCCCAACTGACAGTCCCACCAAGACTGCACATAAAGTAGGGACATGACACATAACTTATATGAGAAGGAATGGATGCCAGGCAGATAGATAACCAATATCCTCCTCATCGTCCAAACCCGGGAACAAGTGCCACATTTTACACAGATGTGGCACAAAGAGAAAACAAGAGCAATAGTTACAACTGGGTCTATGGAGGCCCCTGCACGTTACAGCCATGTGCATAACCACTGACATATGGATGACTCTGCCTAATAAAGACTTTGAGTATACACACTGCACACAAAGCCCAGGGCTCAGAGCTTTACAAAATCAAACAAGAAATTAATAACAAAGACAGTGACTTTGCAGTTATGTTTATAAGCAACGAGTTTAAAGTTAAATGAGCCAAATAGTGAGGGGGGAGAAAAAAACAACTCTTTTGAATTCAATGCCTTGAACAGTAAAATTAACAACAGAAGAATTCCCATTGTACCATGAGGCTGTGTTTTACTGACTTGTTTTTGAACTCTACTTTTGAACACAATGAAAGTTGTGTGTTTTGTAAATAAAATAAATATTTTTTTTCCTCTCCCAATACTACATAGAAACCTTCAGGGCAAAGTTAAAGTAAAACCTCATTATTTCGGATTCTACTCATTCCAGAATTATAATAATTTGGTTTGGGTTATATTGAAGCCTCCTTTGTACTCTCTTTGAGTGGTGGTTTTACTAAACAAATCAATAATACAAACAAGATTGCTGGGAGGCATGGTTAAGGCTTTGGCCACAGCTTGCATGCAAATCACAGAGCTTCTCGGAGAGGTGTCTTAATCGTCCTAAAAGGAGAACTGGCAGGGCTTGTTAGCACCAAGTTCAAATGTCCACAGGCCCCCTGCATTTCTTCTAAAACTCTTCTCTAGTTCAAATCCTCACCCATTCCAGTGCTTTTTCCCTCTCTTAGTCTAATCAAATGTTGTTTGACGTGCTTTTTAGGTGCGGAAAAAGTGGAGAGTAAAGAACCTGTTTGCCAGTTAGCCTTAAAAACAGACTGCTGCTTCTAGCTCAAGGTGAGGCACCAATAAGAAATGGTGAGTGTGGACAAATGCCAGCAAATGGAACGAAATGAGCTCATGTCTTGAATGGAATGTAAAGTAATATAATCCTGTTACCAATATCATAAATTATTTATAATGTACTTTAATCTCTTCCATCTCACTGGTGCATCGTAGAATATACGTGAGACAAACATGGCAACAACAGGAAGTGCTCACCAAACGGTCCATGTGGTCTCTTCGAGACGTGGGACGTGAGCAGAAGAAATGGGTGGCACTGCCAGGTCGAGACAGGTAACAGGAGTGTGCTTCCTCCAGCTTCCCCTTTTTCTCTGCCTGGGTGACTTTGAAGCCCTTTAGTGAAGTAGCAAGAAGATGAAGAGAGCCTAAAGCTCTGACTTAGACTATGATCTGAGTCGCCAGATGGAAGCGGACCGTGAAGAACACCAGCATGAGATGCTCAAGGATTAAATAGATCCATTTCGCTCAAGGAAACACTGAAGCTTTGTGATGAAGCCACAAAGACTTGGAGTTGTATCAGTTGCTGCGATGCAGCTTAGCCTGTTCTAACTAACACACTACCTATTATTGTTCCCATCTCACAGATAAGAAAACTGAGACTCAAAGAAGACACATGATATGCTGAAAATCATATTGACAGTAACTGGCAGGGCTCAGAGCATAACTCAATTTCCCTAGGATCCAAATGTTAAGATGTTGCTGACTACATAAATTAATGACCAGCTGGTATTCAACGGCAATCTGTACAATTGATATGCAATGCCAGGAAAGACACTATCACACTTAATTTGTTTGTTTAATCCAGGGCCTCTTTACCTTTTTCTTTTGCAGGCATTGGAGACTAGAGAGATGCTACACGCCAACAAAGCCCAGAACATTCCATGAAACTCTGTTGCATTTCATTTTTCTTTGTGAAGGCTTCTTCATAAAAATCAAAAGAGTATTGTTAGGGGTGAGTGGTGACAGACTTGGGAACCAAAAAAAAAAGTAAATATAAGTCCAATTTTTCATTCTGCCAAATTCAAGCAAACATCATTTTAATGACCTGGCAACCCCCACAAAGTCAGCAGCCACCAGTTAAATAAAAAGCCCATTCATTTAGGAAAAGAAGTGTCAACATAGACATTTAACATAAGTCAGGTTTCCACAGCAGAGTGACCCTGTACAGGGTGACAGGCACATGTGGGCTGGGGTTGGTTAAACAGCATCACCCAAAGTAAATGCAAGGAACGTATATAAATCCCCCCTCAATCCTGGACCCAACTCACACACCATCTCAGAGGCAGATCTTAATGTAAATATGGGAACTTAGTTGGGATTTTCAAAGGTCTCCATAATTCATCAGTCTGGGAGGTAATGTCTCCATCAGTGTTTAGAAGGACTAAAAAGTAGCGTCTACCAACTTTTCTTGGTAAGAAATATAAATTGGCATAGACTATCCAAAACAATCCAGCATACGCCTTATAAAAATATGAAGCTCCTAGAAGAAAACTTAAGAATACATCTTTATGAACTTAGGGTAGGCAAAGATTATTTAGAGAGGCAGACACAGAAAGCAATGAACATCAAAGGAAAAAACAATTATTGAACAAAGTCAAAATTTTACATTTTTGCTTGTCAATGAACACTGTAAAGAAAACAAGTAGGCAAGCCACAGACTGGAAGAGAACATTTGCAGCACACATTTCTGATAAAAGACTTGATTCTGGAATATGTAAAGAATTCATATGACTCAATAATAAATAGACAAACAACCCAATAAAAAATAAGCAAAATATTTGATAGACATTTCACCAAAGAAAATATTCAAATGGCCAATCAGCACATGGAAGAGTACATTGTTAGTCATTAGGGAAATGTAAATTAAAATGACAATGAATGCTGTTACATACCCACCAGAATGGCTAAAATGAAAAAGACTGCTAAAACCAGGTATTGGCAAAGATGGAACTATCAGAACTCATATATTGCTGCTGGAGCATCCAATGTCACAGCCACTTCTGTTACATGGTGAAATAGACATCTATCCTATGACCCAGCAGTCGCCTAAGTATTTATCCCAGAGAAAGGAAAATACATGTCCACAAAAAGACTCGTTCATAGCAGCTTTATTCATATAATTACAAACTGAAAACCACTCAAGTGTCAATTAACAGTAGAAGAGACAAACGAATTATGGTAGATTCATACAATGGAATACTAGACACCAATAAAAAGGTTCAAACTGCAGAAACACGAAACAATATAGGCGAATTCCCAAGACATTAACTGCTGAGTGAAAATACTGTGTTGAGTGAAGCCAGACACAAAATAGTACATACCTGATTCCACAGAGTGGGGAGGGGGATTAACTGCGAAAAGGTACAGGGAGACTTTTTGAGATGATAGAAATATTCTATATCTTGCTAGGGGTCTGGGTTACACAGATACATGCATTTGCCAAAATGAATAGAACACTTAAAATCTGTGCATTTCACTATATGTAAATTATGCTTCAATTTTTAAAATGCACTGGGGAAAAAGTATCTTTTCTATATTAGGCCAAGGCTAAGGACAGACCTCTAAGAGAACTCTAGAAACATTAGAGGACAGAATCCCACCAGAAAACAAAGGCATCATCCAAGCCAGGGGAGGTGGCAGGGGGTTTCTCCTCAACTAATTTACAGTCTTGGACCAAGACCCAGAATATGATGATGACATTAACCAATCCACAAAGCACAGTAATCGCACATCTTTGAAGGCATTAGATAGACAGTGCCAGTGTCAGACACCGCCTGTGTGTGCACCTTTTCAAATCTTCCCACTCAACCTTGTACTCCAGGTACCATCACAATGACCTGACGCCATGTCAGCCTGCAGTGCCTGACCCCGCCCTTAGCTCAGACCTCTCACTGCCTGCCTTGGTTCTTCTCTGATGCCCTGGGGTGGGACCCAGCACATGCATATGCCTCCAGGAAGTGCAGGGGAGTTAAGAGCCCTTGGGACCACCTTGGCCAGTGGCAGACAGGGAACTGGTGGCCAATGCGTCCCTCTGCCTCGCTTGTGCAGGCAATTCTAAGTGCACTTCCTCAGGCTCCTCAGAAGGTCCCTTGGGATGGAGCGTCAGTCACCCAGACAGTGGTCAGTTCAGTCACACATCCTGCTGCTGACTTGCCCTCCTTCCCTCTGCCACTCCTGCTCCCTGGGACCACTTTGCAAATAAACCATCTGCAGGCAAATCTTTGTATCAGGCTCTGCCTTCAGGGGAACTAGGGCTAAGGCAAGGCTTGTGAATGCAAAGAAATTCACGTCTACATGCACAGATGCTTCCCTGGGTGCTGAAACCTTGTATAACACAGACCCCTGTTCTACTGGCTGCCTGCCTGGAATGCTGTCCCTTGTATAAACTAGAAAGAGACCGATGGTCTCCTGCTAAGAGAATCAGCTCTCGCTACGATACATACCTTGATAGGAAGCATAGCAAGAATCATTGCCCAGTGTCCGCTCCAGAACCAACCCTCTCTACGTGAGTAACAAACCCATTCCTGGGCTGAGCGCAACCCTGGGAGGGTTGGGTCGCTGGGATTCTACCATCAATTCTGCTACTGTGACTAGTAACTGAGTGAGGCACAGAATAGCACTCCAGGGAGGCACCTACCTTGTCAAAGATAAGACTCAAAACTTGTGAATTTTAACTTTTAACACATTGACTGCCACATTAGAAAAAAAAATTTTTTTCCCTGGGGCCACAGTGTTTTATTACAAAAATAGAATAAAAACTTCAAAAACAAAATGATCCTTTCTAACTTAATGAAAAATTTGTTATTTTTTATTGTTTTCTGTTTTTACACTACACACCACTTGAGTTGTATGTGACTCACGACACATTATTGAATTTGTTTCAGAGAATTGAGTCTTCATATGCTTCACAAGGCCCCATGCTCAAAACTAGTGTGAGTTAAAAAAAACAACTCACCTGGCAGTTAATGTGTTATATGGCTATTTTCCTCATATACAGTGAATTATGGTAAAGTATCAAACAAATATTGAAAGAACACTAACACAGTGGCAGGCAGCAGTGCCGGTTCTGGTTGCATCTCTTGTGGGGCTCCATGGCCCGGCCAATCCTCAACTACCACCAAAGAGCATGGGCTTACGGCTCCCCTAGCCCTCCTTCATTCATCTGCTGTATTTACAGTACTTACACGGCCATAAGCGAGGAATTTCGCCCTTTGTATTTCTGTTTTTCTCCTGGGCAGGGACTCACATTTTTTTCTTTTTTTTTTTTTGACTTAAAAAGAAACTAGTTAGTGAAAGACACAGTGTAAATATGACAAAACCCCTTCAGTAGGGATAGTTTGTTAAAATCAAATGGCTTGTTCCAACAGGTTTTCAGCTGAATTGCTTAATGTGTGCCTTATGAAACTTTACAAGGCATCTGCCAACGTTTAGCCAGAATGGCGGGTTGGTGTCTTGGTTTTCCTCTGCAGGGAAGATTCAAGAAAATGGTAATGGGATGTGAGGACAATTACCTAGAAGCATGTTGATGAAGCCTGGAAAACTAGATGAGGAGCTATTAAATCTGCTAGAATTGGAGCCAGGCTGTAACTGTGCGTAGGGACAGGCAGGCTCAGGCTCTGTCGAGGCACGTTGAGATCAAGGCCGATGAATTCGTCAGCCCAGCTCTCAGTCCCATTCTCACCCCGGATGCAGGCAGCGTCAGAAGCACAGAGAATCTGACAGAAATGCAATTTATATTTTGGAATTCCGGTGTATGTGGAGGAGGGAGATCAAATGCATCCTAGCTTTGATTGTGCTTTCTTTAGTTTACAAACTAAAGAGACTCTGGGTTTCATGACAGTGAAATAGGATACAGGTCTCTACTGGGAGGAGAATCTACCACTAAGTGCACAAATAATTATTCACAACTTCAGCTGCGCAAACTTAAATAGTAAGAAATGCTCGTGAGTGTGGCATCCGAGGCTGCCCACCTCCTGTCCACATCCGACCCCCACCCCCTTTCCAGCCGCCTTCACCAAATAGGCACACATTCCAAACTTTCGAGTTCCCTGTACTCCCTGCACACACCAGGCAGTTTCATGGCTCTGTGCTTTCTGTCATCCTGCCCCTCCACCCTGAAATGCCACTCCTGGTCCCCTCATCTTTCATGACACAGCTCGTGAATCAGCTTCTCTAGGAAGATTTTTCCATTTGAACTAGATTTGCCCCTTTCCTCATTGGGATTCCTGCTGTACCCTGTACTTCCTTCCATCTGCCCCAGAATGCTTGGGGGTAGAAGCTATGTCTGACTTCTGTCTGTACCTTCACTGCGTATACAATACTGAGCGCCTGCTATGTTTTGTGACTAAAGGAATGAATACTACACAAGGCAATTTGATTACTTGAGAAAGTGAGAAAATATTGGAGGATTGCTCCCTTGAAAAACATTTGGAAGAACTCGGGGCTGCATTCATCTATAGACTCCAGAGTATTGCGAACATAACCCTGATAAAGCCGTGGAGAAAACACATTCTGCAAAATCACAAAGGCTTCCCCTACCCAGGGAGCCGATGCCGACACAGGCTTAATCCACAGGCTGAGCCGTGTGCCACTGCTCATTTCCTGATTAAAATGCACACTGGATTTCCAGAGTTGCAGTTGAACAGATGAATGAGGAAGATAAGGGAAAACCATTCGGATGGCACACGATGCAGGCTCTTCCACTTGGAACTTTACTCACTATGACAATGTTCCTCCTGGAAGGATCTTGGAGAGAAACTGCACTGAGATCCCGAAATTAACCTCTCTTGGACTCTAAAGGGCGGTGTTGGAAACCACAAAGTTCCTAATAACTCAGGGATCCACAGACCCCTTAATAATATTTCCATTTCTTCCTGTCTTCCTCTTAACCAGATAATGATTACACAACAAGCCTCATTCAAAGGCGCAAATTTTACCTCGAGCAAAATTCAGAGGTAAACTAGGGAAGGAACTAGCACAGAGAGAAGAATATAATTTAGAAATACTTTTCTCCTACATGGGGAATAACTAGTTATTTTGTCATTGTTAAAAACAATAGTTTCTTGCAATTCATCAGAGATAAATCTGAGCATGCCAGACCTCTTCATTACCCCCGTGGCCCGACAAGCTCCTAAAGGCGAGGGGGCCAGTTTGTACTTGGGCCAAGGGATTCGGGCCCCGCACTCCGCAGGGGAGCGAAGGCTAAATCAGCCGGAAAAAGGTAGAGCTGCACAGCTCGGTGAGCACGAGCGCAGACAAGCGTGGATAATTTTAACTCCCCATACAGCTGGACTGACCACTAAACTGTCACCTCATATCGAGCCTGTAACTGAGAAACCACAATTATCCTTTTGAGCACATTTACGAGGAGACACGGGGAGCCCAAGGCGCTATGGGTGAGACTATTTAGAACAGGTGGATGGGGCAGGGAGTGAGGACTGTCACATGTGCTTCCCTGCAGGGACCAGAGAGGGAAGCCAGAAGGCCAGCTTCACGGCAGCCCTTACTATAAAAGGGACAGAGCAGAGCAGAGGCAGGGATGAGAAGGAGGTGAAAAAAAAGAATAACAATGGAGAAAGGCAAATGACTTCTTTACCCAAGTGCCAGCAGCTTCCAAGCTCCAACCCTGGTAAGTCTTTAAGGCCAAAGAGGTAACTCTGAAGTCATGGAACAGCCTTGTTTCTTTTTTTTTTCCCCCATTGCACAGGAATAGTCACCCCCAACTAAATCTGACTGCCCTCCCTTTCCAATTTCTAAGCCTCAGGCAACGACACATGATTTTATCTATAGCTCGATCCAATATTTAACGACAACCTCAGAATATGATATGTATTTCTGACACTTGCTGACATGTTTGGGGTCACTAAAATAATGAATCATTTACATTCTGTGAATGCCTTTAAAACTTTTCCAAAGCAATAATTCACGAATGCTCCCTGCCCCTCCTCATTTTGAAAGCACAGATGAGTCCTGTTTCTAATTGTCCTCAGCAACTCCCAAGTTTCTATTTAGAAAGATAATTAAGTGGTAAAATTCTCTTTTGCTTTCACCATTACATGATTTTCTTACTAGTTCTTACTTAAAATCACTGGTAAGTGAACATCTTCACAGGTTTTACCTTGATCATAAATACAATTTTTTGGCAATTTTGGATTTGGGGGTTGATAACCTGGGGCACTGGTGTATTTTACATAACCTGGGGACTTCAATTTAAAGTATTCTCAGGGCATGGCCAAAGATTTAGGTGCCCATTTCTACCAACAAAGTCAGATATTAAATGTCTACTCATGTCAGACATTAAAAACTCAAGTGACCAGAGGAGAGTTCAATTCTAAGAGTGTGTCGTATAGAATCAGTCAATCTGCAGGAATAGGAGAAATTTCTAATGACGAGGGAGGTGCCAGGTGTTGAGGCAGAATAAATAGGTAAAAGGAGGCCGGGAGGGGAGATTACAGGATCAAGAAAATGATGCAGCAGCAACCCTGGACAGTACAGGCAGAATGTGTAACCTGGAGCCTGCTCCTTCCCTGAGTTTTCCTACTCGGCTCTCCCAGGGAATTCCACATTAAGGGAATAATAACATCCCTGATCTGAGATCAGTGAGCAAACAGGATTCATTTGTATGGAGATTGCTCTGTTCTATTCCGTGAAGCCAAGAATGTCTGTATTCACATTTAAAACAACAAAATCATCTTTCATAAGATGTTTTCTCCTTCAAACAGGACAAGAGAATTGAAGTATTATGTCCAGCATGGAATTTCGGCCCCCTTCCCTTTTGACCTCCACTGACAAGGCCCTTTGTGCCTTTTACCCAGTGTCGGTAGTTCTCAAACCGAGCTCTCTGGACCTGCGGCATCAGCATCCTACGGGAACTTGCTAGCAATGCAGATTCTCAGGACCCCTCCCCATGCCCGACTGAAGCAGAAACTCTGGGGACGGGACCACACGGTGCAAGTTTTCATAAATTCCCCCAGCGGTGCCGATGCTCCCTAAAGTATGAGAACCATTGCTGCAGGTGAAACGACTCCCCGGGGCCTCATTCTCGCTGCAGTGAGGCAGGGAGAGAGAAGGCTCCACGCTGCACTCTTAGGTAAACGCTAACATTTGCTCTCTCCCTTTGGTGTTTATAGGTCTGCCTTATTCTTCCCATTTATTTGGTGGGCACGTGTTTAACATAGAGCAATAGTGTTCTACAAACAGGGTGAGCATCTCGTGCTAAGTTTTTTGAAAAACAAATTTTTTTTAGCCATTTCAGGTAACAATCCCAACGTAACAATCCCCCACGTGGCCTGTAACACCCAGAACTCTGGTGAATGTTACAATTGTTTTGCAGACAGGAAGTGACTGCAGCATTAACACTATCCAGAAGTGAGTGGTGATAAACTCTGGCACCGCTACAAAAAGCAAAAACCAGACTCTGAGAGGCAGAAAGTCAGAGAATACATTCTGCAGTTGAGAGGAAAAACCCACACAAACTCAAAACAAAACCAGTTCAAATAAACCTCGTTGCTTGCCATCTATAAACAGAGTGAGTTCAAGGGGGAATCTTTTGGCCCCAACAAGAACCATGGAATGAGATAAGATGTTTTCTCCTTTATTTTCATGTGGGGACTGCATTGGCGCCCCATTATAAAGGCATTTCAAATATCCATTAATGATTTAATTGACTAATTCCCATCTTCCCTGCCTGCCATATTGGGTTTATCTGTGTAGTGCTTCCTGCCATTATCTTAAGTCTCTGGTAGCTTAATGAAGGCTGTGTGTCAGCAAACGCTATTTTTTAAAAATTGGAGGATAAACTTACAAGGAGTAAACGTTCCATTAGATGCTGAGAGGTCACTCATGCCCCAACTTGACTCGGATGCCTGACACAACTGCTTCAAGGAGTCCACGTGGCTCCAGGCGACAGGGCCATTACAGTCATGTTCACAGAGGACATTCCTCTTCTGGCTTGAAATACAATCTGGTTAATGAATTTACCTTCTTCACGCCCCAGGTACCAGTCAGAATACCCAACATGACATTCTTTTGTGCTGAATATTTTTAAATCTCTGCCATGTAGAATTCCTATAGGAAGTCAGCATTTTGTTTTGTTTCTCTTAAAAAGGAACACTCACTTCCAGTCTGTTGTGACATATCTGAACTGTTAGACCTGGCTGTGTTTTCCAGGAGCAATAATTGGAGTTCTCTCTAACCCAACCAAACTCCTCTTAACAAGTTCAGGGGAATCAGCGTGTTTGTGTTGGCTTGCGGGCCGCGGAGGCTCACACACTCAGCCAGCCCAGGCGCAGGTCTGCAGCCGGGGAAGGCATTAGTGTCTCCTGCATATCTACCCCGCGAGCTTCACGGCCAAGACCAATGCCAAGAGAGTTCAAGTGATTAGTGGCTTTAGGGAAACAAATGCCAACAACCCAAGAATCAACGTCCCCAAGAAAAGGTCAATAGGCCTCCGTGTTGTAATGAATGTAACAAATATTTAAATAAGGATAATATAAAAATGTGTTCAGTCATTTTGATGTATTTCCAATTACTTGGCTTTCACTCCACTGAATGGTTCAGAAATGCAAACTTGATTTCTGCTGACTTGTCAAGCCACACCGCTTCTATTTTCCTTCCTTCTACGTGCCTTTCAATCATATTTTACAGTCCCTTCCAAAAGGACCACAAAGTATAGCACCAGAGATAGTCTCAGTCTATTAAGTGGCTGCGTACAATGTTGTTTTATAATGCAGGGAACATGAGCCAAGCTTTTGCACAATGCGGAGAAAAAGTCAAGGTTCTAGACAGACTGGTCTGGGCCACGGTGCATGGCCAGGCCCAGTTCGATCCAACTGTCAGAGCAGCTTCTTCCCTTTCCAAGACATGAGTCCTACAGGAATGAAGATGAGAACCTCGCTGAATTTAGAATTGCAATGTATCCTTTGCGGGGGCCAAGAGATCCCCTATATTAGCCCCAGGAAGCAGAGGAGGGGCCAGATAAAGTGGATGGCTGGAGATTCTCAGGAGCCAAGAGGAAGAACGCTGGCCTGTTCTCCTTCCTGCCCACTCCTCTGCAGGCACACATGCATGTGTCAGTTTAGTCATAAGGGAGCCTTGAACCACGGTGGGGCCCTGAGAAATAATCCCAATGCCTTCTCTGGGTAGATTGAGGTATGTGGGGTGAAAGGAGAGGTGCCAGGGGGGTGTGCTCCACAGACAGGTAGTTGTACCCACCTCTTTCCATCCATCCCAGTCTGTCTCAGGAAACCAGCAGGCAGTAGGGCTCCTCTCCTAATATTTTACCATGAAAAAGCTTCTGTGGGCATTCTGGCATCGTTTCAAGGTCATTGTCTGCATCCTTGCCATGAAGCCCATTGGTCTCTCAGTGAGGACAGAAAAGTGACAGCCTTTAACTACAGGTCTTCTTTCAACTCTAGTTGTTACCATTTATTGAGCATATACTATGCACCAGGACCTACAGAAGTATGTTTCCTATTTGCTCCTCGCAACCCCTCCATTGGATAAGTTTTATAACTGCTCTATAAGTATTGTTATATTTGCACTGTATCACTATTATATTTTTGTTTTTAAGTTTCAACAAGAATGGCAATTCCACAGAGAGGTGACCTTGCCTCTCTTGTTGACAATTCTATTCCCAGCACCTAAAACAGTGTTTTACACACATGGTAGGTATTTAATAAGTGCTTGCTAAATGAATGAAGAAATCCTCATAGGTGAGGAAGCTGTCTCAGGGAGGTGAATTAACTTATTCAAGGCCATCCAACTAATTAGAGGAAAAGATGCCTTTCAAATACAGGTATATTTTTATAAAGGTAATTAGCTACAAAGATGTGCTCATGATAAAGGTAACTGGACACTCAAGATTCTCAATTATTCTACCCAAGGCCCATACAATGCAGGTGTGCTTACTTAAGGGCCCTGACCTCTCTGATCCCTGAACTTGCCATAGTGAGAAATAACAAAATTTAATACTTTTAATAGATGCAGTATTCTATACCTTAATGGCATGTTTCTCCTGCTCAGGAGACTGGTAATTTGTTATGAAATAGCATCTACTACGACTGACCTTACTTGAACGATGGAGGCTAAGTCAACACCAAAGCGAGAGGAAAAACATTGAGTTCTTCAGATGAGGCACATAGGCTGACAAACTCCAGGTGTGTGCCCACAGTAACGAAACGGATCGTTATTAGAAAATCTGCTAAATACCTAGAATTACAACCTTCCACAGTAGTGTCATCATTAGAAATGTTGATATAACGGAAATTGATTAGGGAAAGAAATAACGCCTGCTTGGGGAACTGTTAATAGGCTTCGGGTTCGTGAACATTTGTTGAACAAAGGATCTTTTCCAGATGCTCTGTGTCTTCACAGAAAAAGATAATCGCTAAAGGCCAAAACCTGCAGCATGGAGGACGTGGCATCATATAAAACGGAGGTGGGAAAATATCAGATCCAAGGTTTTTGTGAAATCAGGACCAATCCACTAGGATCATTGTAACCTAAGTTTAAGGCAAGAGTTAGAATATCTGGCCTGTCAGAAGCCCCACAAAGTGCTTATTTTTAACTTTAGGAGGGATAAAGACCACCTCAGAAGAAAAGTCACTGACTTGCAATTAATCTGCTTTGTACCATGTTACAAATAAAATTTAAGGAATCTAACAGCCTTTTAATGAAAAAAATAAATCTTCAGAAGTTATTATCTAGGAAACCTGGACATTGTCTGAGGACCGGGTTGCCTGTGACAACCTACATTTGCCTGGTGGGATTGCCAGGGGGTCAGATATCAGCCCATAAAGTTGCTAATATGACTGATGCAGCTTGATGGAAAGAAAAGCATCCATCAAACTCGGAAAGTCTGTGTAGGCCAAGTGGGGGTGGGGTGGGAGGCCTGCTCCAAAGCCTTCATTCTGCAAGCAGAGTGTCTCCACGGAATTTTTCTGTAGGCTACAAGGGGAGGCCAAGTAAAACCAGGTGCTAAGAACAGTTAAGGAGCACCGGACTGGACCTCTCTAAATTAAGGACGTAGACCGCTTCCTTCCTCCAAATCATAGCAACCGGAAATTTAGTTCTTTCTTTCAATGGTGACTTCAAAGTTTAAAAACCTCTCATTTTAAGCTGTCCACGTTAGGTGGCGAACAAGAAAGTAAAGACACATGGACAGATATGTATAAATGTAGAGTCATTTTGTCTTGCTTTCTGCATTTCAAAGGCAGATGGTTGAGTTTATCTTATGCCTGGGTTCATGGCTAATATCACCATCGGTGTGGGCTAGTTTGCTCTCCTATTTTGCAATTATATTGCCTTCCTACTTTTGTAATCTACTACTGCCATTCCCCTCCCTGCATAGGCAACAGTGCTGATACATTTTTATGTGTCCTTAAACGTGTAGGTATCTCTAGAAAATGTAGAAGTGTTTTTTTGTGTGTGTTTATAGTTTAATTTACATAAATAGCATTGGGCTAAGGACCACATTTTTCTTCCTTTTTAAATTCAGTGCTATGTTAGAGAGATCTGTCCCCATTGCTGTGAGCACATCAGTTTTGTGGCCCCTGTCTACTGGGTAGTATTTCCTGATGCTCACCCACTACATTTTACTGAACAATTTCCCCTCCTGGGGACACACAAGTTAACTCCATTTCCCCATGACACAAACAGTAAGCAGCAAACATTTGCATCCATGCCTCCTCTAGATTTACGCAAAAAAAAAATTTTCTGAGATCACCCACAAGTGGGATTCTGCATTCCTACCATAAACACTTCCATCATCTAAGCCAGCCCTGCCTCAGTTGTTCTCCTGGATGCCTGACAAGTTCCCATTCCCAACAGTAGGTCACAAAGGTTCCTGTTATCCCACATACTGCCAAACCATGGATATAAATTACATGTAATTTTTCCAATTAAAATAAGTATTGAATGTTATCCCATTCTTAATTTGCATTTCTCTGAATATTACTGAGTTTGAGCATCTCTTACTATATACACTAGCCATTCACATTTCCCTTCTGTGAATTGCTGTTCACATCCTTTGCTCATAATTCTCTTGAGTTTTCTTTTTCTTGTTTATTGGCAGAGTTTCTTGCATTCTAGATATTGATCTCTCTTTGCTCCTGGACATGGCAAATATACTTCTCTGATCTCTTGTCTGTTAACTTTTTCTATGTTGTCTTTTTTAATACAAAACTCCGTAAGTTTTGTGTAATCGGAATCATCGATTATTCCCCTAATGGTCTGTTCTATTCAGGGCATGTTAAAGAAGTCCTTCCTTTCCTCTAGGTCCCATATATTCTTCTATTACATTCTAGTTTTACTTCTCACATTTAAGTTTTCCATTCACCCAGGTCTACTTTGTATATAGTGCAAGGTAAGGCTCTAGTTTTTTCTCTGTATAGCGGGCCAGCTCTCTCAACACTTTCTGTTAAGTATTAATAATTTGTCCTGTTGCCCATTGACCTTTATGACATCAAGTCTCTGCATATATCGGAATCAGTCTATGAGTTATTTCTGTTCAATAGGTCTATTTTTCTGTTCTTGTACAAAAAGCACACTATTTTTATTTCCAGAGTTTTGTACTATGTCTAAATAGCTGATAATGGAAGTTTTCCTTCTTCTTTTCCAAAGTGACATCACTATTCATGGACCTATGTGCTCCTCTATATAAAAATAACTGTCACATTCCTAAATCCCTTAGAATTTTGGTTTGGATCACACTAAAATTGTCAACTATTTTAGAGAGACTTGACATCTTTGTGACGTTAAAACATCTCATTGATATATATATGTAATTCTCCATTGATTCATATTTTCTTAAAATGTTATCCACAGAAATTATGTCTATTTCTTGTTAATTTCCATATATTGTATAAATTTTGTTGCCATTATGAAGGCACCTTGCTTTCTATTTTATTTTCTGATTAGTTGCTGGTGTTACAGAGAGATACAGTTGGTTTTTCTGAGTTGATCTGTGTCTTGCAATTTTCTGAGCTCTCTTATTCTACTCTTTTTTCTGTTGATTCTGATAGATTTCTCTTTAGATCATATCATCAGTAGATGATCATTTAATATTCTCCCTCCCAATCATTAGACTAATATTGTTTTGTTTTTAGCTTATAGAGTTGGCCAGGACCTTTGATATTATATTAAGCATCAGCATATGTTCCTAATCTTAAAAAGGATGAATCCAAAGTCTAAAGTATGTCATCTGCTATAGGTTAGGGGCATAAATCTTCACCACATTAAGGAAGTTCCCTTCTGCATGTAGTTTGCTGAGACATTTTAATATAAATGGATATTAAACTTTATAAAAATGCTTTTTTTATATCTATTAAGATGGTCAAGATTTTTTTTTGGATTAATGTACCAATACATTTTCTGAAGTTGAACCATCTTTACTTCTCTAGGCTAAACCCTCCATGGCCATCTGTTACTTTTACCCTTTTATGTTTGCTTAGCTAATATTTCATTTTGCATTTTTTACATCTATGTTCAAAAGTTAAATGTGCCTTTTATACTGTTTTTGACAGAATTTGGAATCAAAAATACAATAGTCTCATAAAATGATTTCTAATGCTTTACCATTTTTCTGTTTCCCAGAGTTGTCTATTTCTTAAAACTTTGGTTGAACTTACCTATAAAACCGCTGGATCTGGGGCCTTTGTGGAAGAAAAGAACTTGATTATCATTTTAACTTCATTATTGCTTATTGGTCTATTAAATTTTTCCAGTTTCTCTTTCACTAATTTTGGCATTTTATATTTTCCCAGAAATGAATTTTCATGGAAAACTTCCCATGAAATTTTCCATTTCACAAAGTTTTCAAATCTATTAATGGATAGTTTTTCATAATATTCTTCTATAATATTTTTCTCAGCTGTCTCTATTTTATTCCTCTCTTTTTCATTCTGTATTTTTGCTATTTGTCTATTTTCTCTTTATCCTGATCATTCATTCCTGCTGGAAATAAAGTGCTTCTCTTATTGATGTTTTTGAAGTACTAGAATTTGGTTTTGTTAATCTTTATTATTTTTAGTACACCTTAGGTTTTTATCATCAACGTATAATATTTCTACTTCTTGTTTCTTTGGGTTTGTTCCTTTTCCAACTTCTCTGTTTAAACCCTTAAATAATTTGTTTTTAGTCTTCCTTGTTTTCAAATAAATGTCTAACACTATACCTTTTCACTAATTACTATTGTAGCTGTCTTACAAATTTTGGTTGTTATAAAATTTCTGTTCAGTTCCAAGTATTCCATAATTTCCCTGATGATTCCTGTTTTAACCTGGGGTTATTTAGGTTCTAGATGTATAGTCTACTTTTTAGCTTTCTTTTGAAACTGATTCCTCATTTTATTGCATTTTTATCAGAGAACACATTCCACACTAAATAAGATTCTTTGGAACACAGAACCACCTTTAGTGGCAGAGTAAATGGTGATTTTACTTCTGTAAATGATTTTCTTTTACCATTTCTTTGATACAGAATTTCATATATGTCTATTAGTTTCTCAGCTTATTTTATTAATATTATTATTATATATTATTATTCAGATCATTTATATCTTTGCTCACCTTTGGTCTTAACCCATCAGTTTGAGAGAGCTGTTTTAAAATTTCTGTCTACAATTGGTGATTATCTATTTCTTCCTACAGTTCTGCCAATTGTCATTTTATATATTTTAAGGCAATATTATCAAGTGTATTTATGTTCATTATGATTATATATTACCCTACTGTTGCACTTATGTCACATCCCTCTTTGTCCCTTAATGGTTTTTGTCATTAATTTTATTTCTTCAGATATGAATAATGCCATTCCAGCTTTCTTTTGGTTCACATTTGCCTCTTGTATATGTTTTTTCATCCTTTTGTTACAGGCCTAACCCAATTCTTTTCTATCACTATTCTCTTACTGATAAAATATTGCCAGGTCTTATGTTCTGTATCCAATCTGAGTACTTCTGCATTTGATTGGTGAGTTTGTATGTTGTATAACTGTAGTTACATTAGTATTTATTTCTGCCATCTTAATATACTTTTTTCCCATTTATTTCTTTCGTTTTTTTCCTTCTCCTTTCCTGCCTCCCATTGATCAAACGCTTTGCCTGTTTGAACATATACATTCTATTTTAGTTTTCTGGTAGTTGCTCCTAACTTATTCAGATCCATTGTTATGTTTTCCCCCATTCATTTCTTAAACTTATCAATGCTTACATCCTGCACTGAACAAAACAAGCACCTTGTCAAGCCCTAACCTGCCGCTGTTCTCACCTCCTTCTAGCCCACCATGGCCAGGTTCATTATGTCTCCAGTTTTAGCTTTGGGCTGTTATGCACGTCGACAGTTGCAGTCCAGGAGACACACGTTGGTCTCCCTTCTGGAGGAGGATGACTTCAAAGATGCTTCTCTGGGCTATTCCTTCTTTACCTAAATAAACATGAAAGTGTGTACACTAGAGAGTGGGCTGCTTTCTCCTGGTGGAGCTTGGTATGGTTGTTGACTCACAGGCAATTAACGAAAATAAACTTTACCACATGAAGGAACATCAAATCATCACAAACAACACTTTAGCCTCGGAAACCTCGTGGGTGAGAAGGGAATGTTTCACCATTCCCAGGAGACAAGTGATCCCATTTCACTCTGGACAGTAGCCAAGGGTGCTGCTTACCCCACGTCCCAAACCATACTCTTCTGCACAGTAAGACACCTATGTTTATAAAGGGTTGTAAGTGAAAGATGCACAGTAAGCAAATATAAATAAGCCAAGAAACATGCCCATAGTGCACAATTTCACACATGTATACTGTAGTACGACCATACCTCAGTGGTAGTTTTATGTGTGTTTCTGCACATACACACACACATATACACACACACTCTCTCTCTCTCTCTCTCTCTCTCTAAGCAATACTTTAGTTTCAGAATATAGTAATTAAACCAAAGTATCCTAGATTCATTTTTTTGACATAAACTCTGTATTACCTCAAACAATGGCATTCAACAACAAATAAAAGCTATGCTGTTCAAGGAGAACCAATACGTAAAGCATCCAAATCAGCAGTCCCCAACCTTTTTGGCACCAGGGACTGGTTTCATGGAAGACAATTTTTCCATGGACCAAGGGCCAGGGCAGGGGGGAGATGGTTTGGGGATGATTCAAGTGCATTACATGTATTATGCAGTCAAATCTCTCTGCTAATGATAATCTGTATTTGCAGCCACTCCCCAGTGCTGGCATCACTGCCTCGGCTCCACCTGAGATCATCAGGCACTAGATTTTCATAAGGAGCACGCAATCTAGATCCCTTGCATGTACAGTTTACAGCAGGGTTCACACTCTTATAAGAATCTAATAGGATTGCCACTGATCTGACAGGAGACGGAGGTTATGCAGTGATGTGAGTGATGGGGAGCGGCTGTAAATACAGATGAATCTTCTCTGGCTTGTAGGGTTCCTAATAGGCCACAGACCAGTCCGTGGCCCAGGGGTTGGGGACCACAGATCTAAATGACCCTTTTGCTGAGGCTCCCATTCACAGATCTTTGCATCAGCCAATCTGTTTAGCCCAGTCCTTCCTTTTCATGTGCTCTTTAAAATCTGTCTTCAGTTGGTACCACAAATACTGGTGGTGCCTGGTCACCACCCAGGCACCCAAGCTATGCTAACATCCGGAATTTCACAAGTGCATTGTCCAAACTGCTCCTTCAGCTTCATTTGCAGCCTCCTGTCTCCCCAGGGCTCAGACCTCTTGGTCCGTGAAAACAGGCTGGGAAAGAGGGCAGGTCTCTACAGTCTCCCTCGTTTCTCCCAGAGATACACGTACAATACTCTTCACACAAATCTCCAATTCCACAGCCTTCCCTAATAGGGATATATATTAAGTCATTACAGACACTAAGTGATGAGAGAGGCACAGTTCAGACATAACCAAACGCCGAATTTTGGGTTAGATTTGGTGGGAACATTTACTATGCTGATAACTCCTTTTGTAACTTCTTCTCCCTGAAAAAATTCTGGATATTTTGAGATACTTATTTTATGCAACAAATATTTTTGACTTCTTGTCACCAAGGTGGGAAGGCATCCCATGAATGATTTATATATTGATTCGTAGCTATGATAGTACTATTTTTTTATTTCACAGCTATGGTGGTTATTAGGGCTGTTCACAAATACCCTGAGTCCCCTCCTGCCAGGTACATGGTGGGACTGTCTTGCCCTGCCCTCTCAAGTTAGGCACAGCCACCCTTGTGGCTTGGTTTGACCAAGGAAAAGTGTGTGTAACTAATGCATGTTCCTTTCAGAAATAACACGATTACCAGTGTGAGACACCACGGTGCTCACTTTTCTCTGCCACAGAGATTGTGAACGCCCATGTCAAGGTGGAGCCTGGGTTTCTGAGTAACTATAAAAGCAAAGTCCTCTCTGACCCTCATGGGACATTTAGCATGAATAAAAAATAAACCTTTGAAGTTTTAAGTTTTAAACCTTTGAAATTTTAAACTTCTGGGGGATGTTTGTTACTGTGGCATACTCTCATTCATCCTGACTAATAAAAAGGGAAACGTATGCAGGAATTTCTTTAGGATCTGAAAATCCAGGGCTATTGCCTGTACAACTCCAAGTGGCATCATTTGTGCTGTACCCTGTGTGAACTGCTTGCCTGGAGCACAGCCATTCACTCTGTGTCTGAGTCCCTGGAATTGGGCAGCACTTTGACAGTAAGTAAATACATACACGTATTTCCTGAGTCCTCTCTGTCAAGTTTAACCCATGAATGGGAACATTCTTTTGGGGTATATCAGAGTACTATGATTTCCATAAGGCAGGAGTTCTGAGCCAGGGCTGCAGGCAGGAGGAATCCTGCCCCTCAGGGGACATTTGGAAATGTCTTGAGGCACTTTTGGCTGTCTCAACTGAGGGTGCAGGATGCTACAGGCATCTGGTACTCAGAGGTCAGGGATGTTGATAAACATCCTGCAATGTACACGTGGCTCCCGCAGCAAGGAAGTATCCTACCCAAAACATCTCTAGTGCCACTGTTGAGAAACCTTATATCAGAATCGTCCTCAGGTAGATAATGCTCACTTTATACTGACCGAATGCCCTCCTACCTGGAGAATGGAAAGGGGAAAATTTTTTACTGGTCTAAAGCCCCAGGCAGTGGAGCATGACATGCCACTCCTTCAGTGTGGGCTGTACATAGGGACCTGCTTCCCAGAGTGCAGCATTAAAAGGGGGGGAAAGAGTAGCAAGTTTTCTAGGGGAGCAGCCTGCCACACACTGCCCAGCCAGGTGGTCAAGGTCAATGTCAACAGTGCTCAGTCGTGTTGGTGGCAAGTACGCTTGACACAGTATGATAAGAAATGACACTTTACCTCCCCAAAATCCACAACCCTTGTCTGAGCATGAAAAAAAATCAGAAAAAAATCCTAATTGAGGGACATTCTACAAAATGCTTGACCAGTATTTCTGAAAACTGTCAAGGCCATCAAAAACAAGGAAAGTCTGAGAAACTGTCACTGCCAAGAGGACCCTAAGGAGACACGACAGTGAAATGTGATATGGTATCTCAGATGGGATCCTGGAATAGAAAAAGGACATTAGGTGAAAACTAAGGAAACTTGAATCATGTGCGGACTTATTTAATACAAATATATCACTACTGATTCATTTGTTACGACAAATGTGCCACACTAATGAAAGATATTAGTAACAGGGGAAACAGGGTGGGATACATAGGAACTCTACTATCCTTTCAATTTTTTGTAATCCTAAAATTATTTTAAAATGAAATTTTTTAAAAAGATGGTATGAAGGATGTTGAACTATAAAGAATTCTCCAGCAGTTACAAAGGTCAAAGTGAAATTGCTTGTAAAGAGATATTACGGAAGTCTATAATAAACCGGACAGGTGATCATTCATCAACTTTGATTTGTGGCAGGTCTATCTGAAGACAAGGGGATAAGCCTGTGATTGATTGGACAATAATTTTTTGAACACGTATTATAGGTAACATGCTGAGAAAGGACTCAAAATAACTGTGGCCTGCAATTAGATTGTAATCTACTCGAACACTTACAAATGAGATGATTGAACAAGACTAAATAGTCTCTGATAAGATAATGTGAGTGGTGGTTTTCAAACTGTGTTCTGTTGAACCCATGACCCGTGAAAGTCTGGTCTAGATCTGTTTAAATACATTTTAACTATTTTTAAAACTGTAATAAAAAGCAACACAACACAACTGTCTTCTATAACCCGGCACGCGGGGGATGTGTAACACACGCCTATGTTTGGTTCTAAGAACAAAACTTGTCCTGCCATCTCGGAATATACCTTGGATATTATAAAGTGACATTAAGTAGGAGGATGGTGGCTTCATGCTCCTCATTTTCCAAACTTCTACCTCTTTTTGTGTTCTTGCATAGAATTGTGCAGGTGAACATTCCACACAATGTTAGGCAAATCACTTTCTCTCACACAGGTAAAATTGAGGGGAAAAAAATCAGAGCTGTTGGGAGGATTAAATAACCTAATTGATGCAAAGCCCTTAGCATGCGCCTGGCACACAGTGAGTGCTCAATACATGTTAGTTTGCTTTTTTTTCCCCACTACACTCTTTTCAGCCTGTTCTACTCACCAACCTTGCAAGAAGATTTATGTTCTAAAAACAAATCATGCTTGTTCACACTTCCATGCTCATACCTCTCCCTACCTGGAGCACATTCCCCTGCTCAGAGGAGGTCACCTCCTTCCACAAACATGTCCCATCCAACACTCCCACACAGGGCACCCATGTCTCCACATCACTGGGACCACACATTTATTCTAGTCCTCATTAAACCATGAGTAGTTTTTTAAAAATACTAATTTACTGATTACGGTAAAATTGACATAAAATAAAATTAACCATTTAAAATACAGGATTCAGTGGCATTAAAGTACATCCACATCGTTATGCATCTGTCACCAATAATTCGAGAAGTTTTCATCACTCTGAAAGGAAAGTCTGTACCCATTAAGCAGTCACTCCTCATTCCCGTCTGTCCCCAGCTCTGGCAACCACCAGTCCTTCTGTCTTATAGATTTACCAGTTTTTGATATTTCGTATAAATGGAATCATTCAATATGTGGCCGTTTGTGTTTGGCTCCTTTCACCAAACATAATGTTTTCAAGGTTCATCCACGAGATAGCACCGTATCAGCACTTCATTCCTCTTTATGGCCCAATAATATTCCACTGTATGGACGTGCGCATTTGGTTTCACTCATCTCGTGACAGATATTTGAGATGCTCACATCTCTTAGCTATTGTAAATAGTGCTGCTCTGAACATTCAGGTATATGTTTTTGCTTAAATTTCTGTGTTCAGTTCTTTAGGATATATACCTCGGAGTGGAATGACTGGATCATCACGTGCTACTTCTGTGTTTAACTTTTTGAGAAAACTTCCAGCTGTTTTTCACAGTGCAGTATTTTACATTTCCACCAGCAGTGCGTGAGGGTTCCACTTTTCCATATCCTTGCCAACATTTGTAATTTCTTTTTTTTTTATTATTATTATTGTAGCCATCTTAGTGGGAATGAAGTGGTTTCCCATTGTGGTTTTGATTTACTATTTCTTAATGACTAAAGATGTTGAGCATCTTTCGTGTGTGTCGGTCATTTGCATATCCTCTTTGGAAAGACGCTGGTTGTTGGGTGTTCTGCGGATCTTGCCTTCGGGGCTATGAGCTCAGTGACAGTGGAGGGCGCCCCTCCTCCTTCTTTGAGTCTTTCATGCGAGCTGCCGACATTCTAGGGAAAAAATGAAAATCTCTTCTTTTAAATATGGGCTGAATAAAGGGGTGACCTCGAGATTTGAGTAAAGAAAGGCTCAGGAGATTCTCCCGATGGTAGAAGCTGTGGCAATCGAGGTGGAAAGGAACCTGCCAGGGGAAAGAGCACACCGGCGAGGTGGGACTTCCGCTGGAACTCGAAAGACGAGCAGAATTTCTTCTAGACCCCCAGCTCCTTCTGTCGTCTCCATGGATTCATTTGCTCAGCAGTGCAACAGACAAATCCTGGGTCATTATGTCAGGCCAGGAGGTAGGAGCCTCGGCCAGCTCCTGTGTGCATGAGATGAGGAGGGCATCTGCCCTGGAGACCTTACCACCCACCCCACCCCACCCCCTCGGGCCCTCACCCCCTGCAGGCACCTCCCCATCCCCGATGCCTGGAGTTGTTCCAACCTTCTGCCGCTTCTCTCTCTGTTGAGGGGACTGTTGATCACCCCAAGCTGATGGCCCACAATATGTGGAAATGAGAATGAGATAAGGGCTCGGACTGCTTTATTAGCTTATGGGATTCAGAACAATATCAGATTTAAACCTGGTGCAGACTTGTTCTCTTTTTCTTTTCCTCGCCTTTGGTTACAGTGTTTCCCACCATCTTCCAAATCCACTCTGGGAGGGTTGGAGCTGACATATTTGCCCTGGCTTGTTTCTTTGATTATTCAATTAAATAGCTCCAGGGATTTTCCAAAATGTTGAAATTCTTATTTCCTAACTCCCCATAACTGCGGTGCTCGATGGTGACCCTCAGCTCACAGATACCATCAAGAAAAATTATCATACATATTTGCACATACTTGAACGTTTAAAAAGGCCTTTCACAAACATGATCTCATTTATTCTTCTCAAAAACCTGGAAGGTGTACACGACCGTTCCCAGTTTACAGATGAGTAAATTAAGGCACAAATAAGTTAGATGACATGCCCAAGTACACACCGGTCATAGGTGACAAAGCCAAGGTTTCATCTTAGCCTTCTTTCTTTTAAATCTTCCAATATTTCTACTTATCCATAAGAGCTTTGCACAAATTATAGCATAGGAACAAATAATATGTTATTAACATGATAGAATTACTTAGCAATACTATTTTCTAACAGGTTAGCAATAGTTAAAATCTGGCAAACAGAGCTCCTTGCCTTAGTTTCCAATTCTCTTAACATTTTTCATATTTAATTTTTGGACACAAATTTCTTGGCAAGTGATCCAAACAAAATTTCAAACCTAAGCTGTACCCTTGATCAAATGACTGTTTTTCCCAAAATAGTCCATGGGCAAACTGTTACATGTTGTGCTCAGTGACCAGGACGCAGCTGGCAAAAAACACCAAATAAAGTTTTTTCTATTTGCTGAGATGGTTTTGTGCTTGATCCTCACGGATGGCTCTTAGTAATTTAGTCACGCACGGCTCCGCGGCATATTGCTTCCTCGATGCTAATTTAAACCATGTCAGTGTGCCTGCAATATGACTGACAATAGCCAAAATTTTAAAAAAATGAATCGTTTCTTCGAATTAAATGTGTACTATTCATCTGTGAACATCATGCTTGATATGCTAGTTAAAATTCTCTCTCCCTCTGTCCTTTTTTCTCCTTCCCCCCTCCCCTCTCATTTCCTCTCCCTCCTTCTCCCCCTCCCTCCCTTACCCCACCCTCACACACACACACACACACACACACACACACACACTCGCACACACAGTGCCCGTTGGATAATTTCTAAGCATCTAACATACACTGTACTGAAGCAGGCTGGATTGGACCACACACACAATAGCAAATTGCCTAAATAAGTCAGATGCATAAGCAACAGCCACTCAAGTGCAGAGAATGTTTAAACTTTAGGGAAAAAACAATAAATTAAAGCACAGCCTTTCTTCTAAAGTGATTCCTTATTGAGGCTTCTGCTCTGAATTAGGAGGTTGTGTCAGGGTGGTGCACATATCTGGGGCCACCCTGGAATCTCTCTCTCCAGGACGAGTCAGGAGGCTCGTGGGGACAGGAAACAGACAGCCCATGCTCTGCAACAGGGCGGAGGACCAGGGATGGACCACACTGTCCTGTAGTTTACTAGGGTCACCTTTCAATCCTTTGAGAAAGACAAGACTCTGAAGTTTAAGATCATCCTTCTCGTAGGTTTTCAAAGCTAGCCTGCCCTGTTCGCCTTACCTGCCAGCAGCAGATACCAGACACAGCCAAAGTTTTCTTTTAGAAGTATAAGTAGACATGTCACCCCCATTCTTTCCTCTGCAAAACCTAAACTCCGCACCGTGACCTGCAAGAACAGGCACCTGCCTGGCTTTCCAAGTCTCCTCTTGCTCACTCCCACCCGGCCACACTTGATTCGTGTGTTTCATCCTCTCCTCCAAAGCTATTCTGCCCTGGGCCCCCTGCCTGGAACCCTTCCTCAGGACCATGGCAGGGCTGGTTCCTTCTCTCTGTCTAGGTCTCAGTTTAAATGTCACCTTGTCCGAGGGCTCCCCAAGCTCTCTGGGGTAGCTGAGATTATGGGTCTCAGTTCTCTGTTCCCTGTACCCTGTCCCTGCCCTGCCTGGTGTCTTTGCAGCACCTCTCACTGTGGGAAGAGCACCTGCTTCTCTCCATTGATATCAGTCGTAGGATTTGCTTTGGCCAGAAACATGTAAGTGACAGTGGGGCCATGTCTGGGCTGAAGCCCTAAGGGCTATTGTATGTCCTCGCTCAGCCACTTGCTCTGCTGAGATCCACCACGGGAAGCACGTGCCCAAATAGCTGCTCATTCCATGTGTCCAAGGTGAATGAGGAACACATAAATAAATGAGGAACCCAAAATAAATCTCTGTTAGCACAAGCCACTGAGATTTTAATGTTGTTACACAGCAAAAAAAGCTATTAATAATACGCTATGCAATCTGAAGAGCCCCTCAGGCTCTGCTGTATCACTCTGTTTTGTTTTCATTATAGTGTTTATATTCCTAACATATATTTTCTGATTTATGTTTTTATTGCCCGTTTCCTTCCTTTCACTATAATGTGAGTTCCACGAAGTCCTGTACCCTGAGCCCTTAAAACAGTGGCTTGCTCATAGTAGGCACTCAACAAACATCTGTTAAATGAATGAGATCCCAGTTCTTAACCTTGGAAGGATTTGTATGTTTTCCAATCTGAAGACCCACATCCTAGAAGGCCAGAAGCAATGCACTATTTTTTTTTTTTTTAGTTAAAAAAATCAACTAACAAACAAAACATAATATCATTATCTGAGACAAACTTCATCATAACTCTGATGTTCCCAAGAAGCTGATAAATAACTGGATGTGTCCCCTAATGGGAAAATACCAACTGGGCTTACAGTGATACCAGGGCTAAGATGACCATGACGATGATGGACGCGAGGAGGTAGAAGTGGTGGTGATGACAGTGAGGATGATCAAGATGCCCATGATGGTGATGGCAGTTCAGATCAGTTACCCCTACCCACTTATCTGGGATTCAGACTACCACACCCTCAATAACATACAGGGGAATTAGTACCCACTGACTGCTCTTGGTAAGGAAACTTCTGCTCAGTCTACAGTGCCAAGTACTGTACTGGCAGTGGGGGCAAAAGTAGGCAGGGCCCTGCGCCCACAGAGGTCACAGGCTAGTGGAAGAGAGAGACTCATAATGAGTTGTCACTATGAGAAGGGCTACAGCATGGCAGAATGATGTCATGACAGTCTGCAGGAGAGGACTCACCCTAGCCAGGAAAGGCATGCCTGAGCAGGGGTAAGGAATTGGAACTGCAAGATGAGTATGACTCACCCAAGCAAACAAGGAGTCAAAGAGGGTTCCAGACAGAGGGAATGCAGTGCACAGAGACTACCGTGTAGGAAGAAGAGCAGCTTGGCCAGACTGGAGAGACCATGGGGGAGCGTGGTTTATAGACGAGACTACAGAGCATGGAAGAGGCCAAACTCAACAAGGCCCTGTAGGCCAAGTTGAGGAATTGCATTTTTATTCTGAATATGCAACAGCTGGAGAGTGTTAGGCCCTGGAGTCACGCGCTCAGATCTGCCTTCTGGAAGGATCACTCTGGCTGCTGTGTGGTGAAGGGGAGCTTAGACTAGGGTGGTAGCGGGGGAGAGAGAGAACCCTGAACACATCAGAGCTATTTAGGAGCCAAAACGGTGCTGGGTTAGCTACGGGGTGGACACGAAGAAGAGAAAGGTGTCAGTGGTGAATTCCCCATGTGCTGGCTTATGTAATGGGGTGAACGGTGGTGATACTCCCTGAGATAGAAAACACGAGATGAACAACAGGTTTGGGGAGTGGAAATCTGTTTGGACAAGTTGAGTTTCCTTCTAGAGACCAAAGAGATCAAGCAGACAATCAGATACTCAGGTACGACGCAAGGTCCGAAGAGCTGAAGTAAGTCTGTGACTCCCCTGCTCAGAGGAGGTGACAGTAGCTGTGGGTATGCACAAGATGCGACAGGAAGAGAACAGGGAGTCAGGAGACAATAGAGTCCGACACGACCTTTCACACTTGACCTCTCCTGGCCGGGGAATAGATTAGACTCTGGAAGGATAGGAGGTGAGCCAGGTGGGCAGGAGGGAGCCTGGAAGCCGAGGGCTGCAAGGTGGGGGGGTGAACATTTTCCCAGGGGGCACCCACCTGCTCCCCAAATTGCCCCCCTCACATGTTGGAGAATCCTTTTCACTTGTTTCAAGTTGTAAAAAATACTGACACTAAATCTTTCGAGAGCAGTAATAGCTCTGAGTAAGGCAAGTTCCAGGAGCTCAGGACCAGCCTGCTATTCAGGTGAAAGCAGAGCCTGCTACCTGGGGAAAGGCTCCCTGGACAAAGGAAAAAGGTCCTCCCCACCTACTGGAAGATGCCTGAAGTAAGGTAAGGCCTGAAGAAGTAGGCGAGAAAGGTAAGGCATCGATTCGAGTCACACTGGGGCATTGAGTGCTGAGATTAGCTCCTACCCTATGGTTAGCAAATCCACACACCACACGTAGTTATCGAGGACTGGGCGGCAACGTGCTCTCCCAGGGGGCTGGGTGTGAGGAGAAGGAGCTGGCTCCCTCCAGCTGGGGTGGGAAGGACACGAGGAGGAAGATAGCAGGCAGAATAGGCTGAAGATTTAGACCCTGAAGACCATGTTGAAGTCCTGTCCTGGCCACTTGATACCTGCACAGCTCGGACAGTCATTCAACTACTCTTCAGACCTGCAGTGTCTCCATCTACAAAACAGGATGAATAACATTTTTTCAGAGGGTTGGTGTGAGTAGCAAATGCGGTATTAATCACGAATGTGCCCTGGAAACCGTGACAACAGAAGGCAGTTACTATGATTGTTTATATTCAAGATGTGGGACACAGGACTCCAGGCTGGGCATAGCAAATCAGAGTGAACTGAATTTTACGTCCCAGGTCATTTTAGCAGCTACATAAATCCAGAGAAACACTGAAGCCACACGTCGGCTTGTGTACTGTGGAGTATAGCAGTAAGCAGATACCCGGATGGTCTAGGCATTAATTCTCAGTTCTCTGGTATATGTCATCCAAATGAGGTTGGTAATTTATTATTCTACTTCATAGGGGATAAAACCGTCAACAAAGTGGTGCTGTGAAACAACAAGGGCAGTGGAACCAGGAAGACAGGCTTATTGCAGTGTGACCTTGGGCAAGTCACTTAACTTCTCTGACCCTTAGTGTCCTTAAAAGTAAAATGGAGACAACTTAGTAGGCCAAGTAGTTATCTCCTAGTCACTCTTTATTTATTGCTCTGTGTCTTTTCTTCATTGCACTTATCACTACCTGAATTTATCTTATTCATATTGCTTTTTATTAATTGACTATTCTAAGTAGACTGTAAGCTCCACAAAAGGCAGGAAAAATCTCATCTGTCCTATTTATGGATACATCTCCAAGGCCTGATGCACAGTAGAAATGCAATAAGTATTTGTGGGGTGAATGAACAAAGGAATGAATAAATCCCCAAGGCATTAATCCTATTTTACAGCTGGAATCTAAGGCTCAGAGAAATCAAAGTCTTGCTCAAGGTCATGTTGGAAGGAGACAGAGAGGAGATTCAAGTCAAGGTCTGTTTAATTCTCAAGTCCACAAGTCTTCCAGGGCTCTACTCTTCCAAGAGGAAAGCGGTGCCTTCATGCCTATGAAAGCCACAGCACCCCTTGAAACAGAAAAAAGCCCATGCTCCTATGTGGCCTATAAGATCCTGCCTGCCCTAGCCCTGCTCCATCTCTGACCTCACCTTATACCAGTTCTTCATTCCTTAAGTTCCAGCTACAGGAGCCTTGTCTAGGTCCCTCAAACACACAAAGCTTGCTGTCACCCCAGGGCCTTTGCACTTGCTCTTTGCTACACCTGGAACATTCTTCCTCCAGATCTTCCTAAGGGTGGTGTTTTCTTATCATTAGAATCTCACTTCAGATAACAGGTGGGAGGGGTGGGTAGGGAAAAGGCATTACCCTGACAATATCAACTACAGGGGCCTCTCATGTCCACTTACCCCCCAAGTCATTCTCTAATCTACCCACCTGTTGCAAATTCTTTACAGTCCATATCAGTGTCTGAACGTATGTTGTGTGCTCTGCATGGTACTGTCTGCATCCCTCTAACCCAACTAGAGTAAAAGCTTTGAGAGACGGAGCGTCAGCAACACTGACAACAGCACGTGGCACTTAGCACCGGTTTACTTATTGCATGAGCTCTTGTTCGTATGACAATTACTCAGACCAATTTCTGCTCTAGAAAAAGTCCTTTTCTCGGAAACAGTCACTCCATGTTGAAACGATGACGAACTGATTTAAAAGGCTGTCCCAAGGACTCCAGTGAAATGGCATTACATTTCATTTTTATCCAAAATCCAGATTAGAGTGACACGATTCATTGTTTTTTTAAAAATATTTATTGCACAACTACTATTTCCTAGAACCAGGGTTATGGCAATGAAAAGAGACTTCTGACTCCATAGAACTTAGAGTCAAAGACAGACCTGTACATAGGCAATGACAAGGAGAGGTGGCAATTGTGTCCGGGTGGCACAGAGCGGAGCCAGCTAAGCTCACACAGGAGTCGGTGCAGGCAGGGTGAGGAGATGACATTTAAGCTGAGAACTCACAGAAGAGGTAGGAGAAATTACTTTAAGCACAGGGGATGTGAGTACAAAGGTGACAGATGCAAATGAATTCAGGGGCCCAGCAAGTATTGCCAATGAGCCTGGCCACCAGATATCGGCACAGGAAACACAGCACGCTCCACATTTTGTTAAGCACACACGCATCTGGGTAATTTTCTATACTTCCACTTTTGATAAAGACAGAGAAATATTTCTCTACTCTAGGAAAAACACCAGTGTTTGACAAATTGCGAACTGACAGCTTCAGGGACAAAGAGAACAGGGAGTGGCAGGGACTGGGGACTCAGGGTAAGCACAGGCCCTGGGTGGACTCAGTGTTGCTATTTCAACAGAAGCTAGAAATTCAGATTTTTACTTTAAAAATCATTTTATGCTGACTCGTAAAATATTTAAAGAGTATATAAATCAAGCAAAACACACTTACAAGGCGAGGATCAGGCCGATGGGTCCATAAAATGGGATTAAAAAAAAAGTTTCTAAACAAGGTTGTTTTCAATTTGAGAGAATGGTACTATTCGAAACTACATTCATCTTGAAACTGCCCACCGGGCAGTAATAACAATAACCTACTCAATAATAGAGAGTAGGTAACAAGTAAGCACTTTAGGAAAAGTTTTAAATAATGGCAAAATACTGGTAATCTAGATCTTTTCAAAATTACTATAGTAACATATCTATGCACAGGCTAAATCTAATAATCACTAGGATTCTAAGTACAAAAACAGCTGTGCATTTTTTTTTAAACTTCTAATTGCTAGACGTAGATTTAGAGAAAACCTTCTCATGAAGTGAATGTTAAGTGCATGATATGGAATATATGGAATGTCATAAAGTAAATAACTAAACCCCTCCCTTCCTTCTTAGAATGGGGATGGGTGGTCTTTTCTTATATTTTTCCCCCCATTTTGCAAGTATGAACTCCGAGGAGCAAATGGTTTCTGTTCAACTGTTCAACTCAAACACCCTTGTCATTCTTCAGCAAGAGCTTTATTTAGAAGTTCCCAGAGAAATGAAAGTGAGAAAACCCGGTTCATAAAGGGAATGGATATAAAGAGCTCCATTAATACAGCTGCTATGCCTGGAAAGTCAACAAAGCCTGATAATGTGTTTTATTTGGACCTCTCCTCTACTGCGTGCTGGTGATAAGGAGGTACTTGGAGCTCAGACGTTCACTGCTCTACACAGATTCAGCCCCTTATTGATTCTGAAACAATGCTCCCTTTCAGATCACACCCACTGAAGTGCATAATAATGAGGCAGCAGGGGAAGACGTGGACGGGACTTGGAGTGACACAGTGGGGCTTTATCTCAGGTGCTGCCCACTCCCTCGTTGAGTCACTGCGCCGATCCCCCTGCCCTCACCGTGCCATCGTTTCTTTGTTTGCAAAACAGGGCCAGAGCGCTTGCTTGCAGCCACGTGACTTCTTCTTTTGTTTTAGCCACTTTATTGAGGTATGGCTGCCGTGTAAAAAGCTGTGCATGTTTGGTATATGCAACTCAATGAGCTGGGGCCTAAGAATGCACCCATGAAACCCTCACCACCATAAAGGCCATAGACATATCCGTCATCTGTCAAAGTTTCCTCCTGCCCCCATAATTAGTATCATTATCATTTCTCTGAGGAACTCCATAAGACTCAAGCTTTCACTTTATGGAAGGCTTGGCAGCCAGCCTCCATACAGCCCATGCGGGCAGCAGCCAGAGTTTCAGAATCAGATTTGGAAGGGATGTCAACAGGCACCTGGTCCCACCGTGGGTATCACGCCCAGAGCTGCTCCAGGATCCCTCCTGTGGCTTCCACAGCTTGACCCCAGCCTGGGAGGATCCTTGGTCCACTGTCATCCCTTCCATTCCCCCCACCACCCCATCATCCTTTCTGCTCCAGCCAGGCTGGACTTCTGCAACCTCATTCCAGCCTCCTGACTGTGCACTTGCTGTTCCCTGTGCACAGGATGCCGCTCCCTTGGATGTCACAGGGCTCAGCTTAGCGTCACCCTTACAGTGATCATCCCTCACCATCAATGCAAAGTTCTCCCCCACCTCCCCGGTCACCCTCTATCACACTACCCCTGTGCCGTTCTCCAGTGAGCACGCGGCACTGTCAGAAGTGATCTTGGTAATTATTTGTTAGGTTGTTTCCTTTTGGTGTTGCCTCCTACAGCAAAGACTTCCTGAGGGTAAGGGCCTTGCCTGCCTTGTCCACAATTATACATCCCCAAGTGCCTGCAAGTGTGCCTGGCAGAATCCCAAGTGCCTTCAGATGTCAGGCAGGTGACAGCAATCAGTGACAAGGGCTGGGCATACAGAGTGGGGAGGAGTGTGGACTTCTGTGAGGCCACCCTCAGTGAAAACCATTCCACATGCAAATCACGCTGCAGGTCAAGCCAAAACACCAGGAGGCTGAAAGCCCTCGGGGTCACCAGCTCCGACTTGGCCAAGTTTGTCTTTAAATGCAGTTCCCAGCGTGGTACCTGCTGAGCCAGCTGGAGCCTGGCAAGCTCAGAGCAGACACTGTCTCTCCCCCGATCCTGCATCCTCCTGGGTTTTTGTTTGGTTTTGTTTTCAGTGTCTATTTCTCACCATTAGCAAATATCATATACAACCAAAGAACCACTGGGTTTGTTTTCAAACTTGTCCCCAAACACAACTAACTACCTTTTTGCAGAAAGTGTAACAAGAAATATAAATCAAATTTTAATTAAGAGAACTAAAGAATTGGAACAGACAGAAATCAAGAATAGCAGATTATTAAAAAAAAAAAATCAGTGATGGGACAGGGCAGCATGTATTGTCTGGTTTATTTTTCTGAATCTCATTTGGTGTAGGCTATCAGTAGAAAGAAATTTCCTTCTCAAGTCTTGGAGCCTGCACTCACAGACACATGCTGCCCAGAAGCCGAAAATGCACGTCAATGGAGATTAAACATTTTGCTATAGGTTACCCGCAATCAGTGTAATCACCACGGAGATCTCTGAAATAAACTTTTATATTCACCAGGCGCAGCAAAACCCTCAAAGATAAGAAATTCATAGTCCTCAAACAAATTCTGAGCAGATCTGAATCAGAATATCCTTTTGAGGTTGGAAAAATTGGGCATTTCTCTAGCTTGGAAAGAAACGAAAAGTAAAAGTGTATGTATGTCCCCAAAAGAGACTGTTTGCTCTAGGTTTTCTGTTTAATCCAAACCCAAAAGCTATGGAAACACATCAGAAGCAGGGCTATATGTTTCATCCCAATTTCCACTGCGGTTGGGGACTTTTATGCAGAGACCTTTAAAGTCTCAGGGTCTCCTTCTCCAAATCAAGTTTAAACCTCTGCGGCTCTTCTACCCCTAACCATTATAACTCAGGAATGGAATTAATCTGAAACTTCACTTCTCTACATTTCTCAAATCAGAAATGGATGTGAAAAGAGTAAAGCAAAACTCACTAAAAATCAAAGAACTGATAACCCAAAAGAATCCCCCTCTCCCCACCCTCCCAAATTATTTTTCTGGTTGGGAGATGTTTGAGCGTCAGCTCTTTAATAAGAATGATTTGGGGGCTCCTTTAATTTTGCCAATATTGAGTGATGACTAAAAGCATTTTTGATCTGCAGACTTAAGTCTGCTTCAAAGCAACGTCTTTCATGGCCCGCTGTGGCTACCGGGCACAGGCAGGGATCTCAAACGTCTAAAAGAAAATCAGAGGCTCTTAGGATCATGACCGCCTCTTGCTGACAGAGCCATCACCCCATTTCATGTGGCCTCACATGGATTACTCCACACCAAGACCCCCTCCCTTCACTGACCGTCTTCCATCTGGAAACAAGATTCAAGCAGAAATGCAAAAACCCTGGCAAAGCTGCTTAGGTTTTGGCATTCCCACCATTCCATTGTTTGGTCTAATTCGGGGAGGTCAGAGGAGGAGAGTTCAGAGGGGCACAGGGCTCTGAGCTACAAAGCACCCAGCCCCATTGTTCCCAGAGCCGGCTCACTCCCTGCCGGTCCTCTGAAGTGGTGAACCCCCACCCCCTCGGTGGCCTCCCAGTCTCTGAAAGGCTCGGCATCCGCTTCACATAATGCCGTAGGAGGAATATTTAGGTTCCCTGAGACAATGCTCTAAACAATTCAACAGCCTCTCTCCAGGACAGAACAGCGGACAAGAAAAGGCCCAGCCTGTCTCAAAGCCCCCGTCCCAGTGGTAGACTTTTAAATAAAGTCCTCTGGTGTCTTCATCCCTTTGGACTTGTTTAATCAAATAGACTAAACGTTTGCGGTGTCTTTATTACTGCATTATGCGCTCCTGGGCTGCACTCAGAGAGGGGCACAAGCACTTTACCTCCCCCCTTGCCCAGAGCTGCAAACCCTGCCTGGAAACAGACAAGGAGGAGGGGCCAGGATTTCCCTCCGTCTGCCATTGTCATGCAGAGCTTTATAAGAGGGGAGCAGAGGGATGCAATGGGTGACACCAGCCTGTGGCAATGGACACAGCCGCATTGCAAAGCCAGAAAACTTTCCTCGGGGGTGCAGGTCCTAACATGAGGGCACATTTAAGGGACCTTCTTGGGAGCGGCTGTTTGAAGATTAATGTTGGGTTCTAGACAGATGCTGGCGGCTGGGTTTTTACAAATTCGAGTTAGGACATAGTCAATAGGTCCTGAAAGCAGGACCCCATTGTTAACCAGGAATAAGTGCATTAGTGATTCTTAAGGATTTCTCTTCTGGCAAAGAAGTCTTTAATAGAGAAAAACATACACACACATATATATAAGAAGCATATATATATTACTCATCAGGTTACAACATTTCTGCTGATTCTAAAAGAAAGATAGTCAATTTGCTTTGTTTGATTACCAAGCAAATTGAGGGCAAAGGAAGAGCTCTTTGTCAAACTGACCAAGGCCCCCGAATCCGCTTGCTGGGATATTCCTCCAGTGTTGTGGCTTGTTCCCCATTCTTTGGGGCAGACCCCAAGATAGTGACACTGGGGAGGTGTCCTGGGCTGTGAATGGACCCCCAAGGGCTGCTGTAGTCACTAGCCTATGAATGACCAGGAGACTGGTGATGACACAAAGCAAACCAGATGGCCAGGGAGAGCCAGCACCTAAAGGAACTCCGCCGGCCACGCCACCGTGCAACGCCACCACGCAGCTGGAATCAAATATAAAGCCCCATAAATTGGATACAGAAACACAGCACAGGAGGAGAAAGCAAATCAAAATGATCAAAAGCGGGAGCGCTTAATACCAGTGGACACCTCCGAGAAACAATTCTAAAACCTGAGCCGCTGCCAGGAGCGCGAGGATATCTGAGGATCTGCGTTTACACACAGAGCTGGAATCCGCAGAGCCGGCCACAAAGATGGTTTTGCTTTTTTGGCTGTTGTTTTCAATCTGCCAATGACAATACATTCTTTTTTTAACTTCTAGATTGATTCATCTCTTTTAAATTTGGGGAACTCATCCAGCAAATATAACTTCTTCCAGCCTCTCCAGATTCTTAACATTAGTTCCACATTTTTAATTAATAACATTACAGTGTGTCAGATATCGCAATTAGGGAAGATGAACACATGAAACAAACGTATTTTGAATTGACTATTTGGTGTTCTCTAGAGGGGAAGTGGCAGGAAGGGGAGCATCTGTTGCCACCCGGGGCCCTTACCCCCAGTGACAGTGGAGTCTGACCCTGTGCTGAGCCTGGGCGGGCCCTTCCTGGGAGGGAGCCGCTCAACCATGTGAGATGCATTAACTGTTTAGGGCAGAGGAACCTGATACTGTTAGTTTCTCCTCGCACCAAAGTGGCGCTGTCAAATTGGAGTTCAGGGCAAGGCAATGACCCATATAATTTAGAGATGGAAGAGGGGGAGATTGTTTGGATATATATTTTATGGCTAAATATCAAACAAAGGCTACTGTCCAAGGCAGAATGGAACAACCAAAACCTAACCATTTAATAAGAAAGTTTTGTACATTCTTCTATGCTGAAAGATAATTATTTATTTAAAGAAAATCTAATCTGTTGATTGTAGGCATCAGCACTTGAGAATGTTGACTCAGCCTGCTAATTTTAAGACCGTAATCCATTTCTGGGAAGACAAACAGGTCTTGCCCCTCTTGTGATCATTAGCGTCCTTAAAACGAAGCCCAATGGCAAAGTCAGTCATTTCTTGGATGACAATACCATAGCAACAGAATGTTAGGTATGTAGGGAACAGACATCTTGTTTTCATTTCCAGGTGTGCTAGCTCGTGGGCCTTATTTACTGATGATCTACATATTTTGCTGATTTTCCTTTGGAAGCTGGTGTTGCTGTCATGTGTGTCTCTGCTAGAAAGAAGAGCCAGAAAGGGTCCCCTCCTCCATTCCTTTCCCCTCCACTGGGCGCAATCTCGCTTACTGCTCTTTCAAGTCTCAGTGCAACTGTCACCTCCTTTGAAGGTCTTCCTTGGCCAGTTCTACATCCCTTCCCCCAACGTAATGAACCACACTCTCTTCTATATTCTTATAGCACTTTGTATTGACAATAGGTAAGTCGTTTTCACTCCCAGAGAGAGAGAATAGAGATCATGACTTACAAGAGGGATGTGAGAAAAATATACCACGTGGAAGACGACACACACAGTATGTAGCACACAGTGGGTATTTAACAAACGTGGCTGCTTCTTTCCTCCTATCTATATCACCATTATAGCATATATGCTTTAATGTGTTATTCTACCTGTTCCCCTATATTAGTTTCTTGAATGCAAAGGACATGCCCTGCTCATTTTATTTTGCCCTGAATCTAGCACAAAGCCTAGAACATAGTTGTACATGATGTTTGATGAATGAGTTAGAAAATGATAATGAGTTAAGTGGTTTGATGAATATTTATTTAGCACCTCCTATGTGCCAGGGAGTTTTCTAGGTATTGAGAACATAGGAGTGACCAAGACAGATATGACCTGAACTCTCGTGGCAGTTACAGTCTCAGGCACCGTTGGGAGAGTAAGGATGATAAATAAACAAGCATACAACGACAGTTTCTTTGGGTGAGGGCAAGTTATATACCGTGTTCAGAGGTGGATGGATAAATGGATGAATGCATTGGTGGATGGGTGGAAAGTGGAAGATTTGAGTGAAGTTAAAAACAGACCTACCAGTAACCCCATTTGGGCTAAGGAAAAACTAAACCATAAATCAGAATGGTTCATACAGAGGCCATTCTGGAAACAAAGCAAAGTGCCCCAGTCCTGATGGCTGCCTGCTTTGCTGCTCTTCCCGCTGCCACCTCGGGGTCAATCGTCCTCCCTGCCCAGGCACAAGGCGGCCTTCAGCACACCTTCCGGATGTTCCTGTCCTCTCCCCTTGCGCAAGAGTCCTCCTTCCTCTAATTCCCGAAGCCTCTCTGGGATCCCATGTGCCTCTCACCACCCTGTCCAGTTTGAATAATGTGTATTACATGCCCCCCCATAAAAGGTGTTTGAGATTAAATTATCCAGGTGTCAACGTGGCTCTCCCTCGTTAGGCCGTAAGTCATCAGATGCTGGGGGGAGCTCACTGCCAGAGAACCGTTTACTGCTTTCAACTCACCACAGAGTCACAGCCCCAAATAAAATGAGAAGGGCTTTGTTTTGTTTTTAAGTCCAAGATTTCCAAGTGCTCTTCGAACATGTCATATTTATCCCTCCACATAAGGGCTTTGTTAGAGGGGACAGAGGGGACAGAGAGGCAAGTGCAGGGAAGTGGCTTGACCAAGGGAACAGCAAGTGTCCTTAGCAGACCCAAGAGAAGTGAGATCCAGCACACCCAATCTGACGAGCACCTGCTGAAGCCTCGGGACCCCCCCCCCCCGTGACCCCACACCACCCTGCCTTTCTGCTCTGGTGCCCCATCCTGCCCCCCATCTGGTCTCAGCTCCCAGGAGGCTGTTTCAGGAGCCCCACTTCGGTGGGAGCAGGCAGCATGCTTCACACAGAGGATAATGTTTCCGCCCACTCCTCTCACTCCCTGCATACTTGGCTATTTCCCCCCGCATAAAATACCCTCCCTCACTTTGGCCAATTAAAAAACCATCTTCCTTTCAAGGGCCAACTCCATGGTCACTTTCTCTAAAAAATCTTCTCAAATTTCCCAGGCAAGTAAGCGCATTTGCCCTTTATGTAGAATTTGTTGCGCTAATTATAGGGCACATTCCTATCTGTTTTGTATCACTACTACGCTTCTATGTGCCTTGCATTCTCAACAAGAGCACTGATGCCAAAGCTGTCTCACGTAGTCTTTGTCTGGATGGAACTTAGCATGACGCAAGGCAGGTGGACCCTGCGCAGCAAATGTTCACTGAATGAATGAATGACTCAGTCCTTGTTTGCGGAGGGCTCGTCTTTGACACTGACGGTTTGTCCTCCATCACAAATCCAGTAACTATAAAGATGAGTTAGTTAATTTTTTTCATCTCTGGGGCTTAATTGTAAGTCTCTGGAGTTAGATTTTTCCGTTAAAGCACCCTTCAAAAGTCCCCTAGGTTTTGTTAATAAGACTAATGGAAATTTCATTTCCACTATTGCTACCTTCTAATGGAATTTTCCAGAGGTACTTTTCCTTCTTTATTCACTTTTTCAGACAAAATACTATTTTTATTTTATATCAATAACTTTAAACATTCAGAAACACTGAAACACTGATTCTAATGCATAACCGAAGCCAAAACTGTCATTAAAAAAAATCTTAGATCTCAGAGATAGTGAGAGAAAAAGATTTAATGCCATTTCCCTATAATTAGGAAATTTCCAATGAGCAAGCTACTTGGCAACTCTTACGGAGATGTGCGAATATATTTTGCTTCTGAAAATTGAGGCCAGGTGAGCTAATTATTAATTTACATTCAGGTTTTAATTCCCAGAGAAGCTCTCTAGCTAACTTTATAGTCAATAACTCATTCTCTCGTGAAATGTGCAATTCAAGAACCAGAGAGAAGTTTTACAAGGATGAACTTCAATCAGCAAGCCCATGACATGGGCTCCGGGGGTATCTCTACACCAAACAGCACCCCAGCACCACACCAAAGTGTTGGCGCTCTGGCTGTCTTAAAATAATTATTTTGAGAAAACTAGACTTTGTCCTAGTAGAAAGTCTCTTTGAAAACAAATTAAATGCCATAATAAGTGTGCTTTCTCTAAATTTACCTGGAGAATTACTAGAAATGTAATTGTTGTCTACTGGAATCAAAGCATTGATCTAGTTTCTTCTGTTTCCAGAAGGAATGTGCTTTTCTTCTCAGATAAGCTGAAGTAGATGAAGAGGACCCTTATAATCCCGAATAACTTCCCTTATCTGGTTCCCTGAGCAATCATACACACGAGGAGATTTTTCTCCTTCATAGAGATAAAATTTACATAACATAAAATTTACCATTGCAATCATTTTAAAACATACAGCTCAGTGGCCTTTAGTATATTCCGGATGTCGTGCCATCATCACTTCCACCTAGTTCCTAAACATCTCCATCACCCCCAAAGGAGACTCAATACTCAACCAGCTGTCATTCCCCCCTCCCCAGAGGACTCTCCCCCCACCTCCTGGCAACCACTAATCTCCTTTATGTCTCTACAGGTCTACCTATTCTGGTATTTCATATAAATGGAATCACACCATACAGGACCCTTTGTGTCTGGCTTCTTTCACTTAGCATAAAGTCTCCAAGTTCATCCACGTCATAGTATGTCTTGGAACTTCATTCCCTTTTATGGCTGAATAATATTCCATTGTGTGGATATACCATATTTTTGTATTTATCACACCAAGTAGTTTTCTTCTATGGTCTGTGAGCAGTACCAAGATACCCAGCATTTTGGGCATTAGTATCCATTTCTGGTTTGGAAAATTGGGAGAAGAGCATAAGAATAGTATCCCTGTGGTAGAAGCAAGCTTACCAAAGGAGGAAGCGTTTACTCCCATCTAAGAATGAATGGGTCAACAGGGGGCCCTAACAATTTGGTACGGTGCACCAAAAACCTGGAACATGTTTACATGGCAAGTAATTAGACATCTAGGAATTTATTCTAGGGAAATGGAGGATTAAAAACAAATATCATGTTCCAGGGTAGTTATCACATGGTTACACATATTAGCAAAAATCTGAAGGTAACATAAATGCTTAAGAAACTAAGAGCAACTAAAGAAATTGTGGCATGTCCTTTCGATAGAACGTGCTGCAGCTATTAAAATAATATTCTCATAGGCCATTTCAGACTATGAAACAGTGCTCACAATACATAATTAAGCATAAAACATGACCAAAAAGCTTTCTTTAGTACTAGGAACCTATTTTTTCTTTAAAAAAAACACGTGTGGCTATGCATGGATGTACACAAGCCCATGTGAGCAGAGACTCAAATGCTGCCAGAGGCATCTCAGAACAGCAGGGTTATGAGCTATTCTTATTCTCTATAATTTCTGTATTTCCCTATTCCTGTATTGCACATGCGTGACTGTTAGGATTAGAAAGAAGTCCATAGATGTAAAATCCATAAAGACATGGCCCTGGAGACACCCATCCCCCATCCCCCATCCAGAGCTTTACTGATGATCCGCCAGTTTCTTACCCCACAGTCCGTTCATTATATCTATGGTAGTTAATCAATCATTGCCAAGAAGCCACTTTCCAAATAAAAATGGGCTCACATCAGCCTCACGAAATGAGGCTGTGGTTTCCCCCAAGCCCTGCCCTTCACTGTGGCTTCGGTGCTGCCCTTCCCACCATGGAGCCTCCCGTCTCTGCGTCTGCCTGCGACCTCTCACCTGACACTGTGGCTGCCAGCCCTTCCCTCCCTGCCCGCCTCCCCATCTTCTCCTGACCCCCTGCCCAGTCTCTCTACAACCTTTGAACTCTCCATGCCCTTTCTGTCTGAACTATCACCGTGAAGCTTCCCTAACACTGCCTTTGGGTGGAAGAACTTCGGTTTTATGTCATTTGACTGTAAGCTCTGTAAAGACAGAGTGGAGTCTTCTCTTGGGGGAGTGCGGGAGGGGTTCCTTAGAAAATATGATCCAGTGTGTGGCACAGAGCACACATTGACTGCGTACGTGTCAAACGGACAAATGAAAAGCAGTTCTTCACATCCAGCCTTGTGTCCTTTTAGAAATCACTTTGGTAGGAAGTTTGACAGAATAAAATTTCCTTTTATCCCATCATATAGTAGACAATTCAGAGAACCAAGGTCAGATTGCTGCTTCACTTTAACTTCTCAGTGATTTCTTCTCCCAGGTGATCTCTGGCCAAGTTCCCAGAGGCCGTGGCCAAGGTGCTAGGAGATGGATACATGGAGTTGTATTTTATTCCTAGTTTCTCTCTTGGAGCCTCACTGGTCTCGATGAAGGCCTCTGAACAGTTTGACAATGACATTTAACCCTAGGATTTGAGCAAGTAGTAGTTGTTTTTCCCCCCAAATCTGTATTTCAAAATAACAGAAGGATATTTATAGAGATTTATTGATATGACAGATGTTATTGACACCAGGAAGTACAGCAAAGCAAAACTGAAATAGGTCTGTTGCAAATCTTCCCAGAAGATCAACTCCAAGACAAGCCTTGTTTCTTCTCGGGCTGTGGTAGCCCAACCAACAGCAAACGTAGAATCACTGAAACAGCAAGGCCAAACTCCCCTGCACACACTCTGCAAAGTGACTTATGTCAACAGGTTGCGAATTACTGTTCGGGTTCAGTAGAGAAAGATTTCTATTTCAGTAGAGAAAAATTGCCTTAAGGACATTTTATTTTCCAAAGTTGAATCAGAACCTTCATAGAAATGGAAAGGAGGTTCGATCCTCTTCCTTGTGGAGGGTGAAAAACGTCTCTCCGTGAGACAGGCTTGTCGTTCACAGCCAACCTCCTGTTCCCCCGGCCCCGCCCTCCCTCCACCTTCTCTCCCCGCATCTCTCTCTGGATCCAGCCACGACTTCCAACAGGCCACACCCGTCCCCATAGTACAGCCTGTGCACATGCCCTCCCTTGGCTGAAAAAGTTCTCTCCTCTCTCTCCTCTGGTCAACTGCAACTTCACGTCTCAGCTGAAATGTCACTTCCAGGGTGGGCGCTCTCCAAATGCACCTCAACCCCAGCAATCTAAATAGGATTCCCTAGTTTTGCTCCTATAGAGTATCTTGTGCTGAATTTTAATAGCAGTTAGCACAGTTTGTTCGTACATGTTTGTGTGATTAATTATGTGAAGCCTGTCGCCCCGACTAGAGTGTGAAGTCTGTGAAACCTAGGAGTTTGCCAACTTTGCTCATCCCAGGAGTTGGCGCCTAGGAGGTGCTCAGTCAATATCTGTAGACTGGAAGATTCACTGACAGCCTCCCAAACCCGGACTTGGACACTCTGACCCTGCTCTTCTTTCTAACCTCCTCTCTCACTTCATCAAACAGGCAGTTTCTGACCATTTCACAATATCCTACCCTGCCCATGTAAGCAGAAGACAAGCTCAGCCCACCTTATGTGGGCACTGCAGGGATTTGTGCATGTTTCCTGGGGACTCTGAGACTTCCAGAAGAGCTAAGTTATTATTAATGTGTTTTCCAGATTTCCAAAAGAAAAATATGATCACACAGATGTGGTGTCATACACGTGTGTATGTTGGAGCAGAAGGACTCTCCGTGGTGTCTGTTTATTTCCTGAACATTACGGTTCTTTTGGAAACTCGAATGAGTGGCGAACTGATGTGGAAATGGCCGCTCCGCTGGCATCCACCAGAGGAAACGCGAGCAACGGCGCCACGGGGAAGGCGCGACTCAATGCCCTGATTGTGACTACAAGTTCAAGATGGCTGCGGCAGGAAAGGCCAGACTGAAGCTATTAGAAGTTTAGAAGCTGGTTTTAAAATGTTTTTTTTTTTTTAAAAAGCGGATGATTGTATTTTTAGCTTCCTATAATTCACTGGATCCCTAGTAAATGATTCCTTTTAACATCTGCTGCTGACAGTTCAATATTCCCTCTGATAATGTTCTCAGGTGTCAACAGACAGAGCATCAAAGCTTTGATCTCAATGCAATAATTGTCATCAGTTGCCACACTTTGGAGACGTTCCTTTTGGAAACCCATCCAACAAATTGGACATTTACAGGGTGAGTGTTTCAAATGTGGTCAGACTCTAAGGCCCCTGCCTAAAAATGGGCCTAAATAGCTTCCACTGAATAATGCCAGATTCCTGACAAAAAAATAACCCTCCACCCCCACCGGTTTCCCTCTCTCCCTTCCCTAATCTGTATCCCCACTCCTCTGGTTTTTGTAAAAAAAAAAAAAAAAAAAAAAAAAAAAGCTTGCAGCCCTGCCAAAGTCTTTTAAGAACCCTTCCAAGGAGCCTCGGACAGCCCTGGCTCTCTAAAAGGATACCATTGTAAAGGCGCACGCTCATATTTCAATGACATACGTGTATGTCTCACAGAAACCAAGGTCTGTGTGTCTCAGGATTTCGCCTTAGTTAACCACAATTGCAGGGAAACGGTACCATGTTCATAGAGTTAAATGTGGTAGCAATTACTCTGCTGGCAAAAGAGAAGGAGGGTCTTGATGGCCTAAGTCCTACGAGTCAGGATTAAATAAACGTGTCTCTTAGAGTTACGCTGATAACTTGGAACGCTCCCTCTGTGCTGACTGTTTGATGCCGCAACTGCTTCAGAACCCACATTTCTCGTAGACAAGCCCACTGTGACCTGGCCAGAAGGTGTGTGGGACAACTTCAGGGGAAAAAAAATAAACCAGCTTAAAGAAAAAAAGTTAACACATATGTGCGCATACACACACTGATTGAGAAAACTACTCCAAAATAATCTTGAACTTGTAGATTATCAAATGCTTTCAGATATCAGGAAATAACTTGAAAATTGCTTTCCTGTATCATATTTACCAAAATGGTGCTATCGAATACTTCAGGGAAGAAAAGATATGGGTCTGGTAACCTGAGCGTTGTTTAATGGTCACTGATTTTACTAATGGCCAGCCAGTGTTTTGGATTTCATTAGAACATAAGAATGCGATAAGATTCCTGTGAGCGTGATAAAACCGGAGAGCCATTTTTAAATGCAATATGGTTTATGTTTAAGGTCCCAGTTCTAGTTGGAACAGAAAATAATTCCCTTTCTATATCTTTTCCCCAGTGGCTAGAATACCCACATACAAATAATTGAGACAAAGCTTCACAAGTCAAAAAAATATAAACAGAAACATAGATCCTATCACATCTTCTACCACTAAAATGTGTCAACTGATGGACGGGAACACAGCAACTGTATGAAATAGGACACAGCAAAAGATCGAGTCAGGAAGGAAGCATTTTTCCAGCATCAAAAATGGTGGAGGAGTCAGAAGGTTTCTTCTAATTGGGAATGACAGAGATACTGAGTTCAGAAATCCAATAATCCTACAAATTCACCAGTGTGTCTAATAGCTTTGGCCAGCTGGCCCAATGTTACAAAGCAATCCCTAGGAAGAATGCCCTAAAGGAAACAGATGAGGTGGCTATAAGGAAATAAAAATTATATATGCAGCAGAGAACATTTCTCAGAAGAAAAAAATTGTCCTAAAAGAGAAAGATACATTTAGATAGGTAAGTAGGTAGGTAGGTAAATAGATAGGTGGCTGGATGGATGAATAGATACCAACCTGCCTATCCAGGTAGAGAGATACAGAGCTGAAGATAAAAATGCAAGTATGATTCATTTCCATTTTATCCCAGATTCTGAGAGGTAGAAATATGTTTCTTACCTGTAGGCTGACGAGTTCTGGTTTCAAAGAACTGTTTTCTACAAATCCTTTTTGAGATCAAGTGGCCAGGACTGACTCTAACACTTACAGAGCCCAGAAAAAGAAAGATAGAGGCCCATATTCCATAAGTCTAAATATTTAAAGGTCATAAATCATAGTAACAAATTGTTAAGTAAAATCCATTCTGTCCTCCCTTGACAAATACACCTCCGTAATGACTTGGAAGGCCCAGTTGGAATTGAGAATTCTCAGAGTTTCTTGCCAGAACGTTGAGGAAGAGCCAGCCCTGTGGCATGCCCTCTTTCTCCTGACCTATCACCAGCCCACACCATGTCACCCGTGAGCACACATGGGATGCCCTGGCCCACGTATCCCAGATCTGCCCAAAGCCACAGGAACACTCATCCTTTGCTTCCCACGGACCTGGGCTTAGCACTAGCAGTGTCCTTCACCCTCGGGAGGTCAAGCCCAGGGATGGTGTCACCAGGTCCTGGAAGTAGGTTGGGGGTACCTGGATAGTTACCATGTGGAGGACGACAGGCAGTGCAGGCTGCAGTCCTCTTGACCCTGTAGATTCTCAGTCCACAGAAAGAGGTATGACAGCAGAAAGGCACAGCAGGACTCAGTAAAGCCTGGGACCAGGCATATCTTGCACCAATCTAAGGCCAATATTTCAAGCAGCTGCATTCCTGATTAGCCACTGTGGACTTTAAAGAGTAGGAACAGGAAAGTGAATGAAGACAAGAGAAGGTAGCTTTTATGTTAGTTATCTATTGCTGTATTACAAATCATCCCACATCTTAGCAAATTAAAACAATGAACATTTATTATATCAGATTTCTCTGGATCAGGAATCTAGAAGCAGCTAGGTGGGGTGGTTCTGGTCAGGGACTCTCAGGAGGTTTCGGTTGAGCTGTTGGCTGGGGCTGCAGTCTCATCTGAAGGCCCAAGAAGGGAAAGGGGGAAGGTCACCTCCAGGCTCACCCATGTGATGGTTGACAGGACTCAGCTCATCACAAGACTTTGGCAGAAGAGCTCCTGCGTGTTCTCTTGACAGGGTGGCTCAGCTGGTGCCCCGCCCCCAGAGCAAGTGATCTGGGAGAGGAAGAGCACATCCGAGATGGAACCGCAGTCTTTTTATAACCTTATCTCAGAAGTGACATACCATCACTTCTGCCCCAGGCTGTCGGTCCCACAGACCAATCTTGGCACAGTGTGAGAGGCGACCACACGGGTGTGAAGACAGCAGGCCAACTGTCCCATTCCCGTGCAATGAGGATTTGGCCTCTAGCTTTGGCCCAGAGGAAGGAAAGAAAAGGAAAGGAGAGAGGGAAAGAGGAAGGAGCAAGGACAATTGCGGAATCATGGTGTTCCTTCAGTAAACTCCACTTTCCACAGCCAACAGTTGCCTGAAGGATCAACGGCCCCTTCCCTCACTTCTCTACAGATCAGTCCTCAGTGCTTAACTTGAGGGTGGAACGCCTTTTCCCGACCACCCCCCTCACCCTCAAACCACTGCACACCCCTCAGGTCCAGCCCAACTGTTCTTCGCCCTGTCTGTGAACAATTTCCTGGCTCACCAAATCCCAGCTGGCCAAGGCCCTCCTGCTCACCACACTCCTCTGTGGCATTTTTCATATTCTATCATATATATACATTTTAATTTTTAGTTTCCTTATTGAATATCCAGCTCCAAGGCTCAGCTCTTGGGGGGCAGTGGAACACTTTCTGCTTGAATGGTAATGTTACCACGAATACTGCTCTTGCTCTGAAGCCGTCCCCACACGGGAACCTCTGTCCACACACCGTCCCCTGCCCGCCCTCTACTCTCCCGTTCTGTGTGGCCCAGCCCGCAGGGCACGTTCCCACCTGCCCCTCCCTCCGCCCGGGGTTCCTAGCGCCAGAGCGAGGCTGAGAGACCTCAGGAGCCCCGTGAGACATTCCTGCAGATACAGGCCCAGCCCGATCCCAGCACCAAGGAAGAGATTTCAGCCTAAAGAGAAAACGTTAAATATCTCTTTTTGTCCAATTCTCTTCTATCTAGCCCTGTAAGCCTCTCCTTAAATCACCCTAGAGTCACACAGAAAGTGGAACATTGTTTGTCTAGGTTAAAAACCATTCTCTGTGAAACTCTGTATTGCAGCAACATCACAAAAACTTCGGTTAATACGTAGAAGTCATTTTAAGACATTTCTTTCCATTATAGCCTTTAGAAATATAGTCACTTAAAAGGTTTTTTTTTTTTATTTCTTAAAAGGATAATCTTCCCACCCCCACCCCCAGGAAAGCAGCCAACGGTAACAATATAAGTGATCTCTTACACAGGAAAAATGGCTAAGACATTTATTGATTCTGTACTTATTCTCTATTTCATTACGTTCATAAAATCTGTTATAATTTTTAATAAAATCTCAGACAACTTATGACTACGACTGACTACTTAGCAGTTAGTAAATCATCTCTTATTTCTAGGGCTCACTCAACACACACAGCAGTCAAACGGAAGCAGAACCATGGTGAGCGCAGTTCGGATAAAGTACAATGTTGCTGTCTGCCCCATCCCGGCAGACGGGCAACAGGATGCAAACCTTCTAAGAGCTCTGTCACATCTGATTCAGGTCGTGATGGTCCACAGTGGCCCATGTCCATTGCCGTCTAATAGCCACCTGGCCTTTGTCGGGGATGTCTATGGTCGAGCCTGAGGCCTGACACCCACATCTGCTGCAGGCCTCTGAATGCCTGGATCCCCACCCTGTGACCTTCTTGCTGGCCACCACAGTGTCAAATGCACAGTAAGTCAAGCCGCGGGCCTCTGACTTAAGAGTCACAGATGCCAGCTTCGACTGCGACCCCGGAGATCATAGGGTGGAGCCACCTCCTATAATGGACAGGAGGGAAGAAGCTGTCGGTCCCAGGGCCTCAAGCACCTGGAGGGAGAAGCTGCCAGAAAGGTCTGTCCCGGGGGGACAGCCATGAAGTCTCAGCCAGACGGTGCGGGCTGGAAGGCTGCTAGCCACAAACCACAGCCTGGACTCCACCTGCACCTCAGTTTCCTCATTTGCAAAATGGAGACAACAGTACCTACCTCTTGGCATGGGTGTGAAGATTAAATGAGAAATGAGTTTATATTTGTGACACCCTTAGAATACAGCCCAGCATCTTAGAAGTGCTACAGCCGTTTCTTGAAGGAAACAATGAAAACTAAATAAACGAATAAATGGGCCATTTAAAAATATAACAGTGATTCTGAATTTTCCTTTGTTAAGGCTGAGGAATTCTTTCTTTAAATAAAATGTTACATAGAAACCACGCACATATACTTTAAATATGTGCGTATGTATACTTATATATAACAAAGATCTTTACAATGATTGAGATCAGATCTGCTGTTAACTATATGCACAGGATATTATCTGAGATTTCACTCTACTCCGAGACTTGAAGGCAACACTCCTTGAATTACGGTGACTGGCTCAGGCGGCTTCTGGACTGAGGCTCTGTGTCGACACCCTGCACTGCCGGACTGCTGTCCCCAAGCCCGAAACCTTCCAGTTCACAGGACTGACCCCAGCAGCCAGGAGGTGGAGCAGGGGCCATGCCTGGCCAGCTCGGGCGGGTTCTCAGGGAGGGACCACTTTGCCTGGCACCTTCATCGTCTCTGGCTTTCCCAGGGACTCTGCCAGAGGGTGTGGCTTCTGTCCTGGGGGCCTCTGAGCCAGTGCAGCTGCCTGAGAGAGTGAAGGAAGAGTCTCCCATTGCTAAAAACTCACTGTCAAGGTCACAGCTGACCACGGTGGGCATCTGAGTAGAGCCTGGCGTCAGCCTGTCACCCCCCACGACAGGGCAGTTTTAGGGTCAGGCAGTGGTCACAAAGGGTGTCTGAGGAGCCTCCTGGCCACCTTGGAAAAGTGGGTCTGTGAGGTCAGGAGAAGGGGACTTTGAGCTCAGGGGAGGTCAGCACAGCACCTTGAGGAAGCCGTATGTTCCTTCTTTCCCATCCTTTCTTGAATGTGACATAAACAGAAAAATGTAAGTTAAAATTTTAAATTAAAAAGTGAAAATAGAGAAAAAAAAAACCTAGGAATTTTCATTTTCATTTTTAAGGTCATGGGCTTTTTTCCTCCTCACCCCTCGGCTATCTGTGCTGTCCATTTGTTTTGCAATCTGGTGAAAGGTCGTTATTTCAGATGCTGCTTACAAAGGACCCAGGATAACTCAGACAGAACCGAGACTGAGGTTACTGTGACCTCATTCACTGAGAAGGGAACAGGCAAAGCCAACGCTGGAACTGCTCCGAGGTCCGTAATTCACACCGTCGCCGTGCTGCCGTTGATTTCATTGGTGGGGCTCCATGGGTTGTGGCGATCCGTGTCGCGGACCACCCAACATGAAAATAAACTCAACCACTAATTCTCTCAGCACACGGCCACACTGAACGAAACCAAGAGTAGCAGGCAGGCAGACCACGACCACCCTCCGCCCCTGCAGGAGGCTGTGTGTGTGTTTGGGGGGTGTGTTCGGTCCCACGGTGGCTGGTCGCTGCCTCCGGACCCAGGAGGGCCGTGGGCCAGGCAGCCCCTCGGAGGCAGCAGAAGGACCTGGCTCGGTCTGAGCCTCTGTCTTCTTACTTGTTAAGAGCATCCTTCATCTTAAGAGGCGACAATCTATTTATTCAACACCTATTTGGACGATCACTCAACAGTTCATTCAATATACATTTTCCGAGTACCTAAAAAGTACAAAGTGAAAACCAAGAAGACAACAACAAGGAAAAAGAGGATGAGAAGGAGATGAATGAAGCTGAAGAAAAAAAAGATAAACTCCCTGCCCTAAAAGTCCCCAGTCTTAGGGGACTTCAGACATGCCAAACTGACAATGAGCCTGCGAACACTAGAACCTGAGGCACAAACCATCTCAACAGACACACGACAGGAAAGGAGGGTGAGACACTTTCTCAGAGAAAGTGGCATTTAAAAACTTGGCCTTAAGAGATGAAAAAATTCATTTAATGAAGAGCTTGGGGGGAGAATATTCTAGATAGAAGAAACACAATAAACACTCCTCATAGCACACAGTAGGTACTCAAACCAGCTGTGCTGAATAAATGTCAAAAAGCACATTCTTCTCTTATCACCAAGGGTAGCACCCAATGTTCCAATCCTTGGAAAATTCTTAACATTCGTTGAAAATGATAAATCAATATCTGAAAGAATATGGCTCTTTTAAACTTTATCAGAAAAGCTTTGGAAAGTTGCTAAACACCAGGATTAAAGACCTAACTTAGACTCCACTTTATCACCGTTTCATGGTACATCCAAACTGAACGTGTCTCAGTGAAATTGTCTTCAGACCCCAGAGCACATTCCATAATCGTCATATTAGATGAACTTAGATAAGGCCCCCAGGATAAAATATGATGTCTTTAGATTTCCAACAGAAATTTCTTTCAGATACACTTGATTAGGATAATTGGTAGATAGAATTTAAAAAAAAAAAAAAAGGGTATCAGGGGAAAGCTGTCATATCAGGAATAATATTAAAACATTCCAGGCAGGAATCAAAGAACAAAAGTAGCTCTTTGCTTCACTCCAAAGGAAATAAAGAGTTTGTTTCGTCCAGCTGATTCCATTTTAAAAATTAATACTCACTGGACCACAAATCTATTTATCTTAAAGGTCAGCGCCTGCTCTAGTTCGTGCCGCCCACTGGGCTCTCTATGAAGGGAAAGTGCACAACACGGAGTCAGTCACCTCCTTAGACCAAAATCACAACTGCATTCAACATAGGTCTCCTTAAAAACTCTCACTGGGAGCCCTAAGAGGGCTGGGAAATATGGAGACTATAAGTGGGACTCAGGGTTTTATGGGGGAGGGGTAGAGGTCGGGGGAAGAGAGGGAGGGAGGGAGGGAGGGAACACGCAGGAGAACAAGCACAAATGAGCACGTCTGAAGTACCCATTGCATGCAAGAGTATGTCTGTCACAGGACAGAGAGGGCTGCATAGCTATAACCCCCCAAGTGTGATGAGCACAGTCCTCTCTTCCTACAAAATAACCATCTCTTTGCCTCCAGCTTAAAATGAACCTGAACAAAAAAATTTGAGATTCAGAAAGTATCGCTTCACTCTTTTGATATTATTCTTGAGTTCTGCACATCGCTCCGTTTCCCTGTTCCGGCCAAGCCCTGCCAAAACACACAGCAAGGCCCGTTCTCACGGTGCTGCCCGGACCAGGAAGCTCCAGAAAGCCTTCTTGTGAAATCAAAGCTCCATTTGCACACCCGGGAGATTTAGATAAGACCCACATGATGTCCTCAAGGGTTAGGTGCTTCTGGGAAACCCAGTTGTACATGCCGGAGATTTATCTGAGGCTATAAGGGCCACCTTTGGGCACAGCCCGGAATTCTCTCCTCCCTTCTCCTCCAGCAGCACCAAGAGGGCTTGGATCAGGCCCTAAATGGACCCATCACAATATTGACGCCCAGAACCCAAGTCACCTGAATTCCTGATTTACAAAACTTCTTGCCTGTATGCTGCTTTCATTTAAGAAAGGGGGGGGGTGTTGAATTACAAACAGTAACAGACTGATAACAAAAACACGACCATATTTGAGCACTGAGCCTACACCCAATACTGTCCTAGGTACCTGATTCAGTCCTTACATCATCCTAGCGGGCTGGTAGGGTCATCACCATTTTATAGATGAGGACACCAAATCTAAAAGAGGTTACAAATAATTTGCCAAAGAAATGTAGTTTTTAAGTAGAAGAGCCAGGATTCAAAGCCAGTTATCCAGAGGCTGTCCACGTAGTACCACACTGGAGTGGTGGCAAGATTTTCATTAAAAAAGCCACCTCCAGGTCTATTCAGTCTGTGTCCTGAGCACTGAATACCTTTAATGACAATGGGAACTGAAATCTATGGGGTTCTAGGCAGGACATAATTTTTAAAATTTCATCATGTTCATCACACAGCGCTGCGCCAGCAAGAAAGCAGTTCAATGATTGCAAAACGATTTTCCAACCAGCATTACGATTTTGAAGGCTTTCTGGTTGACCCCAGAAAGCTAGGTCACTGAGAGCCCCCACATCCTGAGCCTCCTTCTATCAAAGACCTTCCCAGCGATCATTCCCCAGCAGGTGGGACGGTCCACGGAACTGCACTGCACACGCCGGCCAATGAGGGCTGGCTCTGTCCCCAAATGAGGACTTTCCCCTCACCATTAGCACTACAGCGGCGGGAACTGAATATAATTACCCAGAATACAAACACACACAGAGGATTTTTGTTTCATTGGACCTGAGAGGTAAGGCCCCGTTCTCTCAGGTCACCATGTTTTTTCTTACGACCGAGGGTACACTGTCCTGGTGTCACTTTGAGAACTGTGCTGAGGCATCCAGGAAACCTTGCCCTGCATCCTAGCCAGGAGCACTCCCCATAGGAACCCTAAAGGGGTACAGAGTATCGGGAGACAAAAATACGTGTGGGAGCTGACACAACTGCAGGGTAGGGAGAGATTCGGGAGAGGTGAGACCTCTCTCCTCCCGTCCCAAACCGTTCCCACCACGGAGCTGAGGGCACAAGCTGGGATAGGGCTGATACGGGGAGAGAAGGGATCGTGACTCTTGGACAAAAGGGTTTTCAGCCCCTCTGGAATCTCCAGGCATCTGACTTTTCAGCTTTTTTTTTTTTTTTTTTTGTCATTGGTGTTTATTTTGTGGAGGGCTTATTGAGGGCTCTTTGCTTATTGGAGTTTAAAATATTTGGGAGACTTTATACATATAGAGATTTCTAGAATTCCTTGCAGGGTGAAGAGGTATCATCCTATCCATATGGCTTTCTCAAAGCTCTAAAAAAATTCCAGAGCTTCTGACATTCTTAAAAATAGTTCTTCACCTGAAACACCCACACGCATTCACACATATAACAGGCACCTGCCTTTGGCTTGCATACCTCAGGTGACCAAGGCTGCTACCCAAGAGGCAACTCCTCCTTCCCTGAGTTGGACATGGTCTGCCTGTAGCTCCCACCACCCCCCCTTGTCCTGTCTTTGTCCTTAGTCACTGCAGTAAATAAACAAGTTTAGTCCCTCTACCAGAGTGATGTCCCTGTCTTCCATGACGAAGTTAGCCCAGCTGGGTTTGGAAGCCATCTGTGGTTCCAATCAGACATGGGACAGTTTTACAAATAAACTATTGAGGAAGGAAGAGTCACTTATCTACCACAAATCACTCACCCTATTCTCCTGTAGAAACCAGAATATCAAAAGACTTAAAGTTTCTTATCTTCTCCTGTTTCTAACTAAGTTGTTCCGCAGCCCATCAATGTATTCCTTGGAGGGTTAGAATGCCAGAGCCAAAAGGAGAGATCATAGAGGCCATTTTACAGAGAGAGAAGACTAAGCCCCAGACACTAAATGTCCTGCCTCTGTGCCTATGACCACATTTCCTGAAACAAAAGCAGGGACATGTGGTCTGACAAGCGTGGGTAAGCTTGAGGCGGCCATGAGAACATTTGACACTGGAACTCTTCCAAATCAGTGGGCACATGGACTAGCGCTATGCGAATAAGATGATAAACTATGCCTTCCTTACATACCTCAAAGGATTAATATAAAAAGTACAGGAGATAATACGTATAACATAACATGAGATAAACTACAAAGCAAGAAACATTTCCCATACCTGACCGCCCACTTGCTTCCATCACTCTGTCCTTGCTCCTGGCATGCCCTCCCTACCCCCCATCCACTTTTGCATGTTGAGATCGTAGGATTTAGATCAAATGCCAGAGCAGGAATTTGTGTCCATCTGACCTGAATTCAAATCCTGGCTGTGCCTTTTAGTAGTTCTATGACTTAGAGGAAATTCCCTTTCTGGGACTTGGTTCCCTCATTTATAAAATGATAATAATTGCTATTAGGAATTAAACTAGCAAATCCAAAATTTAGAATATGTTTTAATTTCCGTCAATAGATTATTTTCTAGTTAGCGAACGGTGCATGCATAAATCACACTACAATGTTGTTGATGGCTGCCTTTACTTTCTCAGCCATGTATTTGTCATTTTGGTTCAGGCCCTGCCTTCAGACTCTCTTCCTCTTGGACAGAGTGCACCCGCTGAGTCATCAGAGCAAGGACAGTGGGCAGGCAGGAGTGAAATGGAAGAAAAATGAACGAGCGGGGAATTGAATGCATAAAAAGAACAACTATATCCCCAGCACCGGGCACATAGTAGGTACCTAGTAATTGTTTCTTATATTAATGGAAAACTGAAAATTAAATGTACAAAGCAAAAGGGGAACACAGGATTGGGGGCAAATGGATGCAGAGAAGAGGCAGCAACCTAGCTGAGTTCTGAGGCTACGTGAGCCCACAGCGGTAGGACAGTTGAGAGGAATGGGGGCAAGGATGGGTTCTGGAAGCTTCCTCATACAAAGGTAAGGGTGGAGAATGAAAATATATATAGGGCAGACTTCATGAACGTGTGACCTATGCAGGCACACAGGGCCCTGTGCTCCAAAGGCACCATGCTTGGCTTAATGTTCTGCCGTCACCATCTTGAAATTCTTAATACTTTTTGAACAAGAGGCCCTTCCTCCATCTGCATTTTATACTGGACCCTGCAACTTATGCAGACTTAATTCTACAAAATTCTGAATATACAACAAAGCTTTTTCCACTTACCCCGGAAAAACATTAATTCAAATATTTGAGATGCTTATATAGCCTCATCACCCCCTAGATTGAATAAACTGATTGCAGTAGGGCTTAGAAAGGAAACCGTGACTATGATGCGGGGAGGGCCTGTGGGCAGGGAGAGAGAAGGCAATTTGAATCTGATTTTCCTGGAGAGGCCCCTTTGTGCAGGAAAACAGTTTGCACCAGGTGACACTGGGCTGTTTAGTATGAGCTGAGGCAAAGCAGGGAATACAAGCTGCAGGGTTAGTTACTTGCTGGCATTCCAAGAAACATTAAAAGGAAGGTCACTCAAGTGAGTAGCATCCAAGGGGTTAACTTTTTCCCATGTAGAACAGTAGGGTCTCAAAGAAGTTTTACATTGAGCAAAATATATATACACAATATGACAGCAAGGGGGGCTGGCTTTCAAGTCTCTGTGTAAACATCACGGCTGACTTTGGAGTTCTGGAACTCTTACTCCTGAAAACCTTATATTTTATTTTCAAATGCCATCCCCCCCTGCCAAGAAGTTACATTTTTTCCCTTCTTTAAATAAGCAGCAAGGATAATGGCATGATGAACAAATTTCATTTCTTCTGTTCAGCTTTTTCCATCCCGCGCACGGCCTCCACGGGGCCAGATGGCACCAGAGCAATTGCTAGTAAGTCAATACATCTGGCGACATTCCTGAAATGACAAATCTGATGGAGCAACGTCCAGCTCCTGCACAAAGCCTCTTTTCAGAACACTTTCACCGGTACTCGTCTGCTCTAAGCAGAACCTAATGTGTGAAAACAAAATAAAGTCGAGCTCTTTCACTGCCCCACGCTGAAGTTTCATTTTCGCTGCTTTCATTAATGCAATTCTGTCCTTCCCCGACTTCTGCACCTCAACCTGAAACTGCCTCCCACAAACAGCCTGCTCTGCAGCCTCTAGATGCCGATTGTGTTGGAGCTGCTAAGAGTTGAGCGGACAGCAACAACCCTACCTGTCTTTGCCTCACAGGCTCATTTGGAGAATGACCTGCGGAAAAGCAGCAGTGAGAGCGCTGAGCTTAGCAAGGAGTTGGAACCTGCCCCCGCGCCGATCTTTCACCAGTGCAGTTTATGAGTTAGGCTTCGTGAGTGACCTCTGACCCCCAGAAGGACAACAGTCTGTTAGAGAGCTGCTGGCATGGCCACAAAAACTGATGAGATATGGGCACAAGAAAAAAAGAAAAAAAAGAGGCCTTTTAGAATTTGGAGGTTTGGAAAACTAAAAATCACTTCCCAAATATCGTTCAGTTGGATCTGCCCCATTCAACCAGCACCATTCTATTTTTCGCACCATTCTTCAGAGAAGTCACAACCTGGTAGATGTGGTCGTCTGGTCTACTTTAGCCAACATTTTTTTCATCATCCTACTCAACTGAAATTTATTGCATGCCAACAACGTGTTAGACTTCGGGATGTAGTAAAAAGCAATATAAACATGGTTTCTATTGTTGGAGGCTCACTTCCATAGAGTAAATTACTTATAATCAACTTACTCTAGTAGAAGACAGATAATAAACAAGAAAATAGGAATATACCTGATCATTCAGTAGGGATAAGCATAACAAAGAAAATAAGATGCAACAGAAAGAAAGAGAGAAAGTGACTAGCATGGTAAGTTTGGTGGCTTCAGAGAGGAAGATCAGGAGAGGTCTTTGGCAGGAACCTGAAGAATGAAGCAGCCGTGCAAAGACCTGAGCAAAGAGCCTCCCTGGCCGAGCTGTCTGCCTTGAGCAGAAACCCTAAGGAGGGATGAGCTTGGCTCAAAGAACAGAAGATGCAACGATCCAGGGGCGGAGAAGTCACAGAGGAAGCTGAGGGCTTTGTTGGCCATGGACAGGGGCGTAGATATTACTCAGTTCAGTGGTTCTCAGCAGGGAGCAGTTTTGCCCTGCGGGGACATTTGGGAGGTCTGCAGACATTTTTGGTTACCGTGACCGTGGGGACAGGGATTGCCGCTACTGACAACTAGTTGGGTAGGGGCCAGGGATGCTGCTACACATCCTGCAACACACAGGACAAGCCCCCATGACAAAAACCCTCTGGCCCCAAACGTCAATAGTGCCCATGTTCAGACGCTTTGCTCTTCGTGGGAAAACAATGAAGAGATTCAATTAGGCAAATAGCATGATGTGGAAAAAAAAAAGATACTGGAAAGCAAAATATGATGTGAATATCATCACTGATCACGCTGAAACATTAACTTGCTGGTGAGAACGTTCGTTCTCCTTCTGGAGAAAGGCATATAAACATCTCAGGGCCACAGTTCCACTCCCTAAATGGCCCCATGTATAGGCACCACCAAAGCCCAAACTTCAGCAGCCAACGTGACATCACTTGCCTGCACACGGGTTGCCGAAGACCGTTGAAAACGTAAGCGGCAGGATGCTCTTGACTCGGTCTTGGTGGTGGGCCCAGATGACCCAGCAGTAAGTTACAGGGAGAAAGTCTGTCTCCAGGGTTGAAAGGAAGTTAAAGATTCTGGCCACAGCCAGCCCACTACTTCCACTTTGTAAAAGAAGGCAAGAGTCACTCTGAAATGTAGTCAGTACCAGCAATGTCGTATTTCCTTTCTTCAGGAAGGTACAGTTTTAGAATCACTCAACATCACCAGTGCCTATTAATCACCGAAGGTTAAGATAAATGGCATTTCCTGTGATGCTACGTGAGTTTCCTCCTATGGCTATTAATGTCCTACAGGATCCTCCCAAGCTAACCCTGCTCTTCCTTTCTTACTCCTTATTTCCTCCATCATAAAATATAGAAAACATGTGCCCATATACTTGCTAATATGTTGCTATGAAGCTGTTGCTTGATCATTTTATGTTGAACAGTCTAACACCCACAACTAGATTACAAACTCCTGACGGGTAGAAATGGGATCTGCCCATCTTTGAAATGCCTCCCACCTAGCTGTGCTCCCTGTCCCATGCTCCTTCCTCCAGTTTTGCTGTAAAAGGTTAAACTCTTTGTAATAGTCCAGATTTGTTTTATTAATATGAAGCACTTCTCTCTTTGAAGTCAAACTCTGGAAGAATTTAATAAAGCATGTGGGGTATTTAGCATCTTAGGTAGGAAATGAAAAACATGTTCAAAAGTCAAATCAACTGGCAATTTAGATTACGGGCCCAGCAAAACCGAAGCTATTGTGTAAAACTAGGAGCAATCCTTACATTTGGCAATAAGTTAGGATGTTATCTGAAAGTCAAAAATGCAAAGATTTGTAATGTTTCTGTTCAAATTCTGCTAGAGGCTTGTTTCACCAACTCATTTCATTCATTTCACAAAAATGTTTAAGGCTGTTTTTAAATGCCACCACTCTCTCAGTCTAAAGGTATAAACTATGGCAAAACTACTTTTAAGGACAATTTAACTTAAACTACTTTTAAGGTCAATACCTAATAAAGTCGAAGATGTTATTCCTTTCACATTTTACACTCCAAGAATTCTGCCTCTATAGACAGTTTGATAAACATACACTGCCACGTGCAATGTACCAAACACTGTACAAAACCAAACTGTACCTAAACACTGGAAGAATTTATAGCATATGCGGTATTTAGCATCTTAAGCAGAAATGAAAAAAACATTCAAAAGTTATTCCAATTTAAGATTTACATTATGGGCCTAAGAGGTATATGGGTAAATAAACTATGTTTTAGTTATAGAATTTCATTAAGCAAGTACAATGAACTAATAATATGCATGTATATCAACATTATTCATATAAAGTTTAAAAGCATGTATTTATTACATATGGATACATATGCGTGGTTTAAAACATAAAAACAGACACAAGAATAATATATATCAAGTCCAAGAGGCAGAACTGTGGTCTGGAGGCATTGAATAATAGTGACAGTATTAATGTCTTAAAAACCCTGACATTAACATAGCACATCGACTATGAGAGGGGGGATGGATGAAGGATCACACTTCAGCTACATCTGTAGTGTGTTCTTTGTTTTGTTTTGTTTTTTTTAATGGGATCTGAAGCTAATTTGATAATGCTTACTTTTGGTGCTGGGATGTAAGTGACTGTTTTGTTGTTTTCTAGGCTCTTATTTCTGTTGAAAAGAATAAAATTCTCAAGAGTTTTAAAGTCCAAACTGAAGCCAAGTGTTAAAAGTTAAATCCTGCCCTTTTACCGTCCTAAAGCAAAGAGAATCTCTCTCCTGGTTATAATTTCTATTTCCCCAGTCACCTCAGCCCCAAATTCTGCAAGTTATCCTATTTACCCCAACCTATCACCTCTGCCTGGAAACTAACCTAGGAAAGCCCAATTATTGATTCTGAAGTTGCTCAGAATGCAAAATAATTGAATCATGGGAAAGGCATCTGAGAAAATTCAAAGCCTAGATTTCCTTTTGGTTTGACTTTTTAAAACCAGAGTGAGCAAACACTCCCCACAAAGATGCAGAACTGTGTTCTTCACACCCTGGGGAAGAACCTTAACAGCAACATCAATGCCAACACCCACTGGCACGTGGCAGGCCCTTGCCACCTGCCAGCCTTAGCCCAGTGCTTTCTGCCTTCATCACCCACATAAGCCATGCACCACGTGGGGAAGGTCCCATTTGTTTCCATTTGAATAAAGATGTAATTCTCCCTCTATCACATGTGGGGGAACCAAGTCACAGGCAGCGTAAGTCACTTGTCCAGGGTCACATAGCTGGTAATGCTGGCAAAATCCTATTGATTCCCTCAGGATATTAATCACAAAATCCCTCATCCCTTCCATTCTCCTTGAGCTATAACTAAATAGGTTAAACTCTTGACTGGGTCCTTTGGTATTTTAAGCATCAGGAGACTAGAGAAAGTTGGCCAAAACTGCGGATTTGAGTTTTAGCCTACGGACGCCGACCTGTGTCTTCCTGCCAGTGTTTGGAGCACACGTTCGTTTTCTTGTGACCATCGCCAGACTTGGTGTAGATGAGCAAAAGGGCTAGGCACTGTGGCTGAGTTCAGGGGAGGACAGAGGTCAGCGCCATCCCTAAGGAACCAGAAGGGAAAGCAATAACAGAGAGGGAAGGAGTCCCAATTTTTAATCCAGAAGACACCAAGCTGTAGTGTCTCGTAGCCCACTGGGAATGCCCAAATAGTAGCCATGTCAAGTCGGAACACAGTACCTCCACACGAGGACAGAAGACCAAACCCTGGCTGCCCCACACTGCATCTGGCCTTAAAAACAGTAAGACAAACTACCACTTATTGGGCCCCCTCTTATGCCCCAGGCACTGTGCTAGGTCCCCACCTTACCTCATCTCCCTTAATCATACAGAAACCTGTGGGTTCGGCATCCTCACTTCAGGTCGCAGATGGGAAAACCGCAGCTCAGAGGGGTAAGTAAACACACAGAGCTTCCCAGTGGCAGAGCTGGGATTAGAATCAGTTGCTCTAATTCCAACTCCATGCTCCCTGCCCCACCCCTCACACTGCCTCATCTTCGCAGGGTGCTTCTACTGAGATGAATAGTATCCCCCGCCCTCCAAAAAATGTTCAAGTCCTAACCCCTGGTACCGGCAAATATGACTTTATTTGGAAATAGGGTCTTTGCAGCTGTAATTAAGGCTCTCCAGATGAGATCATCCTGGATTTAGAATCAGTCCTAAATCCAATGACTGGTGTCCCCATAAGAGAAAGAAGATTTGTCACATACAGACACAGAGGGGAAGGCCACGTGAAGAACCACGTGAAGGTGGAGGCAGAGATTAGAGTTGAGTTGCCACAAGCCAAAGAACACCTGGCCCAGCAGCAGGCAGGAGAGGGGCCAGGGACGGATTCCCCCCCAGAGCCCCGGAAGGAGCCAGCCCTGCCAACACCTGAATTCCAGACTCGGGCTCCAGACCTGTGAGCAATACATCTCTGCTGTGTTAAGCCACCAAGTGTGTGCTAATTCACTGCAGCCACCCTAGGAAACCAACACTCAACTGTTACAGGCCCGGAAACTTTCTAGGTCCCATCACAAAACCCTGCAGGTAGACGACCACTGAAAGCAGCATCCTGCTCAACAGTTTACATCCCAGCCGGCTCTTAGCAAGAATGCCCGTCATTCTGCCTTTAGACTCTCAAAGGCGAGTGAGAACACAGTAGAAAGTGCGTGTTTCACAAAGAGCTCGCCATTTCTGCATGTGAGAGTTACAATTTGGTGTAGTTTGGGACTGTGTTTTCACGGGCTAGACAACTGACATGGACAGAGTCTGATTTATAGGGCTGTCTGCTAAGACGCGTCACCAACACACACGGATCTTTCATGCCGTCTCCTCTCCAGGCCAAAAAGGGGGAAAATACAATTATTTGTAAGCACTGTGACACATTTTCCACACACCACCATCTAAAATCTCCAGTCATAGTTGTGATACTTTTAGATACCCTTTGAATTCCAGCAAATCCACATTTTTAAATATCACTGCTTTATGCTAAGCTCCAAGCTGTCAAAAAGAAAATAAAAGATGAGTCTCCTTCCCATGGCCCCACTGTGTGGTCCACTTGAAATTCCCTCCCAAGGAAACTGAAAGTCACCCCAAGCTCTACTTCGCCTGGGGCCTGGGGTACTGCAGAAGTGACAATTGCCATTCTCACGTGGAATAAGGGCTGGTAGGGCCACCCTGTGCGGGAAAGTCAACAGAAGAGGACTCAGTGGTGACCACTGTCACTTGTCATAACAGCAGAGATTACAGTTTTATAGTCTAAACACTTTGAAAATTAATGTCTTCTTGACATTTTCTCATGTCTTTAATGAGGTGCCGGGTTATTAAGTGAGGGGATCTTTAACTGTATTCAAGCTGTGGATGACATTTTTGCACCCAAAATAGACTGCGGGTGACGTTTCTAAATGAGAACGTTGTTATCAAAAGATATCTCACATCTCAAAAATCCAAAGATGCAATGCTTTTCTCCGAAATTCCACTTCACTGAAATGAGTTCTTCATAGCAAATGTGACAGGAAGCCTTGTAACTAATGCATGTGGCCTTACAGAATGCTGCACGTGTGTTAGGACACACAGACAACTTCGTGTCCCACAGCCCTTAGTGCCTACACCATTGCCACGAGTCGCCCAAACTCTAATGCTTTTTGTTTGCAACCTTGAGCCCTCTCCCTCATTCCTACTGTGTAGAATGAACCTCAGGGTATGGGGACTATTCTTGACTTATCTGAGCAGTGCTCTGACCAGTGACGGTTGACCATTTGGCTTTTCTGTCCCTGTTACCACACTCCAAAGTCTAGGGAAAGGCAGCGGCTGAATGTGGGATTCCAAGGGATCTTAACCCGAGTTCACAGAATATATACAGTCCATGAACTTGGGTGGGGAAAACAGCATATCTGTATCTTTCTTAACCTCTAACTGAAGTTTGGCACCTCCTGCAGTTATGAAAGAAGGCAACCAACCATGACAATATGAGTAAGACTGGATATCAGAATATTTCATATCGCATTATAGTTGCTACAGATCTCAGAATCTTATTTATATGCATCACTATTCCCAAGTTATATTAGTGAGTAGACCTGCCTATGGCTCATTATTTAATGCTGTTATTAGAACTATACATATTATGATTTTTAAAGTTTTGTTGGTAATTTTATTTTGCTATATTCAGTTTCCTTTGTCATCCTGTGGACTTTATTTTATGCACTTAAGTATGTTATTCCGTGGCCCAAATATGGGTGAAGAATCCTCCGCAAAATGACCTGCAGCCCAACCTCAGCTGCGCAGCCATATCTCAGCACCCTTCTTCAGCCCCATTGCCGTCTCTGGTTCACCCCTTGTCCAACTCAGCCCCCCTCTCTCAGCAGTCCCCTGTGCCCAGCCAGGAGGACGTTCCCTGCCCCCTCCAGTCTCCCAACCCCAATATGCCTATAGCATTTTACTTCCTATTGTTCTTATCATTAAAACAATCTATTTTGGAAGGAGGATTCCAAATATAGAATGATATGATATTGAATGTGCCTTTTTTTTTAAAGACAGGGTCTCATTCTGTCACCCCAGCTAGAGTGCAGTGGCATCGTCATAGCTCACAGCAACCTCAAACTCCTGGGCTCAAGCCATCATCCTCCTGCTTCAGTCTCCCCAGTAGCTGGGACTACAGGCATGCACCATCACGCTAGGCTAATTGAATATTCCTTTTTCAAACACCCACTGTCTCCATTTTCCTTCTCTCTCTGCAGGCCCACAGAGATGTCTACCACAGCAGCCTTATAACTCAAAGCCCACTTCATCTTCCGGCTCCCTCAGATCCCATCGCTCTGTGTTCTCATTCTAACACTGCCTCCATGACAGAGACTGCTCGAGAGGGCAGGAGGCCTGTGGAAAGCCACAGTGGCACCCTCTGCATGCAGCCACACTTTCCCTCGTCCCCTTCCTGGTGCCTTTTCCTAAGCTGTTCCACCAAGGGCTCGAGTTCCCCACACACTACCTGTCCAAATCACGCCCATCCTCCAAGGCCCAGCTCCCACACTTGCTGCTCCACACACTTGCCCCAAACTCCCTGGTGGGAACGAATCTCTCTTCCTCCTTCCCCTGAACTCCCGTAACCCTTTGGGAATACCTTCCTTTCTGCACCTGTAAAGCCTCTGTCTCACACCAGAGGCCAAATAACTTATCTTACCTCTGTGCGCCGAACAAGAGTACATATATTCATCCCGGAGAAGAACAAGGAATTAGTGCAGGGAATTCCTCCTGCAGGTCGACTCGCTAGAAATATGCCTTGGAGAAAACATCTGGGCAGACACACACGTCTGCCACTTGTCCTGTGGGCACCACCCTCCCCCTCTGGGAATAATTCTAGGCTCTAAAGACGCACAGTTTTAGAACGACATGGCCCCAAACACAAGCTGACACTTCTAGCTGGAGCATAAAATAGATGAAAGAGCGGTGATCCATTCCCGTGCTGGGGGAGTCACGGACTGGAAGGGACTTGCTGAGACGACACTGAGCTCCAGTGTGTTTTGTCTTTGTGCAGTGTCTGCCTGTGGTCTAACTCCAGAACCTCCCCCACTTCTGAGATGTGGCTCCCTCTTCTCTATTTGGTCCCTGTCCTACACCTTGAACCCCTAGAATTCAGGGATGTGTCACTGACCTGTCAGCCCCAAGACCCAGCACCTTGAAGTGACATAAATAATGACAGTGAGTACCTCCAGGTGAGCAAAGGGATCAAAGCTATAAACACCACCTGTTGAATAAATGATGATATTATGTAACTCCTCTTGTCTGAACGTAAATACAGACCTCCTGAAAATACTTCGGATCATCTATTCCCATCAACAAAATTATCATTCAACTGATCAGTGTATAAACTTTCTAAAATGCCCAAATCTGACATTTCACTTTTTTCCCCCATATCAAGAATGATAACGTCTTGGTAAAATGTACTAAGCCTGGCATCGATGTCTTGTCAGAAGTTTTGAACTCATTTTCGAACTAGCTTCTCGTCTCTGCCACCTGCCTTTGAAAGGGCATGTCCTCATTTATTTCTGGCCGCTGGCCTAGAAGGAAAGCAAACCAAATAACAATAACAATGAAATACACACTACATTAATTGCAAAAGGAAATGAGTTTTAAACAAAGCGAATGCTGCAGGCAATGAGTTGCCCGGCTGCGTACTGAGCATTTCAAAGGACAAAATAGAAAATTGGAAAAGATCAATATCGAGGCAGCAGCGATCTGTAGCAGTCATAAATAAAGATGTCTTTCAAGGCACATTAACCACTAATCACATCTTGGATCAAAACTAGCAGAACAGCTCCCGGGCCGTTCGAAGGGGCTGCTGTTGGGTCCTCCTGAAAATCAGACAAGGCAGCCTGGGTTCGTCTCGTGTGGATAAAACCTCCATTGTTTTGCTGCCGGTTAGAGAAATGGGGAATTCTGCAGAGGGTGTAAGCACGTGCTCAGTACTGTGCACTGGGTAACTTAAGGTACCTGCTAACCTGCAATTATCTGGCTCAGAATAGTGCAGATTCTGCAAAGAGAAACAATAAAAGGGAATATATATCATTCCTGAAAAGAGCCTGCTGGGCACTAGCACGGATTACGCCGCTGAGCTACGCCTTGCTATGGAGTTGGATTTCAAGGACTTGAGCCGCAGCCCCAGGCCTCACGGGCAAGGCCTTCCCCAGCTTTTAGGTGAAAGAAAAAAAAAACACAAAACAGGCATGGATCTTGGGAAGGGGCCCTCCAACCTCAAGTCAACCACTCGGTCCGTCTTACAACTAAAGCAATTCAACAACCATCCATGAACTTGCTTCCCAGTAGGGTCTCATATTACCACTCAAAGTGCCGTTTGTGGCTAAGCAGCAACCACCTAGATTGAAAGCAGGTCAGGAATGCAGACTCTCAGGCCTTCCCCAGACCTACTGAGTCGTCATCTGCATGTTAACAAGATTCTTGTGTGATATGTGGGCACATTAGAATTGGAGACGTCCAGGGAATGTGTCCTCACCTTCGGCCGCACAAGAGAATCACCTGGGATGTTTTGGTGGCGACTGTCTAATATTGATGTCTGGGCTCCATGCCCTGAGATTCTTACTGGACTCGAGTCCAGGTGCAGGCACCTGTTCTAAAGAAAAAGTTGCCTGGAAGACAGTAAGTCCCGATAAGGACTGCCGAGTGATCTGCACCGAGGACCTAATGCGCTCGATATGATCACAGAAACTCTGCCTGGGGTCCCTCCGTTGACAAAGGAAGAAGCAGAAAAGGATTAGAGGAGTGAGAAGGGCTTTAAATAACATTGGCTTTCAAGTACCTAGATGAAATTTTCTTTTTCTTTTTTTACTTTTTTTAAGAAAAGCTCACCATATTCTTAGACTTAAAACCCAAGACTTAGAGGCTGAAAGTTTAAAACAAAAAACCTTTATATCTAATCTTCCCTTTGCCTCCTTTTCTCCTCTGCATGGACGAGAACACAGTCACCCACCCTCTAACAACAGGTCTTACTGTCACAAACCTAAGGTGCCGCCCAGTTCAAACACCTGTGCTCCCCTGGGGCTTTATGTCATGACTTGGAGTCTCTCAAATGAGCATTTGTGGATCATATGCAGGTGGTCACTGGGTATGCAAATAGATTATTATAAAAATTGGTTGTAAATAACTGGGTGTGTGCTTCACCCGGCGGGCTGGACTATTGCATCGATCCCATCACACAATCAGATGTACAGTCTATTTCCTAATCAACGACCTAATCCAGATTGTCGAAGCCGTATCTGGAAATCTACACTGAGGTTAACCAGGGTTAACCTTGCCTGGGGAAAGGCTTTCTACCTATGATTTATACCTACAGGCAATAAAAGGAAAGTTTCACAGATTTGGATATATAAAAGTTGTAAAACAAATTGTTTATGGTGTTATTTGCTATGCAAAGTCAACTGACAAACTGGAAGAAAATATTCACAATATATACAACAGACAAAGAGTTAATATCCCCAGTATACAAAGACTTCTTAAAATTTGTAGGGCAAAGGGCTAAAATCCAACAGAAAAAGAAGAAAAAGAAAAAAGATATAACCAGACAATTTACACACACAAAAACTAACACTGACCTCTGAACAAATGAAAAAATCTTCAAACTTATTCATAGTTAGAAAAATTCAAAGTAAAACATTCCTGAGACACCATTTCTCACCTACCAGACTAACAAAAATTTCAAAATATGACAACATATTCTGTTGGTCAGGCTGTGGGGAAACAGGAACTCTTGCACATTTCTGGTGGGAGTACAAATTGGCAAAAGGTCTCTGGAGGGCAATTTGCCCATTATCTAATAAAACTACATAGGCACTTACCTTTCTACCCAGCCATCCAAATTCTAGAAATCTACCTTAAAGACGAACTTGTAACAATATGAAAATACATATGCACAAAATCATTTGGTGCAGCATCTTTTGTAATTGTAAAATCTTGGAAACAACCTTAACGCTCATGCACAGGAGAGTAGGTAAATGAACTACGGTACATCACATAATGGAATGCTATGCAACTATTTCTAAAAAGAATGAGGAAAATCTCTATATGAAGTGGTTTCTAGGACATACTGTGTCAAGTGAAAAAAAGCAGAGAGCAAAAGAGTTCCTATAGTATGTTATCCATTATACTTTAAAAAAAAAAAAGGAAAAGAGAGGATATATTAGTTTGCTAGTGCTGCTGTAACAAAATGGCATAAATTCGATGGCTTAAATCCGTGGTCCCCAACCCCTGGACCAGTCCCGGTCCATGGCCTATTACGAACTGTGCTGCACAGCAGGAGGTGAGCTGCAGGTGAGTGAGCAAAGCTTCATCTGTATTTACAGCTGCTCCCCATCATTTACATCACTGCCTAAGCTCCGCCTCCAGTCAGATCAGCGGTGGCATTAGTTGCAGGAAAACAAGGTCGGGGCTCCCACTGATTCTGCATTATGGTGAGTTGTATAATTATTTCATTATATATTATAATGTAATAATAATAGAAATGGTAACAAAGTACACAGTAAACGTAATGTGTTTGAATCATCCCCAAACCAGTCTAAAGGCCACACACAAGGATCCAGAAGGCCACATGGGCTGCTAGCCCCTTTCACCTTGTGAGCGGATAGTGTGAAGGTGCCATTGGTGAGGAAATAGACCCTCACCAGACACTGCCAGCACCTTGATCTTGCACTCCCCAGCCTCCAGAACTGGGAGAAATATTAGATAAATTTCTGTTGCTTCTAAATCATCAAGTCGAAGGTATTTTGTTGTTCCAGCTCAAACAGAGAAAGTAGAATGGTGGTTCTCAGGGGCTGGGGGAAGGAGTCCTGGTTATTCAATGGGTACAGTGTTTTGGTTTGTGAAGATAAAAGAGTTCTGGAGATGGATGGTGGTGATAGTTGCACCACAGTGTGAATATACTTAATGCCACAGAACCACACACTTAAATGGTTAAAATGGTAATTTTTATGGTATGTATATTTAACAATTTAAAATAAAAGAACAAAAGCTAATAGGGCTTGACCACATCATTAATTTACCCTGATGTGTTTAGAGCTTTAATCTCTTTCATTCGGATTATTCCATCCATCTCTTGCCTGTCTTTCCAGCACCAGCGTTTCCCCCAAATATTTCTTACTCACAATGCCCCAGAGGAATCTCCCAAGGGATAAACATGGTCAGCAGCCCACCCCTACTTAAGGTTTTGGGTGTTGGATGGGGGTCAAGATGTTTCCAAATGAGTTTTCTGTGCAAATGAAGCTTTATTGCTCAGATTCATCCTCCTCATGGTCTCCCATAGAGTAGGAAGGGACACAAGTTTCTACACTGATAGATTCAATGTAAGAGCCATAACCTTTCACCCCAGGAAGCTCCGGCCATCCACAGTCAAACTTCTCACCTTGCTGCTTGGGCGCCTCCCACACATGCTCCTCCTCCCGCCTTGGACTGAACTGTCTTTTCCTTCACTTGCTCTCCCTTGTTCTTCCGACTCCTGGCAGATTTTCCCCATGAAAACCTTTCTCAACAGCCCCCAGACAGAGCTAGCCTTAATTTTCCTGGTCTCCCACCATTCCCCCAGAATGCTGTTCGGAATGATGCTATAGCACCTTGTGCCATGTTTGCGCTGCTGGCTCCCCAGATCGACTAAACTCTGTGAAGACCAGGAGTCTCATCAAACCTAACCCGAGCATGCTTGCCATCAGTCTGCCCCGGGACATGGACTCTGGGGCTAACGCTTGGGTTTCCAGCATCCTTGTCCCCACCCCTCCGTGGCTTCTCTATTCTGATCCTGGCCTTGAATTTCTTCTTAGTCCAGGTTTCTCCAGTTTTCCAAGCTTTTATTTTAATAATACAAGGAATCTGGCTTGCTGTGCTCCATCCACTGTCCAGGGGCCAGAATCCTCAGGTGGAAGCTGCACCCCTGTTTTCTTGTGGACAAGGTTGTAAGACGCAGACACTTGCGCCTCTCTAGACCAGCCACTTCCTGCACAGCATCCCTCCCCTCCCCCACCACCTCCCACCCTGGCCACGCAATGAACCCTCCTGTGGGATTAACACTATCTAGAGATTAAGCTCTGTTACCCAAGTCCACCTGGTTCACTGTTTCCAGAGTAGAAAAGAAATCCAGAAAACTCCTAAACACAACAAAATCATTAACAGTTATGTAATAATATAATCCATAGCCATCTTTCCTACACATCTTAATTTATATGATTATACATAATCATTGCAGCTATTCCCCACTCCCAATAAGGAAGTCCTACACTTTCAAAAGCAAGTTATTTTATTTTTAAAAAATCAGCCACTGTTAACGACCTACAGCTTTTCTCTCTTCTTCTGCCCTCCCTGGTTTATAAGCTACATATTGTGAACAACACATGCTGTGAAAGATATTGGCACTTGTGAAAATTTATGGTGTTTTAAAGTACAAGAAGGGAAGGGAACTGAGGGGGGATCAAGGGAGGGGGACATAAATGTCATTGGGGGAGTTAGTCTCCCTTGGGGCTCCCAGTCATTTACAGATTCATATGAATTTGTTAAATCTGACGGCATCCCTCCTAAACCCTAGCTAATTGAGACTGCTTGCACTAAGGAAATAGGAGTTTTAATATGAGATGAGAAATGGGTGTAATGATTTGGGTTCAGAGATCATCTGAGGGACTAGGGCAGACTGGATAAAAATTTATAGTCAGGGAATCAGGAAATTATGAAAGCACTGAGTGGAGGAGCACAGAAACACCCACAGGGGTTCAAAAATGGCATGAGAGTTTCAACAAAGACCAACTGTGAACTCTGGGAGGCTCCTCAGCCTGCAATCCATGGAAATACTCTTCTCAAAATAAAAATTAAAAAAAAAAGTCAAGAAACACATTCTCACACAGGAGATAGAATCCTTGGCATTGAAAACATCAAAAGCCCAGAACATACTGTATCCTCACCCAAAGGTCACAGAATCACGAGAATTTAGGCAGAAAGAAAAGTTAGACTTGATCTCATCCAATGGTTCTCAACTTTAAGTGAAGAATAATTTTTAATGTCATAAACATAAGACTCAAAAGAATTAAACTTTTTCCCAGTAACTTAATTGGATCCCAGAAGAAAGCTCAAGAATATTTATAGTGATACCAAAATAGCCAGCACCTAACAAGGTAAAAATGACAATGTCTAGTGTCCAAAGATTACTAGAAATGCAAACAGGAAGAAAAACAATCCATAATGGAGAGAATAATCAATTGATTGAAACTGACCCAGATGTTAGAATTAGCAAAGAAAGCACATTAAATCAGTTATTATAACTTTTTGAACATATAAGTTTAAGCAGTGACATGAAAGATTTTTTTTAATCCCAAATTGAAATTTATAGATGAAACTACACTGGGATTAATGGCAGATTAGATATGGTAGAACAAAAATTAGTGAACTTGAAGGCATAACAGAAACTACCCAAACATACAGTTAAAAAAAATAACAAAACAAACAGCACATGAGTATACTATGGGACAATGTCATGCCACCTAATTTATGGATAATTGAAGTCAGAGGAGACGATACAGGGTGACAAAAAATATTTGAAAAGTAACTGAAACTTCCCAAACTTAATAAAAATTATAAACCCACAATCTAAGAAGCTCAACAAATACCAAGCAAAAGAAACAAAGAAAACTACATTAAGACACATCATAGTCAAAAAAAAAAAAAAAAAATAAGGAGAAAATCTTAAAAGCCGTCAAAGAAAAAGATGTGTACAGAGGAACAACAACAAAAGAGTAACAGCATATTTATTATTGGAAACAATGCAAGCCAGAAGACAGTGGAGCAACATCTTTAAAGTACTAAAAGACAATATGTATCAATACAGAACTCTATATGTGGCAAAAATATCTTTCAAAATGAAGGCAACAAAATAAGTAACATAGGATTGGATTACAACTCAAAATATAAAATATCCATGAATCCATGCTAATATAAACGAATAATTGAATACATAGATGGGAGATAATAAACAAATCTCCCATAAAGAATTCCAAATAATTTGTGTAGAGACTGACCTCTCAAGGAAATAAAGCATAACTCCCCACCGCTTAAGTGTGAACTGCTGGAACAACTTCCTTCCAAAGAGTACAGTGTGGGAAGGGACGGGGAGAGGAGGGGAGCAACTTCACATGAAACCTGATAAACACTGCCTCAGCCTGGTGATTAAGGTCCACATCAACAGTCATAAGTCAAGTTGATAGTATGTAACCTTGGTATAATGCAATAAAAAAGGCATTTAACCTGTGTGGTTTTCCCCCTAAAACCCCATCACTCTATCATAAAACAAACACAAGAAAAATACCATATTGCAAGGCATTCTACAAAATATCTAATCAGAATGCCTCATAACTTTCTCAGATGTTCCTTGTTCTTTATGACCTTGAAACTATCACAGCCAAGAGGATCCTAAGGAGGCATGATAATTAAATGTAATGTGGAACCCTGGGTGAGCTTCTGGAACAGAGAGAGGACATTAGGTAAAAACAAGTTAAGGAAACACAAAGTATGGAATTTAATTAATAACATTGGTTCATTACTTGTGACAAAGGTACCACAGTAACATAAGATGCTAAAAATAGGGGAAACTGGGTGTGGGATATTTCAGTACTCTTTTTACTATCTTTATAACTTTCCTGCAAGACTAAAATTATTCTAAAATTCATGTTTTTAAAAATAAAATGAAGGCAAAACAAATATATTGTCAGATATACAAAAGCTGAAAGAATTTATTACCGGTAGCTCCGCAATACAAGCAATGTTAAAAGACATCCTTCAGGCAAAAGGAAAATGATACCAGATAAAAATATGAACATCATTTGGATGGTGACAAATGGTTACTACATTTATAAATATAATATTTTCTTATTTAAATTTCTTTAAAAGATAATTGACTTTTGGTTCCACCAAGATGGATCAGCCCCATTCCTCCCGGCTCTTTTCTTTTACAACTAAACATTCCTGGACATAACTCCACCTAGAAAAGGAAGAGCAAAACAAGCTCAAAGCAAGCAGAAGAAAGGAAATAACAAAGTAAAAAATCAATGAGATTCAAAACAGGAAAATCATTTAGAAAGTCAATGAAACAAAAAGATAGTTCTTAAAAACATACCCAATAAAACTGATTAACCTCTACCAAGATGGACCAAAAAAAAAAGAGAGAAAACACAAATCATCAGTTTCAAGAACAAAACAGGAGATATCACTGCACATCCATTAAAAAGAAAATTAAAAAAAAACTAAAGACAACTTCATGCCCATATTTTGACAACTTAGAAGAAATGGAGCAATTCCTTGAAAATCACAATGTATAATAACTCAGCCAAGGTGAAACAGACAACCTGGATAGTTCTATAACCATTTAAAAAATTGAATTTGTAATTTACAAATTTCCTAAAAAAGAAATCTTCAAGCCCAGATGATTTCACTGGGGAATTCTACCAAGCATTTTAAAAAGAATTAACACCAATTTAACACAATTTAACTCTTCCAAAAAATAAATAAATAAATAAAATAATAGGAAGGAATACATCTCAATTCATTTTATAAGGTCAGTATTATCCTGATACCCAAAGCAGAAAAAGAGTACAAAAAAAAAAAAACTGTAGACTAATCTCTTACATGAACTTAGATGCAAAATTTCTCAACAAAATGTTAACAAGTCAAATTCATCGATACATAAAAAGAATTATACACCATAACCAAATGGGATTTATTCCAAGTAGGCAACACTGGTTGAGCATTCAAAAATAAATCAATATATTCCAGGATATCAGTGGGCTAAAGAATAAAATCATGTGGTTATATCAACTGATACAAAAGCATTTGACAAAATCCAACACCCATTCATGATAAAAACTTTCAGCAAACTAGAAATCATGGGGAGCTCCCTTGATAACTCACAGCCAATATTATGTTTAATGGTGAAAGACTTAATGTTTTCTCTCTAAAACTGGAAAGAAGGAAGACTTGTACATGAATATTTATTTGTAAAACCCCCAAAGTGAGAACAGCCTAAATGTTCATCAACCTATAAATGAATAAACAAATTGTGGTGTATCCGTAGAACACAATACTCCTCAGCAATAAAAGGGAGTGATTGATATACACCAACATGGCATTAATCTCAAAATAATTACACAGAGTGAAAGAAGCCAGCAAAAAGACAACACGCCATGATTCCATGTACATATTATTCCATAAAATGCAAAATAACCTGTAGCAACAGAAAGCAGATCAGTGGTTACTGGTGGGGGCAGGGAGGGAGCAACAGAAGGTGTTACAAAGGGAAACCTCTGGCAGTGATGAGTCCGTTGTGATGGTTAAGGGTATATAAGTAGGTCAAACTTACCAAATTATACACTTTAAATACAGACAACTTATTTGTTATCAATAACTCAATAAAGCTGCCTAGAAAAAAAGTGCTAAATATATCTCGGTTTTATTTCTAATATGATAAATATTGATAGATACCCTCAAACAAAAACACTTAGAAGTCCTCAATTTTTAAGAGTATAAAAGGTCCTCAAACCAAAAAGTGTGAGAACTACTGCCCTAGGAAACAGATCTTGCCTTCTCAATTTTCTCAGCATTAGCTGCCAACCCAACACTGAGCACATGGTCAGTCCCCAGGGGATGTCCGCAGAGTCACTGGGTGAATCTCCCCAGCAGCTGCTTCATCATCCTCTCTCCTCCACTGGCTGGGGAAGTGCTTTTGAAGAGCAGAGAACCCCATCTTCTCTTACAGTAAAGAGAAGACACTCTTTGTGCCATCTCCCCAAGCTCCAGCCCTCCTGGGGGGCAAACTCTGGGCCTGGGACTGACTCTCCAACAGCAAAGCCAGATCCCCTGCCTAGGCCAACACAAGGCGCCATATGCCAGCCATGGTGGCTTTAAGAGACACTGAGATCCCAAAAGAAAAGAAACCTGAGCAACACGTCCCGTGGCCTGGGAGCCCCGAGACGTTCCAAGCGTCCTCCCCGCCCCTTTGGGGGAGCAGCTCACCCCCTTGGCTTCCCTGCAAATGGGGCCCATCTCCTGAATAGATAACTTCTGGAGGGTTCCAGGACTCAGGCTTATCTGGCCCAAGACAAACAGGCAGGAGCAGTAGGCGTGTTGCCTCAGACTCTAAAGTGCTCCCAGATAAGCCGGCACCTGACAAAGAGGCCTATGTTCCTCCGGGCACACAGCCTCTGACAGTCACTGCTTTTGTACCACTGGCTGAAAGTGGGTTGGACGCTAGAAGCCTCTACGATTACTACAAGATCGTGTCCTTTAAACTCAGTGGCTCCTGGGCCACAGATCTGGATGGCAAGCTGTCTGCTCTGGGTGAACTCTTAACCCGGGGAGGAGAGAGACAAAGGAGAACAAGCTTCTCCCAGTGTCATCCAAGGCCTGCTTATCTCCGTCCCTTTTGTATCACATATGCCCGATTGGAACCTGGAGAACACCCACAAACGCTAGGCTCCCGTGCCCCTGACTGCCTGAAGCCCCAGGTTTATGGGTGGACTCTGCAGCCCAGGCACCCCCACCTCCCCCACGGCCACCTTCCCCCTGACGCCCCAGCGGTCAGCTCCCCACAGCAGCACGGGCTCCGCAGGTGCTTGCTGGCTCGGCGTCTGCACCAGCTCTCTGAGCTGTGCTGAGAGGTGTCTTCACTCGGCCCCGGGGGCTTAGGCCAGCCCCATCCAGCCTTCTCCTGGGGGGCAGGGGTAGGGGGGTGTCAATGGGAGGGAGAGTTTGGCTCCATGACAACTCATTGAGCCTGTGCCCAAGGTGACAGTCAGAGAAAGAAAACCAAAAGCCAGTGGAGCTGTGAAAGCAGGCCTCTCCCCTGCAAACTCGCCTACACTTCCCTTGGTTAGGACTCCGGCCAGCAGCAGGGGGCCAGCAGCAAACCCTTGTCAAGCAGGCAGAGAAGAAATGCCAGGGCCGGGCTCCACAGGGAGAGCCGGGGTGAAGGGAGGGAGCGGCGAGGGTGAGAGAGTAGGTGAAGAACATGAGAGGAGTAGCTTACCTGGGGGACGGGCCTTGCTGCAGGGCCGTGGTCTGCAGCATTATCACCTGGAAGCGTGTGGGAAACGGGGATCCCCAGACCCCACCGCAGACCTGCTGCGTCAGAGCTGGGCCGGGCCCGCCGGCTGCTTTTAACCAGTGTCCCAGCTCACGCGGGTGGGGGCAGCAGTTCCCAGCCTCGATGACACACTCGTTTCACCTGCGGAGGTCCGCAGCCCAAACCAGCGCAGCCTGGGTCTCATGTCAGAGATCCTGATTTAATCATCTCATTGATTGGATGGGTCTGGGTACAGCCTGGGCATCTGAATTTCAAGCCTGGCCAAGTGTCAGGAGTTTCTAAAAAGTGCCCTTTCTGGGCCCTCCCTCTGCACATAAGGAATCAGAAGCTCCGGGAGAGGCTGAGCTTTGCATCGCTGGCAAGTGCCTCCCCCTATGAGATTCCAGTGCACTCACTGGCTTTGCGAACCACTAGCCCAGGAATTTTTCCCAAAGATTGGCAATTCCCAGCCTTGTCAAAAATGCCCAAGGTTTCTAATGTAGCCCCAGACCCCATCCAACCAACAGGACATTCACTCAGTCGTCAACAAGTAACACCTTGCGTGCCTATTTGTGGCCCACAGGCCAATCTCTTACAAAATACAAAAACAAGTGATATGAATCTGTAAGTTGACCACAGTTTATAACGAGAGAGTGTGGGGACAAGGAAAATAAGAAAGAGAGATGGATAAGGAAGAATTAGAGAGGTGACTTTTTTCTTAATACAAGGGGGAAATGCAATAAGGTGAGTGAGTCAGGAATCTCTTTGGAAATACCCAGGAAGAGCTGCCCACAAGAATAAGAAGTGTGTTTCCCTTCCCACGCCACCCCTCCCCACTCATTCCTGGGGAGGTTAAACAAATAATTTGTTTTGTCTTTTGAAAGGGGGTGTAGAAATCTATCACCAGGGAAAAATATTAAATAGCAGTGAGCCAGCTGAGATGCTTCCAATAAAGATAAAGGCCAGAGACAGAGTAGACAAGGATCGAGATGAGGGCGATGACAGAGATTAACCTGTGAGTTACCTGCCAGCTCCAGCTGCCGAGGCCGGGAGGGCGAGGCCCGAGAAGTCGGCAGCACTGGGAGCCTTGTTCTGGATGGAGTCTCCGCCACGCACCAGCCCAATAAATAGGAGTATTGTAATTACCTGTTTACATGTCACTCTCCCCAGCTAGACCATGGGCCCCTGCAGAGCGCAGACTACTGTCTCCTGGCCCCTGGCTCCCAGCATCTGGCACAGATCACCTGGCAGGAACCACCTGGCAAGTGATTCTACAAGACTTCTTCCAACCCTGTACGTAAATAGCCTATTCTTCAGAGGGGATTGAGAAAGTTGCATAAAATCCTGGCTAAGTTCACATACACCCGGATGGCAGAGGTGGAACAGGCAGGGAACTGCATTATCTGAAAGGCCAGCACCGCCCTGTGTCCATCCAGAACAGCAGAGTGGCCTTACTTGGAAACAGGGTCTTTGCCAATGTAATGAAGGTAAGAATTGAGATGAAATCACGTGGAATGGGGGGAGGCCCTAAATCCAATGAGACTGTCCTTATGAGAGACAGAGAAGGACACCAGAGACACAGAGAAGCCCTGTGAAAACAGAGACAGAGATTGGAGCTATGCTGCCACAGCCAAGGAGCACCTGGAAGCTGCAGAAGCTAAAAGAGACAAGTCAGGATTCTCCCCTGGAGCCTCCAAGGGCACATACGCCTGCCCGCACCTTGACTTCAGACTTCCAGCCTCCAGAACTGAGAGAGAATAAATCCTTCTTGTTCCAAGCCATGCCAATTGCAGCAATTTGTCATGGAGGCCCTAGGAAACGCATACAAGCTATACCTGCATTTGGAGTTTAGTCCCCACAACAACCTGCCAGGTGGGCAGTGGTGTGTGTGATTTACTAGTAAGGAGGACTGAGACTAGCTAAGAGTGTCACTGGAGTTGACATCGCCAGGAACAGAAATCAAAGAAACATTGCTTTCCTATTCTGGTAGAAAACAATTCCAAACAAAGGAAAAAGAACTGCCGCTGTGCAGCGAGGACAGATGCCGGGAATGCAGCCTGGAGACGGGAGCGTCGTAGAAAGCCGCCGGGATGGCGCAGCAGTGACCATTACCTGCCAGGCAGCACCGCAGACACACTCCGAGGAAAACACTGTCCACGACGCTCCTGCAGGACTGCAGTGTTTATAGGGAAAGCCTCACCTTTTCAACTACAAAGACCAGGAGAGACAGGACGCATAATCAAAAAGAGCACATGAAAGGGAGAGGCACATATGCTAACCATAATGTGCTATTTCTACTTAGAGAAAAAGAAAAAAAGAGCCCACATTTTTCTAGCGTCAATGTCTCCCGATTCTGTTTCAAGATGATAGTAAAAAGCTACTTGGATCTGACACAGGCATGTTAAGATCTTAAGAAGGCAAGAACGTAATAAGGGAGACGTTAAGAAAAACAACTTTTCTTCATTCTTGTTCTCGTTGGCACGTCTTTGAAGAGTATTTAAAGTGGCTGAAGCACTGGAAAATACGGTCTTCCATATTTGGAATTCCTCTTTTTCTCCCACACAATAGAAAATGCTTAAAACTGTAAGTGACATCCCCATTTGCCCCTGAAGTTGTCTTAAAAGATTTTAAATCTCCTGAAACACAGTGGATAAAAAAAAAAGACAAAATGATCCCAGTTGTCAAAGAACCTGCTTCTCTGCCTCCTCGTCCATGTGTGAGATTGGAGAATCTTCCACTGAGCATTCAGGGTGCAATGGGGTGGTGGAACCAGCACTGGGAACTTCAAACTCCAGCTCACTGATGCCAGCGACCATGAGAGACCTTTGTTTTTAAAGATCTATTTAAACTGCTACTCTGCACGTTCTGGACACGGCTTTGCCCCTCATGCCTCAGCCCATGCCCCACCCCCACTCTTCCATGCAGCCCTCATTGGATGGAGGAATGTTGGGAGCTGTGGACCACCATGCAACAGGAGACAGGGCAGGGCTTCAGAAGAATTGCCAGATTAACAAATAATAACACAGGATGCTCCAAATAATGCTTGGGACATACTTATGCTTAAAACAAGTATTTGTTGTTTAAAATTTAAATTTAACTGGGCATCCTGTATTTTTATTTGCTAACTCTGGCGACCCTAGTTGGGAGGCAGCCAGGCCTGAATTTGCATGCCAGTTCTGCTCCTAGTTACTATGCAAACGTGGCCAGGTCAGCTAACCTCTCTCACAGTCCGTCTCTTTTGCTGTATAATGTGGACAACTCCCAGCCACCTACAGTATGACGCCCCGATCATCAAAACAGGGCTATAAGGGGCCCCATAATCCATCCTTCCAGGTGTGTTTCTTGGTACCCCATTCTTTCTTTACGCTATAGCAACTACAAGATGCTTCCAGATTCCCTTAGGAGCCATACTTTCTTACATCTATGCTTTTGTCTGTGTGGTTGCATTTGCCTATTAATAGAATATTATCCCTAATCTGAGCACATATGCCTGCACGCGCACGCGCGCGCACACACACACACACACACACACACACACACACAGAGTCACCTACATGCCCACTCAAGCTGTCCGAGCTTGAAGACAGGCAGAGCGAAAGACTCCTCTCTATTCAGCATTTCATTCTATTCGGGCCCTCAACAGACAGGATGAGGCCACCCACATTGGGCAGGGCCATGTGCTTCGCTCAGTCCACCAATTCAAATGCTAATCTTGTCCAGAAACGCCCTCACAGACACACTCAGACATGATGTTCAACCAAATATCTGGGCACCCATGGTCCAGTCAAGTTAACATGTAAAACTGACCATCATGGGAGAAATCAAATGCTGTGGTAGACAGAATTCTTAGAGGGCCCCCTTGTCCCCCTTGTCCCCGCCCCCTGGTGAACACACCCTGCACAGCCCCTCCCCCCAGGTGTGAGAACAGTGTATACGATGAGATAGTCAGTCTCTTGAGTAGCTTACATCATAGGCAAAAAGGACGGATAGTCACTCCTACTATTACGTTACTCTAAGCAGACAGGAGTGAGAGTCATCTTTGCTGTCCTTGAAGAAATGAGCTGCCATGTTATGGGAGGCCTCTCAGGGGACCACGAGGCAAGGACTGCAGGTGGCCTTTAGGGTGTGGGAACAGCGCCCAACTGACCACTGGGCAGAAAGCAGAGACCTCAGTCCTACAACCACAAGAATCTGAATTTTGCCAATAACCACATGAGCATGGAAGGGGACCCCAAGCTCAGGAGGAGAATGAGCCTGGTCCACACTGGGACCGCAGCCTTGCAAGACCCTGATCAGAGGACCTGCTAAGCTGTGCCCAGTTCTTGGCCTGTGGAAAAACTATGAGATAACAAATAGGTGTTGTTTTAAGCTGAAAAATTCATGGTAATTTGTTATGAGGCAATAGAAAATTAGTACAAAGGCAAACTGAACATTTTTAAAGTGAACAAATTTTGAAGAATCATGTTTCCCAAACTTCTGCCTTTTGCAGTCTATCTTTGCAGCGACTTCCACTGTGCTCACCTTCCACCCGGACGCTGCACTGGTGATGGAGGAGGGCTGCCTGAGACAGACGCCAGAGCGCAGCTCGCCTCAGCCCCGTCTGCAGCTACAGCATCCCTGAAATCAAAGTTTGCTGTGCCAGCCATGAGGGGTTTTTAAAACTCAAGTACAAACAAAGCAATAGCTACTCAAGTGAAGATGTGTGTATCTGTGTTAGCCCTAATATCATAAAATATTTGCCCTCCGGTGTGAGTCCCACATTCTGGAAGACACTGCAGTATAAATGACACCGTGGCCTTTAGCAACTCATGGGAGGGTCTTTAGTCTCCCCCCCACCCCCAGACACACCCTAGGCCTTGTCACGGCTCTCAAAAGCCATTTGCTGTTTTCTGCTAACGAGTGACAAATGAAGTTGCAAACAGGATCAGCCCAGCAGTTATCTGTCCTCCCAGGTCTTTTGTCACTCATGGTAAAATGTTCATCATCGTAGGTCTTTGTCAGGTCACAAACTCGTCCTTCCAACCACCTGAGAACAAAACCAGAAGCTGCGCGTCATGTGCTGACTTATCATTTCCAAGGCGTGAATCTAAATTATGTCCACTATGAGGCTGGCAAGGGTCTCATCAGACCTCTCCACAGTCATATCTGTACATGCCTTGTGTTCTCTGCTCACACATAAAAACTCCAGGAAAAACGACACTGAAAAGCTGATTGCTAATGCTTGTGAAAGAAGTTAGAAAGTGTTTGTGTACGTACATGTGTGTTGACAAACGAGAATGCTGAAGAAAGACATGGTTTTTAAGCAGAAAATAGATGTTTTCAAGGACCTGAAGGGACAGAGTGAATATCTCCAGTTTTTGCAAGCCAACATTCATTCACCCTCTGGTAAGAGTCCCTGGTTTCTTCTAGAAAAGAAGGTCTTCCCCATTCTCAGTCTATGGACTGTTAGGTGAAGTTGACTCTACCCATGCACCAGGGCAAGGCAGGTGACTACGACCTGAATCAAAGCATCACATGCCCCTGAGAACACATAACCCAGTTACCGTCATGGAAATGATGAGTCTTGTTGGGACCATGGAGGGAACATATCCTTTTACAGCTGGACTTGAACAATGAAGATGAAGGCTGTGGGCTCTGAAGCTACCACATAGAGCTAGAACATGAAGTCAACTCAAGGAAGAACAGAACTAAGAGATGCCAAGGGACCAAAGCTTAATGACATCAACTGTGTCTTGGATCAAGCTGTATCTGAAGCTTACGTTTCCACCCATCACTTACTAGGTTCATACATTCCCTTTGTTTATTTTTCAGTCACTTGCAACCAAAATGTCCCTTATTAGGACAAGAAGTCCCTTCAATTTGTTTTTGGAATATTTTGTTGCCTTTTACGGACTTATTGATCCATGACTATGGGATTAATCAAGGCCTCAGGACACATCTTTCTTGAACATCAAGGTTGACTCTACTTTTAGAGAATTAACCATTCTTCCCCTGTTTTGTTCTTTACTAATTAATGATTATTTATTTAGGAATGCTTTCAGCTCCAGGTAACAGAATGCCCCACTGAAGGTAGCTGACACTATTAGTCACCCATAACAACTGGGCTGGAGGTTAACCATCTAAGGGTTGGTTAGGCAGCTCAACGATACCGCTGAAGACCTCAACTCTTTCTGTCCTTCTGCTCTGCCACCCTTACACATTTGCGAGTCTCTCCTCATGATCACAAGATGACTACTGCAGCACCGGACATCAAGTCACCACATGACAGTGGCCCATCCAAGCAGGAAGAAAGAGGGTAGGAACAAAAGAGTTTTCCCCCTCATAATGCTCTACCTTTATGTCAGGAAGGAAAATCTTGCCCAAAATTGCTTTCATGTTCCCCATCAATGGCCAGGTCTGAGTTATAGGGTTCCTCATAAACCACTCACCAGCAAAGAAGGATGGAATTTCCATGGTTGGCTTAGACCAACCTTAACTGGTCTAAGTCTTCTCAAGGAAGAAGAGACAATAGCTCTGGGGAGGCATCTACCATGGAGGTCTTGTTAACCTACCTTCTTGGAAGGAAGACTTATAAGAAGAAAAAACACCAGGCAGGTGAATTCCAATTTTATCCAAGCCAAGCTCAGCGTTCTTCTTTACCCTTAAAATAAGATCAGAATGAGCCAGAGGGAAAGGCACCGATGTTAAAAACTATATTTGGATCCCCTGGAGCTGGAAGAGACAAGTGGCAGCCAGAGGGCTGGGCCTGGCCCATGCACAACTTTATCTGCCCCTGGCAATGAATTCTAAAAATACAGACCTCTGACTGTCACCTATTTTAAATAGCAAACTCCACATATATAATCTCTACTCTTTCCTTGCTACAAATTAATTTTTCATGAAGAGGAAGGAATGACAGATACATTCTGCTCTAGCAGAACAAGTAAAGGTGACATTCTGAATCTTGGAGCTAGCATTTCCCAGCTGCGTGGCCTGGGCAGGCCAGTCCTTTCCTCTGGGCCTCAGTTGTCTCATCTGTAATATGAAGATGTTAATAATGTTCACCTGTATGTGAGAATTGCAGACCAACACAAGACAATTTCGTTATTCCCAATAAGTAGGTTCTTTTTGGTAAGTATCAGTAGCCTCCAACAGTCATATGTAGATGGGGCCATAGTCTCTTCCCAACAACCTTCCTTCTGGGTTATAATGAAATCTAGTCTCAGACTGAATTCTGCCCCAGATACGAACATTTATTAGCAAGCTAGCAGAAAAACAGTTACACAACCTATTCTGTAAACTTGACAACCTCTTAGCTGTCCTTTTAGGTGGTTCAATTGCACTTGCATGAAAAGGTCCCTCAAGGTCAATGTTAAAATATCCAAGCTTTGGACACAAGCAGCAGCAAGAACCCTCCAAAACCCTGGCTGGACTGATCAGTTCAGAATCAAGCCTGGGGCATCCTTACAAAGGATATAGATTATTGGGCTCCCAATAGATTCTTCTACCTGCTCATGCAGCAGGAAGATTCCCGTATAATATCACAGACCAATCCATACACATTGAACGCAAGATTTGTCAATAGACAGTAATTTCTCTCATCTGTCATGCTATTAACAAAAGCCTCTGGTTTTGATTGTGAAGATAGTTAAAGCCCTGCAGTAGTTATTTCTAGACAGTAGCCTTTGGAATGATCTTTCAAATACTAGCTGATCATCTCTGGGTGAGTCACTGGAGCTTCATATGAGATAATACATGAAATGCTTTGGACAGTCACTGGTGAATGGTAAGAACTCAGTGCATGGTGAGTGCTACTCAAATTAAAAGCCAAAAGTGAATTTCTACTCACTTTCACTTGAGGGAATTGTCATTGCTGGTGTGTGTTCCCGACCTCAATTTTGTGAACACTGGAAGAAGACACAAGACTCCTGGGTCAGAGACCAAGGATTTTATTGCTCTTGGCACAATAGGCAGCGTGAACTGCATTTTTATAATGAGCTCTAAGCACACCTGCCTGATGGTTGAGGTAAACATTATCTTCATATTACTGGACAATAAACAAACATTTTTTGGTCCGCAGGTAAACACTATCATCCAAGGCTGTTCGTTAGATAAACATCCTTGAATAGACAGTCTGGAACAAAGGCTACGCGTGCCTCTGCTCACAAGATGTGTGGAGAATGTATCGATCTCTTCCTGTCTCCTCTCAAACTTGACAGTTCAGTTGGGCTCATCATCTTGCCCTCAAAACAGTTTCTCTTAACATTTGTGTTTCTCTTCCTGAGACGACTCCCCCGCCACTCACCTCCTCTCTGTTCCCTTCCTGCTATCTCCACCTGCATGGACCACTGTTACCTTTATACTGAAAGGTACCGCACACTCCTCATGGGCGCTCTTCCCACGCCCCCTGCCCACTCCGCCTTCTGAGAACGCAGCTCTGATGGCATCATGCCCTGGTCACACTGCCCGTGGCTCTCCACTGCCTCCTGGGCTAACTTCTAACTCCCTCACTCTGCATTCCTTATTAAATAAGGAACATCTTGAGGAGAGGGAAACTGGGCCTTACTTATTTCACCAATGCTTAGTAATGCATATTCGCAGATTAAATTGTATGATGGTTTCCTAGCTTTCCAGTCTCCAAAGGGAAAAGACGTTAAGTGTCCACCAAGCATGGGATAAGTCCGGGAGGAAAAGAGCAAGCCGGAATAAGCCACTAAACAGCATATTTCCCTTTTTATGGTTTTTTGCTTTGTTTTGTTGCTTTGGGGGGGGGTAGGTGTCTGCATTTGGGACTTTTGATTATTTATTTTGTTCAATAGCTACAGAAACCTTTGTTCAGTCAAAATCTACCCTGGACACCCAAAATGTAGGTCTCCGCAGAGGAGTGAAGAAGCACACTCCCTGGGCATCCCTTCCCCATGGCTTCCAGCCGGAGGAGAGGGGCTGCTCCTTCGCTCTTTTAGGAGGAAGAACTGAAACCCTGCACTCAGAGAAAAGGTGCCTCAAACATGAGATGACCTTCCTTACAGGACGAAGCATAGCACGCTTGGTCTGACAAGTATGATTGTACTTGTAGGAGTAATATTTTAATTCAGGTCTAGTCTTTTTCAAAAATGCAAGGCATGAGGAGTGTGTGTAAGGAGCTCCAAGGGAAGTCCAGTCATTCCTTTCCAAGTAATCCTCACCAGCTACAAGAGGGTGACCCCATATCCCCTGTTGACCCTGTTATCCAAGGTCAGCTCACACATCATTAAAAAGAGTCAGTTCCAAGTCATGGGCACTTTCCCCTAAAGGCCCAATATTCTTTTGCCATTAGCATCCTGTGTTGCTCAGCATCCTCTGGGCTTACTGGAATTTCTCTGAAGCATTTCAGATTCCTCAGGAATAATTTTAAAACATTAGAATTTCAAATAATAGCCTCAGGAGTGAGTGGCCTGTGTCTGGCTCTCGTCCCCCAGACCTAGTCTCATGCCACCTAAAACAGCGTGGCCTGCCATCCTGCAGCAGGCTGTCATCTCCCATCTGAGGAAGGACAACCAGATCAGCTGCTCCCCTTCCCCCTCTCGCCCCACATCAAAGCCAAAGGAACCACTATGAAATAGCTGGGGTGTTTAAGCAGAGTTGTGCGGGAGCCGGCTCTCAGCAGCTCGTGAGAATGCATTCTGCAGGTCTCTCCCAACTCTGGGCAGTGATGTCACTTTGACAGCTTGAAGTTAGCCACAGTGGGAGTATTTACACCATAGAAATCAGCAAACACTACAGGTGAGGGCTTTTCCCATCTCACTCCAAACCCCCACCCCCAGAGCCTGTTGTTAAACCCCTACTCCCACCCCAGAACCTGTTGTTAGCCATTTACCACCACACCACTGTTTATTTGACAGCTAGCTGCAGCTTTTTTTCACCTCTCCTTCAACACTGATAAATAGAAACTCAAACAGCCCATAATTTTTGCTTTGTAGCAATTATAGTAAAACTTCCACAAATTCCAGAAAATTAAAGAAGCATGACCTCTCCTGTTGAGAGCGTGGGCCGCCTTCCTTTTATCAAGCTCTGTCTTCTAGAACCATCTCTCATTTCATCCATTAAAACACTTCCTAAGCCTTTCTCCTTGAAATGTACAATAAAACAAACTCGTCTTTATTGCTGTCTCTCTCCGGGCCCCCTTGAAATTACATTTTCCAGTCTACAGCAATCTCCTCTGCCCCAAGGAAGCCTGTGAGAGGAGCGCCAGGTTTGATCAAGTTTCACTCTGTTTTCATTTGCAGTCTTGCATGGACTCACATTCAAGAATTACTTTGCTTTACGTCTCTTAAAAATCTCCAAGTTTTTGTAAGGGCTTGCCTCATGTGCTTCAGGGGGTTACGTTGCGTGATGAATTCCCAGCCTCTGTGACTCTGTTTTAGCATCAGAGAAGCACTCTCCTTTGTGCAAACCAAGGACACTGAACTAGCTTAAATGTGCACCTGAGCTCACAGTCCATACCTGGGGCTGTGCCAACGCAGAATGCAGGTATCTGTTCTCACCACAAAGAAATAGAAGCACCAAGTAGTTAGCAGGCAGAAAGTCAGGGCTGAGCTAGCTGCCAAACCAATTTTCCTGAATATTTCATTTGTGCCTCCTGTGACCAGAGGCTTCAGGCCCCTCTACCAGTGAATCTGCAAACCCTCAGCCTGTCGGGGGACCACTCGGACCTGTAGCCAGTGCTTGTCTGGAAGCAGGATGTCCCTTTTTGCCTGCTGCAATACTGATGTTCAGCTTCAACATAGCTGTTAAGAAGCAAAGTGGTCTCTGGCCCCCTGCCACCCTCTCCCAGAGTCCCTCCTCTCCTCCATTCTGCCCCCACGACCCCACTCCACAGGTTCCTCACTGGTGTTGTCTGGTCTCCACGAGGCATTAGCCCATGAAGATGTGAGCACATGGCCCCTGACAGGAAACTGCTACAGCCAAAGCTCCTTCACAGCCCAGGAGTGAAGCTCCTCGTGGACTTCAGTGGCTGGACAGGCAGGTGGGATGGAGAAAAAGAGGACCTCCCCACGGCCCAGCCACACATCGCAGGCAATCACCGGCTCTGGCTCACGTGGGGTCTGCTCAGTGGAAGATGCCACGTGGCTGGAATTAACTATGTAAATCCTAGCAGGGAGGAAACAGGCCGTGCACTGAGTTCATCAGGGCCACCACTCCTCCAGGCTTGAGGGTCAGAAGGAACCCACAGGACCATCTGCTTCAATGTCTTCCCAACCAGGAGCTTGTGGATCAGGCCAGCTTTGACCTCATTTCCAACCAGCAGGCAGAAGTGGCAGTAGCTGGGAAGGAGAGACCTGAAGGTGGCTGAGGTGTGTGTGTACCTGTGTGCACATGTGCACACGAGTGAACGTGCTTGGGCGTGTAGGCAGGGAGCACGTGGCTGTCATGAGCCAACAGAGCCGAGCTGATGGATAGACAAAGAGACAAAAAAGGTCACCCGCTCCCCAGTGAGTCATCAGAAGTTCCTCCAACTGCGTCACCAACTGAAAGAGGTTAGAAACCTCTAATGCAGTAGAAGCCACAGTGAAATGATCCTAAGCCTTGCTGAAAACCAGCTTTTCAGTAAAACCTCATGTACTCATTTGTCTCTGAACAGCATCCAGACCCATTTTTTCCATTCAAAGAATTTTCAAACCCATTTCCTTTTGCAAACATCATTCGAATGTGTGTGTCGTGTGCATATTATGCGGTTCAGGGCCTGGAGGCAGTATTTTCTGGTTGTGTGTGTGTGTGTGTGTGTGTGTTCTATCATGATGCTTGGCCTTTTTCTATGCTTGAAGCAACCTTTTACGGGCATAAGTACACAAGCCAAATCCCAGTTTGGCAGACCAGAGAAACAGCTTAGCACCACGATGTACCCACCCAGCTCAATTTTGCACCACCAGAAAAAATAGCTCTGTAGCTGGGCACTGGGCTTTGGGATGAAAGCAGGAATTTTCTGACCCACAGCTCAACCTCAGAACCACAGGGCCAAGTACTCAGAGGAGAGAGCAGATATAGAAACTTGGTTGATCATCCTCAGTTGCTAAAAAAAATAGAGTTCTGATGGCCAAAAGAACAATCCAGGCCTGAAATACTCATTGCTGTTGCAAAACAATTCAAGGAGCTTAGATAACACAGAGTTCTGTTAATAGTTTTTGAACAGCATTGGCCCAGGGTTGTGGGGATCTTCTGGTTATACCTAGAGTCATCCCATGTTAGAGCTGAAAGGGACTTCAAAAACAACATAGACCCCATTGGTTGCCCCCAGGGTAAAAGGCAGCAATGATTGGGAGGGCAGTCAAAGGGGGTTCTGGGTGCTGGCATTATTCTATTTTTCCCCTGGGTGGTACTGACACTAACAAAGCCCAGCGCATGCTTTGTGTAAAATCATATGTTCTGTGCACATTATTGTATCTACGTTAGTTTTTTTAAAAGATTGTTCAGTCCCATCCCTTCTGCTGTGAACAAAATGGTGTTTTCCCAAAATTCACATGTTGAAGCCTTAACACCCAAAGTGATCGTACTTGGAGACAGGGTCTTGTCTTAGTCCATTCAGGCTGCTATATAACAAAATACCTTAAACTGGGTAGCTTATAAACAACAGAAACTTATTTTTTCACAGTTCTTGAGGCTGGGAAGTCCAAGATCAAGGCACTAGCAGATTCAGTGTCTGGTGAGGGCTCACTCTCTGCTTCACAGATGGTACCTTTTTGCTGCATCTTTGGTAGAAGGAGTGAACAGCCTCCCTTGGGACTCTTTTATAAGGGCACTAGTCTCATCCCTGAGGGCTCTTAATAACATTGCGTTGGATATTAGATTTAAACATATGAATTTTTGTGGGGACACAAACATTCAAACCAAGCAGGCCTTTAGTATGTAACTGAGGTGAAATAAGGGCAAGGCCCTGACCCTGCACAGTTAGTGTCCTTCTAAGGAGAGACACCAGAGAGCCTTCTCTGTCCATGTTCAGAGGAAATGCCCTGTGAGGGCAAAGCAGCTGTCAACAAGCCGGGAAGAGAGCCCTCACCAGAAACCAAATGCTGCTAGGCCTCGATCTTGGACTTCCCAGCCTCAAGAACTGTGAGAAAATAGATTTCTGTTGTCTAAGCCACCCAGTCTGTGTTGTTTGTTATAGCCCCCTGGGCAGGCTAAGACATCCTCACTTTACAAAAGAGCCAGGTGAGACCCACACAGTCAAATTGGAGGAGCAGGCGGAGGATTAGAATTCGGCACCCTCACTACCAGTTAAGTTCTCTGTCCATTATAATCTGGTGGTTAACACACAGCCTGCTGTGTTACACAGGTTTGTTGTATGTTTCCAAATGGATTGGAAACCATCAGCAAGGACTGTATCTTATGTTTACGTCACGCATAAGTTCCTACACATGTACATATGTACACACACACACACATACACACACACACAGTGCTAAGATCACTGTGTATGTAAACCAAGCTGACACCCACCATTCACTCTGGTTGAAACAAAAGAACAATACTGTTGTGGGTGAGCCCCCAGCTCTGCTCTTAGAATTTCTCTCTTCTTATTCTCCCTGTCTAGTCTCCTGCCTTGAACACCTGCCGGTGGCTCCTTTGATTGGAAGACCTACAGGTGCCTGCTTTGTCCCTCTCCCCACTGGCTCCTCTGCACGTCCTGCTGCCCTGGGGGAGAAACTGCTCATGCTATTCCAGCACCACCCCCAAACCCTGGTCCAGCCAAGATCCATCCATTTCCACAAGTGAGCATGGATGGGGGAAGAGAGGAGGAGATTTGGTCAGGAGATGGATTAATAATTGGGGACTGATCACACTCAGAAACTAAGCCAAGCTGGACAACGTCAAAGCTAATTGAGTAGAATGTCCAAGATGCTGGACCACTGGGAAATGTTTTCAGGGTTCTGCCTGCTATAAAAATGAGGAAACACAACACAGATTGCTTAAGAAAGCAAGGAAAAAATGGGGACTGGGATGGGAGTGGAAGGAGCTGACTGACTCGCAGAACCTCCATGCCCAGGAGCAGGTGAGCCGGACACACGGCCAGCTGAGGACAGGAGAGGAGGTGAGGCGGGACTGACAATCGGATGACAGGACCTAGACTTCCTTGCGTTGACTTGATTCCTCAACGGTCTCTCCAACTGGGGAGCTGGGCCGGATGAACTTAAAGGTCTCTCTGTCCCTTGGGGTCTTCTTAACCCCTTTAAGAAAATAAAACAGTGAACACCACAAGCAGCCACAAAAAATGTACATTCCTGGAGAAGAGTTTTAACCTGGTATGGAGGGCTTCATGCCCCATAAAGATGGATTTCCAGAGAGCCAAAAGAGACCTAGTTATGTAAAATGCAGAACGAAGCTAGCTGCTATGATACTTGGGATTTTGCCACGGAAATAGTCTCATATTAGCCCCTGATCAGACTTTTTTGTAGCTGGGCTTTCTTAAACAGGTGACCTGTGCTTAGGAAGGTCACCCGGGCTGCCAGGGGTCCTTAACAGAGTCTGAACACTAGCCCGCGCACGTGGGTCTGTGCCCGCACATTCTGCTTTTCCCAGTGGCTCTAGTCCCTTGAAATGGCAGCCTAATAGAATCCAGGAATTCACATCTGATCTCCACAGAGCCAAAGACGAAGAGCCCAATTTTGGCCTGGGTTCCAACAGTGAAATTCAGCTTCAATATTGACATTCTAGATTGCTACTTCTACTGTTTTCTTAGCAATGAAATCCACAAACCTTCCATTTCTGAACCTTTGCCCAGTTTGGGGAGCTGAGCCATCAAACGGAACTTTATCTTATGAGAGTTCACAGGTTTGAATCCAAATATAGCAGTCTTATATACCTATCAAGATTTATTATCTATTTATGTCCACATTTGCACCGATGGAGTTTTAACAGTCTCTGTTTTACCAGAAACCAAGCAGACCCAGATACTGTGGTTTTGACAACGTTGATATTGAAAAGAAATATGTTATTTCTCCAGCGTTGCTCTGGAATGAAGCGACCACATGTGAATCTGTTTCTTATAAATGGAGAGGTCGCTCAGTGTGACAAGGAGTCGTGTCCAGGCCCCTTGTTTACCAAGGAGGAAGCATGTCCCACATTGTCACACCTTGTCAGTGGCAAAGGACTACAAGAACCTTGACCTGGGGCACCTTGCACCACACCATGTTGCCTGCTTCCTGTATCACGTGATGGGCAGGGACGGATGTGCCCCAGAGGGGCGTGTGTGGCATAGCAGCTATACTCACAGTTCCGTGAAGGCAGAGGGGGATCACGGAGCTTGGCTTCCTGCCAGGCCCACCCCTCATTCCTCATCTGAGCACCCAACAAGCTCTAGGGAACATCAGGAGTTCTACCCAGAAGCACCACTCAGCATCCTGTAGCTTGCCCTGCCTGTGTGGCAACCCTAGCATAATGGGTCGGCACCCAGTATCCAACGTCCATCCTACCTTTCTTCTTTCATGCCTGCTTGAGTTGCAGAGGCAGGAAAGCTAAAAATTGCATTTCCCAGAGTCCCCCACAACTGAGATTCTGGGTGTGAATTAGTCTCAGCCAATCAGATGTAAGCATGTGAGGGAGGAAGGCAGGACTAAGGCTTCTGTTGAATCTCCGTACTGATGAGCTTGGCCTGGGAGCATTGAGCTTCTCTGCAGCAGCAGGCGTTAGCATCTCTGGCTTCGTGGGTGTCAGGAAGCAGGGGCATCTGTTTTGCTTGTGTAGATCACAGTGGGTGTGGCCATGCTCTGGAGCTGGTGGAAGCAGCAGTTGTCCCCTGCTTAGAGTGCCTTCTGGACTGTAGGGGCCAGTGGTTTCCTTTTCACAGAAAAGCCTGCATCTTCCTCAGTGGTCAGTTATGCACTCTAGATTTGGGACATCTTCTTGCTTGGTGAACCTAGAGTCTGTTTCTTCACCTTCTGGAAAATTCTGTAAGCCACTGAACACTTCAGGGGCAAAAACAAAATAAAACCTACTTGCTTAAACAATGTGAATTGATTCTGTTCTCTGCAACTGAAACTTGAGTGACACATCTGGAAAGAAAGCCTACACTAAATTAACCACATTTACGGAGCACTCACTGTGAGCCAGGACCATAAATTGGCAATCTGTATAACTCTCTCATTTAATCCTTACAGACAGGGAAAAAAGAAAAAGGTCAAATTGGTGAATAACATCTCCAACTTCCATAGCAGCAAGTTGCTTACACAGGAGCGAGTGCAATGCACCTTGAGTCCCAACCCGGTTTTAGGAACACCATTAAGTGTTCTGACGTGATGGAGTGTAGAGACCTGAGCCAAACAGCTAGGCTCACAGTCCCAGCTCGGTCATTTACTAGCAAATGGCCTAACTTCTCTGTACCTTGGTTTCCTTGCCTGCAAAGTAGGGATAAAATTGTCCATACCCTGAAGGATTGCTGTAAAGATTACAGAAGCTAACCTGTGTAAAACACCGAGGGGAGGCAAGTGTGAGAGAACCATTAGCTGCTGCTAAGGATTTCCCCCGGCAAAAGGAGGAAATTGGACTTTAAGAACTGAGTGCAAGGTGGCCTATTGACCCTTTCTGACGCCTTTCAGAATAGAATGTCAGACGGACCCACACCTTGCTGATACTAACAGAGTCAGATATCAGCTGCAAAGGCAGATGCAGAGGAACAATAAGACCATAAACTTGAAGTCTCTGGACCTAGATGTGACTTCCAGTTCTGTACCTTTGTAGCTTGGTGACCTTGACCCTAAGTCACTTAAAATCTTTGAGTTACTATTTCTTTGTTTGTAAAATTTCACATAACTGTCTGGCACATGGGTTGTTAGATTAAATAAGGAGGGAGGCCTGGCACAGCTCCAGGAAGAGCATTCCAGCCATGGGGCCTCTTTTGGTCGAGGTGACAAAGTGCTGTTTAGCATACATCAGGCAAAAAGCGGAACACCCTGGCTGGCGGGCTTTGAGGAGGGACGTGTGCAGAGCACAGGAAGTGCAGCGGTGGAGGTGGGCTCTCTGTCCCTGTCTCCAACCTGTCACATCAGACATTTTCTCTCTCTACAGATGAGCTTAGAGCTGTGATTGCCAGAGAGAAACTGGCTTTGACGCTCTCTCCAGCCGAGGGCACCCAATTGCCTCGCTTTGCTGGGGCCAAGGGGTTTCCCAGGACGTGGAACTTTTAGTGCTAAACTGGACAAGTCCCGGGCAAACTGGGACATCATCCTACTCCATTCCCACATCCAAAGGTAAAGGACTAACTGGCCCAGCTTGGGTCAGAGGTCACCCAATGCCAACTGACTGGCAGGGCAGGTCACGTGAGAGCATGTTAGTTCATGCAGTAGCCATGTGAACTCTGGGTGGGAGGCGTCCCCAAGATAATAAGGAAGGGGGACATCAGGAAACGAATCCCATAAATGTCCACCTTGGCGCCAGAGTAGAGACTCAAGGAGGGTCCTATATTCTTTCCTTCATCATATGTTACAACAGCCCTACCCATGTACCTCTGTAAGACGGTGGTAAGGAACTCAGTGGGATCTCTTTGACCCCACAGTAAATGCAGTGGATTGCATGTGAGATTTGAGTTTCATAGTCAGAGCATAAAGTAAACATCAGAGTCAAAATACCTACAAACCTCTAAGCCTCGTGATCTCACTCAGCACGAGATGTTCTCTTAAGAGAGATGAGCAGGAACTGGTGCCAGTTGAGGACCGGCAGGGTCTAACCTTTCACTGCAAAGTCACTTCAGGACATGGATTTATTAGACAAAGGCGGTGGACCAGCTCATACAATCGAAATAGCTATTCCTCCCTTGCCCAGAAGTTGCAGATAACTGGTGTTTTCAGATTCTGGAAGATTATGAAATGTGTTTAAAAGATCAAGGCTCTTTGACCTAAGAGAGACAAACAAAAGTGATAAATAACACTCAGCCTTCAGAAACAAAAATCATTTAGGTGGATGCAATGGAGCATGTATCCTTCACAAAGAGGTTTTTTTTTTTTTTTTTTTGGTCTTTCATAACAAAGAATTTCCATTAATGATTTTGTATTACTCAACGGAACAAGTCACTACAGCCAGCAACCTATACAAACAGTTCTGACACTGAAAAGCCCATTTTGCCTGGCTGAAGGCAGTCCTGTCTAAACCCGCCTGTCCTTCAGACAGCACACACACTGCAGACATGCAGGACAACGAAGAGGAAGCTTCTAGCACAGAATGCAGATTTGAACAGAAAAGCGTCACCAGAGATCTCAATTCCTTTCTGGAAAACCAGGCAACTCCCCCTACCCCTCAGCTATTGAATCATGGCTGAGCTGCTATTAAACTTCTAGAGAAACTGTTGAGAGCAGTTTTCACCTGGGATGGACTTTAGCTCTTCACCCCAATTCCCCAGAGCAGGCGGGAAGGAGGTGGCCGTGAGCACCTGCTCATCCCAGGCTTGGATCTGCCGGTTCTGTCCGAAACCCAACTCCACGGAGCCCACTGCCCCCACGGCCCATCTCTCACGAAGGCTGCCTCTTCTTCCTCACCCAGTGCACCTTTCCCAGCACCCTCCTTGACCCTCTCAAGAATTCCAGGCCACCATCCTTCCACCCTCAGGTAAGTGCGTTTGTCCCCCCTGTCACCCTTGCCTCTTCCCATCACAAGCAGCCCATATGGCCCTTCCACCACACCCCCTTTCTACGCCAACCCCACAGTGACCTAGGAGGAAGCTGTGCCTACGCAGGGACAACCCTACTACATGTGCCTGCTCAAATCCCACCGGCCTGGTTCTCCCTCCCATTCTGCCACCCCGGCCTTCACTGTGGCAGGCCCCACCTCTGGAATCCCAAGTTCAGACCTTCCTCTGTCAGATCCCACCTCCTCATCTGGCTGTTCTTTCAATGACTCCCAATACTCTGCTTATCTGTCCTGTTTTCCATTCACTCTCCCCTTCCTCTTTATTTTTATTTTCTTTCATATTCAACTTAGGTTCAATGGATTATTCAAACCTTCTCCTACCAATACCACAAATGCTTTGCCCATTATACTTCCATCACTATTACCAGGCGAAACTCAAACACCACATGCACCCAATCCTCTATCTCCTTCACCATGTGCACTGGAGTACTGAGTATTATTGGAGTCAAGGGTATATCCAAACAGATTAGTGCCATCACACAGTGACATCTGCCAGCACCACTTAGCTCTCCATTATGACTCCGTGATCAGTTCAATCTTCCATTCTCCACAATAATTATTTCAAATACGCATTCTGCTCAAATATCTTACCTATTCTCCACCCATCTCACTTGCAGCAGGTGACAGAGAAACAAGAAACCTTGAAGGAGAATGTCCTCCACACTCACCAAGTCTCAAAAACTGCCTACCCTTCCCACTTTCCCTCCTTTTAAAAAGGGATGGCCCCATCCTCCCGGCCAAGATGAGCCTCTTCACCCAAGTCCTAGCTCCAGCTTCTCCCCATCTTAGAAGCCCCGTACTGTCAGCTCAGCTCTCACCCAGCCCGTGTCCCCACCCTGCATTCTCAGCCTCTCTTTCTCTAATGACTTTTCTATCAGCATGTAAGCCCCTGAAATTTCTTTTATTATTATTTTTTCAGTAGATTTAAGGGGTACATGTTGAGTGTTATTACATGTATATATTGTATAGTGGTCATGTCTGGGAGATTGTATTTTTCCAAGAATTTATCCATTTCCTTTAGATTTTCCAGTTTGAGAGCAGAGTGATGTCCACAGTCATCCTGGATGATCTTATGTATTTCTGTGGTGTCAGTTGTAATGTCTCCTTGTTCACTTCTGACTGAGCTTATTCAGATTCTCTCCCTTCTTTTCTTGGTTTGTCTAGCTCGTGGTCTATCAATTTTGTTTATATTCATAAAACCAAGCTTTCATTTCGTTGAATAAACAAGCCCTGCCCTCCACCCCTGGCCACGCCAGGCACCGTCACGTTTGTTGCCTTCCTCCATGGCCAGACTTTGTAGAGGGGAACTTGTGTTTCCCAAGCCTCATCTTCGGACCATCTGAGTCACGATCATCACTAGGGAGTTGTAAAAATATGTATGGATAGAGCAGAAGAGAAAGAAGCCAGACACCTAAGGCTACGTATTATATTGTTCCACTAATACGGCATTTCTAGAAAAGGCGACACTACAGAAACAGACAGCAGATCAGTGGTTGCCTGGGGCTGCAGGTGAGAGAGACTGACAGTGATTGGGTGCAGGAAACTCTGCGGGGGGAAAGCAATGTTCTAAACCTGGGCTGTGGTGATGGCTGCACAAGTACGTAAATTTACAAATACTCACCTGACTGTAGACTTACGATGGGTGAATTCTGTAATATGTAAAATATATCTCAGTAAAGCTATACATTTATGTGTGCATGTGTATGTCTATAATTTTTTTAAGTCATAAAGCAAAAGGAAAAGGAACCTCCAGAACTGTGAGGATCAGACTGGGGCCTACGTGAGGAGTTGAGCGTTTGAATAAAAACAAGGGAAGTCCTGCCCTTGATGTTGGACTAAGACTCCCAGGTTGGGAGAAAGGGATTCAGAAGGGAAGTTAACTTAGAAAATAAGGGGTGGGTCCTTAATAAGGGTCCCAAACCACCTCACACACATACCCCTAAGAATTGAGTTTAGAGGAAAAATGAGAAAATCCAAGAATAATTATTAGAACCCTGGAGTGGGAGGATCTATGTACCATATCCTGGGTGGAGCCCCAAGAATGTGGCAAAACTCCATTAAAGAAAAAGACAGCCCTGTGTCTAGGCAGACAGAGCCTCAGCCCCTCAGCAAAGTCCCCATGTCCTAGCACAGCGTGGGCACAGCAGTGTTTCCAGGGCACCAGGGCACGGCGCGGAGAACCAGCGTACCTGGGGAGGCTCACGGAAGGGAACGAGGACAGCCCAGCGGCAGGCTCTCGGACAGCAGACGCCAGCTCAGCGCCTCATTCGCCCCTGGGTTTTCAGATCCAACCCCAGGAAAAGAGAAGAGTTTCCCTCAAATGTCAAACATTTGATTTCTGCCATTCTGGGGCTCAAAATAGACATTAAATTGAGAGTTTAGCTAAATAAAGGAGTCACCCTTTGAGACACTTGAGCTGCTGCTGCTGCACAGGAGTCGCGGCATCTCCCACAGGGCGGGCAAAGGGCACGGAGACCAAAATGGGACCACGCCGGGCTGGCTCTGCCCAGGGCATCAGCACCAGGGACTTCATTCTCATAGAGTAACAAAGAGAAATGATCGAAGAGCCTCTTAGTGTAACAAGCAGAGCCAGTCCTGAGTCTTAAGGGTTTTCCCTTTTCTTACCAAATCACTTGCTGGGGGTCAGAGACTGTGGATGTCTGGGACAGGGAGCAGTGCCTGGGAGCGATTCCGCCCAGCGTGAGAAAACAGAGATGGGGACGGTGGAGGGAGATGACCTCTAGGATCTGCCCTGCCTATGCGGGCACCCAGGGCCTCCGACGGGACGGGACCCCAGCCCCTAACCCACAGCAGGTCCGAGAACAGCACGTCATGCAAGGATGAGCAGAGCCCCGGGCACACGTGCAGGAGCCTGGCCCTGCCCGTGCACGGGAGCCCTCAGGGACACGCTGCAAGGATACGGCTGAAGAATTCCAGTGAAGGCAGGAGAACTGGGACTCGGCAGTCATGTGACTCCGGGCAAGTTACATCTCCTCCCAGCCCTGTTTTCCTTCCTGGAACGCTGCTGGCCGGGGAGAGGCGGGGCGAGAGCGGCAGGGTCAGTGGAGATTGTCCACGTAGCTCCTTAAAGCTGAGGTTCCGATTCTATCGCCGACACCCAGGCCCCGGCCGCTCACACTGCACGTCTGAGGAAGGGTTCGTCGTATTGTCCCAGACACGTCCCTCCTCCCGAGACCGAGATTCAGGTCACAGAACACCATTCCCTTCTGCCACCCTTCTCAGCCACCCAGGAGTTGGGGTTGCTTTCCTTTTCTCATGCTGGTGGCGCGAACACTAAAATCTTATCTTTCCCAGTGATTGCATTGATTAAAGGTCTACGTCTCTCTTCAAGGAAAGAGTGTGAGACGCAACCCTTGAAAATGGACGTTTAGCCAAAAGGATACAAAACTGAATTGTGATTGTGTGGTGCCAGAGGATGAAAACAATTCTCCCAGCAAAAAAGTTTCCTTTTTCTTTTATGAGAAAGCATCACAACACAAATGCACACCCCGGGGCTGTGGCAACGCGCTAGCACTGGCTGCAGAGCCTGCAGCACTTGCACTTCTCCTGAGATCTGGAAAATCAATGAGGAACCACCAGCGAGCTGCCAGCCTTCCCGGGCAAATGCTAACAGCAAGGTAGGCTGGGGCTTGGCACCGCGGCCCCGCCCCAACGCGACCCTGACGCCAACCCCAGATCCCAACGTCAGAGGACACACTCTGGGCACTTGCTTTTCCACCTTCCCTGGCTTCCATTTCTTTTTTAAAACTAGCATTTTTTTTTTTTAATAAATCTATGCTATTCCACTTGGAGTTTTTGCTGCAACTATGGTTTGGAAATTTTTTCTAACTTTCAGACAGCAACTGTAACAAAAATTCACACCGGCCCGGGGCTCCTCTTTTGGCAGGCCCACGTTAACAATTCCATTCCAATTGACTCCATCTGCTGAAGTTGATATTCCGAAATGGTCTAACACCCACTTTATTAACATTAGGGCTAATTTCTTTTGAAGAGAGTTTAAAGCAGCCGGGACTTCGATTCTGGGGTTAATTGGTCTGTTTGCCACTGTTTGTCAGAACTCTCTTTAAAGAACATCTTCAAAGACTTGCTCTGATACTGGCCCCTGCATTGTCTGAAACGCCTCAAATGTCTTTATCAATGCCAAAAACGCAGTGAGTGAAAGGGCTTTTTACTTAATTGTTTCTGAAAACCAAAAAGGGGATTCCATAAAGACAGATAATGAGAATTGACACAGTGAAATTAAAATGCGTGTTCAGGCAAGGAGAGCCAGGGCTAAACTTCTAACTAGAGCAGGCACGTGGGAGAGTCCTTCCTGCCGGCCGCTGCTTCACACTCTCTTTAAAGAACACTGGGGATGGAAGCTGCCTTTTCTTATCTCCAGGAATAGTTTCCATTTCAAACCCAATCTGATTGGGTTGCACAGGTTGCTTAGCAACCCGCAGGACAATAGTATTTGGTTTTAAAATGCCAACATCTGCACATCATTCGAAGTACAATTTTTAATTCAAAGCTTAAGTCTGGTGACAGGGAAGAAAATGTTATCTTTAAAAAATGAAACAAGATTGTATTTCCGTATACAATTCCCCCTACCTCCCTCCCCTACCCCAAGCAATTTATGGACTATGTTGCTACTTTTCACAACTCCATGTCTACATTCAGATTTCCAGTTTCTTTTCTGGGTAGATATGAGCAGGAGGGGTAAATGAAGTGGGATATTTCTTCAAGTGTCCCAAAGAAAAGTAGAAAAATAAATAATCCATTTTAAATGTATTAAATAATTAGGAACACTTCAGAGCAGAAGAGAAAACATATTTTGGCCTCCATTTCATTGAAAATTGTGGTTATTTTGGATCCAAGTTTCTGCCCAAGTCTGACAAGAATCAGGATGTATCTCTTGACAACCACCCTGTGACGGGGCAATCAGTCTACACTAAGATATTATTTGCTACGTCTGGAGAACTCAAAACTACATCTTTCCCCCCAACATAACTGAACTGCAACCCAAAAATGAAATCAGAGAAATCAACTAGCAGAGAAACTCAGATACCCAACACCTTATGGTTGGGTAACTTCGAGATCTCTACATACAGCTCACATGTTGAGGATCTGGTCTCCATCATATCTTATCTACACGTGCCTGGGTGCTGCTTTCAGCCTGGCACACCTGGGAAATTGCGACTTCTAGTTCTTGCCACTGTTTGATACACCCGGGTGTCAATATATTTGCATGTTGCCTGGGTAAAGACACAACAGAAGCCCCCGCAGGGGAATCAGATTTAGAAAAAATAAGAGCGACTCCAGAACACCTTTCTTTTAAAAAATCCAAATAGCATTGCAAACGGATGCTATCACCTCTGCTTGAGCGAATACATTAGCCTTCTCTCCTTCCAATCTGGAAAGGTCAGATTACCTGCAGGAAAGCATAGGAAACCCTGAATCATTTGCTGCAAGAAAAAACAGCCAAGAGAACTTAAGCAAGGAGGAGAACCTAAGATCTCTGTTTAGGCGAGGGTCTCCCTAACTGGACAACCTCTGAAGTGCTTTAGCCAGGAGATCCTTTAGCAAAATAAAAAAAAGTGCTTGATGCTTTGATAAAACAAAAACACATATACACATTTCCCTGCCTTTCAGCATAACACCCCAGCCCATTGTGAGGTTTTGGCTATTCCTTCTTTTTGCCCAGAGCAGAGATCTGATTACTGTTATCTCCACTTGCATAACTACAAATGTTATCATTACTTCTCCACTGATAGGCTCTGTTTTACAAACACAATGGAGGGCTGTATGTACACTTGCCCTCTCACCAGAAGGGCTGGTTTGAAAGAAAGGAAAAAAGAGAGAGAGAAGGAAAAGAGCAAGGAGGCAGGGGACTGAGAGGGGCAGGCCTGCTGAATGCGCCCTTCAGAAAGAATTATGTGACAGGTTTTGCGTGTGTGCTTTTTGAAAACTGCTGCTGCCAAAGCTAAGAATTGAAAAGTATGCAATGGGCATCATGTCAGAAACACAATGATTTATTTTGCTGGTTCTTTTTCAAACAAGAGCTTTCTCCTTATTCCCTGCAATGTGTTTTGGGCCCGAATCTTCAAAATGCGAGGAACAGAAGTTATGCAGAGAGCCGGGTCTGATTCAAGATAAACAAGGATTCGATTATAAATATGACAGTGGCATATCCCTGGCCTTGGAAGAGCCTCGTCTGTTTGCCCAGACTGCAGGAGTTTTCTCCATCCAAAAAGGCACAGGGGTAGAAGCGGGGTCCTCTGGCCAGTCTTCCCTGCTTCATCATCACCCGCAGGGCTGGAGGGAGGCCTGGTCATCGAGCCCCTCCAAGCCCAGAGCTTGTACACACACGTGTCCACTCAAAGTCAGGAGTGCAAGAACTGTGGCTTCTTTGTTTCCCTGGTTCCATCGCACAAAGCTGAAGCCTCACCCCGTTAATTCCCACTCTGTTTCCCACTCTTCGTCCACGATCACGTCAAAGTTGCTGGAGGCTCACTCAGGCCTGGCTGCGGGAGGTGGGCCGGGGAGGAAAGATCTGGCCCTCAAGGAGGCAGCAGCCCAGGCAACAGCTCCTAGCAGCGCTCCCTGCCCTCCTGCCCTCTGCCCACCCCTCTGGGCCACACTGGGGTACAGAGTTTGCCCTGAGAGGCTGACAAACCTTTGCTTCAGGCCCTCCCTGGTTTGGGCCCTTTCTAGAATCTTCTACCTAATTTTTTCTTTTCAACAATGTAGTTTTGAATTGAGATCTAACTCACACATCATAAAACTCACCCCATTAAAGTGGACAGTTCAGTGGTTTGTAGTATATTTGCAAAGATATGCCATGAGCAACCACGCATTCCAGAATATCTCACCACCTCCACCAGGGACCCTACCTGCATTTCGTTTTAACCTCATCATTTTGAATTTTGTTTTCTAAAGAGCGTCCTGAATTGTTTTAGCCTCAAGCCCCAGAACAGGTAAATCTACCCTGGGTTCGGAGACACTTAGGCCAACCTTGTAAAGACCCCCGGGCAGATAATCCAACTCTAGAACCAGATATCCCAGAGGAGAACCCGGAGGGGGCCCAGATCCCCTGGAACTCAGATCCCCACAACCTGCCTGGGGTTTCTGGTTTTGTCATCCCTCCCTCAGGCCACGGGCAGCCATAGAGTCCCTTCTAGGGGACCCAGCTGGGCCTAATCTCTCTTCCTTCCCTGGGGTCTCTCCCCAGTCCTCAGAACCCTGGGGTGGGGTAGCCCATCTCTCAGCTATTTTTCCTTTTAAGCTCCAAAGGCAGAGAATTGGACTCTTTTACTCTTTTGTTCTCTGAACTGTGTCACAATGAGGCTGGGAAGAGGAAGAGGAAGAAGTAGCTGCCTCACCAAAGGTCACAAAATAGCAGAAAGTAATGGTTACCCAAAGCCCACCAGGGTTAATTTGTCCAATTACTCCCCGGATAGACGTGGAATAGCACAGTTCAGACTTTGAGCAGCTTAAAGGCCACTGCCCAGAGGCTTATCAGAAGGGCTCCTGTCACCTTGCCTCTGCAACGTGGTGACAGAGTAGGATGGGAGCTGTGGTTGTGTGGATGGAGCCCCTCATGGGGCATCCGGGCCAGAGTCCTCGTCTACTGTGAAATCATTGATTTAGGTTTAAATGCCAAGTGACTTTGCATTGAATCTTCTATGACTCCCTGGTGCCAACCCGTTGTGAGATCTCATCTGCCTGCAGGGCTACACTTGATTTGTGTTTTTATTTCATTTCACTTAATTAAAAAGATTGAGAAATGGATGGGGCACCAAAAAAAGCCCATAATCCCCCTCAGGTGGCCAAGGCCGGACACCTGAGGTCACTTGCTGCCCTGGGAGAAGACTGGCCGAATGTTGGAGCCGGGCCAGGGGGAAGAGGTCAGCTCCTGACCCTGGGAGAGAGGGGGAGCCAGCACCTTCTGGTCGCTTCTGTGACAGAAAGGGCAGACCCGAGGTCAGAGCCACCATGAAGTGGCCAGATAATGGTGACGACAGTGACAATGGCAGCAGCTCCCTGTGTGTACCACGTGCCAGGCACTGTGCTGAGTGGTTTATAAACAGGGCTTTGTTTATAAACAACGTCTCATCACTATTTATGAGGTAAGTACTGTTATTATCTACTTTCCGCAGATGAAGAGAAAGCACATTAAAGAGGTTAGGAAATCTGACCAGGGTCGTGCAACTAGGTCTTGAGAGAGCAGCGTGTTCATTCTCATGGGCTCTGGACCCTTAACCCCTGCTCGATGCGTCCTCGAGCAGGAAAAGCCAAGAACCAGCTGCCCGCTGGTCCCAGTGCACAGAGATGCCCCTTCCCGCCCGGACCAAACACTGAAGGGGGTTTGGACTTCCCTCTCAGGTCAGGACTGAACTTTTACTGCTTTATTTGCTGTGCGAAACTGAGGATTTCTTACCTCAAAAGTAACTACCTCGATCATCTAGGGGAGAAAATGCATCCCTATCTCACGCCATATGGCCAAATAAATTCCAACTGTATCAAAGATTAAACAATACATTGAAATCATAAAAATACAAGAGAAAATAAAATAATATTATGATATTGGAACAGAGAAGGCTATTACAAGTAACCACTTAACTCACAAGCCTTAAAAAGAAAGACTGAAGCACTGGACTACGTGAATCTTTCCCCCCTGGGAAGAAAAACACCACTCTGAATAAAGCTAAAGGGCAAGTGATGAACATATTATAGACACAGACCTCGTTCACTTCATAAATGCCTCCTATAAAACAAAGACCAGTAACCCAACAGAAAATATAGGCAAAGGCTATAAAATACTCATACCAAAGAAATTATAAAAATCTCTTAAAATATATTAAAAGGTATACAACCTTGCTTATAGTAAGAAAATTCCAAATTAAAACTGCACATCTGGTTGACAGAGACATGCAAGGCTGGGGAGGAGTTGGGGGGAAACACATCTTCCACCCGTGCTGGAGGGCACACATCCACGCAGCCTCCAGGGACAGCAACGAGACTGTCAACATTCAATCTTGTAATTCCGCCCTTCGGGAATTTAGCCTACACATATGCCCAGATATGGAGGATTACATATAAGAATGTGATCATGTATAAGAATATTTATCCTATCATTGGTGTTAGTAGTAAAAGATTGGAAATGACCCAGATAGAATAGAGTGGACAACTGGTTAAATAAACTGTGGAACAGAATGCTACACAGACGTAAAAATAGATGAGCTTCTCACATGAAGAAGAATTAAGTTGGACCCTTACCTCACACTATATATAAAAATTATCTCAAAATGGATCCAAGGCCTAAAGATACAAGCTAAAATGATAAATCTTTTAAAAGAAAACATAGGGGTAATTTTGCATGATCTGGAATTTGGCAATGGATTCTTAGATAAGACACCAAAAGCACAAGCCAACACAAGAAAAAAATAAATTGGACTTCATCAAAATGGAAAACTTTTTTGCATCAAAGAATATTATCAAGAAAGTGAAAAGACAGTCCACAGACTGGGAGAAAATATTTTCAAATGATATATCTAATAAGAGTCTTGTATCCAGAATACATAGAGAACTCTTATAACTCAGCAACAACAAAAACAAAAAATTTAATTAAAAAATGGGCAAAGAATCAGAATAGACATTTCTCCAAAGAAGAGATGCAGCCAATAAGCATGAGAAAAGGTGCTCAATATCGATAGTCACTGGGGAAATGCAAATTAAAACCACCGAGAATTGACTGCTTAATGGATATAGTTTCTTTTTGTGATAATGAAAACATTCTGCAATTAGATAGTGGTGATGGTTGCACAACATTGTGAGTGTATTGGAAGCCACTGAATTGTGTACTTTAAAATAGTTAAAATGGTGAATTTTATGTTATATAAAATTTTATATATAAATATATATACTTATATATTTTTTATTTTTTTATTTATACATATATTCACTTCAATAAAAAAGGATAAGTTTCTTTACCAATAGGAGTAATCTCCAACATATTTTTTAACTTAAAAACAAAAAGTAAGCACACTACTGCAAAAGAGTGGGTATATATGCTATCGTCTCTGGTTTTTCTAATGCATGAATTGACCAAGTTTTAATATAACTTATTACCCTGGGAGGAGAAGCAGTGAACAGATCCACACCTGAACCATTTGCAGACTCAGGGGAAGCTCACACCCTTCTCCAGGGTGGATGTAGCTACTGAGTGAGCACTTGCCACTAGGCCTTGTTTATGCAGGGTGCAAAATCAGTTAGACTGCCCCATTCACCTGTACTCATCCTGGGCCAAGTGCAGGCAGCTTCTGGCAGGGGCTCATGTCCTTTGGCACAGCCACCTTTTTTGTGCCCTGTTATAACCAGCTGAGCAGGAGGCCCAGGCAAGCAGACCAGCATGGAGGCTCATTATATCCATTCTCTCAACAACCAAAGCATGGCCCACAGGCCCACAGCCAGCCAGTCTGATCCACTGCAGTTGCTTCAGTTCAGAGGAGTTGCAGATCCAATTCTGTTATGGACTGCATGTTTGTAACCCTCCAAAATTCATATACTGATATCCTAACCTATAGTGGTATTAAAAGGTGGGGCATTTGGAAGATAATTAGTTTTAGAGGAGGTCATGAGGGTGGAGTCCCATGATAGTATTAGAAAAAGATGAGAGTTTGCTCTCCCTTATGAGAAAATGCAATCAGAAAGCAGCTGTCTGCAAACCAGGGAGAGAGTCCTCACCAGACACCAAATCTGCCAGTGCCCTGATCGTGGACTTCCAGCCTCCAGAACTGTGAGAAATAAATTTCTGTTGTTTAAGCCACCCAATCTATGCTATCTTGTGAGAGTAGCCCAAACTAACTAAGAAGAGAGAGAACAAAAAGATTCATAGTGCTACCTGCCCAGCACAGGTGTGGAGTCAGCATGAAATGAAAGCCCCAGCCCTGCCCTCAGTTCCCAGGGGCCCTATGGTGTGAGCATCTCACCATGCCAAATGCCATTTTAGTGTTAAAGAATAAGCATTTTCCTATAGCCTGACCCATAAATGCAAGCCAACCACTTCACCGGGTGCTCAATCGAAAAAAAGAAGCCAAAAACAAAAAACTGTGATGGGTTCCAACACTGAAGGAAAAACTGGCTGAACACACTTTTTGAGAGACGGGACAGTACTGTATTTTATGGGTGACTTCAGGGATTTTCAAGGATAATTTTGACCAAGTGTGATTCTCGCTTCATGTGATGGCTTTACACTCTAACCCCTGAATTAAATGTGACACCACTGTAACAGCAACAGGGTACAGCTGACGTCTCCATGTAGCACATGAGAACTAAGAAATGGGGACAGTTGTCTAGATAGTACCCACAGTTTCCCCAAACATCCCTCATCTTGCTCTCCCACAAGTATGTCCTGATCACATTCATTACCCAAGTACACAGAGAAGAGTCTGCACGTATTCAAAGCTTACTACATCCCTGGTGATCCACATGCAAATCTCATCCAAACTTACAATATCTGTAGAAGGTAAGAAATCTTGTCCTCATTGGTAGCAGAGAAACTTAGGCTCAGAAATGCTAAACAGTTAACCCCAGTCGAGTGGCAGAGTCAGTGGTGGCCAACAACCTGAGAGCCAAAGCTCACGTCCTATCCTTTTCATCACTCTGCCTTCCAACTCTGGCCAAATCACACTGATTATCTCAGCTCACCTGCCTTTTCCTCTGTGCTAATTTACTTCTTCAATTTACATCCAATTTAGTCCCTTCTACTCAGGCAGCTTCCTTAGCTGCAAATACCTGCTGAGGAGATCTTAAGACCACATCTCCCCAAAGATGTGTTACTTTCAGCTGGAGCACACGTGCCCAAACCAACCCATTGGTTCCCTGAAACTTTGCTTTGTGTTGCGGACCACTTTCTCTAATAGCTTCTTAGCCATTCCACTACATTTCTAGTCTCTTTCTAACCCCTTGGTATTCCAAATACTGATCACTTCCAAGACTACCTGCAGCTCTTATTATTTTCCTGTCATTGACTTCGTGCTGAGGCTTCTAACTACCTAATACAGAGCCCATGCTTTCATTTCTTTTTCTGTCCTTGGAATCTGAAACATCCCCCAATTTACTACCATCTGCTACCTTAATTAATAGGCTGTTTACCTCCCCTGTAAGACCTTGCAGAGATTCTCTTGGACTCCGTCCCTAACTTTGTGCACATTGCAGGCTCTCATTAGTCTTGGTTTATAATCCAGCTTTCAATCTATTTGACAGCTCTCATCTCCAAGCCAATTTGAATTACATTTTTCTCTTAAGATTTCAAAAGACACAAATATGTTTTATTCGAGCCTGGAACAAATTACATCTACAACATGCCTACCCTTTGTCCACTCCTTTTATAATTTGAAGGGAACCCCTTCCCCCAAAAGAAGAAAAGAACATAAATTGGGTTTGTTTGATATAAATTCACTGGTTCCTTCCCTGCATTGAAGTCTCAGGTTTGCACAACTGTCTCCAAAGAGTTTTCTACATAACATGACGGTGCCTTCTGCCAGCCTCTCTTCACCCCACCACCCTCATTAGCAGATTTGTATTGTCCACCGTGCAATTGGACCCAAATGCATAACCCAATAAATGAATAAAGTGACTGGTTTTATAACCCAGACATCATTTCCAGTCAAAGGTGACTGATTAGTTGTTCAGAGTAGAAAATAACCCATTATCAGAATTTTTGTTGTTGTGATCTGATGTCACCATTTTTGCAAGTGTTCCTTAACATGCAATTGTCCCCTGTCCTTTCTTCATAGGTAGAGTATAAAGCCGGCGAGGAGGGAAGAGTTGGCGTTTATCAAGCTCCCAAGCATGTGATTGGCTTCCTAAGCTTGATTTCAGCGATGAGTTTCAAACCTGCAGACTTTGGCAAAATGCAGATTTCCAGGTGTTGCTCCTAGGGATTTATTCCAAGCCAGGAGTTGTTGAATGGGGCTCAGGAATCCATGTTTTTCTAAGGCCCTGCAAAGCACTTGCTTGATTACTAAGTGAATTTGGGAAGCACCCAGTTTTCAAAGCAGCCCAGAAACATCAATTTCAGCCTTTCTTGTCAGCCATTTGTCAGATGAGGAAACTAAAGCCCATAAAATTAAATCATTTGCCCAACGTCACAGACTAGGAAATGTTATTCCCAGCGTTAAGGACAGGTCTGTAGGATTCCAGAGCCCATACTTTCTCCATGATCCCACGGAGCCTCCATTTTAATGGAAAACTTAATATTTTTGTATAATCATTGGAAATACCTTAGCATCATTTTTGTGAAAATGAATATTCACACAGCAGTGCCAGAAGACATTTGGTGCACACCAGTGTTCATAGCTGCATTATTTGTAAGAGTCAAAATGTGGAAACGATCCAAGGGTCCATCAACAAATAAATGGATAAACAAAATGTGGTTTATCAATACTATGGAATATCATTCATCCATAAAAAAGGAATGAACTTCTTATACATGCTGTAATATGAATGAACCTTGAAAATATTATGCTAAGTGAAATAATCCAGATGCAAAAGAACAAATATAGTATGATTCCACTTATACCAGGTACATAGAATAAGCAAATGCATAGAGACAGAAAGTAGAACGATGGTTGCAGGGGCTAGGGGAAGAAGGAATGGCAAGTTACTGCTTAACGAGTGCAGAGTTTCTGTTTAGGATGATGGAAAAGTTCTCCAAATGAATAGTGGTGAAGGTTACACAGCACTGTGAATGTTGCAGCTCACTGCAACTCCAAACTCCTGGGCTCAAGCGATCTTTCCTGCCTCAGCCTCCGGAGTAGCTGGGACTACAGGCCCATGCCACCACATCTGACTAATTTTTTCTATTTTTAATAGAGATGGGGTCTCACTCTTGCTCAGGCTGGTCTTGAACTCCTGAGCTCAAGTGATCCTCCCACCTCGGCCTCCCAGAGTGTTAGGATTACAGATTTGAGCCACCACACCCAGCCTCCTCTTGTTCTTAAGCAGAGTTTCTGGAACCTGCAACACTAGAAATTCTGACTACTACAGTGAAACTTTGATTAAATGATTGCTAAGATTTCTTCTGGTTTTTAAAAGATTAAAAATAAAATCAAATCCTCTAATTCTGAGAAAGTTGTCCCCTACCAATTTTACCAACTGCAAGATTTCCCCTTGTGAACAAAGTGTCTCACCTGAGGGAAAGGTTGGCCAGCCCAGAGATGAGACCCTTTATGGCTCCAGAATCCTCCTGTTCAAAGACCAGATGAGAATAAGGGACAGGAGAGGTAGAATTATGGAATAATTCAAAATAATTCATGTATGTTTTCAGTTCAGCGTGAGGAGTTATTTAAGGGCATTTTCTCCTCCTCTGTGTTTTTCTGGATGATTTATCTGTTCAAGGAAAATGTGATTGCATCCTCCAGATCAAAGATACTGAAACAGGATGCCTATAAAAGAAGATTTTAGGCACACAAAGGTTGTAGCATGTGTGCTTCTACAAGGAAAAATGCAATCTGTTCTGTGGGAGAAAGAAAGGGAGCAAGAGTCTCCCGTGCAAGCCTGGCATTTAGTCCTAGCCGAGGGAGTGCAAGTTGGAGCAGAAATGCAACGATTATCAGTCCCCATATAACCTACGGCTGTGCGTCTTTGCGACGATGGCAGTGTGCATTGCAGCGAGGGATATCCGAAAGCCAGCTAATTCAACATCACAGTGAAGGAAACCACCATTAATTTAGGCATAGAAGTAAATTAACAGTGGGGCTCTTGAGAGCCAGGAAAAGAAAACTCAGGCTTAATGCAAGACCTGCCAAAGCAGCAGGAATGGGGTATGCTTTCAATAAACACCAGCTTTTGTTAGCAATACTTTGTGTCCCCTTTTAATAGTTAACCTGACCCCAGCTGAAGAATCCAAGATACTGAGTAGCCCATTGTGCACCTGGGGAAAGCTTTCAAGCCCTTAATGACTTACAATCTTGGTTTCGGCAATCATCTCAGTAAAGCCAGCATGACCCTCCTCCTCTCCTACAGCTCTGAGATGCTCCAGATCCACACATAGTTTATCTCTAGCAGGAGACTCTGATTTTTTGTGATTTTCCAACACAGCTTGAAAAAGTCTCCATCTTATCTTGGAGCAAAGGGGCGTCACTTGCCAGCCCCAATATCCTGGTAAGAATCCCCCTCACTCAGCTGCCACCGCTGCTTCCTGCAGCCCAGCCAGGCCCCTGCAGAGATAAAAATGCAACTCATTTGGGTCAATGATTAAATTGGAAGTTATAATATTACCAATTAAGTGGGAGCAAAGAGGGAAGAAAACCCAAATTCCTCGAGAGGGTCACCACAACGCCTGTCTTCACAAACAGCACCCAGCTACTCCCCTCCTGAACGTGGAATGTCTTACGAAACAGCTTGAGGAAAGCTCTGCGACACCTCGTCACTAGGGTCCCCACTTTCAATCTCAGAACAACTACTTATTGTCCCCTAAGCACATTTTTATCTGAGAATCTGTGTGCTCATGGGCTGCGGAAGAAACCTTCCAAAGTCAAGTGCATCTCGAGTTCACCAGTCCCAAAGGGTCGGGGAAGAGGATGTGCGCCAGGTGCGGAACCCCAGGGGACCACGCTGAGCTTACGCAGAGTGTGTATAAGCCAGGTGTGCTGAAGACAGGTGGCATCTCTGAAGATTAGAAGAGCTGTCGAGGTAAGGCATAGAGTGTGACAGGGCCAGGACTAGGGTGCTCTTGGGGTGAGGAGGGAAAGGCACCTTGGGTGTAACACCCCCTCACTCCCAGGTGCCAACCCTGCACTTGCGTGAGCCCAAGAGTAAGCACATCCTCAAGACGGATGTCCTAGGGGTCTCTCTTGCTGCATCCTAGTCTCAGCCCTGTGGTCTACAGGTCCCCAAGCACGGCAATAACAGGTTCCAGTCCCCCCGCTTGGCTGCGTTTAAAATCCCACTGGGGAGGGGAGTGTCCTAGCAAGCTGAAGCATGTCTGCCTGAGTTGGCCATCAGCTAGAGGTCACACACCACAGCCTGCCGCGTCTTCTGACCCATCCCACCGTCCCCAGACACCTTCCCGTGGAATTCCCAGCTAAAAGAGTTCCCCAGTGGCCTGGACAGAAGAGCTGGGACTCCTTCTCCACCAGATCTCACTCCAGCAGATTCCCCAGCCGCAGAAAGTGACACACATTGTTCTTGCTCCATTGCGCATTAGAGGGTCCATTATCCCTGCTGATGGGCTGATAGTTCTCCAGTCATTAAACAACGCCAGCAGTCTTTTAAACAATCCTCTAATTACTAGTCTCCCCTTGGAATTACACCCTCCAAATCCTAGTTTATGCTACTGTAGACTTTTAGGAGCTGAAGACAAGGGGAGGAAGAGCCCAAGAAAACCTCTCGTCTGCAGGAATGATGTGAGTGGGGACAGTTTCCCAGCAGACTGGCACAGTCCAGACAGGGGGTCACAGGTTTCCAGGGGCCATTCCAGCCCCTGAAACCACAGAAAGTCTCCAGCTAAGGCCCAGACTGGCAGGGGGGAATTTTTTTATTTTTGGACACTGTTTTCTAGGGGGGTTTTAGAGCAGTTTTTGGTTTACAGAAAAATGATTGGCAAATACGGAGAGTTCCCAACACTCCCTCAAACACCCCACCTTCCCTATTACTAAATCTGGCGTTAGTGTGGTACATTTCTTACCACCGATGTGCCGGTATTGGTCCGCTATTGTTAACTAGAGTCCGCAGTTTCCATGTGGGCTCGCTCTTGGTCTTGCATATCCTGAGGGTTTCAACAGATGCACGATGACATGTTTCCACCACTACAGTATCACGCACAGTAGTCTCACTGCCCTAAAATCCCTCGTGCTCCCCCTGCTCATCCTTCCCTCCATGCAAACTGGCACGGGTGTATTTTATCTCCGATTTGCTGAAGAAATTTATATAGTTTTCTCTTTTTTTCCCCTGAAAATAAATGTTGTCCATTGATTAGGATCTTAGTACTATCCTAAAGCTGAAATCACAAAGAGTCATGAAGCCAGGCCAGGAATACCCAGTTCCCATCCCCACCCCCGCCATGTCCCCTGTATAGTGCAGAAAACCTAGAATATTCACCGGGAAATAAAGCAGCCTCTCTCCAGGATCCCTGTGGCAGAGACAAGCTCAGCAGCTGCTCTTTCTGGCAGAAAAGGACAGTGTATCCTCTTCTAACCCTCATATATCAGCCCAGGGATGGGCACCCGTGAATTCTAGACTGTGCCAAAAAGGACGGACAAGAATACCGGGAAACAGTGACAACACAAAGAAGACAGAGCTCAGCAACACAGAGCAGTGGTTCTCAAAGTATTGCCTGGATTCACCACTGGGGAACCCCGAGATCTTTTCAGGGGTTCATGAGTTCAAAAGGATTTTCATAGCAGTACTAGGAACTTATTTGCTTCTTTCACTCTCATTCTTTCAAAAGTGTACCATGGAGTTTTCCGGCACCTACACGATATGTAGTATCACAACTGATTGAGCACATGGAATCTAGCTGTCTTCCATTAAGGCAGACAACAGAGTTTTGCAAAATGTAAAAAATGCCACTTTTCACTTTTTTGTGTGTTTTGGGAAATGTAGTTAATTTTTATTTTAAAAGTTATATCTGTTAATATCTAATGGGTTTATTATTATTTTATGTGAAATAAATACTTTTAAGTTTTTCTCAGTTTTAAATTCTAGTGTGATAAATATTAATAGGTAGAACCCATGTAACAAAAGCTTTTGGGAATCTTCAATAATTTTTAAGAGTGTAAAGGAGTTCTGAGGCCAAAGTTGGAGAGCCACTGACTGACAGTGGTTTGGAGTCACACAGACCCGGATTAAAAACCCAATTCTGCCATTGGGATGAGTTATTTAACCCCCTCCCCCAGCCTTCGCTTCTGTGTCTGTAGAAGGGTGATAACAATGTTTACCTCATGGGTGGCTGCAAAGATTAATGACCTGACATATTAAAACACCCTGCATGGTCCCTGGCATAGGTGAGGCAGTCAGTAAACAGTAAAAGGAGGGGGAGAAGGAGAGGAGGAAAAAGGAGGCTTAAAACTTCATCCCTGAGGCTGGGCGCTGTGGCTCACACCTGTAATCCTAGCACTCTGGGAGGCTGAGACGGGAGGATGGCTTGAGGTCAGGAGTTCGAGACCAGCCTGAGCAAGAGCAAGACCCTGTCTCTACTAAAATTAGAAAAAATTAGCCAGGCGTGGTGGCTCATGCCTATAGTCCCAGCTACTGAGGAGGCTGAGGCAGGAGGATCACCTGAGCCCAGGAGTTTGAGGTTGCTGTGAGCTGCAATGATGCCATTGCACTCAACTCGGGACAACAGAGAGAGACTGTGTTTCAAAATCAAAAAAAAAAAAAAAAAAAACCTTCATCCCCATTTTAAAATGTATATATATAGAGAGTGGGGTTGTTCTGTTGTACATGAAACAACAGTAAACAGTAAAAGGGGCTTTATCCCCCTCTGTGTGCTACAAGCAATGGTTTAGGGCTGAAATCGGAGAGGAGACGGACATGAGCAGAAGAGGAAGGTATTCCACTCTGATGTCTGAGAGATCAGTGTGAACGGAGACTCAAAACAAGCAATGAGCAGAGTCTGCAGGACAGACTAGTGGCCTGCTCAGGCACACACTCGCACACACCTGTGCACACGTGTCCAGACTGAATGAGTACATATACAAGGGAGTGACCACATCCAAAACCAAGCCTCTCGTGCAGTCGTGATATAATTAACAGGACCTTGGCACGGCACAGCCTCACAAACACAGAGTTACCAGCCATCTTCTCTGCTGCTCCTCCACCCTGTCTGCACACTCAGTCCCATGCCACACCCAGAGATCTGGACACAGCTCTGCCCCGGGCGTCTGCACGTGAGGTATCCGGCTCCAGATGTGTGAGCGCTCCGGGCCACCCTGGGCAGGCACCCAAGAAATAAGAAAGCCCTTGGCTTTAGCAGCTTACCTGTAACCTCACCGGGAAGAGGAGGCCTGGGGAGGGGGCCAAGCCACTCTGCCATGAGTAGGAGAGACAGGGCCCAGGGAAGAAGGCCGAGCCATTGCCGGGATCCCGACAGGAACAAGACGGCACATTTGCGATAGGACAACTCAAGCTGGTTGTGGACAGGGCGAGGCGGACCCCTGGTAAGAGCAGCAGCACGGGATGCACAGAGCACAGTGCTCACCACCCTGCAGCTGCTGCATGCTGGGGAGTGGTGTGGGGCAAGGCCAGCGGGAGAGCGGGGGCCTTGGGTCAGCGGTAGTGCCAGCCTTAGGCGAGCTCACAGGAAGAGAGCTGCAATAGGGGTAGAAGGAATCAATATGGAAAATTCTCTCTTCCCTTCCTCGTTCCAAACCTCATCAAAGCCAGTGGCCAGCTTGTGTGTCCGTGCAGGTCAGCCTTTGGGGCAGAGAGGTAGAAAGTGGGGGGAGTGGTTCTAGGTGGCAGACGGGAGCTGTCCGGCCCAGCCGGGACGGTCAGAGGATTCCGAGCGACGGCTACACCTCCGCCTGCCTGCCCTGGAGGAGGCGATGCGCCGCTGCCCACACCACAGGTCTTATCAGCAGCCCTGACCACGTCGGCGTGTGCCGAGAACGCACAACTCGCCAGGCCGTGCCAGGCACTCTCCTACAGCACCTCTCGCCCTCACAACCCAACCAAGCAGAAATTGGGATGTCTGGACCCTGAGGCTCTGAGAAGTTAAATAACTCACCCGAGCATGCAGCGCTGGAGAGTGGCCACGCAGGATTCAAACCCAGGTCTGTTGTGCAAAAGCCTGGGCTCCGGCCATTCTGTCATGCTGCTTCTTCCCAGAAAAGAAGATACGTGCGTCTGGCATAAGGCAAACTCTGCTCGGGTACCTGCACCCTGAAACTGGAATAATCATACATGGTTGTATTAGCCAGGACAAGTTAGGCTAGGATGCAGTAACAAATCAACCAAGTATTTTAGAGGCTTAACCCCCCCAAAATCCATTTCTCACTCTCATTACGTGTCCAGTGAAGGGAAGCAGGGGGACCCTGCTCATCATAGTCACTCGGGGACCCAGGGACCCATCTCAACACCGGCTTCTGCAGTTGCTGCGGTGGGGGGAAGGGAATGTAGCCGAGCAAAGCCTTCTTACCCACACAGTTCCTCACACCACTTCTACATACATTTTATGGCCAGAGCAAGACACATGGCCCTACTGAACTTCTCAGGGGTGGGGAAGTATAATTGTCCCAGGTACAATGTCTTAGTGACCTCTGTGCCAACTTTCTTTGGGCTCCTACTACATGCCAGGCATTGTGCTAAGCAGTTTGCATGGGTCACCTTGTTTGAACCCTACAACAACCTATGAGGCAGAGTGTATTTACATCTTTACTTTATAAATGAGGACTACAAGGCATAAGGTGGTAAATAATTTGCCCGAGGTCACACAGGGAGGAGGAAGTGGGGCTGTGATTGGAAATCAAACAGTCTGACCACAGATCCGACGCACTCACTCACTGGACTCTAGTCAGTTATTGATCATTCAACTAACAATTATTTGTGCAGGGCCTGTATGGGAGGAATTGAGGGCACACTGGAGGCCCTAAGAGCCAAAGTCCCTGCCCTGTACGGCCCTGCAGTGCAGTGGGGCACACGTGCCACGCTGGTGGATTATAACTTTATAAAGTGCTGTCAGGATCTTAGCCCCAAACCTCAAATCTGGAAGACACAGAAGGACCCGAGTCTAAATGCCCCTCGACCCTGCCAGCCCATTTAAAGGGGGAATTCTCTCTATAGCACCCCCTCCCCACTCCCTTTGCAGCCTCTGGGTCCATATATTTTTCTCTGGGGGGACAGCTCTGCCCACAACTTCTTCACATCAGGCACAGGGTCTCTCCACCCTTGGGCCAGAGACAACGTGAGTGACCCCTTCCTCACGATGTCCCCTTTCACGTGTTTGAGAGCTGATCAAGTTCTCCGGAGAAGAATCAGGTTAAGGCCAGTTTTTCAAACTCCCCATCCTGCTCTGGGAGCGTGTGAGTTTCTTTCAAGGAAGGCAAAGTTCCTGGCGCGTCCCCGGCCGGCCTCGACATGTCTGCCCGCGCGCGGGTGCTGCCCCTGCTGCTCTGGGCGCCGATGGCGTCCCTAGTCCTTCCTTGCAGCAGGCACACCCTGAAGATAACATCAGCCGGGCAACCACTCGCCAGGCTTTCCTGTGGGTGGGGGCGCGCTCGCTTAGGGATGTCAACGCCAGCTCCGCCTGAGACCTGCGATAAGGCGGCCCCCCCCACCCTGCTCGAAAGGGACTGCACGTCCCCTCAGGTAATTATCTCATCAGGTCAAGTTCCCCAGGCCTTTCCCCTTGGATTATAAAAACTTCATTTTTTAGAGAAAACCATAGGACCACAGGTTACTAGAGTTCTTTTCCTTTTTTCATCATAAAGAGTAGGCCCAGGCACTAACACTTGAATTATTCTTTTTTCAAATGGATCCTGTAAAGGGGTTATGTAATCATAGTAGTTAGTAATAGTTGCCTACTACTTTGAGGCTCACCCAGCGATTTATATATACACTCCTTTATTTTATCCTCACACCCTCTTGGTGAGATAGGTACCAATAGTCTACCCATTTTACAAACCAGTAAACTAAGGCTCAGAAAAGTTCACGGGCAGGCTGGTCCAATGTCACACAGCCTTTAAATGGGGGAGCTGGGGCTTGAATTTCAAGTTCAAACCTACCATGCTGCCACTGCCACTACACGCTTGCCAAATTCCACTTCAACAAAACGTAGTTTTCTACCTGTGATGATTTGAGAACTCTAGAATGGAATGAAATGTTTGTTCAGCAAGTATAGGAAGCATTATTGGGCAGTTCTATCGGGGATGCTATGGTTTGAATGTTTCCCAAATTTCCTGTGTTGGAAACTCGATCCCAAAATTCATGTGTTGATTGGAGGTGAGGCCTTTGGGAGGTAATTAGGATTAGATAAGGTTGTCTGGGTGGGGTCCCATGATGGGACTGGTGGCTTTCTAAGAAGAAGAGGAGAGACCTGAGCTGACACGCGTGCTCTTGCCTTCTGGCAGGCGATGCCCTTCGCCATGTTATGACACAGCAAGGAGGCCTTCACCAGATGCAGCTCTTTGACCTTGGACTTCCCAGCCTCCAGAACAGTAAGAAATAAATTTCTTTTCTCTATAAATTACCCAGTCTCGGGTACTCAGTTATAGCAACAGAATACAGACTATGAAAGGGACTTAGCCTAGAAAGGGAAAGTAGGTTGGCAAACACTGGGGATCCTATGTAGAGGAAGGCACCATTCATCAAGAACCTTCCTCACCGTGTGCAAAGTGCCCTCTCCTGCCCCCAATCCCTGGGCTGGCCCCAGGCACTGTCCTCTATCTGCAGAGAGAGAGTCCTGGGACAGAACAAGTCCTCCCAGCAGACGAGTGCGTGGGCCTTTTGAGCTGGGGCCTGGAGGATTAGGACAAGGGTTAGCAGGTGTAAAGTCAGGTGATGGAGCTGCCGGGCACAGGAGGCCGCCAAGGCCCAGGTGGGAATGCCATTGCCAGGGAATTTGTAAATTCTTCATTCTTAGAAACTTTGGCCAAGCCAAGAACATGAGAACACACATGACCCCAGAAAGCACCGTAAACATCCACCTCCAATCCACCTCCTCCCTGCGTGGTAGGTGCGCTACAAATAACTCAGCTCCCAGCAATGCCTGACGGGGAAGAAAACAGAAAGAGGTTTGACCTGAAACCTCAGCCGCGCCTGCACACACGTGCACACCCGCAGATGCAAGAGCTTGGGTCCATCAGAAACCACAGAGGGAAAGAGTTGCCTGCCTGGGTTCACCTGCAGCCTCTTACTGCACGGGTTTCCTTGTTTCTTCCTTGTTAACCGTAAACACCCTGAGGCTTGGCCGGCAGGTTTCATGAGTCCTGGTATTCCTATAGAAGTGCACACAGTAGGTGCTTAATAAATGGTGATTGGTAGACTGAATGGAAGGGAGGCTGGCCAGAGCAGTGGCTAGAGGAGACTGAGTCAGCTGGTGGCACCATCATGGGCAGGCCAGAAGGTCTAGAGACCTTGGGTCCCCTCCCCCCTCGGTCATCAGTTGATGGAACAAACTTGGGCACTGTTATCTCCTCTCCAGCCTCAGTTTCCCTCTGAAGGAAAAGACCTAGCTCAGCTCAGACTCCTGAGACCCCTCGGGCTTCCTCTATCCCACCATCCCTGGGAGCATCTCCTGGCAGGTTGGGGAGAGCAGTTGGTCCAGCTCTCAGTATCTGCAGGTCTTTTCTGCCCAGAGTTTCCAAGTTTGGGGAGCCAGCAAGGGAGTCCTCATAACTGGTGTGAAAATCTCCCGTGGCCGGCCCTGGCTGGTGCTGCAATCCCGCGGGCTGCAGGTCTGCGCGGCTGGATGTCCCAGAGGCCGGGAGGGGCCCCGCTCTGTGCGGCTTTTATTTCTCAGCATCGTTATCACAACTGGCCTGTGGCTCAAAGCCACCTTTCAGCATGACCAGTCAGCCCAGGACAGACCTCAGTCACCGCACTTCCAAGTACATCCCTGGCCCACGCATGTCAGAGAGGAGGGAAGAGTCTCACCCACAGCCAGAGGATTGGAGACCTGGGCTTTTCCACCCGACACCCGGCGTTGTGCACGTTTCTGCTTCCTGGCCGTTCATCACAGCACCCGCTCTCCTCCTCCTTTTTTCTAGTACCAGCATCCTGATTTCCTATTGGGGAATGACCTCCTTCCCACCTCCATGCAGTCTGATGGGCCCGTCATTCAAGGTGCCCTGCCCTTCCCAAGCCAAGGTATGGGCACCTGACCCCAGCAGAGCCGACTGCACAAGCTCTCCTTGGAGTCCGGGTCAGGTGCAGAGAGACCACAAGGCGGGCCGAGGCTGGTGCCCCTTGATGCCGGGGCAGCACCCTGGAGCGACCTCCCTTCAGCTCTGCCAGGGCGTCCTCGGGACAGCCAGGGCTCCAGTCCTTTCCACCCTCTCTTCTTCTTCTCTCCGGTTCCCCAGCTACCCCCCTCATTTTCAATTTCCCATCCTGTTTCCCCAAACCCAAAAGTCCTGATAACTTTCTCCAATTCCAGTCACCTCGAGGTAGCAGAGCACGTCCCTGCCTGTTCCCGAGAACCAGGCGTACGCTCTGCCTTGACCCCGGTCAGGACTACAGCTCCAGTCCTCATCCGCCTCTCAGGCCTTGGGCTTGGGACTTGACTTCTCTGAACCTCGATTTCCTCAGCTCTGAAATGGGAGAAAGTTTGCCTACCTGGTAGGGCTGGGGTGTGCGGTAACAAACTGCACAGAGAACAGCCACCTTGCTCGGGACTGGGAACCTCACCCACTGTCACTCAGGAACGGTTCAGATTAGAAACTCCTTGCTTCTCATCCATCACCCCTAGGATGTATCTGAGAAACACAACCAGCTTCTTTCTGACAGTGCACTGAAATCACCACATTGCTTTTTAGTTGTACAAAACACTGGGTCGCCAAGATAAAGCCTTCCAAAACCCCTTTTGGGAAAGGGATTCTTTTTCTGACTTGAAACAAGGAGGAGTCATTAGCCAAACTGAAATAGCACATAAACCTTAGAACCCGCAGATTTGAGTGAATTCTAATCTTGGCCAAAACTGGCAGGAGGGAAGGAGGTGTGGGGGAGGGGGAGGATGAGTCAGAGATTCCACCCTTCAGAGGGGGCAGCCTAATATGGCATCGGGGAGCCACAAGAGACGACTTAGGTATGCCTGGACTTCCAGACTGGAGCCACGACTCTGGCCAGGGACCAACTGTGCCCCCCCACACCTACCCTCGCATACACATGGGGTGGAGCCTCGGGGTGGCAGCCAAAACTGGGGGTTCGGATCAAGTAGGAAGGAACCAGCTGAGAGACTAGCAGCTCGACCCCAGGAATGATGGCAGTTACCTTTCCCCCAGCACAGCCTGGCTCTCAGGCCAGACGTGGACCTGTCTCTGCAGGCATCGTGTGGTCCTCGCTGACTCCAAGTTCTCCCAAATGCAGCCCTCGCCGAGTCTGTGATACGGACACAGTAATAGGGAGGCTTCACCCCGTGTAACCTCACAGCACGTGAAATGTATTTTCAACCCTGGAGAAGGGGGCCTGGGTAAGGGAGGAGCCTCAAAGGGTGAGATTTCTGTTGTTAGAATAATTTTATAACTTAACGAAAACACAAAGAGGTGGCCCTTCAGGGGCGTTGGTGGCAGCAAAGCCAAGTTCTCACCCTGCTGTGGCCCCTCACTAGCTGCGTGACTTTGGGCAAGTCACCTTCTTTGTGCCTGTTTTTATCATCTGTAAATTGAATGAAGTAGAGAAATGGTTCTCAAACTTAAGCGTTCATGGGAATCATCTGGAAGGCTTGTTTCCTGGGCCTCAACACAGAGATTCCGATTCAGTAGGCCTGGGGCAGGGCCTAAGAATCTGTATTTCTAACAAGCCTTTAGGGCTATAGGACACCAGGCTTCATTCAAAGGGGAAAGAGTCTCACTGTCCTGTATTCCCAGAAAAAATCCTCCAATTGGACCAGCCTAGGTGACATACCCTGGACAGTGGCTTCAGCCAGCGGGGCCAGCCTGTGCTCACTGGCCTGGCCTAGGTGTTGTCTGCTGGACCCAGGCTCCAGGTGGAAGAGATTTGGGAAGGGACCTAGTTCAGGTCCTGCCTCCAGGGAAGACAGTACTAAACCATTCCAGACAGATGAATTCCATGCAAATCCTTCTAGGAAGGAGGTAATTACCTTGGTTCTCCTGACTATGGTTCCTGGGGAAACCTCAGCAACACACTCTAGTTACACAGGGTCATTCCCCTATAAACCCATGCCCTGTAGCAAGTGTGCAGAAATCTGAAACTCATTCTTGCACGAAGTCTATTTTTGACTTCAAATGGACTCCTAAGTAAGGAGCGTGATGATATGATGATGATGATGGTGATGAAGGGATTAATGTGTCCCTGCCTTTGTCCCTGAGATTGTGACACACCCTGTGAGGAGTTTGTTCAGATCAGGACTTCAGGTTTTCCACGGTTTGCTCCCAAAGGCTGGCCAGCACTTTGTCAGGCCTCCTGTGGCTCCCCCAGGGTGGACAGCCAAGCAGGCGAAGGCCACTGGGGTTCCGCTTTTGCTCTACAGTCTGGGACGAACATCTCAGGGCCAGGAATGGATCCAGGGTTTAAGCCTCTATTATGACTTTTGTCTCAAATTTATCCAGAGACTATCAGGGCACTTGACTCAGGACTCATTTACTGGAAAACAGAATAATGTAGGGAGTCAGCCAGCACGCAGGCTCTGCACTCAGGCAGCCTGAATTGGGTCCAGGCTGTGTGACCTCAGGTAACACACATTACCTCTCTGTGCTTCTGTTTTCTCATCAGTGAATGGAATTCAAAGAGCGCTTACACCTCAAAGGCAGTTGTGAAAATTAAAATGTGTAAAGCATTTGAAATAGTGCCTCGCACCTGACATATGCTTTATAAATATTAGCTGTGGTTATTCAATGATTATTCAACCATAAGACATTGATGAAGCACCTCTTATAGGTCAGACACTGTCAGACACTGTATTGGGTGACAGAAATTCAGAGTAATAAACATCCGGAACCTTACCTGCCCAGCGTTCATAGTCTAGGGGAAGATAAGACCGGAAGGAAGATAAACCACAATACCTCATGATAAATGCTACCGCTGAGCTTGGAATAAAGTGCTAATCCCACCTGGAAGAGACCAGCAAGCCTTCCGAGAGACACAATGCCTGACCTGGGCCTTGAATGCATTTGCCAAGGAAAGCTGTCTGGGGGAAGCCACTCTAGATATAGTGAGCAGATTGTTTATGTTACGAAGGGGCCTGGTTGTCCACACGGTGATGGTTTCAGAGCAGCAGAACACAAGGTTCCGAAGGGGGGAGTGGTGTGTGTCAGGCCTGGAAAGTTGGTTAGTACGTTCTGCTGCAGAGTTTGGACTTTATCCTGAGGCAGCAGGAGCCAACAGAAGTTTTTGAGCAAGAGAATGGAATGGGATGAGATATGACTTTTTTAGGACTAAAACTGGTAGCAGGGCAGAGGGTGGCCTGGAGGGGAGAGACTGGAACAGGCAGGCCCATTAGGTTGCTGAGCCCAGGCGAGGCCTCGGCCGCGGAGGTGGGAAGGAGGGGAAGGATTTGGGACGTTTTGGCCTGCACGGTAGACAGGAAGCGGTGGCTGCTCAGATATCAGACAGGAGAGGGAGGGAGGAGTCAAGGCTGAGTCTAGAGTCTAGCGTGGGAGGCTGGGCCCATGGTCTTGACCGAGTCAGGGAATAGAGGAGGAGGATGGATGTGAGTAGGTGGGTATGAAGGGGGCAAACGGCTGCATGTTGGATGAGCTAGGTTTGCATTACAGAAGTAGCCACTTCTTCACACTTCAAATGTCTAGTAATTCTTGAAAAAAGAAAGTGAATAGATGAGACAGAGTAGATTTTCAAAATTTTCCCTGAGAATAATCCTATCGGGCCAGGAGCTCTGGTTTTTTGATCATTAAAACAATCAAGATCATTATAAATACCTGTGACTGCCAGGTAAGGCCCGGAACGAGAGTCACAAGCAAAACGCCAGTGGAAATGCAAACCCTCTCAATGCACAATTGAATCACGCCCACGTAATCTTGTCCACTAACATAAATTAACACCCACTGTCGGATTCTTCCAAAGCCCCATGTCAGTCTGTACCCTGGCTGGGAATGATGGACAAAGTTCCCTTTTATGCAACCCTCTCCTCATAGAAGAAAAAAAGAGAGAGAAAATATCAATTTTAACCATGGAAATAAATATAAGAGATGATGGCTTTAAAATTAAAGGTTGGAAAAATATCATGCAGCAAAATCCCAAACCCCAAATGTGGTCTAGTAAGCCACAAACCACACACATTTGCACTTCAAGACTGAAAGGTCTTTTGAAAGAGTCCTTGAAATAAAGATTCCCAGGTTCGACTGGGGAAGGACCGATTTTCGGCCAAAACACATCTTTATGGCTGGGTCTGAAAGCCCAGTAAAGTGTTCCTAATGGAAATGTTGACCAGCTTCTCCGCATACCACACCAGCAAGATCTCAGCTCTTTAAGAAAATAAGACTTTCCTTTGCAACTAGGTCAACTGGGAAAGAAAGCAAGAGTTTCTTCTGGAAAGTTTGCGTTTTCAAAGGGACGTTAGGAAAACAGCTCTGTTATGGAATGGGATGTCTTGCTGCCTTCACTTCTACCTGAAGCCCAGCTAGCTGGGCACAAAAAGGAGAGGGCAGCAAAACAGGAATCACCTGCTGTCCAGATGTGTCCTCTGCGAGCTGAGGAGAATTAACAATCCCGGGCAACCAGGCTACTCACGAGTCACAGGCTGAGTGTCCGCAGAGAGCAGGAGACGCATGAAGGGGTGACACAAGCCAGGTGGGGACTGACCAGACCATGGGTGCTCACATGTCTTGTCTAAAAGGAACGAATGCTAATCCCCCCCTCCGCCCCCAGGGATCAGGCCATGCGGAAAAGTGGGCCAATGTCACCAACATCTGAATTTCTAAGAGAAGGACTTGAAATATGCATGTTTCTGTGAAATCTTCTGAATTTTAATATTGGGGACCAATTCCAAAGTATTTTAAACACAACTAGGCCAAACAAAGCACAGCTCCCTGGCACCGTTTGAGGTCTGTGCTCTGTTCCTCTAAACATTACCAAGGCAGGGCTTCAACACGCCGAGAGGAGAGAAAAGAGAGGACCCTTTCTTTAAGCAACTTCAAAATACTGGAAGTCAGGAGACCGGGGTTCCTGTCCTTGTGTGTCACTGGCCCAGCTGCCTGGCCCCCTTCTCTGTGCCTCAATTCCCCATCTGAGAAGAGAGGGAGCAGGGTGAGCAGACTCTAGGAGCCCGGCCACACCGCCTGGCTTCTACACCCCGCGGCAAGGAAGAGGTGTTCTCGGGAAAGCAGAGGCCACCGTGAGCTAACGGCAAATTCCGGAACTCGAGTAGGTACAGCCCTCTGTGCCACCCTCACAAATATCAGAGGATTTCCCGGGAGGAGTCTCTCAAGCCTCTGGAAGGAAGATGAGCTGATAAACTGATGTCACACTCAGGCTTTGGTGACACGATGGCCACCCTGTGCTTGCATGGGTGTGGAAACTCTCAGCTCTATCGACACTTCACGAGAGGCCTGGAAGACAGGGATGCTTGTTGACACCTTTGTCTGCACTTTGAAGATGAGGAAGTAGAAGCCCAGAGAGGTTAAGTGTCTTACCCAAGGGCACCCAGCAAGGAGGCAGCCGAGAGGAGGCCGTGGTGAACGCAGGTTGGCCTCTGTGAGGAAAGGCTGCCCATTCCTGGGCAACAGAAACCCAGATACCACAGGAAGAGGGAGCCTCTGTTAAAATGGGCCATTCTCAGCATTTTCTCACGCTCTGTCCCTTGTCCGACCCTCAAGGGCCACACAAAGGCAGCTGTGGGTAGCTCTGCCGGCAGCCTGACTTAGCGACATCTATCTTGTCCGACCACATTTCTGTTGTTAAAAGACTTTCTGCAACCAAGCAGCCCGCCCTCCTTCTACAGAACTCAGTCTAAAAACAAATCAGATTCATCTCCGGAAAAGAAAATGGGGTTTTCTCTTTTATCTTTGATGGTATTTTCTTTCAGAACCCTGGATGTGGCAACTGCTGCGGATGTCTACCTGCCGTCTGTGGGGACAGGCCTGCTGGGGCCCCCTCACCTCGGGGCCACCTGACATCAGGGAGGACACGGCAAACATGCCTCGTCTCCAGAGAAATGCGATTCCCCCGTCCCCCAAGAGAACTGAGGTTCCCTTTTTCCGGAATGTGTGCTCAGAGCAACCAGGACCAGCGGGGGAGCCCCTGCCCACCCAGTGTGCGCATGGGCCGCCCCCACTCACGCCCGCACTGAATCTCAGAACCCGGATCCGGGGAATGGCATCTTCTTCATGGCCCAGGGCTGCTGGTTTCTTACTTATACACACTTGCAGTTACCCTTCAGACCCGGACCACGTTTTGCCTCTTTCCAGAATTTTCCCAAAAGGAAGCAGGGCCCGGGATTGTAATGCCACCCTTAGGTTATAGTGAGAAATCTGAGGCTCGAAGGGACCAGGTGATCTGGGCAGGGCTACTGGCTGGCGGGGCTGAGCTGCCGGGCCACCTGCCGCCCCTGCGCACCCTCACTTGAAGGCGGGCGTTGGGGGTGGGGGGGTCCCTGTGGGCCGTACAGGGAGGCCAGGCAGGAGATGCTGGTGCTGACTTCGAAGCCAGCGGCTACTCAAAAGCCACCGTGCCAGCCTGGAGAGAAAAGGCCCCGTGCCCCCAGTTCCTGCCTGTGGTCTGTGGAGAAATCCAGCCCCTGTGTCTACAGTGGACACTTTCTGAGGGCTGGACGTGAGGCCAGGACAAAAGGGGAGAGGGAGGGAGGGAGAAAAAGGAACGTTATAGACTGAACCGTGTCCCCCCAGAATTCATGTGTGGAAGTCCCAAAGCCCAGTGTGACTGCAATTGGAGACGGTGACTTTAGGAGGTAGTTAAGATTAAGTGAGGTCATAATGGCGGGGTCCTAGTCCAAAAGGATTGGTGGCCCAGATGAAGAGAAACTCCACACACATGCACTGAGGCAAGGCCGTGTGAGGACACAGTGGGGTGGTGGCCGTCCCCAAGCCAGGAAGAGAGCCCTCACGGAGCACGCAGCTGCACCGGCAGCCTGATCCTGGACTGCCAGCCTGCAGAACTGTGAGGAAATCTCCTTTAAGGCGCCCAGTCTGTGGTGTTTTGTAATGGCGGCCGAGCTGACCAACGCAAGGACAAACTCAGAAGGGGAAGGGGAAAGAGCAGACTGACCTCACGGTGGCAGCCACTGCCCAGGGCGCATCACGTCACCCCCTCCCCCAGTTTCTCTGCTTCAATCCCCTGAAAAATCTCTTCCCTCCTCAGGAGGCCACAAGGACCCTGTTCCCGTTCCGTGGAGCCCTGGCTGAGGTCTGCCCCGGTCAGCTCTGGTAGCCATTTCTCTCTTCCCATTTTCTCCCTCCCATGCACGGTTTATTCCTACAGCTGTTGTCCACCAAGGAATGATCCTCAAGCCTTCCTCTGACCCGGGTCCCCCTCGTTTGCCTTCCTTGGCCTGCTCTAGCCTCCAGGAGGGTGAAGTGCGAGTCCCTGCCTCACCTGAAGCTCCCCCGTCAGGGAGGGACTGTCAGGCAGTCCTCAGAGTTGCAGGTGTTGAGAAAAGCTCCCCAGATCTGGGAGGAGGCCGGCCTGGCTTTGCAGCCCAGCTCTCCCGCATGGCCACTGTGTCACCGTGAAGGTGATAATCTGCCTCCCCATGCTCCCTCCACCAGGGTAGTGACAATGGCCTGAGAAAAGCTGCTAGGAGGGTCACTGCAGGAGAGCTCCCCTCTCAGCGCGGTGCAGCAGGGAACAGGCCTCACCGCTCTAGTCCAGGCAGCATCTGGCACACCTGAAGGCCCTTGGGCACAAGGGAAGCTCCCAGCAAACTATTTCATGAGTACCAGCTTGTTCTCCATGAAGCTGATTGCAACATCGCTGGAGAGGGTTCCCCAGTCCCAAATCTCCGACCCCCACTTCTGTAACAGGTCCAACAGTGGCCCTCCAAAAAGTATGTCCGCGTCCTGGCCCCTGGAACCTGTGAATGTGGACTTTTTTGAAAATAGGATCTTTGCAGCTGTCATTCAGTCAAGGATCTCAAGATAAGATCATCCTGGATTATGTGGCTGGGCCTAAACCCTGAGACACACAGAGGAGAGACCCGCATGAGAAGAGGAGACCGTGTGAAGACAGAGACGGAGGCTGGAGTGATGCAGCTGCAAACCAAGGGACATCTGGAGTCCCCAGCAGCTACAAGAGCTAAAGCTGATTCTCTGCAGAGCCCTTTGGAAAGAGCGTGGCCCTGCCAACACCTGGGTTTCACACTTCTGGCCCCCAGAACTGTGACAGGATAAATTTCTGTTGTTTTAAGCCACCAAGTTTGTGATAATCTCTTACAGCAGCCCAGGAAACTGCTACAACAGCCTTAGAACTATTTCAAGAAGGGTCAAGAACTAACTCAACTTCCCGTCCCTAGGGCAGTGCGGGGCCCGCGGACATCACTCCTGACCCGCTGGCGTGCGGGGAGTAGGAGAATGAGCCCAGAAACTGTCCCAGAGGTCTGGCCCTGACAGAGCACCTTCACAAACCTGCCTTGAGACAGGCTTAAAAGGGCCGTCCCTGAAGGTACAATCCCCCTTTCTCCTCATCCATAGCCAGCTCTACCCAAACAGCCTGGAAACAGGGTGTGGCTATGCATTTCTAGAATGTACCATGACCCTTAGCTCTGCCAAGTGTCAAAGCACCTGCCTCATGGGAGCTAAGTTAAACACTCCACCCAAGGCTCCCTTTGCACAAACTCTGATAGCTTTGAAGCCGTCCGCATCAGCCAGGCACACCAAGCGGCCATACAAGCAGGGCGTGACTTCCAAGGGGGTGCCGGGGGCGGGGGATGATACTCATGTTCCTTCCTACCGGGAAGGATGGGGGGCAGGGGCATCAGAACTTCGGTCTGGCAGACTGCTTGGGAGGTGGGCTTAGACCTTTTGGAAGTGGTGGGCCGGGGTGGGGCTTGGGAAATTTTGACCCTCCCTGTTCATAATCCAGCCCCTCAAATTCAACCAAAGGAACCACTTGATCGACATAAAAGCAGTGTGTTTGCTATGCAAAAGCAGCTCAGAGTCAATTCTCCCAACCCCCTACCATGCCAATTTCAGACCCTTGATTCATCCTCTAAACACATTCTGGAACCATCCATGCCCCCCAGCCCACCCCCCCCCCACACACACACACCATCCCTCTTTCTTGCCAGCTGCTGTGCTCTTCTATAGATGTGGAGCCGACCTGAACTCTCCTCCTAAGATGCACTTGGGTCTCCTTGGAGATCTTAAATAACCAGAACGCCCTATGTCCTGAGGCCACCAGCAGAATTCTGAATGTTTTCATTGTTCTGAAAAGCTGTGAAAGCCTGGTCTACAACACGCACACACAACCACAAATAACCGCGCGGCTGCTGGCCTGGGACCCTTTGCCAGGTCCTCCCCGGGCCTGCAGGTGCCAAGTAGGTCAGAGCTGGCCCACGACGTGGGCCACATTCTGGCTTCTCCCTCACACCTGCCCCATCACTCTCTCACCCCCAGGATCTGGCAGGGCTCCCCCAAAGAGGCCATGCACACCTGGGCTTCCTTTATTAGGGGTCCCCCCTTCATCTCATGTCTCCTGCACTTGACTAAATTCACCTGCTTCCAGGTCAGAAAAAAGAAGGGCTTAGTGCCTGATTTGCTTCCAGCCGTGTTTAGAAGACAAGGGAAACCTGGAACCAGATCCGAGCATTTCTATTGCCAGTCTCCATTACCGCACACACGTATATGTAGATTTTTTCCAGATCTGTTTACGTGGTGGGGAGTTGCATGCTGATTTATGGGGCAAGTGACTGTGTCATTTCAAGCCTTCAGTCATCAGAGCTTTAGAGACGCTTTTAACTCCAGTTAATTGGAAGCAAAAAGAAGTCTCACTCAGTTACATGTTCAGGCAAACTAAGGTGGCTCCAGTAGGAGTCTGTCCTGGGATTGCCTTTGGGTTTGGAGAAGAGCTTGGACAAGGGTATGTGTGCCTGGCGTCCCATGCATGGAATGCTGATGGGAGAGAAAACCTGGCTAACAAGGTTGTGGAGAGGGTCATCCTGCTCCCTGAGCTCGGTGTTCCAGGCCGGCCAAGGAATACAGTGTTACGGTACAAAGGTGTTCCTTAGCCCTAAGAGACCAGGTTTACTTTCCGCCAAACAAACATCGCTCAAATCCGAATGACAACCCCTCACCTTCCCTCCTTCTGGAAGAACCACATTATTTATTTAGCCTTTGGTTTGTGGATCTCTGTGGCAACCCTGTTTGGAAGAGCTGTGGGCATGTTGCTGCATGGTGTGCCAGGGGGTGACACGATGCCAGGAAGGCTGGTCTAGACACATCACATTGGCCACTTACTGTCTCCAAAGAATCTTAAAACATCCCACTTGGCCAAAGGGCTTTTTCATGACTTCCATTCCCATTCCCAGGTCTCTCTTTCAAGTGGACCCTCATTCTTGTTTTATTTAGAGACAGGGTCTCGCTATGCTGCCCAGACTGGCCTCGAACTCCTGGGCTCAAGCGATTCTCCCTCCTCAACCTCCCGAGTAGCTGGAATTACTGGTGCCTGTCACTGCACCCGGCTTGGACCCCTATTCTTGAAAGCATCACCCATCTCAGGCCCTGGTTATCTGTTCTGTCCTCATCCACATGTCACCCACATGGGCCTGGCAGCCAACGAGCACACCGTTATCTAAGCCAGAGGTGGGCAAATGTTTTAGTAAAGAGCAATGAATGCTAAATATTTCAGCTTTGCAGGCCATTCCTGTTGCCACTATCCACTCTGCCATAGTGAGAAAGTGGTCATAGATATTATGGAAATGAATGAGTACGGCTGTGTCCTAATAAAACTTTATGAACCCCGAAAAATTGGAGCTTTATATAATTGGCACATGTCACAAAATATATCCTTTTAAAATCATTTTTCAACCATTTAAAAATGTGAAAATGGTGCTTAGCTCACAGGCAGTACAAAAGCAGGTGGTGAGCCAGGTCTGCTCCGTTGGCCACAGTTTGTGCACCCCAATCTAAGCCACAGCAGAACAAGCTCTCCCACCGCCCACACCCCCTCAGCCCAGTGATACCACTCATGAGATTGTGCTCAGATGTTCTGACTTTGCCTTTGTCATTTATAGCTCTGGGTGCTACTAGGTGATGGCCAGACACGAAGGAAGAACTTTTGCATTTGGGTGAAACTTAAATCCACAGCCAGCGGCAACCCAAGGGCTAGTCTCACGGGAGTCCAGACCATGCCAGGAGGGAGGCTAGGTTTCCGATTCCTCGCCTGCTGTGATCATGTGTGCAGCGTTGATTTGCTTATAACACCACCACACCGGGAGCCAGAGAGCACTTCCCTTGCAATAAACCCTCCTGGACTTTTGCTCCTGTTCTGGTCAGCCTTTTGGACTGTGCTACTGAAAACCACTGACCAGCTTGGTTCGTGCAGTTCTAAAAGCATCGAATTGTCCCTTAAAGATCGGATTAGGCATTCATTGCCTGACTAGTGTTTGTAAAGTGAATGCTTGTTTAAAAAGGAGAACATAACAGGTTGAATGTTGTAAATACAGTCTTGTTTTTAAAAATTCTGATTATTTTCATTGACTTAAAACTTATTAGTTTTTTGCTAAAGTTCCTCCTGAAATGTACAGCTTTGTGTCTAGTGTTATGATTTCATCTTAAATGATTAAATCTTGTTCAATTAAAAAAAAAACTTAGTTTTTGTTTAAAATTGTGGGTGGGAGACATGCATGGCCCTAATTGTATCCACAACTGACTAGCAATTTCACAATTTCTTCAGTAATAATGACAATTTTATAAACACATATATATATGTTTTATCTTTACATTTGTCTCAATACCTACATCTGTCTCTACATCTTATGGAGAGAGAGCACAAGAGCAGCTAATATTCTGCGTGTTATGTAGCAGGTGTGGTTTGGTACTTCCCAGGTAAAATCTCATTGAACTCAACAATCATTTGAGATAGGCATCATCTGTCAGCCCACTTACAGCCTAAAAACTCTTCCTTCTTTACTTTTAATTTACAGATCTGTCAGTGTCCTCTCTCCCTTTCCAAGTACATCACGCTGCAGATTTTGACTTGTAAAGCATGCAGGCAACGTGTTAAGTGCCCTCAACGAATGAATTCGAAGAGGAAAAGGAGCCTAAAAAGACACGACCCCGAAGGAGGCAGTGTTCTGAGCCACAGAAGGAAAAATCACTTGCCCACGTATGCATCTTAAGCTAAACTCTGTCACCAAACTGCTTCATGTCCCTTTGCAGGTTGGCAGGGATCCACCGCCTTTCATGGCAAAGGTTCGGAGAGGATGGTTTCCCAGGGAGGGACGCTGACCACCCTGCCTTCCACTGTCTTCGACAGCACCTCAATGACCCTCTGAGACAGGACTTCAAGGCAATTTTGAGGAACCCATTGAAAACCCCCAGAAACCCTGAGCAAAAGGGGCACGAGAAGGTCTCCATTCCAGAATGTCCCTCCAGACGTAGACGGCCTCTGCTGTTCTTGCCCAGGGTAGACTGCCAAGTCCTTTCAAGGCTTTCTGGGCATGAAATATGAGAGAAGATACACTTCGCTTTCATCTTTAAACACATCAAACATAAATAACACCAAAACGCAGGCAGACAAAGAGGACTCCAATGTGCATACATAAGTAATGTTGCCTTCGTCAGTCCCAGTGGAGGGCCCAGCGTGCTAGACTTTATTTGGTATAAAACCAGGGAGGTGAGGTAGAGATGCACTCGAGAATTCCAGCCAGAAAGGATCTATCTCTTTGCGTCACGTGGCAGGGCTTCCTTCCTCTCTCGGCCAAGAGAGAAGAGACGGAATTAATTACTTTCTTAGCTTCTCTATTCCATGAGGATCCACTGAGGCGTCTTAGCGATCTCAGCCATTTCGTAAGTGCAGCAGCCAGGCTGATTAGCTGAAGTTATCTTTTCCTGGAAAGCCCCGTTAGGTACAATGTATCTTTGATCCATGATCTGAGTGGTATCTCCTCAGCTATTAAATTCTTAGGAAGACACTTCACAGCCACTAGGATGGCTATAATAAAAAATATGAACAATAGTGAGTGCTGGCAAGGATGTGGAGAAACTGGAACCGTCACGCATTGCTAGCGGGACCTTAACAGAGTGCAGCCACTTTGGGGAAAGCAGTCTGGTTCAACAGTTACCATAGGACCCCACAATTCCCCTCCTAGGTATATACCCAAGAGAAATGAAAAGATATGACCACAAAAAAACTTACACAGTACATGAATGTTCATAACAGCACTATTCATAATAGCCAAAAAGTAAAAACAACCCCAATGTCCATCAACAGGTGAATGAATAAACAAGATGCAGTATATCCACATGATGGAATGTGATTTGGCAACACAGAGGAACGAGGTTCTGTTACAGGCTGCAATATGGATGAACCTTGCGAACGTCATATTAAGTGAAAGAAGACGGACACAAAAGGCCATATATTGTTTGATTCCATTTATGTGAAATGTCTAGACCAGACAAATCCATAGACAGAGAGCAGACGGTGGTTGCCAGGGCTGGGAGAAGGGGACTAGGGAGTGACTGCCGGCAGGAAAAGGGTTTCTTTTTCAGTAACGTAAATGTTCTGGAATTAGTGGGGATGGTTGCACAAAACTATGAATATACCAAAAACATTACTGAAATGTACCAAAAAAATCCTCAGGAAAACTAACATTTATTCAGTGCTTTCTGCCAGAGCTAAGCCCCTACAGGTAATGCTCATGGTAAGCATGAGGCTGGCGAGAGCCAGTTTTAGTAGAGAAGTTGCATGTCCAGACAGAAGCTGTGACTTGCTCAACATCACCCGGCTGTAAAGAAATAAACCAATCCCATCCTGCCCACGCCCACCGTCTTGCTCCTGTACTGCACAAGGCTACAGTCCTGTTTCATGTGACCCTCAGGAACCTCGAACTGAGCCCTCTGGACCTGGCCCTTCTAAAGTTTTAATTACACAGTCCGACCTGGCAGACCAATTTCTTGTTTTCAGAATGGTGGCTGGGTCCTCAATCCATAGCTGTTCAAATCAGGTGTTCAAGTTTACATTTCACTATAAATGCATGTTTCATTTCCTGTGTGTGGGTGGGGCTGAGGAACTTCCCGCAAAATCAGATGCAGAGAAGATCCCTGAGGAGCCCAGGGACGGATGGAGAGGACGAGTGGTGGGTGGGGGTACCTTGTTCCCCTAGAAGCCGCAGAACTCCCCTGAAGGTGCTACTCCTCCACCCTGCTTCTACAGCCTCCCCATCCTGCCAGAGCCCACCACCAGCTGGACTTTTTGAGGTAGACTCTTGAATATGCTCTTGAATATACTCTTGTCAGACGCTTGGCGGGATGAAAATAAACAATTATTTTACAATTTGTCCAAGTTTTCTTTTGGAAAATTTGAAGCAAATCCTTCCCTCCGTACATCACAAGGAAACCAGCCTAGGTTTCAAGATCACCAGAATCTCTCCTATTTGACACCTCTCGCCCTTAAAGCCACCTCTCTGTTGGCAAATCTGTCTCCCATGTGGTTCCTCATTTGCTCCTCTGGGGAGCAGGAGGGCTCAGAAAGAAACAATGACTCCCCTGAGGTGCCAGGAAGCAACCCAGCGAGGGCTTGGACCAACTGATTCTGATTTTCCATCGGGTCAACCTGTCCCAGGTACCGCTGGCCTCAGCCAATCCCCCTGCAGTCAGCCACCCGCCCTTCCAGAGCTGCCTCTCCTGCAGTCACGAACGGCACCCTGTCAACACCTCCAAGTATAGGAAACCATGTGGTAGGACACGAGTATTAAAAAAATAAGCTGCGTGACATTTATTTTGTCTTGTTAACATTAATATCCATAGAAACATTTTTATTGTCAGTATAAAAATTAACAAGTTTTATTAAATACTTTCTCCAATTTTGTAACACGTAAAATCAGTGTCATCTGCATTCATGTTGCATGGCTATAGCAAAGTGAGTGGGTGTTTTGACAGCAAAACACAATACTTTAATACAGAATGGACAACACGGCGATGTTCTGTCTGGCGCAGGTATTAGGAGGGATCTTTGGGTGAGGTCCTACCAAAATCAGATGGAAGCAATCCCTTAAAAAAATGGAAGCATCCCCCCAACACTATCAGCAGAACAACTTTGTGTTCAGTTCTCTATGATGGGACTTGAAGATCCTAAACGCCTTCTCTAACGCCAAGGAATCTGGAAGCCATTATCCAAATTCACTGAAGAGAATACAGGCTAATCTGATCAGTGTGCAACCCAGGGGGAGAGGGCCAGCTGCCGGGGAGACACGCTCACTATCATCTCAGCTCCAGCCTGTCCTCTAGGAATGGATTAAGGCATTTTTTAAAGAGGTCACTGGTACCATTTGTCTTGGGAAGTCCAGTTAAATGTCGCATTGGCCCAATGACAGAGCTGCATACAAAACAAAACACCTTCCTATTAATGGGTCCTTTTACTATGGGCATTTGGGGAGGGGGGAGGCAGGGTTAAGAACAATCATCTGACAGCAGAGTTTAAACACAAATAAATCAAAACTTCATTTTTCCCAAATTAGTCATATATTGTAAATATTTCTCTTTTCAAAGGATCTGATAACTAGTTAAGTCCAAGCAATAGATTAACTAGTCTGCTGCACTGCCTGCATAGAAATGCCACTTAAATTACAAAAAAAAACTATAAATGATTAATTGTTTTGTATATTACCAATTCATTAATAAATTAATGTTATACCATTTTCCCTGAAAGCAAAAGTATTTTTCCACCTCTGCTCGGTGAAAATTAAGAAATTCTGTGTAAGAACAGCATTTAGCAAATAGCTATTAAAAAAAAGAGAAAGAGACCAATTTTCTAGGTGCATTGGGACATCCATTTAAAATCAATACAAAAAATAATTCCTTGTAAATATATAATATATATTTATACATAATTTGAATATATTTACATACATCCAGCACCTATATACTGCATTTGTGCTCTGTAAATGTGTGCTGACATATATTTTCTCCAATTATTACAAAATTAACAAGGAAGGCAGAACGGGCATCTGCCTTGAGTCCGACTGGTCCACAGCCAGGGTCCGCGGCGGGTCAGAGTGGCCGCGTGGTGGCCTGTGGCAGTCCATCCTTCCAGAAGCATTCTTCTCCTGGTGAAGATTACAAGTTTTCAACTGTATACATCTTTACACATGTGCCGATTACTTTTCCAATTATTTACTCCTCTGATCCATATATACAAGCAGAGACAAGAAGCTCTTGGAGGCGCGGCCTCCCTGCTCAGTGTGGGTCAGTTCCTGGCGCTGTCCCGTCTGGGGACAGGCAGACACGCTCACTCATGTTTTAACACTGCCGTTTCTGTGTGGGTACTGAGGAAGGCATGGTTCGTAAGGCATAGGGTCTGGAGAGAAAACAGAGTCATCTCCTGAAGAACAAGAACTCCTTGTGTCAGGGGAACTAGGAGAATACTGTTCGAGAGGCTGACTGAGGTCCAAGTATTCCTGAAAGAAGGGAAGAGAGACGTTTTATTTCATCTTGTGTCAGGGTAACAAGGTGAATACGGTTCAAGAGGCTGACTGAGGTCCAAGTATTCCTGAAAGAAGGGAAGAGAAGAGTTTTATTGCAAACACAGGCTCTTGAGATGTTGCTATCAAGGTGGGGCAGGACGGGGCACCCCTGGAAGGCTGACAGAGACCCAGCCCCCCGACTTCCACAGAGACCTCCCAAGACCCCAGCCTGATTATGTACCCCAGGCTTTTCTCTCAGAATCCATCAAGAATAAACTGCTGGCACGTGGAGAACGATACCCCCTGCGGCTCTGCAGGGGCCAGGCGGGCAGACCCCATCACAGGGACCTACATGCCCGGCTGTCTACACACCCCCTCGCTGAGCACGTGCTTCGAGTTCAAGCCCCAGCAAAGCAGAAACGCGTCACTGCTGCGGGTCCCCAGGACCCCTTTAAGTAGCTGAGCCCATGAATATTCACTTTCTGAATTACATTTTACTATTGTAGTTTCCTGGGTAATTGAAGGGGAATACGTCTTCATTCGGTGGGTAATTTAACAGATGTAACTCATTACTCTCAGAAGCTCTCTGAGTTGGAAATGTAAACAGGTTCAAAAAAGGCTTGGACGTACTCATGTATGTTAAATCCATAACGGGCTGTTAAAGGAAAGTTTAGGAAAATAGAGGTTGAGTTTCAAAGTTCTGAAGGTTTGAAATTCGGAAGGTCTTTTCTGCTCCCCAAAGCATCCATTGGTGTCGCTGCCAACGAGCCAGGCTGACACTTCCCCGACCCAGGTCAGGCAGGGCGAGAGCCCACAGCCTGTTTGGGGATGGCCCACGGGCTACAGATGGCTTTTAACACGTGTAAATGGTTGAAAAAAATTAAAAGAGGAAGACTATCTTGTGGTATTAAAATGATACAAAATTCATATCAAATTCCAATTTCAGGGTCCATAAAGTTTTACTAGAACACAGACACACCGATTTACACGTTGCCTGTGGCTGCTTCTGTGCCACAACGGCAGAGCTGCGACAGAGACCGTGCGGCCCTCGGAGCTGAAAATATTTACTCTCTGGCTCTTTACAGGAAGCGTTGGCTGGCCAGTGCTCTGAAGCTAGGAACAGATTTCTAAACTGGGAACTTCTGGATCTCAACTGCCTCAACGGGGCTGGCACTTCGGGGAGGTTCTGCTCACACGTCCAGAAGCCAACGACTATTCCATGGCGTGTGGTTTTGCAGAGAGGAGGGCAAAAAGTGCAGACCACAGCACAAACAGCCCCAGTGTTATCAGCAAAGAGCCCACGGAATGTTGGCAACTACACATTTTAAAAGACACACACACAAAACAAAACCCCACTATAATTCATCACCCGGGTTGGCAAGAGAAAGAGTCCCCGTCGCAGAAGGGGGATGTGTCAGTTCCAACAACATCAGCATGAACCACACAACTGGAAACAAACACGCCCACCACATCAAAAGAGAACTTTCTGCTTACAATGATAAAAATGAAATTTTGTCCTAAATGGAACCATTTTTCTCGAGCATATGGTAATGATTTTCAGAAGGAAAGAAACTTCGATTTTTATATCCGTTAGACAATATGGCATTCTGCTTTTTTATTTCAGGATGCTAGATACAAATTTGAGTATGACCGGACCCACGTTAAATGTAAATACATAAATAGGTCTCGTTGAGCACAGACATGGGATCATTAAAACAGACCTTTAGTGCTTTTCCCAGTTTCTAAATGAAGCCATAAACTTTCAGATCTGATAGGAAAAAATAGGGATATCAATGGCTTCCAAGTCTAGGGTTAAAAGAACTTATACTGGAAACAACAATTTTGGCAGAAGAAGAAAGTTAGGGTTTTTCCCCCCCTTGAACTGTTCCTTTCCTTTCAACTTCTGAAGGTCAGCTGTGTTCATTTAAATGCAATCTCTCCCTTTATCCAGCACAAGCCACAGTGAGACGCACAAGATAAAGTTGCTGAGTTAAGGCTTCATATCACCACATTTGATTATTTTTGAAAAAAAATCACTTTAAAACAATTTTCTAAATCAGAAATTTAAGTGTATTATCTTCCTTCTAAAATATTTGGGACATCTTAATCTTTTTTGTTGTTGAGACAATTGTGTGGTTTTGGCTTTTTTCCCCTATGTAAAGGAACACTGTTCTGTATCCTCATTAAGTATCTCAAAATTCATTCATTAACAATTTCTTTCTATCGTGGGTTTTACTGGACTTGATGGGATTTTCCCCTTTCCTGGCCAGGGTACCTATGCTTCCCATAATCATAAAAGCTACTCTATCTGCATATTGAAGCAGCTACTGACGTGGCTGAATTCAGATCCCATTTCAGGGTTTCTTTTTTTGGCAACAATTATAAATATTTTGTAGAAAATAAATATTTTAACAAAAGGTACAAGTTTTTACTTAAAAATCATATAAGCCACTCATTACAGAAAATTATTACACATATACAGAAAGAGACTGTAAGCCACAAACCATGACCAGACAGGATCACACCGAACCGTGTGGTGTTGTACAGAAGCTGGAATTACAGAACTTCATTGAATCCGACTGGAATATCATCAGCGTGCTCACTAACAACCAGGGTGCAGAATGGAACTAGCACACAAATCCAAGCTCCTTCCCACGCACACCAAAATGCCACGACTGAACATTTCTTCCGCTTCCCCACTCTCCTACACACCCACACCACCACCAGCTTTGGTGAGGGCAGCCACCAGTACGTCCTCAGTCTTTGGTTTCATGAGTCAGAACTCACAAAATGAAGTTCTGAGAAAAATCATGATTTGAGAGGAACACATAGCTTAACTGTGCCTGACCCCCTTGGAAAAATGATAAACTATACCACAGACTCCAACCAAAAACCAACAGGGCGCTTGTCTGTAAAAAGCTATGCTTGTCTTCCAGACCAAGCAAGGACAACTGGCTTCTGGAAGGAGGTTCTTACCTCATTGGTTGTGAGAGTGAGAATCCGATCTAAGTCCTCCACCAACTGCTTGAACGTCGGTCTCTGGGAGGGCACTGCATGCCAGCAGTCCCTCATCATCATATACCTAGAAAAGATGCATTTCCTTGGTGGATTAATTTTTTAAGTACAAAGTACCTGGCTATAGACAGTTTTAATAGGCAATATGGAGATGTGCCCTAAATTATGAAAATGCAGCAGAACTTTCCAATCAACTGCATGAGGAGGTATTCACTTTCCCAAAAGAAAGTGGCTCCTCTGAAAGGCACCTTGATTCATAAAAACATCACTTCACCAAAATGTTTCAGAAAGGCATCTATGTCATCCATAAAGATGCGTCTATGTTTTTCACTGGTATCCGTGTAACTGTATCACAATGGTATCACACTCTTTTTTTTTTTTTTTTTTTGAGACAGGATCTCACTCTGTCACCCCAGCTAGAGTGCAGTAGTGTCATTGTAGCTCACTGCAACCTCACACTCCTGGCCTCAAGAGATCCTCCTGCCTCAGCCTCCCAGAGTGCTAGGATTACAGGCGTGAGCCACTGTGCCCGGCCTGGTATCACACTCTGCTGTCCAGTCTTCCCTCCCCAAACACCCCTGGCCTGGACTCAAGCAGCTCTGACATTATCTGCCCAACACCTAGGGTTTTGTTTTAACAATTCCAGTTAACAAAGGTTCTTCAGTTAAGAAAAATAATAAAGTTTGAAAACCACGACTTTAAGGTAAGGATTTCATGAATTAATCTGTCACCGCTGGGCTGCACACTAACTTCCTGCTGAAGCCTTGGGCCTGCGTTCCCAGGCCTTATCTTGATTATGGGTTTCGACAGACCCTCCGTGCTAGGAAAAGCAAGGGGAATGACGAGAGCACAATAAATGCCTTTATATAATATGCTATAAAGTGTGGCCATTCATCAGACGTCCACTGTACACCAAAAAGCACTCATGGGATTACGGATGTAAAATCCCCGTGAAACGCCACACAAAGGGCTGCAGTCTCTGGGACAATCGCTGTTCTTAGTTAATCCTGGGGGTGGGAAGTGGAGAGACTCCTCTCAAAGCACTGATTCTACCGCACAAGGCACACGTCACAAGCACAACATAACGCCACTTAAAGTGTGAGGTAGGTTTTTCTAGAAACCAGCTCATGGTTTTATAGGCAGATCTGGTACTCTAAGGAGGGCAGCTAGACAAATTTTTAATTCTCTGTGCTAAAAGACGGGTGAAATATAGGTAACCAGACACTGGTTCATTCACTCCGAGGAAATGTGGTAGATGCCAATCTGTAATGGCAATTTTCAATGGTCAACGAAGCTCTGGAAACACCCGTTCTCCACTCGCCCCGATGGGGAGAGGCACAAACACTGAGGACAGGTGTCATCCATTCTTTAATCCCACACTGTGCAGGGGCAGCTCTGTGGCTTTCTAGCTTGTTTCCGGACCATGTGTCTTCCTGTCACTCTGAGTGGGGACCGCAGCAAGCACAGCACAGTGACAGGAAGACCACTCCGACTGGCCCTGCAAAGTCAGGAGCCCTTGGCGGGGTGGCTGGACACCCTCTGATTTAAAGCCAGCTCCATACACCTCCGAATGATGTTCTTTCTTTTGGACAAGTCATGGTTGTCAGTGTAGCTATCTAGCTCAGTTCTGGGATTGAGCCCAGAAAGCTTCAGCAATTCTTCTTAGAGCGTGTTTAGAAAATTGGGGGGCCTTGGAAAGTGGAGATAAGTCAGGCAGGCATTACTGGCGTGGCGCGTCCACGACGGTCCTTACAGTTCATTGGTGCAGTTAGCCGGCTTATCCATCCTGTGTCCTTCCTTCAGCAGCTTAAAAAGTTCCTCCACAGGAATCCCTGGGTAGGGTGAGCCCCCTAAAGTGAAGATCTCCCACATTAACACCCCAAAGGACCAGCTGCAAGGAAGGGAGAAAACAGAACATCACCAACCCATCCGAATCGCAGAAACCTAAACATGCCCAGTTAAGAAAAGAAACATCCACTCACTTCTTCAGTTCAAAGACAAATGGGCCCTCCTGCAGTTCACCCTACATGCCCTTTCCTGCCCCACAGAGAGCATCCCCAAATAACGACGACATGGGGATGGTCCAGTGGAATTTTCCATCTGTAGACAAAAAGTCAAACCGCCAACACTCTGCAATAAAGTTGCTCATCTTAAATGCGGTGTTAGCGATGCCAGGATCTCAATTTCTAAGTTTCAAAGCCCTCTGCGCTCCTTTGCAACTCTTCCAGCTGCCTGCACGCCTGCCCCAAGGGCTGTGGCCCACCTGGACGGGCAGTGGACAGGGCAAGGCCAGCGAGCCCATCCTGCGAGGTCAGAGCTGCCCTGCGTGGCGGGAGGAGCCCCTGCTGCACAGAGGGCCTGTGGCTCCCTAGGATCGCGAAGGCAGTCAGCGCAGGGCTGGGGGCAGGAGGGAGGAATCCTCCCACAACAGAAACTGAAAACATCTCCCAGGGCACGAGCTCCACTGGACTTTTCAGAGACCCACAGCTGGACTTCCTGGGCCTTGCTCAGGAGACTCAATCCCTGGGATGCTCAAGCACAGGACCCAAGTGCACTACGTCGTGGGCGCTCTGGAAACTCGCTCTTCTGGACTCCAGGTGGTGGATTTCAGAAATGAAGCTACGGAGCAGAGGCAGCCGCACAGCACAGGCAGACGGAGCCTCTGGGCCTCAGTCTGCTCGCTGCAAAAATGGGGTTATAATGTCTCCTCTCTCCAGGGTTGAGGGCACCAACTGCGGGAGCAGAGAATCAATGCCTATCCCAGAAATCCTCCTGCTTGCACAAATAAAATATAGCCCAAGTGATTTTTTTTTCCAAAAAACATTTTCCTTTGGAATAATTATAGACTCATAGGAACTTTGACCCCACTTCTCCCAATGATAACATCTTTCAACTGAATTTCCAAATCTAAAATATCTGCTGGAGTCTGACCCTAATAATGTTTTTAAGGGTATCATAATAGAAGTATTACATAATTTCTACCGTATTTCTAGACTATTATCAAGGATGCTAAGACAAGACCAGACTTTTTTTTTCTTTTTTTCTTTTGGAAGGATAAACACAGCGAGCAGACCCCGTGGAGACCATCCGAGCAGACTGTGCCTCACTCAGCTTCACCTTTTAAGGACAAACGTGGGTTGGGAGACATATGACAAACCACCCTCAAGAAGGAAGAGTTGCAGGATTACTTCTTGAAGAGGGTGAAGAACACGCCAAGAGCTTGGCAAAACAGATAGCAGCTTTGTAGCCGCACATCCGTGAATACGTTGGGGGGGGAGGACTTCCGCCCTGGCGGGAGGAGGTTAGCGGTTCCACCTCCTGTGCTCTTTGAAGCCGGGCAGATTAGTAACAGAGCATTGGTTACCAGCCTACCATAAAATCCGTCCTTTCTCAGGCCGGCTCCTGCACCTTCTATGAACGTGTGAAACGCAGCAGCCACCAAGAATGAAGAAAGGCAAAGAACATACAATATTTCTGCAACTCAACCCCATGCAGAAGCCAGAGAAAACGGAGTTACTTACACATCACTCTGATGCGTGTACACCCTATCAAAAAGGGCTTCTGGAGCCATCCACTTGACTGGAAGTCGCCCCTGCAGATGGAGAAAATGTAAAAACCAATATATTAAAACAAGTTTATGAGCAGGCTCGACAGGCCTAGGCCCTGTTTGAGAGCTGACACTCGGGTGGTTTTTAAGTGGTCAGTCGTTAGAACAGCAAAAAGCTCCAACTAGGACCCTATGTAATGTGTGAGATGCACAGATCTGGGGACGTTAATAAAACCCACCCCCTTGGAGTCTCACTGTCCGTTATCTCTGCAGCACGCAGACATTCCTTCAGCAACTCACAGGCAAAAATTAACCCAGTAACTTCCAACCTCGCATCTTTGCCATGAAAGTTCTCGACAAGACCCGGAGAAAAATTCTAGACGCTGCTGATTATTCCGTACGTAAGTGTGTTTCCCATTCACTAAAATTATCTTAGATAGAGCCTAAATTTGCTTATTGAGAGCATACTAAGAATAAAGCAAAAAAACAGGAAGGAGCCCTCCTGAGTCCCGTCTGCCTCCCAGTGTCTACGGCCTCTCTTCCCGGAACATTCTGTGCCCACCCCGCCCCTCCCCCCGTACCACGTCTCAGACTTACATTCGTGGTCTTTTTGTAATAGTCTATGTTGTTGATGTCTCTGGCCAGCCCGAAGTCGGCTATTTTCATCACGTTGTTTTCTGTTACCAAAACATTTCTGGCTGCTAAATCTCGATGAATACACTGAAATTGAGAAAGAAGGGCCAGAAAGACCTAAGTTTAAAACCCTTCAAGGACAAGAAGAAAATATATTCATTTCTTAAAATGCAGACAGAAAATACAGCTTATGTGAAAAACTGGATGTAACGTAAGTGACATAGTGTGGCCGAAAGATTAAGCTGGTCAACTAGGACCACTCAGGAGCCTCAATCACCACACTTGTTATTTGTTTTCTAATAAAAAATAAATGAATAAATACATAAACCAATCACTTTGAGGAGCAAAGGCAGACCAAATAACCCCACTCCCTCCTATCTGCATTGCCCGACCATACTAGTGTCCTCCTTTCAGCTATGTACGGATGCGAATTAGATCATCCTAAAATCTTTTATCTCAACACACACCCTCCTGTCCTTTACAGCCAAACTGCCAGAAGAGTTTGTTAAATTCCAACATCGCATCTTCTTCACCTGCTGGTCACTGCTTAGACATTCGAGCCTGTTTGCCACCCCTGCCCCTCCTAAAGTTCACGAGGAACCGCCCAACTGCTAGGCCCACAGCACCTCTTCCAGCCCCTCGCTGTTCCCCTCTCTGCTGCTGTGAATGCTGTCGATCTCTTGCCCATTTTTGAAAACTGGCCCTGCGCCGGGTTCCGCCCCATCCCCTCCTCCCAGCTCCTTCTCTCCCTCTCTCCCCACCCCTCACAGACCCTGGCTGGCTCCCTCCTCCCCCGAACAGAGCTGCCGCCCCATTACATGTGTGTATTTCCGTGTAGCCTCATGGTGTCCGTTCTTACATGCATTCACGTATCTGCAAATTCCTATCTCCATCCGGACCTCTCTCCTGAGACCCAGGTTCTCATTATCAACAGGCTATGGGACATTCCCACATTGATGTCCCCCTGACATCTCAAATTCCAGGTTTCTACTCCCTTCATTCTCACCCTCTTTGTCTCTCTCCATCAGAGAGGTGTGCGCGGCACTGTTCACACTCTCCTCCCAAGTCCTGTTCGTTTCAACTCCAAGTGATTTCCAATCTGCACCCCCTACTGCTCTCCCACTGCTAATCCCTCGGTCCAGGTGGTCACCAGTGCCCACCCCTGCCCCACGTCCTGCCACACTGCCTGCTAGCGGTCTCTGCGCTTCCAAGCCCTACTGCACCTTCTACGCTTCCCACGGCTTGTGTTTCTGAAATAACCGATCCTGTCCCTTCCTGGCCTCTCATGACCAATGCCCATCTATCCGTATTCCCAGTCCACACCATCACAACACCTGGCCCATGCAAAGGGCTCAGCCTGTGTGTGTCACGTACATCAGGACTAAATGCTGAAATGCTTGCTACAGAACAGCTAATTTATCATCCCGATACTCTTTGGTCTCAAAAAGATCTAGGTATTCTGACTTTTGTTTTTCCTTTCTACAAATGATATGCTTTTGTAAGCTGCTGTGTTTTAGTTACACTTTAATATACCAAGATTTCATCATGACACATGGTAATTAGGGTCCCAAGTCATCACGCCTTATTTTGGGAAGAAGTAAGATATATATAGAAGTAAGCAGATATCCCCATCAAAAGCATTTCCACAGGTTACTGGCAAAGGCTGGCTAGCATATGAAGCAAAGAGTCTCATCAATCCACTCGACAAGGTTGAAACCGGGCTGGTCTTAGACACTCCAAGAAATGGCCAATTAAAAAAGATGCAAGGCGAACAATCCCTGAAATATAAATAAGGAATTACTTTATTCTGCTCCTTGTGTCCATACGCTTCCGTGCCCGCTGATGGGCTGAGATCAGAATCGGGGCAGCAGGAAAGCCTCGCAGGCATGTCTGCTCTTGGCCAGACTGGAAGCAGGAAACGTGAGAGCTCCCAGCAGCCGCCTGGAAGTTCAGCTGGGGCGAGAGCAACGTTCCCAGTTCTGGAGGCCTCCTCAAATTGAACTTCCAAGGCCCGGGCCAAACTCTGCCGGTGGTGCGTTCCTGCGACACGAGCCCTGTGTGTCTGGCGAGCTATGTGGTCAGAAGAATGTGGCTTCCCATGCACCGGGCTCTGACCACGCACCTTGCTCAGCTTGGACAGAGACGCTGCCCACGGCTACCGCCACCATCTTCGCAGCAAGAAAAGAATCTCGCACGGACATCCCTCATCCCAGGACACTAGGAAACACCAACGCCCACCCCCTGGGTTGAACAAGAGGAGACTTGGAACCAATACCCAATAAAAAGAAAACAAGTAAAAGCAAGCCAAATCCCCATCATCCACAGAAACCTGAGCTGTTCTCTAGCACAGAGAGCTGATCATTTTATATAATCAGAGCCCGGGACAGTTTGGGATTCTATTTTTCTATAGGTGAAGGTCAACAGGTGGCTGCTGAGTGAAGAAAGACTAACACCCTGTGATGCAGACAGCGTGCTGGGTGCCCTGGATGGCTGATCACATTGCATCCCCATGGCAACCTATGAGTTGGGGATTATTAGACCCATTTTACAGAGAGGGAAGCTGGGGCTTCCTTTAAAAAAAAATCTGCTCAGGTTTAACACTTTGGAGGTTTAATTGGGTTTGGGATTTAGTTAAAAAAGAAAAATTAGTGTGCTTTGAGCTAAAAATAGCAAAAATTTTATAAATTGTGTAAGGTTCAAATACCCCATTACCTAATTGCATTACTGCGCAGTATTTGTTTACTTGTCTGTCCGCACCCCTGTCCCCCGAGGAAGCAGGCTCCTCCCAAGGGGACCATTCTTAAAATCTTTATCTACCTCTAGTTTAAAACCTATTCTAGGTCCTTAATTGCTGGTGGCCTCCAGCAAGGGGCTTTGGGACCGGGCACTGCCTCAAGGCCATGCAATGTCCCTCTCAACGTGGGCTCTGATGCCAAGTGGAGGCGACAAGCCCACACTGGGTTACTACACAAAGCCTCCAGCACTGGGAAACTCATGGTCCTGCCTTGGTCCAGGGAGAGGCAGGAGTCACCTGCGAGCAGGGGACAGCTGGGTGGAGGACCAGGAGGCCTAGGTCTGGGACCAGCCACTTCACCCTGTGGACTCACGTGTCCCCATCTCAGCAGTGAAAACAGTGATTCTGACATATCTGGGCTCAAAGGTTGCTGTCACTTCCCGACTGTCCTCAGCATCCTTACCCATACAATGGGGACACCAATGCCACCAATTTCAGAGTTGTTCTGAGGGTACGTAAGGTACTGTATGTCAAACGCCTGCCTCCTTGCCTGGCAGATGTTAGGCTCTCCAACAGTAGTTAGTGACTAGTAATAACAGTAATTACCGCTGTCATACCACTATTAGTAAGGGTACTTCCATTCTTCCCTTCTAAAATAATATATTCATTTGCCCCATTTCAAAAAGTTTGTCTGACTCTCACTTCTCTCTCCACCATACTGAGAAGCTCCAGAAAAGGCAGGATCACAGAGTCCTCAGGGCCGGGGGGACCCCCACTGGCTCTAAGACTAGACCCAGCATACACACTTCTTTCCTTGTTCTGAGCAGAAGGAGGCCCACCTGCCGCTCCCTCCTCCCTGGGAACCTCGTCCCGGTTTTCTCCCACCTCAGACTGTGCCTTCTCAGCCTCCACTGCTATTTCTTTCCTGCACGTTTAGCCAATCTCTATATTTGAGTTTTCTCAGGAGTTGACTTCAGGCTTCTATCTGCCCTCTCTAAGCTTCTCGCCAGACGATTTGTTCATTCCCATGGCTTGAAACGACACTACCTGTGCTGGCTCCCAGGTGTTCGGCCCACCCCTGGGAGCTGAGCTGCAGCTTCTTGGTTGACGTGTTCCCTTGAGTGACTCCCAGATACGTTCAAGATGAGCTCTGGATTTTCCACCATCTACGCCCCCCGCCCCACCCCCGATTCCAAATCCTCCTTCATCCTGGGAGGCTACGCCACCACCCAGTTCATCGAGCTAGAAATCTGGACGTCACGCTTGATCTCGATTTCCCTCCCCATCCCTAATGGATCCATTAACTATCCAGATGGCAACACACATCAAACACCAACCTACTGGCTTCTCTCGGTGTCTTTGGCCCTAATATACCCACAGCCCAGCCCACACCCCCGTCACCTTTGCAGAACTCGGGCTTCCCACCGGCCAAGAAAGCAGCAGCAAGAGACACCTTAAAGCACAGCCCTGATGCAATTATTCCCCCAGTCGATGGCTCCCACAGCAGTGAGAGTCCAGGGTCTTCGCCTGCGTCTTCAAGGCCCCAGATGAGCAGGGCCTCATCCCACTGTTTGTTTCCTCCACAGCACATTTCCCAATTTTTCTTTTACATACTTATTTTCATCCCCACATTTACTGTCAATCTCTCCTACTGTCACCCACGGTCTCTGCCCCAAGAGGGCAAGGACCATGTCCATTCCGGCCTCCTCACCGGACAGCCTAACCAACGGCACGAGGCATCCGGTGCCCTAGGAATGTGTGTTGAGGAACTGAGCAAAATGACCAGGCCGGCACGCCTACCCCGCAGCCATCAGCAGCAGTGCCCCGCTGGGTGCAGGGCTATGTCCCCCAGCACACGGGGGCAGGTGGCCCGGAGCGACCACGACCAGAGGGTCCACGCATGCAGCTGCGGACAGGCTGCCCTTCCCAGTACTCTCCGGGAATATGTCACAGCTACGGAAGAGGTGGGACAGTACAATGGATGGTCACCTTGGCCGGATTTGCTATGTGCGCTTTCTCTCTGTCTCCCCCTACCTACACACACACACACACACACACCCCATATACATTTTTTATGACTAAACCATTTAAAAGTGAGTTGCAGGTATCACTGATGCTTCACATCCTAATTCTTTAGCATTTCTCTCCTACCTTAACACAATACCACTACCACCACCCCCAAATCCACACCGATGCAGTGATATCAGGAATATTACACAGCCATATTCAAATTCCAAGTGTTCACAAATGTCCTTTGTAAGAGCTGCCCCCCGTCCCCCCCCACAAGATCATGCCCAGGGTCACGCCATTGCATTTACTAGTTGTCTGGTCAGCCCCCCTCCGTCTAGAACTGTCTCCCCAGCAGTTTTGTCTTGCACAATGCTGACACTTTGGAGCGGTGTCTCGTCCCCCCCATTCTGGGGCAGTCTGGTTGTCTCTGGACGCCAAAGACTTTCGATTGGCAAACTGCCCTGCCCGTTTGTACACACACACACAATCACAGAACTCAACACTAGGCTTTCATCAGTGTCCTAAAACCTACACATTGGGAACTTTTACAGGGAAAAAATTTTTAGAAAGTCTTAAACTCTGGATTCTCTTAAAAATAAAAACTTTAAAACATTAAAAAAAAAAAAAAAAAAAAAAAGCCCAGAACATGTGGCAGCTCTGGGCCATGTCCCTACGTGACCAGACAATGGGGCTGAGGTGCAGCCGTCCCTGGGGTCTCTAGTGACCTGATGGGCCGCCTCACGCACTCAGCAACTGGCATGGCCTCTGTGGAGACCTGAGCTTGTGACCCTTCAAAGCAGCCCAGGCCCCCAGGTGACAGAGGGCCCACATCCACCACAGGACCTCACCTCTGTGGGGACCCGAGGGCTTCCTGATGCTGGAACAAGCTCCACCACAGGTAGGAGCTGAGCCCACCGCTGCCCACAGAGGCGGTTCTGCAGTTCTCCTCCCGGACTGTGGGGCCAAGGAGGGGTCTCTTGGGCCATCTGAAATGTCCCCAAGGACATCTGGGCACCTGTCTAACTGCTTTCAGAATAACTGAAATGTTTAAAGTTCCATGGTGAGTGGCATGCTTGGAATGTGGCAATTCACCTCAGGGGACCTGGCCAACTTCTAACCACAGAGGGTCACCTGCCAAATGAATCAAAATAAACTCCGATATCCAGGACTCACTGTTGCTCAAATACATCTTTGTTTGATCTTTATTCTTGGACTATTTAATGCCATATCGAACTCAAAACCTAAACACAACACCTAAAGTCTATGTCTAAAAACTGAATAACCACGAAACAAATGAAGCTCTCCCCAAAAAAGTAAATAAATCATCAGAATTAAAGGGAACACCCTCTGAACAAGCCATCCTCCACCTGGAGAGCTGAATTCCCAGGAGAGTCAAACCCTGCCCTGTCTCAAAGGAAAGACACCCTTTCTGCACAGCTCTGCAGTGTCGTTACAGGTTTATGAGGCTGCTCTGGCTTCACAGAGTTCATTAAACCCGAATGTGAATAATGCAGTAAATATTTTCCAGGTCATACAAGACATGCAAGGGCTTGATCTAGCAAATGAGCACATCCAAAGTGCCTCTTTTCCTCAAAGACATTTTTAACTGGATTCTATCCAACCAAGTCAAATGTGAAGGACTTACCTTTTGGGAAGCCAAGTACTCCATGCCTCTAGCCAGCTGGTAGGTGCATGACACCAAGTCCTTGAAGGTCATCTGCTCCTCGGGAACACGGTTAATGTCATAGGAGTACTCCATCCCGGGGGGCCTCCGGGCACGGAGGTATTCTCGGAGGTTACCTTTCGAGGCGTACTCGACTATGACGTAGAGAGGGCCTGTTGGGGTAGAAGAGAAGCCCCCTCGAGACAGAATCCAGGATCTGCCCTTCAGCCACTCAGCCAAGGATTTTTAGTTATTATGACCCAATGCTTTTCACTGTTATTGGTTTTTAAAAATTTTAACGTACAGAAAAGCATGCATAAAAACAGAATGCCTGCACCCTAATCTATCCAAAATGATGGTTAACTCTTGGTCATGACAACCTCAAAAGGCTTTAAGAAATACACAAAGATACAGTTGAAGTGTTCTTCCCTATCCTCTTGGGAAGCAGCGGCTATCAAAAATCTGCACCCTCCAGTGTATCCTTCTGGCTCATTTTAACTAATCTACATACGTATGTGTATCAATAAATAATATATTATTTTTAATGACATAAAGGAATAATAGATGTAGAACTTTGCAATATTTTCTACCCATACATTGTCCTTTTGGAACCCAGTTAGGCAGATAAAAGTAAGTCTAGATCAGTCCTTTTCACAGCTACATACGTTGTATCCTATAAGTACACCCCACTTTATTCATCCATTCCCCTGTACTCATGGGCATTTGCTTCCAGGTTTTGGCCATAACAAACACTAGGTAGCAAACATTCCTGTACATGTTTCCTTGTACACATGTGCAATAATTTCTCCATGGTATACACTAGAGAGTTGGCCAACTACAGCCTGCAGGCCAAAGCCTGCCTACTGCCTGTTTGGGTAATTAAATTTTATTGGCACACAGCCAAGTCCATTCATTTCTGTACTTCTTGGGCTGCTTTCTCACTACTATGGCAGAAATGAGTTGTTGTGACAAAAAGCATAAGGACTACAAAAGTCTAAAATATCTATGGTCATCCTTTACAGAAGAAAGTTTGCAGATTTGCAGATTCCTGAACAGATCAAAAAGAGAAACTGCAAAGTCAAAGATAGGCATTTTCAAGTTTATTAATAACTGACAAATTGATTCCCGAAGCGTCAGTAAACACTCAATGGAAGAAGCTGCACCCTCTCTCCCCTAAGGAAGAGAATGTGTCCCTTCCTGCCACTTTCTCCTCCTTTAAGCTATTTTGGGAGCTCAGCCATCTGTTGATCCCAGCAAGACTCGGGTTCCTCAATCGCCATTTTAAGGGAAGAGCTTCTCAACCAAAACACAGAATCTTATTTTGAGACATTGCTCTTAGCACTTACAAAACAAAAACATAAGGAGACTGCCTTTCCCCAAACGCCCTCCAGGTTACAATCTAGAAAAAACAGGACCCTCCATGCCCTCAAATCCGAAGTCGCCCAACACCCACCTTTCCCCAGTCCCCCAGGTACAGGCACAGAGCCCCCTTTGTGTTCGTGGCTGGGAACATCTTCCTAAGGGTATTTTAAAGAGATCTTTAAACATGCACTTGAGGGGCTCTGGGAGCAGGATCTAAAAGCCCAACTGTTTCCAAAATGATTCTAACATTAAACCGTGGAGTATTTGGATAAAAGCATTTTTTTCTTCCTACTCACCATCCTGAGTACAGGCTCCAAGAAGATTTATGATATTTTTGTGTTTTCCAATCATCTTCATCATCTCCATCTCTGACACCAGATCAGAAAGGTCTTTCTCGGTGGCATCATCTACGAACATTAGGTATATCACAAATCAGTTTGTACCCTTGAACTCACCGGCTGCCAATATTAGTTGCCCAAACTTAGTTAAAACAGCATGAAATTGAATCTCAGAACCAGAAAAGACTTTCCAAGTCATCTCATTTTATCAGTGAAGGGACAAAGGCCCAGACAGGTGTAGAACGCAGGCCTCCCTCTGATGCGAAGGGCTGGGTCCAGGGGGCACCCTGTGACTGTGTCCACAGTGTGCATGCATGTGTATTCTTAGCAGGTGAAAAGCCATGACTTCTAGTGGTTTCTCAAAGGGGGCTGCAACTCCTACCCTAAAAAAAGTTTCGTAAACTTCTGCTCTGTAATTTCCAGCAGGAATGGCACAGACACTACCTACACGGGCTCACAGGGAGCTTCTAGTAAGTGGCAAGACTCTTTTTCCCAAGAGTCCTGATAACTTGGTATGGAAAAACTCGGCTTACTTAAAAAAGATGAAATAGGACTATGGATGGGAACCACGTGGCAAAGAGCTTTTCAGCTTCACACACAAGGAAGAGCGACACGATTATGTGTGCAGAGTGTACACTGCCACAGATGGAGAAGGAAGCCTCCTGCCACACGCGAGGAGGAAGCCACACTTGTGGACACATGGCACAGGCTGTCCCCCTCTCCCCAGGCTCTTAGCCATCCACTGGCTATAAAAAAAGGACATGCCACAAGGCTCGGGGGCTAAGGTCCTTCCACATCCTGAAAAGAAGGCTGCCAGCCTTGGCACAGCTGGAGAAACAGAACCTCCCAGACTTCTTTCTGCAATACGCAGTCACTCTGAGCCCACTAACAAAACCAGAAGTTCTGCCAATAGAGACACAAAGCCAGGGACCTGCCTCTGTCGGTGACGCCACGATACCTTAGGTGAGAAAACAACAGTTCTTCTCCCTGGCATCAAGCCCCAAGGTGAGGAGCATCTCAAAACACCCTAGTTTTCCTTGGGAGCCATTCAGATCAATAACTTTAAAAATCAACATCGTTTTGACTATTTCCGGCCTGCTGTTTCCCCCGAGGGAAGGATGTGATGACCATCCCACGGGAACCCACGAAAGAGAGAAACAGGCTACCCCTGGAGCGCCCCCACGTGCCGGCGCCCACATCCAGGTCAGACCTCTCCGCCTGGGAACGTGGAAATGCTCCGCCGGGGTCCCCTGTCCAAGATCCCTACAATGGGATTTATAATGTGACCGTTCCCCATAACTCTTCTCATAAAAGAATACTGTGGGAGGAATAAGTTAATGGTTAAAAGTTCTTTAAGCTCCTAGGACACAGGCATGAGCAGGGTTGGAAGGTCAATGCAGAAATGCTCAGACTCCCACGAGCGCAGAACGACATTTCCATCTCAGGGTGGTTGTCACGTGTCCCGGGAGGCTCCGAATCAGCCCCACCACTGTTAGTTCCTTTTTCAGCTTCCAAGTGACTCTCCCAGACCAGTGTCATTTTTACTCTGCTCCTCACACAAAAGAGAAGGTGTTCTTCTCCCCAAGCCTCCGGGCCGCCTCCAAAATGCCCATTTCCCTTTACTTACAAGTTAGGGTTTGGCTCCCACTTCTCACGTCCTAACCCCCATCTAAATACAATCATACGAGAGTCGATATTTTCTAAGCACATAAACATAGAGAGAAAATGAACAATCACGGTCATCTAGAAGGGGAGAAAAGAAGAACTCCATGCGGGAGGCGACTGCTTTCTAGCAAAACTGGTTTTCTTTTTGATAAGTACACACAGCTCAAGATAAATCATCTGCCCAAGATGCTGATTTATACCAAACACTGCTCAACCTCCAGGTCAACTATGTGCTCTCTGACCCCCTGGCGTGATAGAGTTCACATGCCACAAAAGGAACATTCTTGATAAGACTCTCTCCCCTCCCGCCTCTCCACTCACCTTTCAACATCTTCACTGCCACGGTGACCGCCTCCTTGGCCTTATCTTTGTCGATCCCCACGGCTTCTGCCATGACCACTTGCCCGAAGCAGCCTTCCCCCAGGGGTTTGCCCAGCGTCAGCCTAAATGTGTAAATAGGGGATTAGCACACGGCATCTGGTGAGGGGTGCAGAGAGGAAAATTCCAGAACTAAATATAAAAATCTTTCAGCGGCTTGCAAAAGCACGGCGTATTTATCATATGGAACTAATGAGGCTCAGGGTACACACGCGCTCGAGTATTTTCTTAGTGACGTTTTAGAGAATGTCAATTACTAGTGGAACAGCTATTAAATTTCACATTTGTATTCTCGATTTATTTTCTTTATGGAAGGTATCCTTGCTAGTGAGGTGGTCAGCTTTGCCTAAGTGCCAACGATGAGCTTTTGATCTTGAGCCAATTAAATATTTGTAATTTAGAATGGCTCAAAGAAAAACGTTAAGGCTGTTCTCATTTTTTTTTTGTCCCTGTAAAGCGGGGACTTTAAAATTACTATTATTCAAATACCGATGGATTTTTATGGTCACATTCCTTGCCAAGTTACAGGATGTGAATCTTAAAAGCATTTCAAGGAATCTCTAATTTTTCACTGAAGAAAAAAGAAAATTCAAATAAATTAGGGGAGAATTTTTTTGGCATAAGTTTACAAGTCCTTATGAGCTACATATAATTAACAATGAAGGAAATCTAAAGTGAACACAACAGATTAAATTTCTAAGCGTAGAAGTTCTATGTACATGACACGAACAGCCACATATCGTCCTTAGATATTCCAGAAATCAACAGAATGGAGAAGGCTTTGGAATACTTGTGAGTATAGTTTTTTAACTTCAGCATAACACAGCAAAGTCCTGAGCTGCCATTAGTAAACAGTATCTACAGTAAGTACACAATGCTTTGAAAAGCTCAGCTTACCGGGGGGGGGGGGGGGGGGGGGGGGGGGGGGGGGGGGGGGGGGGGGCAGTGTATGCTATGCTGAGGTCATTTTGTTTCTTTCTATCAGAACTAAAATTAAATTTAACATCTTGGCAGAAAAATAAACATTTGCATTGGAAAAATGGCTAATTTATGTCCCAGTGCTCTGCTACTACAAGCATAACAATCCTTTCTTTGTATAACTTCTGCCTCCGATCTAATAAACTGCTTCTAAATAGCCCTTCATTCATTGGAAATCTGTTCCACCTACGTTTGTGCTAAGCGCTGTTTCGAAACGCTGAACACTCAGATTTTCCACACTCGGGGGTACCCCCGGGTGGGAGCTAAGAGGTCGGCACACACAGACTCCCACTGTTGACTGCAGTGTCTGTCACAGGTGGCAAAAAGTGAACCTAAAACTGTACTTTCTTAAAACATGATCACAATTCCCCCAATTCAATCACATCTACACAGGAATGTGCACATGAACTCACCCCTATAATCACACCAACTAGAGAGCTGGCAGGGTTCACAAGAAACACCCCTTTCTCTCTCCACATTCTACAGGTGAAGAAATCATTCTTTCTGTTTTCTCTGGTGCCTCACCAGCAAGTGTCCAATAAACATGTCTTGAGTGAATGAACGAATGTCTTTTTACTATAGTACACAAATAAGCTGGAAATTACTTCTAGTATTGCTCTGACTGAATGATGTCCATACAGTTACTCCATTCTAGCTTACGGTACACATTAGTGTGTCTACATCGGCTTTTAGGAAATAAAACTAAAAGGAAATAAAACTAGGAAATAAAACTAGGAGACAGGAACAGTTCCAACTGCACAGAGTTAATGCGAGGATGAAATGAGGGAAAAACCCAACAAAATGCTCAGTGCTGAGCCCGGTTAAGATTTGCTACCAACACCACAACTTTTTTTTCTTAGTGTCTTTAGAATCACTTGCAACCCAGATCCAAGAGAAGAAACAATGGCACCTCTCTCTGGATAACTTGGAGCATTAGGAACCCAGGGCCGTTCTGTATATAAGATACAGTCAGCCCTCCGTATCTATGGGCTCAGTATCCACGATTGGACCAACCACAGATCAAAAATATTAAAAACAACAATGTGAAGTCAGGTGATTCAAAGTTCCAAGTGCCACAAAAGCTACCTCTCCCTTCCAAATAGAGCTCGTCATATCTTGCTCATCTCTGGAAAAGCTTATCTTTGTGTGTCCAAATTTGTATATGTATATGCAAGAAGGGTATATTCAAGACTTCCCTAACATAATCCCAGGGAGCTCCTGCAGATGTCAAGACAAACAGGGTAGCTGTGTATAAGCAAGTCAAGAGGTTATTCCAGTGTATTTGGTGCAGAAATATAGTCAGCATTTCTACCTTCCATCACTTTCAGGCTGTTCAGACTCTAATTACTATAAGAAGTACCCCAGAAGTGAGCTGACAGCCCCTCAATGACTGCCACACTTTATTTCAGAAGGTGGGTCTGGGGGTTGGTCCCTGCCTAGAGGACAAGGGCTACCACTGACTCTGTGCCCAGCACAATGATCTTGCTGAGGTCTGCAGTTCAGAGCTCCTAGGTTACCAACATATGATGGAAATGGAAGGGAAATTTGCATGAGCCAAGAATCATGCGCAGTCCTGGGAGGTCTGTATCACAGCACTCATTTTATAGGAGTGAAGTTCAGAGAATCAGGTGACTCACTCAAGGTTGCCCAGCCACTGGCTGGCAGAGCCAGGACTCAAATCCTGCCCAACAGAGCCCAGAGCACGTGGACTTCAAGCCAGACCATGAGACACACAGCTCATAACAATGCCATCAACAAACCCCATGTGGCCATGCTTTGACCAAACATCTGATAATGACACCTCTGTATTATCCAATAATGAAAATATTATGGACCACAGGAATTAGATATGAAGTACCATAATTGAAGCTTTTCAGCCCAACATGACATTAATAACCATCAGAAAACAGCAACATTGGGTAACGATCCTTAAGGCAATTTATATTCTGCATCTAATTTCTACACAGAAATGAACTACGGAACAGTCACATTCTAGTAACCAAAAGTTAGAATGTCAGATCTGTTTTATAAATTGGATAATTCTATTTTTCTTCCATCTGACTGGGTGTCGAATTGCCTAGACACTTAAAAAATGACAACCAGTGCCATCTTCTCTGGAGACCAGAAAGGGCTTAGTAGCTCTGCTTTACAGGAGCTATTAAAAAAAAAGTCCATTCTCTTATTTTCTAGGAGTTGGTTATTTAGAAATACAATCTTCCTCATGTTGACATCATCAGAGCAAGACCTCTGCAGTTAAAGGTCGCAGCAAAAAAATGTTAATCTGATTACCCCATTTATAGCTGAGTCTCCCTTCTGGGAAAATGCCTAGTAGAAGTACTCACTTATCTCTTGGAAACTCCCATTTTGGGTCCTCCGGCAGTTCGTACTCAGAGACCCCCCGCCAGCATGGGGGTGTCCGCTGTTGAGGAGAGGCGTGTTGTTATCCTCACCAGCGGGGTGTTGGAGTTCATGGAGGAGCTGGACTCGGCAGAAACCTGGATACAAAATGCAAAGACCCTGATGTAATCCTGGCTCCACCAGAGAAGGCCGGAAGTCAGCCCAAACCCAGCCAGGAATACCGATTCTTAGAAAGGAAGGGGGTGGGGGCCGGCCGAAGTCATGAACCAAAATGAAAAAACGGGCTGGATTCCAATTCCTCAGTCCTCCCATCTATGCAGTACTAGATTTCATCCAAATTACATGTTCCTAAGATCAGGTTTTCAAATAAAATTCAAATAAAATGTCTGATCAAAATATGTCTTCTTTCTGTCCTAATTCCTCCAAATAGTCCCCTTGAGGACATGCAGACAGCTCTAAGTTCATTACCGCTTTTTTACTTATACCTGTACCTGTACTGGAGCCCCCCGGATAACCAATCTCCTCTTAGACCTGCTCAGAGCATGGATCAATGCCACGTGCTTATGAAATTCATGACAACTTTTAGGAAGTCAGCTCTTCAGTGTTTCCTCTGTCTTTTGAAATGTAAAGCAGAGTATCTCTAGGGAAGGGGTCTAGGATTTGGATATGAAAGACATTCCAGTAGCTTTGAGTCCCTTTATTCAAGGTAACCCAAGACCCTGGCATTGGGGGCCGCGTGGTTTCTCCCCAGTCCTTCTGGAGACGGATGTGCTGATGCCAAACCATTCCGTGAATGGTAAAAGTCAGACTAGCAATGACACATTACAGGCCCTGAATGGCCAAGACTCGGCAAATTCTGCAGCCAGGACACTCTCTACATGGCCGGTAGCATAGCCCCCCCCCCCCCCCCCCCCCCCCCCTTTCATCACTGGACACCAGAGTTCCCCAAATTCCACTATCAGGGTACACGATGTGCTGTAATCAGTGAAGATGGGGAACCGACTGGGCAATCACTGGGGCCGCGGTTCTGGATGACCAGAATGCCCTGCAGGCAGAAGCAGGTCCAAGCTCCTGCACCTTGTCCCTGAAAGTCACTGCCCTCATCAGTGAAGCTTACGGAATAGGATGTGGGGAGGCAGCCTTCCCACAGCGAGGTGTGAGAACACAGGAATTTAAAAAGTTTCTGGAAGGATATATAAGAGACTTAGCAGTGGTCACCTTTGGGGAGAAAGATTAAGGGTTGGGAGATGGGGTAGAAAATGTGTTTTATTTCAGAACTTTCTAGACCATTTGGATTTTATTACCATGTATACGAATTCCTTTTATGTTTTAGAAGTAGTACTTTCTTTAACGAAAATATTTTTTAGAATAATAAGGATCTGAAGTGAGGCAATGAACAAGGGGAAAAGAAAACGAAGGGCATCTGCTTGAATATACTGACTTCTAAAACAGGTTAGAAATTACAAGATCGTTGCTCTCGGCCCTTCCTTCTGCTACCAGGCTGGGTTTTGTGGCTCCTCTGCATCCCACCAGTGTGGGTGCCCCCTTGAGTACGCATAGCCAAGCAGCCAACCCTGGTGCTGCCCTCCCCTGTAAGTGTGCACGACGGGAGACCCCACGTTGGGTGGGCTGCACCCCAACCAACCGCACCAACGTGGGGCTGTGCAGTCAGACCGTCGGGGTCCACGTCCTGGTTTCAACACGGGATGCCACTTAACTTTCCTAAGCCCGATTTTCTTCATCTGTTAAAAAGGAGACAGGAACAGTTCCAACTGCACAGCGTTAATGTGAGGATGAAATGAGGGAAAAACCCAACAAAATGCTCAGTGCTGAGCCCGGTTAAGATTTGCTACCAACACCACAACTTTTTTTTCTTAGTGTCTTTAGAATCACTTGCAACCCAGATCCAAGAGAAGAAACAATGGCACCTCTCTCTGGATAACTTGGAGCATTAGGAACCCAGGGCCGTTCTGTATATAAGATACAGTCGGCCCTCTGTATCTATGGGCTCAGTATCCACGATTGGACCAACCACAGATCAAAAATATTAAAAACAAAAAATAACAATACAACAATAAAAAACAATATAAATAAAAATAAAGTGTAACAACTATTTGCATAGCATTTACAGTGTACTAGGTATTATAAGCTAGAGATGATTTAAAGCATGCAGGAGGATATGCGTAGGTTATACGCAAATACTACACCACTACATACAAGGGACTAGAGCACCCATGGATTTCAGTATCTGCAGAGATCCCAGAACTGAGCCCCCATGGGTATTGAGGAATGACTGTACTGTCAAACTGTGGGCACCAAGAAAGGAAACCCAGTGACAATAAGGGCTGACTGCAGAAGAGGACATACTTCTAAGGGACACATCTGATTTGGAAGACCAGGCCCTCTGCTCACAGCCGGCAGGGCTGGGGCTCCAGCAAGCTAGAAATAAAGAATCCTGGAGCTGGGGGGACAGTGTCTCAGCGGGAAGGAAGTTGGAGGGTAAGAAGGTTCTAATGACAAATGTGGCTTAGGGGCTACTTCAGAACAGGAAAATTTAACATGCAGTCTGAAGTTAACTGCTCTGTAGCTAACCTGTGACCCAAAAGGAATCTGCGTCCACAAACCCGTGGCACCTTTCCCCAAACAGAGCGTCCGATCTCAACAAGAGTTGAATGTGACAGATTTTAAAATAGAACACCTACAAACAAATAAAATGGAAAACCAGTACAAATTTTGCTTTCATTATTATTAAAATTTAAAAAGGATGTTTATAAAAAAAGGACCACTTATGGGAATTTGATTCAGATGAAGTATAGAGATTCAGATTATATGTACAAATCTGGAAAATACTTTTGTAAAAACACAAGGTGGGGGAGGGGGAAGGTAAGAAAATGCCCAAAGTATAAGAATTTGATTGCTCTGTCTGCTGAAGTACATGTATATCTTAATTTTACCTCCATGCATTTTTACTATGCTTTTAAAATCCCCTCTGGGACCGTAAAATACGACTGGCTTTCTCTTCACTGCCTTCTACTCCAAGCGCGAAGCTGTGTCGGGGGCTTGGCGCCCTCCCTGCAGGGACACCCAGGGAACACCACGCTCCCCGGGAACTTCTCTTCTCCGAGTCAGACCCTCCAGCAATTCTCACTGCCCACCTCTGGTATCCTTCTGCTTCCGCACTATTAGATTATCATCTTTTTTTATTTTGCACAAAATCATAATCTTCGCTATCAGATATTCTTCAATTCCTACCTAGAAACTTCAATTCTGGAGTTTCCTTTCTAATTATAATAATTCAAAGATATTCCATCTTCGTGATAAGTAAGTTACTTATGATCAATGCTAACACTCCAATAAACTGTTTTCCCACTCCCAAATCTTGGCAGGCATTTTTTTTTTTTTAAAGCACGTATTTTTTACGATCTCTAATTCAGCTTCCTCACTTTCTGGAATCTCTTTACCATGTGCCATAAATCAAGCTTTTAACTAAATGTGCTTTTCGTATATTTCCATAGCACAAGAGATTAAGTGAGGAAGTGGTTTTTTTCTTTTCTTTTTAAAGGGCCACCAAGAAATAATATTATCTCTTTATACTAGATTAAATTTATCAATTCGAGGGGATCTCACCGTGAACAGAGCAGGGATGCTATAGGGGAGGGATGATTAATATTTGTGTGTTTTCACCTGAGGACTGACCAACGCCCTTGGACCTCGGGCTGCCAAAGAAACGCTGCCTCGTAGGCTGCGACCACCTTCCCAAACCAGAACTCGAGGTCCAGGGGTGAGCAGTTATGATCTAAGCCTTGCGCAGTACTATGCTTTCACCACCTTAAGCTGGGTGACTAAGATAACACGTAAAGGGGTTTCTAAGGTTGCATGTTTTTTCCTCCATAAGAAAATTTAGGTAATGAGGTGAGGCAGTTTATCTATCAGGCACTCACTTTTCTCCCTGAACAAATCTCCGCCTCACCAAGCCCCTGCCCCAGACTGTGTGAGTAAACCCATCAGAGCAATGGCACGCCAGTCCCGACCGGCTGGTTCTACCTGGAAGATCTACCTGGTCGCATCAGGCAGAATCCAGGTCAGCTCAGCCAAACCGTCGTGCCTTGTGCAGGCTGAGAGGAGAGAAAGGAGAAGAGCATGCGGGGCAGGGGAGGGTGAGGTGCCACGTGAAAGGGCAGATTCCAGCTCAGCCATCCGTGACCACTCTCTGTTCGCCCAAATGTTTTCTGGAATCACAGAGGCTTTCTTAGACCACCTGACTGAGCAAGAACAGAGAAAATTCCAAGATTGTGACGCTCAGCTGCCAGGTGGGAAATGAGCTTCTGGAAGCAGAAGTCCCCTTCACGGAATTCAGTGTGTTTAAGGATCACTAATACTCGGTGGAGAACTGGCTCCTGGCACCCAGGAGCCCTTCATCTTCCTCCTTGAAGATCCTCAGGAACATGCCATTTGCCTCGAAGGTATCGTTACAAAAGATGACCTTGAGTGCCCTTGATTTTTATCTGGTTTGCCGTCTACCTGTACCCGCAACAGGGAGGGTGAAACTGAAGTCTGAGAAAAAATACCCTACAGCCCCTCCTGAGATGCTGGTGGCAGTGGGAGAGGGCATGAGCTGCAGGGAGACAATTCATCTGACGGAGCCAATCGTAGATGGTTAAATCTCCATCCTACCTTATGGGAGCCTCAGGGCCCTGAGAAAGAACCTGATATGTTCACTGAGAACCTGATTCGACGAACCCAGCAACACCGTGCATCTCCTGAACAAGCATCCTCGGTCCCCTCTGCACCCTTCCTATGCCTGCCCCACCCCCACCACCCAATACTGTGTGGAAAGAAAACATGGAAAGTGGTGCCCCCGCCCTTAACTCATAGATGCGCAAAGACTGCTGCCCAACGGCCAAGGGCTGCCCAGCACCCCGTGCAAGAACCAACACGCTCACACAGATGCTCTTCTCTGGGTCGGCCGCTGCTGGTCTCATGTAAAATGCTGAGCACCAAAGGCGTGGGAACAAGTGAGCAAGTGCCCAGCACGATGTCCGAGCCCTGACACCAAACATGGGATGAGCCCCTGTCAAAGGAAACAGGGAGATACCACATGCCACCGCTTCCTCCCTCACCCAAAAGATGCTTCTCCTTCTCCAAGCAAAGTACATAAAAAAATCTCAAAAAATTCAGTTACTAAAAAAATGACTGCAAGAAATTTCTTCATTGGTACTGGAAAAAAATATTTTTGCTCAAAAGAAAAACAAACTGAAATATCTGTCTTACTCCAGTAACTCCACTGCAAAGTGATAAATGTCAAGAAGGAAAAACTCATCAGAGGAGCAAAAAACCAACTTTTCTTGTTCTAAAAAGAGAACAATGAGGGATTGAGAGAGTTGAGTGAGATGGGGGGTGCTGAGGGAGGGGCACAGGTCGGGCCAGGAGGACACTGAATGCCACCTGTGTCACAGGGCTGGCTGGGCCAACACAGCACAGAAGAGTGGCCTTGTAAATGCCTAGAAGCAACCCATCCTCGACACATCTGATCACAGGCTCACCTGTCTCCAGGTATAGGCACGTGTGGCATCCCTGTGGTATTTGCTCTGTCATCAACAAATCTGTGGGCCTTTCTGGGGCTTTTAACCCTCTTCTATCCAGACACTCAACAGGCACCTCCTCCACCGAAGGGACTGTGCTTATTGACCAAGACTGTGAAGACCCACTATGGGCCCCGTTCTGCACCCATGTGAAGAGCTGAGGTGTGTCGATCTTCCCCCAGTGAAATTAATCTCCCAGAGCTTTATTTTTCTGCGGGGATTGGTATTTGCCCACTTTCCTCAGCTTCTCTTATATACCTTGACCCCACTGAACACAAGGCAATGACATTTCCAATAAAGGCCCCCAAAGAACCGTGGAGCCACTAGCTAACACGACAGGCCACGGAACCTGGTTTAGCCCAAACACATGGTAAATTACGATGAATCAAATGAAAGAGGGAAGAAAAACAGGAAGGAACCCCACTGCTCCCTCTGCTTACACAGGGAGGCTGAGAAAAATGACCAACTTTGGTGGAGAACGATGAGGAGGAAAAACCAGTTGAGAAAGGAAAGAGAAAGGAAAACACAACGACTACGCCTGAGTTAAAGAGATTTTAAGGGCATCTGCCTCTTTTGTATTAAGTAAAAAGAAGAGCAGTGTAACGGTTGCAGAAAAAAGATGATGAAGTAACTAAGGGACAATGGCCGAACTACACCAAATTAACGGGTTTCTGCCCCAAGGCAACATTTTTCCCTATTAAAAAAAAAAACTACTAGACATGGGAAAACCACTCCCTTTTGTCAGCTCCTCAAGTCAGATTCTTAAGATGGTGGCTGTAAGGATGGCCCAGGGGTAACTGGTAAGGTGGGAGGGGAAGGATGGGGTGGCTACTCCACCTGAAGGCCACAGCACCATCTGGCCATGTACGAGATATCTTAGGACTGGACTCTCACTCTCCCCGAAACTGGTCAGGCAGCTGGCCCCATCATTGCTTCCCTGGCCCCAAGAATGACAGTGGTGTCACTCAAAGTTACAACAGCTTTCTTGGTGGCAGAAGTGACCCAAGCAGCCCCTTTCCTTCCTTGTTTAGCACAATTTAGTCATTTGCCTGTACTTGACACACATTCCAAATTCTATCCTCAGCCTCCACAAAGAAAGACCTGCTTGAAACATGGCTTCAAAGAAGTTAACAAGGACCCATTCAGCCAGGAGTTTGGAGCCGGGTTGAGAACAGCCCGACCTGTGCCAAGCCTGCTGCTGACCAACTGGTTCCTAATCCTTCCTAATACCTTGTCCAGAAGGTGACATTGCTACCTGAAGTCCCAGGAGAGGCAGGGCTGGGATTAACCCAGAGTTTCTCAAAGTGCATTTTAGAATCACCTGGGGACTTGTTTAAAATGCAGATTCCTGGCCCCATCCAAGAATCTCTGGGGCTGAGACTAAGGAATCTGCAACTTTAACAAGTGCCTCATAAATTCTACTAACATACACACTGAAATAGAGCCAGAGAGTTAGCCATTTTACTTGCTATTTCAAAAAGAAGGCCTTTATCGGAACCAAGTTCCAAATGCTCTTATAACCACATTGCATTCACGTCTGCCTTTCTCTTACCTCTTCATGAACAAGCAGGAAACAGTCAAAGCATTTCCTGTCCCACCCACCTTTGCAGGGCTTTGGTTTACGGCAGAAGTGGAGGCTCTATCTTGCCCCATCTCTCAAACCAATCAGAAGGTACACACAAGCAAAAAGTACCCACCAAAGACCAAGCTCAAGCTTAAAAACAATCTGTTGCTGGTTCGATAAAAAATCATTCTACCACTGAATCCGCAGCCACACGTGTGAACTACTAACAACATAATATATGCATATGATTCTATTTTAAGAAGCAGAGGGGTTAAGCCAAAATTCAGTGTAGAAAGACATTGTGCACCACTTTAAATCAAGCAGTAGGTCAGATGCACCCCCATACATAGGTTTCTGATGTTGACTTTAAAAATAAGCCAAAGAGAACTAGAGTCTCTTTCCTACTAGTGGCATAAGCCCCATGAGAATAATTCATGCCTATCTCAAAAAAGGTATTAAATCACAGGAGACATACGAGGCCTACACTTAGAAGAGGCCACTATACTTGAGTTGTGTCAAATGCACAGTGGAAATTGCCCCCAGAGTAATTTTCAGTCCTGCCAATTAGCGCCCTGACTCTCAAAAACATTATTGTCCTTTCTTGCCCTTCGAACTAGACCCTGCTCATCCCAGCCATGCACCACAATGAGGCTCTCCAAGCTCAAAACACCAATTGGGCGACCACCAAGTGGCACGACGGACCCACCCACACGTTGAAGCTCACGGAATGAGATGGCATCAAAGCAGAGGAAGAGATCCAAGAGCTGGCTGGGTCATGGGGCAGGAGTAAAGTTCTTTAAACTCTTTATCTACTTTCTGTTACCTGTCTCCGCAGGGGGATGCGCTTGGTCAGCTTGTGCACAGCTGGCTGGCTGCTGAAGTCCGGCTTCTTCGCCGTGGTCTTCATGCGGCACAGGATGACTGTGACCACCATGCAGGCGATTAAGAAGACCCCTATGCAGTAAATGGCTATCTCCAGGTAGTCTGGGGAGGCTGTGATCTCCTTTTCTCTTATGGGAGCTAGATTGCAGTCACACGGGAGGAAGAGATAAGCAGGCCACATCGTTAGTGCAACACATTGACGCATCACAGCATCACCGAAGGAATCAAAAGGCGATGACCATTCTCAAGGCAAGGTGGGCGTCCCACAAACTCAACGCTGCAGAGTGGCACGGGCCATGGCCTGCCGGGGCCCAAGTGAAAATGACTCACCAAGGGTTCCTCATTTTACCACGAGGGCCCAGGAGATCATTGTCTCCAGCCCAGTGGGCACCTACAGTCTGGTGAATGGCTGCCACCAAGTTACAAATGGCAGGCCACAAGGCCACCTTCTGTTAGACATTTGGGCAGGGAGGACAACCAGCTTTCATGATGATCTCTGAACACAAATAACTGAAAAATTCTTAAATGTCCACAATGCCCACTTTTGTTTCTAAGGAGACAGTGACAATGCTTCAGTCTTATGTGGGCAGGCTCTTCCAAAGGACGACTCGATAAGATCTACCCCAGATGCACAAAATTCCACATGACATAAATATTCATCTAGAAAGCTGGTCTGAAAACGTTTTGGTGAGTTCCTTAATACAGTACAGCATATTATTCAATTAAACAAATCAATGCATTGAATACATAAGACTGAATTGGTTATAGTATAAAATCATTAGGTCCACAATATATAAAGTTTATAATATTCCTTAATAATCATTTAAATTTTTGTGTATCTGCTTATACGGATACATCACTTCAACTTTCTTGAAGAAAAAATATAAACGGTAACTGCACGTGAGTCTACATATAATTATGTAATTTAGGACATTCTTATGTCAACTTCGATGTCTGTCCTCTCCTTGTCCTCAACAATCAATCTACAAGCAGTGTATTTCCAAACGGTATTTTTCTCAAACTGCATTCTTAGTTACTGTGCTAGTACTGTCAGGCAAACCGGTTAAGAAGTGCCAACGAGGCACTCACAGAATGCAGTACTGCAAGTCAAAGCAAGCGCCACATAAGAGGCATCTCATTGTTTCAAAGCAAATGTTCACAGAGCAGATTCATAACAAAAGGAAAAATGGATGCAATGGTATTATTTAAAGCTTGTATGTTTTATTCAGAAAAATACTTGCAAGATAGTCAAAACTCTCAGCAGCAACAGCACAAAATGAAACGATCAATTTATTTTTACTAGATACAAAATAAGCATGCAGGTAGGCACTGTACGCTAAAAATAAGGAATTAATAACTGGAGTGGAACATCATAGGCTAGCAGATCACAGTCTACGCAGTTTCACAAAGGCAATGACAAAAAGGCAGATGCATCAGAAAGGACAGCATTTAACAAGACAGTTTCACTAGAATGGAGATGTCAGTTAAATATTCAGACAGCAGCAATGTTTAGGCAACAGGGCTTCACTGATGTTTATTTCTCTGGAAGGCAGAAATAACATCAAGCCCAAGATGGCAAGAGCATGCTTTGCAATAAAAGCAAACAAGAGTCCATTCTACGGCAACATGCAACAAGCCACCGATCCCCCGAGGTAGGTAACACACTGCTTCTGTGCCCCCAGCGATCAGAGGTACTTGTCCCCGGGCGCCTCACTAGACACCCTTCTATTCACATCTCATTAAAAATACAAAGTGGGACGGAAGTGATAAAAACGCATGGGATTTTTGTAAAATGGAATTTGAAATGAGAAAAAAATTACTTTGAATTTCACAAAGTAATTTCTACTTCTTCCTTAAGAGAAAGGGGGATGGGCTAATTTATACACTGGCTCAATGACTCACTAGAAATATAAGATCCCTTTAGGTTTTAAGGGTGAAATTTTACTTGATCATAAATGTGAGTGTGGGATCTCATTGTAAATGAATTTCCAAGGCAATTTTCTTATCCCTGGGGGATAAATTTTAACACTTTTTTTTATCTTTATGCAAGGATAAAAGGGGCCATTTCTGCTAACAGAAGCTGTGTTAATTTTATAGCAATCAACCAAGAAAAGGGGAAAAAACCCAGAGAGAAAGAGCAGTATGTACCTGGCAGAACTGTCAACCATGCAGAGTGAAAGGATATCCCAATAGAATTACCCGCCAAGCACGTATACTCCCCCGCATCCTCAAAAGTTACATTCCGAATATAGAGAACCTCAATCTCTTTGTCCGTGGTGTTAACACCGGCGGCCTAGAAAACAAGGGAAGCGAGAGAACAGGCTAGACACAGGAATGATTGTGGAAGGGGCCACGGAACCACGAGGTGTCACCCCACGGGGCTCGCTCCAGGGGGTGCTGGCCACCGGGAGATTCCGACTGCAGCCCATCCACAAAGCCCACAACCAAGAGACATTGAGCGACACTGACCAGCTCACCTCCGCAGGCCCGTCACCACACCGGCGTCACCACCTAGACATGCACGCGATCAAACGCATGGAAAAATCAACCCACAGAGGCCTATTCTCTTGGCCTGTGCTTTGGTTTGGATGGTGGGGGGTGTGGGGGGAGTTTCCAAAACTGTAGAGCTCAAAAGGCCAAGCTGAGGTCTGGTCCTGTGGGCTGCAGGCTCCTGCCTCAGGAAATGGACGAATCTATCCAAACTGCTCTGTTGGGAAGCAGAATGCTGCCGGGAAGCCCAGGTGGACGGACACCTCCCATGGCCTCCTGGCCCCGCGGACACCAACCACGGTGGAAGGCTGTCTTGGTGACCAGCTCTGGCTATTTTTACTTTTGCAAAACCATCTTGCCTTACACGGCATTGAAAAAAAAAATGGAAGAAAGTGTGATCTTGGCAACAAAAAAGTTAGGCTTTTTCTTCTTTTTTAATATAAACATTTGAATATGAGTCAGACAGACAAAGTCAACTTTCTGCCTTCAATGGGATCCAGTCGTACAGTCATTCGGGAAGATGAACTCCCCTCAGATTTGGGGTAGCAAGGTCAAGGACAGCATCTCATGAGGATCAGGTATGCAAACAAAGAAATGATGCTTTGTTGCACAAATCAGATCATGCCAGTATGTCTCTAAAATCCTGGGGTAGAAGGAGATATGAATTCTGCCGATATTCAAAGGCCGCAAATTTAATGGGCATGTAGGTGTGTGTTTAAAATGATGCTAATGTGCAGTAATGATGGGAAAAGTGCAGGCCAAACAAGACAAACCAGAAGGAACAACTTGAAAACTGGGTGGGGGTGGAGGGTAATCTTTAGAAGAAATTAGAGCAAGCACTTTGAACATTGTGGGCATTTTTCCATGGCTACTGGCATTATACCAGCTGCATCACCGAAGAAAGATTATCATAAATATACCAAGGCCACAAGAGTTAGCCTATAAGCTGCCTGCAGTCTCCCAAAGCACCAAGTCTTTTCAGCTTCTATATCCAGCTTTCTTTTTTAAAAAAAGACAAAAACAAAAACGTTGTTACCTTGCTGTTTTGGCAGCACAGTGAGCCAGGCAGACTGGTTGGCCTGCCCTATATAATTGGAGACCTTACATATATACTCCCCAGCGTCCGCCTCAGTCACATTGAACAGAGCCAGCACTTCTGCATTGGAACTATTTATCCCCGAGTGCTAGAACAGACACAGGAGAACAATATAACGGCCAACCAGGAAGGACTTAGCACTGTCTACGGTCCCACCACCAACACAACACAAGAAAACAACCTCCATTGTATCTAAACAGTGGCATTAAAGGGCTATGGGCCACGAAAAAATAAAACAAGTGGTGCACAAGGGAAAGGCCTGGCAGAGAAGGGTGAAAGTGACCAATGTGACCACTGGCCGGGGAATGGGTCGGCAGTTCCCCGGGGAAGAAGGGTCATCTTTCTCCAACTTTTTTGGTTCTTGGTACTGTCAGCTGGCGAGAACACCTCATTAGTTGAGCGTTCTTAGTTGAGCCACTTATGGATCTTTTGGAAAAAATGTTCTTTTTAAGAATGTTCTCCATGAGCAACTAAATGCGGGAGACATTAACAGGCAGGGAGCTACGAACTAGCTGTTCAGACTTGGCTGCCACTTGCTGTCACCCTCCTGAAGAACAAGTTAGATCTAAAAAATAAAGACGCTGATGCTACAACAATGGGGGCTTGCAAAGGACCAAACAAAAAATACAAGGGGAAGGATATTTCCTCATTCAGCACTTCACTGGTACAGAAACATTTCCTAAAGCTTACTGTTGAAATCACGTGTCAGTGAATTTCAAAGGTTAAGGGATTTTTTGAAAAAGAAAATCTAAATTGTTTCTAATAGGTGGCTACTAAAATTGAATCCTAACATCATATTACTAGAAAACAATATCAGAGTGACAATAAACATTGGTACAACGTCTTGAGCTTATAAAGCTCTTTCCATCTGCTCCATCTGTTTATTCTGTACAACCACCCTGCTGGGGAGATAATATTGTGATCCCCACTTTTATAGACCTGCAGCTAAGCCTCAGTGTCTAAGATCTCAGGGCTGATAAAAAACTGCACTATTCTGTCTCCAAGTTTAGTAGTTCTTCCCTACTCCAGGGCTCCCTTCTGAAATGTTACTAGCAAGCCTAATCATCTGCTAATTCCTTAACATATTCTCTACTGGCCAGTCAAAAAAAGAGAATCCTCTTCTCTCAAATCCAACAGGAAATTAAAGAACCAGTGGCCAAACCCACTACAGAGACCCCAGTTGTGGGCACGTTCAGATTCAGAAAGTCCTCACCTTGAGAACCTTGAGGTAGGGCAGCCCGTCGGGCCCGTATTTACTGCCATTCTTTTCGACATGCTTGATCCACTGGATATGGGGCTGGGCATCGCTGTAAACTTTGCAGACGAACTCCACGTCACCTCCGACCACCGTGGAGGCATTTGCCGGCAGTCCAGCTTGGAGGATGGGCCGGTGTGGTGATCGCTCTGATGGAGAGAGGGAAGAAAGGAGGGGCAGGGATGGGAGAAGGAGAGGCCAATAAATAAGTCGTGTTGTCCAGAAGGCTGTCCGTGAACTCGAGCCAGGAAGGCCTCAAGTCTGCTGGCTGACTCCCTTGGAATAACACTGAGGCCCCGTGCAGAACAAAAATGACTTCAAAGGACACCGCTGGAACATGACTCTTGTGAAAAGAATACTTATTTTGGAAAATCGGGAAAAGAACGTATTATATCCAAGTTATTAATATTTTCTGTCCTTGGCCACCTAATGAGTAAGGGGAAGGATTTCACTTTGACAATCTAATAGACAAGTGGCAGGGGAACATGAGCCTCTCCACTTATTTCATTTGGGAAAATCTCAAAGACCCACCTCGATCATAAGCTTAACATCATGGGCAAGTGACAAGACTAACTTTAAGGTCACCTTAAATACTGAAAATGGCCCCTACAGGCACAGTGTCTCCCGATACATTTCTAAGATGCTCCGTGAAGCCATCCATCCCTTGTTCACAAAATTAAATTAAAAGCTGAAGCCCAAAGTTATGAACAGATCATGCTAACAATGGGGTTCATCTCTTTATAATGGAATTTTCTCCATTCATTTATTCTTTATTCACCCATTCATTTCTTTGATAAACATCAAGTGTTACTCTACGCCAGGTATTCACTAGACGAACAAGTACACATTCCTTTGCATGTTAAGCACTATTCACAATAGCCAAGATTTAGAAATACCCTAAATATCCACTGACAGACGAATGGATAAAATTAAGTATGTGGTCTATAGATACAATGAATATCATATTCAGCTTTTAAAAAGAAGGAAATCTTGCAATGTGTGACAACGTGGAAGGCATTATGCTAAGTGAAATAGGTCAGTTACAGAAAGACACATACATGCTGCATGATTCCACTTATGTGAGGTGTCTAAATCAGCCAAATTCATAGAATCAAAGAGTGGAACGGTGGCTGCCAGGGGCTGGGGCAGAAAAGGAAATAGAGAGTTGCTAATCACGACCATAAAGGTTTAGTAGTACAAGATGAGTAAGTTCCAGAGATCTGATGTCCAACACTGTACCTGCAGGTAGTCAGCAAGAACACATTATACACTTAAAAATTTGTTAAGATGGAATGTTTTTAGTGTTCAGTCTCATGTTTAGTGTTCTTACAACAATAAAATAAAATGAATTAAATTAAAAGAATTAAGTAACAGACCAGACTGTTGTGTGATCTTGTCCCTATAAAAGCACTAAGATTACAAACTTACTGGGAGCTTCCTACATGGCAGCTCTGTCAAGAACCACACAAAACCCAAGCATGGCTCCATTCACAAATACAACTCCATCCCACAGGCCTGCACCTACCAGCCTCCCCCCTGTCTTCCTCCCGCAGCTGTGAGCAACCCTGACTTCAGCCTCCAGCTTAAAAAACAGCCAAGGGAAATGCAGAGATCCCAGCAGCTCAACACAACAACGATGTCTCCACAATGCACCTGAGAAGCCCTGTGCACTGGGCTGGAAACAGCAAATTAGAACAATAGATACCTACGCCTTCCGGTATCTGATCCTTTCAGATGAAAATATCATTGAGTTGAATTTGTTGGACAAGAGCCAGACCACGTGTAAATTGATTTTACTGCACAAGTCTCTTGCTGGCCTTTAGAAAACTTTGTTAAAACAAAGAAAAAAGTGCTAGAGGTTATCCTTAGCACATTTCATTCCAGAATCTCCCACCACTTTACGGACACCGACATTTTCACATTATAAAGATAAGGATTTCAGAGCTCCGAAGAAGTCATTCATTTGCTTCAATATCACCCACACAGGCTGAGCAAAGAACCAGAAGTCAAGACATCTAGTTTTTCTGGGCAGAAAATCTCAAAGCTGGATCCCTCCAAAAAGCACATGAAACCCTTGTTCTTTGGCCGATAGGCCGGCCCAGGGATGGGCCGCAGCAAGGACCACAGGGACCTGGTTAGCAGCTGGCAGTGACGGAGGTCTGGTTTCATCCCTACTAGTTCATGCATGTGGGAAGGATGGAGTTAAATCCACACACACACTCTTCTTCTCCCCACTCCTCACCAAGCCTCCTACCAAGAGACTTCTCAGCATGAGGTGAAGCTGTCCTCTGGGCTGGGTACTGCCAGCCAAGTTCACAAACCTTGCTCCTTTGTACCTAGCCAATATTAAGATTTACTCCTTCCCATTAGAAAAGGCAACTTTAGGTATCAACTCATTCCCTGGCTTAGTTTTCTAGTTTTGTGCTCTCAGGTGCATGTATGTATGTATGTATGCATGTGTGTGGGGGTGTGTGTGTGCGTGTTTTAAGATAAATACTTACAGTGGGCCTAAATACCTATTCTTAGAAACAAAAGTACTATAAAGTCTTAAATGTCATAGGCCAGATCAACTGAATTTCAAACCAAGTCGTCTTTCTTAAACATACTTGTTTCTAATAAATCGTTTCACAAGCAAACATTGTGCATGTAATACCAAATAATGATGCCCCACGAACAATGAGTGCTTTCATACAGCCCGACATCTCCGGCCCGCGCCAGCCTTCCACGGGGAATGTAGTCGCTGGGGCAACACTGGCAAAGCCCACTACAGAGCTGCAGTCTTGTTTTACTTGTGGTCAAAGTGCTGTTGAGCTCCAGTTATTAAGTTATTCCATTGCTATCCAGACTATTTTAAGTTATTCCATTGCTATCTGGACTATTTTCTCACACACACACATACACACACACACACACACACACACACACACACACACACACACACACACAAAACCAACCTTCGCAATGGTTTAATGTTATTGCATTTGCAAATTACAGCATTCCAAATGTTACACGCTTACAGTCTTGAATACATCTTTTCAAATTTTCTCACCTTATACAAAATAACTTCTTAACCACCCCCTCTCCCCCTCAGCCCTTTTCTCACTTCTGGTACAAAAACTGCAAGCAGGATCACTCTGTAATAGAAACCTTACACTGTCTTCCAAAACTTATTACAGCTGCCTTCAGTATAAAATGAAACCTTAGAGAATGTTATTTAAAATGTTTTTTAAAAGTCAGTAGGTCTCATGTTTCGTTTCTCCACATCAGGCTTTGATTTCCTTTGCAACCTTATTCTCTGCCCTTAAACAAGTCGGAGAAGGAGGCCTGAACGTCTTGGAAAAGGTCCCTGGATGCCAGCATCCGCCTACCAAGCCCCACACTCTTCTCCCGCCCTTCAGCGGTGTTTCCCCTCGGAGTCCATCGGAATCTTAAGAGCGGTGATCAGGAAGTGCATGACAGCCCCTGGACTCCTGTTCTAACTTCTGAAAAAGTGAGGTGACAGCAGAGTGCAGACGGCTGATGAGGACGCAGGCTGAGCAGCACTGGGCCCCTCCACTTGGGAAGGAGGCAGAGGCAGTGGGAACAATGACCCTGACGGCCAGTGTGTCTCCCCACCAGGAACCTCACCAGGCCCTGGGCAGACCAAACCCCTCAAGTTGGCAGCTTTTTGTAGCGAGCTGATATAAAGAGAATTAGCCAGTGAATTATATCTCTGGGTGTGGACTGCAGCCCGGGGCTGGCTCTCCTCTTCTTCCAGGTGATAACAAAAATCACATCTTCTCCACCAGGAAGGATTTTCAATTTTAGGCAAGGTTATCTTATATATCTCAGATATTACGTATATGAAACAGATCTTTCTTTTTCGGGGGGTGGGGGCAGGCAGGGGAGTAGTGCAATAAATACACGGAAAACAGAAAGGTGGACGCACAGCTTGCCTCTATTTCTTTACTGCAATATGTATATTTTTTCTGAGTTCAGCAGGTTGCAAAGGTACAGTGCATGGACCTGGAACAGGATGAGAAACTTTAAAATAGCAATTCAAAGGTCCCTGTGTGAATTCCAAATGAAGGCAGACTGGAAAGCAGTCCAAAGGGTGCGGCTGCTGCCGATGGGACAGTTGGCTGCACTGCTGGAATGAGGTTCCACCAAATAAACGCGTAGTAAACACAGACTGAAGTGCTTTAAAAACTGCATTCCCTCCTGCGTTCCCTCTCTCCCCCTCTCTCTGTCTCACCCCTTCCTTCAAGTGTCCACTCTGCAAAAGCAGAAAGCCCAGCTGCTGAGAGTTTAAACACTGAGCTGGGCTCTCTCAAGCCCTGCTCTGTAGCTGGGAGCCATAACCCAGCTACAGACTGCACGAGGAAAACACAGCCTGCCTCATTCCAAAAGGTAATTATTGAGAGGGAGAGAGAAAGAGAAAATACCTGAGTGACAAAGAATAAATCTTTGTTAATTGACCATTGAAATTTTATAACAGGCCAGTCCTCCTCTGGACACAGTAGTATGTTTGCTCATAGGAGATCTACAACTTTTGCTCTGACGTAGCAAAGGCCATAAAAAACATCCACCAAGCAGAGAGGCCTCATGTCTACAGGCTCAGTAAACACGCATCCCAGAGAACCGGGCTCTTAAATTACACCTATAAATTAATCAAGCCCAGAGTCGCTGGCTTCCTGGCACACACTGGTCTCCTGAGTATTTCTCCCCAAAAGTTAAGCAGTGCTTGCCACAAAGAACCATGTCAAAGTCGCTCTCTCTGGCAGCCAAACACCAAGAGACTCGAATGGCACCCAGTTCCCAGTACTGATCTGGGAACAGCCAGTCTCCTGCTCTCAGGCACCCATTCATTTAGGGAGCACGGATAACCTCGCCTGCTCTGTCTTTAAATTAAAATCAAAATTTAATTACCCTTCCTCCAAAATGGCAGTTTCTTAGCAACTCCAAAGGGCTGAATAGGGAAAGAACATTCTGCAGTTTGCAGGACAAGTGAAAACAACCGAGAATTCTTTTTCTAAAGCCTAGCCTAGCTTTTTTCTAAAGAGTAGGCGGTGGTTGCTTTTGTTGCATAAAAACACACTAAACCAGTTAGCAAGAGGCACGGTTATTAGGAGGAGGAGGCAGATCAAAGCTCTCTGAAGTTTGAGGAGCCCGATAACCTGCTAAAGGCCTCACGCTAATTACAATTAGTAGAATGAGTTCATTGCCTAATGCACTCAAACCAGACAGGCTAAATCTAGCTGGGTTCTGAGTTTTGTTTTGTTTTCCCTAAGCTTTCTGCAGCCTCTGGAGGTAGGCACAAAGGAAGGTCAGAACTAAAACTGATCAGCAGAAAAGGGGAAGGTGAGGATGGGAAGGAGTACTATACTTTCAGAAAGAGGCCAGGTGCCAGTATTCTGGCGTGTCACCTACTAGAACAGGTGACTGACCTGGGATGCTGGGCACCCTGTATTACTTTTTTTTTAAATCTCATTTTTGTAGAAGGTGACAGGTTTGCTGTTCTTTCTCCCTCGCAGGCTTGGCTGCATTTTCCTTTCTGAATTTTGTTCTTCTCTCCCCTTTGCTGTCGGGTCACTCAGGTGTCCCCATCTTCTCCCTGGACATCTGACTCTCAAAAGTCCTGAAGAATTGGGCGGGGGATCAGCTTCCTCTAAAACACACAAGTCTCTTTGCAGAGGCAGCAAAGTCTTCAGAGCAAGCTTGTTTGGGGAAAGAAAGATGAGGTGTCTTCCCTCCAGCACTTAAGTCACAAAGTGACTTACGGAGGCTGCACCATGTGAACTGCAAATGCAAAACACCATTAATTCTTGGTGCTGGCTCAATGATGTGGACAAGCCCAGCAAAGTGCTGGTGGGGCTCCGGCCTGGGAAGGCTGAATGAAGCAGGTGGAGGTGAAGTACCTTCCCTAATTAACGTCACAGACTATATTATTTGGCTTGCGGCTGAGTGGCTTCCACCAGCTGGGTATCAATTTGAGTCTGCTTGGGTGAATTACAGGAGTGGATCGGGTGCTATTTACACCCTAAATGTTTAAGAGACCCTGAGCTCTGCTCCTTCAAAAAGTTTAACCAAAACTTAAGACTCTTTGGTGACCACAGAGTTATGCCAAATATAGGTTCAAAAATGCCTTTCCTTTTGTTAAAAGGAGATGTGTTAAAAGGCTTTGGGGTAATGAAAAAGTTCTGGAGGCAGATAGTGGTGATGGTTGCACAAGAATTTGAATGCACTTAATGTCACTGAATTATACATTCAAAGATGGTTAAAATAGTACATTTTTACGTTATGTATATTTTACCTCCATGTTTTTAGAAAAGGAGACATGGCAAAGGTGAGAATATCACAGAGGTAACAAGATATATTTCCAGGGTCGTGGAAAACCTACCTTCTCAATTAGCTAAGTGTATTTACCTTGCCCAGTTTACTAAACGAGAGCTTTTCTCTCTCCCAACGCAAAGACTTTGCACAAGGTCCCTCCCTATATTGTGCTTTGGTTTTGATGCTGATGTAAAACTCAGACGTCAGCCTCCTTGAGCTGCCTCCTGAGGAGCCGGGGTAAACACAGCTGACAGAGGCCTGCAGGAGACCCACATCACAGAGCCTGGTGCCCCACCACAGTCCACAGGGGGTGCAGCAGCTTTCAGGAATGCGAGATTCTCAGCTGGTGTCTGCATAGCTGGGTTTCCTTCATGGGAAGAAGATGTTGGAAAAGTTAAAAAAAAAAAAAAATTGTCCAAGAACTAATACTCTTGTTACAAAAGTTGAATTTCCAATACTCTAGTATCATCTCTCAAATGATTTGCAAAGAGGCGAAAAACCAAACCACTGGGGAGTCCCCAGTCAGAGAAAGCACCACTCAACATGAAGCTCCTTGGCTTTGAAGTATTTGAAAATATCTGTCAAACAGGATCCAGTTAGCCCACGTTTAGAAATCTGTCCTAGAAAAATATTCATACAGATGCCCAATAAAGAGGCGTGTACAAAGCTTGTCACTGTAGCATTTTTCTTATAACTGGAAGACAAAAGATGTACACAACCTAAATATGATTAAATAAACTACACCGAATCAATGACAGGATGGCATATCGGCCACTAGTGAGAATGAAGTAGATAGACACGCACAGACGTGGCAGGATGTCCACGGTGAACAGGTTGACAGGTTTCATCAACTTTCACCACCTAAAAGCCTTTCTTCTAGAGGAAGTCTAGAGAAACCCATCATGCTAATCTCTCACATGCCTTGTTTTGCTCCTGGGGAGTTTCAAGCAGAAAGAAAAGCTTTCAGCCCATCTGAGCAAACAAGAAACGCCTCCCTTTGCTGTGAACAACGTGAGAAGTTGAAGGATAAACCCTGCTTGTTTTCTTGGAGACGAAACCCAGAAACTGGAAATAACGGTGGTTCTGGATACTCCTCTGCACAGCATCCCCTAAGAGAAGCTTCAGAACAGGCAGCCAGCTCGCAAAAGGTCACATCCAACCCCCGCGTCTCTTCTCACCGCCCAGCCTGGTGGGAGGCCTGGAGTCAGCCCCTTCCCCAGTGAAGGGTCAGCGATGGCCTCACACACAGAATTATTTTGTTTCTCTTGACCAGAATATAAAGTGTAAAGGACTGAGTCCGTCAGCGTTCAGTCTCAGGGCAGAGTGTACACTGAACCAATAACATGAGAACTCCCTTTCTCAACTGAAGCACAACTTCCAAAAGATCCTTCTAGCATAATATCCAATGCCTGTCTTCTCAAAAGATGCACTTGCTCCCTGATGTGATGGGGCCTATGTCTGGGACACCATCTGACCTGCTCATCTGTATACTTAGCCGGGAGGGACAGAATTCCTACAGGCCTTGTTTGAGAGGATCCTATATGGGGAGGTGCTAGGAGAAAGAAAGAAAAAGTTGGAGTTCCACAGTGATCCAGGAATCTCCATCCCTACTGATCATCTTCTCATGGTGAGAACTCTCTGGGATCTTTGGTGCCATGAAATGAGAACTCTGTGAGGGCAAAGCCTATGTCCCATTCAAGTGACGTTCACCCTCTAGATCAAGCCCAGGCTGCACTGACATATTATGTGCTCCATAGACAGAGTACTCATCACTGCAATGATAAGTACTCATCAGACAATCCCAGCTGTTGTGCTCTGCTCTCTCTCCAAACCAAGGAGATAAGGTTCTCGCTGCCGCATCTCTCTCTTCTCAGAAGGTGAACCAGACCCAGCTCCCATAGCAACACCAATACCCTCGGCATCTCTTCCCCGTAGCCTCCTGCATTTGACCAACCACAGTGAAAGACGCTCAGCAACTCTCAAAGCCACCCTTCCAAATCAAACCTGCTCTCCAAGTGAGGAGCACACCCGTATTATAATACCCCACCTTCTCCCTGACTGTGAAAATTAGCAAACACGAAGGCCATGACTACCAGGGTGGGGTGTTCTAAGGTGGAGGGACTCCATGAAAGCAAACCAAGAGACACGTTATTTAAGAGGGGAAGAATACAGTGGCGTGTCCACACTCACATCTTAACAAGAGTTGGCATAAAATTTCCTAACTGGGGCCTTTCAGTTTGTAAAGTTGGCCATTGATTAAGCCGTACGAGTGAGTTTAGAGAGAAACTGCAGAGTTCTTGCTTTGGAATTTGCAATACACTAAGAACCACAGAACTCCCAATATAAGTCACTCATTAAACTATTTTTCCATGATTTCAGTTCGGCACGTAACGATAGAAACCGTGCTGAGTTCAGGCCCACGGCTGCGCACCATGACTGCCATCAGTGAATTCGCATCTTCACGGCGAGTTCACTCGCCCAAGCTCTGACACAAGTAGCTTTCTCTGCCCATCTGCGCCTGGATCTTCAGGTATGGTGAAGAGACCCTCTTCTTACATAAAACTGTAAGACATTAACTTGATTATAACACTTCTACATCCTGTTTGCCCACACTTAATGCCAAGATTAGACAACAGACCAAATATTAGCCCTCTCTCCAGCCACCTCACGCAGGCCCCCTGCCAGAATCGAAAGCGATCAATAGGGCTTCCTTCCTCCACTGGGGGCAAAGGGCAATGAACGGCTTGCAGGGAACATGGCAAAAACGCTGATACCGCAAAGTTCTAACATGCCCCGTCCACACTGGCTGTGCCTGCTCCAACCCCGGGAGCTGGCACCCACGGAATACCACCTGCTCTCCAGGCCTGGAAGGAATAACTTCTTGTGGATATCAGTTCTGCAGGGAAGGCTGGATTTGCCAGTCAGTACATTTGGTGTGATCGAGCTGCCCGCTGACCAGCCTTTGCCCCCTGGAATCCCTGTTGGGAAACAGGAATGAAAAGCTGCCCTGCAGCAGTCAGAAGCTCATTAGACAGTAGCTACCGAAGGAAGTTCTGAAACCTCGTCCTGGACGGAAGGATAGGACTGACCCCTGCTTTCATCAGGGATCGGCCAAGTGTGCGTGTCTCAGTCTAGAGATGCAAGAGGAGGTACGGGACCACCTAATGATGGTGGTCAACAGTCACATGGTACTGTTAATACTATATAAAAGCACTGCCCCACCTACCACCCCCTCCTCCCCACAGAGCTGCAAGGAAAGCGGGCCATCACCCCCATTTTACAGACAAGGGAACTGAGGCTTAGAAGTTCCGTGACTTTTCTGAGGCCACAGAGCTAGCAAGGATGGATAATTTGAATGCCCCTCCCCCACATCATTCCCAATGGAACCTCCCGAGATGCCTTCTGGCAGGGAGGGGAGACCCTTGTGGGCTGGCTGTGACAGTGATGGCTGGGAAGAAAAGGGGGCTGCTGGGGCCACAGAAACAGCACCAAGAGTCTGCTCCCTCTGCATATCCCTACTCCAGTTCCGTGATCTCCCGCTAACCAAACGAGCCCACTCAGAAAGGCAGTCGCTGTGACCTATTACCTGGCATGCCACCTCAATCCATTTTTAATAGAGGGGCTTTCTACCTCCCTCCAGCGAGATTTCACAACTCTGGAGCTGGCACGCAGAGCCGGTATCAGGATAAAACCTCAAGTCTTAAACTTAAAGCAAGAAATGCAAAAGAATTTGTTGGCAGCAAGATCATGAATATGGAAAAATCAAATGAGGCCCGGCCAGGAAGCCTGTAAGTCAGGAGGCTTCAAGTTCAGAGCCCCTCCGGGATCTAGGGAGCCAAGGCCTTGTGTCTCAGAAGGCACAAGTGTTACAACCTAGACTAGAAGGTAACGGTCAGGCGCTCAGTGCGGGAAAATCTCCAGGTACTCAGACTCTTGTCCTTTAGCTACTACCACGGCCACTTTTCATCACACAAAGAAACAAAGCTCTGTCCAGAAGCCATGGTATGAGAAACCAGGACAGAGAATTGCCTTCTACCAGGGCCAAGTGTGCAGGAAGGATGGAATTCTGACAGCTTTGGTAATAAACTCACCAGTTAATTAATTAACGAGGTCACCACTTCTTCATTTACTTAACTACTAGTTTGTTCCAAACCCTCAAGAGAGTCCCAACTTCACACCGCAGAGGTGGTCTGAGGGACTCTGACTTGTCTCTGTCCCTTCTCCTCTGCTCCGTGATCACACTGGGACCTTTGTCTCCCCAGGACAGAGGCTGCCCCAAGCAGTAAACAATTTGCACAATTTCTCCTTCTCCCGCTGAGGACAGGCTGCCAGAACATCAATGCCAAGTGTCAACTCCACAGTTGGGCTTATCAGTCAGTGCCTGGAATAAAAGATGCTTCGTTCCTCCTGAACACACACCTGAGGGGGAGTCAGGGCTGGGACAGATTCCCCTGTGCTTTCCGGCTGTGTCCCATCATGTCCAGAGCTGAGACACGACGGATATGTCAAGGGCTGGTCGACAGCGCCATCCTGGTCTGCCACCAGGCAAGTTGGGGCTGGTGGTGACACCTCTGTGGTCTCCACCCAGCCAGAAGTGACGCGTGGCCCGACAGGCCCCCAGCCCTCCCCTGAGACACCGTCTGCTGCTTACAGCTGTCACTCAGGGGGACAGCAGAGGGCAGGGACAAATTTCCGGAGTTAAACTGATAAGGGAGAAGACACAGCTGGCCGTGGCAAATCCAGAGGCACTGTTCGCACCCCCACTGAACTCTGCTCCCCAAAATATCAAATGCCAGGTGGAAAGCTCATCTGACCCCAAAGGAGCAGAAGTTCATGATTCAAAGACAAAGGGTCTCCGTGAGACACCCGGTTTCCTGAAGACATCCATCTTTCTCTCTCACATTTTTGTTTTTTGCAGCAAAGAGCTGGAAGCGGGGTCAGGAGCAGCAGCACCTTCTCAGAGTCTGGCCGCAGCAGCCGCTGCTGGTCCACACCACAGTCAGCACGAGACGCAGTGCGAGGAGCATTCGTCCAGCGGGGCGTCGAGACGACCTGGGCCGAGGCCCCAGCTCCAGGGCACCTTCTCCAAGTCCTCAGCAAATCACTTTTCCCAGCGGAAGCTGAGTTTCCTCAACTGTAAAGTGGGGTGAGGGGCACAGGTGGAGGTCGAGAGGCCAACTCAGTGAACTTTAAGGACTCAAACTCCACGATGCTCTCCTGCAAGTCCAGCCACCACGTCAGCCTTGGGACGGCCTTGAGCACAGCACTGACCAGAGGTGGAACTCTCAGCAGGAGACGTGAAATGTCAGCCACTGGCCAGTTCTGCTGGTCCCAAATGCCATTCTGTTTGTCGAATAAGACTTCTGATTGAGTCTCATAAAAGCTATGAAAGACGCCTTCTAACCCTCAGAAGAATCCTGGTAGGGAAGGGAGGAAACTGGCCTCTGTTGCTGGCCACCCACATGCCCAGTGGATGGTCTCATCCGCTAACCCCAGCGACGCCTCGCAACCACTGCAGTGGAATGAATTATGGCCCCCAGGAAGGCACGTCCCTGTCCTAAGCCCCCAAACCTATGACCGTGACCTTATTTGGAAAAAAAGGTTGTTGTAAATAAGTTAAAAATAGTGAGATTAGCTCATCCTGGATTTAGGGTGGGCCCTAAATCCAAAGACAGGTGTCTGTCCTCACTACAGAAAGAGAGGGAGATTTGAGACACACACAGAGAAAATGACCCCTGAGAAGATGGAGGCAGAGGTTTGAGTGACCCATCTACATGCCAAGGAAAGCCACCAGCCACCAGAAGGCATGCATGAAACCTGCCAACACCTTGATTTTGAACGCTCAGGCTCCAGAACTGTAAGAGAATAGATCTCAGTTGTTTTAAGCCAGTTTGTAATAATGTGTTAGAGCAGCCCTAGGAAATGAATATAACCATTGCAGGAACGAGGGAAGTATCATCACTCCAATTGTACCACTGACAAAACAGAGACTTTGAAAAGCTAAGTAACCTGTCCCAGGTTGTGGCTTCTTGGTGGCAGGGACCCGTCAGAATCCAGGCCTTCAGCACCACTCGCTGACGAATGGTGCGAAGACTTCCCACCTCCATGAGCCAGCTACTTTAGGGGACCCCATTTTGTGATTGCCACAATTACCAAAATGCAGAGCGTCACACTAATTTTCTCTTGCAGTAAATAGCTGAAAAGTAATGGTGTCAATTTTAATGAGGATCAAGCAAGGCTCCTAAAAGGGCTCCTATAAATGAAAGCATTTCCCTCACATACAACAATGGCCCGCTGTTGAATTCCAGAACACAAGAATGTCACTTAAATTACACGGCTTTTACATTAAAGCGCTTATGGGAATGCCTTTTCCAAGGAAGAATTTCAATAAAAAGATCTCACCCATGTTGATGCTTCATAATATCTGAACCACAAATCTATGTATCATAGTAACAAAGGTAAAACCTCGAAGAATTGTGAACGTGAACAGGACTTCACTTTCACTGGGGAAGAGTTTCTGGTTTTCCCGGAAACAGAGAGGTAGCCGAAAAGCTGTGATCACACAGCAATGTTTAAATTCAAGCCCGTGGGCCACCAGAAATTCATTGCTTAAGCATGAATCCTTTTTGTTTCCATTTGCGGAGATGTTCAGAATGACTGCCAACCCTGTAAGTCTACATGAGACTGTTTAGCTGACTCAATTCTTATTTTATTAGTGCTTCTCAAAGCAATTACTGGGGTTTTGAGCAGAGATGAGAGTATTTCACACCTCCATCTTTGCTGAAAATGTCTTATACTCCACTGACTTTTGGCTTCTATTTATAAAGAAGGTTCAAGGCTTGGAAAATTATTGGAGTTGAGCTTTAATGGATATTCCCAACCAGCATTGTGTCATTATTGGCCCGCGTGTAGCTGGGCGATCTCCCAAATTTGTGACATAATCAGGCCTCTCTCTGCATTACTCCATACACTCCACGCTCCCTCTGCGTTACACCACTGAATCATACGCTCTTTTCAACAAGACCGATTGCCAGGGGATTAACATTAGACAGCACAATTCCATTATTCAGCAGCCCAATTCAAATCCCAGCCCTAAACTCTAAGAGAGATTTCAGGGCTTCACAGGGATGAGCTGCCAGAAAGCTCAAAAGGGGAGGTGGGGTGAGGGGTTTTGCATGTTTTACATAACAACTCAACCTAAAACCTGCTGTAAGCAAGAGCTGGCTGGAGTGGCCCTGACATGACTCCCAGATTCCTGGCACAGCCCCAGCCAATCTTAATGAACGATTTGTAGATTTGTAGACCTACATAAAGCCATGATCTCTGAAGACTCTTACAGTACAATTATTTTTTTCTTACAATAAATTACTTAATTTCAAAATTAGGTATTTAGAACTTTTAGCCCCAAATCTAACTTTCTGCACCAAAATAGAAACACTTTCATGTCAAATTCAGTATATGTGAGCCCCAAGGTAAATTCCAAGTCATGGGCTCTTTGATGGATGGATTTATGGTGCATCGATGCCAAGACAAAGTTAACCATTTTGTTCTCATATTGGAGTGTTACCTCTCTTTGTGTTTGTCTTGTAAAATATCTAAACATAATAATTCTCACTAAGAAACACACCACAAATATCTCTTTGAGAAAAGACATTCTAAAACTCACTCTTAGGAATCACAGGGTCAACTTCATACAAAGACCTATCCAATTTCACATTAAGGTTTCTGAATAACAAGATTAAACCATGCAAATAAATACTTTTGTCACTGAATGCTTATATGCAAATGCAAGTAAAGACTGTATCATGCTGTCTAAGGCAGGGTGTCTTATAGATTTAATTTCATTTAACTTGATAGAAAATCAAAATGGTTTTCAATTTAATTTTATTAACCTAAAATTTAAATTAACCAAGTCTATGCAATTTGGTTAATCCAGCTTTCAGAAATTTCTTTTAATGGCTCTTTGGACAATTCAAATACCTATAGGGTCTCTCTCTTCAAAGAGTATAATTCATTGAAGGAGAAGAAAACCCACACGTGAGACAGCTGAGGGGGCACGCACACAGGCAGTGATGTAGGACAGACTTTGTTGACACAGGCACCGTGGCTGGGCATGTGTCTGTGGCGTTACCAACAGTCACATGAAGGCAAAAATGAATCAGGGTGAACTGTGAGTTGAGACTTTGGCAGAAGTCAGCAACCTGCCTGTGGAGAAGGGCAAACCCAAACGGCTCACGGTGGCAGGTAGAGCGCCACGGCATGGAACAAAACAGACAGAAGATGGCTCCTACATAGAAGAGGTCGTGACCCACCATCCCTGCAACAATGACACGGCCCAGGTGTAGTTCCACATGTTAGCAATCCTCCAACAAGGCAGGAAACACCCTTTCTTCATCAGTTACAACACAACCTCATCGTAAGAGGCAAAACCTAGGAAAAATTTGGCCTTAAGATGTTTAATTAAAATGGTCCATTTATCTGTGCACTCTGACAAAAAGGTACTTACGAGCTCATATATATGTGCCCTTTTCCCAGAGGAAATAGCTTCCAGGAACAGACACTGAGCGGGCACTGTCCTGTCCAATGACTTTCTTCTCAGGGAAGTGAAGGGCCCTTTTTCCAGACAGCTACAGGCTCAGTCCCCATGTCTTTTCCTTTACTCTTCAGCCAGCGTCATACACTTGTCCCTCCTGGGGCAATGTTGCCTCTCTTTTAAAAACAGAGCCCTCCTGCCATGCATGTGTACCCTTTTCCTGTCCACACTAACATTTTTCAGAGTAATCTCACATAACATGCATCTTATACAGGATGACACCGTGAGGCTCAACAGCCTGGCTAATCGGAAAACAGAGTACTATCAAATGGCAGAGAATCCTTCTCGAATGACAGGGTGTGTGAAAAAAGAGTAAGCATAAACCAATTCTCCTTAAACTTTTGGGAGAAACAAGCCTCATTTTCACGATTCCAAATGAGTCGAGCCAGGACAGGCTGGTGCGCAGCTGCCACCGCGAGGAGAAGCCAACTCACCCACGACATCGAGGTGGTAGGTGTGATTGATGGACCCGTAGCCATTCTCCACCACGCAGGTGTAATTGCCTTTGTCAGACGGGACCACGCTTTCCATGATGAGGCTCCAATGCTGGTTTCGTACCTGAAAAAACCAAAGTAAAGGTGGTTATTTAATCTCAGCACAGCATACAAACGACTGTGCTTTCTTGATTTAAAGAGAAGTGGGAGGAGGCAGGGAAGGGAGGGAAGAAAAGAATCACCTGACTTCTAAATGTTCCTCATAATAAGTACTCAGAATGGTGACAAATGAAAACGATCATCACCATGCTGGTGAGTGCCTGTGAAGTGGATACTGACACATTCAGATGGGCAGGAGGATCAGGGGGGTGCAGAGTAGGTCTGTCCCTGCTGTGGATTGGAGAGACCCTCCAGGAGAGGCTGAGGGCCCAGGGAGCCTGAACTCCAGCCTGCATAGCTTCAGTGCCCCTGGGCAGCTGAGCAACCGACTTGCCACTCACCAGGAACCCTCAGCCCCTAAAGCACCAACGACCATCTAGAGCCAACACTAGTGAGCACTTACTGCATGCCAGGCCCTGCTCTGAGCCCTCCTTCCTGCCTTAGCTAATTTAATTCTCCCAAGGAGCACGTGAAGTAGGCACTGGTGTCGTTCCTGGAGCCTTCTGGTTTGAAAGCTCTTCATTTCTTGCCCCAGGGCCCCCAGGTGGTGTGTGGAGTCTCAAGGAGTTTCAGCTGGGAACTCAGGCCTGCCTTTCCCACTTCTGGTGCTCCTGGTGGCTGAAGAGATGTTACATGTTCCCAAGAGACATACCCAGAATTCCAAACATGGGAGCAATGAATCCTTATGAAACGTAAGTTGTATATCCATCTGTTCACAAACTCCTTGAGACTTCAAAGATAAGCAGCACATGTGAAAATAAGTTAGAGTGATTCCTGCCCACGGTTCTGTCAATACACAAACACGCTAATGTGCTTTTAAAATAGTTCTATAGACTCAAATTTTCAAACAAGCACGAGTTTTCCTTACCAGGACAAAATGCAACATTCGGTATCTTCAGGGTACAAAGCTTTGACATTTTTATCCAAATCATTCTTTACAGATATTTTGGACGAGGCACTCCAGAGAAATGAAATGAAAAAGCAAAAAGCCAGGTCCTACTAACCTTAACTATCATTTCAGGAATTTCAACTGACCTTCTGAACGGTGCCCTGGGCATCTCAAGTGTTTTGGCCCTTAGTCACGCAAAAACCGATAATGCAGGCAGAGCCTTCGCAAGCACGTGAGTGGTTCAAGGAACTAAACTAGAGAATGAAGAAAACCGCCTTGTAACTACTCCACTGTAAAAACAGGAGGGCAGAGCAGCTGTCCACTCTGCAAAGCGGCGCCAGTGATCAGCCTGCCGAGAGAGGTACGACGGGACAGGAGCAGTGACAGCACAACCGCTTTCATGCCGGGCACTCCGTCCTGCTCAAGCCATCGCTGCAGAGCGGAGTGATCGCTGCTGAGTTCAAAAGCAAGATCGCCGCTCACCACTAACAGTCTTAGGAAGGACCACTGGGGCAGTGGGTGCACTCTTTTCTTCCTAACGGGACACAAGCAGCGAGTTAGGACAGTTCTGGGCAGTCACTTTACTCAGCTGCTGCTGTCACAGAGGTTGTTTCAGCGTCTCACATCATGCAGCTGGTGATGGGGAACTGATTCTCGCTGCCACAGGTGACAGGAACCTGAAGGCCGCTGAGCTACAGCGGCGAGAATCTGGACTCAGCATCAGAGAAGACCCACATGCTGCTCTTGGCTGGGCCACAGACTTGTAGGAGAACCAAAACAGGAGGCGAGGTCTCCCCTTAGGAGAGATAAGCACGGAGGGTGCAGGATGGGTGTTCTGAAGGAGAGATGTGGGTGCTAAGTTTTCCAGTGTGATGGGAATTCTCGATGTAAATCCTGGCCTCCCAGAGCTACTCTGGAGCTGTCATGCTAAGAGCATGGGAGAGGCAGGGATGAGCTCCTTGACTGGTCTTGAGGCAGATGGGTCCACAAGGACAACCCCCTGCCCCCAAGCTCTTAGGGATATCAGAAATGGTTCTCTCCTTGACTCTGAGGAACCAGTCACATGTGGGTAACTTAGGATATAGCCACAGGCCCTGACATCACCAAGCCACGTAATCCAGCATTTAGCCCTGCTGTAAATATTCAGTTCTTTGAGCCCTCGCTCAAATGTCATGCCCATAAGCCCTTAATCATGGCTAGTGCCTGTCTCTGGACCCCATCCAAACTGTCAATGTCTCTCTTGCGCCTGGATCCAGATTTGGCACATGGTGTATTCCAAATGGAGTTGAACCTGAACTGCACAGGGAGGGGACACTGTCTTCCTGGCCCAGACATTAAATCTTGGCATATGCAGCTCAGCATGCTGCTCCCCATTTTTTTAACCCCAGGGCATATGGTCAGCTCGAGGTCATGCTCGGTGGGGCCAAGGCATTCCAAGCAAGATCCCTCTTCAAGGGCACGTGCTCCCTGAATATTTACTCCGTGGAGATGTACTACAAATATTAATAAGTTAACATTTATCAAATGCTTTTACAATGAGAAGCACATTTACCAAACAGGGTGTTTCTGCCCTTCCAGAAACCTTGTACTCAATCAATATTGCCACATGCAGTGCTGTTAATATTAATTTTCTTACACCATCGCTCCAGTATTTGATTCCTTGACATACCACCAATCCCAAATTTTATGAGCTGTGGCATTTTCCAAATGGATGCCCTTGAAGCCACCAACATTCAAAATGTTTGACACCTTTGTAGGGGATATCCTACCATTAATTAGCAAGCAGCTGCTTAATAGCAAACTAAGCCTCTACAACAGGAACTTTAAAAAGATGGCAAACAAAAGCACAAAGTTTGAGTTGTTTTCAATCACTCTGTTTCTAAACCAATATTTAGTATAAACCTAAAGAAACTATCTTTCCAACAAAAATGTAAGATATGCCCTTCAAGGAGTTTTTCTAAATTCCTCAGATTTTCAGTGCTACAATTCTTTTGCCAGTTAGGCTGAATGCACATACCCCATCTTTGCTTTCACAGAACAGGGAAGGTAATACCCAATAAACATATGAAAAGATGCCTACTCTCATTAATGACCAGGGAAATGCAAATTAAAACAATAATGAGACACTGTTATTCACCAGCTGATTAACAAAAATTAGATAGATCAATGTTATTCAGTACTTGGTAAATGTGTAGGAAAATAGAGACCAAATTGAGAATGGAACATAAATTGGGAAAAACCTTTCTGTAAAATAATTTGGTGGTACCTATTAAAATTAGCAATGCAGATTTTTTTGGACCCAGTTAAATCTACTTCTAGAAATCTAGCCCACAGAAAATAGCATAATTACTTTGAGGCACATGAACAAAACTGTTGCTTCAAGCACTGTTTGTCACAGCAAAAAACTGGAGTCCATCAAAGAAGAGAGTTATAAACAAGGTATAGTTTATCCTATATGAATTATAGTCATAAAAACAATGAAGTATTCTTACGTTCAGACCTGGTGAGATATCAATATATAATTATTGGTAAATGAAAAACAGTAGATTGAATACAAAGAAGTTTACTCATGATTACATTTTATAAAAAAAAAAAAAACAGACACACGCACAATCCTATAGAAGCCTGCAGGCCTGAAGGTATAAATGTGACTATATGAACATCACTAAAATCAGAAAGAAAATATGTCAAATCAGCAATGCACTTTATACAAGTAAGTAGTGGGATTACGAATATTGTTTACTTTTTTCTCATTCTCACTTTTCAGACTTAAGCAGAAGTCGCTCACACACACAAGAAGTAAAATAACACAACTCCTTGGACACTGGTTCTGTAGTTGCTGCTCCGCTACAGAGCCGCTGCCTCTGTCTCTCTCTGGCAAACCAAGCACAAACGCCAGGGAGGAAAGAAATCCTGTGCCGACCCACACAAGCACAATTCTTTACTTTCATTCCTGCCCTTGGCCAAACCTTTGTGAAATTCATCATTATTTTTCATCTGCCAAGTAACAGAATAGGAGAGTGTGGGCTTCAAAACTGTTCACTGCAGACTTTTTAAAATAACATTTCAATATAGAAACAGAGCAGATCGAAGCTAATGGCCTAAACTCTCAAGTGTAGTACCAAAAAAAAAAAAAAAACGAATTCCATACACATTCCGTACCCTGTCAATGCAAAGACAAAAGGTGGCCCAGACAGGTTTTTTTGGAATTTCTCTGTTACTAAATCTCCCAAGGTGCTTGTTAAATTCCTAGCCACCTCCAAGCAACAACCGGGAACGCAGATTTGGTTTGTATGATACCAAAACACCTAGGTGAAAGGTCAAAGACTCAGGCTGTCACCTGGATGTTTGGCATCCACACTGCAAAAAAAAAAAAAAAAAAAAAAAAATTCAGACTTTTCCAAATACCCAGGTGGTCGATAGCAAGCAGAATAAACATGCAGAAGCTGGTGGGAAGTTCTACTCTGTGCCAGGTTGAATGCTGGGTCCCTGTGATGAGAAATACTGCCAAGATTTTCTTCCACCAGTATCAGGGTCCAATTTAGCCAGGAATGCAGCAATCCCCTGTAACCCTGGCCTTCAGGAAGGCACCTCATCAGCGGCGATTCCACAGATCAGTTGTCATTAAGATGCACATCTTACTCTCCCCCTCCCCACCCCCACTTCCAGCAGGTTCCTGGAGGGCTACAAACCATCCCTCCAAAACGTGTTTGTGCAAATTGAGCTTGCATGTGTCAAGGGCTGTAGAGGCAAACACCTGTTAATGCTTAAACCCCAACCTTGATAGAAGAAGTTTGCTTTTCAGGAGGTGTCCAGAGAACAGGGTGGGGCGATCTGATCCTCTGGACCAGTGAGAGAAACTCTTCCCTCCGCTCAGTAAACAGTCACTGGCTCTCTCCAGAGGAGGTGGGAAGTGAACTACAAAATGCAAGGCTGTTTCCTTAGATGCCTGTTGCCTGAAGGCACTCACAAATGTGACTGGAGAAGGGCATCCGTTGCCTGCTGAACTTATCTCTTCAAAAATCTCAGGATCTTCCTCAACAAGCTAAACAGAGAAATGCCATATGATCCAGCAATTCCACTCCTAGGTATGGACCCAAAGGAACTGAAAGCAGGGACTCACGCAGACACTCGTACAGCAGCTGCAACATTACTCACGATAGCCAAAAGGTAGGAACAACCCAGTGTCCATCAACAGATGAATGGATAAACAAAATAGGATGTACCCATACAATGGACTACAATTCAGCCATAAAAGGCAATGCAGTTTTGATTCATGCTACAACAAGGAACACTTGAACACATTATGTTAAGTGAAACAAGCCAGACACAAAAGGACAAATATCCTATGATTCCACTTATACAAGGTAGCTAGAATAGGCAAATTCATAGCAACAAAAAGTAGATTAGAGGTTACCAGGGGCTCGGGGGAGGGGAAATGGGGAATTACTGCTTAATGGGTACAAAGTTTCTGTTTGGGGTGATGAAAAAGTTTTAGATAGATAGTGGTGATGATTACACAACACTGTGAATATAATTCATGTCTACTAAACTTAAAAATGATCTAACTGGTAAATTTTTATATTTTACCGCAATTAAAAAAAATACTCATAGCCCACAGAGGTCACGGAAGTTGGGAGAAGAGCATCATACCCCGCCCCCGTGCTCTCACCAGCACACCCTGTGCTAGAAGGGCTTCCTGATTTGAAGAGAGCAGTTTAGGAAGAGCATGAACTTTGGTGCAAAACCACCTGGGTCCAGACGGCAGCTCTGCTGCTACCCCTGGGGCACAGGAGCTTCCTCTGTAAGGGGGCAAAGTGACAGTGCCTGCCTCTTCCGGCTGTGGAAGGGCTGAGGGACACACCACTTGGGGGGCACTTAACAGTCCCCACACAGGGGAGCGCTCAGTAAATGTTGGCTGATACCAACCCACACCTGTTTCCTCATCACAGACTGCTTGATCTGGGAGATTAAGGCTGAAACATCTTAGCTGAGAAAAACCTCAAGAAAGTATAAATATGCGGATAAGTACATTAGTCTTGATTGTCCCCTAAACGCACTTGCAGGTTAAGCATAGCATTTACATCAAAAGTCTTTACAATGACATTTAAGTAACTAACCTAGAAAATGTAAACCTAATTAATCTATGCTTCAAAACAACCAGTTTAGCAGTGACGATAACAAAACATTGTTTTAAGTTGTCTTATCTGAAACAGACTTGGAAATGAACGGCCCATCCTCAGTAATGCTTTGCCCTCTGCCGAGGGGCTTCATGGAAATGTTAAGCCTGAGGACACATGGTGCCGTGGGCTCTTGTGCTGATTTCACAGCCAGGTTGAAGAGTCCTTTATCCTGAGATCCCTCTTGGTCTATGTTCTCGTACACTTCGAAATGGCGTGAAAGATAGTTTTTAAGAATTGCCCCCACGTAAGTCATTACCTAAGAATGAGCTGGGAATTCAGGGTGTCTATTAATTATCTCAGTGGTCTTCTTGCTTTTCTCCATTAAATAGCAATAACTGTTCAGAGCCATATGAAATATCTAGCCATAAAGGCAACCTCTTTATAAAAAAAAAAATCTGTGCTGTTGTTTAAGATGAAAAATGGCTGATGCTGAATTATGGTTATGCTATTAAATCACAGTTCTTAGAGCTAGCAGGGATCAGATGTTCAGGATTATTTACCCAATCTTCCCGTTTTAAGGAAGGGGATCTGAGGCACACAGAGCCTTAAACACTCACCCATGGTCAAGACCGATGGAAAAGCCCAGGAACAAGGACAATTAGGGAGATATAGTTATGACTCAAGTCAAGCTTTACGATTATATTAAATTAATTACACATTAATAATGTCCAACCAGCCTTTGCCCACATCCTTAAAAAAATAATAATTTGCCTCTTAACCACCTAAGAGGGCTCAGCATGAATTCTTTAATAAACAAGACTGAACTGCAGAACACCACATCGTTCTATTGGCCATTTTAATTAAAATGAGCTTCCTGTTCTGTTTCCTAATTCTCTCTGATTTTGTTTTGCTTTTTTTTTATTTTCCCTTCTCCCTTTATTGGCCACATATGCATACCGTTTCAAAACAAGCTGTAACACAGGGGATGAGGGCCAAGGTGCCCGACCCACGAACAGGTAGAAAGAACCAGAAGGAAAGGCCACCAAAGCACAGCCGTGGTTTATGGAATGAGCAGATTGATGAAGGACAAAGAAAAACAAGTGTTTTGTTTGCAGAAGCTTTCGGATCTTTGCTTTCTGAAAAAACGTATCTTGGAAAACTTGACACTTTGCTTCTTGTTTAAATAAAGTGGCAAGTGGACAGGAATCAGAGGAGTGGATCGTTTAGATGTCAGGCCCTCCACGTTTCCATCGGGTCTCTTTCCTTTTAGGGAAGTGCTGAAGAATGAAAACTAGAAATTGCACAATTATAGTTCCCTCAGGTGAAATGTTCAGAGGCACATTTCTTTACAAGTTTGCATAAGTAATGAAGAAAACATCAAAGAGAAAACCCAACACCAGGACCATGCTCCCCGAACTCTGCCCTGCTCAGACCCCGACGAGGACCGGTGAGGCGGAAGCAGGCCGGGGCCAGCCGGGGTGCTCGGAGCCACGTGGGGACGCCCGCAGGTGGGTACGGGCCTCTTTGACTGCCAGTGACTTCAAGACCTGGGTACCTGGGGTTAGCTTAACACTTCATTAGCAAGGATTATGCTTTATGTAACTGTGGAATTTCTAGAGTTTCCAGTATGCCCCAAATGAATGCCCAATGCCAACACTGTTGTGAAAGCCCCTCACTCAGTCCAGGTTAACAACCTCCCAGGCCGCCCCGCCCCAAGGCCACAGCCTCTTTGTCCAGCAGAGAAAGTCCAGAAGGACGAGAAACTCACCCCAGTCACAGCCAACACACCATGTCCAAGGTGTCATACTCTTCCCCTTTTGCCTTTTTTTCTTAAAGCAAAATACATTTTAAGTTTTTGTTCCCACGCACTCAAATTCTAATTCTCTTTCACTCCAGAAACGTCTCAAATATGACACAACAAAATCATTTCAGTCATCTGTGCTCCGCGAGGATAGGCTATTAAAGGCATTGTGTTGGGGGTGGGGGGTGACTCATTTTGCTTTTAGGATATAGGAGCCTTCATTTAGCAGGATGTTGGCATAAATAATTAAAACTAAACTGCACCTGTTAAAAATCAAGCGGCATTTTCTCATTAGGCACACTTAGTCTTCCAGCATATTTATAATCACAAATTCAGATTTGCAAAAAGCTCCTTACCCATAATAATGATGCTAGTTCCATTTATTTTGAGACCAGGAGACTCTGAGGGCTCAGCAGCTCTCTTTGTACTTATTTGCAAGGCTGTCTTAATTGACTAGATTAGTTAACCACTGAGATTTTGACCACCATGCTCACACTTACATTGTATTTAGATAAATCTTTGAAAGTGCACCAATTATGTGAGTTTTCAGAAAGCACGTGGTGGTTTAAGCAATCCCAGGGACCATGATTTTAGTGGTATAACTCTTCCTTTCTCATCAGTATCCCCAATGGAAGCTTTGTCTATTCATTATTAAAAAGAAAGATTGTCTTTTTAAAAAAGGGCCAATGTTCCAATCTCATTGTACCTGGTCTAAGGACTGAACTAAGAACAAAAGGACAAATCACTCCCCTGCCTCCTGGTTCTACCAGCAAGTATGAGCCGTGGATGCCGACTAAAGCATTTCTACTTCCAAGCTTCGAAAGTGCCCACCTTCCAGCAGCTCTGCCTCACATCTGTTTCACACATCAACTGCCCCCACCCACTACCTGCTCTTAGAAATTAACTCACAGGCTTTCCTCATTCTCCTCTGGCTTTTGACCTCTAGATGTTATTTTCTCAATGTTAAAACAAAAAGGCAAAAACTTTGCAGAAGCAAATACTCCTTTAAAGATAACTCTGTATGACGTTTCAGCAAAGGGCTCCTGGGCACTTTTAGGTAGAGGGGAAGCTCATTTACCAAAGGCAGGCATGGAGTGGGGCTTCCTGCCATCTAAAGTGATGCTGGTGTGATAAACTCACACCAGAGACGGTCCTTCCAGACATTCCTCTGCTGCCACCAAGAAATCCCCTTCGACCTGGCTTGTAAGGACCTGGGGTCCGAGCTGAAGTGTCTTCTATTCTACCCACTGTGTGGCTTCCCAGATGGGTCCCAGTGATCCCCACGTCCCCTGGCATTCATGTCCTGGGGCAATCTCCTCCCTAGTGACTTGCTTAATAACAGAAAACTGCAAAGGTAGTGATGTCCCTTTCCTGATTATGTTACAGAAGCCTGTGACTTCTGTGTTGCTGTACTCTCTCTCTCTGGTTTCTCTTGTTTGCTCACCCTGGTGGCAGCCACTGCCACCATCAGCCACCCTAGGGAGAGGCTCATGAGGCAAGGAACTGTGGGCGGCCTCCAGCCAGCAGCCCGTGAGGAACTGAGGCCTTTGGTCCTTCAGCCTGCGAGGAAGGGAATCCTGACAGCAGCCACATGGCAGCTCCTTCCCCAGTGCGTCCTTCAGATGAGATCCCAGCCTTAACTGACCCTTGATCACAGTCCCAGGAGAGACCTGGAGAAAAAAAGACTCAGCCAAGCCACAGCTGGATTCCTGACCCAGTAAATGGTGTTTAAAGCCACCACATCTCAGAGTGATTTGTTATGCAATAAGAGGTAACTAATATGCCCACTTATGTTCCAAATGCAACAATGAATGTCATAATAAGGTTTCGCTAAGTCCTCTTCATATGTTAAAGTCTTAAAGTTCTCCACTTACATACTAAAAAATTTGGAGATTCTATCTCTCTCTTTCTGAGACAACCTTCCTTCCAACTCAGACCAAAATCCTTCCCTGATCTTCTTTATCCTTATTCTCCCGAAGACCCAACACCACCTTTCCTTGCACATCCACAGGACAACACATGATCTTGTGACTTCATCCCTATCACTGCTCACAGCCAGCTCTCCTGCTGCCTCCCCTGCTGGATTAGGGGCTGCTCGAGCCTAGGATGGCGCCTGGCACGGAGGGCGCTCAATCGACATTTGCAGGACGGATGAGCAAAGGCTAGAAGGTGCATCCCAGCATCTGCAGGGAGACAGCTGTCAATCTCAAACTCCCCAGGGAGTGATGAGGCTAAATTTCATGGCACTGTGTGATGGGCTCTTCAGAATCCTTGAAAAAGGAGGACAAGGGATGGCCTCTGTCATTTCCATGTGCTCTCCCTTAACGAGTAATATTTCATGCTCCAGTCTCTAATCCAAGTCCACTCACTATTCATGCGATCCTGCTCCAACAGGGCAACGGGACTAAGGCTTCTCAAATTCCACTCTAGTTTTAGTTTTACAAACTATAAAGCATATAGAAAACAGACCCTCAACTTTCGACCTTTCTGTTGTTAAACTCTCCTCCCATAAAGAACAATGCAAATGGAGACTGCCCTTTAAAATGACATGCAAGTCCACGGCAATCTTTTTTTAAACATCAAATATGGACGTGATCGATTATGATAATTACTGATTTTTTTAAAAAATTCCTTCTAGTTCCTGCTAACTTTTGAGTGCTTTTAAAAATAAACAGGAATTTAAGAAATAGAATAGTTTGAAAGCTTAATTCTACCTTGTAGCCTCCAATGCGATGCTCCTGCTTAAATTCCTTTCCGTTTTTCAGCCACCTCATGGTTGGTGTTGGATTCCCCCCAGCTGGGCAGCGAAACTTGACAGTATTGGCCGCAGGAACGGCATGTAGCCGTTTTTCCATCTTTTCTGTGTTGGTCCAGTACGGTGCTCCTGTTTTGGAAAACAGCATTAAAATGTGTACAGATGGATAGCTTCATCTCCACGTGTAAACTACAACCAGGTAAGATCATTTCACTTTGTATGTAAAAGATCTGACAGTTTTTACATCTTTGGGTAATATTTACATTTGGAAAATAGTTTCAGAAGTCTAATCCAGCTGGCCTAGCAGAAGGTCCCAGAGAGGGACTGCTTATTGGTTTATGTCTATTAACAGGAAAAAGTGTTTGAGGCCTGTTCTCTCTCTTGTTCTTGGTGCCAGAAAATAATTTCATGCCGAACCGTGTTTTAAAATGCTTCTTTATACACAAATTAACCACACATACAATAACAACAGCCGAGTCCTCCAAAAGTATATCTTTTTAGATCGCCCCACCTAGTAAATGATCACATACACACACCAGTAACAAGTGGTCCCTCAAAAGCCTCACCAACTTATGCATGGGAGCTTTAAAAGGCACTCAGTGGTATAAATTATTTTATTATGACAAAATAATCCAGAGAGGTATCATTAATTCCCCAGCATTTTACATGACAAATAAAAAAAATCAATATATTTTAAAAACCTTCTTTTTTCTCTTCAGTGGAGCTTATGAACACCATTATCCTACCACCATCCCATGTGGATAACTTGATAGGAGGCCACCAATTAAATGTCATGTAAAGTCGTGCCCTGTAAATGGCCCTTGAAGTCATAAATACAAGGGAATTTTTTTAAACTCAAGAAAAGAGGTAAGGTTTTAAATTGCCAAGTCCATTTTATCTAAATAAGAGCCACAGCATCAGTCCGAATCCCGCTGTAAATTTTTCACACCTACTGGTACTGACCACGACTGCCTGACTGCGTCTGATGTGCTTGCTAATAAGCACGGCTTGATCAGCTCTTAAGGTGCCTGACACAGAATCCTCACAATCACACAATGAGAAAGGCACTACCATAATCCCCATTTACAGGTAGGGAAACAGAGGCACAGAGAAGTTAATTTAATCTGCTAAAAGACACGAAGCTTGGAAGAAGCACAGCCAGGATTTGAACCAAATCTGTCTCATGCCAGAGCCCACTGTCTTCAACCCTACTCTCCACCGTTAGGGAGAGCCGGCTTCTCCCACGGTTGGGATCCGGAACCCATACCTTCAATCACTCTGACGTTTAAGTCTAGAGTCGGGAGCAGCCCACCTGGGCGAAAGGCACACTTCCTCCTTCACTACGGTCCAGAACTTCCAATGGAGTCTTGTACCTCAAGTTAATTTCTCACATGTATGCTTCTGTCTTTGCGAACTGGTAATCCAACTCTCCGTATTCCCCTAAAGCATCCATCAACAGGGCTCTGCCAATTCATAACTGTACTTATTTCTGCTAAGCGTTAGACTGAGCAACAGCTCACAAACCACAAACCAGAGGCAAAATGGTCCTAGGCAGGGACTTTGCCTCTGATGCACATTCAGAAGTCTCCTCTATTCTACGGGGGCACAGCACGCCCCTGGTGGGGGTAACCATCGCCTTCACTTAGCAGTCAGACTCCGGTACAATTAGGGATTGGAATCATTGCATCCAAAACACCTACCCCAATTTGCCTTACGCTTTCTCTGGACCTGCTATAAAAGGTGGAGCTGAGATTTCCTAACAAGGGCACACTGCATCTTCCTTATTCCTGTGCGTACCTAAGTGTCGAGGGATTTAGGTGGCATCTACGTGAGCCAAGACAGTGCAAAGAGACAAAAAACTTGGTAGTCATATATACCAGAGAGAGAGAGAGAGCAGGCAGGGAGGGCCAGAGGACAAGGTGCTGTGTTCTTTCCTTTGCATCTAGCTGCATTTGCAATGAGCAGGCGGCTTGGGTAGCCATTTGGCTTTGGGTGTCACATGCCCATAAGCCCACCTATTCTTTGGGGGGTTTACCAGGGGGTACTTGATTCCTATTTATCACAAGACTTCCAGGGCCTGGCACATACTGAAACAATTTCAATAATCTTTCATTTTAAAAGCTTCTACTTAGAAAAATCCATCCACAGCCACAGCCACTAAAAAGAAACCATTGAGAGCACAAAACAAATAATGAGCTTTGTCGCTACACAAAGACTTTTACAAATCTGACCTAAATGAAAAGCATACCTCATGCTGTCAGGTGTCTGCACTCATGTCATTTGTTTAAGTAAACACAATAGCCTATTCATATGAATTAGCTAAATATTAATGCAGTAACTTTTTCAGATTGCCTCAATTACGCTGAGCTGATCTTTTGGAATGTCTTTTCTTTTTTACATAAAAGAAAGCAACAGATATGTGCTTACATACCATTAGGCATGATTTTTATGTTCCCTAAAACGTCAAGAAGTGGGATTTAGCTTAAGGAACCAGGAATGTTGTTCTTTTCCACTTGGTCATGGGTAAGGCTGCGACAACACAGGGATGCCCCAGACCACGGGTGCCCGTGCAGCCCCGTCCTGTGGCAACAGCACACTGGCCACCGGCACCTTTGTCTCGGTGCCTTAGGAATGATTTAAGGACTAGGGTGAAAGAATTTTGCTGGAATTTCTGGCAGGTAGCCACTTTCCTGGGATGAAGTTCCAATCATCAAAACTACACATATAAAATCTGCTCTTGCAAAACAGACACACAATCATGCAGCAGGGTATGGGCACAACGCTTCTCATCAATGCCCAAGAGATCCGGGCGGGTGGGGCACCCATACAATCCATCAACAACCCTCCGCCAGGCTCCTGTCTGTCTGAGCAGCCCCAACTCTGCCGAGCGCTAACACAGGCAGGACAGTCTCCCTTTAAGATGTCCAGCTCATGAATATTTTTAATGAACTTGGCACTGGAATGGGAGGGACTATTTTGTTATTTCACAATGACTCGTCCTGAAACAAACTAGCTTTATATGAAGCTTGAAGAAACTGGAAGATCTAGAAAAATAATAACACTCTAAGAAGAGCCCTACTGTTTCCTTCATCAGTAGCCTCAAGTCCTCATCTTTCCTGCCACTTTTTGTCCTCTACACACACAGAAACACCGCGGCTTCCAAAGAACCAGAATGCCGCAGGAGAGAAACGGTCCAGGTGCGTGGACAAGCTCCTCTGCACCTAAGGGCACCTCCTGTACACCAAGGCTCAGGAACAGCTTTAACAACTTTCATGTGGAGAAGAAACTGGGTTAACAAACTAAAGATCTACAAAGGCAGAGATGACCCTTGCACACAGTAGGTGCTTAAGACAGCTGTTTACTCAAAATCCTATTTCAAATGAATCTGCAAGCCAGGAACACACCAGGTTGTTTGAACTTCATATACCTTCTTTGGGGTATATGAAGGTCATGATTTAAAGTCAATTCATAGAGGGAGAGCTGTGGGAAAAACCTCCAATGGCAAAGAAAAATGAATTATACTAAATCACCTGTAAAGTAAACAAGTTGACCTCAATGATAGGCATGGTCCCTTTGGCACTGACATTCATAGATCTTCTGATACAATACGTAGCAAGAGAACAACGTTCTCTTAGTCATTAAATACTGATGATGAGCAGATTAAAGGAACAGTAAGACCCAGCCACAATCAATGAATTAAAATTCCATCAGAGGTACTGCACACCTGCCCACTTACTACCATTTTCTACACTGAAACAGTCATCGCCTAGTAGTGACAATATTAAGCAAGCAGAATTTTACTTTAACACAGCAGAAGTTTCTTAAGACATGGTGAGTTAAAGAGAGATTTATAACCCCATAGAAACCTCCTGAAAAGTAACCCAGTGCAGCCTTTCTTTACCAATCATCCCACGGGGAAGATTCACCATTCTTTCCTGGGCTACTTCTTCATCACATCATTACTGATGTGCTTCCAGCATCAGGGTGTCTCAGCACTGAACAACATTCCATTTGATGTCCGCTGACCGACAAGAGTGGGGTACCCAGAGGGTACAGGTGGAGGTATCTTCAGCCTGTGGAGCAGGCACTCAGCACTCACCAGACGGATGGATGGATGGGGGCGGTGGACAGATGGATCAATGACTGTTAAAAGCCTTAGCTATATAATGAGGGAATTGCTTTATATGGTACCTCCCAGTTCTAACACTCTTTCCAGGTATCTACATGCTCGGCAGGTATTGATCCTGTCAATAAATGGTGGGATTATAGGGTATCTTTTGGCCCTGCAATTTAAACTTAATGAGAAACCATAGACTACTGGGCCTGCTCCCACAAAAGCCCTGATGTATCCCAATACTGACACCTAAGGTTTACAATCTACTCTCTCTCTCTCTGGAACCAAAAAGAGAGAACACAGCCAAATGATTTAAAGGAAAAACATGGAATCATGTTACCAGGCTGTACCAAAAGAGACTCCGTGACCATCTGGCCCACAGGCTGATGTTATCAATGTCGTCCAGAAAGGTTAAGTGATTTGATCAAGGTCGCACAGCCAGAGGCCAGGCTAAGGCCAGACCCGTCTCCAGCTCCCTGAGCAGAGCTCTTGCAACCACTCCAGCCTGCCCTTTGAACTCTCCCATGGTAATCAAGTCAAAAGTTCAAGATTTATGTGAGTGGTGGATGCTGATGACTGCCAACTGTATTTTTATTGATGCAAAAATTTTTGAAAACACAGCCTGTTTCAGCTCCTAGATTAAGTCTCCCAAACTCCCTAAAGCCCCACTAAGGCCTCTGTCTTAAGTCTATAATTAGGGCTTTTAAAAATATCACTAATCAGAACATTTGAATGCTTTGACCCCTGACGGCGGGGGGTAGGGGGTTGGGGGTTGGGGATAATGTCTCTGAGACCTCCCCACTGTCCTTGCAGTAGACTGCAATTCATCTGTTTTCATTTGGCATAAACTAAGAGAAAACAAATCTAACAACACATGAAGATGTGAGCAAGGGTATAATTATGACAGGCTGTGTCTGTGGTTTTATTTGATAAATCTCATTAAAACAACAAACAACTCACTGGCCAGCAAGGCATTCACTCAGAAATACATATTTTAAAACCTAGGCAAGTTACCCACAAGTGAAAGGACCAAGTCCACTGGCGGACCAACTCGCCCGCGGGAATTCCCGGGATCTGCCAGGAAACTGCTCCCGTCATCAGCCATGCTGTGCGCAGGGCAGGGGCTGAGAAAGAAGAGAGATTCAATCCAGTCCACTGGATACAACACCAACCATCACCAGCCTTTGGGACAAAATGCCCAAACCCAATGAGTGATGAGATTTTACCACAAAGGGAATTTCCAAAAATTTAGGAGGCCTGTGTGCTTTGTTTTTTTGTTCTTTTCAATTCCTAGAAATTTCAACACAACAAAACAAACCTGTGGTGACCAATTTAGATACAATCTCTACCAAGTAAAAATCCCAATTAGAACAAAGGTGGCTTCCCTTGCTATTATCAACAAGTTAATCAATATAGTTTGGAACCTCAGGCCAACTACCTTTGTTTTCCTTAATTACTTCCAAAAAACAAGAAAAAAAAAAATGGCCTTTCTCCCTGACGTGGAATCTGGGCATGTGCAGGTCTCAACAGGACTGAAACCAAAATAGAAAATCACCTTGTCTCTCTCTTCACTCAATAGAGAGAACCACTCCGGCAGCAAGAACCCTAACACAGCCACCTCACTATCACTTGCCTCTAGTTCCACAACGGACCTGAACTTTTTGTCAATCATGATCTGCCCAAGAACTACATCTTAAGCTCTTCAAAAACATTAATCCCTTAAAGACAAGCTGGAGGAGATAAAAAATCCTTGGACAAAAGGAGCAGATGTGTCTACCTATTTGCTGCCAGATACCCCATTAAGATACCTGGTACCTAGGGAAGGCAAGTTACACTTTCCTATGCAAAAAAATAGGTTCTGATCCTTTTAAAACCCTCAACCTGGATGCATTTCAAAAATTAGCATTTGAAATTGCAACTTTCTGTCCAAAGAAAAATGTGCTGCCCTGATGGGCCGACACAGCAGCATCGCTTCCTGGCAGCCGGGCTCACGATGACATCACAGGATTGTTCTGCTCGGGAAACATCTAGCTGGTAAGGTGTGAGGTCATCAGCTAGTCAGCTGCTAAAATATGCCCGGAGAGTGCCCTGCACATCTGTGATGGAAGAACTCGACTTAAACAGGAGGGGAAAATCAGATCAATCAAATCAGCCCATGGCCGGGTTTTGAAATGCATGTGCAACAGGATGTTCATAGATGCTGTATTTTCAAAAGGGTCTTACGGTCAATAAACTTGGAAAAGCCTGGAAAAGGGCAAAATTAAACAGATGTTTTACTACAGAACTTTTCAGAACTTGTACTGTGCTGAAGGACACTGTAAGTCTCCAAGACAGAGTCAAAGTATTTTCCAAATTTATTTCAAAATACAACTCAATGTTGGCAGAGCATTATACTGCACGAGGGTTCCAAGCAATATTCTTTGGGAGACACCAGCTTATTTTCTTAATGTACAGAGCAGGCCTGAACATTGCTCTATTTTTAATGAGATCCATAAAAGATATATGTGAGGACTATTATTCCACAAAATATTCACCCAACATGGTTCTTGCCCTCAAGAAGCGAACAGTCTACTGGAAAAGGCAGCCTGAAATACTACATCATATTGCACCTGGTGCAATATAATAGAACAGGTGAATGCTCAAAAATGAGCCACTTGATCTGTCAGCGAGAGCAAGGAACTCCTCCACAGAGAAGCTGGCTGCCGAGATGGACCCAGATGATGGGTTAAGAGCTAAGAGCAACCTGAATATGGCAGAACATTCCTATAAAACTCAAACAAGACCTCGATGCTACTGGATACCAGTTTCATGGCCAAAATTCAACAATCCTGACTGTTATTTTTGCCACTATATTTGGCTAGCATGCTTTCTGTACTCCATACAGAACCCAAAAAGAACTCTGCCAGGCAGATACGCTGGCCTTCTTAGAGTTCGCCATCAAAATTAAATAAACAACATATCGCATTCCAGCACGGGGAATAACGTGCAATGTATTTTTTCAAGTCGGAAGATACAGAAATATGTGATGTCTCAATCCAAAACGAAAAAAAAAAACACTAAACTAAACTCTTTAGAAAAGCCCAAAACTGTCACTTGCCAACCCAGGGTCCCTGGAGCATCATTTGTTAATGTTACTATAGAGGAAAATTCGAACACACCCCAGTGGCATTTCCAGACAATCAGAAGGCACCAGTGGAATCAATCTGGACATGTGGGTGTTTTCCAGGTGGCTGAAAATGCAAAGAATTCGGTGCTTCTGCAATTTTCCCTATTAATCGGGTCAGGCATTTGACACTTGAGGTGGCAAAAAATTGTTTTAATGGCAACATCCCCTTCCCTGGCTTGCCAATTACCCTGGCCGTGGCATTCCTCTGTCCACACAGGCCACAGCTGCTTAATCTCAGCCGCCCCAGGCTGCACCTGTGAGTCAGGCCGGCCTAATCACACTAACAGATGGCAGGGGCCAAGTAGCCAGCTAAGAACTGCTATCACTTTAAATAGCATCTAATGTTTCACAGGCACCAACGAGAGGCACCTCCCGACAGCAGTATCTCCCTGGTACAGCTAACACCAGCCCTTAATCACGGCAGAGCACCCATTGCGGGGGCAGAGTTGGTGTCATTCGAGAGCTAATTACAAAGAAACCCTGCTTGCGAGGTGCAGGCATGGCAAGTGCACTGGGCTGGCATTCATCACACCAAGCGCTCTTCTGCCCGGCCATTCTGCAGGGGCTCTGGGCAGTCAGGACGAGGTCACAATGAAAGGCCAGAGGTCCACAGCACTCAAACCACTTGGCCTGGGTGTCGTGTGACCTATACCTTGCTGTTGCATTTTATTACTCCACGTGGCTTCGTGGTGACCTGCAATCAGGCAGGGTGCTTGACCACCAGGACAACACCGCTCCCAGGCATGCCAACAAAACCAAGCTGGCGGAATCCGGTGTCTCAATCAACAGCAATGGCACTGACATGCAGGTATCATTTTAAAGCCGTAAACAACCGTCTGCGCACGCCCACGCCACCCCCCTCACCACCCTGGAATGCCCAACGTGCAACAGGCCTGCGACTGAATCGCAGCTCTGCCTTCGCTCACCGAGTCACAATTTTCCCATCAATAAAACACAAATACTCTCTTCTCTACCTTATCGGGTTATTGGTGGCATTAACCGAGCCAACAGCCAGCACAGAGCCTGCCCAAAGCCAGCCCTCAGCTTCACGCCAGAAGAACCACAGAAGAGAGTGACGCACTCTGCTGTATCAGGGCTTTCAGTAAATAGTAGTAATGACCTCTTTACCAGGCTGGTACAAATCGTCACAGGAGACACTTTCACTGGCCTTCTTACCCACTGCTGTGTGAACAAGACAGCTAATGGTGAACCCCCACTCAAGGCAGAGCTCCATGTGCCAATCCCTAAGCCAGGGGCTCTCACACTTTAGTGTGAATCAGAGTCACACTAATGCAGTGGGTCTGAGGAGGGGCCTGAGAATTTTCATTTTTAACAAGTTCCCAGATGATGCCAATGCTGCCCGTCCAGGGAACCTCACTTTGAGAACCACTGCCCCTAAGCTTCCTCTTGCCAGAAAGTAAAAAATGCATAAACCAAAATATTTCCCATTTTGCCCAAGCTGCTCAGAGACTCAGGGACAAATCCAAATCTTCCCTTACCTAACACCTTTATCCCAGGTGCCTAACAGTATCTGTTTTCTCTTCTCTCTTTAAAAAGCTCTGGTCTAAAAGACAGTCTTTTCAACAAACAGTGCTAGAATAACTGGACACCCACTCACAGAAATGTGAATCTAGACACAGACCTTGTACCCTTCACAAAAATTAACTTAAAATAGATCATAGACCTAAATGTAAAACACAAACCTATAAAACTCCCAGGAGATAACATAGGAGAAAATCTAGATGACCATGGGTTTGAGGATGACTTTAGATACCATACCAAAGGTACAATCTATGAAGGACTTGATAAGCTGGACTTCACAAAAATTAAAAATTTCTGTTCAAGGAGAGATACGGTCAACAGAATGAAAAGACAAGCCACAGAATGGGAGAAAATATTTGCAAAAGACATATTGATAAAGGGCTACTATCCAAAATATACAAAGAACTCTTAAAACTCAACAATAAGAAAACAACCCAATTAAAAAACCGGGCCAAAGACTGTAGCACACACCTTACCAAAGAAGCCATACAGACGGCAATTAATCATATGAAAAGATGCTTCACACTGTATTTCATCAGAGAAATGCAAATTAAAACAATGACATAACACTATATACCTATTAGAATGGCCAAAATCCAGAACACTGACATCAAATGCTAGCTAGGGTATGGACAATAGGAACCCTTATCTATTGCTGGTAGGAATGCAAAATGGTACAGCCACTTTGGATGGCAGTTTGGTGGTTTCCTACAAATCTAACATACTCTGACCATATAATCTAGCAATCACACTCCTTCATATTTACCCAAAGGAGCCGAAAACCATGTTCACACAAAAACCTGCACACAGACGTTTGCTGCAGCATTCTTCATAACTGCCAAAAGTCGGAAGCAACCAAGATGCTCTTTAGTAGGTGGATGGATAAACAAACTGTGGTACATCCAAATAATGCAGTATTACTCAGTGCTAAAAACAAATGAGCCATCAAGCCATGAAAAGACATGAAGGAAACATAAATGCCTACTACTAAGTGAAGGAAGCTACAGAAAGATTACATTGCCTAATGTAAACTGTGAACTCTGGGTGATAATGAAATTGTAACAAATGTACGCTCGAGTGGGGATGTTGATATTAGGAGAGGCCATGCCTGTGTGGGGACAAGGCTATAACGGAAATCTCTGTACTTTCCTCTCAATTTTGCTATGACCCTAAAACTACTCTTTTTAAAGTCTTTTTTTCTTTAAAAAAAAAAAAAAACTCTGGGTCTATTTTATTAACTAATTGTCTTATTATTTAGGCCTTGTTTAAATTTACTAAATTTTCTAAAATCCTTTTGAGAACATGTAGCATACACTACATAAGCAAAGAACCCCAATGTACAATCACTTTAGGAACATTCCAGCCATGTCAATAGAAAATGCAACTAATGCTGTATAGTTTATTTTCTTTATTGAACAAATACAAGCACTCGCTCTTCTGAGTACTGTACAAATTCTTACTCATTGAATCCTCATAACAACCCCATGAGATTTATTCCTCTTCTTCTTAATTTTCCCCATTTTACAGGTGAAGAAACTGGGTGCCAGAGTTAAATGAGAAACTCGGAAGTAGAGGAGCAGGATTCGAACCCAGGCTGCCCCATTGCCATGTTCCTACTCACCAAGACAGTGGCCTCCCAGGTGCCAGTGCTCACTGTTAACTGCCTGCAGTAAGCAAACCCTCGACCCCTTTTCCATCACGGCCTACAAGGTGAGCCACACTCCTTTCCCTCCCTCCCTCCGCATGATGCATACGTTTTAGAAGGCCCAGGTTTCTCAACCACAGCATGACTGGCATTTCGGACCAGACAGTTCTTTGTGATGGGAGCCACGCTGTGCATTTTAAGACGTTTACAGGCAGCATCCCTGACCTCTGCCCACTAGATGCCACTAGCACCCCCTGCCCCTGTTGTGACAACCAAACATTGCCCAATGTCCCCAGAGAGCAGAGAAGGGGGCAGTCACCCCCAGGCAGGAATCCCTCGGTTGAGCCAAGCGCAGATCAATGGTTACAAAGAAAACCAAGGTGTTACATGGTCTACTATCTTTACCGCTCAGAACAGTGAGAAGCCAAAGGGAAAAGGAAAACCAAGGAAAGCAGTAACTGCTCTGAAGAGCGAGTGGCCACTGACACGAGAAGAAAAAGGACAAACAGTAGAGAAGGTGTGTAGCAACACTGGTTTATTTGAGGGTTGAAAGTCAGGAGAGTAGACACAGCAGGGACAGGCAAGGGCCGAGGAGACAGCACCGCGCTGAAGAGTGGACAAGACAGGTGACAGGCAGGACTTCCCTCCGCGCTCCTCTTGCAGGGACCGTTGGAGCTGGGCAGTTACTTACTCTTGTTGTTATTGTTCTCACTGACAAAATCCTCAGGGCCATCCGTGTCGTCCTCGTCATCTCCGGATGAGATGGCATCTGCATTCAAAAGAACATATCCATGGATGTGTTTTTGCAAGGTGAAAGTTTGCAATTATCTCCAGCTTAGCCCTTCTCTGTAGCGAATTCAACAACCCAGGAACCCACAGGAAAAGCCTGGGACTGTGCATAGTTAAGACGGTTTTTATGGCTTAAATTTTCTCTCCATGATGACAGTTGGTCAATGTTATGATTCTCAGTGCTATCTGCTTTCACATTATTTAAACATGCCATAAAATTGGATATACTGGAACTGGGCTTTAAGCTTCAAACAGGGTTCAAGTCTCTGACAAATTTCCCACTTATAATATCCAAAGACTTTTTTTTCCCAGCATAACCATTCAGGATTCAGGGTCCCCTTCAAGAAAGGAATTCAGTCCCTAACAAAACTTAGCCCCTGTGTGGCCCTTCTGATTGTCAAGTAACACTCTGAAAGTAGGACTTTAACTCAGCCACAAAGAGGGCCTGTCCAGTCCCACTCACTGCATGGAAGGAAAATCACGGAGAGAAACTCAAATTTTAATAAAGAAATTGGAAATCTTCAGCATTCAAATTTCAATCCCGTATTCTAAATGCCAAGGGTGTTATCGGTATGGGGGTGAGAGGGAAGGTATGTTTTCCTTTATATAGAAGCATGCTGTCTTAAAAAGAAAAATGTTGCTTTGTGCACGAGAATTCTGTCATTCTTAATGACCAGCCTCTCTGGTGCACCAGGTCCCATGGAAGAATCTCAGAAACAGATCAATAATAAATTATGAAGCTGTGTGCCTAGCATCCAATTAGCAGGAATCACTATGATTTCACTTGGCCAAAAAAATTCTAACCAGAGAACAGCTACAGAGAAGAGAGGGCGTAGTGCTCGCAGGCCAACTCACCTGTGACATTCACCATGAAGTACCAAGTGTCACTGTCTACAGTCCTAGCGGCAGTACAAGCATAGAGGCCGGAGTCTCTAGGCGTGGCGCCTTTTATCTGCAAGTATTCCCCAATAAGCACTGTCCTATTGTTGGGCCCCACGTGTACCCCATCCTTAGTCCAACTGATCATGGCGGCATCTTTCAACAGGCAGCGCAACTCTAGCGACTCCCCTGGCGCGGCCACGTAAACTTCTGGTTGAGAGATTTGGTATTTGGTTGGTGGCTCTGCAGAAAGGTAGGAGAGAAGGCGGAGACAGATGGGAAGGAGGGAAAGGAGAGAACGTCCAACAAAGGTCAGTGGAGGCCTGTTGATTCCCAGGAAGAGCTGTTCGTGCTTTGCAAATGGCCCCAGCAGGCGTCCATCTCTCCCTGGATGCCAGGAAGCCAGGCAGCCCCCACTCATAGACTAGACTGGGCATCTGACACAGCAACCAGAGGAAGCACCCAGCAAAGCTGTCCTGCCTTGGTTTCCAGGCACTGCAGGGCTTGAAAAACAAACCAAACCCCAGCGTGGAAGGATAGTTCGCAAGAAAATGTTTCAGTCAATTGCCAGTCCAAAGCCCGCTTGCACTGTAACTCCTGGGAAAGTCTATCACTGTGGCACATTTTATTTGTAAGAACACTGAGTTTTATAAATGTGTGCATTCAACGTGACTATGTGTAACACACACACACACACACACGAGCACACACATGCACACATACACTCTTAATTATCCATTTATTTGTGCGAGACTCAGCCTGTTCTCACAAAGCCAAGCTTCTTCAGTCGAAACATCTCCCACTTAAGGGAAACTGATGGATCCCGGCACAAAATGGTTTGCTGCCTGGAATTTTCATGAGCTCTCAAGTTCAAATCAGTACTTAGTGGGAATCAAGACTTAAATTCTGTGCTGGGTGAGCTGGAACATGCTGTTTTTCTCAAAATGATAAAAGCTGGAGGCCTTAATACCAAACACAAAAAGAACAAAATGCCCAGACAGCTGAGAGGACGTCTCCACTGCACTTAAACGGATCCTGACTCGAGGCCGCTGAGTGCTGCGTGGCCCTCACCCCACCTTACAGAGCGGGATCCCACCCTGCCCACCAACCCCACCACACGCACCTGGGGCCCCACAGCCTCCCAGCCTCCTGTGCCTCTCTCTTCTGTAGGGACACTCCTTCCTCCCTCTCCTCCCTGTTCAACCCGATCTATCCTTCAAGGCCCAAATCGAGCCGTGCCCTCCATGACAAGGAACAGCCTATCAGTTACCCTGGCCAGAAGTGATCTCTGTCCCTCCACCGTACGTCTGCCCACTTCACCAGCTCATGGGATGTGTCACATTTCTTACAACGTCCCATCTCCTGAGCAGACACCAAGATCCTAGAGGGAAAGCTCAGGTCTCAGGGCGCTTTGTGTTCCCCACTCCAGCCCACCTGGGCCACCCTTGGCATACACAGCAAAGGTGGCCATGTTGAATGGGACCACAGTCCCCAAATACGCAGCGCAGGCAGGATGAGACTGCAGAGCCTCTAACCCAGCATGCTCCAGTGGTGCAATCGGTTAGCACGAGGCACTTATACAGCAGAGCATCCAACCCAGAAAAGGAAACCACTGGCCTTTCAGAGCAGCCAGAGCTGCTGGCGGGCGAGGCCACGAAGGTCCACGCAGCGAGCTTTCATCCCTACAACAGAACTGCGAACGGTGCCCAGAAACACACGGCTTCCCAGCCCTGGGCAGCATCACAGGGCAGTTGTTCTGCCCACACCCCAGCAAAAGGACAACCTCCCACATGAGACTGAAATACAGTCAATTCATGTTTCAGTCCCACTGTTAAAGGGGCAGTGAGGGGCACAAGCATCTGGTCCAGGAAATCCCCCCTCACCAGCACAATCCACAGCCAACGGGGAGGCCCAGGGCTTCCTAGAGGGGCATCACCAATGCCAGACAAGCCAAGAGAGGCCCAGACACTAATAGTGGGAAACCTAAAGAGATAACCACAACAAAAGGAAGAAAACAGAAATTAAACTCAACGTGGACAAACACACCCCCAACATAACAGAAACCCCCAAACAGCCTGCCCACTGACGGGCAAGTTTATGTTTCAGAAGTTGGTTTTTTTCACTCAATAGTTATTTATTGAACACCTACTATGGACCAAGCTTTGTTCTGGCTGCTCAGGGAGCAACAGGAGACAAGACAAAGCCCCTGCACTTGTGGAGCTTCCAGTATGGTGGGGGTGACGGACAATAAATTAAAAAATCTACAAAAAATAGAAAGTATGTGAGGTGGTCTCAAGTGTTCAGAAGAAGAATGTTACGCGTTAGCAAGGTAACGGACGCGCAGAAATGGTGGGCGAGGGCTCGTGCCCTAGCAGGGGCTGGCAAACGGTGGCCCGCGGGCAAACCAGCCCTACTGGAGCTCGGCCACGCTCACTCCTTAGTGCACCGTCTGGGCCGCTTCTGTGTTACAAGGGCAGAGTTGAGTAGTTGTGACACAGACCCTATGGCCCGCAAAGCCTAAAATATTTACAGTCCCGCTTTTACAGAAAGTTTTTCAACTCCTGTTGCATGAGATGATCAGAGAAGCTTCTCCAGAGAGCAGCCATCTGAGCTGGGAAGTGAAGGACAAAGAGAAATTTAAAAGATGTTGTCGGGAACTTAGCTGGAAGGTTCTCAGATCAGCTCTCCCAAGGCTGGTTAAGTTGTATCGTGGCTGAACTGAGCGACTAAGGGAAATATTTTGAACACTGAACAGGAAAAAAGACAGGAAGAGAAATCTGAGAAAGACAGAAGGAGACGGTTCGGTTTGGCCCCCAGTCTCAAAACATCTCCCATTCCCAGGGTCTGAGAGTCACCGATTCATTCAAAGACCCGGCCCAATCCCTTTCGCAGCTGATTGAAGCAATGATCAGGTGTCACTGGGGTCCCATGTCCCCAACAACTAAGTACTGAAGCAGCACCCACAGTGTCAGAATGAATTTACACTGGATCAACTGGGGTCATAAAATAATCAATATTTATTATGACCACGTGATGTGATCAGCAAGTCGTCAAGAATGCTGTGAAATTTGCTTTGCTCTGAGGCAGAACTGGCCAAGGTTCCCGAGCGGGGGACAGAAGCAGCAAAGCTTCCCTCCCTTAAAGGGGAGGCGACTGGGGCCCCGCTTTCCTGCCCCGCAGATACAGTGAAGTCCATTCTGTGCGGTGGAATGCTCTAACACCGCATCGGGACATGGGAAAAAAAAAAAAAAAAAAAGATAAGTGAGACATTTACAATTGTGATGCAGAAAAATCTCTATCCTGACAAAACTAGAGTTGTGACTTATGATTTCTCCATGTTTAAAGGAAAGTGTTTTCACTAAGAATCTTTTCCTTTGCCTGAAATCAGTAAACCGCAAAGTCTTGCTGCAACCAGGGATATCTGAGATGCTAGACCAATGTCACCAAGAAGACATCACCACCTGCCGTTCTGGAAGGAAGAACGCGGGACCGTGAGGATGCTTGGCAAAGGGCGCTGTCCTGGATGAGAGGAGGATGGAGCCCTGAGCTCCCGCACCTCTCGGTCCTGCTTAACCTCTTGGCCCCAGGTTCCCCAACTACTGAAGAGCAAGAACACCCACCTACCAGGCCAAGGAGCCAACAGCTGCAAACCTGATTTCCCAACAACTGTCACTACCACTGTTATTCTTCAAAGCTGAAAATGCCACATTTTTGAGCACCATGATTTTCAGAGGATACTCCAAGAACACTTGCATTTGTATCTCTCAATACAGAAAAGTTTTACTCATGGGCCCCCATCTCAACAGACATGATGATGATGAACTAAAAAGTGTTTTTATTTCCGGTACAACCAGGTCAAAACTGTCATCCAGTTTTCTGAGCTTCAAGGAGAGTAATAATCTCCCCAAAATGCATTAGTAAAGTAATGACATTTACCCATAAAATCAAGCCATCCCGACTTCAAAGTCTCAAACCAGTAACAACCGCCTCAGGAAATTCTGAAAGCAGGGACTCCTCCCTCCCTCCCTCCCCTATGTGATCATTTCACAAAAGCCCCATCTTGGGGGTCAGCAGTGTTGTTAGCAAACAATCCAGCAACATTCCCAGGTATCCTGGGATGACCACAAGCACATGGCAGGGAGAAGGAGAATGGGTGGATACACAGGAAAGGAAGGGAGGAAGAGACTGAGGAGAAACAGTAAGAAAAGGACGTAAAACAAGAGAGGTGGGGAAGGCGTGGGGCCACAGCAGGGGAGGGCCCAAGGACAACCCAGTCACCTCCCTGCCACCCTGTGTCCCAGCATGCAGGTCCCTGCACATGAGCACACATCAAAGGCATATCAGGAGGCCACCTGCTGTCTAGGGGGCTGCACTTCAGTGTCTGAATGTTCCAGGTGACCTCACCGCCCACTCCCTGCAGATACGCGCTCCCCAAGCCCCTGTGGTCCCTCTGACACCAGTGATGCTACGCCTGCCATGCCCCGACACGCCTCCCTAACACCGATCACCTTCCACTGACGCGGCCACCCCTACTCCACACACTGCACCGCCTGCTCTGGGAACCAGGACCTTTGACACGGGGCAAAGAATTCCCAGGAAATGTACACGATACCTTTTGCAGCAATATGAACATTTCCTGGGTCTACTGTTTTCTGGTGCTGTGGCATACTTTTCACCTTTCCTGTGCAAATCTGCGTGGCACGCACGGTCCAACATTTCCCTCCTCTCCTGCCAAGACAGGACAGGGAGAAGTTTCCAGAAGCTGCTTTGCTACACACCAAATGCTCTTTCAGAGGCTTCCACACACAGAAAATATGTTTCCACATATTTTTCATAAAATAAATTAAAATTCAAAAAGAAGCAAGCAAGCTGAAACACAGGCACACGCGAGTGTTGGCCATTCTTTGTCACTGTTACCTAAAATCGCTAAACACACAAGGGGACAGGTCTCCTTTCCGGGAGGTTCAACACACTCGTTTCCACCTGGATGGCCACGCCGCTGTTCATAGCCCCATTGCAAGGTTTAGTTGTGTCCATCTGAATTTTCTCCCAGAAGTTTCCAACACTTGGGAAGTGCCAGCAGCATGTTATCAGGCAGTTTCTTTTCAATCAATTGACTCCTCTGACAGTAAACGAATGAAAGAGATGGATGCCTGCACAGCCAGTCAAGAAATAAATGGTCTGAACAAAACCAGGCATCTGCACATAGCCTGTGTGTCATTCTCCGGGGACCTTCCTCCTGCCCTAAGAAACTGCTCGGGCTGCTTTTCCTCGGTAGCTAACAGGAATTTAGAACTGAGGGGCCTTCGACCAGGGTGAGAAGGAAACTGAGGCAGGGGCTGCCTGACCCTCCAAGTCCCTCAGCAGATCAAGGCAGAGGTCATGACCTGTCAGGGCAACATCACACTGATTGTCACTAGCTACAAGCTGCATGAGTTTATCCCTCTGTCAGTAAACTAAGAGAAAAAAATCCTCACTGTATGTGAATATGGCCCTGGGAGGCGGGAACCCTGTGAAAGTCAAAAAGGCTGTGACTTCCATGACTACGCTGGACACATCCAGCTGAATTCGTCACCACTGTCATCAGGAGGGTTGTCATGAGACGGCTGAAACAGCTCGAGAGAGTTTGGAAATGGTGAGCTATTCCAGGTAACACTTCATGTTGCCAAACCAGCCATAGCAGCACTTCAGACTGTCACTTTTTATAATGTTTGCCTATAAACTCCTCCCGTGTGGTTTTTGAAATGGCGCCCACGTGCAAACAGAGAACAGATGGGAAACCCAAGTCTTGCCCTGTCCAAGCAGTTCGTGGAGGGTGGACGACAGATCTAAACTGTTAAGGAAGCAAAAAGCAGTGTGTGCCCCTGGGACACTCACTACGTTGCCCTTCGCAAATTCAGCCTTTTCTGGGGTTTCCCCGGGAAGGTCTTTTGCAACGTCTCGATGATCCTGTTTCAAGGATGCAGCGGGGTCGCCCTGGAACACGTCCCACTGAGGTTTCTCCCTCCCCCAAAGTCAGGGGCATCCAATCCCTGAACACATTCCCCTGGGAGGAGGAAGAAAGGGAGAAAGAGAGGGGAGCCTGAACGGATTCCTTTGGAAGACAAGCAGGGAAGAAGGGGCGGGGAGGACGAGGGAGGGCAGGGGAGGGGAGAGGCAGGCTGCAGGGTGTGGGTTGCAGGGCTGAACCTGTCGCTGCCTCGTGGCACAGCTCGTGCCTCCCATAGGAGCTGGAATAGAAGCACTGAGGACAAGAGCAGAAAAATGGCCTTGGGCTCCTGGTGCCCTCCCAGACCTGCTGCCACTCTGGACAAGAGGAATAAACGTCCCGGCTGTGGGACTGCCAGACGTCTCGACAGAAGAAACACACGGAGACATGCTACAAGCGTCACTGCAGAGTCACAGCATGTGGTGAGTAAGTGACCACTGGTCCTCCCTGTCCCAGGTAGCCCCTCCTGGCCCTCCCGGTCTTTAAGATGTCCTGCAGTGGCCACACAGGGGGCTCTGATAAGAAGTTTTAACTGGCCGATACCCAATTCTCTGTCCACAGGAACAGAGAGGGAGTGTGCAGAGACAGACGGACAGACGGACAGATGGACATCACACAGGTGCAGCACAGCCTTTTAGTAACCCAGGACGTTCTGCAAGGCAGGGGCTTTGGAAGAGCCTGGCCTCCGCTTTCCTACGGCACAGTCTGAGTCCTGCCGGCATCAAAACTTAGCAGGATGGTGTAAAGGCAGTGGGGGCCCCAGGATGAAGCCAGACAAGATCACATTTGTGTACCACCACGAGGGCTCCGTGCACACAGACACCGAAGGCAGCCCTGCAGAGCTGGCGGCTGCAGCTCAGACACCCTCAGAGATCCCCTTCACAAGAGCAGACTTGCAGGAAGACGAAATTCCTCACATCAAACAGAGCCCTTATAAGGCATAGGTACTACGTGTTCTTTAAGGGGGCGTGGAGGGGACAAATAATCTAAACAATATAAATTTCTCTACCTCAAGAAATACTGCCACCATAAAGACGAGGCACAAAAATAAGTCAAAGCAGGGCAAACAGAGCCGTGAGCAGTCTGCAAGGCTGCAGTCTTCCCTCCGCCCAGTGTCAGGGTGTGCAGGGGACTTAAACCTCTCCTCGTCCGCATCATGGGTGCCAGGAACAACCAGTAACAGCTACCTCTGCCGCGGCAGGCTGACTGTTCCAGAAACTTCAGACAGGCTCCCATTCCTCATGATCAGATGGGATAATGGCTAATGTTTCCAATATGATAACCATTTACAAGTATCTATTTAGGCACAGCCCCCATACAATTTAGAGCTGTCTTAGGAGACATGGTGAACAGCTCTCCACGTTGGAAAGAAATTATGTGGTTGTCCATGAGAAAATAAAAATGTACGAACAGTAAAGGGCCTGACAATGCACTCATTTAAGAGTGAGACACCTGGGTCACCCAATATTTGGATCCAAATGGAAACCTTTACTCCCTGTTCTGTCAGCATCCCTCTCTTTTGATCCTGATGTTTTAGGCTGTTCGTGACAGTGTTCTCCAAAAGGCAGAGAGGCACAAAGGGAACGTGTCTTCCCTGGTCCCAATATGTGTACTGAATTCTTACAGTCATTAGAGCAAAATTCCCACCGGACCACCAAGATGCAGGTATTGAATCAGTACCGTTTGCATAAAATCCCTAGATATTGGCAGTTTTGCTTGAGCAAGAACTTCAAAATTGAGCCCTTTGTTCAGAAAGCATTTCCCAAAGCGACAGGCCATTAGGTTATATAGTGCCCAGGAAGTAGAAACTTGCGCTACAAGTTATGTCAAAGTCCTCTGCACGCCCCGGCTGGGATGTACAATGAGGAGTCTGTGTACACGGCTGCCTGGCCATGCCGGGCCCGAGCCTCCCGCCTTCTGGAAATATATTTGCTGGACATGGCAGAGGAAGGTGGTGCGTCTTAAGCTCTTTGGGGCTCCTTAGGGCACAGTGTTCTAGGGGAAACGCTATCATCAGAAGGCCAGTGGGGCACCCACAAGGAGGTGAAGGAGCGAATGGGATGCCTCTAGCCTTTATCGACACAATCCTAAGGTCAAGAGTGGCCTTGCAGAATTGTTGCCCTGTAAAATGAACACACAGCATCTCCGGTTCTGAAACCTACCCCTCTGCCCCAAAAACGGTGCTCACCGTGAGGCGGCCTTCTTCATTTTATAAAGTGGTGAACCACCTGTCTACTCAGACACTCCTTCAAATTCCTACAGCCAAACCCCGAGCCCCTCACGGCACCTAAAGGAGCTCAGGAAATTTTACCCCAATAGGTCTCCTTGATATAAACAGTATTTTGAATTAAAGGCCCTTAGAGATCAACAGGCCCTTGGAAGAGCTTTTCCTCTATGTGCATAAAACCAGACAGACTCATCAAAAAGAACAATTGACTTCCTTTCCCCTCCCTGTTATCAATGTATTGCAAGAAAGAAGATCAAGAATGCATCCAGGCCAGGGCGGTGGCTCACGCCTATAATCCTAGCACTCCGGGAGGCTGAGGTGGGCAGATCCTTTGAGCTCAGGAAGTTCGAGACCATCCTGAGCAAGAGTGAGATATGTCTCTACTAAAAATAGAAAAAATTAGCAGGGTGTGGTGGCGCAGGCCTGTAGTCCCAGCTATTTGGGAGGCTGCGGCAGGAGGATCACTTGAGCCCAGGAGTTTGAGGTTACTGTGAGCTATGATGACTCCATGGCACTCTAGCCCAGGCAACAGAGTGAGGCTCTATCACAAAAAAAAAAAAAAAAAAGAAGAAGAAGAAGAATGCAACCAGACCAGGCCCAAATCATTTTAAATACAGTATCTGTCTCTCTGGTTAATTTAATTTCCAAAGAGAATCATTGACAAGTCAATCTGTTTCCCCCTATCCATCCATTCTCCCAAGTATCTATTCATCCTCCCTAGTAACTATTTATTGCCCCTAAACAAAATTACCTGGATTCCTCATCTTCCCCCTACCCTCTAAAACGAGGGCATATAAATTTCTAGACCCCACTGGGATACTGGGTTGTCGCTGTGAGTCTCCCTGTGTGTACAGTGAATAAATCTCTTCCTCTTTATTAATCAGCCTTATTGTGAGTTGATCTGTCAGCAAACCTTCCAAACCTTCCAAACCTTCATTCCCACACACCGTAGCACAAAGGCTAGGGTCTCATTTTCGTCCCTTCCCTGGTGACTCTTCAGAAAAGGTGAGGACAAGGCTGGGATGTTGAAGTACAGACTGAACACACCTGAGTGACAACTCTGCAACTTCACAGACTGCATGACCTTGAGACGAGCCCTCAGCTTCTCCAGTCCTTCACTCCACCTCGCCCGCAAACCAGGGACAATAACACATGCCAGAGCCAAGAGAGAGCACCTCACACGCTGCCCGGCACGAATGTACCCACCACTGGAAAGACCTTCCAGTGGGCATCACTATTCCTCCGCCACCCAACCGGGTTTCTCAGCCGGGAGAATGAGATGTGAGAGGGGAGAGGGGAAGCCTTCTATTTCTCAAACCCCATTCGCACACTTCAGGGTTAATTGTCTTCGGTTACCATTCCGCTTTCTGCTGGGGTGCGAGCCAGCGTGGGTATGTGTGTGTGCTAAGCACAGGAACGTGGCAGGGAGGTCTTCCTGCCTTTCTAGGAAACTTCTTCCTCGCCCCTCCTGTATCCGTGAATGTGCTCAGAATTCCACCTCTGGCTTTGCTGGTCCTTCCCCTACATTCCAATCTCCTGGGCCCCTGTGGCTTTTCCCAGCTCCGAGTGGATGCCACTCAACTCCTGGCTTGCAGGTTCATATTTCCACCTGCCTAGGGGGAAGGAACACATTACCTGGATGTCTGCAGAGGTCCTGTCCACAAGCAAGTGACCTGCCACCTCCTCCTCCTCCGCTGGCCTCTCACTGAAGGAAGTCGCCGGGAAACAGCAGCCCAGGCTCCGAGGCCTCACTGACGCCCCCTTTCTCCTCTTGCCCGTCCTCTGACCAATACCCACATCCCCTCACCTATTAAGCCAATCCCTGAAATGGCTCTGAAAGCGAGCACAGGCAAGACTGCATGCCACAGGTCCCCTCCATAGGACCTCCCGTGATGTGCCACTGCAGACCCACATAGATCTTCTGAAAAGCAAACCTGATCTCTACTTTGAAATAAAAGGCACAGACCATTCCACACTCAGATATGATAAAACCCAAAGAACATCCCCGCACTAAGGCATGAGCCAGGCCCCACATCCCTCTCTCCCTACGCAATGTTCCCTCCACCTACATGCCCACCCTGCTATGCTTCCTGGCAGGCTCCTACGCAGCCTTCAAAGTCCATCTCAGATAACCCCTCTGTGGAAATTCCCCTGATTCCCACTAAGACACTGCATTGCTCCCATCTCCAAGACACCACAGCCTTTGTTTGTCCGTCTAGTATAAGCATAACCAAATACAGTCTACCTCTGGCCCCCCACTCACCCCACCCAACAGACGTACAGAGAGCTTCTGGAGTGAGTTCCACGTAGTGCTCCTCAGACTGTACTGTGCATAAAGACTGGTCCAAGGACCACAGTGTAAGAAATTCAGCTCTAGTGTCCAAAGACGAGATGTGGAGACCTGCTTCTGCCAGGAATGTGTGTGTCAGCGTGAGCAGCCCTTCACATCACTGAGCCTTAGAGTCACGGTTTACAGAATGGAAAAATACCTCCAGGCCTGCCTGCTGCAGGTCAAGGTCACAAGGACAGAACCAGAGGATGCCTGGAAAGGCCTTTGTGTACCTGCCAGTAGCTCACCGGCCAGGAGGGCACTCCTGGGCTCCTGTCTGCGGGTGAGAGCTTGACACTAACTGGTCAGCAGATTGCTTTTCCCAACCACGTGGGAACCTCAGTTTGCATTCCTCTGCCTTCAAAACAGGGTTTTATTTCAAATGAACAAATCTGTCACATCATATATGTGTAACTTACCTAAGTGGGGATTTCTGGAATGTTCCCAAATGGGACTAAATATCAGAAAATCTTGTGAGACTTGTCATTATCAGCACCCAGGTGTAACCCTGTCTGATGAGCTTGCTAAGGGAAGAGGCTGTGGCTTAAAATACCATCTACTATCCACCCCTCCAACAAATCTGAGAGTACCTGACGTTGACACGTGGGGCACAGTAACATCCCGCAGAATGCCCTTGAGGTGAGGATCCCAACGGGCTCAGGAGCTGAATAACTTGTCCCAACCCCACAGCGTGCCGGGAAGAGCCCTGCAGACAGCAAACCGTGGGCAAGAGGCCCGAGAGTTGTGCCTCCACACAGCCCGTGAGCTCGAGGGCCTGCATTGCTGCGAGTCTGGGTGACCGGCCCGCATTCCGGAGAGCATGCCCCAGAGCTGGCAGCCTGACTACATTCCAGAGGTGAGGTTTCAGGGACAGTCACCTTTCCACACTTAGTGTTACCTGTGGCTCCTAGCAGCTGATGCTGGGACAAGCTCACCTCTCGGAAACTGATATAAACATCCAATAAACGGTGTGTAGTCGAGTGGATACATTTGCCCTGTACGCTACTGAAAGGTCAGATTGATGTCCAAATCCTATTTGACATCTTCCCCAAACAGGCAAGTACTTTCTGAATACTTTAAAGTGGCCCCAGCTACAAAAGAAAAGCAAAAAAGGAAGAGGCGGGGGAGGTTAACATTTATTCCACCAGGGCAAGGCTGCCTCCTGCTTTTTCAACTCCAGACCTTTTGGGGGTATTGTTCAGCAAGTTTATTTAAAGGGCTCGGCCTTTCTCCTCTCAGCAGGACCCTGGTTCTAATACTCCTTCGGTGGCTGCAGATGTGTCCCAGGACCAGTCCCCCCAGCAGCACCCCAGCCATTTGCAAATGAAGGGACAGCAGCTGGAGCCAGGAACAGATGGCCTTCCTTATTTGAATGGGTTTGATCCACGGGCTCCAGGCTCAGCAAGTTCGGGCCTGGCCACGGCTGAGATTTGTAGGCCAAGGAGTCGTCAGGACGCAGCTGGGCGGGAATGACCTGGCTGAGAGGTTTTCCTAAATCGCTTTTGGGCAGAGGGGGCAGGGAGCCTCCGAGGTGGGCGGGACACATTCCCAGCAGGTTGTGCACCGCAGCAGGACCAGAGAAAGGCAGGCTGGAGCTGCAGGGATCCCTTTACTCTGGTGTTCTGCAGAGAAAAGAAAAACTTCCCCTCCGGGATCCTGTGCTGGACGACCAAAACCCACATTAATTCAGGAAATTCCAAATTAAGAGATAGACGCCACCATGGTTAACCTTTCTCCCCTACCCTAAACCACATATTTGCATAGAGGTAAGAGCTCTGAGAAAACAAACTGAAGAGTTGCTACCTCTCCGCAGAGTCCCTTTCAAAACCCTTGCAAGCAGCATTCTGGTTGGCTCTCCAGAGGGCTGTGCCCTGGAAGGGGCAGAATCGCCATCCTGCCTGGGCCTGGCCTGGCTCCCCCAGCCGCCCAGCCCTCCGGCCATCTCCCTGCCTCCACGTTGGCCTGGCAAGCAACTCTGCCAACCAGAGGAGGTGCCGGAAGAGACAGTCAAGGAGCAGGCTGAAGGGACCAGCTCAAGTGCGGGTTGGCAGCTGCCAGAGATGCCCTAGGCCAGCCTCCTCACTCTGTCTTCAAAGGCGAGCACCTCTCAGTAAAGGTGGTCACGTGGCCGCCTCTGTTCCACCCCCATCAACAGGGGAAGCCAGCAACAGACAGCGGAGAGGCCAGGCCCTGGACAGTCACCTCAATGGACAAGGTCAACCTGGCAAGCAAGGTGGCTGCGGCTGGTACTGAGCAGAGCCAGTGCAGGTGGGTTAGCTGGAGAACCGGGGTAGGTGCCCAGCTCCTTAAGGAGGAGACCACCCTCGGGGAGCTGCACAGGCTGAAGTCCCCAGAGAATCCTTAACAGGGGCACATGCCCTCCATCCCGGCCCTGCCCAGCACACTGGCCTCTTGCGGGTCCCAAATCCCTTTGAGACACACCTGCTTTTCCTTCATAGCATCCTCAGCTTGGATTGGAACAGCCCCTCATTTTTGTGATTATTTGACAAAAGCCTATCTCTCCCACTCAACAGGACTTGGAACTGTTTTTTGGTTGCCATTCTATCCCCACAGGGCCTGACACATAGTAGTGTCTCAAAAATTATTTGGGGGAACAAATGGGTAAAGAAACTCAGATGCCACAGCAGCTCCCCAGCAACCCGGAAAGCCTGTCTGTACCATCTCGCCTCCGCCAAGCTCTGAAAGTTGTCATCACACCCGGGGCTGAAAGTTTAAGAGGGAAAGCTGCCGTGTCTCCTTCCAGTGAAGAATTCCACGACTTTCCTCCAACACTAAACTCCCACTTGGAAATGCCCACGACCCCTGGGCATTCTGCAATCACTGGGCAAGGGACCAGTGCAAAGTGCAGCTGAGTAACCCGGCTTCCATTCGCCTCCACGTTCAGCTGGAACCAATCAGAGTTCACTTTTTTTTTAACTACCAAACTGAACTTTGCTTGCTTTAAAAATGGATTCCATTCCCTGGTCCCCCTTTAAGGACACCTTTCCTGGCCAAGGCTGGAAGAAGAGTAGGTGTTTTGCTTCTGCCTTTTCATTCTTGGAATTTTTTTTTTTTTTTTTTTTTTTGGCTTTCCTATTTTCTGCTCCTAATCTCTGCAGAGAGTGACCTTAAAAGGGCCAGGTAGGCTTTGGTGCCTGATGTTTCCATGACCACAGGTTGCAGGAGTCCCAGGTATGGGGGTCTCTGCAGATGGGCCTTGACTTCTCACGCAATTGCTAATCAGAAGTGCCGGGCACGGTGGCTCATGCCTGTAATCCTAGCACTCTGGGAGGCCGAGGTGGGTGGATCGCTCGAGGTCAGGAGTTCGAGACCAGCCTGAGCAAGAGCGAGATCCCGTCTCTACTAAAAATAGAAATAAATTATCTGGCCAACTAAAAATACATATATAGAAAAAATTAGCTGGGCATGGTGGCACATGCCTGTAGTCCCAGCTACTCGGGAGGCTGAGGCAGTAGGATCACTTAGGCCCAGGAGTTTGAGGTTGCTGTGAGCTAGGCTGACACCACGGCACTCACTCTAGCCCAGGCAACAGAGCGAGACTCTGTCTCAAAGAAAAAAAAAAAAAAAAAGAAGTGCTGGGGGGAAAAGCTTGACATAATATCCGAGTGGCAACCAAAAAGGCTAGCATTTAGTAGGCTCCAGGGCAAACCACCAGAGGTACCTGTGACAAGGAAGAACTGGGGACAGCCTGCTCTGCTAAGGTGGCTTATATACCAATGTGCAATAGGCCGGCCCTTCTCGTCCTGAACGGCGGAGTTATGGCTCAGCCTGGCCACCCACTGGGACCCAGAGCAGTTTCCCAGTGGTCTCCTTGGGAGGCAGACCAGACAGGGTTAGTGTCTTACCAATAAGCCACATACCACCAGAGGCCTTTCTAGAAGAATCACAAAATGTCAATCTTAGAATGTTTTTACTGTCCAAGATTTTTCTTCAAATGACTTTAAGGGAACTAGGTGTGGATATGTGAGAAAGAAAAAGAATCAACCAGTAGTACTCTTACAAGTTTCACACTCAAAGGACAGATTTAGGAAAAAATGAGAGGGTCACCAGAGTATCCCACAAAAGATCCTACGGCTCAGAAAGGAGGAGTCAACTGGGAAATCTGTCTTGCACCAATACATTCACCCAAAGGCCTGGTTCCACACTCACTATGAGGTCTTGGAGGAATCACTTCATCTCCAAGAACTTGCTACCTTGTCCATAAAACAGGAAAACGAATACCTGGGATCTGCTGGATTATTAAGATTAGGGGTAATATAGGTCAAAGTACCTAGTACAGCATCCAGCGGGCACCTACTAAATGGCAGCTAGTTATCATCACCACCATCCTCGTCATGCTCATTATTATCTCAAGGAATGGACTACAGAAACACGACCTCATTCACCAGCACTGGCCCCCTAGCCTGTCCCATCAAGTAACCCCCACAGGGGTAAAACCTGCAAATGACCGTTCAGCTCTGCCCCCTTCAGTACTGTGGGTCCCATTCCAATTCCCTCTGCCCTCTTCCAGGCAGCCTGGAAGCACAGCAACCTGTGCACCTAGGAACGCCCAGGAGGCTGACCAGGGGACGTCACTACAGGCAAATGCGGCAAGGATGATCATAATGTGCTACAGAGCTCCCCTCACCAGCCTGGACAAAAGCAGGACATGCTACACCTACATCCCACCCCACCCAATCCCATAACCTGTCCCTGTCACTCCTCACAGTGCCTAATGACAACCCTTTGGAAGCCTCAAACGAAAAACTCTTCTGCCAAAATATATTGTTCCTCATGAAGTATGTGTCCTGCTGTTATTGCATGTCCCGCTGTCATTGCGTAGCTGCAACTGACTTTTTTGATCAGGGAAGAAAACAATGTCAACCTTGAACCATTTGGACCACAAACAACAAGACGATCCCATTCCCAAAATCCAGGGCACTTGCAAAAGCCCAAGATAATAAAAAGGGATGGACAAATCCAGGGCCTAGAGTTGCTTTTCTATTTTAATTAATGTAAATGCCTCTCAACAGAAGATTTATCATTGTCTATTGTAGGGTAAGTATCTTATCAGTCCAGGAAATATTGGTTTTAAATTTACTTTGACAAGGAAGTGGAATAGGGAAGAAATCAGCATTTACTGAGCACCTATCTTGGGCCAGGAACTATAGCAGGAGATTTACATTCCATTTGCATTTAATCTATACATTCACCCTTCAAGATAGACAATATCTTTGAGGCTCAGAGAGGTTATCTAATTTTTCTGAGATTGCAGCACCAGTAGATAGTGGAGATTTAAACCTAGCTCCCAAGGTCAAACTCCCTATTAGTGTATGTCTCCATAAAGCATATTATATGCCATTCAAAACAATGTTATTTATTTCTATTAAAAAATGTCAGATGCAGAATTTAGATTAATTGCACAGCAGATTCTTAGTCTTGTAAAGATTTGAGGGGTTTTAAATGTGAAACACTTATAACATCTAGGTTGTATATTTGACTGTGCCTACTGCAGCCAGCTAAGAATGTAACATGTCTTGGTGGAAATCCAGGAGGCTTAGCAGGACAAGAAGTCTCCCGAAAGCAGCCACACATCTCTGTGGCAATTCCATCATCAACTGACAATCTGAACTTTGAGGGTGTTCAAAGGGTTTGAACCCTAAACTTAACCATTGCAATGATCTTGACATTTCATTTTACAGCAAGCCCCCTTGTATACACACACATAGTTGGCCTTTTCGATGTCTGTATATTTTTTAAACATTACAATTGGTCACATATGGGACACTTAACAGCAAACTGTCATGTGTAAAACTAGGTCACATATAGTAATACAGGAGCTCTAGGGTTAGAAAATAATTATGACAATTTATATAGAGGTTACTGTATTAATGTTAAAGCTCAGAATGGAGTTGTTTCAAGAAAAGATGCTACATAAATTATACAAATATGTCCCTTGTTCTCATTCCTGAATCTATCAGCATTTTCCTTAGAAGCTACGTTTAGCCTCCTCGTAAAATACATGTTCAACATAACCTGAAATTCTGTGTGTGCATTCTGTTCAGAAATGACTTAGAATTTACCCCTCTTTAGTTGGATAAGGGGTCTAAATAAAACATATGCCACGGCTTAGCTCTCTGACTCAGTACTATCTAAAAGAATCAGGAAGTTTTAATATTCACATGATATGGTAAAAGTCTACAATGAAATAAAATTACTTATGGAATTTCAAAGTGGAATAAATAACATATCCCATCCCTTAAAACTCCTTCACGGTGAAAGTTTCCCCAAACCAAAATTACTGAAAATCTTAAGCTTGCCTATTTTACCTGATGCACACTCTTCAAGCCAAGGATAACCATGGCTTGTCCTAATGAGTGAATACCTTTTTGTATGAATACATAAATGGTAAAAGCTTGACGTTACATAACTAGAAGCCAGTGAAAGCCTATGGTCACCACTTACCACTGATGGGGCTACCGTTTGGGATTTTCTACCATGCCCTAAAAAGAGGTGGTAACAGATCAGAGCAAGGGAAGATAAACTAGAAAAAAATGTGACCTTTATTAATTTCGGAAGGCGACATCTCCAAGACTGAAGAACACATCACAGTGCTGTGTCCAGCAACTTTGTCCAACCTGACCTCTCCTGAAAACTTGCCCTCAGGCGCCCTTTCCAAACCCCTCACATTGCTTAATCCAACCTCACATTCCCTAATCCAAGAAGGCCAGAGCTACGACCTGGCTGGGTCACTTCATGTCCACCTGGCTTAGCAGGAGGAGTGACCAGTTTGTAGAGAATCAGGCTTCCAAAAAGCCTGCTTAAGGTTTCCCACCAAGATAAACATTCTCCCCAAAATGGAACCCAAGTTATACACAGCTTTAAAAACTCAGGCTCAAGAGGTGCTACCGAGTCAAAGCTGAGTTCTTAGGGGTTTGTTCCTCCTCCACAGAGTCATCTTGGACATAATGATACTGATACATAATTAACTGCTCAGAAACCCGCCCCTTCAGGTAGCTGCTAAACTTGCAGCCCTTACCTAAGCCTCACTGTTCAGCCACATACAGCCTTCAACAACCATCGCTATCAGTTAAAAGAAACTACACTAAGATAACAGGTCAGGGAGGAAGACGGTGTGGTATAGTTAGCGACACCAAGCACTTCCATCCTAGGAAAGCTGAAAAACTAGAGCCATCTCTAAATCTCACGTGGGACATAACAAACGGGTAAAAAGAATGCAAAATCTAAGGCTAAAATCATCCCTCAGGGGAAAAAAATTAAAAATAAAGACCATGCACATTTTTGCACAGCCACATAAAACCCACTGGATCAGAATTATCTGGTGGACTCGCCTGACAAACTTCCAAAAAAATAATTTCTGCACTGCCTACCAGGACAAGTCACCCTACTAAGACTCAACCGTAACAGTCCCACACCAGCTGTATTTCCTACCTAGTCTAACAGGCAGCCCCCAAAAACCTATTTCCCACGTTTTCCTTTAAAGACTGAAATTAGCTGAAACAGAAATATAAAAGTAAGCTGGACTCTGGTTTCAACGGGGTTGGTATGCTTTTAGCAATAAACTTTGGCTAAATAAACACCCAAACAAATAACAGTCTGCAAGCTGGAGGTCTAGTGGATACATTTGGTAGAGAAGGTGAACATTAAACAAAACTCTTTCAATTTAAACACTACCCCCATTATTTCATAACCATGTAATTATTCATGAAGTCTGATATTAGAAACATCTCATATTGGAGTGTTCTGGTTATTTGAATTCTCACCCTCAACTGGATAGGGAAGACAGAACAAGTCTTCAGTTATGGGCTGGTGGGGGCTCTTTGCATAAAACAGGTGCTCAGTCTTTTAACTGGTTAAAATAAACAGGCAACACACACACACACACACACACACACACACACACACACACACACACACACATGCACATACACCAGAGCCAGTATAGAAATGATACAAATACGAATTCTCTGGGCTTGCCAGATTTTTGCTCTAGAAGTAATATTAAACACAGCTCTTTGTCTATGAATTGTGAAATACTTTATATACTAATAAAGAATGTGTACTTCATTGTGTATTTAACTGCATAAGCCTGCATTTGGTTTAATTGACCAAGAATAAGTCCTTGTTCCTAAGCTAACTATCAAGTTACAGTCAACTCTTAAATATTAACACTCATTGAGGAACAAAGATGCAGATAATACAAAACAGAAGATTATTTTAAACCATTCACTCTTGGTATGCGGATATATTCTTTTTTCTTTTCTTTTCTTTTAACTTACAATTAAATGCGTGTGGCTGATATTATGGTATTTACAATACTTCTAACAAAGGACTTAAACCATGCTGGAAAAATCTCACTTAGGAAGGTCTCCATGTGGATCCCATCCTCAACTTCTCTCTGCTGTTGAACTTTGGACCAACTCATACTGGTCTAGGACAGCATCACCTCTTGAAAGACTGCCCCATAAAATTGAATTTTTTGAAAAAAGCATGAAAACTACTTTTTTCCCAAGTTGTTCCTTTTCAGAATCACACTTTGTGGAGGGTGGGAAAGTAATTAAGGGTTTTGGGTTGGAAAAGCCCTTTTATTTTAGCTCCTACTGGGTTGGTGTAAACAAAAATGCTGCTAATGTCAACAGTGACTTAATTAACCAGAGTAAGGTGACAATGTCAGAAAGAACTTGAAAGTAAGAGTTGCTCAGGGTAATCAAGCTTGACTATACTTTAAATATTTAGAACATTAATCAACAGAATAGTACTTAGCATTGCAATCAGCCCCCACTTTGAGTCAATAACTGTGTTTCCCACCCTTCTGTTGGTCCCCTATAATAATGAATGACCAACTGGAAATAATCATTTTTAATCTGAAATATTAAAAACAAAAATCTTCTAGAGATTGTTTTCTTAAGTCAACTGAGTAGACCCAACCCCACTGTTACCACTTCAGAAGGTGCCCAGAGGACAAATGACATATATGATATGACATGATACATGATATAATATTGTACAAAGCTGAGACAACTGGACACAACCTTTCCTTGAAAAGGCCAAAGAAAAGGATCCTCTAGTGTTAGGGCCCAGGCTCCTTCCTGGAACTTTGCAGTCACATTTTTTCCTGTCCAAAAGAAATTATCTAAACTCAGCTTCCAAATAAGCAAACCAAAAAGTCTTCCAAGATAAGGCCTTGTGCAACAGAAGGTCAGGGTCGAACTTACTGTTAACCAAAGCCATAGCTATGTTAACCGTGGAGGATGGACAGATGGGGACACAGACACACAGACAACACACACTCCAATTTGACACCACAGGGCCTAAACCCCAGCTCACTTTCAGTTGTCAAAAACTCCTATCTCATCTATAATTCAATTACCTTCCTAATCACCTCTGACACCAAAGCAAAACTCCTGCAATGGAAGAACTGGTGGTCTTAGGGCCCAAATCAGTTGCCAACATCAGACTAACAGATGAGAGAAGCCTGGACCCTGCAGAGAACAAACACAGCTGTTTTCTTCTCCACTGTATCCAACAGCCTAGATGTTTCCTGACACTGTGGCAACTGGCAGAGCCAGCCCACAGGACTGGAAAGACCCATGTTCCCAGCTCACTGGAGACAATGATGACAATACCATGCAACAGGTGCTTATTAGCTAACCAGGCCCTGTGCTAACTGCTCTTTATATCCAGGCCAAATTCCAATCTAGTAACCACCTTTAGAGGTAGGTAGTCAAACGGCTTCTGAGGATATTAATAGTCATTGAATATTAATGAAGAGACTCTAAAGATAATCTTATCAAACCCTCAGATGACAGAAAGGGAAACTGAGGTCTAGGACCTTCCATGCTTTTCCAAAGCCTTCTCCTAGTAGGCTTTTGCACCTTCCTCTAAATCATCTCCATTGTTTTTAATGTCTCACAACTATGGATACAAACCTCATGGAAACTATGAACCTAAAAAATGCACAAAAGGATCTTCAGGAAACATTACTTACAATGTCAGGAACTTCATGAACCTCCTCTCTGACCTAAGTGCAACTGCAGATCCCAGGTTGGGAAGACCTGCTTCCAACAATACTCACATTGTTGGACACAAATTCTGACACAAAGCCCCATGGGGGGCTCCATTCCTTTCCAGTTTCTTCCTTCTCTGCCTCATCCGTCTCTCCCTGCATGTTTACACACATTTTAAACTTCTTTCAATAATTAAAGATGGTAAAAGAAATCCTCCAGGACCATTTTATACTCTACGTTGAAATAAACTCAAAATAACACTGCCCTGAAAATCCAAATGAAAAACGACAGTTTTTTCCTAACCTGGGCCGTTCCTGAAGCCCACACTGTAAGAAACCCCAGCTCAGCTTCCTCAGTTTGTGCTGAGCCACGTACTCAAGGGAAAACCACCAATTAGGGAAACATCCATTTTAATTATTAGCAAAATTAAAGAGTACAGGCATGACTTTCAGAAACTGGAAACTTTTTCCCCCTCACAATAAGCCCTTTAAAAATGCATCACCATTGCAAACTGCATTCGTCCTGATGTCCCAGCACAAGTCACAAAGAGGCCATTCCATAATCAGCCTAGAGCAGTGGCCTATACAAGCTTCAGACGCAAACTCCTACCAGATTCCCTTCCCAGTGACGGAGATGTGGTAGGTCGATGTCACCACACCTGTTAATTATAAAGCCACCATGCATGCCTCTGTGTAACAAAAAGGACCCCAGTCTCACAAAACTGCTGCGGGTGATAAGTGCTTCGGTCCTGATCCCTTAATGACGTGTGCACAGGGTCTTCCTGGGGAGACCAGGTCTCTCAGAACTCTCAGCTCAGATGGAACACAACCCTCCTCCACGGATCGCCCTGGCAGGCTAAGGAGGCTGGGCTTTCTGTCCTCTCCCAGCCTCCCGCCGGTGAAGCGTGCTGCTCACACACTCCACTCGCAGGATGTGTTCCCAGAGCAGCTCAGCTGACCCCAGTTGCCACTCAGGACAGCCGCGGGCTCCCAAAGCCAGGCAGGCACCCAGAGCCAGGCAGGCACCAGGTGGGCTCCCAGCAAACAGGTTCATTAAGTGGCGATGAGTGCTAGGATCTGCCGTTTTATTCTCGGATTACCACTCGAAAAATAACTCAGCTACCAATATTCCCGACTGATGACAGATTTCAATGCAGCACCAAGTAGAGGCTTGGCTAACGTCTCCAGAGGACCTGGGAGAGAGGCTCCAAATCTGCCCAGCTGAATAATTTTCGCCTCCTGTAGTCCTTACAACTGGCCTTATACCTTCAAAATGACATTTCCAAAGCTCAAACACCAATGCACGCCTTGCGAGATCTTGAAGTTCCCAGAAATGGGAGACCCCCTGACATATTCACTTTCAAGTTTACCTAAAATAGAATCCGCCACTCTGTGACGCATTGCTTAAGTATTATGAATTACAATGGCTAAAAAAAAAAAATCTACTATGTCAAGCCTCTCCCTGTGCTGAACTTCAGAGCCTTCTTTGCTCCTTAAACAATGAAAATAAGACGTCAGCATTTCAGATGTTGGCAATTTCCCTTACAGGTTTCTTTTGTCAGAAAATAGCAATTCTCCACACTGTAAGCAAGACTCTCGCTCCAGTAAGAACGGTGCTGCAGGAGACTATAGACGGCATTCACCCTCCATCCTCCATGCTCCCACAGCCCGTCCCTTCCACAGCTCTCCTGGGCACTGGATAAAGGTGAACTGCTACTGCCTCCTCACCCAGCACAGAGAAACAAACACACACACCAAGAGACCATCTAATTATACCATTCTGCCTACAGCGCTGCAGCTAAGAACCTTCTCTCATAATCTCTGCCCTGGGAAAAGCTGAGAGACCCTCTCCCGGTGCATTTAGAAGCTGCATTTACAATGCAAGGGCAGCTGATTCCAAAACAGGCCCTAACGTAAGTGCCACTCCCCCCAACCACATCCCAAAACAAACTTGGTACCCTGAAAGCGAAATTAAATAACTTACCTTCTGGCTCTAATGTGGTATCCTCAACTAAATTGAATGAGGGCCGGGCCAGGGACAAAGTTGCCATGGTGACCACGACCAGGAAGATGAAGTGGCCCCAGCTGACCATGGTTACAATGCCAATCCCCGGTCCTCTTCCATATCTCCATATGGACGTCAATCCCATCTGCACACTTCCTCTACGAGCATGGACTGCCAGCAATGCCTTCAGCCTGCGGTGGGCTCAGGGACCGAGATGCTGCTGCTACTGCTCCTGCTGCTGCTGTCACAGAAGGAAAGAGATTTGGCGAGTCAGTGGAATCTTCCCCAATTTACTGAAACCCAAGTGGAATCAAACCGTTTTTCAGCCTCTCAAATGTGTGCAAACGGAGCTCTTTTCCATTCTCTGCAAAAGCCTTCCAGCCGCACCTCGGAGTCCCAGGTGTCTCCACCAAACAGGTCCACAAAACGTGTTAGGCTCATCTTTCAGAAAGCATACTTTTAAGAAACATGGAGATAAAACAAGCTACAGGACGCCAACAGATACCCGCAGCCGCTCCAGTTAGGCGAAGTGTGCTCCCTTCCACTACCCGCTGTCGCCTCTACCGCCCTCAAAAAGCAGAAGCAACGTGACCTTAGTTTCAAGGGCAGCTACAAAAGCAAGTTAAAAATGCTCGGGTTGGCATAGCTAACCTCATTAACTTCTCTCAGTCCAGCCGGGCTTTAGAAAGCTAAACTGGGGAGGCGTCTGCTCACAGACCCGCATTTCTGCTGCGCTGGGGCCGAGCGGTTTGTTCCACCCTCACTGTGCTTCTCAGGAAGCAGCGAAAGAGACCAGCAAAATCAAAAGAATCCCAGGAAGGCTATGAAAAATTCCCACCAGTTTACACTTGTCAGGATTCATTTTCAAGCGCAGAAGCGTATGTCAACGTTTCGCCAGGCAGCCGCTTAGGAAGAATGAATGGAACAGAGATGCATTCAAAGCAGCCAAACCAAAAAGGTATTCGAAGCCTGAACTCCCTTCCACTGTGACTAAGTGGCAGCCCCGGCCCCCTAAATGTCTTCAATCTCTGCAGAGGGGGTCAAGAAGCAGAGCAGATGCAAACTTTGATGAATAATGCAGGAGTTTATTAATAATGATGATGATATGTAAATTATTGTCATGGTATGCCACTGGACCAATGATTCTGAGTACGCTAACCTACTGGCTGAAATCTCGGCATAGAAGTTACAAAGGGGCACTCGACTTACTCTTCTGTTCACGCATTTCATCCAGGGCAAAGAGAATTTTCCAAGAAAACTTAAAATATTCCAAATAACTTTAAATTCATTCAGTAACTTCAGTGACTATGTGTAAAATCAAAATGCACAACTTTAAAATGCAAAACTTTAGAGGATTAGGGGTGGAGAGGCCTTTAATACAAAAACTCTCTAAATCGTGTGATTTTTGTTTACTGGACTTGATATTTCCAATTATGACACAGGATTTCAACACTGCTGGAGCCTCCCCAAAGCTCTATCATGAAAATTGCTCCTTTTAGCCTCGACTGAGGATTAAAGTGGGTGAGGGCAGAAAGGATGCACCACCATTTCCAAAGGCGGAAGAAAGAAAACCTCTGCAGAACAGAAAGCTCCAGTGAAAACTGTATGATTCACAGCAAAAGCAAGAAAAGTGTACGTGCCTGCTGTCAGACTACTGTGTTTTCAGACTGCTTGAAGGGTTTTTTCCCCCTAACATTTCTTTCCTCTTAAAATTGAGAACCTCAAAAGATAATTCCAAATCTATTTCTACATACATGTGGGAGGAAAGTACACAAACATTCTCACTGATTTACTAAGCATTTCCAGAATGCAGGGGAATTTTCTACTTTGAACACTACTTCAGGAGCAATCTAGAGTCCTCACAGAGGTTTCGCCCCAGGCTGTTTGACCAGCCACCTCACCCACCCACCCCTACCCAGAGGAGCCTCCTTAGCTCTAGATGGAGAACGGTGGACAGAGCCCTCCCCTGAATCTCAAGGCATCCAGTCTTTCCAACAGCTTGCGCTGGAAACTTTCATCTCAGCCACATCCAGGTCCAGGCCCCTCGGCAGCCCCCTCCCCAAATCTCTGGAAGGCGGAGACCTAAGGCGACAGGTCTGCACAGTCCCTTACCCCAGTGGACAAAAGTATGGCGCGACCTCCTAGGCAGGATAATTAGGTCCCGAGGCTCGGTGTTGGGAACACAGGCCCAGCATGTTGCTGGCGGCCACAATCCCGGCTTCCTGCCTTCAATACCATAATCCTTCCTGGAGTCTGAGCCCCAGTGAAAGCCTCAGCGTGTTTATTTTTCCCCTTGAAAGGGAACTCTCTTCTCAGCCTGCGCGGGAGGAGTTGTCACCCTCCCTCTGATGGATGGCTCTTCACAGCCACCTCCCAAACCCCCGTCCATTTTCACCTCGGCACAAGCCTGCCCCTAAAGACAGGCAAAGTGACAAGCAAGAAGAGCCTGGCTAGGGAGTGGTCGCCCATGCCAGGCCTGAGCTGGGCTCTTCAGTTTACCAGAACATTCCCAAACCCCCCACCCTCCAAGAAGGTGCCCACCGGTGCCCACCAAGTCCGGCTTCCACCTAAGGGGTGATGCATCTGCTGCCAACTCCCCCACGCTGAGCACCTGGTGTTTTGTTCCCGGGTAGGTTTCGCATCAGGAAAGTCAACAGTGCCGGGCAAGGTCAGGGTGCTGGGCTCCCTGCTCCTCCCAGCACTGAGTAGGGCTGGGAGGTGTCCGGGGGTCAAGTCTGGAGGTGGAACTCTTCAACACACTGAACTCTCAAAAAACACAGGCTGCCCCAGGACCACAGTTCTCTCCCGGTCAACGCTGGCAATCCAGCGGGCACTTGCAAGCAGTTTAGGGGTGCTCCGCACCACCCCGTCTCGGGGCAGCACTTCTCTCATTAGTTTGCCTGGAATATCCCGTTTTTCTCCCCCTTCTCGGGGCGCTAAAGAGCTCAGAGAAATCTGCATTTTAATTGACATTCCAGGGAGAGGGAAGGGGGCGCCTGATTGCTTTTCTATTCAAACTAAACAGGCTTTTCAGATGAAAATGAGTCGAGGCCGGTGGAAGATTTATAGGGATTTGGGACTAGGGACACAATGGAGTTCTAAATGTTGATAGCGTTTCACACCAAACACATAATGGGTGCCCAGAGTGTGAAAGCAGGTTTGCCTTTAAGGGTAGGTTTTACTGAATTGGGAGAGAGGAAGGTCTGGAGAATAGTTTGCAAGGGAGCCGGCCGCGAGGAGAGCGGCAGAAGCTGGTGAACCCCGGGCAGAACTCCCGCGCGCAGCCAGGGGTCGGAGCCCGCGCCAGGCAGGGCCCTCGCTGGTTCCCCGCGCGGCCCCGCCGCCGAAGGAATGAGCGCGCAAGTTAGAACTCGCCGGCGCTTTCGACATCTCCGAGCGGCTGCGGCGGAGCAGGCGGGCGAACTGAGAAAAGTCGGTCCCGCTCGCCCCCTAGCCCCGGGCGCGCAGCGCTCCCTCCGGCGCCGACGGCGGCTGCGGGCAGGGGCGCCCGGCCCCGAAACCCGGGAACCAGGGCTGCCGCCTCCCCAAAAGTGCCATCCCTGTCCATCGCCACCCCTACAAGGATGTCACCGGCCTCGCCCCAGCAGCTCCCTCCCAAAATAGGGTCCCCCGCGAGGCCAGAATAAGACGGGGCAGGAGCTCCCCCGGCCCAGGGATGAGGCACCCCAAAGATGCCCCTCGGGGGCCTGGCCTGTGGGGCTGGGACACCGGCAGGCACAGTCCTTGTCTGTCCGCTCCGGGGTCAGAGGGACGCGCCCAGCCGGCGGGACTGCGCCTGCCGGAGTTTGACAGGCAGGGGGGTGTCAGCACCAGAGGCAGATGTCGGCATCTGGATGGGGGTGGAGGAGGCAGAACTTCCCAAACGCCAGCCGTCTTCACGCACCCACATCCTCCATCACCTATGCAGCCAAGAGCGAGGACAGAGAACGCCCTGCACAATGCCAGTTCTCCCGCGCCCTCCGCCTGGGGACGGTACACCGGCGTCCCGGCTCCCCGGCGCCCACCTTCCCCGCTGGCGAAGCTCCCCGAGACGCCGGCACGGCGATTACCTTGAATGGCAACGCTCCTCCGCGATCTGTCTGTCCCGCGCCCGGCGTGGGTCGGGATGGAGCAGGCGACGAGCTCCGGGGGCAACTCCAGTAAAAGTGGTCCTTGGGTCCCCGCCGGTGCCAAGGCTCCGAGGCTTCACGCGCGCCCCGGGCTGCGGAGGAGCGCGGGCATGACGCCCGCGGGCTGCCCTCGGATGTGGGGAGCGAGGGGAAGAAAGGACTCAGGCTCCGCGTTTCCTCCACCAAACTTTGCTTGCAAGTTGCGAACGCTCAGAGCGCGCAGCAGCGCTGCGGCCTCCGCGCCCCCGGGGCTCGCGGCCGGCCCCCGGCAGCCCGCAGAGGAGTCGCCGCGCCGGGCCAGGTAGCCGCATGCAGCCCCGCGGCGCCCGAGCTTTGTGGCGGCCGCGCGCTCGCTCCCGCTCCGCACCCGCCGCCCGCCCGCTCGGCTCTCCGCGGCGCTCTCCGCCGCCGCCGCCTCCCGCGCCGCCGCCTCCTCCTCGCGCGGGTCACGCCCCCGCTGAAACCCGAGCCGTTTCCTGGACGGCGGCGCCCGCTCTGCCAATCAGCGCCGCGCGCCCGGCCCGAGCCCCGCGCGGCTCCCGACGCCTCCGAGCCGCGGGAGACACGGCCGGGCAGGCGAGGGCCCGGCGCGCCCCGGACCGAGGATGCCGCGGTATCCTCCGAATAAGGCCCGGGCCCGCGCCCTGCGCCACCTCCTCCTTCCCTCCCTGGCGAAGTGGGCCGGCCAGCGTCTCCCGAGTGGCTGCGTTACGTTGTTTTGTGTCGAGTTAGAAAACAAATGACACAACGCTCTCCCCCAAAGAGACTAAAAGGCGTCCGCATGGTGCTGCGGGGGAAAAACTTAATGACTTAATGCAACTGAAGCTTACAGAGGAGAGGAAGCAACTTGAGAATATTTGCAGGACAGAGCATTTTTCTGTCCTTCTAAACAATAGAAATGAGGAGGGGGAACGGATTATTTATGGAGGCCCTACTATGGGCGGGGCACACTAAATAGATGATTCCATTTAATCTGCACGACCACCTTGCAGAGTAATAGTCTCAGTTTCTGATTTAAAAAACTGAGGATCAGAGAGGTTAAGTAATTTGCCCAGAGTCACACAGCTGGCTACTGACAGAGCCTGACTTTGAATGTGGCTCTTAGAAAAAGTCAAAACCTGCAACAAAAATGTGTTGTTTAGTAATACAAGTTTGGATTAATAAAAAATTCAAAAGTCTAAAGACTGAACTGTGCCATAAATAGCTGTATGATCTGGAGCAAAGCAATTCCTCTCTCCGAATCTTAGATTCAAAATCTTAGATGCAAAATCCAATTCTTCAACTGAATACCAAGCTGTAACTGGTGAAAGTTCATATTTTCCTTTTACCTTTTCACTAAGCTGTGTCTTTAGGATAATTTATTTTTAAATATATTTTTTCTCCTTCATCCATCCCCTGATCAGTCAAGCTTAGGTTCAAGACCATATAGATAAAAAACCTTAATTATTTTTCTTTAGAAAAGGTCTCTAAACCCTAGATGGAGCAGTGAGAACAAAACTAACCTGGCAAATTGACTTTCCTGCATTTAGAAATGCAGTTGCACCTGGGTCACTAACATTGCACACTTCATAATATTGACGGAAATATTTTTTCAAGGCGCCACCTGATTAGAAAATCATTTTTATTCACAATACAGCATAGAAAACTTACATGCAAATGACTTAAAAGCCAGAAGCAACAAATCCATTGAAATGCCTCAAGCAAACAGTTACGAAGTTGTATTTTGGAAATTGAACAACAAAAATAATAGTTTGATTCTCAGGCAAATTTATCCATATATATGCTTGGTGGGAGAAGGATGTTCTTGCTCAAGTCCTCTAACCTGGATCAGTCCCAGAGCCTTTTAATTAACATATACCTCAGCCGGTGACACTCGGCTATTCTCTCCCAGCTGGGTGGTTCTGACCATACCCATGTGTTTTCGAAGTCTCAGAAAGGGGACATGGCTGCATGTCTGCCTGCTCAGAGGCTGGCACCTACTTCTTTACATTTCCCACCAGTGGGAAACTCCGTGTCCCAGGGCAGATTCCTTTCCCATCCTGCAAGAGCCCATCAGCCATTGAAAGTGCTGTTAACACATTCTCACATAAATTAATGGTGCAGGAAGCTGCTGTCCCTGTCCCCCATTCATCAATGGCTTTATACGCTGAATGGAAAGGAAGCCTTCCCCTGAAAATGACAAATAAGAACACCTACTTTAATGTCCAGACACAGTTTGCAGAATTTACCCTTTATAGAGAGGAAAAGACACCAATCCATCAAGAGCCCCTTAGTGTCTCACAAGCGCTCATTGTGACGGGAGGGACACCCGCAAGCCCACAACAGGAAACTCTTCAGTTTTGAGAAAAACAAAAGCATGTTTGGAATTATTTTTTTAAAAAATCAATTCTGTCGTCATATTCAGTCTTCAAGTGACCTCAGACGGTCCAGGAAAGTCTTCACACCAACGAGCCTTCTGAATGAGAAAATAATCTCTTTACAGATTTTTTTCTCTTCCCTCTTCAAGTAGCTGGAACCCCTTTTGTCAATGGCCTCCCATGAATGGTGTTGCTAATAAGCCTATTAATGAGCTTCCACGGCGGAGTGTGAATAGGTAAATAAGCCCCAATCTGTTGAGGTTCTGGGGAGAGGGCAGAAAAGCCAGCAAGAACTAAAGGTGACAGTTTGAACTGAACGACGAACGCCAGCACCAGGTTTCAGCTGAAAGAACCGCCAGACAAGGCCACATTCACAGCCCCTGCACCCCCTACTGAGGTCCCTTTTCTTTGCAATTTTCCCCCCTTTACAAAATGTCTTGAGTAGTCACCCTTTTTTTTTTCAAAAGCCCTCGAGACGCCCTTCTTTTTTCACTCTAGTAATGATACATCAATGGGAAGGAAGAAAAATGAGGACACCAGAACTCTGATGTCCCGAAAGTTTCAAGAAACAAATTGTGCTGCAGGCTCATTGGTTATGGGAAGAGAAAAGGGAAGGGGTGGGAACGCTCGCTGCCACGGGCCTCTCTTTTTTAAAGATTTGGAATTTTTCTTTTAATAATTTGTTTTTTAATGGGTGGCTGTTCCTTCACCCGAGAGAGAGAGTTCGATGAATAAAGGCTGCTGACATTAAGTGCTCGTGAGCCTTCCAATGTGGACTCGAGCTCCCTGCAAACCTAGGAATTCCATTCTTTAAGCTACAGCTCAATAATGTCCACGGCATAAAAGAAGCTCTCAAAAGGAGGGGTGAAGAATATTCCAAGGACTATGGTACGAGTCCCCTCATTCCTGGGATGAGCAGAGGGGCTGGATCCCCTGACAGCCAGGGCCCATCTTCAGAGAGCTTGTGGCATTTAACTGAAGCAAAATCATTGAGCCCTCTACCGAACATCACCCAGATTCTAAACTTAGAACAGGGCCTGAATCCCAAAGCCAAGGCTTCCCTGGAGACAAAGTCCTTCTGGAAGTACCGCCTCCCTTTGAGGTGAGGGGGCAAGGCTTTCTTTAGATGAAAGGTTAGGTGCCACCATGCTCTTCACTCAATAGCTGTGTGACCTGTGGCCAGTTTCGTGAGTTCTCTTAGTCTTCCACTTTCTCAGCTGTAAATGAGGAAAATAAGAGTTCCTATCTCGTAGCTATTTAATAGGATCACTAAGAAGATTAAATGAGTTAGGACGTGACAAGCACTCAGACATTTTTATTCAGATGCTCCTCGTGGTTTTGAGAAACTTCTGGGCTCATGAGAAAGGCTGTGTGTTTTCTCTGATTATCGTTAGCTGTAGACAGGGGTCCACCCTTCCGTGGACTTCCCCTTTGCACGGTTTCAGTTACCCTCGATCAGTTATCCGAGGTCAACCGTGGTCTGAACACAGTGAGCACAGTACAATAAGAGATTTTGAGAGAGAGAGAAAGACCATATTCACATAAATTTTATTATAGTATATTGTTATAATTTGTCCTATTTTATTATTAGGCATTGTTATTAATCTCTCACTGTTTCTAATTCATAAATTAAACCTTACCATGGATATGTGCATATAGGGAAAAGCACAGTATATACAGGGTTTGGTACTATCAAAGGTTTCAGGCATCCACTGGGGGGTCTTAGTATGCATTCTCCAAGGATAAGGGGGGACTGCTGTGTTATTCTTTCCACCTCCTGGGCCCACTGGGAGGACTAAAGTGATTCAGCGAAAAGCCTAGAACCTACTAGCACCACAATACCTGGTTGTTATTATGGATCTGGTTTTAACATAGTCTGGAGCCATTACTGCTGACTTCCCCATCCCCTCTCGTGGCCCAGCTGAACGGCCTGACAGTGTCTACCCAAGACCCCCGGAGAAGAAATGCATCCTGGGAAGGCAGTCTGAGTCGTCCAAATGGAAGGCACTGCAGTGCTCTCTGGTCCCCACTGCGCCCCTGGGGATGGCGAGGGTAGGGCCGAGCAGAGGCACTTTTCCCACTGGAGGACAAGTTTGTGCTCAAGGAAAGAGCTTCTTTAAAACCATGAGGAACATTTGAATAAGAATTGCCAGTATGCCCTGTTATGACTGTTCACTGGATTTCCCAGTGGCTTGAGTGGCATGGGTTGGTATTCCCAAGGGGAACAGGCCAAACACCGAGGAAATGCATGTTAAATCTGAAAGAGACCATCAAGTTCAACCCCTGAATTTTACAAGGAAGGAAAGCAGAGCAGAGAGGGGACACAATGGGCTCAAGGCCACTTCGCTGGTTAATCGCAGGGAAACCCAGAACTCTGCACTCCTGACGGCTGGGGTTCACTGCAGTGGCCACTAAAGCAAGTTAGCCATGCCAGGTGATCAGGCTCCTCATAGGTGATTCCACTCCTGCAGAACAGAGATATTTTGAGTAGCAGTCATTACCTCCCAAAATGTTACTATTTCCAGAAAATAATTCCCTATACACCATGGGTTCAGCCCACTTCTCCTCCTTCAAATGCTCCAAAAAGAATTTGTGTGAGGGTTATTATTGCTGTTACTGTTTCAAAGAGCTTTCAAGTTCAGGTGCATATTCAGGTGCATAAGATTCTCAGACATCTCTTTCACACACTTACAATTTCACCAGCTGAATTTGCATAGTCTTCAAAATAGGGGAAGAATTCAGGGCCAATTTGTGGTTCATTTAATGATTCTTATGAATAATATAAAAACAAATAGAAGTGGAAAATTCTTAAAAATTGCTAAGGCTTGCTTTAAAAACAAATGGAAGTGGAAAATTCTTAAAAATTGCTAAGGCTTGCTTTTGAGAAATTAAGACTTAAAAGTCTATGACACATTTGCCATTTGCAAATGCGTAATTGGGTCTATTGCTCAAAATGCAATGGAAGGGCAATTTGGGAAACTTGATTACACTCTAGTTCAAAAAAGTGAAAAATCACTATAAAAGATTGTGGGGAGGAGATAACGGGGAAAATTTTTATATGGGCCAGATATGAGGTAATATTAATATTAGTGATTTTTGCTAATTTACTTAGGTAACACTATGGCAGGTTGGTTTTGTAGGAAATTTTCTCTGTTCTTAGGAGATCCGTGCCAAGGCTTAAGGAATTGAGTTTCTTGGTGTTTGTAATTTACTTGCAAGTAGCTCAGAAAAAAAGGGCATGAACACATAGATAAAGTATGGCAAATTATCAACTCTTGACACTATATAGTTGTCAGCATACAATGCTTGTTACACTATTCCTTCAACGTTTCTGAGTGTATAAATAATTTCACAATAAAAACCTGGGAGAAACTCCAGTGGAGGATATTACAGACTCTGGCCTCAGCACTGCCATCCCTTGGTCACAGGCAAGTTCCTTCTTGTGGCTCCTGGAATCTGCCAATCTGAACATACGAAGGGAAATTGACTGGTCTAATATCTGTTTGGCCAGACCAGCTAGATGTAATGTCTACAATGCCCAAAGTCTCAAAGCGTCTGACAAGCAATGCAGTGCGGCAGAAACAGCACTGGCCTGGGACATCCTGAGTTTTCATCCCAACACTGTCAAGGGTTAACTATGAGATTCTGGCAAAGTCACTGAACATGCCATGCCCCACCACCTCCCCTGGCCTCACCCTCTTTTACTTAATCGTGGTGTCCCCCTTCTAGCTTAAAAGATAAATATGTCTATGATCTCTGAATATTCCCTGCCTCCACTTAGAGGTCCAAAGAAGATAGGAGTTGTCATTTACCCATAACTGAGGGCCGAGCTGGTGTTACAGGAAGTCAATGTCTACTTTAAAGTATTTGGAAACCATAGTCCAGGCACCCTGCTGCTGACCTCTGTCTACTGGTAACGAGTATCTACCGGAAAAGTCCTCTAATCCCTGGCCCATTGCTGTTTAAGGGCAATTTATGGCATGTCATTTCTTGGCTGCAAGACTCCATGGCCTTCCATCAGCCCCGCCCTCCACACATCGTGACCAGCTCCACCACCGCAAGGCCTCCCAGCGCACTGCAGAGAAACTATGCAAGTGGCTTCAGCCAGCGAGGGGCAAATTAGGATGAGACTAGCAATGACGTCTCTTCTGTTCCCACCCCACTCGTGCCTACATCGCTGCCTGGAGCTGCGCTGTCCCATATGGTGGCCACTAGCCAATGTGATTATTTAAAGTTAAGTTAATTAATATTAAATAGAACTTGAACCTCAGCTCCTCAGTAGCACTAGCCTCCTTTTAAGTGCTCAACAGCCACACAAAGCCAGGGCTACCAAATTGGACAGTGCAGCTATTATAAGGCATGTTCACCATGGCAGATGCTGTGTTGGGCTGTGTTGGAAAACGCCCCCTGTTTCCCACCTCCTCCTCCAAGAAGCCCTCCATAGTGGGAGGAGTCCTCAGGAACAACTCCTGCCTTCCTCCCCTGGGTCCCAGCGTCACCGTGCCCTGGACATGGGCATCTTGCCTTACCAATGGGGTAAGGGACGAGAACTCTACTCCTTAGAATGAGAACAGTGCCGGAGATACACAGAATAGGTCTCTGTGCAACACAGACAATGCTTACTGTTGACTAAATGAAAACGATTTGGCCTGCAAAGTCGCTTCGTGATCCCGGGGGCCCCCTTGAAGCAACCCCTGTTCTCAGTGGAAGTTGCTGTGGGCCCTAAATTCCTCTCTGCAAGGATTACTGCTCTCTCCAATCCTGAGAAACTCACAGCTGCGAGCTCTGAGCTGTGAGCCCAGAGGGGGAACAGCCTGCTGAGTCAAGACGACCATGCCCTTAGGGAACGTCCAGTAGAAATTGACCTTGGAGCACAATTGTGGTGGAAAGCAGTTCACTGGGGACAACAAAATTGTAAGACCCAGAAAGGCCCAGCCTCCGTCTCCCATTGCAGGTTTCCCAGGGCCTGGCACTGCCTGGGTAGTTGGGGGCAGTTTACTGAGCTGCATTTGGATGTGCAGGCCCTCAGCAGGTACTTGCTGATTGCTGACGACTGTAACTTGGCCTCTTTGGGGGTTTCCTAATCAGGGCAAAGAAGCACAATCACAGGGTTTTGCATACAGTCAATGAGGTCTATTTAGAAGTTAGGGAATAAAAGCCATTTTGGGGCGAGGCCAGTTCAGCTGCGTGTGGGAAGTTACCTTTCCCTGCAGGGACCTGATTTCCACGGTGCTTTCCTTCCTCTTTTCTCTTGATTTCTGCGTTTGGGTTGTTGCACTGTTTCCCGAGGGCGTGTGTCTACCCCGTCCAAATGTGAAAAGAAGTTCACTTTAATAAACCAAAGGGGAGAAAAACGATGCTGCCAGGATCCTGGTAAACTCGGGGAAGGAGCGGAGAATACAGAGCAGCACACATCGTAAAACCGCAAACCCAGTAACCCTTTTAGAGTCCCAGAGCTCTTGTATTTTGTCCCCAGGCTGGGGAGAAAGGCCATCAAGGGGGAGCGATTTCTTTAACAGATTTCTAAGAGCAACGTTGAGTAAAAATTAACTCCTTCGCGGGGGCCGGATGCTGGCCTGGCGCTGGGGCCCGGCGCCCGGGAAGCAGGTGGCTCCAGGTGAGGGAGGCCCAGGTCCCCGGGCTGCCTTTGTTCTCCCGGCCGGGCGCGGGGAGCGCGGCGGGCGCCAGCGCCCCCGTGTGGCCGCGGGCGGCACGCGCGCAGAGGGCGGGTTGAATCCGGGGGTGGCCGTGCCAGGGCGAGGGGCGGTCCTGCCGGCCCCCGGCCCAGCCCCGCGGTCGTTCCGGCGGTGCAGGCGATGAGCGATCGGGTCGAGGCGTATCTGCAGCAGGCGTCCAGGTGCTTGCCCAAGCACAGCTGGGACGGAACGGAACGTCCTGCCCGACCGCCGGAGCGCAGGCCCCTGCGGGGACCTGGGGTGGCAATGGACTCCAACTGGGCCTGGCATGGCTACCTGGGGCTGCTTCTCTGTCCACAGTGTGGAGACAGCCCCGCATTTTCAGCTTGAGGAGGCATCTTTCCACTTGGATCAACAGCAAGGCTGAGACACCACTACCCCCACCCCCAGCCACCGTACCCTCCCACCAAGGCCAGTGAGTGCCCAGCTCTGGGCCGTCCTCTTGTGAAAGCCACCACACCTCCATCCTTCCTTGGCTCACTGAGGCTGTCCCGGATAGGGACCTGTAGGCTTCTGAGGCAGCTTCTACCTCTGGTCTCTTCTCTGCGGGTCACCCTGCCCAGAGGTCCTGCTCGTTCATCAGGCCACTGGGAGCTTTGGGGGCTCACCATTTCCAGCGCAACTGCCCTCGTCGCAGAGTGGGTGCTTGGTGGCTGACGTTTATCAAGTGCATACTATGTTCCAAGCAACCATGATCCCAGCTTTTAATGGGTTGTCACATTTCAATCACAAGAAGTCTGAGAGAGTCCTACCATGACCCCCATTTTACCAATTGTGCTATGGAAACACTGAGAGCTGGTCCAAGTTCGTCCAGTCCCCAGGGTGGCCGCCTGCCTTTGGCACCTGTGCTTAGCCTCATGCAGCCAGTATTTATTCCCCGAGTGAGTGATGGGGCCCGGGCTAGGGCGGGGCAGTGGCTGCAGCTGAGGAGTGGTAATGTAGGCCAATGGGGCCGATACTTCTGAACCTTCAGAGAAGTTGGCCATCCCATCCAGATGGCTACAATTGTTCCAAGTGTTAGATGTTGGCTCCTTTTTTAAAAGTGGGCCTGTTGGTCTGCAGGTTGCGTCCTCTGCTGTCCTATAGTGGGGTATGCAGTCCAGCCACCTGCTAGGGGCCTTATGTCAGCTCCTTCTTGCCACATTCTTATCTGTAGAATGAAGTGATCCCTGCTTAACAGCGTCTGTGCAGACTGAATGCAATACTTCTGGTGACGCAATTGGTTCGTGGCGTGTGATCAATACGTCTTGGTTGGTATTATTTTCTCCAGAGCAGAGGCATGTAGACCTCCCGCTCTGTAGCCCTATCCTAACCCTGGCTTTATTTCCTGCTACTTCTCCTTGCTGTGTGACCTTGGGCAAGTTACTCAGCCCTTCTGAGCTTCTGTGTCCTTATTTGTAGCCTGTGAATATTATCTGTAACCATCTTCAAGGTTCACCCCCATAGTATTGATTGCAGTAGAGCTTACAGTGTCCAGGGCAGAGTACTTGCTCTCTGTCTTCTAAAGGCCCTCTCAGTATCATTCCAGTGTGGGCTCGTCTTGACAGACAGCAAAGTCTTCATTTTATCCAACTGAGGCATCGTTTGCTTTAAATTCTCGTTTGTCTCATCCTGTGTGGACAAGGAAAGGATCTTGTCTCTCTTTGTTTGTAAATATCCTCTCTGTGCTTCAAAACAGGAATTAGGACAATTGTTACCCTCATCTCCTCCAAATAAAACAAGATACCATTTCAGAACACTGCTGGGTTGGGGTCGCCAAATTTAACTGATAAAAATACAGGATGCTCAGTTAAATTTGAATTTCAAATAGATGACAAATAATGTTTTATGTATAAATAGGCCCCCAATATTGCATGAGCAAATATTGTATAGGACATACATATATTAAACATTATTCATTGTTTACCTGAAATTCAGATTTAACTGAGTATTCTATATTTTATACAGCAACCCTATGGCGGTGGAAGCCACACTCACAGGCTGACCAGTTGCGGCCAGTCCAAGGGCGGCAGGCATTCTTCCGGCAGAACTAACTGCCTTCTCCTTCCTCCCGGACCTATGCAGGGAAAAGTCTCTTAAGGATGGGGAGGGCTGACCAGAAACTCTGTAATATTTTCCTTGGGATTGGTTACCAGGGCCACTGTTTGGCAGCTTGGGCCTGTTTTGTAGTGGTTAATTTGTGTATTGACAGAGCTATTTGAATATTTGGTGGTAATTATAATCATCTGTTATACATCTGTGTTTGCCCCTGAATGAAGTAATGACCCCACACGGTTGAGCCCACGCTGTGGGGAATGATACTCTACTTGGTCATCAAGTGTACATGTGCAGTGTGCAGCTGTGGTCAGTTCCCTGGGCAGTCTTGCCACAGTGGACCCTCTCCATGAGACCCCGACCATTTAAGGCACCAGTTTCGCCAGGAGCCAAACAGAGCGGTCAGAACCAGCAGGCTGTTGGCAGCTGGTCTCTGGTGCCTGCTCTGGAGTGGAAGCCTGGCCACCATCCACTTCTCAGAGCCCAGGGACCATGTCACCGGGAATGGTGTCTCTTAGGCCTTCCTGGTTTCTGCCTTCCTGCCCAGGGTTAGCGTGAGGGTCTTGGAGGGGTTGGCAACCAGGCCTGTGATAGCAGCCACCTCTGCCACTGCGGCTCCCTCACCCCAGTCTCTGCCATCCTGTGGGGAGTTGCTGGTTGAAATGGAACCTGTGGTCCAAGATGGAGGCGGACAAGCCACCTGCTGCAAATGTTGCCCCCTACTCGCTCTCTGGCTGTCCTCCAGCTCCAGCCCTGCTCTCTGCTCCACCCCAGGGATTTCTCAGGACCAGCAATCCCTCAGTGTCAGCTGTTGGCTGTTGGTACCACCCCTATGCCAGCACTGGGGGCCTCAGACACCCCTGCCCACCCCTCCTTTCCTCTCAGCTAGCTCCCTGTCATGTCACATCAAGTGCCACGCTCCGTGTCTGGACTCTGTTTACCTTTGCCGCACGTTCCTTCAGCTTCAGACAGGTAGGTCGTGTGGACTCTGGGTTCCCATGGCAGCGTCTCTGCTGACCAGCTCTCTGACCTCGGGCAAGGTGACCTGCCTCAGTGCCTGTCCCCTGTTGCTGCATGTGTTTCATGGATGGTTTATTCCTCTCCTACAACACACATTTGTTACCTCACGGTTCCGCAGGTCAGCAGGGCTACGTTCCTCACCGTAGGCAGAAGCCATTCCTGGGCAGTAGAGCTCAGGCCCCGCTTCCCTGCAGGTGTCAGCGGGGAGCCTCTCTCCGAGCTCCTCCTCCGTGTTCAAACCCAGCGAGGACGCAGAGAGCCCCCTCACACTCCGAGTCCCTCTGACTTCGCATCCCTCCTCCAGCCAGAGAACGCTCTCTGCTTTTAGGGGCTTATGTGACTAGATTGTCTCCACTCAGATAATCTCCCTGTTTTAAGATAACTTTAATTCCATCTGCAAAGTCTCTATTACCAGATTCTGGGCACTAGAGCAAGGATGTCTTTGGGGGGCCGTTATTCTGGCCACCACAGATGGGGTGACAATGTTGTAGTATAAAACAAGGTGTATCAGTTGTCCAAAGTGACACAAACCGGGTGGCTCAAAACAATAGCAATGTACTGTCTCCTAGTTCTGGAGACTAGCAGCCCCAAATCAAGGTGTCGGCAGGGCCACACTCCTACCGAAGCCTTAGAGAGGGACACTTTCTCTCCTGCTGTGGCTTCTGGGGGTTGCCGGCAAGCCTCTGCGTCCCCTGGCTTGCTGCTGCTGCATGTCATTTGCTGCCTCTGTGGTCACCTGGCGTTCTCCCTGCGTGCCAAGCCCGAACTTCCCTCTTCCAGTAAGGACACCAGTCGTATTGAATTAGGGCCCACCCTAACGACCTCGTCTTAACTCGATGACATCTGCCAAGATCCTGTTTCCAAATAAGGTTACATTAGATACTGGGACTGAGAACTTCCACATACATTTTGGGAGATAATTAAACCCACAGCACAGGGAATGCTGGAAAAGCACTTAGCACGGGAGCCTGGCCTCTGGCTGGCTTAATAAACAGTAGCAGTTGGCAATGGGTGAGTCAAGTCTCATCTCCTCTCTGGGTCGCTGTGGGCAGGGATCCTGATAGCAAGTGCATGTGGGAGAAGGGCTTGGGACACCATGCCTCCCCTGGCCTGCCTTCCTGACTCCCCGCTTCCTGCTGTGAGCAAATTCACCTCCAGCCCTTTACTCTGCCTGTGCCGGCCTCCCCCTTCTCCTGGGCTTCCAAATCCACATCGTGGCCACTCTTCAAGTCTCAACGGCTCTGGGAGGCCACCCCTCATGGACTGCACCATTGGCAAGGTGGGCCGATTAAAGACGGGGTGGAGGGGCTGTGCTACTCAGCTAGCTGGAAATAGAGCCTATTAGGAAACTCAGGTAGAAAACTCAACTCTGCCAGGGAGAAGTGAAGATAAAGCCAGGTGCCCAGGCCATGGCTGGAAGTTTCAGAAGAAGAGCAATTTTCAGGCAAGAAATCACACACCCTCTGTCTCTCTTGGTGTGATAACAATCTGCCTTGTAAACATGAACTGCTCTTCCTAGAAAGAAAAACAATAACATCCAAGCACTCTTGCCAAGTTAGCCTTCCAGGGGCTATCATTCTTTGGGGTCTGCATTGCGTGGAAGATTCTGGGTATTGGCTGATTACCACCCTTGTGCATTCATTAGGTCGGCCTTAAAATGCAAAGGAGGAAAGGCTTGCTAGTTTCCATCAGCGGTCCAGGAATCTCACTCTGTTTTTTTTAACACCTCCACATTTAATAAATTCGAACACGTGCAGACACAGAGCAGTCCCCAGCCACAGGCAGAGTTTAGCAGAGAGCAAAGGCCTCAGCAGTCGTTCTGTAGGATGTCTTCCAAACACTTCAGCATCCTGACCTCTCCTCATTTCCGGAAAAGTCCTTAAGCTCACTTCCCCAGGCACAGATGGGAACAGAGCTTAGAGGACAGGGGACAGCTGTTGCTGCTGGGGGAACGGAAGCACAGGCGGGCTTGTTTAGGGTTGAAAGATGCCCCAAGGGATGTCACCGTCCCCCTCAGGACACTGCCCCTCCAGGCTCTTGCCTTGGTGGTGAACGTCTCCAAGGGGCCGGTTTGATCACGTGGGAATGGCCAGAGTCTAACACGGGGCCTGGGAAAGATGAATCAGGTTTTGAATGAACAAAGAAATGAAGACCTGGAAGTGATTTGAGGCTGCCAGAGAAGATTCTGGAAGCCGCCCCCACCTGCAGTTGAGGCTTGATCTCAACCCCACCCGGGTAAGCAGGCTGTCTACCTCCCACAGGCTCACCCCAAGGCCCGGCTAAGGGCAGCGCCTTCAAGAAAATGAGGCCACCCTTCCGCTGCAGAGCGTGCGGCCCCGCGGGTCAGAGTTTAGATGGTGTGTATCTGGAGGATAAATAAACTTCATTTTCCAGGGCTGCCAGTCTCTAAACATGCAGAAATATACATTCGCTCAGAAACTTAAGAAAATAAACAAATGTGGTGATGTTTGACTGCATCTTCCTAGCGTCAAGCCTGGCCCCGACTCGCCTTTCAGCTGGTTAATAAACCTGGTTTATGGATCCCTCCCACGGGCCGGTGTGTAAAAGTTCTGCTCTGAGGAAACGCTCCCTGTGAGGACGTGGGGGAGGGAGAGTCCACGCAGCAGATCCTTCTAGTACAGCAACCGGCTGATTCCAGGCAGGCCGGAGGCACAAGCCAGGTGACTCTTCACATGACCTGGGAGAGGCGGCCCCCAGCCCCTGCCCCCGGCCTCATCGCAGCCGAGTGCAGGTAGGCCAGGTGAGCCAGGTGAGAGGCTCCCTGAGACTGTTAAGCTGGGATTGCCTCTTTACTGTGACTCTGAAGGACCTTAGGCAGGCATCTGCCACCTCCCATGCCTCTGTCCCCTCCTGGGACACGCAGAAGAAGAGGAGATTTGGTTCTAGGCTTCGCCCTTTCTCAGTCTCAGGGTGGACGAAGGTACCAGGGGACTTCATCCCTTCCTGCCTTGATCTGAGCCACCGTGGAGAGGGTACTCGTATTCCTGCAGTGCCACTCACAAGGTGCCTTCCCCGAGCCCCCTGGGAGCCCTCCAAGGCAGCCATCCATTCACTCGTTCGTTCACTCATCGGGTGCCCGCTGGTGCTGGGCCAGCTCTTGGTGCTCACTGGTCACGCACTGGTGAGCAGGACAGTGGCCGCCTGCCTTCAAGAGGCCTGCAGTCCAGGGGGCACAGGGGCCAGGTTTCAGGAAACGGAAACCCAGAGATGTCTTGGGGTCTCACACAGTAGGTGACAGAAAGGGACGCAGAGTCTGGGTCTGGTTCCGGGTGGAGGGTCATTCTACCATTCACTGGGGTGGCATTAAATTACAGTTCAGAGTTTTGTGCCAGGAAAGGGTAGAGAAGGGAGGGAGAGAGGGGGGAAGAGAGAGGAGGGGAAGGCAGGAGGGAGAGAGGGGCAGGCAGTCTGAACGTCATCCTAGGCCACAGTCTGCCCTGCAGCAGTGACAGAAATCGGGAATCAGGGATCACTATTCTCTCCAGCAGGTTCCTGGGCGCTGGCTGCAGTGTCAGCACCTTGGCACTGAGGTGACAGGCTGGCTCCCGCGTCAAACCAGCCACTGCACTGGGGCTCACAGAGCGAGATCAGCTCCAGCCTGGAGGAAACCCTGGCAGTGGAGGGCTAAGGAGAAACAGCACTGTCTCCAAAGCCTCTCCAGAGAGTTCCAACAGTAATTCTGACTGAGCAAGGTTGTTGCCTTCAGTGCTGACCTTGGACCCTACCTGCTCTGCCTCCCACAGGAGAAAGGGGCTGCTGTGCCCCCAACACCCTGAGAGAAGTCCGGGCCTGTTACAGTTCTCACGTGCCCTCTGCCAGGAGCCCTGAGAGAAAAGATAAATGGCTGTGACTCCCGAGCTCCTGGGGGTAAGGAGCTCGCCCTGCCAGCTGCTGTGAGAGCTGGTGGCAACCACTCTCTGCCAGGTCCCTTACGGGGCATCCCCTCTGCTGAGGAGAAACCCCTGCCCTTCCCGAGGCCCTGCCTCCTCCCAGGACAGCCCATGTCCAACGACACTTGTCCATACGGTGACCAAAACTGTCCCAGTTTTGAGACTGAAAGGCCCATGTCCTGGGAGCCCTCTCAGTCCTGTGACAGTTGGTCACCCTAGTTGTTGGGGTTGGGTGGGGGCACAGAAAGGCCTGGCCCCTCACCCCAAGAGAGACAATTTTGAAGATCCACAGTAGTCCCAGGAGTGCCTTTGCTGTGACCAAAGCACAGTTCACTTCACTCCTCCATGGCTGGGGATCCCAGGAAGTCCCCCCAGGGAGCTCCCTGTGCACAAATCTCCACCTCAGAGTCTGCTTCATGGGGGATCTGCCCTGAGGCAGTAGCAAAAGTTGAATTTTGGTTTGGTGGCATCTGGCTTCTTAAGTTTGTTCAGCAGAAGTGGCAGCCAGGCTCATCCACAGCCAGCCAGTGGCCGAGATCCCTGTGCACACGTGTCCCTCTGTGAGAGGTTTCCCATCCATCCCTCAGGGCCTCCCTTCCTGCCCCAGTGATGGAGGTTTGCTTGAAATAACAGTGGATTAACATCCCTTTAGTTCCAAAGGCTCTAGGCATCCCTGGAATGGGCAAGGATGCTGGGGTGTTGCTAAAATGGGGCTCCCAGATGTGAGGCTTAGAGCAGCCACAGGGAAATCAGCTGTGGGAGGCAGCCTGGGTTCCCCAACCCTCTCTAGACTCTCCCTCATGTCAAAGATGAATAAAGACAACCTTTGGCATTTTGTCCATATGAACCAAGATTTGACTGTAAAAAGCATCCAGATGTTGCTGGTAGGTTGGAGGTGGAGGTGGGGAAGATATGCAAATAACATACAATCCACACCATGAAAATAGCTTGCGAAGATCACCAAGGGAAGAAGGGCTTTGTAATGCCAGAGTGAGGACAGGGCTTGCCAGGTTATGTAGGGGAAAGGAAGGTCACCTGTCTGTGAAATGAAAGGTAGGTAAGGTGTCTGCTAGGGTCCCTTTGGTTCTAACATTGAAGAAATCACCAATGAGGTCCAGTTCTCATTGGAAATTTACTTCTTGGCCAAACACTGCACTTTATAAGAAATGAGAAAAATACATTCTCTGTCTTCAGAAATCTTGTTAACAAACCCATCTCTAAGTTTCATAGTTATCCATTCTTTTATAACTCCTAAAACATAGTAGCTTAAAACAACCGCCATTTATTATCTCTCACAATTCCGCAGGTTGACTGGGCTCAGCTGGGTGGTTCTTCTGTGCTATGCTGGTGTCACCAGGGTCTGCATCATCTGGAAACTCAATGGGCCAGAATGACCACTCTCCCATCTACTCACATGGCTGGCAGCTGAGAGCTCAGGTGGGCTGTCAGCAGAAACACCTCAGTTTCCCTCCATATGGCCTCTCTACCAGGCTTGAGCTTCTCACAGCATAGGGCTGGGTCCTAAGGAGGAATATTCCAAGCAAGTGAAAACAAAAGCTGCAATCTCTTAAAGCCCAACTTTGGAAGTTACCCAACATTACTTTTGGCACATTCTATTGAGCAAAGCAAAGTTAGAGGTGGAAAGAGCCTTCACACCTTGATACCATCTTTAATTCACCACAGGTGGTCATGGTTAGGAGGATGGAGAATGATATTCCACTCTGGCCACATCATTATGGTGCTAAAGACCCCAGTTTGTGGGCTGAAGACAACAGGCTGGGCAGGAGGATCAGTCACATCACAACTGGCAGGGAGAATAACAACCCGGGGCACAGAGTTGTGGAAATGGGAGAAACACCTTCCTCATGTGAGAGACTGTGATGGGGTGGGGGCTTGGTTTTGAAGTCCAACTGACCTGGTCTAGCTGCCTTTTTCTTTTCTCCTTTTGAGTTTGGATGTCCCTGATGCAAACAGAAGTCTTCACTGATTGCAAACTCCTACTTTGGGTCTCCTGGTGAGACCAGACTAGGAAACCCACGTCCTCTCTGTAGCTCTCCAAGCTCCAAACACATTGTTCAACACCTGTTTTCCATGAGAAGTGACAATGCTGTGAACTAAATAAAGTTGAGCTTAATCCTGTGGTTTAATTCACATGTAAGTTAAGGCTACATAGGTAGAAAACACACAGGAAAGAGAGAGACACATACTTTTATTTTTTAACTCATCTTTTAAAACCTAAAAAAAATTTTTTCCACCTACCCCTGCCTGATTTCACATACCTAGACTGCAGATCCTACATCTTTAGCCCAGCAGGCATCTCCAAGTTGGACCCCCAAGCACCTCCCTGCATACCTAGGCAGCCAGTTCCATCAATTCCTTGGGCAAGGAGGGGGAGGGGTGTGGATGTCAGAAATAGCTTTAAAGCCTCCCCACCGAGTAATGTGAAACTACAGCAGATTTCCAGAACACAGTCTCTCACTGACAAGGCGATTCCAGTGCACATGAAGGCAAAGCTAGAGCCGCAGCTCCACGGCACTCGTGCATCTCCATAACGTAGCAACCAGCTGTCTCCGCGTATTTTTCTGCTTTCTTTCGCAAGGTGTTCTTAAAGCAAATTGAAAACCAAGCAGAAGGAAACGGGAAAGATGGTCAGTTTCCACATCAGGGCACGTCAGGGAGGTTATTGGAGCATTTGATAAAAAGACATTGTGTGGACAAATCTGCAATAACTAACCAAGAAACTCCAGACAAGTTTCACCAGATTGTATAATAGATTTGTTTGTTCGTCCATTCAACCAACATTCATCAAGCACCTGGTACGCCAGAGCCAGGGACAGCAGCCAGTGGGAGTCTTGGAGTGTGCAGCCGGGTGGGAACACAGGTGTTGAACAGGCGATTACAAGTGTGAGGAGGGCCATAGAACAGGCCCCTTCCCGCAAACGTGACCATGTTATCCATTTTGTGTATCAGGAAAAAGTCACAGTTTTGATTCTGCAGCTGTCAACCAAAGTCCTATCTGAAAGAGTATTAATAATATATTATGAACAAATGATTCAAGGGCCAATGCTGTCTGCTGTGGTGTTTTGACTGCACACGGTCCCACACTTGTGATGGTGACCTCACCACCAAATACCTACAAAGAGTTGTCAGTAAATGGACACTTGACCACAGAGAAAAACAAGTCACCCCTCCGTGACTTGGCCCCTCGAGCCCATCAGTCTAGTGACTCACTGTTGCTTAGCATTTTTCTTTTGCCAAAAGACAGGACCAAACTAGGGTGGGGGGAGAGCCTGCATCTCCCAGGGGATGCAATTGCCACCCCAGCTCAGCCACTGAGGAACCAAAGGCAGGTCACTGCCCCTCTCTGGCTTTGGTTTTTCCATTTGTGAAATTGGGTAGGAGGGATTTACTGGCCCTGCTTTCTTCAGAAGCACCAGGGAGGTGCCTGGGGCTGGGCAGTGTGGGCAGGGAGATCCCCTTAGGGAGCAGGCTCTGGTGTCCCAGCCACACTGCAGTTCTAGGGACCCTGCGCTGTTACCTATTTAGCAGGACAAAAAGCTCACCTGGTATGGGCCAGGGAAGGTTGCTGGGCTCCAGGGAGGACTCAAGCTGCTGCCCCCATTACTGCAAGCCCAGCCCTGTTGGAGGAGCATGGTTGGCCATGGCGTCACCATGGTGAACCATCGAGCCCCATCATGACAGAGGAGATGCAGAGAGGTTTTGTGCGTGCATTCTAAAGAAGGTGAGAGTCAAAACAAGAAGGATGGAGGTGAAGGGCTGCCAGGGCTGGCCCCCAGAGCAGCCCAGGAGAAGGACCCTGTCCCCATGCAGGTCAGTTTTGGGGGTGACCCCGAGCCGGGCATGTCAGTGTCTCCTGATCTGGAACCGAAGGCAATGAACACCCAGTTACATGTGTCATCTAAGTCGGGTTTTTGCATCAGATTTAATTTACAAAAGAGTTTCCCTGCTAAAATAAATGTGATAACCACAGCGCCAAGTGACTGGAGAATTCTTCCAACAGCTCTACACCCCTTCCAGTCACACTCCCACTAATGGTAGCCTGTGCCATTGGAGTGCACAGAAGAGTGACAATGACAACAGCAGCCTGGACGGAATTCAGGACAGGGACGGCCATTGTGTCCGCCAACCCGCCCACCTCTTTCCCTCCTCATTCCACTTTCTCCATCTTCATTTGTTCATCCATTCATTCATTCATTCACTCAAACCACCAGCCAATCTGCTAATGTTTTTTGAGTACCTGCTTTTGCAGGGCTCTGGGGGAGGCTCCAGGGATTCAGCACTGAGCAAGGCAATGTCTTTGGCCCCCTAAAATTTACATTCTGGGGGAGACAGATGACAAACAAGTAAATAAACAAGACAATTATAAATTACAAGGATGAAAGAAACAGGAAGTGATGGAGGTTGAGAAGAGGTGAGGGGCCTCGTCCTTCTTGGCCTTGGATCCTAACCGTCTACAGTGGGCAGCCGCGGGCCAAGGCCTGTCTCCACTCAAACTTCAGTGTGTGCACGGAGCTCGTGGGAGCCTCGTGGGAATGCACAGGCTGACTCAGTACTTCTGGGTGGGCCTGAGATTCTGCATGTCTAACTGGCTCCCGGGTGGTGCTGGGCTGCCAGTCCAGGGGCCACAGCACATGGAATACCCCTTGCTGAGCCCAGATGATGACAGGCCCTTTCCCTAAGGATGGCATCTAAGGGGAGCAGGGAGGGGCCTGCAAAGACCTGCAGAACTTCAACCCCACGGGCAGCTGTGCAGCTCGACCTGCAAACCCAACCGAGTGGCTTCCGCAGGAGCTGTGGTAGAGCTCAGAGGTGTCTCGACCAGCTGCCAGAGCGGTCATGAAACCTAAGCAAATAAATCTGCCTCTGCCATTAAAAAAAAAAATTCCCTTCCAACAGGGCATGCGGTGTGACAGGGACAGGACAGCTCTAGGATGAAGCTGGGTTTGAGATGGACTTGACCCGAAACCATGAGATATGTCTCTCATCCAGCCATTTCACACACCTCGGTCCCACCTCTTCCTTCCTGAGTCCCTGAGAGCTGCACCCAGCCCTCAGGTCCCCAGGGTGCTGTGGAAGGAGCACAGGTTTGGATGCGATGGCACCTGAGCCCTGGCTAAATCCTAAAGAATATCTACCCCCCCATCCTTGGTGGTTCCCTCTGTGCACGGGGCCAGCAACGCCTGCCCTGCTTTCCTTGTGGCCCCCTGATGGTGACCAGAGGAAATAGATGGCGTTAATATAATGACCGTATCAGATCTAGCAGCCTGGAGTTTACCCAGCCTTAAGATAGACAGACCAAAACCCTTAGTTGCGGGTTTGGGGGGAGCCCACCGAGAGTGGCCTGTAGAGTGGGGACTCGAGACAGCGTCTGCAAAAGTGCAGCAGTGAGAGCGAACGGTAAGGAGTCATGGAGAACGAAGCCTTCAATAAATATCATTCAAAATCAGTGTCTAGAGCAGCGCCTGACACGCAGGGGGCTCTCCTTAAACAACCACAGGTGAGCGCAGAACCTACGCCTCCCACCTCTCTCCCACCCTCCGACAGGATGCCTTACTGTGCTCCCTTGTCTCGAAGTCCCTGCGTTGAGCAAAGCAGTTGTGCCTGGAAAGGCTGTGCTGCCTCTTCGAGCCCCTCGCAGATCTCTGGGATTCTTTGGCATCAGGGTTGGGCATCTCTGGGAATCTGACCCACATCTGTGCAGGATAAAGAACAATTATCAGGCCGAAACATGCCCTGCACCCAACACACCTACTTAATTGGTGCTTTCTTAAGCTAATGTTTCAGATTAGCTTGGCCTCCCCAAAGTATCACGTTGAAAAGGCAAAGCTGGTTTGCTGCGGCGCTGCCTGGTGCCTGACGAGCCGTGTGTGCACCGCACATGCACGAGCGTCTTCCAGTGTGTGCCACGGGCATGGGCCTCATTAATGATGCTTTTAGCTTATTAGCAATAACCAACTTCATATGCAGAACTTTTTGAACTTGTTTCTGGAAAACTCTTCTGAACCACAGGACTAGAATAGAATAGCAGACACTCTATAAATATTTGCAGAGTGACTAAACAACGCAGAGGTGGTAAAGCGTAGTGGCTGAGAGGGGCTAAGACACTGGCGTCAGGTGGATCTAGGATCTGGGTCTGTGAATCTGCTCTATTTGTGTGACCTGAGGTGTCTAAACTTATGTCTTCGTAAGCTGAAGTGGTTAAGTACAATCATCTTTATAAAGCATTTTATCTGGTAAGGAGGAAGTACTTGAAAAATGTTAGCTGTTGAAGGTGACCACGTACACTATTGCCTAACAGGGACACTTTCAGTAGTGACTAGGGCACTATAATAATTAGACCAGAACAGCAGATATATAAACCAGGACTGGCCCAGCAAATGCAAATGTGGTCAGCCTAGCTATTGTTGAATAGAGGAAATCCTCAAAGGTCATCAGACCCAACCTATTTATTTGACATATGAAGCTAGCGACCCTTGAACAGGTGGAGAGTGAACTGAGTCACATTGCCTATCAGTGGAACACTGGTTCAGGGTCACGTTGGTTTTGACCCCGGGCTCAGGGTCGCACTGCGGGTGCTAAGCTTCCAGCTGTTTTCCCCATGAACACTGCTGAAAGGGGGTATGAGGAGGTGGCCTCAAACCCCCACCAAGATTCTGTAAGGTCCTAATTTACAAAAGATGGCAGTGAACTTCAGAGAAGTTAAAAAACTTGACTGGGGCCACACAGCAGCAAGTGCGGTTGCCGGCATTGGAGTAGTTTGTCTCCCTCAGGCCAGAACCATGTGGTTTCTTACACCATGGATGGTGGTTAGCATCCTGATTTTGGTGATACCAACAACTTACTTTCAGTTCACCTGTCTTCTTGCAGTGTGTTTGTGTCAGCGCTCACTGGTTCATCCTGATTATTGCCACACGATGCCAACATCAGGGGCAGAACTAACTGCTCCCGTTCATGGCCCTATCATAGTATAATGACATATTTATGTCTGTTCTAGGGACTCAGCTCTTTGGGGAGATGCTGTGCCTGACACAGTGCGTGGTGCACTATGGCTCCCAAATAAACATTTGCTGAATGTCATTGTTCCCTACCTGTCATACCGCTTACCATCCAGTGGGAACTAACACTGATCTAACTTCCCCTGTCAAGACATGAAAACCCTCAGAAGGGACCCAAAACATCTCTGCTGAATGAAATGTCCTGCCTCCAGTGAACAATGATGAGTGGCAGCACCTGCTAAATACCTGAACCTAGTTTCCCCCTAATAGGTTTCCCCATTCACGTGCTTTTCCCTGAGATGCATTTCCATGTCTCTTTTACACCCAGGAGAATCGCTGTGTATCTTGCACATGTGCTGGAGCAGAATTCAGCTCCCCCTGGTTCACAGGAGCCAACTGTATGTGTCTCTTGCCCAGGCCACGTTCAGGGAAGTCACACGGATAGACTGAAATCGGCCACTGCGGGAGTATTTACACCATGGAAATTGGCAAACGCTACAAATCAGGACTTTTTTTTTTTTCTTAGAGAACCAGGTCAGCATTTACCAGCACACCACTGCGTATGTGCCACCAAACCCTCCTTCTCCTCACTCTGCCTGCTTGCGTGTGTCTTAATTCTCTTTACCCATCACTTGGTCTCCCCAGTGTCTACCACTCCATCCATTCTCTCCCAAGACCCACCTGGGTGCCTCTCAGCTCCTCTGCTCATCCCTGGCCATCGCGGGCAGGCAGCACACCGCGGTCACAGAAGAGGTATTATCTGTAACAGAATTTTTTACAACCAAGTTTCCCCCTGAAACGAGTCAGCTCAGTATGCCACTTGTAAAAATGTGTTTACAGAATTTCTTTCAGATCTATGCTTGACACGTGCCTTTACTTGCTAAAAAATTATCCAATTCCGCTCCACTCGCCCCCTCCCATGTCCCAAACAAACTGTGATCATCACATTTTTTAATCTCCAGCATGCCCTGGGTCTTGTCAGGCGCCCGCATATGGACTGAGTTTCTTTTAAACAGGCTAAAGTTTCTCATCTCTCAATTTAGTCTTTATGGATCTGACAAGGGCAAAAGGCATCCACCACTTCCAAGCCAGGCTGCCAAGAAAAGGCTCGGCAGAGCCCCCCAGCTAAAAAAAAAAAAAAAAAAATGCCTCCTTTTGGGGGATGCTGATTTACAGAATTAAGTTACTGCCAGACTTCTCAAACGAATGGTCACAGACTGTGGCAAAACTCTGAGGCTGAAATGTGAGCTGCCGTCCTGCAGCATGTTGTGATTTTTAGCAAAGCCGGCTTAAATTGGGAAACTCTCATTGCAGCCCTACCTTTTGCTTCCATCAGTTTCCACGCACTGGGGCTTCTTTCTTTCAGGAATGATACGTAAAGCCTGGGGCTTTGATCCGTTTTCCCCATTGACATTTCTTGACAATGGTTTTAAAAATCAGAAGTCAAGTTTTACCTTGAAGAAAAGTCTTACATAAAACTCTATTGCCCTCACTGCTCATTCCAACTCTGCTACATGAGGACTGGTTTGAGTCCTGCATGTTTCCATGAGAAGATGCAAGCCTCTTAAAGCCATGAGATGATCACTTCTAATTAATTTAGCTGTAACTCAATTATTTTGGAAACAAAACAAAGAGAGACTATGGAAAATCTTGCTAAAAATAGTCAATCAGTGAAGTGGAATAGTTGGTTTTAAGACAATTAATTATGCAGCAGTAATGTTCTTAATCATCTCTAAAGGAAACTATTTGCTCATAGTACTAGAAGAAATCAAGCAAAGACCTTGCCAGGCACCCTCTAGTCTAACCTCGTCACACACTGCCTTCTGGGCCTGCTTGTGACTTACTGGTCTCACTGCGGGAGTCCCGGGGCAGGGACAAAGGGAACTGGAAGCCATATTTTGGCCACCTGGGTATTGTGAAGAAGAAACACTCCAAGCAAGTTTCTTGAGTTGGTGGCTCCCTTCAGCAGGGAGGACAATGCTAACACTTGTCCGATTTTCCCAGCTTGTCACTGCACAAAGTTCCTGTGCTAGAACACACAGGCAGGTAGACTCTGCTTTCAGGAATTGATGTGCGTGTAGTGAGTCAGGGACCCACAGTGCACACACCCAGGAGAACCCAAAGTGCACACAGATTCTGAGCTTTACCATAGATCTTCACCACTATCTGGTTCCCACTCTTCATTACGGAGATGACGTGCATTTATTGAGTGATTGCTGCATGCCAGATATTATAGAATTCTAAATGCTGTACACACACCCACTCTTTTTTTATTCTGTGGTCTAGCCCTGCCCCAAACTGTCCAGGAAATAGTTCCTGAATTAGTGTTCTGGGGTAAAGTTGTGTCCCCCTCACAAAAAGCAACATGTGTTATGACTCTAAAGCAGGACTTGGCAAACTTCTGCAAAAGGCCATTAGAAATTATTTAGGCTTTGAAGCCACATGGTCTCTGTTGTAACTAATCAGTTCTGCCCTTGTAACAAAAGCAGCCATAGACAATACGTTAGTGAATGAGCATGGTTGTGTACCAACCAAACTTCATTTATGGACATTAAAATTTGAACCCATAATTTTTACTGTGGCAAAATATAAATAACATTTTATCATTTTAATAATTTTAAGCATATAGTTCAGTGGCATTAAATACATTCATTGTTGTGCAACCATCACCACTATCCATCTCCAGACATTTTCATCTTCCCAACCTGAAACTCCGTACTCATTAAATACTAAGTCCGTTTCTGCCTACCCCCATCCAGTCTATAAATGTGACTATTCTAGGCACCTTATATAAGTGGAATAATATAATATTTATCCTTTTATGTCTGGCTTATTTCCCTTAGCATAATGTGAATTTCATATTCCTTTTGCATGTCACAAAATACTATTCATCTTTGATTTTTTCAATGATTTAAAAACACACAACTATTTCTTACCACACAGGCTGTACAGAAGCAGGTGGCAGGCTGGATTTTGCCCATAGACCATAGTTTGCCTCCCCTTGATCTAAAGGTTTTCACCTTAAATGTGAATCTGACCATCTGCTTTTTACAAGTGTTTCAACTAAAGCACAAAGAGGCTAAGCAACTCATCCACAGTAACAGAGCTGCAAAACAGCCATACTCAAACCACAATCTGGGCATCTACACCCCCAGTTTGGTTTGGGAACAAAGGAGTCAAGCTCAGATCCCCCAGTGTTTTCACCAAAAGTGGTTCCATGCTGGCTGACATGGTTAGAAGTCACCATTGTTGCTGGTGAACACACAGAGGAGGTTTCTACAGCTTCCCATGCTGGAGAGGGGCTTGGCAACGCATTAGACACTCTACATTAGAAGAAATGTCAAGTATGCACTCGTCCTCTGACTGTCGTTCAAGTCAAACAGACCGGGCCAGACAGTGAATAGTCCGCTTTATTCACTCAAGCCCTCCTTTCATTGGAGCATGCATTACTTTTATATACGGTGACTTGCCAAATGCTTAAAAGACACATTTTAAAGAATAACAAACACTACTCTGTTCCTTTCTGGTGGCAGAGGGGAACTTGGGTTTACAGCACGGGGCTCTCAGGAACTCCCGGCCATGTTCTTTCTTCTCCCCGGGAAGTCAGAACTTGCCCACGTGGGCTTTTCTCCAGGCTGGCCCTGTTGATGGGACCACAGGCAGGGGACCTGGGGAAGGCCCACTGAAGGGCAGAGGCCAGTCTCACCCAAGACCATGCAGCATGCAGCCTGTGCTAAATATTAGCAATTGCTGCTGCTAATCCTGTAACTATGCTATGAATGTGGTCACACGTCATCCTGAAGGGTATTCCTTCTGCAGGAGGTGCAAGCCAAGTCCTGCATCAGGTGCTCAAGGGATTCTAAGGTGAGACTGGCCCATGGGTTTACAGTCCAGGAGAGAGACGATGCCTGTATATTAACAGCTGAACACAAAGCAACGTATTAATACGCTGAAGAGCAGCAGGTACAGTGCTGGGGATGCTCTGAGGAGGAGGGTGCCCCAAGCCTGGGGAGGGGTAAGAGAAGGGCTGGAAAGCTACAGGGCCAAGTGGCTCTCGTGTGAAGTCCTTTCTGGCAGCTGGCTGTACCCTGACCACCCCCTGGTGCCCGGACCCAGGATGGGACTCTGTTGCTCAGGATCAAGCTTCCTTAACACTCACTGTCAGACCCTCAGCCCAGGGCTCTCGGCTGACCCCACAGGTCCTGAAGGACCAGAGCATCACGTCACTTGCCTCAGGCTTCCCAGAGGTAGAGCCCAGACCCAGGCCACACGCCCAGATGTCAGAAATGTCATTCCAGGCACCCACCTGGAAGAAAGGCTGCCCATGCAGGAGACTCCTGTTGGCAGCTGGGGCAGCTTTCCCAGCCCATCTTAAAACCCCAGCGCCCTGATGGCTGCGCCTCGCCTGTCCGCAGGGCCTGGTGAATCGCAGGGGCCCCAGACAAGAGGAATGGATCACGGCAGGTCACAAATACCCCAATGCAGGGGAAAGACAAGAGCAAACTGCAGCGAACCAGAATAATCTGAAATCTCAACAGGAAGAAGAGTGCCTAAAAGTCAAATATGGGGCTTGGTAAAAAAGAAGTCCAGTGTTTGAGCTTTCCCATTTTCACTGCAATGAAATAGAAATTTTTGTGTATTGCACTATGTAATGATTCTTATGTCTCTTAGGAGAATTTTGACAAAATTGGCAACAGAAAGAAATAAAACTTCTGCACAAAGAAGATCATAATCCAAATTAAATGTCAAGCCAGGAAAATGATCTATAAAATGCATAACAAAGGGTTACTATCTTTACCACGAAATCAACTAATTCCAAAGCAAGAAGAAACAGATGCTCAATTTTTTTAATGGCAAAAAACATGAAGAAGGAGTTCTTAAAGTAGAAATAGAAATGACTGATACATATTTAAAAAATCAACTTCCCTAGTAATCAAAGAATTTCACGTTAAGGCAACTTCTAGATACAATTTTTTACCTGTAAGAAGGCTTAAGAAACTAAAAAAATACCTTTTTAGCAAGTTGCAGGACAAAAAAAACACCCATATATCTCTGGTGGGACTTAAATTTGGTCAACCTTTCTATTAATAGGTGACAGTTTTCAGCATATGTCAAACATCTTTCTAAAATGTGTTTAGCTTTTGTCCAGTAACTTTACACATACGATTTCTTTTATGGAAAGACGTATGGGTGTGCACAAGAATTTATATATAAAGCTACTCACTGCATTATAGATTATAACAGAGAAAGATAGGAAACCACCTCAATGACCAACAGTGAATTAACTAAAAATAAAGATTCAAACAATAAAACAGTACATACCATTAAACTTTTGAAAAAAGTATAATGACATGGAAAGATGTTCGGAGTAAATTAAGTAAAGAAAAGCAAATTGTAAAACAGTGTGGTATGGTGACATTTTTGTGAAAAAAGAATCCCAACTGGTATTTATTAATACGTAGAAAAGCATCTGGAAATATGTACTCTAAGATGTTAATGGAAGTTTTTTCTGAATAGATGGAATTGTGAATTTTTTTAATTCTTTTTTTCTATTTATTAATATTTATATTATCTGATATTTTGTCATGATTGTATTTTTTTAACAAGAAGAAAAGATTATTTTAATAATAAAGATATATATACAAACGAGACTGGGAATAACATTTGCAGCAAAAAAAGTGTTGAAGACAGCAATGGTAAAAAGAGCACATACAAATGCATATGAAATGAAAAATTACATAACAGACATTTCAACAAACATGAATATATTCCTAGTTAACAAAGATATGGAAAAACATTCAGCATCATTAGTAATGAAAAAAGTGCAAAATGAACAAATGAGAAGGAGTAATTCTTCAATTTCCAATTAGTTAAAACCCTCAAGTTTTTAAAAAAATATAACTTTTTAATTGGAAAAGCACTACACATGTGCTTTATTTAAAAAGTTTAAGCAACATAAAAGGTTCAAGTCACATGTTAAATCCCACCACCCAGAAATCATAGCATTAATATTTTGTGAACATCATTCTGAATTTCTCTAAGGAATGAATGAGCTAAATAGCACCTCATGATAATGGCATAGAAGAATAAAAAGAATTTAAGCTCTTTTTAAAATTTAAATGAATTTAAATTTTATGGAGGATAAAAAAGCTGAAGGGATTTCTGAACTTCAAATAAATTTTTTACTTTGAAAAGAAATATGGTCAGCCTTCCATACCTGTGGGTCCCGTATCCGTGAATTCAACTAACTGAGGAACAAAAATATTCCGAAAACAAGAATTCCACAAAGTTCCAAAAACCAAAACTTGCATTTGCCACGAGTACTATGTCGAACCCATGTAAATGATGTGTAAGCATTGTATTAGGTATCATACAATTATTATACATTATTATGCATCTAGAGATGATTTAAAGTATTCAAGAGGCTGTGCATAGGTTATATGCAAATACTATGTCATTTTATTACCGGGACTTGAGCATCCTTGAATTTTGGTATCCGAGGGGGCATCCTGGAACCAACCCCCCACAGACACTGAGGGACAGCTGTATTAGTTCTTAAAAAATTCCTCCATGGTTTAAAAAAATGGTGATTAAAAGTCGTGAAGTGATTGGAGTCATTAAGCTTTTTTCAAATTTTTAATTTTGATTTCTTATTTTTAAAAAAGAAAAAAGGAAATTTATCCTCATTTTCTCCCATCCCCTTTTCCCCACTCCCTGGATTTTGTTAAGTGTATTACATTTCCAAGTTTTAATTCCTTTGAATTCACCTTTCTGGTTGGCTGGGCTTTTTCCCAGAGGGGTACCTGGGTGCTAAATCCCCTGACTTCTTCCCTGTTTCAGTGTCTGCCCGCTGCTCTTTGGCTTCAATGACAACTCGCATCTGTTTAATATTTTTGGATTTTGCTTTCTTTCCTTCAGAACCGTCTAGACATTGCTCCATTGTCTTCTCTTAACGAGTCCGGGACACCTGACTTTTTTTCCCTTGCAGGCTGTTTCTGCCTGGATGTCTGAAGAAGTCTTTGTTTATCCTCCAAGTTCAATATTTTAACCAGGATACAGCTTAATGTCAGTCGTTACATATCACTTTTTTTCCTGATGCCCTTTTGATCTAAAGATTTGTGATTTATTTCTGATGATCTATGTCTCTGAGCATATTTTTTTCCTATTTTATTTGTTGAGTCCCTAATTCAGACACATCAATTATCATTATATTGGATCATCATTGTCCTCCATAACCATCATCTCCTCTAACCCACTGTAACCTTTGCCTTTTTCTTGAGTATCTACCATGAAAAATTTCAGCAATTCTTCCCTGTCAATAATTTGATTTTTCAGTGGTATCTTTACTATCCCTTACTTCTTATTTATGCATTAAATCATCAATATTTTTTGAGCTTATCCATGTGTTTCCTTTCCTCTGAAATCTTTTTAAATCTCATTCTATTATTTTATATCATCTCACCTTTGAGGGCTTGTTTTACTGAACTCATAGTCTTATTATTAAGTGCTTCTATTATACAAAATGTTTGTAGGTATTTCCTGGAATATGTTTCCATCCAGGATGGGTCTTCACTGGTTTTTTGCCAGCCCCGTTCCCTTTCTTTCATTTGCTGCTGCTGTTTTCTGTGATGTGTTTGCACGATTGTCATACCAGGTCTTATGTCATGTTCAAGTTTAATGGATGCAACTCTGTATGCATCTCGTAACTCTGAAACAGTGGGAAAATCTTCCTTGACACCCCTCTCACGTTATCTGGGCTCAATGTCATCTGGGCTACAGTGTGGAGTGGATTTTACTAATTCTCCACTCTTTCATAGTCTGGGGACAAGGAAATGGGGAAGGGGCAGGTTATGGGGGAGGGGGCTTGGCCAGTAGCCTTCTCTTGGAAGCTTGGGCTCTGCTCTCTCTTTTGGGATTCCACTAAATGTCACAAATTAAGGTCCACTCCATCCAGCCAAGGCTGTGTGACACTTCTGTGCATTTTGGCTTCCTGAACAATGACAAGCTTGGCAACCCCTTCTCTCTCCACTAAGGTTTCCAGGTGACATTTAGGGCCTTCCAAACTCAAGGGCTCTTTCCCCTGAACTTTTCACAGGGCTGCCTACTCTTGTCCTCTCTACTAAAGATCCTGTTTCTCTCTAGACTGAAGAATATCAGGAAGAATGCGCTGAATTTCATCAACCCTCTTTCTTTTTTTGAGAGAGGGGTTTGAGCTCAGGAGCTACATTACATCAGAATTTCCGGAGGCTCTCCAAGGTCATGACTTTTCTAGACACAAAGGAAATTCCTTGTTTGGTTACCATTTGTGCTTTTTTGTTGCAGTTTTGATTTTGTTTTTGTTTATTTATCTCACTAGGAATTTGTGAAATTTGTTTATTTCACTAGGAATTGGGGTGGATGTATATACAGTCTTTTACCTTCTGGAGCCAAAAATCCATCCCTCCTTTATCCAGCAGAACATACTGAACATAACTTTTCTGATAACTCAGTGGCCTCCTTGACATAATAATCACCATCCTTGATGTGGCTGCAGCCCCAGCTGTCCCTGAGGCTGTCGTGGGAGGTAGTGAAGCTGGGGCCTCATGACAGGGCCCAATCTTTGATGCTGGCAGCTTCTCACTCCTTTTCCTATCTCATACGGGTGAGACCACCCTGTAAAACTACATGCCTCTCTGACCAGGGGGGGAAAAGGGTACTTCCCAAATTTATTGGAAAAGTCAAGCAGAAGAAGCTTCATTCCCAGGGGTTTTCCCACTGCAACTCATCATCCTTACCCCCGCTTTCAGGGTCGTTTGACGCATCACCGCTTATTAAGGAGTGATCAGTGATGCTGGCATCACCAAGACAAGCAACTGAAGCTCTTCCCTGTCACCTGCTCACTGTCTACTGCCACAGCCCTAGCAGGTGAGTTGCACCATTTTGAGACTCGAGGACGGAGGCTCTACCAGTTAGGGTTTCTTGGTTGTGAGCAACAGAGAGCAACTCTGGCTAACTTAGCAGGGACAGAACTCATTTGGAACTTAGGGTGTCCTTTATATATTTAAAGAAAGACTGAGAAGCCAGGCCTAGAAGACAGGGGACCAGGGAAGCTCCAGGAACCCAACAGGCAGGACACGAAGGAGGCCCTCTTCTCAGCATTGCTGTCGAAGGGAATTGGTGCAACCATCCTCAGACCTGATGTCGATCTACTCAAGATTTAAGTTTGTGCAGAGAGAGGTTCTGACAGCCCACCCTTTGATGACGAGAGAGCAGAGCACTTGGAGAGAGAGTCCCTCACAGCAATGCCCAGTTGCTGCTCAAGAGAAGAGGGCCTGGATGCAGGGCAGGCGGAACCACAGCCGCCTATAAACTTAGCACCAGAAGATGTTAAGTAGCGGCTGGCACACCACCAGGCCACTTTTCCCTTCCGAAAGCATTTGACTTTTGACAAAATGTGAGACACAAGAAAACAATAAAAATTGCACTTGCAATATTATATGATCGGTCGAATTTTCTCAGAAAATTCTAAGCTGTGGTAACATTTTCTAGTGGGAATAATACACCCTGGTGCTTAAGTTAAAGCAGGGAAGGAGTCTGCAAAGAGAGAAGGCTAAAAACCACTAACCTTGCCTTTGTAAGGGAAAATGCCGCACCAGAGTTTAGCACCAGAATAGCTCGTCCACCAGCAGATAAGCCAAGAACTCTGCAGAGCAGAAAAACGTACCCGGCCGGACAGGTGCTCTGGGCCCCTTGCTTGCTGCTCGGTGTGGTCTGCAGAGCAGCCTGTCAACACCGCAGACTCTCAGGTCTCACCCCGGACCCACTGGGTCAGAACCTGCATTGTGACGAGATCCTCGGTGACCTGCACACACGTGAAGAGACGAGAAGCACAAACTCAGAGAGCAAACGCTGGCGTCGGGCCGCCTGGGTCAGCAAGCCATTGATGAACACAGATCGGAAGGACAGGACGGAAAGCCACCGTTTGGCTCTCCCTGGTGATATAAGGGACCTTGACAAGACGCGTCATGGCTGCTAGGACAGGTAGAAGACACGGTGGGAGCTGTGTGACGACGTGGTCAGGCTGACACCACCTGACCCACTGGACAATCCGCACATCTGACACGGGGTCACCAGACGGCCCGTGCGCTAGGCAGGAAGAGTAGCACCAGGAAAGATTCCTTCCAGAAAATTCAACCTGAATCAGATCCACCTCTAGCACCTCTAGCTCTAACTCCCAGTCTGAAGGAAAGATAGCGGACAGAGGAACATGCCAAATGGTACCACGAAGATATAAACAGCAAAATCCAGAATACAGAAATATTTACAATTAAAAGGCAGAGGGACAAATGTGGGGAACTGCTGGGATTAAAAGAGACTGAACACATGGAGCGAATGCAGCGCTGGGCACGTGTACCCCGAATCCAGCATACCAACGGCAAGAGGACGTGTTTAAGGCAATTAGTGAAAACTGGACATGGATCGGGGATTAGAGGATGAGAAGGGATCATTTTGGGGGTGCGATAACAGTATGATGGTCATATGAAACAGAAAAAGCCCCTATCTGTCACATATACTTATGAAAGTATTTCCAGGGGAAAGATGTGATATCTAGGATTATGATACTCCGGAAAGCAACAACAAATGTGAAGGAGAAAAATAAAAGAATGTTGATAATTGTTCAAAGCCGGTGATGGACACATGGGGGTTTATTATGCAATTCTCTCTATTTTTATATATGTTTAAGATTTCCCATAATATAAAGGTTAAAAAAAAACTTCCTGGGCTCATATCCCAGCTCCAACAGTCCTTTTCTGTGTGATTAAGTTACTGAAACTTTCTGGGCCTCAGTGGCCCCATCTATAAAGTAGGAACAATAATAGTACCTGCCTCACAGCCTCGTCGTGAGGATTGCATGAGGCGATACCTGTAAAGCACATTCAACCATATCCAGCACATAGTAGATACTCAATAAGCACCCACCATCAATTCAATATTAATGAACCAGCTCAGGTTCTGCACAGCGACAGATCCAGACAAGGCATCTCTGAAAGCCCTGAGTCAATAAAATCTTCTAAAGGCAAAGCTCTCACCCTATGGGGATATCAGCAAATATAAAATCTTTCAGCCTGATTTGATTCTGCTTAAAAGCAGAGGAGCTTGAGTCACCATCCCCTATCCATTAAAAGGTGACATGTACCGTTTGTACATGCTGATTCCAGAGTTATGAAACCCTTCTGGGTTTAGTCCATACTCAGAAATCAGTGGCCTGAAGAATCCACAGGCTGCTTCTCGGGGTCATCGACTGCTATTTATAGCGCTATCATGGATGGTACATCTCAGTTTGTAACACCAATGGTTCTTTCTGAAAAATGGCCACCAGCACATAACCCAGCCATGTGGCCTCACCCCACTGTGCCCCATCTGGAGGGCTCGGCGAATCAGAGTGCTAGAGATGCATTCTATCTTTGGGTAGCCATGCCATGGCTTTAGATCACCGCATCTGTCAAGGAGCCTCCATTTTTGCATCTCTAAAATGGGCACAACATCCCCTCTCTTGCATGGTCTCTGTGAAGATTGAGGAGCATGCCTGTGAAGCTCTCACATCAAGGAAGATCCTTGGCATTGGCTAGTTCCTTCTCAGAGGTCAAACCTCCGCTCCTTGGACTCTTTTTGCCCTGCCCTTGCTCTGGTAAGAAGCCCCACATCTCATTCCCACCAGCCTTCACTCTGGCAACTCCGCTTCTATTTCCCACCAACCAAGGAGGTCCCCGAGGGGCCCCAGCATATCGGTGCAGCCATCTCCCCGAGCCCTCACACCCTCCTACTGCCCAGGAAGCCTCCCACGGCCTTTCTCTCACGTCTCAGTCCCTAAAAGTTACAAAGCATAGTCTGTAGGGTTAGAGTGTGTATTCTCTTCTGTCTTTAGAATGTTCCCTATGCCTTAGTGCCCTTGGTAGTCACCACAGTGAGACCACTCTTACGTAGACGCTGCAGCACCAGCTGGGGCACAAGATGTGTCAGGATGTGGGCAAGGTGGCCCCAGGAGGGGGAGTTTGTCCCCCTGCTGCCCCCCTGCAGCACAGAGCAGCCCACATGGCAGGAATGTGAGACCCAGAGTCACGCTGTTTCCACGTGACTGAGAGCAGAGACTAAGGCAGAGCAAGAGAGGCCCCGACCCCACACCCTCCCCTGATCCCCCCAAGCAGTCCCAAGCTCCACGCAGATGGGCTGAGTCCCCCCACCAGCCTGCGCTGTGCCCACGAGGCAGGAGTGGCTCCCATAGGCTCAGCCCACAGGGCACCTTCTGTCCCATGTCACTGGCCATTAGCACAGCAAGGTCATGGCTCCTCCCTCTGTCGGTCAGGCTTGTCACAACAGCTGGGATGTCCTATCCTAATGCCATCAAGGAACAGGGTTCTACACCAAAGGGGCACTAAAGAAGCCCTGCTAGGCATTTTCTAGATGCTCCCCATGAAGGCTGAGCCGGCAAACACACGGCCCAGCAGGGGAGTAACACGTGCAGGGCCCTGGGCCCCGGGAGTGAGCACCGGCAGCCCCGGCCACACCCAGGAGCTTATTAGAAACACAAATCTCAGGCCCCGCCCCGGATCTGCAGAATCTGCCTCTGCACTTGGACAAAATTGGCAGGTGATTTGTAAGCACATTAAAGTTCAGGAAACACTAGTTTATGAAGTTTGTTGCGTTTCAGCCAAATCATCCAAGGTAGCAATCAGCTCCTGCTGTGATATCATTTAAGGAGAAGTTGGCTCTACCTCAAAGCCACTTGGGAACAGGATGTGGGGAGGGGAGCCCTGACAAAGGTTGTGTTTGGTTTGAATCCAGTTAAATGTGGGCTGCAACCCGGCGCGTGAGCACCAGCTCCTCTGTGTCTGTGGCCGATGCGGGGGTGACAGCAGCGCGGTTCGTGGCCTGGGTGCCACAGGTGGCCGGCTGCGTGGTGCCACTTAGCTCTAAACCAGACAGGGCCTCGGTTCCCAGCTCCGCCCCATGCAGGGAAGCTGGAATTCACTCGGCAGACAAGAACAAACCAGCCACATTTTTGTACTGCTTTTCCAGTGCACTAAATTATGATATTAATAATTATAGTTATTGTTATCATAGTATTAACAGCTACAGTTACTGAAAACTTACCATGAGCCGGAAACTGTAGGAGATTAACTTATGTAATTGCCCCAGGAGCCCTGGGCCACTCACCCTGGTTCATACCGAGCATCAGAAATTTCCACGTGGCAGGTGGAGGGAAAACAAGCTGGAAAACCCAAAGCTGGATACCAACCCTGCAGCGGCCAGTGCTGCAGAACGAGCACGAGGAAAGCAAGGGCCGTGGGCCTGCTGAGGAAGTGGGCAGATGGGACGCCATGGGGCATCTCATCCACAGAGCCGGGGTGAGGAAGAGCCCTGAGGGGGACACGGGTAGGGAAGACAATGAAAGCACTGACTCCATCTGCAGCACTGGCTCCAACGAGAGCAGGTCAACCAGATGACTGGGTCCAACCAAGGGCTCTTGGGCCACGCACCCAGCCACCTGCCAGGGTTCTGAGGGTCCTGGGACACAGGACAGGAGAGTTCTGACCAGCAGAGGGGAGGGGAGAGACCCCAGGCGAGAATCTGAAGGTGACGCTGCAGTGAGGGCTCAGGGCCGGGGGCAGAAAGGAGGATGGGGCACAGGCTGAGGGTTGCAAAGGAGGAGAAGGAAGGAAGTGGGAGGGGGAGAGAGAAAGAGAGAAGGGGAGGAAAGGAGGGAAGCAGCCGTGACACTCACGGCCCAGGAGCAGCCTGTGCAAGCCCAGGGCTGCCATCCTCGGCTCCCTGCCCGTCACTCCCTCTGTGGGGACTCAGGCACGAGCCCCACGCCCCATCCCTCCTCTGCAGCCACGGCTGGCACCCCAGTGCTCAGGGTGTGAGACAAGGGGGCAGCCTCCTTGCTGGCACCAGAAGCCACACACAGCCAACTCACCACTGCCCCTTTGTGTGGGAACAGTGGGGCCCCAAAGAGCCAGCCCTGCCAGAGAGAAGTTTCAGGACAGTGACCCCCTGCCCCCTCTCCTTATCTGCCTGGAAACGGGGGAGGGAGAGATCCTAGGGTTTTGAGGTCTCAGTGGCGCTGGTGACTCCAGCAGACCTGAAATCTTACCTGCAAGTTATAATCCGTGCCTGCCAGGTGCTCGCCTTGTCCCGTCTCTGCCCAGGGCGCCAGCCCCACGGACTGTACCTCCAAGGCAGGGTCCTGGCGGACGCAGACACCGCCTCCCACAGCACAGGCGTGCACCCTGGCGTGCTCGGCCCACGCCCCCACCTCCGCACTCCACCTGTGTCCAGCTGGGGCTTTCTAACAACACGCACCTGCGTCAGTCTGCCGGGGCCTCCAGCACAGAGGGCTCAGGGTAGGAGCTTAAACAACAGACAGTGATTTTCTCCCAGTTCTGGGGGCTGGAAGTCTAAGATCAGGGGGTCAGCAGGGTTGGTCTCTCCCTAGGCCTGTCTCCTGGGTTTGCAGACAGCTATCTTCCTGCTGTGGCCTTTCCTCTGTGCGCAAGCACCCCCGTAGTGTCCTTCCCCTTCGTACAGGGACACCAGTCCTGCTGGATTAGGGCCCCACCAGGATGAGTTAATTTAACCTTAACTACATCTTTAAAGATCCGGTCTGCAGACACCGTCACACTAGGGGTCTGGCTTCGGCATAAAGTTGTGGGGACTCCATCCAGTCCTTGACATCTCTCTGCATCACTGGTGGTGCATGTCACCTCCCCAGAGCTTCTTAGCATGGTCTGCAGAGTTCCCCACACCACAGTCCTCATGGGACACCTCAGCCTCATCTGCTGTCCCGTCTTTCTCAGAACTCAGCACTGCCGGGCACTGTGGTATATATATCCTGACTCGCTGTCTGAGCCCCTCGACTGAAACGCAGACTGTCTAGCTCGTGCAGCACAGAACTCCCCGGAACAGGGCCTGGCACTCAGTAGGCGTCGGTAGATATTTGTGGAGGGAAGGAAGGATTCTCCCGCTACTTCCCACACTGCACTTTGCTCTCTTCCTGCCTTCCCTGCCTTAAAACTCTGAGCTCTGTTCACACTGTTCTCTGGGTCTAGAACACTCTTCCAACCCGTGGTCGGCCAAGGCAGCTGTGTGATCTGTTCTCCAGGATCCAGCTCCAGGGCTTTCTCCTCCAGGCACTTGCTGTGCAGCCCAGTGTGGCCTCAGTGCCCCAGGACAGGCCAGCCAATGTGCCATATTGTATTGAAAGAATCTGCTCAGACACTACTGTTTTGTGTCCACTAGACTGGAAGCTCCTCGAGAGCAGGGCTGTGTCTTTTCTGTCTCCACAACCCCCCCCCCGCCCCCCACACCTCACAGGAGCCTGGATCTTTAAAGCAGCATAAATCTTTTTGGATGTGCATTCAAATGAAATATCATGACTCATCTAAAACCTTTATTCTCTCATTCATTTATCCAACAAATAATGACTGAGCACCTGTGACAGAGTTTCTTATCCTGGAGTCGGTGGATTTGGGGAGTCCGTGAATTTGGGTGGAAAGAATTTACATCTTTAATTTTACTAACTTTGAACTAACATTCAGCATTTCCATAAATTATGAACATAGACCCCAAACCACAGTAGTATTAGTAGTTCCTGTGACTTTTGTCACCAAAAGAAATTTCAGTTAGTTTCATATCACATTACAGTTGTGGCAGACATTGTAAAATAGCATTTCCTCTCTCACCACCTTGAAATTTCAGTAGCTATTACCCTTGGATGGATCTTGTTATTTTAAGTGTTGATAATGTAGCATATACATATGATAGCACTTTTTTATATTTTGATAACTGTTTAAATTATTATATATTTTAAGATACTTGGTTTCCATTCCAATCCTATGTATTTTACTGTGTGCATTAGAGACATCATTCTGAGAAGGACTCCACAGGCTTCAGCAGGTGACCAAAGCAGTCCCTGACCACAGGGGCCAGCCCTCTCCTGAGGCCTGGTCTACAAGCACGCACCAGACTGAATCTCTGCTCCACAGAACTGCACTCCAGCGGGCAAGACGGAGAACACACATGTGTGCAAGTGAATTCATAGTAGAATCTCACATCGTGGCTGCTATAAGGAAAATACAACAGGGGCAGGGGTCCAGAATGACCGAGTGGGGGACGAGGGGCTGTTTTGGTGGTGTGGCTGGGACAGGCTCTCAGAGGGGGTATGTGAGCAGAGACCTAGATCCTCTGAAGCCCTGCACTGTCAAAGTCCCCTCATTGGCCACGTGGCATGTCCCGCCTGCTCTGCTGGTCACCTTCCTTGCATTCGTCCCTCCTCTCTCCAAGTGGTGTCCGTCCTTCAGGGGCAGGGGTGGCTCCTCCCAGTCCTGCTATGCCCCCTCCCAGGTGCACCGTGGCAGGAAGGGATTCCAGGGCGTGTCTGGATGGATCTCAGATGTCATCCCACAGTAAATCCGTGAGTGTCCTTGGGGCTACCAACAGCTGGAGCCATTGGTTTTGAAATCTTTGCTTGGTAGTCTCCCAACTTGAACATTAGTTTAAAAATACTGAGTTATTATGAAATATGACATTTTAGAGTGTTTGTGAACTTCTGAAATTCTTTTAAGGGTATTCTGAAGCCATTTAAACCAGAAAACTCACCACTGAGTTCCACGAGCAGCACAGATGGGTGCAAAACCAAGGTACAGCTTGGGTGTAACTTCTTCGGGTCACATTGGCAAGACAAAATGGGGGGTTTCCTTTTGAATCTATGCCTCCGGGTCTACTATGTCCTCGTGGCAAGGGATGGGATAGATGGTTCTCCATGTCTCCAGAGATGTTGGTTTCATTCCCTCATAGCGACCACAGGACACAAATCCTGGAGATTAGTTCCATGTAGTAGTCTTTAATCACAAGGGTGTCTCAGTTTTCCATAAACACTGCAACGTGCTTTTCATGCTCAGCATGGATATTTCCAGTTGCCTGCCAGATTAGAAATGTACAGCTTGCTCTCAACAACCCACTACAATTTTTGTGGTAAAATACAACCCTAAGAATTGAATGCTGGCAGGAAAACCAGTAAGTTCAAAAAATGCATTCTGTTTGTACAATAAGAACTCCCTTGCACCCCATCTCAAGTGTCCACAGAGCTCTGAGCTGGCTTTGGACACACAGATTCAACATGGAAATAGAGCTGCTTCCAAGGATTAAAGATGGGATACTGTCACAGCAGCTCTGTAAACTGAGGCACGCTTCCACCCAGTGCTCTGAACTGGTCTCTGATGGAGGGGGAGGAGGGCTATTAGAACCATGGCTCATTTGTGGATGCAGCACTTCTTAGGCCCCTCACCCAGGGACAGTGTTTGGGGTGGGGCAGGTGCCAAACTAATGGCTTGTTCTCCTGCAATCGACTCTCCCTCTCTATAGGAGGTGAGAGAAATTCACCAGCACCTGCTTCCTTGTGCCGTGGTGGGGATGGACAATCGCTGGCCCCCTGCCCGGTGATGGAGAAGGGCTTCCGGGAGAGCCTGGATGAACATGGCAGATGCGATGATTCCGATTCTCACCTCGGTTTTGATGGATCTTCAAAGTAACATAAAACCAGCACAGGCTTCAGAGGAAGACACAAGCAGATTAGAACCCACAAAGCCCATTTTTGCCTCGGGCAAGTTTATGACCTCTCTGAGTCTCAGTTTGCTTATTTGTAAAACAGGGCCAAGACCTTTGGGCCAGTCTGAGAAAAAGACTAAACGGTTGTGTGTTCAGAGAACCATGCCTGGCACACAGCATTTGCCCAATAAATGGTAGCTATTAATATTATGAAGCAAGATCCAAACAGTCATGGGAAGATGTTCGGCACTCCAGAGCCGCACCCAGAGAGGGAACGGCGGCGTCTCAATCGCTTGGGGCAACCATGAGCACCGGCAGGCCTAGAACGATCCCAAGGAGATGTATCTGCTAGTCTTTTTCATGGCTCACTCCTGCTATCATTTCGCAGGCCCCTGTGTTTGAACTGTGCACTGACCCGCCCGCCACCAGGCCTGTGCTGCGCCCGCAGAGCCGTGCAGAGCGGAGGGGAACGCGAATGCCAGGGAGAGGGGGCATTGATGGATGTGAGGGAGACGGAGCTTTTGCAGGCCAGATAGATTTTTGCAGCCTATTGATTTTGGAAGCCCATTTGCAGAACTCATTTGAGGGCTTGTCCAGGAGGCCTGCCCATAGCACGGCGCCTGGAAAAATGAAGCAGAACACTTGTTAATTCCTTCTGTGGCTCTGGGGCCACCGGGCTGTGCCAGCCCCTGCTCCACTGACCGCGGGGCCCATTCCACTCCTCTGCTCCTCCAGGCTTCCGGGGGGGCTCATGTGGGGCAGCAATTCCCTCCCCAGTTTACAGAAATGACAAGTATACAGACAGGGAAGCTGCTGGGCTGTAAGTGATGCTTGATTCCATTGTTTTATCTGCATTTTTCCCTATGCATAAAAATCTGTTCCCTAATATTTAAGAGGGGAATAGGACAGGGAGTCTGATAAATCTTGTGAACTGTTTGGACCTTTAAAATATACCAATCACTGAACCCAAGCCATCAGCACCCATTTAGAAGAAGGACCCCCTTGGTCAGTCATGCTGTTGTCACCCAAAATCTAAATTCCTATTAATACATATTTCTGTAGGGATGCAGCAGGTTCAAGTGAAAGGCAGCTGAGATCGTCAGATCCATTCTAGGTTTCAGCTGTAGACTGTAGTGTCAGTTATTACCTCGGACTTGCCATCTTCGAAAGAGGCATTTTTGCTTCTATTAGCTAGTTAGTTAATCAGACCTAGGGTTAAAGCTTAACTTGGCCTACTAACTGTTTGATCTTGAGCAACAAAACCTCTCTGTGTTTTGATGTCGTCATCTGGGATGGTTGCCCACTTCATAGGATTGCTGTAAAGCTTCTGTCACTGACTCTAACGGGGACCATTATTGACCCATTATTGAACTAAGAAAAGAAATTGCTATCAATCAGACCATGACACAACGTTTTCTTATCACTTAGAATCGGGGTTGGCAAACTATTTGGCCTGGTTGATTGTCATATGGTTCATGAGGTAAGAATGGCTTTTAAATTTGTAAATGGCTCCTCCAAAACCCAAGAAAATGATACTATTTCGTGATACATGAAAATTATATGAAATTCGAATTTCAGTGTCCACAAACAAAGCCGTATTAGAACAGTCATGCTCATTCGTTTACACAGGATCTACAGCTGCTTTTGCGCTACAATGGCAGAGCTGAGTAGCTGCCACAGAGACTGTCTAGCCCACAAAACCTAAAATATTTACTTTCTGGCCCTTCATAGAAAAATTTTGCCAATTCCTGGCTTAGAATATGTATTTTATACTTATTAAGAGAATTCTTTCAGACTTATTTGGACATAGTTTTTAAAAATCATATAATACTCTTTTACACTTTTGATGAAATGGGAAATAAAATTGGCTGAATTAAATTGGCTAAGGTAATCCCAAACCTCCTTCTCATTCAACATCTTATTCTTCTCGATCATCATTTTTTTTTTTTTTTGAGACAGGGTCTTGCTCTGTCATCCAGGATAGAGTGCAGTGGCATCATTATAGCTCCCTGCAACCTCAAACTCCTGGGCTCAAGCGATCCTTCCAAGTTGTTGGGATTACAGACGTGAGCTACGGTGCCAAGCTCATCAACCATTGTTTTAACTAAGAGTTTTCCATGTTTTGCCACATACTATTGTCCTCTGTGCCTGCTGGAGATATAGCATGCTCACTCTGGTGGTGACATAGCTTTTCTTAAAAGAGTGCTCCTCTATCATCTCTGGGACTTTTATCCAAGTCACTGACCACACAAATGTTGACATTCATGCACAGACAGTAACATCTGCATCTGGTGTGAGTGACAGCTGGGATAAAATCATGCCAGGTTTTGAAAAGTTAAAATGTGTGTGTATTGGGGGAATGTGCATGTTGGAATCTATGAAACACAGGACTCAGCACATTGCCTGGCATGGAAGAGTATTTGATATGCGTAAGGGTCCCCTGTCTTGACCCATTTTTACTGTCCCCATGTCTCTGTTCTTAAAGAAAAGTAGATGAGATTCTTTGGTTGCAAGCAAACCAAGTCCAGTAGACTTACGGAATTCTTCATCAGCTGGAGGGGTTTGCAGAACTAGAGGACAGGCCGAAGTTGTGAATGTTGGACTGGAACCAACTCAACTCTTGGATCTAAGGAATGAAGGCCAAGGGACGTTCACTTGCTGATGTCACATCAGCCCATTTGTTCAGACCTGATTCAGGTCAGAGAGTGGCAAAGCAGGGCCCCCACTCGGGCTGTGGGTGGGAGAGGGAAAACGGACACATCTTGGATGAACAGTCTCAGGGGGATCCTTGGCCTCCCACTGAGGGAGCTGAAAGAGGACGCCCACGAGGGCATCTGATTCCCCAGTGAGCAGAACCAGCTCCGTGGGTCACACGCACTCTGCAGATTCAAGTGATGGCCACAGGCAGGCCTGTCTGTCTACAGCAGGGTAGGAAATAACATAGATAAAACGACCTGGCTGCAAATGTGATCAATCATCAGGAAATATGATGATAGCATTATGGGGTTCCATTCAGTGCCCTCGGGGAGCAAAGAGACCCCCCACCTGGAAGCAGTTTGTACCTGGGCAAGATGGCAAGGTGTCCTTCTGGACTTAGCCGTGAAGCTGTCCTGGCTGGGTTAGAGGGCTCTGTGCTCCAAAGGCACCTTGTTCTTCCTTCACTTTCCATGTGGCACCATTTCTGTGGACTGACCCGGCTCCCTCATTGTATTAGTCAGACATCTCCAGAAAAACAGAGCCAGTAGGATATGTGTGTGTGTAAATAAAATAAATATATATAAAGAAAATAAAATAAATCTATATGTAGAGATTTATTTTATTTTAGAAATCTATACATATATATAAATACATATACAGAAGGAGGGAGATTTAATTTATGGAATCGGGTCACACAGTTGTGGACGCTGGCAGGTCCAAAACCTGCAGGGTGGACCAGCAGCAGAGCCCCGGCCACGTCTGAGGCCACCTGCTGGCGGGGTTCCTCCTGCCCAGAGGAGTCAGTCTTTGTCCCGTCAGGCCTTCAGCTGCTGGGTGAGGTCCACCCACACGACGGACGGCATCTGTTTTACCCAAAGTCCACTGACATGCATGTTAATCTCTTTCAAAAACGCCCTCACAGAAACATCCAGAATCGTGTTTGGCCCTGTATCTGGGCACCGTGGCCCAGCCAAGTTGATATATTAAATTTAGCATCACACTCGCCATATTGCGAGGACTTGTCTGAGGGCGGGAGCCAGGAGACCTTTCACTCCACACGGGTGGGTAGTTGCTAGCTTGGGGTGGGCGGTTGGGAAAAGTGAAAGGAAGAATACGTGTGGTGTGTCAGACCCAGGTTCCGACACCCGCCGCCGGGTCTCAGAGCAGGGAGCAGTTCCTGGGGTGCAAAGGACTCCAAGAAACCTTCACGTAGGAGGGAGCTGGCCCTGGGTTTTGGAGGAGCCCTGGGGTTCAGGGAGGTCGAAAGCACCCACCCCACTGGAAGGAGCGCATTCCTGCAACGCCTGTTCCCTGGGTGCCTACCACGTGCTGGGTGCTGTGGGACCCCCGGGGGCCAGGATGGTGGGGCGGAAGGAGATACGGGCGTGGGGGTGGAGGCCAGCTTCTGGAAGGCCTGAGTGTAAGCTGGAAAAGTTCTCCGTTTTTACAAACAGAATCCCGTCCAACGCTCTAGAAGGTTTGTTTGGTTATTCTGGCCCTGACTTTCCTCAAGCTGGGGTAGCCAGTTTATTGGGTGGACCTCCAAGGCCTGGTCTCCTCGGCTCCCCAGATGGTTCCTGTCTTCAGACCCGATTTACAAGCCTCGACGAGGGGTGTGTGGACGCCCACTCCTGCCGCAGCCTCTGAGAGGCAGAGGCTGGGCCCCCGGGAAGGACGGCTCCCCGGGCAGGAAGATGCTGGGAGGCCCGGCGGGCGGCCAGCCTGCCTGGTGGTATGAAGCAGCCCAGAATTTCCGTGCAGGGAGCCAAGTCTGGAAGCAGCCCTCGAAGCGTCTCTTCCAACCGTTTGGGCAGCCAGGGAGCACGGTGCCAGGGACAACACTGACAGAATGACCCAGAGGAGCATCGGAATCAACACTCGCCCCAGGGGCCTGGCCGCAGGTCAGCAACAACACAGTGGGTGCGATCGATCGCAGGAAGGGGCTGGGAGTCCGGGGGAGACTGGAAGCCACATCCGCTGAGCCCACGCAGGGCGCAGCCTCGCGGGCGGGAGGTGCGGGCTCCCTCCCCATGCACAGACCGTCTTTGTGCCACTCTGAGGGGCGTGCTGTTTGTCAGGAGCACAGGTGCTAACCTTCACAGGCTTCTCCGGGGAAAAGGTGTCTTCTGGTACAAAATGCTGCACATATTGATCCAATTCCATTGAGAAGTGACTCCTTCCCAATAAGAGTAACATTAAAGCTCTCATCCTCTGTTGGCCCTGCAATGCAGGACACACCAGGCAAACCTGAATTTATGGAAGCCCGGGCCACCCCCTGGCGCTATCTTGGTCCCAGAACTGGGCAGGGGCACTGCTGTGTAAACCATGCCCTCTGGAAAGTCACAGGACTTTTCTCTTTGGCTTCATAAAACTTCCTCCCAAACCAGTCTCTCCTCCTGATTCTCCAACTCTGTTAATTCAGTTCAATTGGTTAACACGTATTTGTGGTATTTGTCGAGCACCTACTACGTGCCAAGCACTGTCGTGCGCTTTTGGCATACACCAGTGAACAAAATCGATAAACAGGTCTGCCTTAACAGTGCTCGTCTTCTAGCTGGAGGTGGGGGCGGGGGAGACAAAATGAAAACAAACATAATAAATAAGTAGATCATACAGCCTGTTAAAAGACGATAAATGCATCTGGGGTACTGGGACAGGGAGGAGAGGACAGGGCAGGTTGTATAGCAGAACAGGGTTGGCAGGCAACTGTGAAATGCGCATCTCAGACACAGCTGGGCTCTGAAATCCACCTGTCTTCGGGACAGGCCTCCCACTGGCTGCACTAGCCCCGTGGCAGGGCTATGAGTCAGGCCATTCCTGGGAGACGCAGGGCCCCTCTGATAGGCCACTTTGGCTCGAGGGTGCCCCAGGGCCTGGCTGACTTTCTCAGAGCCACCTGCAGATTAAGACGCCCCCACCCAGCCTTCCTGTCTCTCCTTGCCAGCGTTGCACTCCCATGGTGGTCTGACGACACTGCTCCCTGCGCCTGCCTCCCTCTCCTCTAGACTTGCTCCTGAGAAATCTCTCAGCAGCCAATCCCAACCTGGCACCTGCTTCTTGGAGGAGCTGGCTCCCACATCGTGTCGGGCCTCGCTGAGAAGGTGCGATTGGAGACTGGAGCCCATGCGTGGAGCCAGGGATTAGCCGAGTTACCGTGCCACATCCTCCCGGTGGCGATGGAAGCTGCTCCCCGGCTCCCTGCTCTGCTCAGGGGTAGCCAGATCTTGTCCCTCACCTCTGAAAGGCATTTAACCCCTTTGTGCCTTTCCCACCATCATATCCCTTCAAGGGTCCCAGTGTGTCCCCTAGACCACTGCCCTGCCACCATCCTCCTCCCCCTCATCCCCACGCCTTGCTCACTACTTCCAGGTGACCGTCCTAAGTCATGCTCTGATCTGGGTGCCCCCCTGTTTGGACCCCTCCAGTGACTCTCCAGAGCTGACGGGAAAACCCCAAGCAACTTACCTGACACTTGAGGCCATCCACAATCTGTCCCCAGTGGGCAGAGAGACACAAGCGTTAGGGCTGGAAGGGATGGGGCCACTGAGTCCTGCCGCCTCTATCCAACTCCTCCGCATTCCTGCCAGGCAGCCATCAGGTTGTGCTCAAATGCCCTCCGTGACGGGGACCTCACTACTCCCTGCTCACATCTCCCTGAAAAGTCTTCACACCTTGGGCTGTGAGGAAGAGGACCCCTGGCCCTCCCAGGAAGCCAGCGGGGCATCCCTTCTCCGGGGATGACCTGCCTGTGTCAGCTGTGTCTCCCGTGGAACCCTGTCAAGTCCTGGCCACACTGGCTGCTCTCCACTGAAGACACTTGTACCAGTCGGCTCCGGCCGCCTTAACAAAGTCACAGCCTGGTGACTTAAGCAACAGAAATTTATTTCTCACAGTTCTGGAGGCTTGAAGTCCGAGACCAAGGTGTCGGCAGGTGTGGTTTCTCCTGAGGCCGCTCTCCTTGGCTTGCAGACGCCACCTCTTGCTGCGGCCCCACATGGTCTTTTATGCCTGGTGTCTCTGCATGTCCAAGTTTCCTCTTGTTATAAGGGCACCAGTCATATTGGATTAGGGCCCACCCCACTGGCCTCATTTTACCTTAATTCCCTCTTCAAAGGCCCTGTCTCCAAATGCAGAGTCTGAGACACTGCGGTTAGGCTTTGAACATATGAATTTTGAGGGGACAAAATTCAGCCTTTAACAGATCTCTAGTCCGTGTGCCCCTAAAAGTGTAGCACCCCAAAGAAAACGTAGCGACCCAGGTGGTTGCCAGTGTGACCAGCCAGGCCTCTGTGTTCTCTCTGCACAGCCAGGCCCAGGCCTGCGTCCAGGGCTTCGGCAACCCGCCATCCTGAGCCCCAGCTGACCAATGGTGACCCAACTGTGGAGTCCCAGGGACACATCTGAGCCTGTCGCTTCATTCCTACACTGGAGCAGTGAGGTTTAGGTTTGGGGCCATGTCAGAAGTCACCTTGTTCGTGGGCTGCCTTGCTCCTGCACACCTGGCTCTTCCTGGATCCGGACAGGGTGCTGCAGTTTCCCAGCCTCGTCCTCCCAGCTGACACCACCCCACCTTGAATACGCACGTGCCACTAGGTGCGGTGTTGAGGGTACCAAACTGGAGGTCACCCACACAGGCCCTGGGAACCCCCTCCAGACTACCCCTGGCTGTGGTTCATCAGCTAAGAGTCCAGCCAGCCACTCCCTATTATGCATGGATCCCCCACCCAGACAGACCCCGTTACCAGCACCCTCTGAACACTCCACCTGCCTTTCCCTTTCAGGGCCTTGATTGGAACAGGCCTTCTGGGAATTCCCAGCAGAGGCCAGGGCTCAACAGGACATTCTCTGGACTCTGGCTCCCTGGGTTCGTCCCATGTCTGTGCTAGAGTTTCCCCATCTGTAAAATAGGGACGATAATAACCTCAGGGGGCTTTTATGAAGATTAAAAGAGTTGACACCTGTGAAAGTTCTGGAACCATAACTCTTCATACTGAGCACACGTTAAGCATTAACTAATGTTATCAGAGGCAGTGAAGCACAAGTGCTGGGCAATCAGCTCTGGGCCCAGACCGCCTGGGTTCAAACCCTGCCTCTCTGTGGACCACCACAGAGCCTGGGCCATTTGTTTACTTCCCTGGGCTCAGTTTCCCATCTGTACAATGGGGGCAATAACAGCACCTGCCGCATGGGACTGTCACCGAGATTAAGTGAGTCCATAAGGAAAAGCCCTTAGCACGGTGCAGGCACATTGCAAGCCTGTGATTGTTGGCCAGTGTCAGCGATGCCCTTTTCTCTCCCTGTCGCTGCCTGTTGAAACCGGAGCTCTCCTCAAGGACTGGCTTAAATGTCACCCCAGCAAACACTAAATGCCTACTTTGCTCAAGGTGCTGTGCTGTTTGCTTGTTTGTTTTTAACTTTTTATTCAGAAATAATTTCAAACTCACAGTAGAAAAGAAAGTTGCGAGAATAATACAGAGAGGACCCTCATGTACCTGTCACCCCCATTCATCAGCCTTTGCCACTTTGCACTTTCATCTCTCCCGCCCCACCCCCTCTTTCTCTCTTTCTCTCTCTCTCTCGATTGCAGGCATCATGGCCCTTTGCCCCGTGCACCCATTTGTATTTCCTAAAGAATAAGCACATCCTCTTAGGTAACCACAGGACAGTTGTCAAATTCAAGAATTTAACATCGATGGGTTTTATCTAGTCCACAGCCCATGTTGAAGTTTTGTCCACGTCCCAACCATGTCTCTCATGGCACTTTTCCTCCAGTCCAGAATCACCCACTGCACTTGGTTGCCACACGTGTTAGGAACTTGTGATTCAACCACGAACAAGGCACAGAGCCCGTCTCTAATATTTACAGCCCTGGGCAAAAGCGTACTGAAGGGGATCCATGCATCATATGTTACGGTTATTTTTTTAAAACTGTAACTGAAATTATGATCTCTATGCTCAAGAGCTTCAGTCTAAGGGAGAGACAGATAGTTATAATCCCGTGGGTTCGGAGCTCAGGTGGAGGTGAGCCCACACCTACCACACGCTCAGAAGGGCCCTCTGCTCCCGCTCAGCTGCTAGTCCTTCGCCACTCCTCCCCCACGGCAGCAACCTTGCCGTCTGCACATGAATATTTGTCCGTGAACCATCGCCCTCCTTACTGGACTCGATGGCAGGAACCACGCCTTTGTCTCTGCACATCTTAGCACTTAGTGCAGCGTCTGTCACAGACCAGGCACTCAGAAAACAAGGACCGAGTGAATGAACACGTGCACAGCTGGGTCACTGACGGGGCGGGTGGGTGGGTGGATGAGTGCGGTGGGTGGACGATTCGAGAATGGTCGATTTGATCTTTCCTGAAGAGCACAACAAGGGAAGGGGAATGAAAGCCCTGTCTGACCTAGGAGGGGCCTTGAAGTGTTTATGTGACTGGCCAAAGTCACCAGAGGATGTCAGCGGCAGAACTGGAATGAGAACCGAATGTTCTTGACTCCAAGAATCATGACTTTTGCTGTGACATGGAGCAGCTTCCAACCTACAGCACCGTAAAGCCTGGTCCTCCCCTCCCCGCGCGTACAGAACCTTCCGCTGGAGTTGCCAGTGTTCTCCTGGCTGCTGTGTCCATGACGTCCCCCTGTTTTGTTCAGCTCAAGCACCCGTCTCCTCTGGGAGCCTCCACCGACCACCCCCCCTCTTCCGGCCACCCACAGTGGCATGTAGGCGTGAGCATTGCTTTCCTGAACCCCCACTTAGCGTGGACACCTTTATTCCCACTATCCACCTGCACACTATGTCTTATTTTCTCAACTGGACAACAACGACTGTGTCACCTGTAGCACCTTCCCCAGAACCTCCCACCTGCCCTGGGCACAGCCAGTGCTCCGTAAACCCTTGATTGATTGGGCTGCAGAACCAGTCAGGTTGCAACTCCACGGGGCGCGACACTGGGTCACCTACAATCCATCTCTCCAAGTTTTCAAGTGAAGCCTCCTGCTACACGCCTAAGAATTGCAGCACTTAAAAAAAGAATTCTCATTAGCCATCCCTGCCGTGGCAGCTTTCAGCAAAAACTTAGAGCATAAAAGCCAATCTACCACATGCTTCAGAACGATTCACAGATTCGAAACAGCAACAAAGACTGGGAACCGGCCACGTGCAATAAAAAAAAGACAGAGAAGATTAATTGCCTTTGGAAATGAAAGATAATCATCGCAAGCACAGTGATAGTCCGCGCCAGTGGGAAAGCATTTTCAGAAACACCATGTTAGTCATCACAGAGAGCTGGGCCGAGGCTCCCACTGTGACATCAAAGGGCCGGTAACAGGGATGGGGGGAGAAGTTCTAATAATAGTCCTGTTCTTGCTGGCTTTGCACATTTTGGCATCAAAATGTCCTCACCAGGGGTTGCCCCTGGGGAGGTTGGCAAGCAGCCAGGTGACTCCTGCCACCTGCTCAGCTTAGGGGCTTCTCGGGCCTGGGGTAGGACTGTGGGCCTGGGGGACAGGGCGTGGCAAGTGGCCCGCATGCTCACCCAGAGAGAGCAAGAAAAAGCAAAAAAAAAAATATATATATATATATATATATATATATATATATATATATAGAGAGAGAGAGAGAGAGAGAGAGAGAGAGAGAGAGAGAGTGTGTGTGCACACGTGCTCATGCACACTCCAAACTCTCTCCCCTCCCGGATCCCTCCCAGGTCTCTGGGCCAGGTCTCCCCACCCCCACTCCTCCCTCCCGCTGGGACTGGCAGCCGCTCTCCAAAGAGCAACCGCGCAGGAAATGGCTGGGTGCTGGAAAGCTGGGCCACAGGAGGCTGAGCACGGGAGGAAATTTGTTTGGATATGGGACCCAGATGGGGTGGGGATGGGGGGGGTGCAGAGGACAGTGAGGCAAGATAAGAAGATGCTCTGATTCAACTGGAAAGGAGGAGGGTGTTGGGGGCTAAGAGTGCTAAACCGCTCTCAGCAGCTGCCGCAGCCCCCTTTCCTCCCTCTGGAGCCTGCCCCACACCTGAGCTCTCCAGGACGGACACACCATGGCTGCACGGGTCTGTGGTCTGTCACTGCCCTGTCCAACACAGCAGCCACGAGCCACATGAGGCTGTTGAGCATGTGAGATGTGCCTCATCTGAATCCAGATGTACCGAGTGTAAAATACACTCCGGTTTCAAAGAACTAATATGGAAAAAAGAATGCACAACATCTCATTAATAATGTTTGTATTAATTACACAATGATAATATTTGCATACATGGATTAAATAAGAGACATAAAAATTCACTTCACTGTTTCTTTTTACTGCCTTCAATGTGGTGACTAGAAACTTGGAGATTACACGAGTGGCGTGTATTTGTGGCTCACATTATATTCCCACTGGTCAGTGCTGGTCCTCATTCAATACTTCCAGCCCCAAGTTTCAATGATTCCATTCAATTCAATAAATACCTGGTTGCAGGGTACATTGAGGATACGAAAATGTTCTCAAAATGTCACATATTAGACTCACCTATGGAGTTTTTAAAATTACCCCTGCCTGGCTGCACCCCAGACCGATTATGTCAGAATCCCAGGCGTGGGGCCCTGCATCAGGCTCTTGTGGAGCTCCCCTGGCGATGACAACGTGCAGACTGGGAAATGGGGGCTTCACATAGGGGACGGCCCCTTGGGAGCTCGGCATTAGGTGGGACAGACAGATCTGAAGTACCAGGGGAGGCAGCCACTGCAGGGGGAGTGAAGAGCCGGGGAGGATGGAGAGGAAGACACAGCTCTTGGGAGTTACGGCCAAGTAGGATTTTGATACAGCCTTGACTTGGGAGCTGTGCAGGTTGTGGTGGGCTGAGGGTGGGGCGGGCTTCTGGGAAGAAGATGCCACGGACAAAGCCCCCAAGGGAGGAAGGACAGTTGGGAGGACAAGGAGCCTCTGGTTTATCTGGAGATCAGGCTCATGGAGGATGGAAGCTGGGAAGGCCGCGGGGCAGCTCCCAAAGGCCTGGAAAGCTGAGACCCAGGGCTGCGAAGGCCTGGCGAGGCTCTGAGTGAAGGAATTGTGTGACTGGATCATGACGTAGAAGGTGGCTGATTTGGGGGACAGGTTTGGTGGATAAGAGGAGAGGAGAGGATGGGGGCTGGGGGAGTGTCAAGAGCCAGCGCCCCTGTGTGCAGCGGCCTCTGGTGAGGTGCTGCCGGCCTGGCCCTCCAGCTGGGCCATCGCCCTTGAGGGCAGTTCCAGCAGGCACCTGAGAAGTGAGCCAAATGCTCAGAGTTCCAGAGATGCGCCTCTGCAGCAGTCTGTCTCCCACCTGCCCCCACAGGCAAGGAAAGGTGAGAGTGTGGCCTTCGGTTTGCCCAGCGTTCCCGGGCTTTTCCCTCCATGAAGCAGCCTTTGAATGCAGCAGCGTTCGTGGTGGTCCGCTAAGGGTCCACCACGGCTCTGAAGGGCAGGCCTCACAATGGCGCCCTTGCCCTCCATGTTGTGGTCCCCACTGGCTGCTCTTGGCGCTGCCGGAGCACCACGATCTCCATTTTCCAGGGCTTTGCTGCTTGTCCCCACTGGTGGCAAAGCCAGGTCTGCCCATCCCACCCTGTTCCCCAGCTCTGTGTGTCCTGACTTACTGACATGTAACAGCTCATCCTGCCATAAAATAGCCCATTTGAGTCCTCTGTGCATAACTTTGATGGCAATCAAGGCATGAAGGAACTCTCTGCCCCAACTTGTCGACGCATTTAATAACGCCTCTTCCAAGAAAAAGGCCTCAGTGGGTCTCTAAAGGCGGCTGTCAGTCCACCTCAGGGTAAGGCCCGTTCCAGATGGACATGGGCTCTTCCGCTGCCTCGGGGCCCAGCGAGCTGACAGCTCTGGCCCAGCCTGAAGAAGTAAATGCCAGACCTGGGGGTCATTATGATCTTTAATGAAAGCTTGTTCCTGTAACCCATGGGCTGAGTTCAAAGAAATATCTATCAATTGTAAATCTTTTGCTGAAACAACCACTCCCCTTGGCGGCAGGCTCTCTGCCAAGGAGGCATTTATCATTTCTTGAATGGCAGAATTCCTCTCGGAACACCTGGTTTTTTTCCGGAGGAAGCCGAGTCTTTTCCTCTGAAGCTAGCCCCTCTTCCATGCTGGGTCTCCAAGGCCTGAGCAGAGACCCACTCAGGGAAGTGAGTCCTGGGGGCTGCTAATAGGACGTGGCCTAAAGGACAGAGCCCTTGCCACGGGGGCCGAGACTGGCTGCCCGCCCTGGTCTCAGCAGTCCCGGCCTCTGGCTTTCCTTTCTTCCTCTCTGTTTAATGCATTGGTTGCTGCAGCAGAGAATGGTCAGGGCCGGAGCAAAGGAATTAACTTTAAGCCACTCAGCCCCAGTTAACAGTAAAGGAGTCACTGGGGGAGGTTGGTATCATCTACTAAAGCAGGGACAGGGACAATATTGCAATTCCATTTGTCCACGTTCTACCTGTGTCAGAAACTGAGACACAGATGGAGCCAGCCGGGTTGTCCCAGGGCACAAGACATAGCCTGAGAAATGATCAGTCAAATGCACAGATTCTCAGCCCATGTGCCCCAGGGACGGAATTTAAACTCAGAATATAGCTAACCTAGTGAACTTTCCTTGAAGTGATTTACAAATACAGCTGATTCTTATTCTTACTTTATAGATGGGGAAACAGCTTGGAGAGTTTCCCGTGGTTTAACTGAATTCACACAATGCAAACTGCCCCCTGGCTGTCCAATCACCACTTATTTGCAAACTGACGTGATGCAACGTTGTTCCTTCTCTTTCAACTCCTTCTCTTGCTCTTTTCCCTGCTCTATCAGAACTGCCTATGCAGGGTCAGCAATGCTCACCGCTGCAGGGTGCAGTGCCTGCCAGGTGGCAGTCGCTCAACAAACGTTTCTGAATGAGTGAGAGAGAAGACAGGGTCTCAAAGACCAGTGAGGAGGGGGCATATGAGCAAACCACGGCAACGCAGCGTGGACGGTGCTGTGGCAGGGACGGCCCCAGGCTCCGAGGGGAGGCAGGAAAGGCTGCCCAGAGAGGGAATGGAAGCCTGGCGTTGGAGGTACTATAGGAGTTTGCCCAGAGCTCAAGGCAGGAAGAGCATTCAGCGAGAGGAAAGCAGCTGCCATGGCCCAAGAAAGCCCTCCAGTTTCAGCCAAGGAAAGGCAGTTGGTTCCCACCTGTGATCATTCACTGGGGCCAGCGTCACCTTCCGAGAGGCCCAAAGCATGAACGGCCACTGTCATGAAGCTCTGTCTAGGCCTGCTAATGTTCAACAGTGCACTGGAGCTGATGCGGTGCGTGGCCAATAACTGACTGCAAGGAGAAGGCAATGTGCCCCGTCTCTCCAAGGGCACCTCTGATCTCCGCAGGCCTCAGTCTGCAGACTGTGCGGGCTCCAGCTCCTAGGAAGACCCCTCGTACGCCAGGTAAGACCCCACTCACCTGGCCCAGGCTGTCCTTCTACTCTCACCTCAGGTCCTCCTGCCTGGTCCCCTCTGGCCTGGGCACACAGCCAGGCCTTGTGCTCTTAGCTCCATCACACTCCGGCTGGTTCCTGGGCCCAAATGCCTGCCCTGGCTTCTTTGCCTGTTGAATAAGCTCCTGTTCCTTCTTCAAGGCCCATTTGCATTTAATCTACGCTCTGAAGCTTTCCTGAATCCAAGATCAAGGAGCAGGTTCCTTCCGAGCACCGTGGTGAGGGAAGGACCTGTTCCACGCCCCTCTGCTGGGCCTGCAGGTGGCCGTCTCCTCCCTGTATGTCATCATCTTGTCTTCCCTCTATGCCTGTCTCTGTGCGAGTCTCTCCTTTCTATAAGGACACTAGTCATACTGGATGAGGGTTCACCCAAATGACCTTATTTTAACTCGATTTCCTCCATAAAAACCCTATCTCCAAATAAGGTCACATTCTGAGGTGCTGGAGGTTAGGACTCCAACATGTGAATTTTGAGGTGGACAAAATTCAACCCAGAACAAGGGCTTTACATGCTGCCCAGGTGCTGCTGCCCTGCAGCCAGGTTTAGGATCTTGCTGTACGCTGAGGTGACAGCAGCACTTGGAGCACGTTGCTGGGAACACGCAGGAACTGTGTCCAGCTCTGAGAACCACAGCTTGGCTCAAACAAATTAGGTTTCCTTTTTCCTGTCTCCAAGAAGTGCAGAGGTAAAAGTCCTGGCAGAAATCCGTTAGACTTTGGGACCCCTCCCAAGATTTAGTGATTTCATTTTATGTTTTGTATTTTTTTCCTCAAAGAAGGCCTTCTACTCTGTAAAAGCCACAGGCCCCACAAAACCTGGATCTGTGCAACAAAATGGGTCCAGAGGAGGTAGGACCACTTCACAGCATCCTCAGGGACCCTGTCTCTTTCTTGTTCTTCTGGGACCACCCCCAGTATGTGGCTTTGATCATTAGAGTTGGTGTATCATGATTCTGTTCCCATTTAAGCAGTCTCCCCAAAAGCCCCACCCAAACTTGTGTTTAGATCTTATTAGTCAGAACCGGGGCACATGGCTCCCCTAGCTGCAAGGGAGCCGGGGACTGGACTTGTTGCCTCCCTGAACAAAATGGTAGACAATTAGCAGTGTCTGCCACAGTGCTCCACGTCTGTGGTGTCTGGTTGGTCCCTGCTCATTCCCTGGACGACACAGAAGCCTACCTAAATGTGACCTGTAGCTGGGAACTGAAGAAAGGATAGCATTTTGCCACATAACTGAGCCTAAAATCTTGTTCACTCCCTCAGTTACTCATTGTGTATATCGTATGGAAAACACACCCAGCCTCATTTACTATAACATATAGACCTCCTGAAGGTCTATATTTGGGAGGAAGGGAATATTCTATGGGAATAGTTTCTCTATTAAGTTTATTACCCTCTACATTTCCCTCTCTCCCTCTCTCTCTCTCTCTTTCTCTACACACACACACACACACACACACACACACACACACACACACTTCTGATGACTTAGAGAGCAGAGAGTGGCTTTACTGGCTGGATGTGGCTGGACTGATCACTCTCACCTGACAGCTTTCTTGGAGCTGAGCCATCAGCAGAAAGTGCTGCAGAAATTGTGGGAAGTTAAGGTAGACCAAGGACACAGCCAGGAGGCCAGGAATGGGGCACAGCTCTGCTTTGGTGGGGAACAGATGTGGCCTGGCTGGTCCTTCAGCCTGATGCCATCTCCCCATCCCAGCTCACGGCTGGGCCAGAGCTAGGCAGGTGCCCAGCCAGGCAGCCTCAGGAAAGAGCCAGATATTATAAAAACTTTCAGTAATCTCCTCCCTGGCTGAGGCCTGAGATGAGCAGGAAGGTAAGGCACACCTGAAAAGGAGAGGGCTGAGCTAGAGGCTCACATGGAGGGCCTGTCCTCAGGCTCCTAGGCTGCCCAGTGTCCTGGGGACCCAGGACAAAAACTGTCCCACACCAGGCTGAGTCATCGTGCAACTTAGGTGGAGTCAGAAAGTCTCCCAGGAGGCGGCTAAAGGCAGAAGCAGGTACTAAAAGGGTTCTCTCTCTCCCTCCTCCTTCAGAGCTGTCTGCAAGTTGGAGAGTTTCCAGGAGGAGTGGAGCAAAGCCTTCCCCCCTGGACAGGCTGCTCTGACAAGCTATGAATTCATATGCTGAATTCCAGGGAACACCAGGGGCGCCAGCAGGGCTGAAGGGAGAAAATACCCCTTTTATGGTATTCTCGTCCTTTTACAGACAGCCAAGCTCCAGGGTGCCCACGCTGCCCATTGGTGAACAGGTGCAAGGGAGTGCAGGTGAATGCGACTCCGGAGCAAAGGGGCTCCCCTCAATGCTTAATGCAATAGCTCTTGCAGCCACCATGCGAGGTAAAACTGCCCCCTTGAAGAACATCACTGGCAAGTGTGGCTGTGACCATAAGACAACTCAAGATGGTTCTTCCTGGCTGAAAATGCCCATATTCCAGAGCCAAGGCCTCTCCTACACTCACCAGCCTGAGATGCACTTGCCTACCCACCTGGGAGGTTGTACAGCATGAAAGTTATGGCCTGGATTCAAATCCTGATTGCTGCTGTGTGATCCTGGACTCCTTGTTTGACCTCTCTGTGCCTTGGTTTCCTCATCTGTAAAACAGGAGCTACAACAGTACTGGCTTCACAGGATGTTGAGCTGATCAAAGGCAATAATGCATTTAATGTGCTTGGCATACTCCCTGGCACATGGTAGATGCTCCCAAAAAAATTAGTTGCTATTTTTATTAATACTATGTTAGAGAATTTGAGAGATGCCCTGGCTTAAGGAAAGAATTTTCTTCTATGGAAGATAGATGGCCAATTGTACAATCCTGCCAAGGAGCATCTCTCCCTGTTCCTTCTTCTAACTCGGAGGATTCTCCCAGCCCTCCTGCAAGCCTTCATTGGCACACAGCTCACACATCAACAGCTTTCAGGGTTAAGGAAATGTGAAGGTGTCTCCCAACACAAAGATCCAAAAACCTGGAAGCAAAGACTTGTTCAGCAAATGCACAGAGAAGGCATATAAATGATTTCACTTAAATATAAAGAGATTCTCAACATCCGTCATGAAGAAAAAAAAAGGCACATTTTAAATTATGTTAGACGCCGTATTTCACATTCCAGATTAGCAAGATTCAAAAAGGCTGAAGACCATGTAAATGTCCATTTAGGGCTGGTTAGTCCATTATGGGTCACACAGACCATTAAAAAGAATGAGGGAAAAAAATGTCTGAGGAATTTTCTTAACAAATCAAGTGCAAAATCCTAAGTATAATACGCTACCATCCAGGGAAAAAGGGAGGAGGAGGATGTTTACATGTGGGATTGAATGGGTATAGAATATCTCTGGAATAGTCCCCAAATCAACCAGGAGCAGTTACGGACCAGGTGGGTCTGCATACTCTTTGCTGCCTCTTGGGTTTCTCCTTTGCAAACTTTTATCTTATTGCACTGGGTGGTGAGATAAGAACAATTTAAATATGTTAACCTATGACAGCAGTAGAATAATAGAATGAGCACAGAGCTAGATTTCAAAACATGAAACCCTGGGTTTCTTTGGCCAGCAAAATAAATATGACACAACAGCCTATTCATGTACTGCAAGATCAAGTCTGTGCCAAAACTCCACTTCCTTAACGTAAAGTCTGGCAGGCAAGAAGCAGAAACCCCTCGCCTTGGGACCAGATGGAAGTTTCTACTTTAAACTCTCCCCCAGTCATTGTGAAGCCAACTTTCGAACTCACATGGGGCTGGAGGGTGACACAAGATCTCGAGTGTTTTCCAAATCCAAGCAAAATACAAGCTGGGGCACTGGGAGAGATCAAACCTTCAGATTAGTCTTGAGGATTGGCTGGCCCTGCCACACCCACAGGGACAATTGTTTTAAGTCCCCTCACTTGTTAGAAACTGTTGCTGTCATGACCACAAAGTGTTTCTCTAACTTCACTCTTAGCTGACAGAAAAAGCTCGTCATCCAACTGGCCTCTCTGCCTCAGGTCCCTCTCCCAGGCCTCTCCTACCCTGCCCGTCTGGGGGCAGGGCCCATCCAGCCTTGAGCCCAGCAGAGCCAGATGCTCATGCAGCCAGGCCTCAGGAGCCCAGGGCAGCCCCAGAACAGGGTCCCACTGCTGCTCCCCCACCCACTGCTGGGGTCACTTCCCTCCAGTGAAGTCCTGTTAAAAGAACAATTTTAGACAAAATAAATTTAACAAAGGTTTGTTTTGTTTTGTTTTGTTATTTTTGAGAATGAAGGGATTCATGAATCGGGCGGCACTCAAAACCAAAAGAGGTTTAGAGAGCTCTGCTGCAGCAGCCGCGGGCAGCATGCATTTATAAGCTGAATGCAGAAGCAAAGTAATGGAATCACTTGATTGGCTACAGTCCACCGGTTGCCTTTCTGATGGGAAGTTCTTGGCTAGAGACTGGTTGGCTGTTTCTGACTGGTTAAACGTAAGTTTCATTTTACTATTTCCGTTAGGCTTCGGTTGCCCACGTAGGAACCCAAGGCACAGGAGAGGACTCAGCCTAATGGCCTCCCAGTTAAATTTTTTTAACAGTTCCAAAAGGTGGAACTCTTGAAGCCCATAAAAGCTACGGAGGGAGAGAGAGAGAGAGAGACAGAAAAAGAGAGAGGGAGACGGAGAGAGACTCAAAGTTGGCGTGCCCCCAGGGAACAGTTTACCTTCAGGTGTGTGTGGATTTGTGGTTATCAGAAACATTTTGAACTTCAGAGCAAAGACCCAGAGATCCAGGGTCACTTTGGCTATGCCAGCGTTTCCCCCAGTGGATCATCCTGAAGGACGTTGCTTTCCTCTGACTTGGCAACTACTGGGGCTGGGGGGAGGTGGAAGAGGAGTCAATGAGGACCCCAAGGTTCCCAGCCTTCACCAAGAGAATGGGGGTGGGAAGAGGAGGCAAGAAGAAGCCACTGGTTTCCTGGGGATGGAGAGCGGGTGGGAGGTGGGACATGGGCGTGGCATTCAAATCCAGGCACGCGGGTTAAGGTACTGGGCACGTCAGGATGGTCAGGGAAGATACTCAGTAAGAATCAGAAAAATGCGAGGCAGCTGCCCAGAGGCCACCTTGACAGGCGTGGACTGAGGCCCTACAAGGGGTGGGGACGCGGCCACCTCCAGCACAGCCGCCGGGGCAGAGCAGGGCCCACGACGGGGATCCCCTCCCCAGCCTGCGTCTCCCAGCCTCTCCCACTGCCCACCTCTCCCTGCCTTCCCTCCACTGGAGAACCCCAAAATAAAGAGCAGGAGGAAGGAGCAGAGAAACCAGAGCCTGAATCCTGCACAGCCCCTGGCCAACCTCTCTGAGCCTCAGTTTCTGCACCCATGATATGGGCATAAAAACATCCTCCCCCAGAGAGTATGAGGTTTAAACCAGTTGATGTATTTTAAAGCATAGTGTCCAGGACTTAATAATGGATTAACAGCTTAACAAAGATTTCCTTACTATTGAATGATCAATCACTGCATAGTGGTTAAGAAGGAAGACCCTAGAGCCAGACAGTGGGCTCAAATCCTCTTGTGGTTAAATCTCAGTTTTCACCACTCTGTGCCTCAGTTTCCACATCTGTGAAATGGAGTCGTCATGAGGATTAAATGAGCCAATGCGTGACAAGCCCACAGAGTACAAGTGCTACCTAAGCGTTAGGTAGAGTTACTGAGCCATGTGCTCCCACTCCAGAGAGTGAAGTCAGACAAGGGCTTTAGCGAGAAGAACCCCCCAGCTGTCTGTGTGGCCACCCTCCACCTCCGGAGCGTGAAAGGCGGTATGGCCTCCCTCTCTCTCCCACCAGTTCTTAAGCGAAGTTGGGCTGGTTGGACAAAGGCCCTACTTTTTTTCCACTTCCTCTTCCTGGGAACATCCCACTGCCTCCTCGCCCCATGGGGATGTGCCTGCACCCTCCAGCTGCCTGTGTCCCCCGGACTGGGCAGCAACCTGAGGACAAGGTCTGTGGTGACCAGCCAGAGAAAGTCCCCGCTGCAGGTGTGCCCTCGGCACCTCCCGGTCAGGGAATCCTGGCCATCCTGCTCTTGGGGGGCTTGCGGTCCAAACCAGGAGCCTTTGAGGGGGGGAAATAAACACACCAACCTTTATCCCCAAAACACAGCCACGCCACGTGACAACCAGTCAGCCCAGATCAGAGGCCGAAATTCAGGACACAGCGTCAGAACAGGTGCCTGGCCATCGGTGGGGCAGGACTCACAGGAGGTAGCCCAGGCTGGGCTGGGAGAGGGAAGGATCTCATCACCTACCAACCAACAGGCAGAGAAGAGAAAGACAGTGAAAACGGCTCAGCGTGGAGAAGACAGGCGGGGCCGCCGAGGCATCCACATGCACTGCTCTCCAGGAGCGCAGAGTTACCCTGACAACCCCACAGGACAGCAGAGGTGACACGGGGGGGAACTCTGGACATCGGCACTTGTTTCCTGGAGCAAAAAAACTCCCAAACACTGAAGCCGAATCTGAGTGAGCTGGAGAGGAGGGTGTCCCGCTGATGAGGAAACAGCTCCCTGATCCCTGGCCGCTGCCTCTGGAATTCCTGGGCTCCTCTTCTTGCGGGTAGGGGGCTCATCCAGAAACACTGTGACAAATCAGCCCGAAACCCCGAGGCATTCCAGCCAGATCTAATCCACACGGCGTGTCTGCTCCGCAGCTGAGCCGCGGCGCGCCAGGCGAGGGATTTAATTACCGGTGTCACGATGCGCCATCGTGGTCTGCTGCCCCTCTGGAGAGGCCCAACTCCAAAGGCTGGGATTTGGGGCAGAGAAATAAATTAGGATCCAGAGTCTTGGTTAGGTAAAGGCGGTCAGGCTAGCACTGTAAACGCACCCCCTGCAGGCTGGCCACATAAAAAGAAGATATTTCACAGGCTTTTCAGAGCCTTCTGAAGATGACAGCCTCATGTGTCTGGAGCACGAAGAAGGATGACAGACTGTTTTGCTGCAGCCCAAGAGCTTCATTTCCATATTTACCACAAGGCCGGTTGCTCTGGGTCTCCAAGTGCCTGGCTACAACCCCTTCTCCCCGCAGTGGTCCCCACGCAGCCCCTCTGCCCCGCTCACTAGCTGCTCTGTTGTGCACACTGGCCCACCTGTCCTGCCTCTGAGCCTCTGCTGCTGCTGTTCCCTCCACCTGGGGGTCCCTTCCCCACCCCCAGAGACACCCACGATTCCCCAGTTAAAGCCTTCCTGGGTTTCGGGAGAACTGGACGAAATAGCATACGGAACTTGCCCAGCGGGGGACTGATCTGGCGGATTCCTGAAAGGCCAGGCTGGGGGGCCGTGGAGTCTCGGGCTGAGTGTGCTGAGATTTATGAGAAAGTAACATCAGGGCTCCTAAGGAAGCAGCTTCCAACGTCCCGGCTCCAGAGCAGGAAAGAGAACCCCAGTCGAGGGAAAAGGGCGCAGGGGTGCCCAGCGAGGGGTCAACCTTGGAGGCTGACAGCGGGCTCCTTGCGGGCGTCAGCTGGCGTCCACGCTCTCCAGTGCAGGGACACACAGCGCGGCTGAAGGAGCAGCTGCAGTACCCTGGCCTCTTAAACAATGGCGTCTTCAAAAATTTTTTATTTTGAAATAATTATAGATTCACAGGAAGTTGCAAAACTAATGCAGAGAGGCCCTGTGTACCCTTCATCCAGTTTCTCCCCTACCCACGACGGTTACATCTCACTAAAGCACAACATTGAAATCAGGAAGCAGACACTGGGAGAGTCCACAGACCTTATTGATTTAAACAATGGCATTTGAGCACCTGAAAGTGCTCCCAAACACGGTATCACCGGGAATTCCAGCTCCGCTCTCCAGAATGGTCTGACACAGTGATCAGGGCCCCAGCTGTTCAGAGAGGCTGCGCCTCCCCCTGCCATCTACCTCTGACAAGAGCCGCTCAGGCAGGTGGGAAGAGACAATTCACAGGGAAGCCAAGGAGAGCAGGGGACAGAGGAGCAGAACGAGAGCCCCAGACAGAGCCAGGCAGCAGGGTCTGCCTGCCTCGCCCCGTCCTTTGGCGGACTGTCTGGGCTTTATACAAAAATAACAAGCAGGGGACATGAAAGTGGGGTTGTTTAGTCTCATCACCGCTCCTTAGGAAATGTCCCTGGAGTATGTGCCATTGCCTTTAGAAGGGCCTGTGCCCCAGTTTTCTCATCTGTAAAATGGGCCCATAACCAGAACCTACCTGACAGAGTTATTAGGGAGCATTCAGTGAGGTGACATTTGTAAAGAGGTTGGAACATGCTTGGCATACAATAAACCTACATCCGTGTTTGATAAATTAATACTCGAAATAAAATAAAATAACTGTAAATGATTTCACAGGAAAGCAAAGCTGGTCCCAAGGTTTTTCCAAGTGCCTGGAGTGCATGCAGCCTTTGAGAAGCATGGAGGTCTTTAATTTGTATGGGGGATGCTTTTTGCATGCAAAATCAATTTGATATGCAAATAAACTGGAGTTGATTGAGGACTGTTAACCACTGCAGCTTTGAATAGCGGTTGTGTTTGAGAACAGCCGTCACCCACCCCCACCCCCCCACCCCCCCCCCACCCCCCCCCACCCCCCCCACCCCCGCCACCAGGGCCTTGTTTTTCTCCACATCCCAGCCCTCCTCCTTGTGGGTTTAGTGACACCTAACCCCGCCAGGTCTCTAAAGTAACCGCAGGTATATCCGCAAGGCTGGGGCTAGATTTGGATGGTTGTTCAACACTCCCTCGTTTCACTGTTAGAAATTCTGCAGGCCTGAAAAGAACACTGGCAGAGCGTTATTGGGGAACGTGTAACTGTGAAATGAGGAACCCTTTCAGTGACCATCTCGGGACAACCTGCCAGAACTCTGTCCCCAGGCAGGAGGATGGCTAAGACTTGCTGGAAGCTCTGAGGCCGGGTCACCCCCTCAGCTGGGCTACACTCGCCCTGGGGCCATTCAGGAAAAGCTGGAAATCTTTTTCTCCCCAAACCACCACTGCTGGGACAGAGAAACGGGAGGTTAAACAGATTATGGGCTCAACAGCCAGGAGCGACTCATAGCCTATTCAAGGGGACATAAGGCCCAAGGATTTTGTACTTTATTATGGAGGTTGGAAAGAAAAGCTGAGATTTGTGTGTGTGTGTGTGTGTGTGTGTGTGTGTGTGTGTGTTAAAATGTATATAACATAAACTTTAGCATTTGAAGCATTTTTGGCTGTACATTTCAGTGGCATTAAGTACATTTATAATGCTGTGCAACCACCACCCTATCTATTCCCAAATTCTTTTCATCACCCCAAACAGAAACTCTGTACCCAGTAAGCAGTGTCTCTCCAGTCCTCCCTCCCACTTGCCTCCTGGAAAACCCTGATCTGCTTCCCGTAGAGACAGAAATTTTGTCTACACTGGGTGTTTCATATAAGTGGAATCTTACAATATTTGTCATTTTATATCTGGCTTATTTCACATAGCAAATTTTCAGGATTCACCTCTGTTGTACCACGTATCAGAATTTCTTTCCTTTTTAAGGCTAATATTCCACACATGGCTGTGCCGCAGCGTGTTCAGCTGCTCATCCCCTGATGAACACCTGGGCTGTTTCCACCCTTGGCTATTGCGAACGGTGCCGCTATGCACACTGGTGCACCAGGTGTGTCTGAGTCCCAGCTTTCAATTCTTTGGGGTATATAACAGGTCTGTCCAAAAGTATCCAGCCATAATTCTCATAATGTTTCATATTGCATGGCTGGACACTTTCCAGACAGACCTCGTATACCTGCGAGTGAAGTTGCTGGGTCACGTGGTAACAGCTGTGCTTTTGCTTTGCTTTCTTGGCTAAGGCCGGGTCTAGCTCACCTAACAGGAGCCACGTGGGCCACACGTCCTACTGGCTGTGCTTGCGGAGCCATTGTTGTAGTAAATGGCACCTACCTTCTGCTTTGACCACAGGATGAAGGAGAAAAGTGAACAAGGTGAGGCAGGAAATGAGGGTGTACATCTTCCACGTGGGCCTCGGGCACAGAGGTGGGGTCAGAAGCAGGGTCCTCTGCCAGAGATCGAAAGGGTAGGCACGAGTACTCCTTAGAGGTTACTAACACTTGTTTTAAAATGGTCATTATCTTGCCAGCGCCATCTGGCTTTGTTTCACTTATTGAAACGCCACTCGTTCGTGTGCCACTTCACGATTTAGGCTGAGGGGGTTGGTCTCGATCTGTCACTGAGCACACCTGGCGCTTCTTGGATAGGACAGTCCTTCCAGGTGTCTGGGGATAATGACGTTGCCTTCACTTGCACTAAATGAGTTCATTGATTAGAAGCACCTAGAACACAGCCTGCACGTAAGTGCTTGATGAATGTTCTCATGGGGGAGATGACTATTACTGAAGGGACACAAAGAGAAGCCAGGCCCCTGTTTTCCTGGAGCTCACAGCCTAGGTTTCTGGCCCAGAGTTGAGGAATGTTTCAGGAATCACCGGAGATGCAGCATTTGAGCTGGATCTGGAAAATGGGTGGGATTCCAGGGGGCTTAGATGGACATGAAGCCCAGCCACAGGGAGTGGTGAAGGAGCCTTGGGGTTGGGGGTGATACATGTGTCAGAGTGCCTGGGGGCGTGACTGATGGGCAGACTCCCTGGGCCCCTCCCCAGAGGGTCCCATTTAGGTGCAGAGTGGGGCCAGGAGGCTCCAATTGTAACCAGCTCTTCAGGGGCCTGGTGCAGGTGGTTCTCGGAGATGGTTTAGGGGGTTGCCAGATTGGAGGGGAGAGAATCAGGAGGAATCAAGTTCAGATGAGTGAAGACCTCATAAGGTCTTGAACCTGAGTGAAGGTGGGAATAGGAACAGAAATGCAAGGAAGACAAAATACCCTCAACTCCAGAGCTTGGGATAATTATTCAGCCATAAAAAGGAATTCCTATTTGATACATGCTACAACACAGATAAACCTCGTAAACTTATGCTAAGTGAAAGAAGCTGATCACAAAAGGCCACATATTGTACAATTCCATTAATATGAAATATCCAGAACAGGGAAATCGTAGAGAAAAAGCTGATTAGTGGTTACCAGGGGCTCAGGGGAAAGCAAAATGGGGTGTGACCGGTTAATGGGTGGGTACTGTGTTTCAGGATTAATAAAAATATTCTGGAAGTAGACAGTGGTGATGGTTGCACAACATTGTGACTATACTAAATGTCACTGAATTGTTCGATTTAAAATGGTTAAAATGGTAAATTTTATAGTATGTGTATTTTTCCACAATTAAAAACATGGTAGCTGAGCATATACTCATACGGATTCCCTTTACAATGAGTAAAAGCTGACTTTTCCTCCATTCCACCATCGAAAATGCAGTTGGGGGTCCCAACCAAACAGTGCTGCAGTGTGTTTTAAATGTATTATTTCAAAAGTGGTTTCTCAGGACCTCTGCAACAGACTTTTCCTGCAAAAAAAAAAAAAAAAAAAAATTCAAGAGAAATAATGCCCCGGGTGTGAAAGGTACACCGAATGCATCACAATGCACACATGAGATGTGCACAATCTCTCAGCCCTGGCACACGGAGCTGTCGAGAGGGAGGTCCAGCATCAAAGCCATTTCCCTCTCGTGTTTTCACTGGCACGAGAGAGCAGGAGGTGGAGAGGAATAAGAGCAGGCTTCGGGGCCTTTCCGAGCAGAGCCAGCACTCTGGTTAGCAGCGAAGAGGGGAAGAGATCCTGGGCGACGGAGGCCAGCCCGGAAGCCTCCAGGATGTGGCTCTCGGAGCTTGGGCTTGCCACCAGCCCACCAGCCTCAGGGGCTAACGCTCCCACTTCTTTGAAGGGAGCAGAGTAGAGGAATCCATCCCAAACCAAGATGCAACCCAGCATCTTACAACCCAGCAAGAGGAAACCCAACTAACAGCCTGGCCCTCCCTCTGCCCCAGCCCTCATGGCAGATTCTCAACTGCCCAAGGAGCCGGCCAAGACAAACAGCTCAGGGGGCTTTCAAAGCAGCCTCTAAAAGCCATGTGCACAAAGCGCCGGGTTCCCGTGCCCACCTGAAGGTGTGAGAGCTCTACCCGCCACCTGGGGAGATGCTGCTCTCCCACACCCCCACGCGCAGAGGTGGGCTTCTTCAGGAAGGAATGCGGCCAGAAATATTAGTTTAGCTGCGGGCCTCGAGGGGCAAGAATGCTAGAAAGCTCAGTGGATAGAAAGGATCTGTGTGTTTTCTTTTTCTTTCCCCACTGTAGGATACAAGCTCTGATGAAAGGGTGGACTTTGATCCCGCTCTCACTCAGCCATGCCTGGGGAAGGAAAAGCCAAGGAGATCTACGAGAGCCAGAAAAGCCAGGGGCCGCCATGGACCATGCAGAGTCAGCACAAAGCGGTCTCCTCTGGATGTGGAAAGAAACTGTTACGTGCGACTTACTGAGCCCTCTCAGAAGGTTACCTGTTAAGAACTGCCATGCCTGAACGTTCTGCTTTGGCCCCAGAAACCCAGAGGAACCCTGGCTATGCATTCTTCATTTCAGAGGTTCTCAAACACTGCGGAAATGGCTTGGTTTGACCCAAATTCATTCATTCAGGGTCCGTGGAGTATGTTCTCTGTGTGTAGAACTGGGGGCCCAAACCCAGAACCACACTCAGTTCCCATGAACAGAAGACACTAAATAAATGTCTGTTGAACACAGTAATGAAGGAATGAAACTTTACCTTCAAGAAATTCATGATCCCTTTTGGATGGCCAAACATACACTTGAAAGGTAAATGATATGAAATGAATAAAATCATGACACGGAGTTTATGGTGAAGACTCAAAGCATGTATAGGTAGTGTACGCTTGTGAAAGAGAGTGATGCTGTTAGCTGATGGAAGAAAAGCGTAATGAGAGAGCTTAACCCTAAAGGAGTTGCAATGTGGGGATGGGATGACGGAAGGCACATGAGGATGAAGACAAGCATGGCATGTTGGGGAGATAACGATGGACCAGTCTGGAGTAGCAGGTGTGAAGAATGTGCGAGATGAAATTAGGGAGATGGGAGGGCAAGAGTGCACATCTCCTGCAGGCAGGGCAAACACGAGAGGCTGTTAGACACTACAAGACATGAAAATAGGCTTCGGCTGGATTACGCTAATGCAATACACGAGATGGGCTGGACGAAGAAAGAAATGGAAGGGAGGAAACCACTCAGGGTGATGGTGGTGACTTCTTGGCAAGTCCCAGACTCCAGTGAGAATCCATTCAGAGCTGTAAGCCCTCTCCCCACCAACATAAATCTATGCACAAGCAAAACTGTGCCTATGATCTCATGGGGTGGTTTGCAGCCCTAAAACCCATTCCAGGACTTTCTAGCATACAGGTTCCCCTCTTTTGGGAGAACTACCCTTTTCTGAATGCCTATGTGATCCAAGTTGGATTCTTTAGAGGGGGTTTTGAGAATGATTTTACAGTAGGATTTATCTGAGGGTTGAAAGGGGAGGAGCAGATACTAAGGCTTTTTGCACTGTGTGGATCAAAGCATGGGGAGCTCCAAGAACAACTCACACGGGCCCAGTGCCTGCCGGCCAGGGTGGGACATGAACAGAAACATCACGGCTCAAAACAGAAGATGCTAAGGGCACTTTTGCCACAAAGCCTGCAACACAGAACTGAGCAGGGCACTTTCTGGGCAGGACTGGGTAGAAACATACAACGTTAGAAAACAGGAAGACATGATAAGCGTTACGCATGTTAAAAGGTAAAACTATTGAACATGTTGTCTTTTTGTTATTAAATCAATGCCATTCTAGGTAAATACTTTTTCTCAAATGCGATACATACTTTTTTTTGGAGAGTTTTTTTTTTTTCCTGAATAGCCCAGAAATCTCTGTGGAAGTTTGGTTATTGTCTAACATGTACGCCCACGTTATTCATGGCGTTAGGGAGAATAGTGTGGTGCATGGTGTGCCCAGACATTAATCAGTACATAAGGACTTACTCTAAAAAGAAGAATGAAAGAGTTTAAAGTTACCCAGTTCATATATAAGCCCACAAAAAAACGGGTAAGAAAAGAGCAATAAACTAGAATTACACATGCACAGACATACACAGGAAGAGCAGATGGATTGATTGCCCACTTGCTTTTTCATTGCATTTTCCTTTTCCTTCTGATTCAGAGGCATGGGGGTATATCATCTCATGGGGAAAAAGTAACTCATACAGGGGTTCAATCGATCATCGAGAATTTATTGTAGTTTCATCTGCTACAAAAGCCTGTGAGGGTCTCATCCCTCCTGGACTTCTAGAAAAGGAGGCTCTGACCAGCTGTCCATCACGTCTTAGGAAACCCAGGCAGCACTTCAAGAGGACGCCATAAAGATAGCATTTAAGAGAAAGCCCCTTTACCTAGAGGATGCACAAAATAGGTTCCAGCAGCTGGTTTCATGGCAGACCCAGCTGGTTTTTTATACAATGCTTCAGCCAGCAAAGCCTCGCATCAGAGATGGGCAGGCAACCTTTGAGGTTGGCTGTGTTTCTTTGGGTGGCTTCGATTTTCCTGGGTGACCGATTTTCCCATATCCAATCTTCTCGTTCTAACTTGGCCTCCACCAAGCCAGCGACTCAGGCTCTACCTTGTTGCTCATTAACTAGGAGGAATGCCTACGGGGCTTTTAGGTGCTTTCAAGAACGTTACCATTGTAATGAGCTGATTTATGGTCCTGCTTTTATAGCTCCAACTTGGTTCAATTTGCCCAAAGAATCAGAGGTCGTGCTCCTGTACAATGCACTGATTAATCATGGATCCCAACGAGGAACAAAGGAATGGGAAACCATGAGGGTTTCTTCCTTCTCTCCGAGCCCCAGAGTCCAGGATAAAACCTGGGTAATGAAACTGAATTCTGTAGAGGCAGTCACCCTATGGAGAGCCTTTTTCCTTAGTGCGCATCTCTGCCCAGGCTGGGAGCTGAGGACTTTGTTGACGGTGTGTGCAAATGCAATTCTTCTACATGAGAGCATCACTAAAAGATCTTAGGGAGAGGCGTGGGTGATAATGTAGAAATCCACACCCCAAGGCAACTGAGTAACGCAATGGACAGCTAGATAGCATCTAGTTATTACTAGAATGGTGACAATTCAATACATTCTTCCAGAAAATAATAAAACATGCTCCTCACCAATGCGAGAAAGTCACTGTCACTTGCACAATCAATATTTTCTTCTCACACTGCTTGATTCCCAACACCTTGTCTGTTAAATTTCTCTGCATTTGCAAAGGGAGAAATAAACACGACTTGGTTCTCAGAAGGGAGAGGAGCAAATCCTCTTACGAGCTGCGCAGGTTTCTTCTGGGTTAAAATAGAAAGTCTAAGCGTAGAAACCAAGTGAGAATCAAGTCTGAATGGCTGCCTGTGTCTGCATGGGCTTTGCTGGCTTTGCATAGGAGACATTTACGCTGAGCTGATCTTGCGCCCGCTGCTGCTTTTGCTGTTTTTTCCACAACTGAAAGGGCTTTTGGATCTTTCAAAGGCATTTTTAAGGAGTCTTACTTAAACACCAACCAAGGGAGCTGAGATGACAAATGCTTCTACTTCTTCCTATTATTAACCATCAAGATTTTAAACCTTTGTATTTGTGAGAGTGTGGGCCATTTTCTACCTTTATGTATTAGTGTTATTAGAAATGAACTCTTTCCCTTTTGCTTTTTAACTTTTAAATTTTTATAAATTTTTTAAATTAAAAAAAAAATTTTTTTAAGCACAGCATCAATCCCAACCTTGGACCCTAAAGGCAAAGTGGTCCCACACACAAGACTAAGTCTCCCATGACCACGCCTTCCTCCTCCCCCACTTTCCTACAGTGGCACACTGGGGACAGCACTGTTTGTTACAGCCTTTAACTCCAGGTACGAAAATCTTGAACAACTGCCCTTGCAGGTGAGTCTAAAAACTGCCCGAGCTTGCCACATGTGGCAGGGGAAACCAGCGCGCTGCCAGCTTCCTCCTGGAGGGCATTAAATTGCAGCGATGAGGACAAAGGAGGCTTTGCTCGGAGTGCAGACCCCAGTGCGCTTATGTTATGTTATATGCCATGGACCCCTTACTATTTTTGATTTTTAAAATAAATAGCCCTGAGGGAAAAGCTGGCTTTACATCAACACACAGAAATTTAATTTTAACTTCCATGAATACAGCTATTAACAAGCAGTCCCTTTCGGGCAGGAAGGGCTCCTACCAGCAGAGACCTTGCCTATGACTTCAGCTCATGCGTTTCCAGAACAGTCCACTGTGTGTGTCTGAGTGCATGTGTTTTTTAAAAAGAAAACAAAACTGCACAACATAGTGCTTTTTGTTTCTCTGTCTCTCTCTCCCTCATTTGAAAAATTCTTTCCAGCTTACTTAGGAAGTCCTATCACCTTAAACAAGGGAACTGCTAGACCAGAAACTTCCAGTGCTCCAGAATGGAAAAGCGTATTGGCGACCAACTTTGTGGGGGACATTCCAAGACCACTGCACTGAACACAGACTTCTGATTAGCGAGTGGCGGCCATGAGGGCAGATCGCAAAACGATGCTGCCACCAGTGGCGCCGTGCCCGCAGCCCATCGCAGAGCGTGGCGGCGGCGCCCATCCACATGAAATGATTACTCAGAGGGGCGTTTGGGTGGAAGAGCAGTTAATCAGGCCAAGATGAGGGGACTCGGCAGCGTCAGGAGCTTGCATGTCAGACAGGGCCCACAGCGTGTTCAAGGAAGCTGGCACAGCGGAGAGACCTTCCTCCTCAACGACAGTTGTCGGCAGCGTTCCCTCACTTTCAATTTTTAAAAAAGTTCCTGAGCGGCAGAAAGGAAATCTCTCTGTATGTCTCTGATTCATTTCTACTTTGCAAAAATACTGTTTTTGTACAAAGGGCTGATCTCTTGTGCTGTGTCCCCCCCACCCCACTATCAACTCCACTATCGAGGGTCCAAGGTTTAGTTCAAACCTATGAAAGAATGTACCTCGAGTGGATTTGAAATCTCCCTCAACCAACAAAGTCTTTGCTGTGTGATCTCTGGATGTGATCAACACGTTGGCCCGGTAGGGCAAAAGAGGCCCCCGTGGCTCACACAACGCAAACCACCTTCTCTTCCCCACCTCCAGCCATGACAGCAGAAAGACTTAGTTGGCTAAGCCGAGAAGTAGGAGTGTCATCACCATTCATTCCAGTTTGTGGCCTTTCTTTACGAGCTTGGGCAAGTTAATTGACATCTTTGAGTCCTGATTAAACTTCTCTGCAAAATAGAGACTTTAGAACTTTCTGTCACAAGCTGAGAATGATATGATTACAATGTAAAATAACATTTCCTTGTAAATGGAAACTTGTGAGAGTAATTTCTTTGTTCCCAAGACTACCCTGCTCCAACCTGCCTCCCCTTAGCAGAAAGCCCCAATCCTGCCTCTCAGGATCAAAAAGAACTTCCTTTTTCCTTCTTCCCTTCTGTCTCCATCCTTTGAAGCTAGGGACACTTTAGTTGTTTTCACTAACTCATCTACTGATGTCTAATTTATAACCACACCAGCACTACCCCTGGCATGGCCATAACATGACTGTAAGAAATGGTTATCTAAGCTAGAGTGCATAACACAAAGACCCTCTGCCTCAGTTTCCCATTCTGTAAGGATGTGTATAACTCAATTTTTTGTGTGCATACAGATGGAGCCATTTCTATAGTGGTTCTGCATTCCTTGGAAGGTGCTAGGCTCTTATTTATTTTTAAATTTTTTATTACATGTGTCATTTCAGAAAAGGAGTAGGAATAATGAGAACAATAGAAGCTGGGGGTGAAATTATAAGGAAAATGACAGCAATTCCTGCATACCCAGATCATTACTCTGGAAAAGTAGCTGAGGACAAGATTTAAGATGATGAAGCTTTTTAAGTCTCCTAAGTGCAACTCTTTGAAATTCACTATCTTTCAAAAACATCGTAATGATCTTACAATTATGACTTCAAACAGTCTTAATGAAACCCGCAGAGAAAGGCATGCACAACTTAGTGGTGAGGAGAAGAGATTCATTTAGGAAATTAATAGAAAGTAGACGAGTCCTTACATGTAGCCATCCTGCCATCCTGTTGGGACAATAATTTATTACATTGTTGAAGGCTTTTATAAAATTAGATACCTCAGTAGCAAGAAAAATGAAACTCTGTCTCATTTATCGGAAGGATCAGTAGCAACTGAAATAACTATCTTGGGAGAGGATTAAATTCTAACCTTTCCAAAAAAATGTCATTTAAATGAAAAAGCCCATCTAAGATGCTGCTTCGTGCCGGAGCCTGAGTCTGCCTCACAGATGTGGGCTGGTGATCGGCACTCTGCTGGCCTGTCCCTGCAGATCCTAACGAGATGATGTCTTCCTTTTCCACCTGCTTGTCTCACGTCCAGGCCGGATGACAGCTAATAGCCAGCAGCTCAGAGCAGGGAGCAGCCTAGCTGGCTCGAACTAGTTTAAAATGACACAAGTAGCTTCCTTATCACACATTTTGATAGGTTCGCGGCTCCCATAACAGATACCCAGGGAAAAATATCTTTGGTATAATTTTAAATGCTTAACTCCCCCCTTAAGGAGCCTTATCTACCATCTCAATCTAATTAAATTCCAAAGAAGACTTCTGCTCTGATCCCCCCCACCCTCCACCAGACCACTGAGCACTGGGTGACGCTAGCTCGCTGTAATTTGGTTCATGTGCTGGTCTTGCCTAGACTAGCAGATCTGTACTGTCTGAAATTCTTTGATGGTTGATATTCTTTCTTCTTGCTCAAAAGAACCTTTGCTGAAGTAGTCGCCTTTCACATCTCTCTGCGTGCAGGGCGTGCTTGACAGTGAGCACAGCCTGGAACACGTCTGGACGGCTCCCCCATTAATGGGCTTTGTGCCTTTTCTCATAAAATGTCCTGGAAGCCTTCTTCTCTGCTTCCTCCTTGCTCTATGGGTGAGAAACGACCATGCAGAAGCCCAAATCCTGGAACTGCAGACACCAAAGAACTGGGGCTTTTCCAGGAAAATTAGCTAGAAGAGACCTTAGAGGCAGCTCAGGCAGGCCTCTCATTTTGTGAGTGAGAAAACGGAGAAACGGAGAGCTCTTGAAACTACCCCATCAAATTGTGTCACTCCCCCGCCTGGAACCCTTTGGTGGCCTCTCATCCCACTTGACATTCATGGTGGAATCAATGCTCCCTGGACAACCTCGACCCTCGGCAGTGAGAAGCCCAACCTGGCTGTGTGGAGAGACCCCATGGAAGAGAACTAAGGCTGGGGCCAACAGCCAATGACAGCTGGCCAGCTGAGCAAGCGCGTCTTAGAAGTGCTTCCTCCAGCCTGGGTTCAGCTGCCCCAGTCAAGCCACGTGGAGCCAAGATAAGCTGTCTCCACTCAAACCGCAGAATCCTCTACCCAAATTGCAGATTCATGAGCAAATAAATGGTTGTTTTCAGCCACCCTGTTTGAGGGTGGTTTGCTACACAGCAATAGATGACCAACATCCTCTCTGAAAGGACCTTATTCTTACATTTGTCTAGAGTCTGCTGCCCCCTGCCCCATTCCCTCAATTAGGACAGAAACTCCACGAATGTATTGATCTTCTTCATCATGGGGGCTCCAGTACTCACCACAGTGCTTGGCCCCCAGTATGTGCTCGATAAATATCTGTTATAAGAATAAATAAATGAGAAAATTCATAGGAGTTTTGATCATTTAGCCCCAGAAGCCCAGTGTCCTGCTCCTAATCTTCACCCTATCTGTTACACCGAGGCACCACTGCTATGCTTCTTTCTCCCTCATATGTCATCCTTGGTCCTTTGTAAGGATTCAAGTCCCAGACTCTGCCTGGTTTACTGGAGAATATGTCCTTAATTCCCAGGGAAACATGCTCAAGGCCAAACACATCTCTAGCTAATCAATCAAAGATCTGATTACCTGTGGGTACTCACAGTAATTATTATGGACATTTATTGAGCATGTCTATGGGCCAAACCCTGGGTATGTATTAACTCATTTAATCCTTTTTGTAACCCTATGGGACAGGTACTATTACTTTCACGAAGGGAGACACTGAAGCCAGGAGAGATTCAGTAATTTGCCCAGTCACTGGCCTAGAGCCTGGCACACCTGGGCTCTGAGGCAGGGCAGCATGCCCGGCAGGGAGCGGGAAGAGGACCCTTCCCCCTCCAGCCTTGGAGACTGAGTCCTCCTTTGCTGGTTTGATCAGCACTGACTACAGCTGCGCATCTCTCTCTGGTCTTGCTCATTAAGCAAACGAGATGGCCCCCAAGGGGTGGAGGATGATGTTATCACGGGGCTGCTAGAGTGGGGACAGTCCTGTTCTCAAAGGCTAGGAAGGTAACAGAGCAAATATCTCACCTTCTGCTGCAGCTACAAGTATCCAGCAGAAATGCAGCCCCACTGTGAAGGCATCATTGCCTTTTGGCAGAAGCCAGTGTCTGGCTGAGGGGAAATGTCTTAGATCCCACACAGGGAAACTCGCCATTTGAGATGGAGTCCCAGCCCAGGTGACAGCTGAACAGCTCCCCTCCGAGGGGCCTGGTCTGCTGTCGACCACTCTACATGCAGTTCGGTGCTGCCACGCTCTCCCAGGCACCCGTGTGACCTGGGCATTGTGCTGGGTGAGACCTTGCTCTCGACCGTCGGAAAAAGGTTCTGAGAATAACGGCGGCCAGAATAACGGCGGCACCCAAGTCCTTGCAGGCTGGATGAATTTATTTCCAAGGAATCTGAAAAAGCTGTAGGTCCCTACACTGAGAAAGCAAAGAAAATTTTCCTTCTCTGTCTGGTTGACCTGGTCTCAGGCAGAAACCCTGCTGAAGGGCACCGTGCTTCGCTTCGGAGCCCTGTGGCCCTTGGGACTTAGCGTCTTCTAACAGATGTGGGACAGCAGAGGCAGCCACCTGGCCTGGCCCAAGCAGAGCTTCCCAGGCTTGTTCGTACCAACCTGGGTGCCTTTATCTTTCCCGGCGTGTGGTTCCTACCCATCCTAGGGCCCACCTTCTCTCTCTGCAGCCAGCTTCCTGGGAGTGGTAGGAACCACACGCCAGGACGGAGAACGGGAGTGGGGAGCAGCGCTTCCCTCTGGGCTTCAGGTCATAGCGAGGTCCCCACAATCAAAGGACGACAGACAGACGCCCTGGTGTGCTCTGGGTGGGGAACAGCACCACGTCAGGAGCGGACCTGTCCCGGGTGCGTGCCACGCGAGGGCAGGGCGAAGGGAAGCGGGCTGGGCGGACGGGGCTGCTCACACACGCCCTGGTGCGGTGGCCCAGGCAGGCGGTTGCGGAACGTCACGAGAAACACCCGCAATCCCTGATAAATGTGAGTAAACAGCAAGCGGTGCCGGAAAGAAAAACCCGGCTTCCCCAGCACAAGTTCCCCTTTAAAAATGGTTCAGTGTCCTTAATTAGCATTTTAAATCACAAACAAAAGGAAGGCAGTAACTATCCTTGTCTATTCCTTAATGTCACACTTATAAACACACCATCCTGAGCCACTGACAAGCACCGCCAGGTGCTCCAGACAGACAGTAGGACCTTCCTCTTTATCGCTTCCAAGCGGGGCTGAAAAAAACGGTGAAAGTTTGAAATCTTTTACAGATTTGAAAAGTGAGAAGACACTTTTACCCCGAGCCTTGTTATTTTTAGCCCAGCAGAGAGCTTCGATTCCCAGGTTCCAGAAATCATCGGAACTGGGCTGCGGTCCTGGCTGTCACTGCCCAGCCGGGTGACTCAAGGGAGCTTCTTGGCCTCCCTCACCGGCAGGCTCCTTTTCTACCAAATGTGGACAATCGTGTGGATGACGCCGAGGGCATCCCACAGAGCCGGCACAGAGGCCCCGGTGTTTGTTATCTTTGTAATCATTCTGCCTCCAGCAGGTTGAGGGTGACCCAGGGTCTCAGGACAAAGAACAGTTGCGTTCACTGAATTCCCTGGAGCAGGCTTGAAGTTTCACCTTTGAGGTTGGCATTACTGTGCATTTTTTATCCAAGAGGAAACTGAGGTTGAAACAGTGGGGAGGACTTGCCCAAGGCCACACTGCGAGGGAGTGGCTGCAGGGTGTGCTAGGCAGAGTGGACATGTTCCGATTGCTACTCCACAGGACAGGGTCCCCGGTGGGGCAGACCTGCCAAGGGGGAGTGGAGGGCAGAGGACAGCCACTTTAAAATACATTTCCAATCCTCAAAGTTGTTCCTGCTGAGTAAGTGAAAATGGATAAAGTAGTAATATTTTTGTTAATTTCAAGTTTTAATTGAACCAACTCTAGTATGGCTATAATTTACAGATAAATTTCAGGAAAATGTTTCTGTTTCCTTAAGAATGGTATTCAGACTACCTTTTTGTTCCTGTTTTTTAAAGTAGAACTTCTGATTTTTAGCAGGACACCAAGTTATTCAGAATGGAAACTACGTCTCCCTAATTCCTTTGCAACCAGGTATAGCTATAAACTAACTTCTGCCAATAAGATGTAAGAGGAAGTATAGTGTGCTGTTTTCCCCTTTGACTGATAGGTGACTGAGATGGCTGGAGCTTGAGCAGCCACTTTGTACTGTGAGGTGCAAGCTAAGATTGGCAGAAGGAGCCTAGACTGCCTATAACCTTGGACATTTAAGGAGAGGAAAGTAAACTCCTCTCTCATAGAAACCCATGTTATTTTGGGTTTGCTGTCACTCAAAGCCAAATCTAATCCTGTCTCATCTCTCCACATATTCCTGATAGGACCATCTCCAGCCACCATGACTTCTCTCCCCCTATGTGACTGGTGTTCTTGCTTTCTGACTTTATGTTTTTAAATCTCCCTTTACTGAATATATGTTTATATTTCAAGATGCCAAGCTCTGGAAACAGTATATAGATGATAAATCCACATGGCAGTAATAAAATCCATTAACCTGAGTATACTAAGTAAACTCCTTCAGAGATTTTTGTGGCCTTAAAAGAAAGTAGCTTTGAAGATACTTAAACAACAGGCAAGTGGAATTCATCTGTTATGACGCCTGGGTATAATAGCTTAAGCCCTCTTAGCTCAGAGGTTTCCACAGTCCCCCCAAAATAAGTGAACAAGAGTAGAGCCTGTTAAGAATAATCATGGTGTCCCCTACGAAAAACCAAATCGCTTTAACCAAGAAGTTTAGACACTCTTGGTAGATTTGTGTTTGTGTTTGCAAGATCCTCAGTGAGTTGAAAGGGAAATCTTGTGCTTCATCAAATTTCTTAGAAAAACTTTTAAACTTTACCTAGTTTTTAAATACCCTATGGAAAACACTCACCCATTGCTTGTGCTACCACCTGAAAATGAAAGAAGATTGATGTGTCAGGTAATTTAACTGATGGGACCAAAACCTGCAACTTTCTCCCATTTCTCCCCCTTCCGGGACCTCTTGCAAAACAACCACGTTTCCAGACATACCTGCAAAAAGCACAAAACAACCAGCATTTCCCCCCTCGTTTTCGGATGACTGAAAGAAGTTCTGTGCTTCCTGAAGTTCATACAAATATCAAAGGCATTTTATTTAACAAATAATTTTACCTCTCCCTGCAGCCTCCTAAATAAAGACCACATTGACCTTCCGTCTCATTTGCAGGGACGGGCTGCTTGGCCTTCACCCCAACACTTGCTGAGACTTTTCCTCTAAAGTATTGCCAAGGAGGTGTTTGCCATTTTCCAAAATGCAACGCTGACAGGAATTACCGAAAAGTAAACTAAATAGAAAATAAAATGTCGGAGCTTAAAACTTTCCAAATCCATGACCATTTATCACGAACTGACTCTCCTCAGAAAGAAACAGGCACATAAATAGCCTCCTGTTCACACACAGTCTCTTCACCACCCCAAATATTCATGCGTGCGTGTGTGTGTGAGAGAGTGTGAGTGTGTGTATGGGTGTGCGAGAGTGTGTGTGAAAGTGTATGAGTGTGTGAGAGTGGGTGAGTGTGTGTATGAGTGTGCAAGAGTGTGTGTGAGTGTGTCTGTATGAGAGGGTGTGTGTGTGTGTGAGAGTGTGTGAGTGTGTGTATGGGTGTGCGAGAGTGTGTGTGAGAGTGTGGGTGTGTGAAAGTGTATGAGTGTGTGAGAGTGTGTGAGAGTGTGTGTGAGACAGTGTGTGTGTGTGAGAGAGTGTGGGAGTGGGTGAGTGTGTGTGTAGGAGAGTGTGTGGGTGTGTGACTGTGAGTGTGTGTGTATGAGATAGTGTGAGAGTGTGCGTGTGAGTGTGAGAGTGTGTGAGAGTGTGTGTGTGAGACAGTGTGTGTGTGAGAGAGAGTGTGGGAGTGGGTGAGTGTGTGTGTGTATGAGAGTGTGTGGGTGTGGGACTGTGAGTGTGACAGTGTGTGAGACTGAGTGTGTGTATGAGATAGTGTGTGAGTGTGAGAGAGTGTGAGTGTGAGAGTGTGTGAGTGTGTGTGAGTGTGTGAGAGTGTGTGTGAGACAGTGTGTGTGTGTGAGAGAGTGTGACTGTGAGTGTGACAGTGTGTGAGACTGAGAGTGTGTGTGTATGAGATAGTGTGTGAGCGTGAGAGTGTGAGAGGTGTGTGAGTGTGTGTGTGAGAGTGTGTGAGCGTGAGAGTGTGAGTGTGAGTGTGTGAGAGTGTGTGACTGTGTATGAAAGAGTGTGTCAATGTGTGAGAGTGGGTAAGTGTGTGCGTGAGTGTGAATGTGTGTGGGAGAGAGAAGCTGTGTTTGGTTTGTTGATATCAATTTGGACAAGTGCTCTAGAATTTTTTTGCTGGGAGCTATTACAAGTTCCACTTTGGGCTAGAACGATTTTATGTCCAGTGCTTAAGCTCTCACTTCCTCCGCTGGTGACCGTGTGTTTAGGCCCCGAGAGTGGAGTCTGGGACAGTGCCGGTGAGGTCGGCGGAAAGAAAGCGCCGTCTGGGAAGAAAGGTTCCAGGCGCGCCGGGCTGATGCCGGCTGGAGAGGACGGGGAGGAAAACCTCAGTAACACCCTTCAGGCTTACGGGACTCCCGAAAGGATAAGAGTCCTCATCCACTCTCCCCCTTGAGAGGAGACGTTCACAACAGAAGGTTGGGAGCAAGAAAGAAGAAGGAAGGTGAGGGTGCAGGTATAATTTCAGGACCTGTGGAATCACTGGTCGCGGGACAGGCAGCCTGACTCATTCTCTGCACGTCGGTTGAAGGACAGAGGCCATTCACAGGCTCAGGAGATTCGGGCACGGAACTCCGGAAGGCCAGACAACCGAGTGAGGGTCCTGTTGGACATCCCTGCTTGTGATGTGGCAACAGAAAGCCAGTTCCTAACCCAAGGTGACATGTTCTTCATCTTCTTGGTGTGGGCGGCTTCTGGAGGCGACGTGTGTGAAGTCTCTGAATGCAGCAGAGACGGCTGATGGGTGAGCACCCAGCATCGTTTATGGTCTGTGAGTTCCCAACGCGACCGAAGCCCAGAGCTCCCACCACAAGCTGCCTGGCACCGACAACAGCCAACGCTACAGTGATGCAGCCCTTGCCTAAAAGCATTTATTTTAATGAAAAATAAATACTGTTTGGTAAACTCAAACAAAATGCCATGCTAAGGGGAAACTATTCCATTTATTCCAATATCTTTCTGAAAATGGTCACATGGAAAACTAGGATAAAGACATGGAATCTCCAAGAGATCAAGGGCGGTTTCAAGGCCTCATAAATGGTAGCTTCTTTCTCTCGGTTCCCCTTATAGACACAGTTTGGGTTCTGAGTGTAAACCGGCCGCTAATGCGCAGTTACAGCCGATGCTATTACAGATGCATAAGAGTGAGGAAATTCGAAGTTATGGTTCCCATTGCCACCGTAACTCAACCGCATCGTGCAATCTGTTTGTAACTCGTACTACCGAATGTCGTGTTAACTTTTACGGCCGCTATTACATATGTGTGATGTGAAAAGGTTATGGTGGGAAAGGGAGCCATAATTCTGAATTTTCTGATAGTTATGACTTTAAAGTGAGTTTAAAATGACTACTCTTTTTCATTTGACTTTTCTTGTTCTGGCTGAGTCTGTTTCTCATTGAATCTTGGATTCTTGAGACTCTTCTGGTGGATTCTTCATTTCAGTACAGAGATTGATTAATTACCTCAGCCTAACAAACACTCATGGAGTGCCTATTACGGGAAGAGGAGTGGGTGCTGCAGGAGATACAAAGGGTGCTAAGTACTGACCCTGTTTTCAATGTCTCCATCCAGTTGAGGAGTTACTGAGCACACAAATGTCACAGCACACAGTAGGGCCACGATGGACACAAGCAGGTAAGAAGAGAGTCATTCCTGATGGTGCTTTAGACTTCTTGGAGGGCGACAGAGGGAAGGGAATTAACAGGTATTAACCCTTTACAACACAGCAATATGCTAAGCAGTTTATGGCCACTGTATTTGCTCCCCGACATTTGAGAAGGCACTGGCCCGTATTGCAGATGGGTACCCTGAGACTGCTAGGTGCAGGGGGGTTGAATATCTAACACTCACAATCTTCTCCTACCATCCTAAGTGAAATTTGAGTTAGGTCTGGAAGAATATGCATATTTTATGTTTGAAATCTTTTTTCCCCCTCCTCATTAAGGCAAAACTGTATTTGATATTAAAAATTGGGGGAACCCAGAAGTAGAAGGGGAGGAAGCACATGCATAACTCCATTACCCAGAAACTAACACTCTGAATGTTTTAGTGTCTTTTCTTCAAAGATTTTTTACTGAACAAGAGTTGGTGATTTTTTTTTTTTTTTGGTCTACTTATTGTTTACTGCATGATTCTTTTTCTTTTACACGAATGTGTTCATGGCTTTCTCTTTTCAGAGATTATGAACTGTCCCAGGCTGGGGGGAGCACAACAGGGGGGCAGGAGGTGAAGCAAAAGTGTGCAGGGTGGGGGCACAGCCAGGACAGAACCTCAGATGACCCCAGCAAGACACAGAGTGACTGAAGCATCTGAGAGCCATGGAGCCCACTGGATGCCTGGCTTGGCCGTTAGGACTTAGTTCCGTAAGCCTCATACGTGCGCACTGCCTAGTGTACAGACAGCAGCTAACATGTGGCAGGTCAAACACACCCGAATGGGAAGATGCTGGTCACTCTTGATCGGGGCAGTGACGTGACTGCACTTGTGCATTAGGACCGTTATTTGGGTCATAGTGCAAGGTGGGTGACAGAGGGCGCTTGGGGGTTCCCACAACATTGGAGAATCTGAATACAGACAGGTGCAGGGGGAGGTAGAAGGAAGATACAGAAGAGTGAAACACAGACATTCTCCACGAAGCTGAGCAAATATTGTGATCCCAAACTCCAAAACCAAGAGACCGATGAAAGCTTTGGGTCGTAAGGGCAGAAAATATAATTAAACTGTTTCCTGTTTTGTCTTTAGATTCTCTTTGAGACCAGTTTCAGGTAGGAGAATCTCACGTTACCATCCTAAGACAAATTTACAATATATTTTATTAAATGTTCACGTTTTTACCACCTCTACTATATAGTGCAGGTATCTATATGACTACATCTTGGCCCAGAATTCTCTTTTTCTTCCTCCCTAAAGCTGGAGTCAGACGTGGAGGTCACCCTCGCACACTGAGGCTGGACTTCACAAGTGGTGGATGTGAGAGTACACAACCTAGCCATGGACCATGTAGCTGGTGAACAACCCCTATGTGACTGTGTGAACTTCTGTCATGTTCAGATCACCTGTGTTATAAGTATTTATTTCCACAGCTCACTACTTTAGTAGATTGCAGATTCCCTGAGAGCAAAGCAGAAAACATGTGTTGTCGTTATATTCTAAGCACCTGGTGCAATAGCAAATAGAGCAAGTGCTCAATAAATGGATCTTTAATGAAGATTTCAAATGCAAGAAATGGTGTATGCATGTGCACATGTATGTATTATCATATATATGTATACATGTGTGGATATGTGCATATATTCATCTACAAATGAATATATAGAGATGTGTTGTAGATATTTGTGTGTGTGTGTATTCATCTATTGAGTTGTCCTTGCCCTCCAGTCAGGCTATCCTACTCCCATTCCTGACCACAACCAGTGTAAGAACGAGATTGTGGTTCCTCATCAGTGCCTTATCCTCTAAACAGGTGGACCTTGCTTCATGCAATTGATTCTGAAAGAAATTTCCTGCAAATCAGATTCTTCTACAGTGAATCCAATTCTAAATTTACCTAAGGGATCTGTATTTAATGTAGCCTTCACATATACTTTTGCAAAGTGAAGATAAAGTTAATCATCAACCTTAAGTGTATCTGTTTTGAGGTCCAAATTCAATATATCAAGTCTGCTTAAAATTGGGGCATGCCTACCCCCTCCACTTCGACCTTTGCTCACCTCCATGGTAAACGGGGGTGAGGGTTTCCCTTGCTCACTTGTGCAGTGTTGGAGTGTGCCGACTTTGCTCAAATGACGGCATTTCTGGTTTGGGATTGTGACTTGTGTTTCTCTCCCAAGGGGCAGAGAGAGAAAGGGACAAGGAGATTTTGGCTTGTGGCCTAGGTTACCTTTTCAGGCCTTTGTACCCATTCTTCTGACATGTGGTTGCTTGCCAACAAATTTAGCAGAGTTGGAAAATGGTCTGGGGAGACGTATTAGTTTGCTAGGGCTGCCATAACAAAATGCCACGGACTGGGAGTCTCAACAGAAATTTATTTTCTCATAGGCCTGGAGGCTGGAAGTCTCAGGTCAAGGTAATGGAAGGTCGAGAGAGCATGACTACAGCTATTTCGTCTGATACCAGACTCTAACCACCCTGAACAAGGAAGTCGCTAGCATGTGGTTGCCCAGGACCACCTGAGGATAGACAGGTCACTAAGCCGATGCCTTACACACTGCGCTTACCTCTCTGTGACAGCGGCTTGTGAATAACCTTTATGGCCTGGCCACAGACAATGCCGGTCACATATGGCTATTTCCTAATGGCGTTTTTGAACATTTAAAAACATTATCACTGCCCCATAGGGGGTCCCCCTCCTGCTCGGGAAAGGACCCCTACTCTGTCTGTGGAGTAGGGTCTGTTGTCTGTCTCTCTCCGTAAGCTTTCTATTGTAGTTGATTCATTCCTGAATTTATTCCCACACGAAGCCAAGAACCCACTCGGTGAGTTCGGGGGGACTTCCTCCCATCACTGGGGCACCCCCTGCAGCAAAGGTGTTGGCAGGGGTGGCTGATGCTGAGGCCTCCCACTTTGGCTTGCAGAAGGCCACCCTCAAAATGCACCCGCGTGGTCTCTCCTGTGCTGTGCATCCCTGGAGTCTCCCTGTGTCCAAATTTACTCTTCTTATAAGGGCAGCAGTCAGGCTGGATTCAGGCCCACCTAATGGCCTCATTTTAACATAATCACCTCTTTAAAGACCCAGCCTACAAATACAGCCACTCTGAGGGACCAGGTGAGGACTTGAACATATGAACTTGGGGAAGGGAATGCTATTCAGCCCATAAGAGGGGATTACTTTGCACAGCCTTAAACGCAGCACCCCTCCAAGTTATGTGGCCCACGTGGCCCAGGAGACAGAACCATCTTCCTCCCACTTCTTTCTTTCCGCCGTAATTACCAACTGGTCAGAAAAAAGGTCTGCTCTTGCATCATCCGCACCCCAGGCCCCAGCAGTGGGGCCGTGAGCCCAAAATCTGTTTCTAAGCTACCAAGTATCTGCCCAGGGAGAAAAGCATCTCCCCTCAACCCCATGTAATTAATTCTCCACGCTGAAGGTCTTCCCTGGTGTCGATTCCCACTGCCTCGTCCATCCACCTGTCCCCCGGTCCTCAGAGGGCACGGTCAGAGCAGGCTGAGGCTGACAGGCGATTATGCAGATCCATGAATTCATAATTCAAAATAAACCCATCAAAACATTTGCTCTTACTTTTAACCCCATTGTTCCCCAAGTGGAAATGTTAAGACACAACAGCAGAAGAGATAAATATGGCAGACAAAAGTTTTCCCACAGCCTTTAGCCCCTTAAACATTCTAATCCCATTGAGGTTATTTCTGCCTGGCCAAACACCGGGGCTGGGGGCTGGGCTCCTGCCGGCGCCCCCTCCCGCGCCCGCCAGCTTTGTAGAGACCAGCTGCCTGTTGCTATGGCGATTTGGTTACAGAAGGGCAATGCAGGGCACCTAACCCAAGTGCTTTTTTAACCAAACCACATGCTTATTAAAAGAAAGGAGAAAGTTTCCATTAAAATATCTGGGCTGATTACATTTGGAAACTTAATAACATGTGTTGACTCAAATAACTCCCATTGAACTGAACCCCAGCAGGGCTCAGAGTTCACCAGGGGAACAAATATCTCTGATGAAGCTTGGCATCTTAACCCTGTTTAACATTTTAATTAAGAAGGGAAAATTCGGTGTCATTTGCTTTTCTGTGGTCTCCAGGAGCGGCAGGGGACACGCTTGAGAATTCCTCCAAGAGGACAGCAGAAAGAAATACATTAGCTAATTAGGGATGGTGCATAACATCTATATACAAGATATATACGCTCCTTCTCTGTTTTCTTGGCCAGCTTTTTCACTGCCTTCCTCTTTCCAGATGGATTTCTTAGAAGAGGATGCATGAGTATACCTTCTCTTTTTTTCTTTTAAATACTGTTAATTGAGAGTTAAATTGTGGCTTGAGTCTTTTACTCTACACAGCCAGAGAGAGGCGAGAAGAGAGGCACCAGGCTACAGCCTCACTCTTGGGAAATGCTCAGAATTTAGTAACTTCAGAAACTTGTCCTCAAATCCACATTTCATAACCATCTGAACTCGTCCTTTTCATTAGCATTTCCTTTTTCTAGCCAGGTGGGCACCCTGGGGACTGTGTCTTCTAATGGCCCCAGTTAAGTAGAAAAATCTTATCTTCCCTCTTTTCCAAAGGAGCTTGTGAAAGGGAGTCTGAAACTGCAGCCCAGGGGAGGGGCCGGCATGGGGCACCCAGAGGCAGTGGTGTCTACACACACCCTACTGGGCTACTGGGTTTGCCCCCATTAGGGGGATAAAAAAAAAAAGCAAATTGAAATAACATATAGTAGAAAAATCAGTTTCACTAGAGGATGTGTATATTTTCAAATTCAAAAAGTGACCGGCAGAGGGTTTTTCTTTGTTTCAATTTGTTTTGCTTTGCTTTGCAACACTCAACCCCCTCCCTGCACACCCAGTTTTCCGTTAACTTTAAGCTGGGTTCTCCTTTTGACATCCCTTCATCTATAATCCAGTCCTGCGCTGCTGCGAGTTTACTTCCTGGGAACCCTCCCTGCCCTGTTTGGCCTGCTGTCTCCTTCGGGCCCCCGGGAAAGCAATACCCCAGAGCCCCCTCCATCCCCGGACCCAAAAGGGACGGGAACAACTCAACTATGTGTTAATTGCGTTAAGGCGCTTTCTCTAATGAAATAGTGGCTTTCTCCATAGCAACGGTGATTAAAAGATGCAGAATGGCGGGTCTTCCAAGGCCTGTCTGTCTGGGAAGTGATTGCCACTTTACAGAACAATTCAGTCCAGATAGAAGTTTATTGTGCACACTTCGCCTGAGCTGACTGCTCAGGTCACACTCCCCAAAGGCTCTTTCTCTCAGAGCGCAGTTTTCAGGCTGATCTGGGGGAGGGAGTTGCAGGATATTCGCCCGCCTGGCTGGGGGTGGTAGATGAGAGCGGTTCGGAGCTGGGGGTGGGGTGGGGACGGGGAGAAGAGAGCTGCTCCACTCCGTTCAGGGGGTGGGGGAGAAAAATTCCAAAGCTTGTAGCCTGAATGTAAGTCATCTCTAAAGAAGCCCCATGCTTCATTAAGCATCTTTAAAAATGCTCATTGAGATGCCCAGAGGGGGTAAGGTCAATCCCCTCTCCATTTTTGTGCATCTTTCTAAAGCACACAGCACTCCTATTTTATACACTGTAGGGTAAGTGATTTTCAAAGTTGGAGGGAGGAGGAATTAAACATTATCTGGACTAAAACACGCAGAATGGGGCGAGGCGATCGCCCTGGTGGATGGCAGAAGCTCCAGCGGAGGGGTGGGGGGCACCCTGAGTCTGCTCTCCCTTCCTTCTTTCCTGCCCTTGTTCTCTTCTCCTCTCCTGCCCGTGGGGTGAATCAAAAGTCCAGAGGCTTGGATCACCCACAAACGGGCGAGTTGCAAAGCTTGCACAGGCTCAAGCTTCTCATGCACAAATAAGGAAGAACTGACAGAGACGGTCCTGCTTCAGCCACCGGGAACTAGGAGTGGCCAGGAGGCACTCCAGGGATTTAGAGACATAGGCAGGAATATTAAAAGAAACTGAATATAATTGTGATTTTAAAATCCAGACTCAAGCTTGAACACATGCTAAAATACAAATACGTTGTTATCTTAGAATAGAATCAGATTCAAATGTGTCCAGTTTCAGATCCTGATTCCCGGACCCTGAAGGCCTAGGTTTCAATCCTGACTCCGCGGCTTATGTGTGACCTGAATCTCTCATGGGGTGGCCTCAGTTTCTCTGTTTGTAAAACGGAGGTGAGAACAGCACCTACTTCAAGTGATTGTTAAGAAAATTGAAGGAGAGAATTATGTAAAGCATTTATTTCCTGGGACATAGCAAGTGCTCAAAAATTATAATCATAGTAGTTCTCATTATGCAGAGTGCTCTACACATTTGTATAGCATCTAGGATTCACAAAGGGCTTCCGCTTACCTTATCTGTCCTAACCTTCCTGACAACCCTGTGCTATTCCGATAAGGTTGTGCCTTGCTGGAGGGAGGTCAAATCCCCTTCCCCAAGTGCTGCCAGGCCAAGTAGAAAAAGCCAATTGCTGGGTATAGAACAAACCAAGAAACCTACATTCCAATCTCCAGCCCTCGGGACTGGGAATGTTCCAGGCTATGGGATACGGAGGTGAATAAGCCAAGACAGTCCTGCCATCCTAGGCTGACAGTTCAGCTGCCGTGAAGGGCGAGGCAGGAGTACCTAGCACAGGTGGCTGCCCCAGGCCCACGGAGGCTGGGCTTCTCAGCATCTTTGATTCTATTTTTATTAACAAAATTTAAAAGATGTCATGCTTAAAGGCCTCAGAGTGCTTAGATTTCTCTAGGAAATGAAAATGCTATTTACTCTGGCATAAAAGTATAATTTTTCACACTTTTGAAAGTGTTTGAAAAAAATTGGATGAAGGCCACAAATCCAAATATTTACAATGCCAAGAAATTTGTGTGCTAATATGATTTGTTTTCTACTTGAGAAAATAAGTCATTGGTATTATTGTTATGCTAGTAATACTATTACCCAAACTTTCTGGTCTTAAGGAGAACTCCGAATTCTAAACAAAAGCTACATACAAATTAATTTAGGCAAAGAGCCTTCTAAGTACACTTTGTGCTTTGGCCCGTTGTGTGGGTATTTGATATGAAGATGCAACATCCTGCAAATGCTTTTGCCCAAATGGCTGCAGAAGCTGTGAGAACAGCTTAATGAAGCCTCAGCTGCCCACAAGGCTGGGCCACCCCAAGCAGACTGTCCCTCCCGTCTACACCCTTCAAGTGGCTATTCCAGTGTGGGCCAAGAACCAACAACATCAGCTTCACCTGGAGCTTGTTAGAAATACAAGATTTCAACACTCCACCCACCCACCCACCCAGCAGTTTACAAGAAGTACAGGGGAAAGAGGAACATGTTAAATGATGTCATGGGGACACAATTAGCAAAATCTGGAATTTGGGAAACTGTACAGGACAAATGACCAGATTTCTTCAACAAACAAGTTGCGAGGAAAAAAAAATGAGGTGCATAGGGGATTTAAGGATTAAAATAAATTTAAGAGATGGATTAACTGATTATAATGTGTGGACCAAATTTGGATCTGAGTTTGAATAATTAGTAAACAAATTTATATGATAATTGAGGAAATGTGAATAGATATTCAATGGTAATAGAGAATTACTGATGACTGCAAAAACTAGAGTCGTGGTAAGGAGTGCTAGCGATTTTATGGTTATTTTAAGAGCCAGAATCTTTTAAAGGTTCATACCGCAATATTTCTTGATGAAGTGATATGACGTCAGGGTTTGATTCAAAATCACTCAGGATAGGGGTGGGGAATCAGAGTAAGGGGGAATAGATGAGCAGCCCTGAGACAGTCACGGTTGAGGCTGTGCAGTAAGTACAGGAGAGTTCATTGTCTTAGTCTCTCTAATTTATGTTTAAAATTTTCTTTAAAAAGGTTTCTGTTTTTTTTAATGGAATAACTAACAGTCCAAGGATGCTAATCTCTGCTTTCTGACCTGACATGGAGCACCTTGAGTGATCCCATTGCCAACAATCAAAAATGCCTGTAAGTTATTGACAGTATTTGAAATGTTTAGGCACATAAGGTTGACATTCCTACAATGTGATGGACTGTCACCATTTCCTCTTAAACAAAAGCCTCTTTGACCTAAAGAAATTGGCTCTGACCAAAGATACCCTGAGAAAGTCCCCTACTCCATATGCACATTCACACAGCTCTGGGACAGGTAGGGATGCCAGGACAAGGGCGTTATATTGACAATTGTTAAACTTCAACACCCTGCTTTTTACCATCAGACTCTAAAACCCACACTTTCCTCCTTTGGGAGTCTCATTGCTAGAGACATGACTGTGTCGTTCAGAGAGTAACAGCACCAACAGTGTTTCAAGAGGTTTAATCCGGCCTTCAGCGTGGATGTGTCACATAGGGTGTGACGGCACACACAGGTCCTCGGAGGCCTTCCTGCCACCCTCAGCCCGTGCGCCTTTCCTCTATGCTCTCTTCCTACTGCCAGGTTTCCCGTGGGTTGTTTGGCTAACGCTGTGGAGGGGAATGATGCACAGCAATGTTAGTCTACAAGCAGGACATCGTTCCTATTGCTATAGGGTCTGTGTCATAACTGCCCCATTTCTGCAGAGGGACACTTTCTTGGTGACTGCTCCCTGTGAAGCTGCACTTTCAAAGAGATACCTTAGAATCAAATGAGCATTCTCGTTTATCTCTGGCCATTTCAATTCTTATAGGGTATTGATTGATAATATAAAGTCATATACAAATTCCTCCCATTTTAAAGGGTAAATAATAATCGATTTATATAGGCTGGTTACAGTAAGTTAATTGTGTTCTCCAATTCTTTGTAATCATCAACTTTTTTTTCTACTGAAAAGTAGAAAAAAGTGGGAAGGGCTGACTTGCTTAATTGGTGATAAAAAAAAATAAATGAGTCCACGCTGCCTAAATGCACTCACTGAGCGGCCCTAGACTGGAAATAAAATTCTATATATAGAAAACATTATTGGGAAAACTGGTAAAATTTGAAGTCATGTACATAATACTGTTATGTCAATGCTTGATTTCCTGAAAGGTACGCAGTGGTTCTTTGTACTACTCTTGCAATTTTTCTAAAAGCTTGAAATTGTTTACAAGAATCAAACTTTGAAAAGTGATGAGGAGCCTGACACCTAGGCACTGCCGACACTAGGACCCGGCGGTTGCGTGTGGCAGACCCTGCGGTGGGTCAGCTGAGTGCCGCGTGTGCCACGCTTCCCAGGAGCGATGCGGAGCGTGTGACTCGAGAGAGGAGAGGACCACAGGGCCGAGGAAGAAGTGGTTCCTGCACGGAGTGGGCGAAGAGCCGCGCCGAAAGTTAGAGCCGTCAGCATTCTCTCGGGCCAGATGCCTGGAGACTCTCATTACCAAAGCAGAATAACAGCGATCAGAACAAAACAAATATTCTGTACAGTTTAATCTTTATTTTTACAGGATTTGGCAGGAGCCGTAAGGTCTGGAGCAGTAGGCCTTTTCGGGAACTCTGTATTTATTAACATGGTCTGGACACTGGTTCTTATTATTCTTTCTTTCCCTTTGAAATGGGAATGGAAATTCTCCTGATACACGGGCAGAGGCAGGTCCAGATTCTCGTCCTGACTACCCTCGTGCTCCTCCTCATACTCCAACACCACAATGTGCTCCTGAAATTCACTTTCTTGAGACTCTAGGTTCTCAGTTACCTACTCAGTTACTTGCTGAAAATGCTGGGCCAATAGAACACGTGGACTTTTCCTTGATCATGCTAATAACAGAACAAGTTTCAGTCAGAAAGCTTGGCCTAAAATACTCTTTAAAATATTACGAATTTTCTATACAGAATCTAATTCATACTTCTTAGAACAGATACGGAGTTTCTGCCCTCAGAATTTATTCTTTGTTATTTTACAAGTTCTACATTTCAAGGTTAACTTCTTTTGCCAAATACCGAGATTCATCTTTGTGAAACAGTACAACAGGTGACTAGGCTGCTATGTGATAATGTAAGCGTAATTTAAAAAATATTTAAATTGTGGTAAAATACATATAACATAAAATTTACCATCTTAACCATTTCAAGTCTACTGTTCAGTAGTGTTAGGCAGATTCACACTGTTATGCAACCAATGTCCAGAACTTGTCCATCTTGTAAAACTAAAATTCCATACCCACTACACAACAACGCCCGTCTGTCCTCCCCCCGTCCCTGGCAACCCCTGTTCTACTCTCTTTCTCCACAAATGTCACTACTCTGAAGTGGACTCAGACAGTATTTGTCTTTCTGTGCCTGGCTTATTTCACTCAGTGTAATGTCCTCAAGGTTCACCCATGGTGTAGCATGCATCAGAATTTCCTTCCTTCTCAAGGCTGAATAACATTCCATTGTATGTACATGCCACATTCGTTCAGCCATTCATTTGTCCACAGACACCTGGGCTGCCCCCATGTCCTGGCTATTGTGAATGATGCTGCCACATGCTTTGGGTATACAAATATCTCTTCAATTCTGCTTTTAATTTCTTTGGATCCATACTGAGAGGTGAAGTTATTGCATCATATAGTGGTTCTATTTTTAATTTTTCAAGAAACTGCCATACTGTTTTCCATAGCGGCTGCACCATTTTACATCCCCATGAATAGTGCACAAGGGCTCCAATTTTTCCACATCCTTACCAGCACTTAGTATTTTCTGGGTTTTGTTAGTAGTCATCCTAAGGGGTGTGAGGTTAAAATTTTAAGTTTAGCATTTAATTGTATAGTAAAAGGCTGATTCTGTCAAAGAAATATCTGGAGATGATGAAAAGGCAAAGAAAGCACTATCTTATCTTAGAAAAATGTCCTTTTCCTATTACTTAGCAAAGCGTCAGCTGGTTGGAGAGAAAAGACTGAAGCTGGAGACCAGGAAGGAGGCTGCTGCAATCACTGCGCAGAGAGCCACTGTGGGGGGACTGACATGATCCCAAGGAACCGAAGGATAGAGACGCTAGAGCTACTTTGGAGGTGAAGTTGACAGAGCTCTTCAAGTGACTGTGTTGGAACAGAACAGAGAGGAGAGTCAATGACAGTACTGAGGCTGCAGATGCGGGTAGCGGGGAATCGATGACACACATGGGACAGGAGAGAAGCAGCAGGAGCTGGCGTGTTGCAAGGAAGGAGCTCAACAGGAAATGGGAACAGAGGTGACAGGCCTGGGTGGGGACAATGACAGGCGGCCCCGTGAGAGTGGATGACACTGCTGAGGAAGTAAGTGGAGAAATTAGGGGGCCATTGCTAGAATAAAGGAGTATTCATTAACCTGTTCCACACAGGTTACTGCCAACTGTTTTGCCCCAAACAGAGCCCAAAACCCTCCCTGACTTCAGCTGAAACTTTGCAGCTAAGGATGCAAAACGACAGGTGGGGGTCCTGGGCTGGGTACTCCACTCCCCGGCCACCACCGGCAGGGGACTCTCAGCTTGTCCTTTTGCAAGATAAAATCCAATTGTTACAGGGGGCTTCAGGCAAAGGCATTTCTTAGAAAATCAGCGCGAGTCTCCTGCTACCACTAACACAGCAGCTGTAACTCCTTACTGCATTTAAAAACAAAAAAAGCCATGCATTTTCCCCAACTGCAAAGCAATGATTATAATTCATGAAGGTGAAATATAAGACATTTGGAAGTATATTTTCAAAGTTGAAAATGCATGTCAACTGAATATGGAACTAGCTGTCCTTCTGCAGAATATAATTTGGTGATAAAGTCAATGTTTTTCAGCCACAGCAGGGAAGAAAGAACATAGTGTGCAAAAATTATTCAAGTCCTGAGCATTCTGTCTTTAATAGACCCGTCAACAAGTTTACATTTCAATTACACTAACTACCCCTGACCTATCACACATAATTAATATTTGCAAAGTTGTGGGTTTTAAGCTATATCTACATGGGCTTGCATGCAATGCAGACACATTTGGTTTTGATTGTCCTTGACCTCCTCCAAGGGTAGTAAAAGACCTCTTTCCCCTGGAGATAATATGTGGGTCCGCCCATACATTTCCAAACACAGCATGCGGTTTCTGTCACATGTCTCTTATTAAAGTCAATGGCATCTGTGTGGCTCTGCCCTGGGAGCCTGGGAATTCTGGGCCCTAAAACTCCCTGAGGAAATGAGGTGCTAGTACCTTACAGTGGAAGCAGCATGTCACGTGATGTCTTATTCCCCAAAAGGTCCTCGGAGCCCTGATGTTGGTGACATACTAGATTCCCCAGCCCTCACAAGACCCGGCCTAGCAAGTCTGTATTTAAAACGGAAGCACATTGTCCCAGCCCATCTGTGCTGCTGTCACAGAGGACTTGAGACTGGGCAATTGACAAAGAAGGTGTTCCTCACAGCTCTGAAGGCTGGGAAGTCCAAGATCAAGGCACCTTGATCACTGTGTCCTCACATGGCAGAAGGGACAGGGGCAGAACTAAGGGGCCACCCTCCCTCCACCAAGCCCTTTTATAATCATCTATCCATGAGGGTGGAGTCCTCAAGATCTCAACACCTCCCAACGCTGTTGCACTCGGAGTTAAGTTTCCAACAGATGAACTCTGGGGGCCACATTCAGACCGGGGCACACATTAGAAGAGGTGGCACGGACACTGGGGAGAGCGTCTGGAAAGGGACCTGCACCCCATCTGCAAGGACACCTGCCTTGCAGACAGGAAAATTAAGGCCCAGGCAGTAGACGGAAGTCACCTCGCACGTAGGAAGGTTGGTGGGGGTTTTCCAGTTTTCTTCGCACAGTGGTGGAGACGGTGGGTGGGAACCAAAGCCACAGTTTAAAGAAAACAAATATTTGGATTTTTTTAAAAAACCATTTGACACATGAACTGATTGCCTTGACTATTACATTTCCACACGTCTAAAGGAAAACACATTATCTAAAATGGATGTCCATATATATATTCTCAAAGGGAAATATGACGTGACCTTAGCTGAGAATGCCTATATTATTAATAATAGATATGGGTATAATTTAATTATTTTCCCTAGTCCTTTCTCACTTGATTCTTCCTTTGTCCTCAGGAAAGGTCTATTCCGTCTTTCAGGAAGTATTTCCAAAGCTGGCCGTGGGCAGGTGCTGTCCAGCCCGTGGCGAGGGGACAGCGGATGGGCCAGAGGGGTCCCTGTGCTCGGGGAGCTGGCCTTCCGGGGAGGGGCCGGGAACAGCGATTAAACAAACAAGGACAGCCGTATAGAGAGCGAGGACACGCCGAGGATTCTGACAACGTGCTGATTGCTGTGTGTGGCTCGTTTAAGTAGCGTGCACAGAGGCCTCTCTGGGAGAAGCCCGCAGGGCTGGGACACAGCCCTGGGCGGGAGGAACAGCTGGTGCCCTGTGTGGCGTTTGGCTGTCAGGCTTTTCTGGCTGGGTCTGGGGCGGGCAGGATGCTTGTCCAAGTCCCGGGGCTCTTTGAGAGAGCCAGGGTAAGAGCTAGGTCTTCCCTCCCTGCCCTCCCCGTCGGCCCAGGCAGACGCTGGCTGTCTCTGCCCTGTGTGCGTGTTTTCCTCCCGCCACCGAGGCGGTCCTCTCAGCCTGGCCTTCTGTCTTAGCGCCAACATGCCTCACGCCTCTCAAGCCATCCTTTAAATCTTTCCCGATCACCGTCCTACCTGTATCAACATGCCCTCCCAGCTCTTACAATCGAATTCAACTCTTCTGGAGTCTTCACACAAGGCACAGACATAGTCCAAGGGTATGACCACCAAGTGGCGGATGGTGGCTACTGGCCCCGGGAAGAGGAGGGCCGGGGCCCATCCGAGTGCTCAGGAGTGCAAGATGGGGATGTGGAGGTGGCGTGCAACTTGGCTAGTGCTTCTGAGATTTCTGCACCTCATCCACAGAAACCACTGCCCTCCCTCTCATTCCCAAGTCTGACATTCGGTCATCAGTGGTGTCTGAGCTCTTTGGTCACAAGCCCCATTGGTAAATTTTGAGCCTGGTGGTAGACTTGGTTGTGCCCCGCCCAGATCCCAGCTGCAGTGAATGTTGCTGCCAACAGCTGCACCCCCCACCCCCACCCAGGAGCACTGCCCTAGGCTCCCCAGGGAGGTTACTGACCCACACCTGAGCACCCCACCCCCACCCTGGGAGCAGCTCATAGCCAATGTCCAATGAGAGAAGGACAAAAGGCCAGTCTATTTCCTCCAGATGAGGCCATCTCTGCGGTGATTTCTGCTCCTGAGCTCCCTGCATTCCGAGGCAAGCCTTCCCTCCTACGAACGGTCCTAGGATTTCCTCGGTACTCTTAGACTAGCTTTCATTCCAGCTCATAGTTTTGGGTCTGTCCTCTGAGACTCTGAACAACTAAAGAGCAAAGATCATGACTGTCCCACCTGTGACCCTCCAGTAACTCCACGTGTTCCTGCAGTCATCCTTTCAGCCCGTCGACACACACTTGTTGCCACTGCTTCAAAAATGCCATCCCTGACCACCCCGTCCAAAGTGGGCTTTCATACTACTGAACATAATCTAACATTCTTTTTATTTATTCTTTTACTTGTACATTGCCTATGTCTCCCCCCAGAATGTAATTCCAATCTCTCTTGTTCGCCTCGGTGGCGAGCACAGCACTTGGCACAGATTAGGTGCTCAGACCGTTGTAGGATGAGGGTATCAGTCAAGAAATGAATGAATGTATGTGTGACTTGGATCTTACACACAGAGTTTTCAAAGACCAAGCAGGCTGAGAGCCCCAGGCCTCTGGGACAGGGTCTGTGGCCCCAAGGGGTGCTGGTTAGTGTTCGGGCTGTTCGCTCCCAGCACACGGTGGGCCAGCCCTCTGTCAGGCTGGTGGGAATGGGCATGTTCTGCCACCAGATGATGTGGGGATTCTCTGCAGACGTCATCGCGCACTCGCCTCCCTCCATAAGCACGTCACAATCCAAATGACATGAACAACACATCTCCCAGTGGGGCCTGCCCCTGAATGCCTTCCTAGCTTCAAGGAAAAGCAGCAGTCTCATGAAAGTTGGGAAGAACTAACAGAATTTAAGCACAAGTAAAACAAAATAGCAAGGAAATCTTCACAATCATGTTTAGTCTCACTTCGCCACCCCTTTTCCCAAACATCATCGAGGAATCCGCGGATGTGTGAAACCCTGAAGGGAAGGTGAACTTTTATGACAAATGCCACTTGCACGGCAAGGAGAGCTACTTGCAGAGATTTGTTTGCGAGGTTTCTCCCTCCTTCAGGATCTCAATTAGGGGCGAGTGGACTATTCCCAGGGAGCAGAGTGATCGGCATGTGTGAAAATGCCTTTGTGTCCATTATTGGAATGTCTTACCATTCGCAGAATGAATTTAAGGGGAAAGTCCAAATTAAATAGGGATTACACTGATCCCTTTAAGAATTTTCAATGCATATTGGCGCATTCTATTTTTTCTGGTGTGTGAGCACTAAACCAAAAACGGTCCTGCCACAAGTCCCGGGATCTACATACCCATTAAGCCAGGAATTCATTGTACAAAGCAACTGCTCCTTCTACCACCAGCCAGAGTCCCCAGACGAGTCCCCCACATGTGCCCTTCTCTGCTTGGAGGCACATCAGCCCCCAGGTGTTCACGGGATCCTTTATTTGTTCTTTTCTCTCGCTGTTCCTTTGGCAGTAGGTGACCACGACGGTACCTGCCCAGGCACAAATATCCACACAAGCATCATCTTCACCTGTGGGGACATTCCCCGTGCACCTGCTCATCCCACAGCCGCCGACCTCTCCGTTAGTGATTATCCTTAGTAACTGCACATTAAAGAGCAGACTAGCACTTTTCTAGGGTTATAAAGCAAAACTCATTTATATACCACAGATTTACAACTCTTTTTTACAAATGTTTCTGTTGTTTTTAAGGTGTTAAGAGCCTGCAGAGTTTGACATGGTCCAGTTTGGACTCGATTCTCAGAAATGCTTCCTAAACATTGCCACGGAGTGCTGAGGAGCTGAGGGGCAGACCCAGCTGGGTCGTGGACACCGGGTTTTCAGCATCCACACAGCACACGGATCCTTTCTCTACAAGGATTTTCAAATGAGTCTAGTCTTTGGCTTACTTGACTGAGACCAACCTGCCTCAGTCTTATGGCCCCAGTTGTGCTGCTGGTTTTCTAGAACCTTATAAAAGAAATGCCAAAGGAAGAAAGGGTTCTGATACTGCAGGAAAGGTGCTAATTACCAGGTGGCACCTGACATGGACCTTGAAGATTGGAACCTGTGGAGTTTGAAGTGGTTGGGGCGTGACTGTGCGGGAAACAGACTATGCAGGAAACAGACCCAGTGAGGAAGATCAAGAAACAGGAAGGAAAGAGCGGAGGCTGGAGTTTATGGAAGGGTGACAGAGGAGAACGGTTTGAAAGGTAAGTCGGGGCATGCCAGGTGGGGCAGTTTAGACTCACCAGGCAGGCAATGAGGAGCTACCTGAGGTTGGGCCAGGGAGGGACGGATTGGCCGGCTGGTGCGTGGGCAGATGAACCTGGCGGCACCTGTGCCACGTGGCTGGGGGAGGCAGGTGGGTAAAAGGCTACTGCAATAATCCAAATGAAAGGTACCGAGGGCCACACTTCCCAGCCAACCAGGGCGGGCGGAGACTGACGCAGGAGGCTGGGACGCTGTGTCAGGCGTGGGATCGCATAACTAGACCATTAATCAACAGAAATTGCTGCTTATCTGAATAGGTCCCTCTCACAATTGCGTTAGTTGCAGAAGGAAGAATTAATTCAAAGACAACCCAAATCTGACAAAAATCAATGATACGGAAAATATAATTTATAGCAAAAACATTGATCTGATGGACAAAGAAGGAAGGGTTTGCCTTTCTATGTATATTAAGTCAGAAGTCCAAAAAAAAAAACAAAAACAAACAAAACCAAGCAAGGAAGCTTCTTCTGCCCCCTGGTGGCTTTCAGGCAAACGTAACCGACAGGGCGGCCGGCGGGAAGGGGATGGAGGTCTGCACTGTGCCCCCAAATGTCCCCTGAGCAAACACTGCTGCCAACAACAAGGCAGGCATTCCAGAAAGCCTCTTTCCCCACCGTCACTTACTTTCGGTCAAGGTCGGGTCACAGCCAGTGTCCCCTCTGCTAGGGCCGCTCTTGGACAGCGGAGTCACTGCTGCGGTTCCAGCCCCTCCTCCATCAGGCTCTGGGGACAGCGCTAGGACGTGACCTGGGAGCAGAGCGCTTCCGACCAGGCTCGGACGCGGCGCGAGCGCCCAGGCCCCCTGCGGGACGCGCGGCCACGCACGCAGCCGAATCCACTTTTAAGGTTTAATGAGACCGCGGAAAACTGCTATGCAAATATATAAACTTTTTTTCCTGGTAAAAGCTACGGAACTATCTCCAAGTATCTGTCTTCCAGCCCGTTTCCCGCCCCACCCCCTCCTTAGGCAGCATCCCAGAGTACTGCACAATGTCGCTATTTTTCTATTCCCCAAAACTCGCTTTTGATTTCCTAACCTACTGGACGACGGTTTCAGGCTATCCTGTGCGGCTCCGTGAAAAGCCCATTTTAAGATGCCATGCCTCCTCCAGAATCTGCCTTCATGCAGAAAAATCCTGCAGGAGGAGGAAGAAAAGCCAGCGCGGCTGGGGGCAAGATGGAAACAGTCCAGTCATTACCAGTCCGGCTGTAACTGGATACGGCGACCTGCCGGGCCAGGCAATCAGCGCGGCCCGGGATATGCCCCTGCTTTTCCAGATATCCTGTTGTTTAGTTTTGTCTCAAACAAAACAAACAAAAATGTGCATAATTGTACCGAGGCCCCAACCCCATTTTATTCCCCCATTATACTAAGGAAATCCTGAATGGCGGCCCCACGGGAGTGAGGCTCCCTCGGCGGGTCCCTGTGAATCATTGTTTATCCACATTCTATTAGAGAAAGGCGGCCAGCCCAGCGGAGAGTTTTCACCGTCTAACACGTTCCTTGTGAACGGGTATTTCACATGGATTCTAATTCCACAGTCTTGAAGGTCTTTCTAACACCGTGAATGTTGCAGATTACTGTATTTATCCAGTAATAGAAACTTTTTATTGCTTTAACTATGACATATTTAAATTGCATTATACCATATAATGTAGCATTATCATTATCAATGTCAACTGTCCGACTGGCCTGAAACTACTGTGGGCTCGGGGCTGTTGAGATGTTTAGAATTCCAAGCCTTGGGTTGGCAGGGTTTACCTATTTTTCTGTAATGTGTTTTAAAACTTAAAAATGTTTCTAGCGTTTTGTAAAACTTGCGTTTTATTAATATTACCTTTCTTTTTGGTAGACACCTGCTTTGGGCAAGGTATACCGGGGTGAAGAGCAGTGGGGCAGCAAGGCCGTGCGCTGAGCCCTCTACACTGGCAGAGCTCACTCCTACCAGCCTGCCCAACTCACCACTCCCGAGGAGAAGATGAGGTTAGCTGACCTTACGGCCCTTGCCCAAAGTCACAAAATCAGTAAGTGATTCTGGGACTTTGAACACAGTCTGGTTGGCCTTTCAAGTCCAGGTTCCGCCCACCTTTTATTTTTCTTTTAATTTACTGAGGTTAGTAAAAGGATGCAGTCGCTCGTGGAAGGTGGTCAGAGGTTTGCTCCAGGCTGACATCGGCGCTCCCCTACTGACCGTTGTCCGCCGGGCACACGTGCTGCTGGCAGTGCGGAGTGTTGTCGGCTGGGCAGGCAGTGAGAGCTGGCCAGGACACGACGTGCACCCTTCCCCTAGCATGTCATTTCCAGTTCGCCTTTTCCTTTCACTCTGGTGCCAAAAATTTCTTCAGAGATATGGCTCTACGAAGCCCATGCTCTTTCCTATACCACATGGTCTCCCAGGAGCAAGGCAGCCGCCCAAGTGCGTGGATTCCAGCCCACTCTAGCCGCTGAGCGGCAGTTGTTTCCTTCCTGCCCACCTTCCATTCTGATACTGCGTCTATGTTCCAGATGGCGAACTGGCCAGATAAGCAGCCGCAGACAGGTGGGTGCACAATTCATCACACCCCGATAATGCTGACATGCAAGTTAGCGTATCTTTACGGAGGCAATGAATGGGCGACAGAATTGAATAACCCACTCATTATAATGAGGTCAGACCGTTGTTCTCCCATTTTCCCTCTAAACCTGGTCCCTTTATTTCCAAACTTTCCCGACAGAATCGTTAGTGCCTTTATCACAAATAGTTACTCTGAGCATAACCACCAGCTGCTGTAGATGCCAAAGACTTAATTGCATACAGTTTGCCACACACTGATTATGTTCCTGGACTTCTCAGTAGAATAACAAGTGTAAGGGTATTAAGTAAATTACCACGTGGCTCTCGAGAACAGGCAGAAAATCAGGATGACTAGAGACGGTCATTCTTACTTTCTGTAGGTGTTGCCCCGATGCTTGTGCAGGACTCCCATGGCCACTGCTGGTCATCAGGGACTCCTGCAGATCTCCCACCACTGCAAACCCCGCTGGCAGGGTAGGGGACCAGGGTGGGGAGTCTGCAGCCAATTTTTGGTAAAGAGGTCCTAACCTCTCGGTATCTAAATAACATGACTCCACTGAAATGCCAAAAGATCTGTGTTGAGGACATTGACAAGTAGGTTAGAAGTAGCTAGTAGACTAGAAGTACTAGGAAAAAAACCTAGTAATGAAAATAACCCTAAAAAATTACAATGATAAAGGAATAAAAAATCTTTAAAAGGGTAGGCTGATTTACTCATGTGAGTTATCCACCAGCTGTATGTTAAACAGAAGTAACCAAAACCGTAATACTCTGAAATTAAAAAAATGTAATGTTAAAAAGAAAGTAACATTTATTACTGTTATAAATGAATTAATAAATATTTTAAAACTTTGGGGTAGACTTCTTTTGAGAGATGCATTAAAATCATTGCTATAAATTCAGAGATTGTTACTGATAAATTTATAAATATTTTTTTCTATTTGATTAAAATAAACATGTAACTAGAATAACTAGAAACTTGGAAGAAAATTTAAGATGCAATATTACAAAATCAAAATAAAATAGCAGGAATACTGTGTAAATATTTCTGAATTAATCTTTCTGCCAAATTGTTCTTTAAGGAAGCATCATGTCTGTACATAGCTTAACTGTAAATCATAACAATGATTAGGAAGCGGACACAGTAATGAGATACTACAAATGTACACATATGCATAACTGCACTTATAGGTGAAACTAGATTGCACAATGGAAACTGCATACAATGTCAAACCACAAAGTCTGAAAGTAAATTGCCACTAATGTTCCACTGGTGTTTTATTATACAGAAACCTAAAAATGTGCCAAAGCATGACACATTTTAATTTTTTAAATTGCCTTACTGCAGTGCTGTCCAATAGAACATACTGTGAGGATAGAAATGTTCTGTATCTACACTGTTCAATGTGGTAGCTGTCGTGGGTTGAATCGAGTGCCTACAAGAAATGTGTAGGTCCTAACTCTAGATACCTGTGAATGTGACCTAGGGTCTTTGCAGATGTATTATTAATAAATTGAGGTCATACAGGATTAGCTCTAAATCCAATCAGACTGACGTCCTTATAAGATGAGATGATGCAGAAACAGAGAGAATGGCCATGTGAACAGAGGGGCAGAAACTGGGAGTGATGCAGCTGCAAGCCAAGGCACATCAAGGATTGCTGGCAACCAGCAGAAGCAAGGATGAGGCAAGTAGAGTTGTCTGGGTGCTTGAGAGAGAGCACGGCCCTGCTGACACCTTGATTCCAGACTTCTAGCCTTCAGAACTGAGAGAGAATAAATTCCAATTGTTTTAAGCCACCCCGGCAGCCCTAGGATAGACTGACCCAGTAGCCATGGCTGGCCACACGTGGCTACTGGGCACCTGAAATGTGGCTAGTGAGTCTGAGGCACTGAATTTTAATTTTAAATTTTAATTAAATACACACATATAGCTAATGGCTACCTTATTGGACAGGGCAGCCTTGGCAGTTTGTGTGACTCTCACTATGGGCTTAAAAAATCCAAACCCTTTATTGAGTTGATTCTTTGAATCAAAACTGAGAATAAGTCATACCATAGCTTTAATTAAGCACACATTGTCTCTTGCTGTGCGTGTGCCTGTATATGAAATATATACACACATGCACGCACACACACGTTTCCTTTAAAAGTCATGAATTAACTCACATCAGCAACAGTTACCTTCCAAATTGCAGTCTGGCTATCTCTCAATATTTTAAAATATGCTGGACAAACACGTAGAACTTTCCACATTCAACTGAGCTAAAAGCCTTAAGCTCTGAATTCACAAGCCTCAAATAGCTGTTTTTCTTGTTTCATGATCAAAAAGCTCCATTAGTAGAGAGATGCTATTCAGACTTACTGAATACTGAATTAACAAAGTGTGATGAATTGGACTTCATGAAGTATTCATGAGTTTTCATTTAACACTAATTAAATAAAAAAGGAGCCTATGTTAAATGATTTTAAGACCCTGGCATAGACTGACAAGCATGAAAAATTAAGCTTCAAAAAAAATTCAATCAAAAATCACATAGTTGAATTATACAAGAATACAACATTTATATCTTTTTCTTATAATGGCTCTAGCCTGTAATATTAAAATAAATAAAATTTAAAAACCATTGAATCCAACTCTATGATCAAAGAAACAATATTTGTGCTAGTCCCCAAGAGGCTGCATTATGCATGCCAGACAAGTGAAGGATGCCCCCTCCCTAAGGGGGCTGAAAGAAACACTTACTTTTGAGTGGTATCAGAAATGTCACGACAAGAAAAAAAAAAAAAAAAGAAATGTCACGTACCAGTGTTTTTGTAATAGCACTTTTATTTGGAATTGCTGTTTCATATTGCAGGTGAAGAGGCATGATGAGGAAACAATGCCACCTGTGTTTGCAAGCTATTTTGAAGCTCTAAAAGAATAAAAATTTGGGAAACAAAATATATTTAGACGTATGGTCTTGCTGAAATAGTTAATGGGCCAATATTTTCTGGATAGGACTGGCTTGAAGAGACCAACTGTGACAACCAACTGGATATAATAATGCAATTTTACTTAGATTGAATCTCAAAATAAACAGCCAATATATTTTAAAAAGTAAAAAGCTTAGCTAAGTTAGTAATAGTGATATGGTTACCTATCCTTTCTAGTAAACCCATTTTAAAGACCTCTGTTCTATAATCAATAAACCAGAACCTTAATTTGTTTTAAATAACCTTAAGCTTTTAAAGAACATTTCTAATTGGAAATTTTAGAGGTATGCAAACTGTAAACACAGTAGTGTAGGTCTCCCAAAAAATATCTAGTGGAAGGGACAATGAGAGTTTTAAAAGCTACATGTTCCCTGAACCTTCAGTTAAGGAGAAAATTCCTACTGTCTGGTGAAAGGCAAAGGGAACCGGGGATGAGAATAACGTTAACAGCTGTCTTAGACTGTTCAGGCTGCTGTAACAGAATGCCATAGATTAGTGGCCTGAAAACAACAAAAATTTCTCACAATTCTGCAGCTGGGAAGTTCAAGATCAAGGTGCTGGCAGATTAGGTGTCTGGTGAGGGCCTGCTCTCTGGTTCACAGACAGTGCCTTCTCGCTGTGTCTGCACATGGTGGAATTTCAATATATGAATTTTTTGGGGGGGACACAAACATTCAGTCTACAGCACCAATTGTTGCAAAGAACTGATAAGAAACCACTAATGCTAGTTAATTACAACTCCTACTACCCATAAGAAGGGGCCAAAGTCTTAAGGCCTATTTTCCAAAAGATTATGGATATAGTTGAATATTATGCAGGCATTAAAAAGATTATGTTCTTCCTCATTTATTTTCGTGTTCACAGTATATTAAGATGTTCACAATATATTAGATGAAAAAATAATGAAACAATATACATAGTATGATTCCATTTTTCTTTAGAAATAAGACATATACATATGTGTAGGCAGAAAAAAGTTTGAAAGGAAAAATACCAAATGTGAATGGCAGTCAGTAGCAGTAGTCAGTGAAGGGATTAAAAGTGATTTTTATTTTCATCAGTATTCTTTCCTATATTGTTGAAATGTTTTCAGATGAACCTACTGTCCATTTCCAATAAGAAAAATAAAGATATATACATTCTGTAACATTTAAATCACTCAGAAATAGGATTCAATTTATCACAACCTACCATGATCTACTTCATTGTAAAAAAAAAACACTAGTAAATGTATTCCATAAATATATGGTAAATTATTATCAACAATTAAAGCCCACTTTGCTTTAAGAGATATTTTTCAAAATGTCTGTGTAAACAAAACTTTGTAAGAGAAATTATATTTGAGTTTGCTACTTAAGTCCTATTTTCAATCTTTTTGGGTAAAAAAAAATGTCTGTTCTCTAATTTATCTTGCAAAAATCCAGACATTTTGCTTAGAGTGAAAATTATTTTACTCTATTTCTGAGAAAGGAATCCACCATACTTTGATTTACGTAACCAAATGGTCTGGAACTCCAACTACTGAAAATTAAATTTTATGATTCATATAGCCAATGTTTTATCTCTGTTCTACATATTCACTGCAGGTGAAATGTATTAAAGAATTTGAAAGATGAAAACATATGTCTTTTAAGTAATGACCAGCAAGAGCCACTGCAGATAAAAACAGCTTTATTTTTTCCATTCAAGTTTTATCAAATGGATTATTCAAAAAGCACGTACAAAAACAAGAAACATCACATGCAATAGAACTTGTTTTGCCTTATAGTCATTGGTTTTCTTTTGGAAAAGAATATATACTTGAATAACTTCAAATTCAAACATTTCCCAACTGTTTCCCCATCATCTTTCCTTCCTTCCTTCCTTCCTCCCTCCCTCCCTCCCTCCCTCCTTCCTTCCTTCCTTCCTTTCTTTCTTCCTTTCTTTTTTTTTTTTTTTTGAGACAGAGTCTCGCTCTGACACCCTGGCTAGAGTGCAGTGGTTACCATCTTAGCTTACTGCAACCTCAAACTCCTGGGCTGAAGCATTCCTTCCACTTCAGCCTCCCAAGTAAATGGGAATACAGGTGCACGCCACCACCCCCAGCTAATTTTTTCTGTTTTTAGTACAGTGTCTCACTCTTGCTCAGGCTGGTCTCAAACTCCTGAGCTCAATCAATCCTCCTGCGTTGGCCTCCCAGAGTGCTAGGATTATAAGCATGAGCCACCATGCCTGACCTTTCAAGTTAACAACACATTTTAGTTAACTGTTCACCATATCTTTCTCATCTTTATTCATACTGAAATCGTACAATGTCTATAAAATCAATGTACTCTCTAGAAATCTGAAAAGATTCTTTTACATAATAGATTCTGACATGTTAAGAAACCACACATAACTATTTGCAAAATGGATGAAAACAGGATAACCCATTTGAAAGTGAACATAAACAATAATAATTTCTTATCTAAATAATTTTAATTAAATGAATATATTTATCTGATAATAGCCTCTATCTTTCAGAATATAAAAAAAGTGCTCAGATTACATTTAAAAAATAACACAAATCTCATAGAACTGAATAATTTAAATAAAAATGGTAGCACGGGAAATCAAAATTATATCTTTGCTCCCAATAGGGAAAGGTAGGTGTGAATTTATTTGCAATCGGAAGGGGACACAACACTAAGATTGCAAATGCAAAAACTTCCTGCCTTGAAAAGATATAAACTGTCTTTTGAAAGGTTCTCAGGTGTCTTTCTTTAGATGAAAGCCATTAACATAAAATTGTATCTGTCCACCAGACTGCTTGTCAACTAACAGAACTGGGTCACTTTCTTTGACTGTCCTTTTCTAGCCCACTTTTTGGAGGATTTCCACTCAGGTCTCCAAATAATAAGTGTCCTTTGAAGACACTTTGGCTACTGGGATCAATACACTATTCTCAAAAAAACATATGCATGAATATAGCAACTGAGTTGAAGAATCTTCATGACCAAGTCACTCTGAAGCTGCACTGGAGCCAACCTAGAATGCCACCCTCAGGGACAGCACAGTGGTTCACAGACAGGGATGATAAATTGTTTTCCTGTGAGGGAATCCAAAATGGATTCTGCAGGAAGAAACCAGAGCCGTGGTAAGATATTAGATTCGAGCTTTCTCAAGAGTTGGGATCTTTATGAATGCTGTGCTACAAGCTAACCGCAAAGATCAAAGTAGGATGTGATGCAGCTGAGGACATCAGCGTGGACATCCAAATGCCAAGGGAACCAAGTACTGATCCTACCCTACTTATTTTAATAATACTGAGATTATTTACCACATTTTCTAAAGTCTTATTTTGAAATTTCCTTCAAATTTCAGATATGTCTATAATTTACTGTTGAGGAAAACAGCATGTAGAGCATAATTCTATCTATATTAAAATTATATATATATGTATATATAATAGCTTTTTCTCTCAGTATGGTAGGATTTTAAATTATTCTTTCTTATACTTTTCTTAAAGTTTTAATTGGTTACAGTATCACTTTTGTAATCCAAAAAATCATAAAATGAAACTACCTTCATTTTAGAGAGATAAGAAAAAAAAAAGTTCTATATATTCTTAGGGAAGCTCCAAGAAAAAGTTTCTCAAATGCTCTTAGGAGACCATTTTGAAGGTCAAAAATTCCAGAAGAACGTAAAATCTTTATGATTAGAGAAAGTGGCTCTGCTCACTACTCTGTCCCAGTTAGCAAAGTACCCAGCACACAGCAGGTGTGAGAGACATACACAGAATGAAGAAATACGGTTGACTTGGACTTTGAATTTGTAGACATTTGATTTTTAAAACCACTGTTTTATGATCCTTGTTTTTATTCTAGCTAGCTGAAGGCTATTCTCTAAATGTTTAATTGAAATTCAATGCACTTTACAGAAAAGTTTAAAACTTTTTTTCAAAGATTCAAACTGCTAAGTTTTATAATATAACTTTTAAAAAGCTCAATCAAGAAAAAACAGAAAAATGGGCAAAATGGGGACTGAAAAGGGCTTGGTGGCCAAGCAGCTGGCAGCAGAAGAGGGGATCAGCTGAGAAAGAGTGCACAGGAAAAGAACCCTCCTCTGTTCTCCATCCTGTTTCCAAGACAACTTGATTGGAGCTGAGAATTGACGTGTCTCATTCTCTTCCTTGTACCTGGCATGGTGCCTGCCACCATGACAGCAGACACTCTCTGAATGAGCAAAGGGCTCACTAAGAGAAAGTGAGAGGGACAGAAGGGGCTAGCCTGGCTGCTGCTTTGAATCACCAAGGACAGCATCTACTCTCTGACTCTCAAATCAATGGGCAGGAAACGGATTGTTCCACCTCTTCTCCTGGAACACAGAGGTCAGCATGATTCCTACGTAAATGTGATTTGTGGCACAGCTATAAAAGTAGTCAGATATTTACTAATTTTCACCAATAACCAAAGATAAGTGTCCTGAATTCTAAGGAATGAAAAATTGGTTCCTATTTCCTTTGGCTGAGGCTTAGATCAAAGCAGGAGCCAAAATTTTTCTTTAAAAACTCCATTTCTTAGATTTTTAGAAATAAAGCAAATAATATATAACTAGAATAATTATATATTTTATTGTCCAAATTTGGGATGCTTTTGAGAGTAAAAGAGAGCACATAACAATTATTCTAGGGAAAAAAAATTATGCCAAAACAACAGACATGAACAGGACTGTCCCGAACAAATGGACACCCGATGCTAACACAAGATCCTTTTTTTAATATTTATATTTTCTTTTTCAAGTTCTCTATTAAGCTACATAATAGAACATTTGGCAGCAACTTAATATTGAACATTGCATAACAGCACAGGTTTGTTCTCTTGAGAAGACAGATCTAAGTGATGAAACAGACTTTACACCGTCCCCACACGTAAGGTTTTCTAGCATAACCTTGTGTTTTACGTGGGTCTGAGGATATAGTCTGTTTTAATTTGTGTAACAGAACAAAATAAGCACAACTGTGATTATATTACTTAGATTCACTTCTTAATTTTACTTTCCAAGATACTAATGAGAAATTTAGCATATCTTGTAACAGAAACAATCCTCCAAAATGATAAACCCAACGATGGGGCTAGGTTGTAACACAGTTTTACATGTCTATAGTAACCATGAGATTCTCACAAATACATTGCCACAAAATATTTTTTAAAAGCCATAGGATAGTCAAAATAAAAAAGTCTAATTTGTGGCTGGTTACGCTATTTCCCCAGAGGTGTTGAGCACGTACCGTGTCACAGATCAGCACACGAGGAGCACGTGGGCTGGCAGGGCCTGCCCTGGGCTCAGTTTCTGAAGAGCAGCATCCGTTCGGAACACGCCTGCCCCACCAGGCTCGCGTACTGCAGCACCGTGGCCTCCTCGCTTGGGTCTTTCTGGTGTTTCTTATAAACACCGTAAGGCATGATGGCTTTCTTGTGAAACACCTGCAACCGGTCAAGTTCCTTACAGCGACCTTCATCCACTGCAAGAACAAAAAACACTGGTTAAAAGTCACGTATCAAATTACTTTTCATTTCCTAATTAAAAAATTTTTAAGTTGAAATATAAAAATTAGGTATCAAGATGTCCTCTTTGATCAGTATGTTCAAATGAGGATGGTTAGCATTAATATTCAGACTAACTTGAGTATGTTAGCAAATAAATAACGAACGCCACACTGAAAGGTAATAAACGACAGCTCAGGAATCAAGCAGAGACAGAATTGTACGCAACTTCAAAACTGGCCTTCTACACGTTTATTATTTTCTAATACACAATAAAGTTTACAACTCTTTAGCATCTTTCCTGAGTCTGATTTAAATCTTCTTGGCCTCTCCTTGTGCCAACATATTGTCTGAAGTTTTAATCTCTGCACTAAAGCTTTTGGCTGACTGCCAGGTTCTGACTGACCGGGTTTGGGCAACGGGCACCTGTGTTCTTGGGTAGGAGCGCAGACTCCTAGAGCTTTCATGGAAGACACGGCAGAGACTGCTGGTGGCTGCCACTGTCATTCCTCTTCTCCCATTAAAAGAACCCCTGGTTTTTATCAGGGCACACAGGTCTCCCAGAGAAGGCCTGTGTTTCTCAGCCTTCCTTGTGGCTGAGTGTGGACTCATATTCAAGTTCTGACCAATGGGATACAAGTCCAAGCGTTTTATGGGAGTTTCTAGGCATCTTTTTAAAAGGATAGCTGACCTACACTTGTGCCTCTTTCATTTTCCAACCTTTCCCTTACCCTGCTGTCTGGAACATGACTGTCATGGCAGGAGCCCTATCCTCTACCTGGAAGCTTACCTTTAGTTCAGCAAAAACAAACACTGGAAGGAACCTGGGCAACTGAGGACTCCATGGAACAAAACTGCCATACCAGCCCTGGGTTGCCCATATTTAGAAATTTACATAAAAAATAAACTATCTTGTTTAAGCCATATTTATTTAGGCTTCTATTATTGGCAGTTACTACTAACCCTAACTAATACAGAGGATAATGTTATAATAGCTACTAAAATTTACAACATTTTTATCATTGACTCAGCAAGTCCACTTCTAAGAACCATCCTACGACGGTGGTTCTCAAGCCCAACTATATATTGGAATCATCTGAGGAGCTTTTTAAAAACATCAAAATCTGGATCCCTTCCCCCCAGGTCCTGACTGAAACACAGTTCTGAACAGAACCTGAGCATCAGTGTTTCCTTAGGAGTGGATTGAGAACCACTGTCCTAGAGAAACACCCATACATTTTTACGTATGTATGAGGATGTTTACAGTAATTCTCCAACACTGGAAAACTGGGAACAACCTGAATGCCCATCAATGGAGAACTGGTATTTGCTTTCATCTTTATTAGACCTCCTCACCCCCACTTCTGTGCAACCAGTCCAGCGGAATGTTTCATGTAGTACTTCAGAGCTTCTGCTGTGCTTTCATTAGTTCACAATTGCTTATAATGGAATCCATTTGTTACGCGCTGATTCAAATCTCCCCAAATGACCTAATGCTCTTGGTTTTCGTTTCATTACGTTGCACCTTTCATGTATACTTCAAAGCAAAATGTTTTTAACAGTGAAAAGGTGTAGGGGGCACTATCTTAAGAATATTAAAACTCCATTCTTGTCATCAAATAAGCCAACCAGCAACCAAGTCAATAATAGCGGTAAAAGAAATTGTTTTGTTCCAGGGCCAATCCTGGAACTCTCTCCTGTGTCTTTCAGTTCTGACAGATTTTGACACGGAAACTGAGTCCTTGTCTTTACAATATGCAGCTACACGATTTGTTCACAAGACCATAAAGGTTGAGACTTTCTAAAGTATAGTTCAGCTTTTCATGGTTTAAAACAAACCTTTAAGAACTCCTCCTATTTCCCAGTCATTTCTTCACAAGTCTTGAACCTGTTACCTAACAGCAGCGCAAAAGCTACAGAATCAGAAGGCCCTTTATTATACGGCAGTAGCCCTTTTAATCCAAATGTGTTTCTGTTAATTATTTTTTAAGATCTCAACTATTCCTTTAATGTGTTTTGAAAAATACAAGTATTGTGACTAAGAACAAATACAGCAGTACTACAAAGCGCTTTTTCATCTATGCATACTCCTTGAAAAATCACAATTTTAAAGCACTATTTGTTTTCAAAAATACTTTCAAAAGCGAGCACTTATTAAAGAAATGGCTGAAATTTGTAGTTTGAAGCCAGGACTATGCTCCAAAAGTAAGCCCTAGTACCACTGCAAATTCAAAACACGCAAATGTACTTACTGGTCTCTTTTATTTTTCTTGCTGTCTTGAATGCAGTTTGAGTATTTTAAGAAAACATGTTCAAAAACCCTAATTTTGGGCTAGGGGGGTGGAGAGGATAGGGTCTTGCTATGTTGCCGAGAGGCTGTCTTGAACTCCTGAGCTCAAGCAAGTCCTCTTGCATAAGCCTCCTGAGTACATGGGATTACAGGCTGACACTACAGCACCCAGCTTCAAAAACCTTAATTTTAAGAATGACAATATAACATAGTGGTTGACTAGCTGTATTGCAAAAGAGCCTTTGTTTTATCAAAGGATTTACAATAATGGATTTTTGAACAGGATGCTTTTAACACATTAACTGCCATGTGAGTCGTATTTAACTCACACCAGTTTTGAGCCGGGGGCCTTGTGAAGCACATATAACTCACACATCTCTACCTTGGGAGCCACATGAACTACTTTTCCAGTTGCATATAACTCACACACAGAAAACAAATAACAATTTTTTCATTAAATTAGAAAGGATTATTTTGTTTTTGAGGTTTGTATTCTTTTCCATAATAAAACACTGTAGTCCCAAGGAAAAAAAATTTTTTTCTAGTGTGGCAGTCAATGTGTTTAAAAAAAAAAAAAAAGAGACATAAAAAATACAGTTCACTGGACTGCATGCAACTTTTTTGAATGCATTATTTCAAAAAACAGGGATTATGCAAACTTAGTAAACTAGTTCAAATGTACTTATTTACATTAGTCAGTATATCACAGTATCTAATCTCCCCTCCTCCCAACACTCTCTAACTTCAAAGTCTGCACAGGCCAAGGTCTGAAAATTAAGCCATGTCATTAACTTGGAAAAAGTTTTCTTGGTTTAATTTGAAGGTTTGAGAAATTATATGACATTACTTTAAAATGAAGATCAAAGCTCCCATATGAGCAATCATTTGCTCTGGATTTATAAGGCTGGTAAAGATGGCAGGTGAGAAAAATGCCAATGAGAAAGTTCAAATAGCACTAGTATTATTACAGAGCTCTACAGAACATTTTCATTACATTTTTTTTTAAGCAATTGTCACACTTCACAACTTATGATCTGGAAGAGATAGAAAACTTCTTCTTTCCTAAGGGAACTTAACTTGGATCTAAATGTGACAACAGAACTCAAAGTTCTTGACATTAAAGGTTCATACTCCTATATTAAATAAACTTCTCTGCTGTTGCCTGGTCATAGAAATTATCTGTGCAATTTACAATTAAGTGACTGAAAAAGAAATGAAGAGAGAAAAAACTGAAATATATTTATTTAAAATTTCCCTACCACACTCAAATGCATCTTTGACTATATAACAAAATAAATGAGCATGGTGTTTCAGTCCAGAGTTTGTCCAAGTATAAGCCTACAAGGTCACTCCTCTCTCAAAAGGCAGACACATCTGGACAAACAAGACACTTGGCAGACAAAGCTAGTTACATTGCAAAGAAAACAAAAGCAAAGAGTTATTTTTAAAATAAAGCACACAATTGTGTAGTTTGTAAAACATAGATGATAAACAATGATATCGTATGATATTACAGAACAGAATTTTGTTTATTTTTGGACAGTTTTCAGTTAAATATCTAGTTGAGAACATAATCTTTGTATGCACTTGATCAATAAAACTACATAAATAGACCCCAGTAAAATATGCAAAATATTAAAATCCTGACTAACATTGACAGTAGAGTCTCTGTAAGAACATAAAAATTTGTGCTATAGTCCTAAGTCTAAATCTACTGTAGAAGAGGAGGAAAAGAACCAATTTGGTACCTCACCAATTTACAAGTGACATTTCTTACCCAAAGCTTATATGTATGTCTACACAAGAATAAAATGCACAAAATGAAAACCATGTGCAAAATTTATATTTCAGTTATTAGTACCTCTAGAATTAAGAAACAAGGGCCTATTAGCAATGAACAAGAAAAGCCCAGAAAAGTCACCCTCATTGACTTCATTTGTCGTCGTAACAACACTGAGTCTGCGGTCCTGCACGTGGTAACTCCTTCCACTGTTCAGCTCTCTGAGCAATGCTTTGTAGTTTTCAGTGTAGTGGTCTTGTATGGCTTTTGATAAATGTTTTCTAAGTACTGTATGTCCTTTTATTTTTTTGTAAGTAGAATTTTTTAAAAAAAATTTCTAATTGTTTGTTGCTGTTATGTAAAAAATACAATTGACTTTTGTATATTAACTTTATGTCCTGCAAACCTACTAAAATTCACTTACTAGTTCCAGTATTTGTTTAGTGGACTCCTAAAGATTTTCTATGTAAACAGTAATTTTTCCTATTCGTGACTCCAATAGAAAATACATAATTAAATAATCGATTTAGACTTGTGATTTTAAGTAAAAATTTAGGTTTATTGTGTCTATAAATGTAATTTACTAGGTTTATAAGAATACTTTGTCAGATAAGTGAATTAAGAGGAAAAATGAATACATTAAATTTATTTTTAAAAAGCATAAAATGTTTAAAGAAATTTAATTAGCATTTTATAAATGCAAACATTATTCAAAAGCCCCTTAAAAATAATTGCTAATATCTGCAGGACTTCTACATTAAAAATAAGATTTATAATTTGCATTCAAACCCTTAAAGAAAAAACAGATGTTACTTTAATAGACTGTTACTTTAATGAACTGAATACTAATTTCTAAAATCGAAGGAACCTTGGAATCATCTTTCCTACTAACAGGAAATATGCTCATGAGCACCAAAAATTTCACATTTGACAGTTAATACCTGCACACCCCAAATTTGGAAACCTAACATACGTCTTTGGAAGTTGAGATAAACCAGTGTCTTTCAAACTGCAGGCTGAGATCTTTTAGTGGGTTGTGAAATCAATTTACTGGATCAAAACAGCAATTTTCTTTTTAATAGAATAACAACAAAAATGGGGTGCATCGTATTTACTGAGGATAAATACTATTTTATGAAACTTTGATTTCATTGTTATACCTATACATATATACTAGGTTGAGATATAAAATGTATTTCTTTCTGCAGGATGTAGTTAAAACTGTTAGAAAAACAGTTTTAACTACATCCTGCAGAAAGAAATCACCAGCAACACAAAATTATCTTTTCCTAAAAAATTATATTCTGTTTATTCTCTACAATATATTGATATTTGTAAGGAGGCACTTAATGTTCATTGAGGGTTAACAGTGTTAGAGCTATTTGGTAAATACTTCATTTAGGACATCACCATTCTTCCTTTTAAATGACACCAAGAAATAAAAATCTTCTGACAATGTAGATGCTGCCTTGGCTGTTTCAATGACCTTCAGGTTAATTCTACATTAGGTTTCCAATCCCATGGCCATGGCTTGTCATACCTCTGAAATACTAATAACAAAATTAGACACTCCCTCGGAGCACCATTTCCCACCTTTCCAGCTTGTTCAGTTATTCCACTCCCATAGTTCTCAGAGACCTCCAGTCCTTTGACCCTTCCTATGACATCCTGTTACACTCATCCTCTCTTCAGGTCCTTCCTAACTGAATTCAGATCCATTCCATATTCAACCATTTCTTTGTCAAAAGCCTTAAATTCCTGCCCTTCCACTGCACTGGCCCAACAAGTTCCCAACTCCGGAACAATACAACTGCAGCAGCCAGGCTGCCAAAGCAGCATCGCATCTGCATGGACTTTATGGCCACCAGTCTCACCCAGGTCTGGCAAGGTCCTCTAGCTCCCATTCTCAGCAGCTACTCAAGACACCTGCTCCAATCTCTTCTCCTGCCACCTCCCTCCTCACCTGCACCTACTTCAATAGGAACAGAAAAGGCATCGGGTGAGAAAGTTCTCAGCTTACCGCAGGAACACCAGTCTATTTATCCTCACTTGTAGTAATGCTTAGCTTTACTACAAGTGAGGATACTTAGGAGAGGGACGCCCTCTCCTAAGAGAGGAATGGTCTTGCTTATTACTAAGGCTAAGCGTCCCACTGGTGCTCCTGAGCTTTCTCATGCTCTTCCCTTTTCTCGGAGAGCTTGACAGATTGATTCTCACCCCTCTTCTATACCTTTATTTGTTCCTTGCCCTCACCCCCATCAGCTTCTGAAAATGCTCAAACCTCTCCTCACCTCCTCCATCAGACTTACCTCTCTAGCCAGTGTCTTCAAAATTAAACTTCATTATGGTCCCTTTCTTAACTACCGCTCCATGTGTAAGCCACATTCCATTCCCATCAAAACTAAAGCAGGTCTTTGGATGCGTCCTTCTCTCAGGTCCTTTCAGCAGAATCTGCCACTGATACTACCTCCTGCTTCTTGAAAATGCTTCCTGTGGCTTTCTTGATCCCACGATCTCATGGCCTCCTCTTACCTCTCTGGCCTTTAGTGGAGCTATTCCTCTGCTCGGTCAGTACAGGCTGGGGCCAGGGCTCTCCTCTGCTCTTCGCTCCGGCAGGCAATCTCATTCACTCTGGAGGCTCCCATCCAGGGACTGTGCCTGCCACATCTGTGGCTCCTTCCCAGACCTTTCACCAGATTTTCAGACCTACAAGTCCAACTGCCTCCTTGACACCTTTATCAGATGTCTCAAAAACACCTTTTATTCAACATGTCCAGAACTGCACTCACCATTCTTCTTTTCTGCAAAATCTGCCCTTCCTTCCAAGTTTCTCATTTCAGAAATAAAGCCAGCATTAACTCAGTTTGTGTCAGAACCTACACGACTCTCTTGACAACTCTCTCTCCCTTACCCTCATCACACACAAGTGACCACCCCTCATTGTTACCACCCTAGATCAGGCCACAGTCATCTTCTACTTAGATCACTGCACGCACAACCCTTCTACCTGGTCTCCCGATCTCTGGTATCAACCAACTCCCATTCGTTCTCCACATGTGGAGTAGAAATGACAAATCTGCTCATGCGCTCCGGTGCTTAAAACCTCTTCACAGCCTTCCATCACTTTCAGGAGAAAAATCTAAACTCCTTATCATGGTTTACAGAACCCTTCATTAATCAGCTGCATCTCTCCCCCTGCCCCCACTCTAAATACTAGCTGCACTCTTTGCTACCAGACCTTCTGAATGTGCTCTTCTCTCTGTCTGGAGCACTTACTTGTGTTCCTTCCCCTGTTTACATCTTAACTTAGAGTACCTCATCCAAGAAGCTTTCCCTGACCTCCCATACCCCATCCAACTCTGGACTGAGGACCCTCCTATGTGTACTCACTGCCTCTTCTAGTTCTCCATGTGAGACTTACCACACCTTACTGAGTGTACCTGATAACTGTCTGTCACCTCCACTAGGTTCCCTGAGGGCTGGCCCTTCCCATTAGAAAGCATAATACACCTGCATTAATAAATATATGTTGAGTGAATGCACTGACAAATTCTTCAAACTTATGTTACTAATTCCTGGATTGTTCTGCTATTTCAAATTAAGCTAGCTTTTTGTTTGTTTTTTTAGAGTTCAATACCTTCCCATGTTTTCAGTCCTTATTTTATCTGCCCCCATGCAACTGGCATAGTCAACTGACATCAGGCAACATGCTACCTCAGTCTGCACTTTTTCTGTATTAGACACCTTTTGGGCATTGCCTCTCATCCCCTTGGCCTTACCTCTGACTCATGCCACAGTTACAGTGCACTGTTCTGTGAATGACAGGCAGGCAAGGTCTGTCTCTCTTGCCTCCCGCCTTTCTAATGCAGCAGCCTGGTGTGCATGTAGGAGCCTGCTCTGTGTTTATGCGTGTGCACACTGAAAGTGCACAGGCATTAACGCCCAAGGGGACAACCATCAGACAGGGGAAAATGGAAGCCAGGAGATAAGTACTTCTTCCATTGGTCCCTTAAGGGCCTATTCTGAGATGTACACATCTCAAAAGGACAGAGCTCCAGTCCTTGAAGTAGTGAATTACACAAAAACATATCCTTCTGTTGCCTTTTCTTCCTTCCCTGTTTCACTCTCCACAGTCTCTACTCCCGTTCCTTGCCTTGGGACCATTTCCCAAATAGATTACCTGAATGCCAGTCCATGTTTCAGGATCTGCTTTTGGACAGAAACCAGGTGAAGGCTGTCTCTTCAGCATTAGAAGTGCTCAGAACTGTACTCTGGTTTTCTTATTTTGACAGGGGAGAGTAAAGTAGGTAACTTTAATTCTTTTCCTATTGTTAACATGTCCTCCTTATTTTCAGACAGATTTCATTTTATCATCAGTGAACAATCCACAGAAGCACCAGCAAGTCAAGTCTCCCCTGAATGATATCTATTTCAAATGAATAGCATATAGGAAAACACATTTCTTATAAGAAGAGGAATTTTATCCCAGTTTCCATATTTATATTAAAAACATTTTGCTATCATCATATAAAAGAACATTCTCATAAAATAAATAGACCTTCTCAAAGCTTCATGGCATAGCCTACTTATTTTCCTGCAAAGAGACTAAATATTAACATCCACAAAAGAGAATCTAAACAGTTTGAAAATACCTCACAGGAAAAATGCAGAGACCCCTATCCTCATACTGAACTTGGGTGTGAATGATTTAAGAAACCCTTGGATTGTTCTGTCTTTGGGTCTGTTCCTCCCATAACTAGTAGACATTGTACTGCATATCAAACGATGTAGGCTCCAAAAGACAGTACCAAGTACCCTTTAAGAATTTCTCTCAATTAAGCTAATGATTCATGTTCTGTCACTGTAAAGTCACAGCTAAACCAAGAATATTTACTGGGAATTCATAAGGTAGGAAAATGTCCGATCAAATGCGATGATTTTAAAGCTGATGAATAGCTTGATGCTATCCTGGGATACCATCTTTTGCCCCTTTATTTATTTAATGTTTAATCATTCCATGGATTGTCAGAGATCTCTAAATCTATTGGCTAAGCAAAGTTTTAAAATTCTCTATATTTATTGCCGCCTTTCAACATCAAACAATTTTTTTTAAAAGTTCAAATTTTTTTATAAACAGGCTGCACAAAGATCATTAATATTTACAGAATTTCAATGCTTTTTGGGTAAAAAATTTTTACTTTCATTACAATAAAATATCCTTGTGAAGTAGTTACATGCCTTCTCAAAATTTTTAAAGCACAGCACCAGTACCTAGATCAGAGTATTATAAGAACTCTATTATTATCGATAATGGTAATATTATTTTTATATAAAAGTATCTGGAATCAATGCCCTCAAACTCTGATACATAGATGCAAACTCCATTTGTAATATGTTTAATGCTTAAAATTAAGACGTCATAAAACTCCCATACAAAAAACAAGTCTCCTAAACAGTCCATAGCTTTGCCAAGTGTTATAGAGTACACAGACTGAACCATGATTCTTCTATATTAAGATTCACATTTTTACACAATTTGATATCTCTGGAACCCATATGCATCTTACAACTGATGGAGTCATGGTCTAATTGGCAACACTTTTTCTTAGTAGTATATAAAATAAAAAAAACTTAAAATTGGTGATGTCTTATATTCAATAGAATATTATAGTTCACCCAGTACTTAAACAGCAGGTATGGGCTTTAGTTTTATTCTTTAATTGGCATTTTGGACAATCCCCTCATAATATAAAAAATGTCATTTTTTTATTACAAATAAACAAAGCAGCACTCTAAGATGTCACAAAGCAGGCAGAACTAACATTTATAGATATGTTCCAAAGCATCATATTTTTGAGCTTGCCAAAATGATACTGAAATAATTTTTATTATTTACTACCAAATTAAATAAAATTAAAAACTGGGTTACTGTAAAAGCAATTGCTTATTTTGAATTTTTAAAAAATCTATTCCACAAGAAAAAGAGAAAGGGATCAGAGAAATATTTCCTTACTAGCTAAATGGAAATCTTCAGTCTGCTTTTCAAACCTTTTAAGAAATATTTTAGTCTGTCTCTGGCTCCAGCAGTTTTCAGTTGTTGGCTTACTGCTCATGCATGGCTTACTGAGAAAAGACTGGGTGGTAAAAATTCATAAAACAGTATGTTTTAAAATTTCTCAGCAAGACTGGGTTTAAAATACTCTTTAAAAATGAGAACAGCCATTGATAGCTTTCAAAGTTTACCTTAAGAAGTCTTAGTTTTCACATTTTTTAAATAGAAAATGCAAATAGTATAATACTTCAGTCATATGCACAAATATTATAGGAAAGACTTGTTTTTTTGTTCCTTGGTGTCTTCATTAAAAGACCATGCAAATTAGGGAAACGAAGTTTATAATTTTTAAACCAGGAGTCCATATTAGCACTATGCTAAATTTTGGATAAGAAAGTATATCTTTGAAAGGAAAATATGTGGGAAAAAATAGTAACAATATAACAAAGTGAGATTTTTAAGTGGATACATAGTAAATTGAAAAATTAGGAACCTGTAATGTTCTACGTTCTCCACATTAAAACAGTCTCCAGATTCACCAAATAAAACAGCCATATGTCCAGGATATTTTCTTGTTTTGATACCTGTTTCTTTTGTGCCATCCAGTAGGGTACAACTGTTTCTACCTACAGCTGGCTACATCTAAGCACCATCACCTTTACTGGCAATAAAGAATATATATTTATTAAGTATCCAGCAAGCAACATCATTCATTTTGCAATTTCAAGTGGTAATTCAATTTCAAATGTACATCTGAAAACAATTTTACCCTTAGAAGTATTAAAAGAATAACAGCTACAGCCTTCATCTAAAATAATTAGGAAAGATACTGTCCACTTAGTCATAACGTATCACGGCAGTACATTTTTAAGAGGCCCTAGGAAGTTTGTCCTAGGAAATTTGGTTTCTCATTAGGCATTGTTTCCCAGGGATTGAAATGGCATTTTGGCTGAGGTATACCCTTTTGAGGGACCATAAATACAGCATTCAGGAAGTGATGCCAAGCTTGGAGAAACAAGCAAGTGGATACAGGACAGAGCGCTTTCTGAACCTGTTTTTTCCATAGACAGTCAAGGTCAGAGTAAGACTTACTTTTACTATGGGCATATGCTAGAGAAACTATAGAAGTACAGAAAAAAAAAAAATGCCAGGGACCATGCCAACAAGAAAGAAGAATAGAGTAAACAGAGAAGAAAAGAGAGCAAGAGCCCTTTTGAAACAACATAAAATAACACAGTTTGGAATCTCAGAGCTTCAGGGACCCAAACTACGAAAAAGCTCCTTTATATTAGTTTTGATTGTCAGCAACAGCTGGAAAGAGTTACAGTGTCCTAGAAATTCTTTATCTTCAGAAATATAAAAAGCACTACGTCAAAGTTAGATACTTTTACTTTTATAGCAAATTTAAGTTTGATTCCCTTACTAAATCATCTATGATTTAGTTATATTAGAGACAAATTAGGAAAATTTTTGCAAACATTTCAAAGTATGTATAGAAGAGAATGAAATCCAGACTAATCTGTGGTAAAAATACATATATTACTATAATTAGAAATAGAAATAAAAATTATTCTAATTAGTCCCTTTAAAATGAATATTAAAAATAAGTATTAAAATTACAGAGTAATGTTTGAATTTAAATTACTTTTTATCCTCTGATAAAAACAAATGTTATCTGTCATTTTTGCAATAAATAATATTTGAGGGGTCAACACAAAACATTCAATTATGTTCAGAGGATAAAATGAGTAATGGGAATATAGGATGGTGCTTGGGAAACAGTATATGTGCAACAAGGTTTTATTTCTTATAAATCTAGAACCAAGGCTTTTAATATCAATGAGAAATAATACAACATTTGTACAACACTAAGAGTCAAATCAAATCACAGTTTATCATGGTTCCAACACTAACTCCAAAATATAGGGGCTACCCTTTCAATGATGCTTTTCTGTAAAATATCTACATTAGACACTGCCTGTCACATAGTAATAGCATTTATTTGCTGAATGACCAAATTAATGGTCAAGGAGTTTTTAGCTTCCAAAAGTAAAAAGTAATACAAAGTAAAAACAACAACAAAGCATGCAGCATGATTCTTGTTTTGTTTTTTTAAAAAATACAGATATATGCACTGGAAATAAAAAGACTATGAGGAGAGCATAAAAATATTAAATAATTATTCTTGCTGCATCATGTGACTATGGGTCATTTTACCTTTCTACTTAGTACCGGTTTTATGCATTTGGGCAAATTTTCTACTAGGTTTCTCAGTAAATATTTTAAAAATAATAATTTACACAAAAAAGGTGTGACTGTGATACAAAATTTTCAAAATCTATGCATAATCAACTATCAATTTAAAAAACAATCAGAAACAATCAGACTTTAACTTAAAAATCATTTGAGAAACTTCTGAACTCCTTTCTTTGGAGTAGATAGAAGTCCTGAATTGAAAAACAAAAGACCTATTTATGAACAAAAGGATCTCTTTGGAATTTTCTAAGTTGTCTCAGTTTGTCAATCTCTCCTCGCTTAGTATCACAAAGCAATAAACACAAAAGGCTTTTACAGCAGAAAACCATGGAACCCAAACCTCCACAGAGGAGGGCGGGCCAGGGACAGACAGTCAAGGGCAGGGAGGGTCTCCAGAGGCTCACAGCAATTCGGATGGAGGAAACATGATTTTTCTTACAACTGGCCACTGATGCACCTTGAAGCCACATTTTTTCTTACTGAGGCTTATGGTGTTCAACTGTGCCTGTTACAAAGTAATTTAGCTACTAAACAGGAGGGAGGAGAAACAAGATTTAGTGAAAAAAGCACCATGCTGACTAATAATATTGCCCATATTAAGCTCTGTATTTTCTCTGAGTCAGAGTTTGGGTCGTGTAAAAGTAAAACTGGCCCCAGAGAAGAGAACCGTTTCTCACAGATTGCCATTTAAACCTCCAATGACCATGTTTCACAGCAGGCTCAAAGCATTCCAGCATGTAACTGCATTTTAATTTCCTAAAACCACAGGATAGAAGTCTGATTTCACATACTGTCTGGACTGTGATATTCAATACTGATAAAACTGTACTATTCTCTTGAAAGTTTCAAAAATTTAGCACATGAAAAAGGATCTTCATTTTCTTCGAAGCACTATTCTCAAAGAAATTTACTCCTGAGTTTTATAAATGAATTCTTAACCATGAATATTAAGAGCTAAAGCTACTGCCATAAGAAATGCAACAACATGGGGTGGGAGAAAAAATGTAATTTACTGGATTACAGAACATGCAATATATTCATCATTCACCAGGATATACTATGTTCTCAACAAAAATGGCTGTTTTGAGACTTAAAAATCTTCTTTGCCATGAAATGCTCATTAGTGCTTTTTGGAAAATAATTTCAAAATCTATTAACATGAATGAATATTTACTTGAATGTCCATTCAGTGCATGGAAATTATTCAGCCACCTTCTCAACTTTATAAAACTAGGAGAACTTGGGATCTCTCTAATCACCAAGCATTAGATAAGAGAGGTAACCTTTAAAATAGATCAAGAAGGAAAAAGAGAAGGTGAAAGAAATAGTGTCGTAAGATTGGGAGTTAGAAATAAATTTAAGATCATAATTCTACTCTGTTGGAAGGAACTTATGAAGATAAGCTATCATACGTGAATATTTCAGTAAGATGTTTAGCAGTTTTCTCCATAAGGGACTGGTCTGACCTGACCTTGAGAAAAGCTATGAGGAAGATTTTTTTTTTTTTTTTTTTTTTGAGGGGTGAGAGGAGAGTCCATTAAGCATATGCCTTCCTCTGTAATACTATTGCCTTTGGCTTTGAGCCTAACTCCAAAACTGATTGACACATTTAATGTTTGTTTTTAAGCAACACATCTGTTTGATCAAGGAGGTGTAACTTTACTTAGAATGAAATGATAAGATTCTGATTAATAATAAAGCCCTGGTTATTCTACGGAACCTAAATACCTAGGAAACCTGGGGCTAACCCCAAGGTGCCTGGCATATGAGTTGGCTGGGTCCCTATGGCCACTTGTCATCAGATTCTATGGTACCATTATGCATGAGAAGGAGCCACTCCTGATTTCATAACAGCTTTTCAAGGAGATAACAAAATACAACATTACATGAACTAGTTTTTTTAATAAGAAAAATGATTTGTGGAAAAATGCACATCTCAGAACTGAAGAAATGACTGCATTCCTTTCTATGTGCCCCCTTATTTTTCTTTTGCTTTTTTCCATTTATGCCTTTCGTCTCCCCCAGACTCTCCATTTCTCTTTCCTTCTTTTTTTCCAAACTTAGACCACAAGTGGTAAGTAGAAAAATGCTTATATTCTTAAGAAATATGTATCAGGCATCTCCTCTGTGGTGGGTTCTGTGAGGACTCAAGGCTCAATTAAGCACAATTCAGAACATCAAGGAACTTTAGTCTAGGGGGAAAGACATGTCAACATAATCCAACCCAACACGAGAGCATCAAAACTCGTGCCTGCTGCACAAAGCCACAGTCGGATGCCGTGAGGATTAGGAGGGCTGTGTGGGGAAGACTATTTTAAACTGTGAGTGGTACTTAGGCTATAGGGAGGTAAACAGAACTGCACACTTTTGCAGAGAGAAGGATCACAGCAGGTAAAAGTAAATGCAGACAATGGCCTGTGGCATATATGGGATGCAGCATTCTAGTCTGGCATACCACCACTAAAACAGCAATAAGAGGGGGCTATTCTTCGCATGTTTGTCTTATTTTAATCCTCATTACAGCTCAATAAGGTAGTTCTTATTATTGTATTAAAGGTAAGGAATCTGAGGCCAGGGAGATTATTAAATTGCCTAAGGGCACAAAGTTTACCAGCTGATCATGGAGCCAAGATCTGAATTCAGGAAGTCTGACTCCAGGGATATACTTTTAATGTCTGTACATATTATTAGTGCACAGAATATCCAAAGGGGAATAATATGAAACAAAATATGGCTGGAGCTATACTGGGCAGGAGGTGGAAGAGGGAACAGAAAAGGAAACACAGCAGAGATGTAAGAAGAAAGTCAAAAAAGTATTGTCACAAAACTCATCACAGCCTATTTGCCTCCATGAAAACCATTCTACAACATTATTCCATTCAGTTAGTCAATATCTCTATCTTCTCTACATTGACTAAATAATCAATCTACTGGACAATTTTTATGTACTATGATAGCTGTAAAAGAAGTAGATAATGATGTCAGCCCCTCAAAGGATGTAAAAACTAACCTAACGGGAGAAGGCAGGTCAGTAAGTAGCATAAGCACATGAGGTTTCTTAATTTTATGCCAAACTATGAATGTGTGTGTGCCTGTGTGATGTCTTCTTCTATCTTACACACACACACACACACACACACACACACACACACACACATACACACTGCAATATATAAGAAGCTACCTGGTCCCTGTTAACAGCCACGCACACATGGATTATAAAATAAAGCCAATGATTTCCTCTGAGCTCTGCTCCAAACATACCTGCTTCTGGGTCCTGGTTGAAACGGCAGTATTTGGAGTTTTCAAGTGAAGGCAGGCACTGTTCAATGGGTACCCAAACATATGTTTCAGGACACAACAAATCAGAAGGTCTATACTGACCCTAGAGAAGTGAAGGAAAAAGACACAGGCATTACTAACACAGCAACTCCTGAGATACAGGGTTCCAGAGCTCCAGGAAAGGAGCTTTTTCTTCCACAAACTTAAACAAAAGTCAACCAGAAATAGCTTTATTGTAAATACTAAGCAACCCTTTTAGTGATTGCTTTCCCATCTCAAGAACGCACATTTGACTTAAGGCTCCCAAAAAATAACACATTACCATTTATGACACCTGTGTTGGTTTGGCAGATTAGAGTTGGGTTTTTTTTTTACTGTTTTTTGGAAGAAATATTTAACATGATTCTTGCTAAACTGACTGCTAAGAATAACCAGCTTCAAAATCAAGTTGTCTTATAAATGCTAGTTAATAACAACATAATATTTCTTTTCATTTACAGCATTGTAGAAAGTGGACTTATTTTCCAAAATGAAATTTCACTGTACTTGATTACAAATTTAAAAATTTGTGGTTAACCTGTAGACTCAGTTGACAAATTCATTCCATTCTAATGTATTAAATCAACATACTTCTTATCAACATACTTCTGTAAGCAATCTAAACTGATAAATGTACAATAAACTTTAAAAAACAGAACAGAAATTTCAGAGAAACATCTGTAATAATCTGCTCAACTTTCCAAAAGATGCTAAAGAAAAAAAATCATTCACTTATAGGTAATGTGGTAGATAACCAACAGAGAGGATGGCAGAAATTACATGAAAGCATTTAGTGACATTTTTCATAAATACCAAGGTTTTATATTCTTTGAGTTTAATTAAAATTCCAAATGTCCCTTCTTTAAATTTTAAAATTCATTATAGAGGAATGAATAGTGTTTTTTAATGTTTTTTTTACTATAATCCACAGTAATACATTCTACATCACAACCTAGTAAACACATATGTAAATAGAAACAAAGCTTTCAGTATATGATGCTTACCCGTTATGTTCTATTTTGTTTCATTATTTTAAAATGATGCTCTTGAACCACCCAAATTGCTTTCACAAACAGCAAATGGGTCACACCACAGAGTTTGAAAACCACTGTCTAGTGCAAAGCCAATTACAAAAAATACTGCTCCCAGGCTCAGCACTGTGAGGTTGCTTTCATCAGAAAGGCGCTCTATGATAAGCCTGCTATATGTGAGTCACTACACGAAGCATCGCAAATACACGGTAATGACCACACCCCACCAGCACTCGAAGATCCAGAAGTCTGTAAGCTAACGGGGAGGCTGCACATGAACAAAATGTGAGGAAACATTATTTCCCACTTGAGTGGCTGGGAGAGGGTTCAAGGAGGACACGGAGTTTTACTGGGGGCTTAAAAGATTGATGGGATTAAGTCTAGGATAGGAAGAAAAGGAATGAGAACAATTTCGATAAAGGGAACAGTATAAACAAAGACGGAGCAGGACTAAGTAGAAGACAACTCTGAGTAACAGGATAGAGCAAGGCAATGCAGCTAAGGAAAGGTAGGCTGGGATCAGATTCTGGGGGACCTCAAATATCATGTTTGGGTCTTTATTCCAGATGAAATGGAGAGAGGGAGAGTTTTGTCCTATATTCCAACAGGAGCAGGTAAAAGGATGAAGACCAGAACTCAGGTCTTCGATTCTAACTTTCTTGGAGCATTCACTGTGTTGCTGATGCCTTACTGCCCTGTAGCAGTAAAAGGCCATCAATAAGGGGGGCAGCTCCAGGTGGTCTACACACTTGTCTAACATTAAAATTCATAACATAGGATTAATTAGGAAAGAATTAATAATGTACTTAGGAAGTGTAATAAAGCCAGATATTCTACTGCTATCTCTCTCTTCAAAAGTAATGTCATTCTCTCCATTAATTCAGAAACTGTTTTATTGGGGGAAAAGGACAGCATGATGGGATACTGTCCATATTATTAACAAATCTGAAAAATTAGACAGTATCCCAAAGCAGTGGTTCTAAATCTTCTTTTTCCTTCTTGGCTACAGACCATTTCAAAAATCTGAAGGGGAACAAAGCTAAATACAAAAGCTAAAGATATAAAACTTCTAGAAAAAAAGGACTAAATTTTCCTGACCTTGGAGTATACAAAGATTTTTTAGTAAACTAAAAGCACTAACCATAAAAGAAAAAACTGATGAATCATACTTCATCAAAATTACACAGTCTTAAAAAAAATTAAGATAATAAATAGACAAGCCAAACACTGGGAGAAAATACTGACAAAAAATTAGAGAACAGACTTGCATCCAAAACATACAAAGCATTTTAACAATCAATAATAAGAACACAAATGATTCAATTTTCTCAGAAACGCAAGTGATTTAGGCAATTCACCAAAGATATATGTTAAATAAATGCCTAATAAACACATAAAAAGACATTCAACATCATCAGTTACCAGAAATGCAAATTTAAACCATAACAAGTTACCACTGCATAGCCACTAGAATGCCTACATTTAAAAACATGGAAAAAACACATTTTGGCAAGGATTTGGACTATCTGGAACTTAGATATTACTTGTTTAAAATGATAGAGCCACTTGATAAAATACAAATATTCTTGTACATACATTATTTGTGAATGTGTCTAGGATAAATTCCTTAAATTGGAATTATTGGGTAAAAGGGCTTTAACTTTTATAGTGCCAAATGATTTTCCGTAGACACTCTGCCATTTTACATTTTTATCAGCAATGTTATGTTTCCAAGTTAATTTCCTCCACATCCTTACCAAAACGGTACACTATCATAACTTTCAATCTTTGTCAATCTAAAAAGTGGCATTTCATTGTGGTTTGAACTTGTATTACATATTTTCTTTTTCATAAAGTTGGCCCATTTTGTTGTTAGACTGCTGGTCTTATTGACTGAAAGAACTCTTTATATATTAAGGAACTCTTTATATATTAAACCCTTAGTCTGTAAAATACATTGTATCTTTCAAGTTTATCTGTCTTTTGACTTTGTACATCACCTTCTTTTGCCATATGGAAATCTGATATGTGATCAAATTTATCATTTTTTAAAATGGCATCTGGGTTTTGCCAAATATAAAAACATACTTTCATTGTTTTTTTTTCTAGTACATTTATGGTTTCCTGATTTTACATTTACATTTATGCTCCACCTGGAATTTATTTTGTTATAAGGAATAAGGAAAGGATCCAACCTGGTTTCTTTCAGATGTTTACTCAGTGGCCTCAGCATCGTTTTTTGAACAATCTTCATTTCCCCCACTGATTTAAAATGCCTCTTTGATAACTTACTGAATCCACATATATAGTGAGATCTCTTTCTGAGCTTTCTACTTATTCTGTTATACTGATCTATCTAGTCATGTGCACTGCCACACAGTTCTAACTATTAAAGTTTTACATTATATTGTAATACCTGGTAGATCTAATTCCCCCTCATTACTCTTCATTTGCAGAATTTTCTGGCTTTGTTTGCTTAACTGTTCTAGGATTCTAAATTTGGTACAAAAATACCACTAACATGACAAAGGAAATAGTAATAAAAATGGAATGGTATATCTTAACTATTGTGATGGCAAAACATAAAAGAGAATCCCAAGAATGTCTACATCTTTTGTTAAAAACAAACTAAGACCTAAAACATACGAATGACACCATTCACTACTTTAAGGTGGAACTGTGTATGCTGGCTGGCTAATATGCACAGGTCAGGTACTGGGGGTGGAGATGGGAGCAATCAGGCCTCAACTTTTGAGTCCTTAAGGTTAAAACAGACCCAGTTTTCCTTATTAACATATTCCATGCAGATTCATCAACAGCCACCAGAACCCAGTGCCTGGATTTAACAATGATGCTCACAATCAAAAAACTTTAGTCAATGAACATTAAATAAATTCTCACTATGTGACAGGCACTAGATCCTGGGAACAACAAGATGAATGAATGCTTGCCTCTAGATAATTCACGATCTATTGGGAGTGACAGAGCTGTACGAAGATGAAGTAGACATCAAATTATATTAAGTATGATAGTGGACAACCGTCCAAAGTTTCTAAATTTTCACAATGTTCTTTGAAGGTAATACCTGCTTATACAATGATTTCTTATTTTTAACTCTTTAAATACTTAGTTTATTTCACTGAAAGACCATAAATATGCACATTTTAACTTCTGCTGATCATCTGAAATCAAATTTTTACAAGTTAAAACATTTTTCTCCTAAGTACAGGCTTCATTTCAGCGCTTTAAATAATCTTGCAAGCCATCAAAGAATTCAGAGTTTTATGAAATAAACCACTTTGAAATGTTATGCTTTCTAAACTAAGCTGGTTGAGAGTTAAATGACAAAAGTGCTTAAAGCTCAATTTAAAGTCACTATCACACAAATGAAAAAAAGGGGGTTGAAAGCTACCCTGCCTTTTCAGCTAATATAAGAAAATGAGAAATGTTTGTATTAAGAATGTAATTACTTAAGGATTTGGACATAGTTGCCCAAGGTCAGAAGAAAAAATATTTAATCAACCTCTAAGTACATTCATTCAGATTGGAACAATAAGGTAAAAGCAGATTAATTCTTTCCTAGGGTCCTGACTTTTTGTAAATAAGAAGAAATCTGAGTTACCACAGATTTCTAAAGTACTCAAAATTTTGAAAATGTAATTGTTCTGACAGGGCTTATCTCACAATTTTTTTGAGAGTTCTTTCAATTTGATCTACAATTTTAGAAGGTGAGCTCTAGACTCCCTCTGTAACCCCTCAAAAAAGCCATCCAACAAGAACAAAATGAAATCTTACCCAGCAAAGGCCCCGATTTCAAGAGGGAAGGCTATTGTATAGCATAGCGCAGCTCAAGGTAAGATGCCCGAAAAAGTTAAAAGCTAACTTTTAAAAATCCTAAAAGTAGGGGATGCTTAATTTTTATTGTTAATCAAACATTTTTCAGTGAGAGATAACCACTCAATTGAACGTCTGCAAAGGAAAATAAGTTCATCAAATCCTATGATTTTTATAACTTCACCAAACTGTTACAACTTCTGCAATTATTTACAAACTGTTTTAACTGACAAGCAAAAATAAAAAAACCAAACAAACTGGCTAAGTGCCTCTATATTTTGAGTTGCCATACAAGATTTAATGTTTTGCTCAAAGTAGACCTATAATAGTCAATGGTTTTTTTCTTTAATGAAAACCACTTAGACTATTTGTAAAACCCAAATTATACTAGACTTCCCCTCACCAAAATAAAGAGGAAAAAATTAAAATATGGCCACATAATATTTCAATCAATTTTACTAGGTTGTCATAGAATGAAAGTCTAGGAAATACCAAAATTAAATCTATAACATGGAAAGGAAAAGAAAAAACTCTAGCTAAACACATTTCCTGTTTTATGTCTATTAAAAAAGACTGTGTCTTCCAGAAGGGGAGATCATGCAATTTTGATTTTTGGTCAATTGAGTGAACAAAGACATTCTTCTCACTTGCATGTTTTAGACCATAATTTGAAGAGCATTAACATACTGATTTTATTTTCTATCCTATAAAAGAATCACAACATAAGTTATAAGGAAAATATCTTGGTTTAACAAAATGTTATAGCAAGAATTCAGCCTAAAAACTACATTCATTTTGATAGCCAGATGTTAAAATCATTTCACATTTTATCTTACTGAATAACAATGAACAGAGGTATTTAAAGAGTATAAAAGGATACATTTATGTTGAAAAATTTGATTTCACAATCAGTAATAATTTCAGCAAAGATACTTTAAAATTTTAGATGAAGATCTTTTATTCTACTAAAAACTAAGCAAATAACATCAAGAGACTTTCCCTCAGTTAAGATATAACTATTTAGAAATCTGAATTTTCAAAGGCTAAATATACTACTGATACAGAGGAGAAAAAATGGTTCTAGCAAGCCCTAACAATCAATTTTTTTACAATGTTTTTGCTGCTGTAATTCATATACCATAAAACTCACCCTTTTTAAAGTGTAAATTCAGCACTTTTATTATATTCACAAGTTTATACAACCATCACCACTATCTAATTCCACAATATTTTCATCATCCCCAAAAGAAACTCCAGTACTCACTAACATTCACTCCCCAATCCCTCGCTCCCCAGCCCCTGGCCACCAGTAATGTATGGCAGTCCACTTAAAAATGGAGTATTTCCTCATATTGTCACACTTCCTATTTGACTCAGAGTAAAACTCAAAGACACAACACAGCCTATAAGGCCCCAGGTGACATGGCCCATGTTACCTTTCTGGTTTTCTACTGTTCCACCTTGGCCACCCTGTTTCCACCTCAGGGATTCTCACTGACTATTCTCTCTTCTGGTCATACAGATATTCCCGCAGCTAACTCTGTCACATCCCCTAAGTTTTTGTTGAGTGTCATATTCTCCACCTATCTCCCAATTATTCTTCCATAGGGCTTACCATCTTCTAACATTCTTGTTAATTCCCTTATTTATTTGTATCTGTAGGGAACTCCTTGTTAGACTGTAGGATCCAGGATTTTAGTCTGACTTGTTCACTAATGTATTCTAAAACCTGCTCAGTAAATAACTGACAGATTGATGAACAATTAATCTAGCATACTCTACTTATACAACTTCTACTTCTTTTCCCTAAACATAGTCAATGTTACTTTAATACCTTGTGCCTTGCATATTAATATGGCACACATGAATCAATCAATATTTGCTGAATTCATATTTATTATGCAGTTCCACTATGTTTTTATTATATAAGAATAGTTCCCAATCTTTGGGAATTCAGTGAATTAACACAAAATGCAAAAAGTATATGATCATGAGATGGTCTATAAGAGTTGCTGAAATCGTAAAGGGTGTTTTCACACTAAAGGAGGTTAGAAACTACTGGCTCGTGTCAATTTAGTTTTTTTTTCATCAAAGCTGAGAATATTTTCTATTCAAAAGAGAGCATAGCTTTTCATATTAAGTTTCACTTAGGAAAACAAGAAGAGGGAAATGTGACTTGAGAAAGGACCTCTTTATCTGTTAGCAGAGTTGAGCAGTGCCACTTTGGTTGGTAATGACAATAATAATTATTTCCCCCTGCGTTTGTTAAGAACATAGTTCTCACAACAATTCTGTATATAATCTAAGTTAAATGTCACAGTAACTTAAAAAGGTAATGAGAACAGACCTCCCCTGTACAGAGAAAACAGTAAGATCATGCAATAGTAGTGATGAACTCAGAACTAGATTCGTGATTCCCACTCTCATGCCATACCTAAAGCTAAAAATATTCACAATTCTTTTGTGTATTTTCAAAATAACTTCTAAAAATCTTAAAGATCACAACTCAGTTCAATATGCACAGGAACTCCACTTGACATCAAGGATGGAAAGTGGAAATAAGCCTGGTGAGGTGCTCATTATCTGCTAGGGGGAGAGGAGGTAGCTGTGTCCCAGTGCTGCTCACAGCGCCCTGTAACTGCAGGGTGGGGGGGCCCAGGGCGCTGGGGAAGCACAGAGGAGCTGCCACTGACAGCAGTACTGACAAGAGCAACAAGGACTATAACTGAGCTGTTGGTGGCGCTCCAGTGAAAGCTGATTCTTTCACCTTTGTGTTCCTCAAAAAATGTCCCTTCTGCAGCATGCCTTAAAGGCTGAGTAGCAAAAAAAAAAACAAAACTAGGCACTCACTCACCAACACCAAATACAGGTCCAAGACCTACAGAGCTGTCGCTCTCCTGAGCTCCCAAATACATGTCCATCAAAACTGCACCAAATAGGAGATGAAATGAGAAACAACTGTTTCATCTTTGCAATTAATATGTGGTCCTGTGTCTATGGTTTGGGGAAAATTCAAAAATAAATGTATCTTTAACTTTGCATTCAAAATGTTAATGTTAGGTTAGTTATAAAGAGGAACTCCATCTTTTCTCTGAACAAATGCCAATTTCCCTAAATTCAAATTTATTGCCAGTATCTTCCCTCTTAATACAGAACGACGTATTTAAAGCAACTTTCAAGTTCAAGAATGGATCCAACTATGACTTGGTGTTATCTGGAGAAATATTATGAAACTCATGGTTTTTAAATTATATTATGGTTTCTTTTATCTCACTACAACTTCCTATCTTTCTACATTTCCACAGAAGTACTTCTTATAATTAAATGTACAACTGGTCAGAAATAAAATAAAAATTTTTTATATTATGATGGAAAATTCTATAACAACCCCAAAGCACTGAAATTACTAACCACTTCTTTTTAAACAAATTCACATTAAAAGGTCCATTCTTTGATTATAACAAATCCAGAAATACCCGATTTTAATTTTAAAGGGCTTTAATATCTTTTTTTAAAAATCTTTTTTCTTTTTCTTTTTGGCCTTTATAAGAAGACATATGTGAAGCCCTATGTATTCAGAACCATGTATGTTTACAAATCTGACATATAAGAATTCCCTTTGAATATTACATTTTTCTTTGTATAAGTTTAAATAACATGGAAATGAGGAGTTATTTCTTTAATTAAAGTTAAAAGATTTGAGACTTTGTTGTTTTTCTCAGAAAAAAAGTCAGAAAAGTGAAGAAATACTTTCATATGACATTCACCCAAGTTAGCATTCTTGGCTTTTAATTGGAAACATCTGGGGATGGGCTTGGCAGATTGCAATAAAATTGAAGTTACCAATTCACACCCTGACATTTTGAGGGTATTTTGTTTTTACAGTTTGCAAATCAAAACCAAACGGTCTTTCCTTTGAACTCTGGTCCTGAACCAAAGATCTTTATGAGATTTCACTTTCAAGAATACTTTATAAATATTTTGAGAAATAGGAAGGATTTTGTGAGTATTAGAGAAGAGCCTAAACCAGCAGTTTGTTTTGAAAGTTCAAGTTAAATTAAAATATAAGTACACCAAAAAGACAATATTATTTAAATACACACACACACACACACACACACACACACACACACACACAGGACACCAGTAGCACTGAACAAAAAAGAAAGATTAACTAGACATTTAAGTCTTTTATTGGGTAAAGTTGGTATTGGTATCCCAATTTTTCACAATAAAGCAATTGATTTTACTAAAACCAATTGCTTAAAGAGAAGCTCTAACACTACATAAACAAAAATAGTTCAACATAATCCATTAGAGTAAGCTGTACCCCCAGAGAAAGAGAGTAAGAATAAGGGCTTATTAAATCCAGTCTTTTCCCTGAAAGACAACACCAATGGAATCCCATCCGCAAAGTACTACAGCAGACCCCTTGCTCCCTGATTTCATTACATAAACAGAGATTGACTTTATCAGTCCCCAAGAGAGTGCTTTAGAAGTAACTCTAGCTGCCCTGTTTTCAAAAACTGTGTTTGGATTGTGCCATGCTCAGTTGGCGAGGTGAGCTGAGACCAGTAAAGACAAAGGACCTAAACATCTGAATCCGTTTGTGTTCCTCAAATTCTGAAAGCCAACAGATGTACTCCATGTGCTGCTGGGCTAAGCTTTGAAAATTTAAAAATACATATTTTTTCCACTGACAAACAGAAAGTGATGGTATTCTGTGTTTCTTTAATTAAAATCCAAGGGCTCTCAAAGGCTCTAGGACTTACTTTAAAGCTTCTTTAAGACTGACCTATTTATTTTACTATTAACAAATAATAGAGAATAAAGAATTTAATTCAGTTTTAATCACAATCTTTGCTTTTATTTTGGAAACACTGACTTAATCTTTTCTCTTCTAAAAAATACAAAGAAAGCTTGTGAAGAAAAGATTCAGGGAGTCGACTTACAGCCCAAATTTAATTTCAGACTGAAGGGTCATAAGTTGAAAAGGATTAAAAAAAAGAAATAGAATAAAAGATAAAGACAAAGAAGATAATATAAAGAGAAAAAGTAAAGCCCAAAGCTTCTTTAATTTCTGTTAAAGATTAAATATACATATACTTATGTGCATATATGTATAAATCTGGCATTCTCCATGTTGGTACGAAGAAATCAATTTAGGTGTTTATTTGCTTTTTAGGCTATGACTTAGAAAATATGGCTTAGAATCACTGGTTCTGCCATTACCCTAGTTGAGGCAGATGACAGTGACAGGGTCTGATTTCAAGTTCTCCCCCTCGAATCCATCCTTCTGCTACTAGAGAGACCTGATCCTGTAAATTCCCTACTTAAAACCCTTCACTGGCTCTCCAATACCCATAGGAAAATAGAATGATCCCTCTTTAAAGTAAAAAAAAAAAAAATTCATGGGCCTCTTTTGTAACTTCTGTTCCAGCTGATGAGAAATTACATGAGATAAATACCAGTACAAATTCATTAACGCTTTTAAATGAGTCTGGATATTACTAATCACAACAGAACCTGTATATGATTGTAAAGTAACAGTACTGTACTCACATGTGTATTTCCTTAGTCTATATCCACAGTGTGCAATGGATTCATAGACCTCTTGCCAGAGCTCCCTGGTTTAGAGATGCCTATACCATGAATGAGTGCATGGCAAAAAATTTGTTTTTCAGTCTACTTTATTACCCCCCAACACACTCACCCAAGGCACTCACAGCTAGACACAGGCTATCTCCTGCCTGGTATGGCTACCTATTTGGTCTGAATGCCTATGCCATTTTCAAAACCTAACCTACATACTGCCTACTCTTTCTTTCCCAAGCCTTCCTTGGACTCTGCTTCACCTCACCACCAACTGCTCCCTTCCCCAGGCTGAATCATACCCTGTGCTGTCATTCCTACAAACAGCCTACCATCTTCCAGGCTCCATGCTAAGGTGCTGGGCATGCCACGGTGAATAATAAAACTTCCAGTTTCAGTTCTCAGGGACCTTCTAGCTCAAAAGGGGAGACAGACTTTTAGGAAATAATCCTACAGAAACACATTATTACAAAGTATGGCAAATGCTATGAAGAAAAAGTATACCAGTGCAATAGGAAAATCTAATTTTAGATGTCAAGGTTGACATCTTTAGGAGATATCTGGACTTCCACAGAAGCCTGTTCTAGAAATTAATACAATCAATTGGAGTTGTTTATATGCAGTTTCTCTTACTTTTGCAATATCACACCTCCCCCTCTGCTCCCTACCCCAAATCCAACTTGGAGTTTCCTAAAAGCTGGGAGCACATCATTTCTATGGATTTCTTATGCCTATGTAGAATTCCTTGTATGGACTGAGTTCTCAATAATATTTACTGAATATTTATTGAATTAAACAGAATTCTGTAGAATTTTATTTTTAAAAAAGATAGAACCAGAGAATCTTAAAACTAGAAGAACCCAGACCTCCCCAGTTAGTATCCACTTTCATCTAAATATTTTAAAAAAGGAAGAGGGGAGAGACAGAAAAGTTCAGTGACTTGATCAAGGTTAATTACTAGTAACCTTGATTACTAGAACCTTGATCTTAATATTCTTTCTCTGTTAAAATTCCCAAGCTAAAATCAGATACAGTATGAACTCCTAAATTGCATCAGCAATGTCCTATGTTCCTGTTTTTGAAGATTTGCCTAATCAGAATCATTTGGGATCTTGCCCTTTAGAAACATTATTGGTTTTACTTTTCAACATTCTTTTTAAAATTGACATGCCTTGAATCAAACAATGCTAAAAAACAGTTCCCAATAAATATACATCTTTAATAAAGTCAGTAAACTGTCTTTAATCATGTATCAACTGGAGCTATTATTTTTTCCAGAATATGAAAACAGAAAACATTTTTCAATTCCTGAAAACCTTAATCGTAAAGGTTTGTTTAATTACACCCCTGAGGGAAATAAGAAGTTAGCTATAACCTCATATTTATCCCAGGGGTGTGATCTTTGGTAATCAGTCCTTTTTTTCTGCCTGATGGAAAATTCATCACAAATGACTTAAATGCTTCAAGTTTAAGGATAACCCTTCCTCCCTCAACTGTGCAGCAGCAGGGATTCTGGGAGAATTTACATCCTATCCCCTTGGATGCCATCAGCATTCTGTGTGTTTCTGCAAGGAAGCACTGGGTAGAAAGTTAATGTACCAGGTTTTGTGGAGCACCTACCTTCAGCAAGTTCGCAGTATACCTAGCAGATTATTTTCTCCTTTTCTAAAAATGGTCATTCATGTAACTATGATAAACATGACATCTGCAACTTATTCAAATCAATTAATTTCACAGAATTTTAAATTATTGTGAAAAATGTACTATGTTACAAACACCAAGAAATTTTGGATGACAACTTGGAAAACCTTACTTCTTCACTCCTTATGTAACATCCAGCCTAAAATACCATATTTGTCCAAACTCAATTAACCACATTGTTAGCATAGACAGAATTTACAGTTATAAAGATCCTCAAGATCGTATCATTAGTATCTCTGTAAATGTTGTAATTTTGTCTCTTTTTTAGCTCAATACAAAACCACATACGCATCAAATGCAAAAAAACTTTAAGATGCAAGGAGATGTAAAATCTTTAATATTTTCATACATGATTTGAAAGTGTTACTTAGGACTTAATTTTGGGCTTAATTTTAAACTATATGTGTATGAAAGGAGAGTTTTCAATGGCTACCCCACTAAAATAAAATTCTTCTATAATGGCACCTATCTTGTACTTTACACAAAAAATGCACTTCCCTAAAATTTTAAGGAGACAGTCATCACCCTTCCATCCTTTAACAAAATAGTGTAATTATCAGTTTACCACATCAGAACTCTCTGAAAATAGTATAAATGAAATGGAAGCTGAAATCTACAACTTCCAGATGTGGTAAAGTGTAATTCTGATAAGTTACTGTTATGGAGAGCCTGAAATTATGGTATTAGTCAGAGAGATGATTATAGTTTTGAGCTTGAAAGTTTGGAGCATTGAGAATGTTTGGAAGCAGTTGAGCTACAGGCTGGTGCTCTATCAGCCGTTGATCTATCAGCTTCTGGTGGTGCAGCACTGAAGTAATACAACATGGTACATAGCACACATTCTAGCAACAATTTTTTAGTATTATTATGAGCTCTAAATCTACAGATATTTAATGTGTTTGAATCTAGAGTAGTTTATCCTTTTTGATGCTCAAATCATCCACATTTTCGCCAGTGGGAGCCAAATTAAGTTATCTTCTGAGTGTTTCTAATATAACCCTAGTCGTTTATGATCGCTTCCATGCTTGGTAACTTCTTTTTTATCTTCACAGAAACTATTTATTAAAGGAGTTTTAACTATCCACAGACTTCACTGTGTTTGTGAGCAATGGATCTGAAAATCTATCACTAAATAAATAAATTAAGCTTACATCAGTTATTTAACTTTAGTCTCCAGGAACAGTATGATCTATGAGCATCTGTGTCTCCTCTTTGTGTAGTAACAGCATGAAACACTTACACCATGCAAAGAATCACACAAGACACAATTAAAAGTAAGCTTTCCAAAGCACTTTTAGCAAAATATCTAGCCCTAATTGAAGGGCATATTAAAAAAATATCTAAAACCTAGAATAAATCAAATGTATTGGGAGCATTAAGTCCAAATAAAATAAGCAAGTGTTTAATTCTTTCTTTCTATAACGTGAAGTTACTAATTTTAAGGAAAGATTATATTTATGTATGTAATTAAAATAATTTCAGTATTAACAAAATAACAATAAGCTACTATTTACTGAGTGGTTACTAGGAGCCGAGCATTACACTAACTGCTTTACATGTGCTACCTCATTAATCTTCATAATTATCCTATAAGGAGTGATGATTATTATCCCCATTTTATTGATGAAGACACTGCAGTTTATAAGAGCTGTACATAAGCCATGAAATCAAGATTTGAACTCAGCTCTTCCATGTCTGAGAACTAGGTCTTAACTCTCCTTTCTCCTGGTAAAATGGTAAGTAAAAATGTTTAAATTCTATAAGAAAATGTATTTACAGTCCAACTTTCAACAGTTTTTAATTAAAATAATGCACAGATATTTATTTATATACTGTTTTTAAAATTTTTATTATAAATTTTTTTTAGAGACAGAGTCTTGCTGTGTCACCATGGCTGGAGGCAGTGGCCTGATCATAGCTCATTATAACCTCGAATTCCTGGGCTTAAGCAATCCTTCTGTCTCAGCCTTCCAAGTAGCTGGGACTATAGGCACACATCACTACGCCCAGCTAATTTTTTAAAAAAATTTTTCATAGAGACAGGGTCTTACTATGTTGCCCAGGCTGCTCTAGAACTCCTGGCCTCAAGCAATCCTCTCACCCTGGCCTCCAAAAGTGCTGAGATTACAGGTGTGAGTCACTGAGCCTGGTCTTATATTTTAAACATTTATAAACAATGGGAATTTAGAATGTTTTAAAAATCCTAATGTTCAGGAGAAACTATGAAAAACAAAAATAATCTACCATTGGGTAAAAGGTTGTGGGAAAACCCCACAGATGACTTACTAATTGCAAAGCGAAAAAGCAGCTTTAAAGAGGAGGGTCTGGCAGATGCCACCTTAACCAAGTGAGCAAATGTAACATCACTGATACTGGGACAAACTGACAATAAGGGACTCCTAATGTGATGTCCTGAGACTGACACAGCATCAGCTGGGTAGTACTCCTGCCAAAAATGATTAACCTGAATAAAATTATGAAGAAAAAATCAGACAAATTCAAACTATGGGAACTGAACTCTTCAAAAATGTTGATGTTGTGAAAGCACAGAAAGCAAAGTCACAGTTCTAAATAATGTAAAAAACCATATATTTTTTAAAACCATAATATTTTTTAAAAAACCATAATAAATGAACTATGTAATTCTTGACTAAAACCAGGATTGAGGGGAAAAAAACAAAGGGCATTACTGGGGCAAGTGAAAAATTTGAATATGAACTATAAGTTTGATTATATTATTGTAGGGATATTAAGAATTTCTTGAGAGTGATAATGGTGTTGCAGTTAAGTATGAGAATATCCCTGTTCTTAGGATACCATGCTAAAGTACTTGGGGATGAAATGTCAGGATGTCTGAAACTTGACTTTCAAATGGATTAGCAGAAAAAATACACACAAACACTTATATGTGCAATTTATACAAAGAAATAAAGCAAATGTGCAAGATGCTGATAACTGGTGACTTCAGGTGAAGGTATATGGGTATTCACTGTACTATTCTTCCAACTTTTCTTAGGTTTGAAATTTTAAAAATTTGCAGGGAACAACAGATTCAACAAATACATACTTCTCTCTACCCTACCCTCAGCACACATCCATGCTCCTCAGTATTTTGTTCTTTTTTTCTAGAACTTACCAATCCAATATTGCAAGATATTTTTCAAATCTTTATTCTAAGAACTCCCTGAAGACAGGGCCTATGTCTATGTCATCAGCACCAATAGGGGGATTAACACAGGTCCTTAAAGTGCCTCATACACAGCAGCCTCAGTAAATGCCAGCTGAATTAAATATTTGCTTTTTCTATTATAAGATACTATCATGTAGGTGACAATAAGTAGCTTTTAGCAACTTTTTAGCACTTTAAAGCACTCAAAACAGAGTTATTTTGTGACTGACAAACTATGCTATATAATCCTTTAAATTCAGAATAATTTTAAACTGGTTAAGTATCTGGAAAGTTAAATTTAAAAAGAAAGGAAGAGTAACCAAAGGTAACCAAACCACTGTTTAGTACTTGCTTCATATAGTATAAATTTAAATGTAATTTATGTAGGTAAGAGTCCATTTAAAAATTTGTATCCCAAGTTGGTAATACATGTTCTAGAACACCAGGGCAATTTTATCATTGAGGTTCACATAACAAATTGTCCTTATAGTTGAGTTTTGTCATTGTAGAATAGCTATAATGTACTAGATGATGACGACATTAACTGAGACATGTATAGGCTGGATTCACAGAAGCCGAAAGTAGGTAACAGCAGACTGTAAAGTAAGAGACAGCAAACTAACTATGGCCTATGGGCCAAATTTGGTCCGCTGCTTGTTTCTCTAAGAATGGCTTTTATATTTTTTAATGGTTGAAAATAAAAAGAATATTTTGTGACATGAAAATTATGACATTAAAATTTCAATGTCCATAAAGTTTTACTGGAACACAGCTATCCCCATTTGTTTATATACTGTCTGTGGCTGCTTTGGCTACCATGGCAGACCACAAGGCTGCAAAGCCTAAAGTATTTACTATCTGACCCGTTAGAGAAAAAGTCTGCAGACCCCTACTATAAAGGAATATAATTGCCAGGGAGAGAAATTTCAATTCCCAGAAGACAACTGGGGACCTATGAGTCTGTTTATCTTGTGATATTCATAGAGATATACATTTGTACACTTTTCCATGCTTATGTTTCAATAAAAATATTTTTTTTAAATTGTCCTATTACAATGAATTTATAAATGTACAAAGAAGGTAACATTTCCCACAATGTTTTCCAAATTAAATATATAAAATGTGATGTTTTTAAAGCCATTGTCCCAATCTGAGGTTGACTTGTGTGTGACAAACAGTCCAGACTATGGATGGCCAGATATCCAACTCGGCAGATCATCTAGAGAAGATTCCAGAAAAGAACTAGAAGCAGTCCAGGCAAGTAGACAGTAACAGCAGGTTACAACTCAATCAATAGCAACTCCAACAGAAGACGGGGTCCAACAGCAAGATTCTAGGATCTAAGAGGACTAGAAGAGTGAGGCACGTTAATATGGCCTGTGATTTAACACTGAAGTGGCAACCATGGATGCATACGAGCATGCATTCTCAAATCCTACTAATGCAAAGAGATTGAAGGCTTGTAAACTGTTTGGTAATACTGTTAGACCTATTTAATCATAACCTGCTTGGTATCTTCAACTATAAATATTGTAAAATAATTTATAGCAAAAGCCACCTTCTCCAAAGTAGACAGGACTAGCAGTGGTGAGTTCATAGAAAATGCCCATTATAGTATGTGGGAAAATTCATACATCTACACAATACAGTTGCAAAAGGAAGGAGTACTCAGTAACCTTTTTATGTAACAGTAAATATTCTTGGATACCACATCAAAATTCCACTAGCAGTTTCCACGAATAATATCTTAAAGGTTATTTACAATGTAAAATCTAAAGTTGTATCGATTAACTTTTTTCTACTCTATTATACTAAAATCTTTTAATGTATCTTGCACTTTTAGCTGATCTTTTACCTGTTTATGATCTGTAACATAATGTAGCAGTCATTTGAAAAATAATGATTTACTGAGTTAGGCAGATCTTCCAAATGTTGACATGTTTCAATGGTCAGTTATCAATCACGTTTTCTAATATCATCACTGATCTCATCACAAGAGTCTTTAAGTACTGGAAAGGGTCAGGTCCACAGTGAGGGATACAAGTTCTTCAATACTTAAACACTGATAAATGACAGCTCAAATTTGGCAACAAACACTGTCAACTGTTTTCCTTGAAGTGACAAATTCACTTCATTCGTTTTGAGAAAAACGTCTGCCAAATAGCCAAGTCTGAATATCCAAGTCTGTCAGTTGTTCTTTCAAGTAAAAAAGGCATTCAGGAGGGGCAGGGTGGCTCACACCTGTAATCCCAGCACTTTGGGAGGCCAAGGCAGAAGGATCGCTTGAGGCCAGGAGTTCAAGACCAGCCTGGGCAACAGCAAGACCCCATCTCTACAAAAAATTAAAAAATTAGCAGGCAGTGGTGGTGCATGCCTGTAGCGGGAGGTTGAGGCAGGAGGAATGCTTAAGCCCAGGAGCTTGAGGTTGCAGTGAGCTATGATGACACCACTGCACTCTAGCTTGGGTGACAGAGACCCTATCTCAAAGAAAAATAAAAAGTATCCAATGGCAAGAGCAAAGTTCACCCTGCAACTCAATTGCACAAGTGCTTTTCCTGAGACAGGTTTTGTACTCTGGGATACAGCAGAAATGCTTTACACATACTACCCATTTCATCACATAGAATATATAAAAAACCATATATACTTTTAATTAAATAAAATAACTTTTACTGCGCTTCATCAAGGAAATTCTTAAGTAAAACTGGCATTATTTTTATTGCAAGTGTACCGCAACTACTGGTCATGTTTCCATGCCTTGGCACTAACAGTTTCCCCCAATTGCCTTTGTATACTCAGTGCAAATGTCAACAGGGAAAAAGGCAAATAACACCTTAGCATCATTATGAAGACAGTTTTGATCTCTTGGACACCCAAAAGGTACTTGGGGACTTACTGATCAAGAGAAAAAGTTATGGAATGAAGTGGAAAAGTATGGACACATCGCTCAAGGGGCAAACAGGAAGGGCTGGCAAGGATGAGAAAGAGCAGCCACAGAAACAGAGGGAAACCAGGAGTGTGTGCAATTAGGGAAGTCAGGGAAAAGAATGTTCCCCGAGGCTAGCGGTCAACAGCAAAATGCCAAGAAAGATTAAGACTGGAATGTCTTCATTGCACCTAATGTGAGGAAGGTTTACTTAAGGCTGAACCAATGATGTCCAATTAACCAGTAAGAACCACAAAAAGAGTGGACTTTCTAAAAAGAATAACTGTTAAAAATGTATGCTCAGTATTTTGGATAAAACAAGGTTTTATTACAGAAGAATTTTGATACTTTCTTAAATATCTATTCCTTTGCTTAATAAGCATACATAAATTATTTGGTCCTATGTAATGTAATTTAAAAATCCTGTTCAAAGTTCTTCAGATTTTGGGGGCAACTGCTAAGTATGTCTTTTTAAGAGCAAAGTTCTGGAATATTAAACAGGATTAGTAGAACTGAAACATCAACACCTTCTTCCTATTTAAATCAACATCTCTCCATTTAGTGTATAACCCTAAGATTAAAAATTTTTTTAAAAAGTCTACCATTTAATGTTATAAAGGACACTATGGGTCAAATGACAAAACTGGAACAGTAACAGTAGATTAAAGTTTTGTACTGATGTTAAATTTACTGAAATTGATAACTATAATGTAATTTATAACAGAATTTCTCCATTCTTGGCAAATACAAATTATAATATTTTGAAGTAAAGGACCACAATATATTCAACTTACTTTAAAATGGTTCAAAAAATAGTATGTGTGTATGTGTAAGTGCACAAACACACACATTCACATATCTATGCATATAAACAGAGGGGAGGGGAAGAAGAGAGGGGGACAGAAGGAACAACAGATACAGCAAATGGGGTAAAACATTACCAATAGGGAAATCTGAGAGAAGGGTATACTGTATAGGTATTCTCTGTACCATTTTTATTCTTGTAACTTTTCTGAAAGTTTGAAAATATTTTCAAAAAAATAGTGCAATAAAAGGAAGGCTATTATTTGAATATTAATTGAAATGTAATAATATGGAACTTATGATCTTACTTGGAATATTAATTGAAGGTCTTGGGCCAGGTCTGAGAATGGCAAGGTTTCCCAAGCAGAGGAGAATTAACAAAAGCAAAAATATACCCCATGTTTAGAAAACAAGTAAAACTGCTTACCAGACTCTCATACAAGATTTACCAACCCTACTAAGCTGACCCTAACAAAGAATTCAATAAAGCTCCTGGGAATGGATTTATTAGATTTAGCCTAAACTAAGGCAATAAAAATACTTAACCATCTCTCTAGATTCTTCTTTCTAAAATCCCATATCCCCCAAAAATATAAAAAAGATCTATCTTTCTCATGGTGTTTTCCTTGTGAGCTAGGAGCAGTACAACTACATGGTGCTATACTGCAATGTAAGACCTTGAATACAGAGAAGGCAGAAATTTCTCTTCTCTGAACTTTATTCCAAATTCTTAACTAAAATATGTAGCTACAAAATGCTGACTCCAAGACAACATAAAAGGCACACAAGTACCCCACAGGTGTCTTTTGTAACTTTTCCTCGGTTTACACAAAACAGATGGGAAGAAAATTTTTTAAAAAATCAATAAATGGTAACAAAGAAGAGAAATACAGGGGTAGAGGGGGAAGGTCCTTATTCTTCCCAAACTCCCTCTAAGTATTGCCTATCAAGGTGGCCAAGCAGCACTTAAATTCTTCCCACTGAGAGAAGTATAGCCAGTTATGGTTTAAATAAGTTGCACATTTCTGACTTTCATGTTTAAATTTATTATTATGGCTCCTTAAAAAATTATTAATGAAAACAATAACTTTATTTGGGAATTAGTAAAAAAACAAAATACATATTTTCTAATATTTGATTTTCTATTCTCTCCTTCACCATAGTTTTGTTTACAAAACAAGTTCAAAACTTTGGTAGCCAAACATGCAATAAGCAGCAGCAAGTCCCTAGGAAAATTACTGCTCAAATAAAATTAAACATGGATAGCTCCAACTTACAAAAGTAACTATTACCTGTCTAACAAAAAAAAAAAAACTAAACTCATTATCACCACCTTGGTCTCAGTTTTCATAGATTTAGGTCAAAAAAGCTGAGATGGTCCACCCTCTCCCTGTCTCTGAGGTATGAAGGTCATATACTTCTTTCATGACAATCAACATTCTCTTTGTCATTGATTTTGTTTTTCAAAACTCTCAGGGAAGAAAATCCAATCTGTTTCAGTATTTTCAGATAATATAATATTTCCTATCATCCGCTCTTATCAATTTTAAATCAATCCTTTTATATAGCATTTATCTCACTAAATACTAAATCAAGCCCAAACACAAACATGGTCCATCAACCACTCTTCTGAATTCTCCATCACAATTCTAACAATATCTTAGAAATAGAGGATGGACTGTTTTAGTGCCTGGGAAAGATAAAAACTATTTCTGACATGGGATCTTATCAATTCCTGTTCCTACAGAATATCTCACTAGCCCTTTTCCTCTTCATTCTCCATCTCAACCTTGGTAAGTAGCTCATTTATTATGTAAGTACTGACCACAAAACTGAGTGCCCAAGGAAAGGGATCACAGCCTCAAGGGCACAGTGTTACCTTCCCCAAATGCATCCATGCTGCTGGTAGATGAGGTTGGTACAGTGGCTCTTTGGGTTGAAGAAACAAAGAAATTCACTCAGGTGATCCCAGTAAGTGGCTAGTACTAATGGTGACAGGGAACATAACATTATATAGGGAGGCCCATCAGGAAATGAGGGCAGAAATATTAGCCATGTAGGGTCAGGCCTCCGGAGAATCCCAGGTTATATAGGAAAAAGAGGAAACCCAGGCTAGATGAAGGCCTCATGGATTAGAGATCATAATTCAAGAACTGGAAAGCAGGTGGGACAAGAGGTTATTTATGTCCCCTCAGCAGCAGGAGGCCCTGGCCTGTATTTTTATCTGCTATTAATATTTGCAGTCTCTGCTTTTGCTCCCCTTCCCCTCTCCCTGCTCTCTCATCTGGATATCTTTTGATTTACAGACCCCTTTGAAAACCAGATGAAAGTAACCTACAGACTCTATCCTCGAGATACACGTGCTTGTGTACAAAAGTCTGCTACAATTTCAACCTTCTTGGATCCATGTTTATGAGGTCTTAATCTCTTCCACAGAATATATGAGAAGAGCAACGTCCCTCAGAAAAGAGGCGTGGCCATGGCAGACACCTGAGCAAAACGGACTTCCCTGTATAGGACAAACATAATAGAAAAAAAATGGGGGATTACAATGCACATCACTACACAGGTCACAGGTTAGTTATAAATCATATATATACTATATACATACACATGCATGCACACACACACACTCAATTGACTAAATAATGGCTGAAGGATGCCAAAGAAAAGGATGGTAAAAGTTGAGGTAAGACAAAATTTTATCTTAAAAGAGAGGAGAGAAATGAACTGGTAAAAAGAATGAAAGAAAGCACACCTGGATGAGCAATGGTGTGTCTAAAGGCAGACAGGGAGGAATCAAAAGAAAAGGGAACCCTTGAAGATCATGCAAAAGAGTCTAGCTGGCTTTCAGAGAGCTGTGTGAAACACCATAGATTTTCTAGCAAAATGACCCGCACAGTGTAAATTGTTCTTAACAGGAGAACAGCTGACGTTGGACACAGTACGGCAGGAGTGAGGAGATGGGTGATGAGTGGGAAGGTCCTCCAGCAGGAGCCACCAGGCTGCCACTGCTTCTCAGCACTGCTGTTTCCAACTAACTTCCTGCTGTCTATCCAAGATAATTATGCTACTCAAGGTCAAGTCCCATTAGCCAATGCCACAAACTTGGACAATAAGGTGCGTGAAAGTATTAAGCATGAAAAAAATCATACAGTTGCCCTATTTTTACAGAATGAAGATGAAGATGTAAGAACAAATATAACAGATACAGATATGAAGGAAAGAAGACCTAAGCTGTGATAGAACATCCTAGAGGGTGGGGGAAGGGTGGAAAAACTGGCTTTCCTTCTAACATCAACAGCAAAGTAGAACACTGGGCAAGAAGAACAAATCAGAATAGTAAAGCACATGCAGATACACGCATTTCTCTAAAACAGCTTAGTTCTAACCACAGGGATTAATGCATATGAGCGTAGGCTGTGCCACACACCTCTGCCCCAGTAAAACTGAAAGTGAGTATAACCTCCCATCCTAAAAGACATACGCCAACACGGTGTTCCTTGTACTAAAAAAGAAACACTGATTTTAGCTGCTAGGGTGAAAGTAATTCAGCTTACTTGGTTATTATGATGCCATCAAGTTTCTTTTTATTTCTATAATGGCAAGAAAAACAATGGTTTGTAAACGTAAAAATCAGACCCTGCCAAGCACCTCAAAACTGGAAAAAACAAGCACCACATCTTAGGAATTTTAACCTTATTTTTTGTTGCTACTGCTGCATGTAGAGGACCTCAAGATTTGCAAGACATTAGGAGAAACATTAATTACCTGTAAGTTGACATGAAGGTCATACATAAGCCCCCTCAAAGAAAATTTAAGGTAGTCCTGTGGTCATCAGTGAGTTTATGGCTGCACAGCGTCATGAATTAGACACAAGAAACTTCTCTCTGGTGTGTCATATAGGATGGTTTATTTCCAGCTTGTTATGGTAAACTCAAAATTAATCTTTCTATAAGTTCCTTTTTGACAGCAAGAGTCAAATTGCCCACAGTAATTCAGCAACTGTAAAGCCCTACATACTTCAACAAGTCAGTAACTGTTTAAATAGGGTTTTTCAACTTGGGCACTATTGACATTTTGGGCCAGATAATTCCTTGTTTTGGGGGGACGTTATAAAATGTTTAGCTCCCCTCTACCCACCAGATGCCAACAGCACGCACATCCTTCCCCCATTAACCCAGTCATAACAACCAAAAATGTCTCCTGATATTGGGGCAGGTGGGGTGCAAAACTACTCCAGTAGAGAACCACTATTTTAGGGCAAGTGGGAGAATAGGGACTCAGAATGGGTACTTATTCATTTCACTTCACTGCCCTACTATAGCTAATATGTTAGATCATGAAACAAATTAATGTTATTTTGTTAAATGAGTGCTTAGATTGTAAGTTTATATTATACAACTATCCAAAATTATCATACTCAAAAATTATTTTATACTGTATTCTATTAGTTGTTTCAAGAGTTTTACTTATAGTGGATTTATTTAATTAGATACTGCTATGATTTGAATGTGTCCCCTCCAAAATTCACATCGAAATTTAATCCCCATTGTGGTGGTATTAACAAGTGGGTCCTTTTTCAGGAAGTGATTAAGTCATGAGGGCTCCACTTGCAGGAATGGATGTTATAAAAGAGCTGTATGGAACTAGCTTACGTCCCTTTTGCAGTTCCTCATGTACATAGTGTACAATAAGGTGTCATCTTGGAAGCACACAGAGCCAGCCCTCACTAGACACAGAAATTGCTGGCACCTTGACATTAGACTTCTCAATGTCCAGAACTGTGAGAAATAAAACTCTATTGTTTATAAATTACTCAGTCTGCAGTATTTTGTTATAGCAGCACAAATATAGTGACAGAAATATCTCTAAATAAACTCATTTAAAAACAAACCTTTAATTCAAATAAAAATCAAATATAAACCATGTATAATATTATACAGGACTATCTTTTCAGAATTACAAATGTTCGAAATTAATTATTTCCAATGTCTGAAAAGAATTTGAAGAAAAATGCAACGTAAGGGTATTTCCACTGGTCATTTATCTGAAATTCAAATACAATAGCTTTCTCTTAAAAAAATACTTTTAATAAAGTTATCTTTCATTAATATTGCCAAAATTATAAAAGATCTACCCTTTAGAAATGCCAAACAATGCCGCTTTATTTGACATAGATATGTATTTTCCCCAACCAGTGGCCGAATGATTCATTATCCTCGTATTCTATTTCCATGCATCCAAAGATTTATTGAACACTTACTATAAATCAGAGATTGCTGCTAGAAAAAATAATGAGCTCAAATTCCATCTCTGCACAAGTTTAGAGTCGAGATGGATGGGAAAACAAGTAGTTGTAACACAATGCAATAAATGTTGATATCAGCATATAAGTTGCAATGGAAACAATATACTTGTGTCAAGGAAAGTCAGACAAGGTTTCTATAGTGTTAGAAGTCAGAATTGTGGTTATTTTGCGGGGTGGGATAGTAATCAAGGGGGGCATGAGGAGTTTGCAGGGCACTGGTCATGTTCTGTTTCGTGTTCTAGGTGCTGGTTGCGCAAGTGTGCTTACTTTGTGAAAATTTATCCAATTGTACACTTAAGATTGCTGCACTTTTCTGTATATACAGACACACATACACAGACACATACATATATTTATCTCACAATTCAATAAGTTTACCTTAAAAAAGAAAGAAACTACAGATAGGTAGGAGAGAAAAGAATTCATGGAAAATATAAACTGTACCACTGAAATAGGTCTTTTAAATTTTTCTAAGCCTAAAGTTTCAATTAGAACCACTTGTTTGTGCACAGTACTCACTACTTTCCTTCATTTCCCAGTTTTATGCATGCAGACAGATGTCTGCCTTCCACACACAATGCATGTCAAAAAACCCACTGAGCACCTTCTATTAGCCAACAGATATGCTGCACACTGGGGACAGTGACAGATATTAATAAGAGAGTTTGCTCAGGGATGCACAAGCAGTGACCATGTCTGATCATCTTCCTTTCATTTGCCTAGGCATCTAGCATGATGTTTTGCAGAGTATGCCCTCCAAAAACACTAACTAATCACATATACCTACGAACAACTAGAGACCAAGAAGAGCTAGAGATAAAGCACTTAAAAATGAGAAGAGTTCACAGAAGTGAAGAGATTACCTCCAGCTTCAGCACATAGGGAGGAAAGAAAGTGGGGTAAAGTGGGTAAGACACAGAGGATGACTTCATGGAAGAAATGGAGCGTGAACTTGGTTTGGAAAAGAAGCTCCGACTTCCGCATGCAGGAATAAGTGAAAGACGTCTCAGATACAAGAGACAAGACAGCTCAGAGGTAGGAAAGTTTAAGGGTACATAAAATAGTACCTGGCCAAAAATCCTTCAGTAGGTCAAAATAGAGCTCATTAGTACTTTTCAAAAGCTCCACAGATGACTGATATTTTTTAAAGGTTGGGAAAAATATGGCACATGATTAAATGTACTTTTATTCTCCAGTTAACATTTACCTTTAACTAATATGGCAAGCATTTTAGGATACTCCAAATTAAAAGTTTTATACACCCCATGATAAATCTGACAAGAAATGCCATTTACATGAATTTCAATTCTTAAGTTCAAAGTCTCCTTAATAGCGCTAAAACTAAAATGTGAGTTAATGCAAACTCTGAGCAAGTTCACCATCTTGAGCTTCAATTTTCTAATCTGTAATGAGAAGTTTAGAACAGACAGCCCTTAAAGAACTGCTTTTGACTCTGATGTGGCATAATTCCACATATGACAATTTTAGAAACAATAATTTGTGATGATCATGAAAATTCTTTTTACCCCCATTGCCTCTAGGAGGCATCAAAAATCCCTTACTAAAATTATTCTGTGGTAATTTTCTTTACTGACTTTGTGTAATTCATTGGACATTTGACATCAAGAAAACATGCTGAATCAAAAGAACCCAGTATTTTGTTCTGTGCTGTGGGTAACTGATGAGATCATTTATATTCTTTTCAGCCTAGCAGTAGCAAAGTCACTACCACGTGTACCCAAATGCATCACTCTGGGCTGCAAGACAGTAGTAAAATAACATTTACTAATCTGTTCGGTCAGGAAACTTTGAAAAGCTTGGGGGTTTCACTAGTGCATGATTTTGCAGATGTAGCTCTGTTAACTCCAGATTTTTTTGATAGGTGCTTTTATAAAAGTAATGCTAAGTATCTCCTTTGGGGCAAACATTTTCAGAATTCCCAGGGTGCTGTATGACCACAATCAAGCTGAAGCATTCGGTATAAGAATGATTAATCACAGATGAATAAGCCTTTTGTTTCTTTTCTACCATTTCAGAACACTTTCTGATGTTTCAACTATCTGATGTCTGGCCATGTCATGATACCAAACAGACTGCCTAAATCACTGTTTACTTTGGCCTACACATAAATCTGGATAAAGAATTCGGTCAAAACACCTTTTTCAGATCACAGAATGGCTTTATAACAGCACTCTGAGAGGTAACATGAAGGAGAAATATTAAATTATATCTAACAACATTTCTATACACTTGAATTTTCATTTTCAAATATAATCAAATAGTTTTGAAACGTATGAGAAGGGGGTCAAAAAAGAATATAAACTAACCTTTACATGCAAATAATAAACATTTGGAAAGCACAGGAAAATCCATTTTTTAAGAAAGCTTTAGGAAAAAACCTAAATAAAAAACTTAAACAAAAAAATAGCTATTTTCTAGCATAAACAGAAAGGAGACAAGGAAAAGGTAAATAAAGAGAAGAAAAAACCCTATACATAAAATTTTGAGAGGTGAAATTAACTAAACATAGGATTAATTTAAAAAGAAATAATGCTACTGATTTCTTTTAGTTCTGCTCTGAGCTTAGTTATTTCTTTTCTTTTGCTAGCATTGGAATTGGTTTGCTCTGCCTTTTCTAATGCCTTGAGACAATTCATTAGATTGCTGATTTGTGATCTTTCTGTCTTTTGAATGTAGGCATTTAAGGCTATGAATTTTCCTCTGGGGCTGCTTTTGTTGAATCCCATAGATTTTGATACCTTGTGTCCCCTTTGTCATTTAGTTTGAAGAATCTTTTGATTTCCATCTTAATTTCCTCCTTGAGCTAATAATTGTTGAGTATAATGAACAGAAGCTTTTTAAAAGGAGATAGACTAATGACCAATAAACGTATGAAAAAATGCTCCATGTCTCTAATCATCAAGGAAATGCAAATCAAAACCACAATGAGATATTAACTAACTCCAGTGAAAATGGCTTTTATCAAAAAGTCCAAAAACAACACATGCTGACATGGATGTGGAGAGAAAGGAACAGTACACTGTTGGTGGGACTGCAAACTAGTACAACCTCTATGGAAAGTAGTATGGAGACACCTCAAAGAACTAAAAGTAGACCTACAATTTGATCCAGCAATCCCACTATTGGGTATTTACCCAAACGAAGAAAAGTCATTTTATCAAAAAGACACTTGTACTCAAATGTTTATTACAGCACAATTCACAATTGCAAAGATGTGGAATCAACCCAAGTGACCATCAATACATGAGTGGATTAATAAAATGTGGTATATGTATACAACGGAGTACTACTCAGCCATAAAAAATGGTGAACTAATAATACCTTTTGTTACAATCTGGATGGAACTGGAGATCACTCTTCTAAGTGAAGTATTGCAAGAATGGAAAAAAACAAACACCACATGTACTCACTATTAAATTGGAACTAATCGATCTACACTCATGCACACATATGGAAGTAAAACTCAACAGAAATCAAACAGGGGTGGAAGAGGGGATGGGTAAATTCACCTAATGAGTACAATGCACACTATCTGGGTAATGGGCACACTTATAACTTTGACTCAAACTATATAAACTGTACAAAAGCAATTCATGTAACTAAAACATTTGTACCCCCGTAATATTCTGAAATTTAAAAAAAGAGGAATAATGCACCAAAGATGGAAGTATAAGAAATAAAGTGAGATTAATACCATTAATATTACTATGCATAAAATTAAAATCTGAATGAAGGCTGAAAGAACTCATTTTTAATAAAGGTTTATTCCTTCCACAACCATACAGATTACAAAGATAACATATAAAAACAGAAATATCGGCCGGGCGCGGTGGCTCACGCCTGTAATCCTAGCACTCTGGGAGGCCGAGGCGGGTGGATCGCTCGAGATCAGGAGTTCAAGACCAGCCTGAGTGAGACCCCGTCTCTACTAAAAATAGAAAGAAATTATCTGGCCAACTAAAAATATATATAGCAAAAAAAAATTAGTCGGGCATGGTGGCACATGCCTGTAGTCCCAGCTACTCGGGAGGCTGAGGCAGTAGGATCGCTTAAGCCCAGGAGTGTGAGGTTGCTGTGAGCTAGGCTGACGCCACGGCACTCACTCTAGCCTGGGCAACAAAGTGAGACTCTGTTTCACAAAAAAAAAAAAAAAAAAAAAAAAAACCCAGAAATATCTTTAAACCAATAGATCAGTTAAATATACATATATATAATGAATATATATAAACCAACATCTTTTTTAAAAAATATTGGCTATTAGGCAAAATAAAAAAAATTTTTCAGATATTCACCCTCTGTACTGCCACGTGGTCAAAGAGGCAGCTCCTCCCATTACCAATCATACTTGCCCTGAGTTACTTCCAACCCCTTGCCAGTGATTAGCTCATGCACAGACAAGAGGCACAAATAACAAATAAAATGTATGAAGTCTGTCGGGGGCTTCTTGGAAAGGGTGTCCTTAATCTTAAGAAGAAACACAAACCACCTTACACCCATTAGAATAGCTATTATTAACAAACAAACAAGCAAAAACACAGAAAATAACAAATGCTGGTGAGGATGTGGAGAAACTGGGACCCTTGTGCACTGTTGGTGGGAATGTGAAATGAGATACAGCCACTATGGAAAACAGTACGGTGGTCCCACAAAAAATTAAAAATAGAATTACCACATGATACAGCAATTCTGCTTCTGGATATATGTGCAAAAAATGAAAGTAGAATTTCGAAGAGGCATTTGTACATTCATGTTCACAGTAGCATTCCTGACAATAGCCAGGGGGCAGTGGCAACACACATGTTCGTGGACAAATGCACAGATGGATGAAAATGTGGTAGATACATACAATGGAATATTGTTCAGCCTTAAAAAGGAAGGAAATCCTGACATAAGCCTCAACATGGATAAATCTTGAGGACGTTGTGCTACGTGGAATAAGCCAGTGACAAAAAGACAAATACGTTATGATTCCACTTATATGAGGCACCTAGAGTTGTCAAATTCTTAGGGGCTGGGAAGAGGAAGGTACAGGGACTTATTTTCAATTGGGTACAGAGTTTCAGTTCTGCAAGACAAAAAGAGTTCTAGAGATGAAAGGTGGTGATAATTGCATAGCAATGTGAATGTACTTAATATCACTGAACAGGAGAGGAAATTATTCCTTTCTGACTCTAGTCACTGCTGATGGCCTGTGATGCCTGAATGGGCAGCAACCACGCTGGGAACAGTGAGAGGAGCAAAGCAGGAAGACCAGCACCACTGACAGCAGCAGAAAAGCACACTGTCCCCTCCTGCTTCAGCAGGCGGAACTCCTCCAAGGAGAAACTATTCTCAGTTGAAAATATAATTTCCACTCATTTCAGCCAGTTCCTGAGTTACACTAAAACAGCATCAAGTCCCATTAAAATGGCCACAATTACTATAATAGTTAATGTGAGCAATAAGAACACAACATAATCAAGACAATTCACTTTCACCAATGATTCTATCTATCAGCTCTCATTAAATTCTTTTGTGACTATCCTGTGCCTTACATCTAAGACTATGGTCACAGACAAAACATATCTGACCATGTAATATAATGACTGTGTAATGCAAATCAGCCTTTATTTAAAATGCACATGCACACACACACTGAACAGTAAAAATAAATAAATTCAATAAAAACATTTTAGGGAATATGGTGTACAAGAATATATCTGCTATAAATTAGCAAACCATGAGTACTTAGGAGAATTTATTGCAGTACATGCTGTCTACACAGCTATTTTGATGACCACCTAGTGGTTTTCATCTTGCAATGCTCACCATTAGCAAGACAAGCAAAATCAAAATTTGTTGACATGTTAAAATGCCTTGTAGGCTCAAGTTGGGGTATTAAATAAAATGCCTTATAAAGACAAATTCTCACAAGCCAAGCACATTTCTAGGTATGATTAAATAAGGAAATTAAGTGACTTTGCCAAACTCTCTCACACTGAGCCATCAGAAACTTCTCACATCAGTTCAGCTCAATTCAGGACATGAGCCTGCACAGCACAACAGAGAATGAAGGTGTGCTTTCCACCTACACCACATGTTTCAGTCATCCATTGCTGAGTAACAAACTGCCCCAAAAGTTAGTGGCTTCAAACAATAATTTATTATTCCTTATGATTCTGTGAGTTGGCTAGAACTCAGCTTGTTATTATTTTTTGCTGGTCTCTAGACCTTCAACTTGCAATCAGACACATTCATGCTTGCACTAACACCTACCTTAAAATTTTGGACAGTGTATTTTCTGACTGAAAAGAGCCATTTTAATAATATGTGCTATTCCTTCATAACTGAGGGTTCTCATTTACTCAAAACATAATATCTGCTATGGTGGTTTGAATGTGGTTTGCCACTGCAAAAACTCATGTTGAAATCTGATTCCCAATGTGGCTGTGTTGGAAGATGGGGCCTAGTGAGAGGTGTTTGGACCATGGGGGAACCGCCCTCATGAGTTGACTTATGCGGGCTTCCAAGAGTGAATGATTTCTCCCTCTCATGGTGATGGATTAGGTCCCAGAGAGCAGGTCGTTATAAGTGAGGCTGGTCACTCCTGCACCTCTCTGCATTCATCCACTCCCTCTTCTGCTTCTCTGCCATGTTGTGACAAAGCACGAGGACCTCACCAGAAGCCGGTGCCATGCTCTTGGACCTTCCAGCCACCAGAATCGTAAGCTAAATAAACCACTTCTCTTTGTAAATAATTAAGCCTCAGATATTCTATTACAGCAACATGAAAAGAACTAAGACAATATCCTTAAATGAAATTAAAATATCTTTATTCTCTCAGTTACCTAAAATTACTTATTTTCAATCATAATTCAATGGAAAGTATTTTTCTTAAACTAACAATATAAAATTTAAAATCAACATGTTCTCAAAGACCCAAAAGTGTTCAAAACAATGATGCCAGAAAACTGTTGGGTTTCTAAAATTAATTTAATATTCAAAAAATTTTATTATTACCTCACAAATATTTACAAAACCATTAACTATACTACAGATTCAGAATTCTCTCTCTCAAGAAGATATAATGTGAATACAACATAGTAGAAAAAATTTAAATGGTTGTTTAAATGGTTAAATTGAGTCTCAGATTTTCTTTCCACTTTGGGCTGTAACCCAGTTTTACAGGTTTTGATAGTGTTTCCAAAATCCAAACAGATATTAATTTTATGGATTTAGGAATGAAAAATTAGAATTCCTGAAATCATAAGTTATTCTTAATACTTCCAATATTCTTCATACTCTTTACTCAAAATGGATATCTTAAAAATTATTTAACAAAGAAGAAATATTAAGTTTAGCAGTATTTATAAAGAACTTTAGCCTGTAGCAAATATTAAAACACTGGAAAACTCCAAAGAACATTATTAGATACCATTTCAAATAACCTAGCATTTGGATCTCTTAGCCAAGTAGCAGCACTATGCAGAATCACAAGTTGAAATTGCCAATTTATGAACTTATTTTGGTTCCAAAGCTTGTTATTTCTTGGAACACTACTCATATACTTTGCATATAAGCTTATTAATATTTATTATATTTACATTGTTACTGACATCGTTAACGGCAGACAGGGACACACACACACACCACATTACACTCCATAACAAGCAACAGCTACAAGGGAGGCTGACTGATTAGACCGTGACTGCTCCCTCCTCTGTGCTCCTCCCCTGCTCCCCCCAAGTGTCAACCTTAACTGTCAGCTCCACAGTCAGGGTTTCCTGCCCTTTCTTTTGACTTGACATCAGTGGATTTCTTCAAACTAGTAACATTTCTATGTTGAATGTTCAGTTTTAATACTTGCGGGAAAATTATAATACTTTCCCCCAATTTCCTGGTTTTTCAACTGACTTTCCCCAAGATTCATGATTTGAAAAAACATAAATTTACCCAAGAAAGACAGGAAGAAATTCTCACACAGAAACATTAGTTTTCATGTTAGCTTTACTCTATTAAAAGACCAATCTGCATTTGAAGTGATTTCTACCAACCCATACCAGCTATATCCAGCTATATACCAGGAAATGTATATAATCAGTTATCTTTTACAATTGCACTTGTTGCTCTCAGTTCTTCTACAGACATAGTAACTTACTATTTTGAAAACAGGTATAAAGTGGCAATAATCTACAGTGACCATAAATTATTCCAAATTGCCTGTCTTTAACCCTAAGTAAACAGGAATCCCATTCTTAGCTTCTGATGTAACATTTGGAACAGGAACTAAATGAGTTGATGGTGGTATTCTGCCACACACCCTGATTAGTCCCCCTCAAATTCAGTGGCTCAGTTTGTGGGATAAGAAGGAATATTACATTTGTGCTAGCATGTAAAAGATGATCTTTTCTGATATAAATGCCCTTGAACTGAGTATTAGTCAGACTGCCATCAATGATGATATATAGCACAAACATACCAATATCTCCTCATTTCAATGGAGTAAAATAACCATATTATTCAGCCAACAAACACCAGAACTCTAAGGGACTTTTTTTTACCCTGAACAGATAAGGCCAAAGCTGACAGACACCCTGCGGCACAACACGGGATTCATTATTGAAAGGTTCATCACGTTGTGGCACCATCCCTAACAGAGCTCAGTGCCACTGCCCTCTAAGCAGAAGGTAACAGTCCAAATTCTGGGAATTTTCAGAGAGCCAGTACTGATGGGCACTAGCACAAGCCTCTCCTTTCCCCCAACATCTAAACTAAACTAAGAAGTCTGGCTAATAGCACAAGCAGGCCATTTGGAAGTTTGAGTGCCATTTATCAGTATGCAAACAGAACCCTGATGCACCCCAACAGAAGCACATATAATGAGATTACAGACGCTAACCAGTTGGGTAGATGCTATACTGGAATGGAGACAGTAACATAATATATCTCATTTCTACATCATTCCCACTTTACAATTGCAAAAACTGAGACCAGCTGTAGTTCATTATCAACTTCTCCAAACTGTTACACATTCCTGTGTACCACCTCCCTTTGCTCTGGGAGTATTTACCAATACTTAGCACTATCCAGTCACAATACCTAACACATTCTGTTAGAACTGTTTGTTCTAACAGAACTGTGTCTGTTACTAACCTATTTGCAAAGTAAAAGCTGTCCCATTCATGCTTAATAAATATTTGTTAAATAAATGAAGGAGTTTCTCACTACCCTACATACTTCTTCACCCTCTGCATTACTATTTCCAGTCATTAATTCAACAAATGTGTATGCAAAGGAGATAGTCCAGGGAAGAAATGTCAAGTGCTATGAGGTAGGTGGGTGAATAGTCAGATCTAGTCTTAGCACGCAGATTACTGGAGAAAGTGATTACTAGGCTGAGAAATGATGGATGAGGAGTTTATAAGCATAGGGGATGGACAGAGGGAGGGAAAAAATGAGACAGAACAGTATGGGTAAAGGCCTCAGGTCAGCCTCCTATGTTCTCCAGGGCACAGATGACGAAGTGAAGATATGAACTTCCTCAATCTGAGTAATTCTGAATTTAATAACCACAAAACAACAAACTTTAAAATGGAAAATAATCATCTTTCCAGTTCCTCATGAGACTCTCAGACGTGAAAAAGTAATCTGGTACAGTGACTCTCAAGTCTGACTTCACATCAGAATCTTCTGAGTATTTAAAAAAAAAATCTGATATCCATGGATGATCCCAGACCAATTAATTAAAATCTTTCAAGGTATGGCCCAAGCATCAGCATTCATTCATTATTCCTTTTTGAGACACGGTCTCGGCTCTGTCACCCAGACTGGAGTGCAGCGGCACGATCATAGCTCACTGCAACCTCTTGTTTCCAGGGTCAAGCCATCCCTCCTGGCTCAGAATCCTGAGTAGCTGGGACTGTAGGTATGTACCACCAGATCTGGCTAATTTTTAAAAATTTTTTGCAGAGAGGGTGTCTTGCTATGTTGCCCAGGCCGGTCTTGAACTCCTGGACTCAAGCAATCCTCCTGCCTTGGCCTCCCAAAGTGGTGGGATTACAGGCGTGAGCCATCACACCTAGCAGCATCAGTATTTTTAAAACGTTCTCCAGATCATTAAGTGCAGTCAAATTGATGACAACAACAACTGACAGGCTAAGTAGAGATACACTAGCTGTTTCCTGAGTCTCTTTCTGAAATGACCCTAAAACTTGGCATTGGCTGACTTCCTGACATTGAAATCTTAGCCTAAACATCAATCCTTGTAGGCCCCTCTGACCTCACAGTCTAAAATAGCCACACTCACTTAATGTCTATCACATCATACAGTACTTATCCTTAACATTTGTCTTCTTTAATTTATTGTTAGTTTCTCCACTAGAATGGAAGTTCCATGAGACCAGGGATCTTGCCTGTATTGTTCACTACTGTTATTTCCAGTGGGAGCTCGACAAATACTTTATAGACGGAGGTAGGAAGCCAGCCAGAAGGCTAGCAGTCATGGGGGCACCTCTCCTACAAATGGAATTAAACAAATAATATCTTAAAGCTATAATTCTGATGGATTTAGGTTGGATATGATTAAGCTAGATCGAACAGCATGGAGGGCATTTTAAAAATCCTTAACTTAGAACTAGACATGGGCTGACCTTCAATTTTGAAGCAGAGTTCTACCTTGGAAGGAGACTAAAAGATTTAGTCTGGACTAGAGTCAACCAAGGTGTGAGTTAAGTCTTCATGAAGAAAAAAGGGATGATGAAACTATATTCAACATTTCCACTAATGATAAAAAATGGTAAGAAGTGGTTTAAAATACAGAGTAATTTTGAATTTAGCTTAGCCATAAGGAAAAACTCGCCAGGAAAGTCTCATTCTGTGAGACTAGAATGACCATTAAAAATGAGAGGTATTAACAAAAGTGAAATCCTGCAAGTCCCTAAGTATGGTGTAATAATACTTCTGTTTGAATGGGTCATGGACAAGTACTACATAAAGGAAGATTAATTATATGGAGTAGAGGTTTCTTTGAGTCTTATGTCAAAATATCTTAAGTACCTGAGTTTTCTACCCTGAACTAATGAGATCTAGGACCATGAAAATGAGCCAGAAGGAGAAAACACTAGTAAAAACATAACCAAATAAATGTTTTAAGGCAAAAATAAATATGCTCACGCTTTTCTTTCTGCATAGAACATATATTTAGGCCTATCAATTAAATTAATAATTCAGGCATAAAGGACATTTTTGAAGACAACCAAATTCGTAAGTTATCTATCTACAATGTACACTTAAATACGAGCTCAAAAGAGAACTCCAAACGCCAGCAGGATACTTTGCTCAGCTTATCTGGACTGTGAATGTAAAACCAGCAAAGTACTACGTTTTCACCCTTCTCTCAAAGCCAGTTCTACTTTTAGAATCCATAATTTCTGATAATGGAATCATTACTTCTCCAGCCATTCAGTACTTGACCTCAAAGTTTTGGAACTATGATCATCCCCTCATTTAGTTAATCACCAAGTCCAGTGAATTATTCTTTTGTAAGAAAGAAAAAAAGGGGAGAGGTGGGAAATTTATGGATTAAAGAGATTTAAGAGACACATCAACCAGATATACTGTATGAATTGAATTCGGTTTGGGTCCAAAGTCAAACAAACTAACTGTAAACAAGATTATGAGACAATTAAGGAAACAGGAACACCAACTAGATGTCAGATGATATTTGGAAAATTTTAAATATTTTCCACGTACGATGATGAGACTGTGGTTATGTTTTCAAAGTGCCCTTATCTTTTAGAAATATACACTCAAATATTTACAGATGAAGTGATATCCTTGATTTGCTCCAAAATAACTCAAAAGGGGGTAAGAGGTGGGAATGGAGTGAAGGAATAGATGACGTAAAATGTAAGAAAATTGCTAAAGCTATGGTAATGGGTACACAGGGTTCAAATATGCCTTTTTTCTTTAATTTGGCATGTTTTAAAAATTCCCATTATGAACATATTTTTGACCTACACTGCTCTGCTCTAAAGCCACTGCTGACTCCCGGTTGCCTAAGTACCCTAGCCTAGCTATCAAAGTCCTTCACAGTCCTTTGGTTATCCTTTTATCTATGAATATATCAGGAACTACCTCCCTGAATCCTTACTTTTACTGCTTCTCCTCCCTGAAATGTGCTTCTCCATCACACCTACTCTTTTCTTGAACTACTCCTACCTTTTGGTTAAACTCTTTCCTCTTCCACACCCTTGTGAAGTAAAATCCCATGTCCTCCTAAGCCACTTACCAGACCACTATTTCACCTGGTTTTATGTAAAATGAACCAAATCTTCATCTAGATCACAAGTTTTAAGTAGAAGATTCAGGTCTGCATCTTCAGAGCTTAAAGCACCAGGCTAAGCAAAGCAGAGGTGTTTGGTTATTGTTGTCACAGTGGGTGGGAGGCAGGGAGTCTGCTCCTTTGCACTGTTCTTTACTCTCGAGAGTTTTTATAGCGGGCTACAAATACGTAGAAAACATCAAAGAGTTTCATTAAAGGGAGTCATAAAATCTTTCTTTTTAAAGGGAAATTCTGAAATATACTTAAAGCTCACAATAATACAATAGATTACAAAGTAAGAGCAGTAGAGGCTGTGGTTCTCATTACAGAAAGCTTAATTTCTGACCCAGCAAAGAGATTTCCTTATTAACCCATTCGTCCCTCCTTCAAAGCTCCAAAGCCTGTGCCCTGAGATAAAAATTTTATTAAAGATTCATTGTTCAATAATGAAAACAAACAGATGTAAAAATCAGTTGTACCTTATATTTCATCTTGGGACACGAATGAATGTAGAAACCCATGTAATAATAGCTGAGTTGAGACGCTTTCTCATGAAGTTGCCTAGTAAAAGCAATTTCTCTGCCAAAATAAGAAAGATGAAGGTAAAGTTATTGCTGGTTCCAATTTTTAAAAAACTTTGAAATTTGATGACAAATATTCAACATAGTAAGATATTAAGCTATCAAAAAATCCAAATATTAAAAGAAAAGTGATCTTTAAAATACTATAAGATGATTTTTACCAAAGAGACACCAAAACAAAAACCAAAAAACTCTCTCAATTATTTTGAGAAAGGCATCTGAGTTCAAACTTCACTCTTTATTGGGCAAAGTGGCTGATCTAAAATTCAAGTACATGGCTGGGTATGATGGCTCACATCTATAATCCTAACACTTTGGGAGGCCAAGGTGGAAGGATTGCTTGAAGCCAGGAGTTTGAGACCATCCTGAGCAAGAGCAAGACCCCGTCTCTACAAAAAACAGAAAAATTAGCTGGGCGTGGTGGTGCATGCCTGTAGTTCCACCTACTTAGTAGGCTCAGGCAAGAGGATTGCTTAAGTCTATTGATTATGTACTCCAGTTCTCAAAGAATCTGGTTAAAAACAGTACAGTAAATTTTAGAAAACTCAAAAGCCAATATACTTCAGGAAGAATAACTATTGTTATGACCATTTACATGGACAACACTTTCAGCCATATATGATATATAACTTGTTGCCGTATCTAGGAGCAAAGTTAATATTTATTTCCCCTAAGACTACAGAGGGGAAAATACTATGTTACCTCACCATGTTTTGATAACTTGAACAAAGAAGTTGTATCTTCACTGCAACACCTATGCATGAAATGGTTTCAATTTGTATCCAGATAAATCTTGACACAGAATTTCATCCCACTTGCCCAGCTGAATGACTGGTTGTGTCTGAGTTTTAAGTAAAACCAGTACATTTCTAAAGTACGAGGAAAGCTGTTTTGTCTTTATATTTGTTTCTTGAAGGCCTTCTTTTCTACTAGCAATGGATGCTTGAAATTCAGGAGAAATGTATTTTTTAGTGGAATATTCTGTGTATTTTTCTAGTTCAAATTTAAATCCTTGAAGAACTGCTACCTTAAAAATTCATCATTAAATTAAAAGTATTTCTAAGTCCAAGCAGACTAAACATCATTATCCTATAACAGAATAAATCCTAGTATTCCTGGAACTAATCCACTCTCAAGGTTCAAATGAGGGAAAGAATGCACAGTAAAGCCAAGGTAAGACCACCCAACTCCAACAAGGCCTGCCCAGCAACAGAGACTCTCAATGGCTCTCCTTTGCTTGATCCTGTCCATCTCAGTTCACTTCATCATTGCTCCCCCCAGCTGTTCAGACCCCAAACCTATGGATCACTCTTCACTGTTCTTTTCATCTAACCCCATGTCTAACCCATCAGCAGGTCCTTTGGGCTCTATCTCCAAAATATGTCCTAAATTTGACCATTTCTCACCTCCTCCACCTCAGATATTCTGGCCCAACTCACCATTACAGCTCTCCTGGACAACTACAGTAGCCTTCACCTGGCTTTTCTGTTTCCATTCTTGCTCCTCCATAATCCCCATGTAACAGGCAGAGTAGTCTCTTACAATATTAATCAGACCAGGTAACCTCTCCAACCCTGCCACTAGCACTGGGCTGGTATCACACGTAGGCAAAGTCCAAACTCCCTACCATGACCCATAGCCCTGCTCCATCTGCCCCCTCCTCCCCACTTCCATCTGTCTCTCCACCCTCCTGGTGGAACACTCTCTATGTTCCTCCCTATATTCTAGCTCATAAGACCTTTCTGTTTTTCCCAACCACTTCAGTCCACTTAGACTTACTACCCTTTACCTGGATTTCTGCCCACAGACTTGTGCATGACTAGTTCCTTTTCTTCCTCCTTTGCTCCTCACATGTCATCTGTTCACAGAGGTCTGTCCTGGCCACTCTATGTAAAATGGGCCTTGGTACCTACCACCACTGCTGATTTTATTTTAGTCACAGAACTATGGAGTATCTAGAGTTAAGCTGTTTTCTGATTTGCTGTCTGCTTTGACAAACTGGAATCCCTGTCTGTTTTATTCACTTCTGTGAACAGAATTATATTTCTAAAATTTATCTTCCTAAAAATATGTAAATAAATGCCATGCTCATGACCCCCAATACAAACATTTTTTAAATCTGCAGACTAGATTATATACATCTAAAACATCAAAAATATAAAACTACATTGATTGTAGGACTGCTTACATAACTGAAGAAATTGAGGAAAAATTACTTAAACAACTTTCACCAAAATAAATGAAAATCAATAATAACATTGGCAACTTGTAACCTACTCTCCCCAGTTTCACTTTATGATGCCAATCTCCCAGCTGCCTTTCCTCATCTATGAACTCAGCAACTCACACTCTCAAGACAACAAAAGTAAGTGGCAAGACTGCAGTACAGTGGCAACCTCTCCACTCCCAACAACCGTACAGGCTCCTCTCCTACTTCCTCACAGCCCTCCAGCTCTAGAATGTGTAAGAGATGCACCAAGTGATCAACAAAACTCTTTCTAATTTTGCTGGCAATTAATTATTTACTATCTCAATATCTAAACACCTCTCAGTTTATGGAGCCATGAAATATTTCACATATAGGCTAGGGCTTATTATGTAGGAATAAATCTCATTCTTAATATTCATCTGAGAAGTTTAGAAAAATCTATAAATATACACTGTACAGTGATAGATATAAAAGTAAAACAAGAAAGAAAATAGCAATGATTTGAAAGTATTCACTGATTTCGGTATAAATAAAATACATATTTTCTAAAATAAACAAACTTCTATATTTATATGAGTAAATATGAAATTCTAAAGTCATAAAATGTAAATGCTTTAAATTATCAGCTCCAACTTCAGTGAGATTACCAAGAGCCATGAATATTTTTGAATTACTTTATACAAAAATGCAATTAAATACATAAGAAAAGTAAAAGATTCTTACAGAGATCAGTTATAAATAATATATAATTGTGAATCTGTTATAAATTGGTATTAAGAGAAAAGTCAGGTTGAAAATACCAAAATGAAGAACTTCTTTATATTGTGGGCTATTGAAACACACAAAAAAATCAATTATGGACCAGATTTTTTGAAAAATCAAATTACTGATTTAAAGAAAATTTCAACTCTTCTACTTTTATAATTCAGGAAAAAAAGCACACGCACAAAAAATAAAATAATCTGGCAGTATATTTTACCATGACATGAAAATGTGACCATAAGACATAAACACTGAGAAATGAAAAAAGTATGACACAATAAATAACATTTAAGGAATATAAGTGGTTCTGACAGAGGAGCTTAAATAAATGCATAAATTAAACAACAAAAAGCATCCCACAAGTACAATGACTTTTTATACACTAGACTAGATGGATACCTTAAAGCGCTAGAGAATTACCATTAGACATTGACATCAGTTCTAAAGGTGATAACTTCTAAATACCAATATATAACTACTACATATTATATATACGTTATATATAATATTTATTTATATATTACACAGTATATATAATATGGTATGTAACTATTAATATATATCTATATAATTATGTATAATAGTATATGTTATATAATAGCATATACTATATATATTATAGAATATAGCATATGTAGTTATATATTACTTATAATATATACTATATAATATACTACTATAGCAACAAATTATTATAATATACTGTCAAATAGGATTTCTACTGTTACATAATGAAATATCAAATGAGTAACTATTTGAAGTTCTACGTAGCCCATTATAACAACCACAAAAAAAGCAATCTTACCGTAGTGCAGAGTAGACACCCAAAGACAGAAATGAATAATCAGGATCGTAGTACAGATATACAGATGACACACAGTATGGAAGGATGTCAATCACCCCCACAGCAATGATCTTTCCATCAAGCCAGTACTGCTGGTGAAAGGAGCCGTAACCGCAATCCGGTCCATTATGGGAATTCTCTGCCTATGAAAAAGTAGACACACAAACATGAACCATTTGACATTTTTTTCCTTATACTAAAAAATCTTATTAATGTATTATGCTTTTATTTTACTTAGGTTAAGGTGTCCTAAAATTTCCTGTTTGTTGCCATTATCTTCCCTAGTCACATCGTAGGTTAAGTTGCAGGATTTTTTCCTTGTAGAAGCACTGACCAGATATAAGAATGAAAAGGAGAAATCAACTTAAGTTTTCTTCAACTTACTTGTTTTAATATCTGACAGTAGCAAATACAACATTTTACAAGATAAATCACTACTTCCTCTGTTTCACACAAAGATTAGGAAAGAAATGATGTGTGAGGAAAAGACAACGAACGTAAAAGGAAAGGGTTGGGTGTGAAAAGAAGAAATGTCCCCATACTGCCGGCCAGGCCTGTTCTGTGACTGCCCCAATACTGATAAGGCATATGATTCCATTATTTTTTCTAGGTAAAAGTTCCTGTGTAAGTACAAACAGCTCTGACATTTCTCCTTGTTAACTAAAGAAAAATAAAGTTATTTCCTCATTACTATCTTAATGTAACTATAATCCCACAGAAGAAATCTAAAGATTTCAGAGTATAACTATTTCCTGTATATACAGATAGTTAGATGGCATTTTTCATTTTAAAATTCAACATGATTTTAAATATAACTGCTCTTAAATAAAAACCATAAAATGTAAATTATAAAGCAACATAAAAAGGCTTTACTAGAGATTGAGTGGATGTTAGAGATTAACAAATTAGTGAACAAATACAACTTGTACATCATTTTATACAGCTAAAATCAGAGAATGTATATGAATAAAGGCCAGAAGAGAATGAAGAAAAATTACAACAGGTTTGCTAATACCAAAACCAGAAAAAACAAAAAAAAAATCTCCAAACCATTATCTCTCATGAACATAGACACAAAAATCCTCAACAAATAACTGAATCCAACAATGTATAAAAAATTATATACTATGACCAAGAGAAATTTATTCCAGGTATGTAAGGCTGGTTTAACATTAGAAAAGCAATTTTAAAAAGAAAACAAAGAGAGAAAAGTAATTAGTGAGCAACTAATGTAATCTACCACATCAACAGGGTAAAAGACAAAAAATCATGTCATCATATCAATTCATGAAGGAAATGTATTTAGCAAAATCTAACACCTATTCATGTCTAAAAACTCTTCACAAACTAGAAATAGAGGAACATTTTCACAACTGGATAAAGAACATATACAAAAAACCTACAGCTAACGTTATTACTTAATTGTAAGAGGCTGGATGCTTCACCCCTAAGATCAAGAACAGGCAAGAATATCCTCTCTCATCACTCTATTTAACATCATACTGGAAATCCTAGCTAGTGCAATAAGACAAGAAAAGGAAATAAAAGGTATACAGAGTGGGAAAGGGGAAAAAAAACTCTGTTCATAGATGACAGGATTGCCTATGTAAAAAAAAATTAACAAAACTGGAACTAATAAGCAATTATAGCAAGATTCCAAAATACAAGGTTAACATTTAAATACTTAGATATAAATCTAACAAAATATATACAGAACCTATGTGCAGAAAACTATACAACTCTGATGGAATCAAAGAAGATCTCAATAAATAGAAAAATATTGTATGTTCATGGATTAGAAAAATTGATATTGTTATCACATCAGTTCTTCCAAAGTTGATCTATAGATTTAATGCAATCCCAACTGAAATCACAGCAAGCTATTGTATGGCTATCAACACACTTATTCTAAAATTTATATAGCGAGACAAAAGACCCAGAATAGCCAACCCAACACTGAAGAAGAACAAAGTTGGAGGACTGACAGTTCCCAATCTCAAGACTTGCTATAAAGCATAATAATCAAGATAATGTGATATTGGTGAAAGAACAGATAGATAAATGGAACAGAATAGACCTACACAAAAATAGTTAAACGATCTTTGACAAAGGAGCAAAGGCAATTCAATAGACAAAGAACAGCCTTTTTAACAAATGGTTCTGCAATAATTGGACATCCATATGCAAAAACTGAATCTAGACACAGACCATACACCTTTCACAAAAATTAACTCAAAATGGATCCTAGACCTAAATGTAAAATGCAAAACTATAAAACTTTTAGACGATAATACAGAAGGAAATCAAGGTGCCAAATTAGGTTTAGCAATGAGTTTTTAGATATAACACCAAAGATACAATCCATGAAAGAAAAAATGTGGTAAGCTGCACTTTATTAAAATTAAAAACCTCTGCTCTATGAAAAACATTGTAAAGAAAATAAAAACTCAAGCCACAGACTGGGAAAACATCTTTAAAAAGATGTATCTGATAAAGGACTGGCATACAAAATACAGAAAGACTTAAAATTCAACAATAAAAACACAAACCACCCAATTTAAAAATGGGCAGAAGATATGAAAAGAAACCTCACCAAAGATGATGTATGCATGGCAAATAAAATTATGGAAAGATGCTCAACATCACTTTTTATTAGGGAATTGCAAATTAAAATAATGACATAGTATTATACAACTATTAAAATGGCTGAAATCCAAAAACTGAATATCAGATGTTGGTGAGGATGCAGAGCAAGAGGAACTCTCATTCACTGATGGTGGGAATGTAAAATGTACTGGTACAGACATGTTGAGAGTTTCTTATAAAACGAACATTCTTACCGTACAAAACAGCAATCACACACCTAGTTATTTATCCAATTGATGTGAAAATTTACGTCATACAAATACCCCAAATTCCGCAAGTGAAGTTTACAATAGTTTTATTCATAACTGCCTCAAATTGGAAGCAACCAAGATTTCCTTCAATAGGTGAAAGGATAAAGTGTGGTATATCCATATAAGAGAATATATTCAGCAATAAACAGAAATAAATATCAAGCCACCCACACAAACAAAACAGAGAAACTTTAAATATATATTACTAAGTGAAAGATATCAGTCTAAAAAGGCTTCATCCTGTATGATTCCAATTACAGGTATACCTCATTTTATTGCACTGTGCAGATAACATATTTTTTTTCAAACTAAAGGTTTGCAGCAGTATCTGGCTGCATCTGACAAGTATATCGGCGCCATTTTACCAATGGTTATGTGCTCACTTCATTAGCATTGTTAGCAATTAAGTATTTTTTAAGTAAAGTATTTTTTTAGACAATTCTATTGCACACTTAATAGACTACAGTATAGCATAAACAGTATGCACTGGGAAACCAAAAAATTCATGCAACTCACTTTATTGTGATATTTACTTTATTGTGATGGCCTGGAACTGAACCTGCAATATCTGAGGTATGCCTGCACATTCTGTAAAAGGCAAAACTATAGAGACAGTAAAAAGATTTGTGCTGCCAGAAGTTTGGTGGGGATTAGGGGAAAGATGAAAAGATGAAACACAAAGGACATTTAGGTGGTGAAACTATTCTGCATGATATTGTAGCATTAGGTAAATCACATACATTTATCAAAACCCACAGAACATTACAACACAAAGAATGAATCTTAATGTATACAAATTTTTTAAAAAATCATTTAGGAGGTTGGAGGATCCCAGGAAGGAGCACAGGTTGTGACAAGAGAATCTGACTATATTACAATGCATCAAACAATCCCACTGAAAGAGTTGAGGGGAGAGAAAAGGTACTGACCTAATGAGTTCAGAAATGAAAGGGATCTGTAAGAATGAAGGCAAAAGGAACTCTGCACATAAGCACTGTATTCTACTTGATGAAGTTGTTTCCCATGGGGTTACTGATTAACAGTTCTGATACCGCTATACATGTATACTGGAACTGAACAATTAAGTAAATGGATGGCAAATAACAGGGATCAGGTTTCTCACTGCTAGAGTGGAAATTCATAGATCAGTAAGGGAAGAAGGCTAGAATGATTCATGTGGTAATGGATTAGAGTTGGAGATGTTAGTTAAGAACTCATGTTTAGCATAATACAGACACAGATGATTACACATAGAAATATTTACAGATATGTATATATTATAACTATGTGCACATGTACATGGGTTAGCATACACACACATCTCGTTGTTCTGTCAGCTGAGAGGGTCTAAAAGAAACAACACCCCAGTAGCAATGAGCATACCTAGTGCCCAGATCTTGGTGTCTAATACCATCCTGCAATGAAAGAAACCAGGGTTCCCAGGAGAATTGGCTGATTCCAGGACTGGGGCAGGAAACAGACAAGATAAGCTTGGAGCATCTTTAAGTGCTCAGAAAGTAAAAGTAGTACTCAAAAAAAAAAAGAAAAAAAAGGCAAAAAAACACCCACATTGATGGGGGTATATCAAAGTGACACAGGAGTCAACTAAAAGAGTTTCCAGTGTCCAAAGCTGGAACAATTTGAACAGCAAAATAAAACAGTATTTATCCCAAGTATAAAATAAATATCCATTAGTCCATACTGATATATTAATATATGACTGAACAATAATAAATGGGGGGAGAGACAAATTTCCTATGAAGAATAATTCCAAATAGTTTATGTAGACACTCTGCCCTAAAGGGAGGGAGCATAATTCCCTAATACTTAAGTACTTAAGTCCATTCCAAAGAGTATGGTAGGGAAAGAGGAACAACTGTACAGGTGATCAAGGTTAACAATCACCATCACAAGTAGGAGAGGATTTACTAAGGTGCTGGCAATATCAATGACTTCTAAAACTTCCATTGCTATTGTTAAAATGTCATTTGGGCAATAAATATACATCTTTAAACTTTTAAGAGCTTCTACCAACTATAATAATAAATTATGTCAAAAACCAGTTTTAGTAATCACTGTCATACAGCACTGTTCTTAACAAAAGTCATTACTATTTTCCTAGATATGGATACAATATGAAGAATAGAACAGGTTAACAAACAAGCACTAACCAAAAAGAAATAGGAAAAAATATTAAACTGTTATAACTACAACACCCAAATCTACATCAATACTCTGCAGAGCTAATGGACTTGAAGTCTAATTACCCATCTCAGAAACTAGAATGCTCCCACTGTGTAACAGGAAATAAACAAGTTCCTCTATATAACTGAATTTTATGAAAACCACCTTTTAAATGTAAGCCCTGAGGCTTACAGGAATGAAGCTCCCTGTCTTTAAAAATACTCGTGAAGGAAAGCAGCCACTGGAGTGACATGGAGACAGAGAAAAGCTGTCAGTTCTTGATATGCAAGGTAGGGAGCCTGTCAAATGTCAGCAAAGCCAAATCTAATTAGAGGACTTTGAAATGAATCTAAATCGTTCCATGATTTCAATTTAGGACACCATTCTAGGACTCATTAAATCTAATGTGTTCATTCATTTAATAAAAAATGTATTTATCAAGAGCATAAGTATGAATTCACTAAACATATTCTCAATAAACAAATAACCAATACATTCTATTATCCATAAATATAAATCAGGCTTACTTGTACCAGACTAAAATATTTTTCTGGAGGCTGCCACTGCCTTCTCAGTTTCTGATTTTCATCATATCTCTTATCCTTGGACCTCCTACCATTTGGTAACCTGGTTCATTTACTTCACAGGTTTGTTCTCCTGTGAGTCCAGTCGTAACCAATTTGTCCTACCATAGGCACAATTCATGTGGAAGCTGGGGTCTTCCCCTCTGCAAGCACTTTACATAGATTTGGGCTGCCTCAATTACGTAGGACAAAATAAGCTATATACCTATCTACTCTGATGCCCATCACTTCACAGAGAAGGAAACCTGAAATCCAAGAGTCAATTAAGCAGTACAATGATCATAAAACCAGGGAGTTATAAACCAACTCACACACTGGCCTCCTAAGCTCCTAGATCAATGCTATTTTTACACTATTATAAGAAAATCTGCTAATCAAATACATTTAAGTAAATTCACTTTTCAAAAACCTCTAGTATATCCAAGTCAGTAAATACAACAACATCAAAAACAGTATTTGAATGCATTTTTAAAATTTTCTTAAAACTTGCTCTGCTGTACTCTTTTTCAATATGTTTTCTGATCATTAAAATATATGAATTATTCCCTTTTATCCCTTGTATGGTTCTCACCTACCAGAAACCATATTTCAAAAATGGAAGATGATCCAAGTAAAACAGATAAGCATCTATTTTCCTAAAAGTATATCTGGTCATCTCAGCACTGTTGGTTAATAATGATCTACTGTTCTCAATTTGGTTAGTAACTCAATCAATACAAACTTTTTCAACAGGTACATGGTGGCTGTGGAGAATGGGCTAGAGGTAAATCTAAGATACCTCTACCCTCCTGGCAGCTGGAGCAGCCAGAGCCCAGATCACTCACCTCTAAGAAATTCAGAAAAAATTCAGTGCCTACTTTCCAATACCATAAACTAAACTGATAAAACAAACATGTCTGATGCTTGTCTATAAACACACACACATCTGCTCAATCAGTTCTATCCTTCCACCTGACATAAAACTCCCAACATCAATGCCTTAATTCAAATTATTTAACACTGGAAAACACAGAATGGAAAAGTTAGAGGGACGGAGTAAAGAAGATAAAAATGGAAAGAACAATAGTTAAATTTGTGAAATCAGCAGAACTCTTGGTATAATTTCCCAATCATTCAATAATATCCTTGAAACCCACTCACTGAACTTTATCATGCCATATGCTTTAATGTGCTATTATTTGGACACCTGTTGATTACAGATATGTTCATGAGTAGCAACTGGAAATTATTTCTATTGCAAATTTATAAAATTAACTATCAGCTAACATAGATGTGTCAAACTATACTGCCCATTCTAATATGAAAACATTTAAGTATTTCAAAACAATCTTTTTGGTAGTTCCCAAATGAGTTGAAAACTTATAGCCACACAAACACCTGCACACAAATGTTTACAGCAGCTTTATTCATAACTGACAAAACTTGGAAGCAACCAAGATATCCTTCCGTAGGTGAATGGACAAACAAACTGGTACATCCATACAACGGAATATTACTCAGTGGTAACAAATGAACTAGCAAGTCACAAAAAAGACATGGAGGAACATTTGTTAAAAGCACATTGCTAAGTGAAAGAAGTTAGCATGGAAAGGATATATACTATATAATTCCAATTATATTACATGGTAGAAGAGGCAAAACATGGAGACAGTAAAAAGACCAGTGGTTGCCAGGGGCTCAAGAGGAGGGAGAGAGGCGACAAACAGGTGGATCACAAGGGATTTTTAGGGCAGGGAAACTATTCTGTATGACTCAGTAATGTTGGATACATGTCATTAGACAAAGAGTGGACCCTAATGTAAACTATGGACTTCAATTAGTAATAACATATCAATATGGGTTCATTTGTAACAAATGTACCACACTAAGATATAATAATAGAGGAACATAAAACTATTCTAAATAAATAAAGTCTATTAATTAAAAAATTAATCTTTCATGAAATAAGATGAACAAAATGTTGATAATTGTTGCTAGGAGATAGCTTATAGTAGTTCACTATATTATTCTACATATGTTCAAATATATCTGTTCTTTAAAATATAAATCTTTCAAAACATAAAGTTTCATTTTTAGCTATATCCATTGATACATGTTTATTATGATGTCTCATTTAGAAAATCTATTCAGAAATACTAACTTAAATTATTAATAGCATTCTTCAAGAACTATTCAGTAATATCCTAGGGGGGAATGTTAGCACTTTTATCACAACCTGGAACATTAATATCTGTGATTATAAATGTCAGATATTATGTGTAATATACATACCAGTTTCAACTTCTAAATTTAAAATTAAACCAATTTTAAAAAGAATGTATCAGAGCTTAAAATAACTTATCCCAAACCAGAAATAGATTTAAGCGAGCCCATAAAAAAGAAAAAGTTTGGGGGAAAAAGGAAAAGACAGGAAGAGGTTAAGGATCACAAGTTTGAATTCTGGCAAACTTCACCAAGCAAAACTTAAGTTGTAGTTAGATCCTAGAGAGAGGAATTTCCCAAAATCGATTCAGAATACAAAGTTGGGTGGGATCATAAGTCAGACCAACGGTCACAACAACAAAGGTTAAGAAGTGTAGAGGCCAACAGGCAGACTAGATCACATTTTCTCTCCTTCTAGGGGAATCTAGACTGCTGTGCTACAGGCATTTATGTCCATTTGCTCCATGAGCCAGCAACATGTGCATCATCTGGAAGTTTGTTAAAAATTGAGAATCTCAGATCGCAGACCCCATCCAAGACCTACTGAGTCAGGAACCTGCATTTTAACCAGATTTCCAGACAATTCATGTACACTTCTGAGTCTGAGCTACACTGGTCCCTATGATAAAGAGGCAAGCCAAGCCCACAGGATGCAAAACCTGAGTAAGGTCAGGAAGCCATCTCATGCGTTGTTTAGCTATTATTTCTTGAGGAAATACAGGTTGCTTCTTTTCCTCTTCTTTGTCATGTGCCTCATCAGCACTATGGCATTAATTAAAGGTACCAAAATTATAAGAGGACAGGTATAGGTCCAGAGCAGGGCCCAGACAGATGACAAGTCTTACCGAGAGATCCCATGGACACAGATCCTCAGTCCAGCACTGGTCTAACTAACGGGCAGCCCAGATTTCGAAGGCTTCCCTTCCGAAATGCGATCTGGGCAACCGCTTTGCTCCTCATCACCTTGTATCTTTCTCTACATTCAGCTAAGCTTTCTCTAAATTTTCAACCCAGAATGAAAGAAAAACCATGATAGAAAATACAAATGTCTTATTGGAAAAGCCAATGTAGATTTAACTATTAAAAAATCTTTAAAGTTTTCTATGATGACAACAATGAAAAATGAAAAAACCCAACATACCCAAACAAAAAAACCCCCAACATTAAATGACAATCATGTGTGCACCATACATGACAAAAGGTTAACATCACATATATATCCCTACCAATTAATAAAACAAATATCCCAACAGAAAAACATAAAAAGGATATCATAGAAAAAAAATACAAACTGCTTATAAGTTTATGACAAGATGCTCCAATGAAATCAAATTAAACTACTACATACTTCTTGTTTTGATTTCTCAGATTGCCAAAAACTATTAATAAAAAGACTGGCAATACACAATGCTGGCAAGCCATTCTTTTCTTTTTATTTTGCTTTTATTTTATCTTTAATCAACATCTAACAATTGTACATATTTATTTGGCATAGTGTGATAGATATTTCAATACATGTATATAATATGTAATGATCAAATCAGGGTAATTAGCATATACATTTCTTATATATTGTTGGTGCAAGTATAACTGGTGTACTGTTTTGGGGTGGCAAAATCTGCAAACTGTATCAATTTAAAATAAATGTACCTGGTTATACTTTAATCTTTTTAAAGTTAAATATAAAAAGTAATAAAACATATCCTTTGAGACCCTTCAATCTCACAACTAGGAATTTGTCCTTTCAGAAGAATCAATACAAAGATTTATGTGTGAGAATGTCCATGCAATATCATTATGGTAAAAAAAAAAAAAAAAAGTGGAAACTAAGTCCCTTAACAAATAATGAATTGGTGAATTACCTCAACTAATCTGTATAGCCACAATCAGCAGTCCACACAGCAATTAAAAATAAACATTTCTTTATATGTCCTAACACAGAAAGATGCTCAAAAACATAAATTGATAAAAACAGGCTGAAGAATGATCCTGTTTTTATTATTAATAACAAACAAAAACAAAATAAAAGCTAACCAACCAAAAAAAACAAAAACCAGAAAATATGTGTTTGTATATTTGTGCATTAAAAAAAATTCATAAGGATTTCAGAGGCCGGGCACGGTGGCTCATGCCTGTAATCCTAGCACTCTGGGAGGCCGAGGCGGGTGGATCGCTCGAGGTCAGGAGTTCGAGACCAGCCTGAGCAAGAGTGAGACCCCCATCTCTACTAAAAATAGAAAGAAATTATCTGGCCAACTAAAAATATATATAGAAAAAATTAGTCGGGCATGGTGGCGCATGCCTGTAGTCTCAGCTACTCGGGAGGCTGAGGCAGTAGGATCGCTTAAGCCCAAGAGTTTGAGGTTGCTGTGAGCTAGGCTGATGCCACGGCACTCACTCTAGCCCGGGCAACAGAGCGAGACTCTGTCTCAAAAAAAAAAAAAAAATTGTAAGAATTTCAAACATAAAATTTGGTTTCTTCCAGGGAGGTGAATTAGGAATAGGAGATAGAATGGCTGTCACACTGCTTCTGAAATATCCAAATGAAGTCAATGAGCACACACTTTTGCAACAAAAAGAATAAACACTAAACAACACATCCGCACAAGTTGTTTAGTGCACTGGAGAGAGAGATGTCCCCCAATTCTCTGTACTCTCCTCTAGTACCTTCACCCCAATGAGGTCAGAAACAGCTATGTCTTTCAACAGTCCTGTATCTTAATTCTACAGGAGACTCAGTGCCCTACTACTAGAGACGCCTCCCTATAGTCACTGACCATTCATTCTCCATTTACAGCCTTGAGAATTCTACTTCAATACATGGGATTACTGCATTTCTTTAACCTCTTAGTTAAGTCCTTTTAATTGTTAACATTCTGCAATGCCACAAACACAGAAGGTGATATAATTACATATTGTGCAGAAAAATACATACTCTTTGGGAAAGGGAAAGTAAAAGATGTGCTTGCCTTAATAATGCAGGCATCCTGTCAATCAACAGGTTTCAAACTTCTTGGTCACGAAACCCCTTTAAACTTAGAAAGTTACTGAGGACTCCAAAGAGCTTTTGTTTACTGGACTACATCTGCAGATATTAAAACTGAGATTTAAAAAATATGTATTTATTAATTCACTTGAGAATAATAATAGACCCAATAATTTAACATATCTTCTGGGGAAAAAAACTTAATTTTTCCAAAATAAAAAAAAAATTCAGTGAGATAAATGGCATTGTTTTACATTTTTGCAAATCTTCTTAATGCCCAACTTAACAGAGAACAGCTGGATTCTCCTATCTGCTTTTGCATGTAATTTGCTGTCATCATGCAGCCTCCAGAAAACATCCTTGCACACTCATGAGAGAATGAGAGTCAAAAAGGCTAATAATGCCTTGGTATTATGAAAATAAGTTTGACCTTGAGGACGACCTGTGAAAGGGCCTGCGAGAAGCCCAGGAGTTGCCGGGCCACACCTTTAAGAACCACTGATATAAATCTATTTTTAAAACACAGGTAGAAGAGAAGCCTGTAAACTGTAAGCTAAAAACAGAAAGGGAGCAGGTTATAGTGACTTGAGTCCAGGATTCACAGTCAAAAGATGTGGATTTGAGCCCCAACTCTACTGTATACTTTCTGCCTATTTGACCTAAGCAAGACAGTAATTTAACTTCTTTTAAAAGTTTCAATGTCTGCATATTTAAAAAATAGGAATCATGCTACTACTTACCCTCAAATGTAGCAGTAAAAAACAAATGTACAAAAAAAAGCACTTTGCAAACTGTGAGAAAATTTGGGTCAGATTTTGCTTTTGGTTTTAAGGGGTCTCAATGGCACATCCTAAAAGATTGTGTCTACAAAATTACATCAGTAGTTCATTTAATAGAATTATTTAACAGCAGCTATCTTTAATTTCCTCATAAATAAGTCAGTGATGTGATCAGCAATATTTAATAGTTTGTATTTACCAGCCTGCAATTTGCACAGAGTTTTGGATATGTGAAAGAATTAATTAGCAAAGCTATTTTTCAGAAGTTCCTCAATTTCAAGGATTTAACTGATAAGAAAAAAATAATAAAGCTCACCTCTAGCTATACAAAAGAAAAACCATCTTATATGTTGGGGAAGGAAGGCATGGCCTGGCCTCTCTGATTAATGAGCTATGCAGTACAATCAAAGGCATTATATGGATATGACATCAATACTAATAGGCTGATTATGGCTTTCAGCCAAACTGCTCCCAAAATGGATGCATATTTACTCTGATAAGGTACATCTGTCTCCTCCCTCACCTTTCCCCATGTACCACAGTTATACTCAAACACTGTTATGGCTCAAAGGAACACATGAAGGGGAAGTCATATGCCAGACATCAGCACTTAAGGGGATTTAATGTGGAGTACAAAGACAGGAGGAGTGAAAGTCTTCAGGGGCTTCAAGGAAGCAGAATCTGAGTTCTCTTCCCTTACAAGGCAGCCAAAAAAACCTCTCCCAAAGTGTACCTGTACAACACAAAAATCTACAATTGGACAACTAATGTCCTGAATTTTTAGTGGACAACAGTTTATGGAGGTCCCCAAAGATAATCATTTTAGGCATCTGATAAAAAGTCTGCATTGTTTTAAAATAACTTATTCCTGCAATTGCTTTGCCTTTTGTTAACAGGTTCATGAAACACTTGACCAAAGTCTGGATTCCTTTTAAAAATAGAAACACAAAGATGTACTAAGCTATTGTGGCATCAAAATTGACATGATTTCTTAAAACACCAAAAACTAAATTTGAAATAAATAGAGTATAATTAAGACATGAAGAAATAACAAAATTTGGAAAATGCAAATAGTAATACATGAGTATTGTTAAGATTATCACACAGTTTTATATAAATGATTTAAAAATCAGCCAATTTTGAATTTTCTGTAAGATAATCAGACACTAAAGACAGGGAAAATAAATTTAATATTATCAGTAAAGAGATTATGAATGATTTTTTTCTTTTTCTCCATTTTCCATATTTAGTAAGTATGTATTAATGTTATAATCAAAAGAGTTTTAAAAACACAAGGCTGAAGAATTACTAGTACAGGCTGAGCATCTCAAATCCAAAAAACCTGAAATCTGAAATCCTCCAAAATCTGAAACTTCTGAGCTCCAACATGACATTCAAAAGAAATGCTCACTGGAGCATTTCAGATTTCAAATTTTTGGATTTGAGATCTCAATAAATATACTGCAAATATTCCAAAATCTGAAAAGAAAAATCCGAAACACTTCTAGCCCCAAGCATTTTGGATAAGGGATACTCAACCCGTAACTGTTAAACAGAAGAGGTGGTATAAAAAAGATCACTGGTGTCTTATCTGTTCAGGTTGCTGTAACAAAATACCTTAGACTAGGGTGATTTATAAACAATAGAAATTTACTGCTCATGGTTCTAAAGTCCAAGATCAAGGTGTCAACAGATTCAGTGCCTTGTGAGGGCCTGTTCCTCACATGTGGTAACTTCTGTGTCCTCACACCGTGGTAGGGGCAAAGCAGCTCCCTTCAACCTCTTTGATAAGGGCACTAATCCCACCTCTTAATAATATCACAGTGGGTATTAGGTTCTCATATTTGAATTTTGGAGGAACACCAACATTCCGACTATAGTACTGGGTGTTCTTTCAGTGGGGTTCTGGGCTTGATTATCTATTGTCTGGGTCACTTTACAACTTGGTAGGGGCAAAGGTTAACTTGTAGATTTCTGTCCAGGAGAACAAATAACTGCAAAGGTTACGGTTTACCACCTGTAAGACAATAAGCAGTTGTTTTTATATAAACTAGTAATCTCAACTCAATCTTGTATTTTATTAAATTGTATGCATATCTATATCTATATAATCTCAAACACTCTTTGCACCAGTTGTAAGGTCTTACTGGTTTCGTGTTAATCAATGAGTCAAATAAAATTTGACATGTGTTCATGCTTTTATTTGTATCAAGGTCATGATTTTACCTTCTTAAAAATTATAGTTAAGAGCTTTGGAGGTCATCCATGGAGAAGCTCAAGTGGACTCACTTGAGGTAAGTAATGAGAAATGCACCTCACAGTCTGTTAACTCTAACATGTTTTTTTCTTGCTTGTCATTTCTTGGCCCCCAAAGAGATTCCCACGCAACAACAGAGCTCTAACTCTGCTCACTCTGTTATTCTACGTCTTTTTCTTCCTCTCTACTAAGTTTGTGCCTTTGTGATTCTGGTTCACTCACAAACAGTAAATTATCCCCATTGGTGGATGTAACAGGTGGATTTGATTTATGGTCTCTTTGGATGGATGGTAAAGATCTATTCTCTGCTGAATGACAGATGATAGAGAATCTGGTGTATTAGTCTTTTTGTCTGTCAGTATATCTGTGAAGTCAATCAGTTAAGAACAGCTCTCTGAGATCTGAACTGATGAGTTTCTGCACTTACTTTTGAGCTGTACCTAAAGTTGTAGAACTGAAGCTAGTAACGCTCTACGTGTCTGTGCATCTATAATTTAGAAAAGCCTTTACTTCTCATTGTGTGTGAAATATTTTTCAACCTCCTGCAGATATTAATAAATTACATTATTATATCTCTTAAATAGAGCAGCTCTGTAAAACTGATTTATAGAGATAAGTAAACATGTATATAAACTAGATATTCTCCAAATTCACAGAAAATAAACTCCTTATAGAAATTACTAGCTGAGAAATATTTTTAAGAACCCCAGTATACATAACTAAGGTGAATCTTTGGATAAATCAAACTGGTTTAAAAATTTTGGTTTAAGGTAGAAAAAAAGTTATGTCTTTTCTCAGATTAGTATTAAGTATAACACCTGAGTGGATTTAAAAAATAATACAGGCATACCTTGCAGACATTATGGGTTTAGTTTCAGACTATCACAATTAAGTAAATATCAGAATAAAACAAGTCACACAAATTTTTTGGTTTTTCAGTGGCTATAGTTTACACTCTACTATAGTCTATTAAGTATGCAATGGCATTATGTCTAAAAATACAATGTACGTACCTTACTTAAAACATAATTTATTGCTAAAAAAAATGGTGACAGGAACACAAAGTGAATACACACTGTTGGAAAAATGATGCTGACAGACTTGCTCAACTCAGAGTTGACGCAAACCTTCAATTTGTTTAAAAACTAACAAAACACCAATATTTGAGAAGTGCAATGAAGTGAAGCACAATAAAGTGAGGTATGCCTGTATATGGGTTTATTTCTAATGAAGAGAATAGTTCAACTGAAAACTTCTCGTTGGTTTACTAATCAAAACAGTTAGCATTAACAGTATTCCTATATAATGCTTAAGATTTTGAAAAATGTAAATTTGTGTTCAACTAAATTGAATTATAATTCTGACAAACACCATTTATTTTTTATTATGGTAAAATATATATAAAATTTACTATTTTAGACCAAGCATGGTGGCTCATGCCTGATAATCCTAGCACTCTGGGAGGCTGAGGCAGGAGGATCGCTTGAGCTCAGGAATTTGAGACCATCCTGAGCAAGAGCAAGAGCAAGATCCTGTCTCTACAAAAAATAGAAAACTTAGCTGGTCATGGTGGCGCCAGACTGTAGGCCCAGGTACCTGGAAGGCTGAGGCAGGAGGATCCCTTAGAACCCAGGAGTCTGAGGTTGCAGTGAGCTATGATGGCACCACTGCACTCTACCCTAGGTAACAGAGCTGGTCTCAGTCTCACAAAAAAAAAAAAAAAATTACCATTTTAACGATTTCTAAGTGTATAAGCACATTCACATTATTGCACAACTATCAGCACAATCCAATTCCAGAACTTTTTCATCATCCTATATGGAAATTGTAAACTCATTGAACAATTAACTCTCCATTCTCCCCTTCCCACAGTCCCTGGAAACCATCACTACACTTTCTGTCTCCATGAATTTGACTATTTCTAGGTATCTCATATAAGTGGACCATACAGTATTTGTCCTTTTGTGACTGGCTTATTTCACTTAGCATAACATCATCAAAGTTCATCCAGCAAGTGTGAGAATGTCCCTCCTTTTTAGGGCTGAATACTGTTCCATAGTGTGTATATACTGTTTTGTTAATCCACTCACCCACTGAGGGACACTTGGCTTGCTTCTACCTTCTGGCCACTGTGAACAAGGCTGCTATGAACACTGGTATACTGTTCAAGTCCCTACTTTCAATTCTTCTGTGTATATATCCACAAGTGGAATTGCTGGATCACTTGTTAATTCTATTTTTAATGTTTTGAGGAACTATTATAATTTTTTCCACTGCAGCCGCACCATTTTATATTCCCACCAGCAATGCACAAAAGTTCCAACTTCTCAACATCCAAGCCAACAGTTTCTGTTTTCTGGTTTTTTGATAATAGCCAACCTAATGGGTATGAAGTAATATCTCATTATGGTTTTCATTTACATTTCACTAATAATTAATGACACTGAACAACTGACATTTTTATTTATTATGTTTTGTGTTGGCTTAACCATAATTTAAAAATGTAAATTGAGGTAAATCAACAAATTTAACAAATAATCTTTGGATACCTGGAGAGCTTCAAAGAATGAACAAAAAAGCAATGAGCATAATTTAAAGTTTATGTACTTTTCCTTATCTACATATACTACAGAATGGCTTTATCTTTGGGGTATGTCAATAAACATGTTCATCTTTGCTACCTTAAGAAGGTATAAAAGGGATGTATAAGAAAGTTGTGACATTTGTGACATTCACACACTTTGCTAGGATGCTTTTATAAGAAAAGTTATTCTCAGCGATCTACTTCCCAGTTCCCTCTGTGAAAGAAAATGTATTATTTTATTAAGAGATATAACTAATATGGATGGTTGAGGCCACACTAAGGACAAAAATAAGAGAGATACATTTGTGTAAACTAGGTAATGGGAAAAGACTGACCTTTTAAGGAGAAAGTGAGTAAAATTATTCTAAAGTGGCAATTTATTACAGAACATAAAAAAGCACAGTGAAAGACAAAACTTGAGGAAATATAGTTGCAGGTTGGGGGAAATGATTTTTATTTGCCTTGGTTTATAACACCTGAGTCTGAAAAAAAAAAAGCTATAAAATATGTTAAAATACTGGCAAACTTTGCTTAGTTCTGAGGGACCTCTTCATCTGGGATACTCTTACTCTAAAAGTGAGAAAAGTAAGGGTCAGGGTGATTAAGGGACTTGCCCAAAGTCACAAAGCCAATTTAGGGGAATGCTAGGAAGGACCAAAACTTGAAAATCCTGACTTTTAATTCAGTGTTTTTCTCACTGGACACCACTTCTGTGGTACACCACAGTAAAATACAATCACAACGTATTAACGTATTCTATTCAACATAATGAGTTAAGAGATTTCAACAATTTACTAAACCAAAGGACAAAGATATGTATACCTCAATGACATAATCCTTAGGAATTTAAATGTTTCAAAGAAAGCAAAAAAGTTTACCCTAATAGTTACAACTTAAAACTAGAAGCACTATAATGTCAAAAATTTTAATTGAACTTTACAAAGCTTATGTAATTGAAGGATTTACAGCAAATATTTTTAATAAGTGTAACAGGAATAAGGACTTTATTTTGCATTTTTATTGCAGAACAAATAGATAAAAAATCAAGATATTAATGTTATTTAAGTGATTTCCTTTACTTTGACATTTCCTTTTATTTTAAATTCTAATTCTCCAACCAAAAGACTTTTAGTGAGGCAGTACCAAAACAGCTCACAAGTAACAAAATCCCACAGATGAGTCCACATCAGTTCTACAGATTAGGCAATATTTATTGAGTACGATAACAAACACCTTAGAATCCAGAGTACTATCCTTATATGAGCCCTTATTTAATGTCAGTTCAATCTGAGAGTCCTGCTTTTGCAATATTTCTTATATGGGGAAAATACATCCCACAGTGATAACCCAGACTGAGAACTCAATGACTGCCAACATCAAACAAGACTGACGTCCCCATGGAAACTAATCCACCCCAGGATTTACTATTCAAACATTTTCTGAAGCATTCATGCACATCTAATGGGCAATGAAAATTGTCAAGGCAGATGACCCTAATTTCAAGCATAGCTGAAAGGTCCTTAGAGTAATGATGAATACCCATTATTTGTTAAAGGAAGACTGACCCAGCAAAAAGATCTCTTGAATGGACTTGGATTTTAAGATGCCTACACTAATCCAAGACCCAATGAGAAAAATCTTCAACAAGGAAATTTATAGCATTTTCCTATTTAATGTGTGGTTTTCTATTCCGAATGTGCTCTCTTTTACTCTCAGAATTAATTTTGGTATATTTATCATAGGGGATTGCTTTCCAGGAAAAGACTTCTAGTTGATATCATTTCACTATGAGATATACAGTTTCAATGAGCAGTGGCTCAACTATTCAAGTAATATCCAAAATCTACTAGGAAGCACTGTAAGTCCATTTAACCAACATTTACCGAGTGCCTCTGCAAGCCTGGGGAATAATACTCTGGCTAGCACACAAAAGATGCTCAAGCGACTTACTGAAGTAACTTACAGGAAAGGAACAATGTCCTCAGTTCAACTGATTTCTCTGCCATTGGCCTAGCCAGCAGCCCCACCCCAGCCAGAACTGCCCAACAGCCCTCAGATTCAAGTGAAAAAGAGACAACAATCAAATGACAATCCCAATAATTTGGCTCCAGATTTCTAACCGGTGCCTCTGGCCAACAGCTACCTTGCCTTTTCAAACCTCAGATTCCAGAGTATGGGACTCAGTCTGAAAACTACATGTTTCCCAGCCCACCTGAATAGAAAAACAACTTGTGTTTTCCGCTTTTGCCCAATGAATTAAGCCACAACCTAGCTTTCCACTTCTGAATACTCAGTAACAATAGCAGACTGCCAAATATTCTCTGAGGATATCCAGCCCTCCCTGTAGTTACCTCTTTCTGCCCTGGTTCTTTAACCACAGCTGGGCCTGCCAAGCATAAGACTAGAGAGCAGGTAAAGCTTCCCCCAGCTCACCAGCTCTGCCCTCTTCCTAGCCCATTCCAATTCATGCCAGCTGTCTGGGTATCTGATTCTCGGTGCTCTCCTTATTTGGTAAAATCGTTTGAACTGCTTTCCCCAGCTTAACAACTCAACTTTCTGCCCAACTCATCCCTCCACTGCTGCCTCTGCAAGCTGCCTTCATTTCTACAAGATCCAGTTTTGGCTAACGGTCATGTCTTCTTCCAAATTCAGGCCACTGGAGATACAATGATATCTAGAACCATCCCAAGAAATGATACTTCATATGCCAATAGAATTAAGAGATGGTTAGTTTTTTTCCTAAAAGCAAAATGCATACAATCACAGGCCAGAAAGCCAATAACTAGGATATTCCCACCCTTGCTACCTGCAGCTGGCAATCAATGCAAATATAAACACACACACACAAATGTATACACATTCTCTTCCAGTCATTCACAGAGCTTCAGGTGAGAAGCCAAGTAGTTCCCCACTCCAAAAAAAGCTTAGAAAGCTACCAAAAATATTTATGGCTCACATTATTTAATATTAAGAGTATTCATGGAATAGTTAATACTAAAACTACTAATTAAAACACATCTATTTCAATATGAAATATTATCTTAGTGAATACTAAAACAATACATAACACCTACACCACAACTAGCAATGTAGTATAGAATATACAAGCAGGATGCCAAATTGAGTGAGATCTTTTCTATGGTATTTTGAGAAATTAAAAGATGAAGAAGTGGTTCATTTTCTGTAGCTTTGAGATATACTTTATATATCATAAAATTCACCCATTTTAAATATAGAATTCTATGATTTTTAACAATTATAGAATTGTGAAACTATCACCACAATCCAATTTTAAAACATTTCTGTCATCCCCTCAAATTCCTTCTATTCCATCTGCAGTCAGTCCTCTACTCCTAATCCTAATCCCAGGAAACTGATGATCTGCTTTCTGACTCTACTTCATAAAATGGAAATACACAATATGTCGTCTCCTGTGTCTGTCTTATGTCACCAAGCATGACATCTTTAAGGTTCACCCATGCTGTGGCATGTATCAGTAGTTAATTCCTTTTTATTGCTGAACAGTATTCCATTGCATGGATTTACCATATTTAGTTTACCCACTCACCAGCTCATGAACCCTTGAATTAGTTTCAGCTTTTGGCTATCATGAATAACGTTGCTATAGGTTGAGTATCTCAAATCCAAATATCCAAAATTCAAAACACTCCAAAGTCTGAAACTTTCTGAGTGCCAACATGATGCTCAAAGGAAATGCTCACGGGAACATTTTAGATTTTCAGATTAGGGATGCTCAACCTGTAAGTATAAAGCAAATATTCCAAAATCCAAAAAAAATCTGAAATCTAAAACACTCCCGGTCCTCAGCATTTTAGACAAGGGATACTTAACTTGTAGCTATACCACTTTGCATTCCCACCAGCAATGTATGAGGGTTCCAATTTCTCCACATCTTATCTTTTGATTATAGCCATTCTAGTGGGTTTATTGTGGTACCTCATTGTGGTTTTAATTTACATTTCCATAATGAATAATGATGCTGAGGACCTTTTCATGTGCTTATTACCCATTTGTATGTCTTCTTTGGATGAAAGTATAGTCATGTGTTTTGTCCATTTTTACACTAGACTGTTAGTCTTCTTATTGAGCTATAAGAGTTCTTTTTGTTACTGATGCTAATTTAACTCCACTTTCATCACAGATTATTTAAATCCTTTTACATGTACCGGGATATGTATCATGGTCCAGCATATGATCTGTCTGGCTGAATATTCCTTGTGTACTTGAAAAAATATACATTGGGTAGTTGTTAGATACAGTGTTTGATAGACATCAGTTAAGTAAAACTGTGTGGTTGTACTGTTCAAACCTTCTGTTACTTCCATTAATAATTTCCTGTCTAAATGTTCTATATATCACTGAGGAAATCATCCTAAAGTCTCCAACTATAACTGTGAATTTGACTATTTCGACCTTTTGTTCTTAAATAAAAGCTAATATATTTTGAGGCTTATGTATTGTGAGGCTCCATTAATTGGATCACATTTTGAATTATTGCACATTCATACAATGAATTGACCTTTTTATCATTATGAAAAGTCCTTCTTCAGTTGTTTGTCCTGCAGTCTACTATGTCTGATATGAAGACAGTCACTCCAATTTTCTTATAATTAGTATTTGCATGGTAATGTCTTACTCTAGCCTTTTACTTCTAACTTAAATCCATGTCTTCATATTTAAGGTGGATATTGCTTTTTTCTTTTATCTTGCTGACAATCTCTAACTTGTAATTGGAATGTTTAGACTGCACTGTCCAATAGTACAGCCACTGGCCACATGTGGCTACTTTAAGTTAACTAAATTTAAAACATTTAAAATTCAGTTCTTAAAGAGCTCAGCAGCTATGTATGACCACTGGCTACTGTATGGACAGTGCAGAAATAGAACATTACCTGGCAGCAGAGTTTTGATTTAGACCGTTTATATTTAATATAACAATCAATATGGCTGAATTTAAGTGGACCATCTTGCTATTTGTTTCCTATTTGTCGCATTTATGTTTTGTTCATTTTTCCTTCTTTTTCTTATCTTTTGTTAGACTAAACACATTTTATCATTACATTTTATTTTCATGATTGGCTTATTAACTATATCTTTGTACTTTTTTTTTTAAGGCTGCTCTTGGGCAGTGATTTTCAACAGGGAGCCATTTTGCCCCCTAGGGACATATGCAAAGTCTGAAGACATTTTGTTCCAACTCAGTGGACAGGGGTGGGGGAGGAGATCCTACTAGCATGTAGTACGCAGAGGCTAGAGATGCTGCTAAGCTTCCCACAATGTGCAGAACAGCTCCTCACAAACAAAGACAAAGAATTAGTCCAAGATGCAGATGGTGCCACGGTTGAGAAATCCTGCTTTGGGTTTTACTAAATACTTCTCTAACTTATTACTGTCTTCTTTCAAATAATATGTCACTTCATGTAATGTTAGAATCTTATTGCAGTATCATTCCATTTCCTCCTTTCTTTCTTGCGCCTGTTGTCACATACTACTAGCTGCGATACTGAGCACCTAATCTACCTTCCTGGGTTCAATTTTCTTCATAATAAAATTGGGATTATATACCTCATAGATATTCTGTAAGAACTAAAATAAGAAAAGTACTAAGCATAGAACCTGTACACCATAGGTGCTAAATTCTCAGTAAGTTATTATTGTAACTATTAACACAAAAGACTTTAACTGATCTGAAATGAAGCAATAGGACGTACCTGAAGAGAAACCTAAGTGAACCATATTCACACATGGTTTAATATTTATTATAAATGCCTCTCCTGTAGCTCTCTACCTCCAAAAATGATGATGAGACTGCACCCTACTGGACTGGCTGGCAAAGTTTGACTCAGAAGAGAATTTCAAGAATCTTTTGGCCTCTGATATATAATCCCTTTTATTTACTTACATTTAATCGAAGACATCTGTAAGTGGTGCCACACAAATGTAATTTAGACTAAGAAATGTCAATAAAAATGTCTGTAAGGCAGAGGTCCGATGTAAACCTAGCAGGGGAGTGCACATCAGCAGCTACAGAGCCACATGAAATTAGGAATATAATGGAAATATGTTGCCTGACTTGACGAGGTGATAAAAGCTCTTTTCCCATAAAGCTTAATGAGCTCTATTAGTCTTCAGCTTACAGGAATGTAAAAGGGTCAGCCCCACAGAGGGAAGTAACTGACTCTGCACACATGGTCCATTCAAATGACAACATATCAAATTACTGATGTAATTACTATAACCTGACAATTTCATTAGATTCATGTGGCAGTTAACTATTTAGGACTTATAACAAAGGGACATGGTTTATTCATAGTAGTTTTTGTGGAGAAAGTGAAGTTTAAAGTCTACTTTATTTTCAATTCCAAGTCTCATGTATTTTATTGTCTCTAACAGAATTACTTTTATTCAAAATTTTAAAAGGTACTGGGATTTACCATATTTGTAATTTTCTTTCTCCAGCTAAATTAGAAGCTTAATGGCAAAATCAAACATTTAGAGACTCCCAATACTCTTCCGCCTTGGCTTTGCATTGGCTCTCAGGTGTCACCACACGTGGTGACAAAGGAACAGCATCCTGAGGTCAGCACTGCTGGAGGAGATTTGCGGGTAGATGCCACTAGCAAAATGGTCCCTGTGGAATTCCAAACTAGAAAAATATCAACAGAAAGATCTCAAAGTATCTCCTATCAAGAAAAAAGAAGCACACTGGTCCTCTTTAATTTTTATTTCTCTTCCTTCCTTATGTCCATAAGCCCAATAATGAAAAAGATCCATTTAGCCAAGGTAAAATTCCAGATCATTAAGCAGACAAAGCAGAAAAGGACAGAAACTATCACTAAACTTTGAACATGATACTTTCCCTTCTACTTTTCACAAAGAAAAAAAGCTTCCACACACATATTCCCAATATCTAACCAAATAGTAAGACATAATTTAAAAATATGTATTTGTGGCTGGGTGCAGTGGCTCACACCTGTAATCCTAGCACTCTGGGAGGCCGAGGTGGGAAGACTGCTTGAAGTCAGTAGTTGAGACCAGCCGGAGCAAGAGAGAGAGAGACCCTGTCTCTACTAAAATTATAAAAGATTAGCTGGGCGTGGTGGTGCACACCTGTAGTCCCAGCTACTTGGGAGGCTGAGGCAGGAAGATTGCTTGAGCTCAGGAGTTTGAGGTTGCTGTGAGATAGGCTGATCCCATGGCACTCTAACCCATGCGACAGACCAAGACTCTGTCTCAAAAAAAAAAAAAAAAGTGTTTGGTACACTCAGGTGTAGTTGGTGCACTCCAAGCCCTATCTATCACTGAGAGCATCCAAAGATGAAAATGACAAAGCTTCCAATCTTAAGTAGCGACAATTTGGCTGGGAAGACAGACTGTTAACCATATTAAAATATAAATATTAGACCTTGTCTGCTTTCAGCTGAATCCTCTCAAATTATGGATATAATACTGCTACTTCCAGCCTCATTCATTTGATCATTCATTCATTCAACAATTATTTATTGAGTCAGTGCCTACTATGTACTACTTATTATACTAAGAATGGAAACACAAGGAAACAAAAACAGGGTCCTCTCTCATCGAGCTTACATTTGAGAAGGCTACTGATGAAGTCTATTTAGAAGCATTTTTGCCATTGGTTAGTAATATCTTCAAATTGTTGCTTGCCCCAGTGAAGTGGACATGAAGTTCCAACCTCCTTATTCAATCCCTGTGTGGGGAAACCAACCCAGCCTAATTACCCTCTGCTAAAAACCCTTATTCCTGGTCACTCCCCTAAACTCTTGCTGAAATAAGGGTCCAGCCTTAAACATCATCAACATTATCTCTTCATCTAAGTTCCTACCTTTTTCAAGGGTAGACCCTGTTTCTACATCAAATCAAAGAGACTTTCCTGATATACATCTATCAAACACTGATTACAAGAACCATGGCCAAAAAGTGACACAATATACCTCAATCCATTGTGGGCCCTTTATTGGAAGATTAGAGGATAAAACAATTTTACATTTTGTAGTTGCTGTTAACATTTTGTGTGTCTCCTCCAATTTGTGTGCTAAAATGGATTTTAAGTTGAGACCTACATGTATAATTTTGAATCCTACTTTTATTTCCTAACATATCGAAAGCATTTTATACTTACTATTCATCAACATTTACACATGAACATATATTCATAATCTCCATTTTAATGTCTGTAGGATGTTCTATCATTTGGCTGTGTCATAATTTATTTGACCTTTTCCTATTGCTGGACATTTATGTTGTTTACAATGTTTTTTACCATTATAAATAAAGCTATAATAAACATTTGAATGCAAATTTTATCTTCGTCTTGATTGCCTCTCTAGCAGTTATTCTTAGAATTATGTGACCACGAGGTATGAATGTATGTAAAGCCTTTAATGTATATAACCAAACTGCTTCCTATAAAGGATGAAGTTTATAAACATCCCACCTCATGACATCTTCTCCAGCATTCACTTAAAAAGAAAAAAAGATATCTTGACAGGTAAAAAATTGTATGTTGTTTTAAGCTACATTTCTTTGATTACTAATAGGGTTAAACATTTAAAACACATTTATTACCATCTGTATTTCATCTCATCAACTACCTGATAAAATGCAAGAAAATTTTATGCAAAAGAAATTAGCTTTTTGATTCTAAAAGGTTAAATACAATAACCCTTTTATCATACTTTGCCCAAATTGCCTTTTAACTATATTTGTTTTCATGTACAAAAATATGGATCTTTACACAATCATATTAATTTTTCATCTTTTCCTTTGTGATACTTTCCATTGCTTGTGTGGTTAGAACATGCTTCCTCAACTAAAGAGCAGATTATAAAATTTATATCAGCTTCAAGTTTATTATGGTTTGGTTTTTGCTTTATACCTATCTCTTATCTAAGATTCTATGTGGCAGGCATGGTGCTCAGTGTTTGCCACAAATCATCTCATTTAATTTTAATGACCTGTAAGTATTATTATCTCCATTTTTAGAACAGAAAATGGCAGCTCAGAAGGATTAAATGACTTGCCTATAGGCTACCCAAGTCCCTCTCATTTCAAAGCCCAGAATCTTTCCACTATGGCACTTTGCTTCCCCACTGATCCTGGACACCAAACCTAGATGGGACTAGCCTCCTGGTCTTGCCCATGTTCCTGGTGATCACTCAAACTGGCCACCATGTACATCCAACATGCCAGGGTGGGCCATACCTCATCATCAACGTAATATTAATAGCTTCAATAATCAAATGAACACAATGTTACAGAGGTAGAAAAGGAAACAATTGCCTCCATGTGAAGAGGTCAGAGATGGTCTCACAGGGAACACAGTACTAAACCTGTAGAGGAATATGATTTGAGCAAGTCAGAAATGGGGAAAGGGAGCATAAAGTGAAATAACAGACACAAAGGGAAGGAACAGAGTCTCATCATGTGGGGCTGAAGTGTAGCTTAACAGGAGAATGCAAACCATCACTGACTTGAATAGTACAGTTTATAACTGCTCCCATTTCCACTGCCTCACTTGACAGGTACAAATTATTATTTGTGTTTCAAAGATAAGAGAAAACTGGGGCTCACGAAAGTTGTGATTTGCCAGTGTCAACCTAGTAAGTGGACACATGCTCTTAAACTCAGGTTTGGTTCCAAGTCTTGTCACCTCCTCCCCTTCTCTAGGTCTTTTTCCAAGTTTCACCAATCATCTGTAAGTTTTTCTGCAACAACAGCTCACAGTGATATCTGGTTCTATAAACAACTAAACATTTTTCTTTATCTCACAATTTTAAAACTATATTCTCAGTTCTACTGAAAACCATGATGAAGATTAAATGAAAAAAGGAACCCAGAATAGTGCCTGTATGGCTCAATAAAGCTAAGTCCATTTTGCTCTTCTTTTACCAATTCATAGATTTTAAAATGGTCTTCCAAACCAGCAAAACTTCCTTGATGACAGCCTTTGCTTGTGATTTCTCTAGGTCTCTGTTAATATCAGGGCAATTTACAGAGAATAAGGCTGATGTTAAACAAAATGTTATGAGAGTTATAAAGATACAATGAGGCTCTTTAAAATGAAGGACTGATTTCTCTCTACATACTGAAGAAGAAATGTACTTATAAAAAGAGGCAATGACCTGTTATGAAGGAGAATAGCTGTAACTTCTAGGAACTTTTATTCAAAAAAAGGCTACATTTACCCCATTACTGTTACTGAAGAATATATGTGTCCCACCAAAATGATCACTCCTAAATTATCAAATAAATGTCTAATGAAAGATACCAATAGTGGTGTTCAATTAGCAATACTGATACTACAGTGAGTAAATTCTTACCTCCAAAGGTGAACTGCAAAGGAATCTCGTGAACTGCAGAGTCAAATTCAAACAGAATCAATTTCATCCAGGAAATGGACAGCAAAAAAGAACAGAGAAAAAAGGAAAAAGTATTACACAATTTTCTGATTAGAGCATTTAAAGTAAACCCAAAGATCTATATTAAATCAGTGTCTTCATACATTTGTATAATTCATCCACAGAGTATAGAAAGGTTCAACCTAGCCCATAGTACGTACACAACTATTTGAAGTAGTTTAAATAAACATTCTTAAAAATCCGTATAAAAGCAAATAAAGCACAATAAATTAGTCCTAAAATGTTTTGTTTATGTTTTATCTCACAACCCCTACATAATAAAAACACCCTGTAAGGGAGGAATCAGCAACCTTTTTTGACTCTAAATGCAACATGTAAAGTTTAGTAAATGCCAAGAGAGGAAGAAAATAGAAATCAAAGGTGGGGGCGGTGGATCAAGAAAAGGGAGAGAGAAAAAAGTCAAGACGAGTGGTTCATGGCTGTAATCCCAGCACTTCAGGAGGCCAAAGCAGGAGGATCGATTGAGGCCAGGAGTTTGAGACCAGCCTGGACAACATAGCAAGATCTCATTTTTACAAAAAATAGAAAAATTAGCCAGACGCAGTGTTGCACACCTGTGGTCTAAGCTACTTGGGAAGCTGAGGCAGGAGGATCACTTGGGCCCAGGAGTTTGAGGCTGCAGTGAGCTATGATGATACCACCGCACTTAGCCCGGGCGACAGAGCAAGAATCTGTCTCAAAAAGAAAAAAAAAGTCAAGACCAAGAGAGAAGGTTGGCTTAGAGAGGGAAGGATGAAGTTTATCTCCACAATTTGGCACCCTGGCTGTGACATTTACCCTGTTCTGTTCTTTCTCTTTTCTCAGTCCCACATCCCTTTCCTTCCTGCCTGCCTTCCTCTTTCTTCTCTCCCTCCCTCTCTCCCTTTTCCCTCACCTTTCTCTTTTTTATGACACTCACAGAGGTTTAAAGAATATCACCTGAAATATCACAGGCAGTTAAATGCTACCTGTTTCTCAGCACTTAAATAAACAAACAAATTGGAGGGGGGCATAAACAAACAACAAAGCAAACTGTAGGTTAGCTCTGCAATGAGGTCTGTCACATAACTTCATAATGTTTTCATAGATGTCATTTACAGAATCAACATTTCGAATCTTTTGAGATTTACTGTAATAATAAAATACCAAGTAATACAATTTCTTGATCTTTCTAAATGCAAATTAACTACAATAAAATGCAATGACAGGCCTGTTTCAAAGCACTTGTGACTTCCTCTCTACAACAAAGCTAGCTAGTACTCACAGGGAATACAAATAACTTGCACTCTCTTTTAGAGTTACACATTAAAATGTTTATCAATGAAATCAAATCATGTCTTGGATTTCCTTCCCAATCACTGGGGAAGTGGAGAGAAAAGGAATGGGGGGAGTATGTAGATAAAATTGGACATGATATTAAACTAGTAAGGACATAAGATGAATATATAAGGGTTCATTATACGATCTCTCTACTTTGTAAATGTTTAAAGTTTTCCACAATAAAATTTTAAAAATATATCAGACAGCCCCCCCAAAAAAACCTAAAAAATATATTTTGAAAATATCACTAATGCATGCCAAAGCCATGCAATTAACTAATATCATCTAGGCCCTAGATGACACATATATTAAAATACAGAGACTGTAAGAATTTTTTAATTTAAATATCAACATGCAGTTCAATTATATTAGCTATTAAGAGAACTTTCTGAAAGTGCAAGATATACCAAAATATAAAGTTTTCATAATGCTGATATAAAAGAAATAATTTTATTGAAATTGAAAATGCAAGCTTTGTGGTGCTGGATTCTTCTACAGTAGCTCAAACTAAGATAACCCCTACCTCTTCCTCCCAAGAGTAACAAGTGCCAGTTGAAAGTTTAGTCAATTTTATCACTGGAGAAAAATGAGGCATGGTAAATTTTTATTTTACAATCAGAAATTTGACATTGTAGGGTTTCTATGCTTTATCCCATAAGTGCATGTTAACTACATTATACACATAATTTTGAATATATAATTAACTCATGTTCAATAGTAACTGATGCATTAATTAGGATGGAAGTTACTTTAAATAAAAATAAAGAGAAGTATATATATATATACTCGCTAAAGAAACTAACATTTCTTGAAGCTCCAATAATTTACACACATCTTTGGCATGTGTATGTGTCCAACACTCATGTTGCTTTTTCAAAACAGACCTAAACATTCTTGTCCTGTTTGAAGCTGCCAAAATATGAAATACATAAATAAAAGCCTTCAATCCCAAAGCAGTAAAAACAGAATAACAAATCACAAGACACACATTCACACTCCTATTCCCCAGACATGAAAAAGATTTCAAAAAATGTCTCTTCTCTATTAGTGTGCCAGTAAAACCCGTTGCTATTTCATGTTTCACTTTGGTTACTTAGTGAATTCTTTCATAATGAAATTACACATGTTATATTCAGTCCAAATGATAATACTGTCAAAAAAGACAATTATAAAAAAGCAAATATGAGATTGCAAACTACATATTGTGTATACACTGCAATTGATAGTAGAGACAGATTCCTTTTAATAAATACTACCATGATGTCTGATCAGCATAAGACAAGACTATGGCTCAATTTTTCTGTGAACCTAAAACTATTAAAAAAATAAAGCCTATTTAAAAATAAAAAAGGACTATGGCCACAGATGGTAGTCCACATTAATACCACTTTTTTAATATGGCTATACTAATAGAGCTATTTAATAAGAAATAATGAGTATAGTTAATTGGTTTACAAAAGGAGCCTATTCAAGATATTCAGGAATAATATTGAGAAAACTAAAAAAATTTAATATGTTTTACAAAATATCTTACTGATTTTACAGACAGGAATATACTTCATCATTTCAGAAACAATCGGAGACAAAGATAGCCACATTCTTTCTTTTTTTATTTTCAGAGACAGGGTTTCATTCTGTTGCCCAGACTGGAGTGCAGTGGCACGGTCACAGCTCACTGCAACCTTGAATTCCTGGGCTCAAACAATCCTCCTCCCTCAGCCTCCCGAGTAGCTAGTACTACAAGCACACACCAGCACGCCCAGCCAATTTTTTTATTTTTTGTAGAGACGGGGTCTTGCTATTATTGCCCCAGCTAGTCTCGAACTCCCAGCCTCAAGTGATCCTCCCACCTCAGCCTCTCAAAGTGCTGGAATTACAGGTTTGAGCCAAAATGCCCAGCATATATTCTTTATATTTCTATGTATCAATTTTAAAGATTACTTCTAGGAAGTATCTTGATTTAATATAATTGAAAATGGAAATAAACTGCCCGATATTTGGCTTTTCGAACTTCACAGGAAAGTTTTCTGTTTGTAACAATATCAACAACTATCAATTTGATTCACTTGAATTCATAAAAATTCTAATTGAAAATTATTCTGTCAAGGTCTTGAATTTTTTAAAAAACATAAGGATTATGGTCTATATTTAGAATCTAGGCATAAAAGGTATCAGTGCCATTTTTAAAATCCTTTAGGTCTCTAAAAAGAAAATAAAGATATACAAAGATCCCCACTCATGTTCTAAAGCTACTGCTACTTACTAATCTTGCTTTTCTTAAAGCATTCCTTCTTACCACTCCTGGTACCATAACTCTATTCATCATTGGTACCCTGTCTCATAACACAACACCTTCTCATTCCCTCCTGAGAAGCCCTTAATGCTTACCAAGATTCTTTTTTTTTTTTTTATTTCAGCTCTTCATGGGGGTACAAAAGCTCAGGCTATATATTGTCCGTGTCCCGCCCATCCCCCTGAGTCAGAGCCTCAAACGTGTCTATTCTCCAGACAGTACACCTGGCATTCACCATGTAGTCATACCTCCATCTCCTCCCCCTTCATCTCCCCAAGTCAGCACCTTCAAGCATGACCATTCCCCAGACAGTGCGCAACGCACTCGTCATGTAGGCATACACCCATCCCCTCCCCCCACCCCCCATCTCAGTCTGATATCCAATTGGTATCCTTCTCCGATGTGCATTTAGGTGATGATCAGGGAAACCAATTTTCTGGTGAGTACATGTGATGCTTGTTTTTCCATTCTTTGGATACTTCACTTAATATAATGGGTTCCAACTCTCTCCAGGAGAACCAAAGAGATGTCATATCATTGTTATTTCTTATAGCTGAGTAATACTCCATGGTATACATATACCACAGTTTACTAATCCATTCGTGGATTGATGGGCACTTGGGTTGTTTCCACATCTTTGCGATTGTGAATTGTGCTGCTATAAACATTCGGGTACAGGTGTCTTTGTTATAGAATGACTTTTGTTCTTCTGGGTATATGCCCAATAATGGGATTGCTGGATCAAATGGTAGGTCTACTTGAATCTGTTTAAGGTATCTCCATAATGCTTTCCACAGGGGTTGCACTAGTTTGCATTCCCACCAGCAGTGTATGAGTGTTCCTGTCTCTCCGCATCCACGCCAACATGTGTTGTTTTGGGATTTTTTGATAAAGGCCATTCTCACCGGAGTTAAGTGGTATCTCATTGTGGTTTTGATTTGCATTTCCCTGATGATTAGGGATGTTGAGCATTTTTTCCATACGTTTTTTAGCCATTCTTATATCTTCTTTTGAAAAATTTCTATTCATGTCATTTGCCCACTTTTTGATAGGATTGTTTGATTTTTTCTTGCTGATTTTCCTGAGTTCTAAATAGATTCTTGTTATCAGTCTTTTATCTGATGTGTAGTAGGCGAAAATTTTTTCCCATTCTGTGGACTGTCTGTTTATTTTCGTAACTGTTTCTTTGGCTGTGCAGAAGCTTTTTAATTTAATCAGGTCCCATTCATTTATTTTTGTTGTTGCTGCGATTGCCTTAGGGGTTTTCTTCATAAATTCTTTGCCTAGACCAATGTCTGTAAGAGTCTTTCCTACATTTTCTTCTAGAATTCTAATCATTTCCCATTTAAGATTGAAATCTGTTACCCACCGTGATTTGATTTTTGTGAGAGGTGAAATCTGTGGGTCCTGTTTCAGTCTTCTAAGTGTGGCTATTCGGTTTTCCCAGCACCATTTATTGAATAGGGATTCTTGTCCCCAGAGTATGTTTTTGTCTATTTTGTCAAAGATTAGATGGCTATATGAGGATGGTTTTTATATTTGGATTTTCTGTTCTGTTCCACTGGTCTGTGTCCCTGCCCTTGTGCCAATACCAGGCAGTTTTAAGAACCACAGCCTTGTAGTATAGTTTGAAGTCTGGCAAATTAATACCTCCCATTTTGTTTTTATTGCTTAAAATTGCTTTTGCTATACGGGGTCTTCTCTGATTCCATACAAAGTGCATAATTATTTTTTCTAAATCTGTGAAAAATGATGTTGGTAATTTAATAGGAATTGCATTGAATCTATAGATTACTTTGGGTAGTATAGACATTTTAACAATGTTGATTCTTCCAATCCACAAGCATGGTATGGTTTTCCACCTATTTACGTGTTCTGCAATTTCCTTCCTTAGTGTTTCATAGTTCTCTCTATAGAGGTCCTTTACCTCTTTAGTTAAATATATTCCTAGATATTTTATTTTCTTTGTTGCTATTTTGAAGGGTATTGAGTCCTTAATTTGGTTCTCCGATTGAATGTTATTGGCATATATGAATGCCTCTGATTTGTGTGTGTTGATTTTGTAACCTGAGACTTTACTGAATTCATTAATTAATTCCAGGAGTCTCTTGGTTGAGTCCTTGGGGTTTTCCAGATACAACATCATGTCATCAGCGAAGAGTGAGAGTTATCTCTTCTGTCCCTATTTGGACACCCTTGATTCTGCTCTCTTGCCTGATAGCTCTCGCAAGGACTTCCAATACTATGTTGAAAAGTAATGGGGACAGTGGGCAGCCTTGTCTGGTTCCAGTTCTGAGTGGGAATACTTTCAATTTTTCCCTGTTCAGTATGATGTTGGCTGTGGGTTTGTCATATATGGCTTGTATCATTTTTAGGTAGGTCCCGTTTATGCCTATTTTGTTAAGCGTTCTTATCATAAAAGGGTGTTGAATTTTGTCAAATGCTTTTTCTGCATCTATTGAGAGGATCATATGGTCTTTATTTTTGCTTCTATTTATGTGGTGAATTACACTTATAGATTTTCGTATGTTGAACCACCCCTGCATCTCTGGGATGAAGCCTACTTGGTCGTGATTAATTATTTTTTTAATAAGCACTTGGATACGATTTGCTAGGATTTTATTGAGAATTTTTGCATCTATGTTCAAGAGAAAAATTGGTCTGTAGTTTTCTTTTCTTGTTGCGTCCTTTCCTGGTTTTGGTATCAATGTTATATTGGCTTGGTAAAATGTGTTGGGGAGAATTCCATCCTTCTCGATATTGGAGAATAGTCTACGTAGGATGGGCACCAGTTCATCTTTGTATGTGTGGTAAAATTCGGGTGTGAACCCATCTGGACCAGGGCTTTTCTTACCTAGATTCTTTAAACAGTTTTCCAAGTGAACAAAATTGCAGTAAGACTTCCTATCAGTTATTATTAGTAAGTTCTTTCTTTTTCCAAGTTATTCAAGGGACGGGGTGGGAGGAGACAAGGATTGAGGAATACATACTGCTAATTTTGTTAAAAGATCCCAGCAAAACTATAATCAATTCTTTTATCTTTATAATATAAAATATTCAACAGATTAAGTAATTTAAGCCACTATGTTCCAGAAATGCCTTTTCTTTTGTAACCATGGTTAAATTCCTATATTTTAAAGAAAAAGGAAACACTGAACATAAAAAGGCAATTTTTACAAAGGTAAACCACATATTATTTTCTTTTTCTAAACCAAGGAACATCAGTGAGGTGTCTCTATTTGCCAAAGTAAAATTCCAAGTCTTAGAACTGCTCATATCAATTATCCAAAATTTCTTTGCATTAACAAAATATGCTTCTGGTCATATTTCCTTAGCCTTTCACCTACTGCATTATACTGTCTTACAATTTGTCAGGGACAGGTTTGTTCTAGGCCATAATCTAATAAAATCTTTATTTAAAATTTTCAGTTATCAATCTAAATCACACTTCAATGTAAAATACTAAATTCTTCTATCAGGAATTTGGAAGCCTTAATTCAGTTAAGAGTCTAAATTAAGTTAAATAACACTTTAGACTCCCTTCCCATCCCCTGTACAATTTCTGATACATATTTACACTGTTTTAAATTGGCTATTCTAAGGCAGTGCAAGACCAAGTTTGATGTTAAAAATGTATCTCTCCTAAATCTGCAACTCTTAGAAATTAATTTGATTCCACAAAAGAAATTTTCATTGTTTCATATTTCACTTCAGAAAAATGAAACCTTCAAAAGCAGCCTGAAGACATAGCTAAAAACCATTAAAAAAGTCATCAACAGAATAAGAATTAAATCTCCACTTAACAGGAGTCAAAACTAACATTTGAGAACTAACATCTTGTTTATCCTATTAGCAGGGAATAAAATGGACAGATTCAGGTATTATAATTCCCTAAATTTATTTTTTACAGCTATTCTCTATTCCATTTATTAGTAATGCAGCTGAAAGGACTAACTAACCACTTGTACTGATTAGATCTAGAACCTTGGACAGGACACGAAGCTTCAATAAATCTTAAACGATGACATAAAAATCTTATTTACATTCTAACATATTTAAACCTATGTCTTCTGAGGCATTATATCTCCTTTTTGCCAGGGGAAAGAACAGTGATCTAAGAGGTAGACATCTTGGAATCTCACTAGCTCTACCTCCTCGAGTGAGTCACTTACATTATTTGGGCCTTGGTTTTTAATCTGCAAAATGATTTCAGCTTTCCCCTGCTTGTGTCCTGTGGTGTGCCAGGCTCCTGAGACACTCTCTGAAAAAACGATTCCGTGGCCAAGTAAGTTTGGAAAATGCTGCATACTCTAGCTGCCTCACCTTCCCTTTCTCCTCTTAAAGAATTACAAGGTATACTGATATATTAAAGACTCTGAGAATTCCTGCACTCACAAATAAAAACTCTTTAATTCCATTTCATCAAGTGCTTTCCAAAGTTCCATGACCAGGGATTTTTGTGTGTTTGTTTTTAATTTCATGTAACATCTATTAACACTCCACAGGATCAATTTTCCACAAAGCTCATTTTAGGAAACACTGGTCCCTGACAGCTCTAACTTGTTTTTCAAGTCCATACTTACTAGAAAACCTCACTGAAAATACTCAGTATGGCTGTCAACAGTGTCAGAAAAATCCAATACAAACTATTAATCAATCACTGGCCCCTTTTTGCCCCTTTAAGAGTTCTGGTTCCTACCCAATAACATCCCTGGTGAATGAGCTAATGCTCAAGCCAATGCCATAGAAGGAACTGTAATAAAATGCATCTTGAAAGATTCTGATATTTGCCCAGAACAAATATTCCCACAAGTACATGTATTTCCAATAATTTTTAACATTAGCATTTTAAGATTTTAAACATCAATGCAAACTTATAAAAAGAAGCTTTTAGAATTATTTTGAAATTCATTTTATGCTAGCTAAAATGCATAGGAATCATGTCTTATTCATCTGTGCAACCCCAGGATCTACCACAGCGACTGGAACATGCTACCGATTAAAACGCTTACATGATTGGTTGAATAGAAGAATCGAATTCCTCCAAAGCCCAAGAGAAGGAAGTATGGGAGCCATTCTAAGCATAAAATGTTGAGCTATTTCTTGAATGACTGTCACATGAAAGCCAACAAATGTAAATATATGTATATTTACAGGACTACATAAATATATTCCCTATTTTTAGATTGTGCTCTGGATAATCATATAGTATATACATATTTTTTACTTTTATAACTAACTACTGATTAGATGAAAATCAACTGCTTTTAATCATGCAAGCAGTTACCTAAAATTATTTGGAATATAAAATGAATGATCACAGCAAAAACACAAACTCTCCTTGTTTAGACTAGTCATCAATAGGTAGTATTGTTCACTTGGCAAGTCATTACCAGAAGGTCATAGAACTTGATGCTCCTCAGATTTGATGGAAAAAACAGACCTCAAATATAAAAGCTAAAGACAAATGGTGCTCACAGCAAGATTATTCTATCACATGAGCTTTGCACTCACTAAAATGTGCTTAACTCGTAGGTAAATTGCTCAACTCTCTCACTCAGGAAATTAAAAGCAGCTTTTACTTATTATAGCAGGACAACTGTCAAAAGCTTATGACATCATTTGAATTTTCCTTTTTGCTTCATGTCACAAGTTTCAAGAACACTATTTTCTCCCTGAGTAGCTTTCAATTTGGCAAAACTGAGTTCTCTCTCTAGCTGTTCCTTAAAAATAGTCAACTCAGCTGCTCATTCATTCAAGGAAATGTTCACTAGGCTTCCACTCCATTCCAGGCACTCTGCTGGGCATTGCATTTCCTCAGATTCTGGCATGGTACTTTCATAAGTTGGTGTAACAAGCACAAAGGATGTTATGGATTACAGGAATCCAATATAGCTAATTTATCAAAATGAGAAATCTATTCCAAGTATAATCAAGAAGCTCTACCACCAGAGTAAGAAAACCAGAGATAACCTATAGTTCCTTTGTCTCCAGCTCTAGGTAAAACAATTAAGAAATATACATATAGCCACCGGGCATGGTGGTGTCCGCCTGCGGTCCCAGCTACTTGGGAGGCTGAGGCAGGAAGATCAGGAGGATCACTTGAGCCCAGGTAGTGAGAGCTATGACAGCATTTGCATGGTGGGTCCCCGTCTCTTTAACAAAAAAAAGAAAACACACACACACATATAAATTCTTCCCCAAATAATACCTTTCCCAGATTTTATGTGGTATAGTAGGATGAATCAAAATAGTATTAAAAATTCTTATTTTAAAGACTAAAATTACATGTTGATATGCCAAACTGAGTGGTTTTGAATATTACTTTTTTCCTTTGAAAGGACTGATTTGAATTAAAATAGAAAAACAAGGAAAAATATAATTTCATTTGCAAATGCTGACTGGGTAACCAGAAGTATCACTTATTTGCCTTAACCTTAGTATCTCTGTTGAGTCCTAATAGCATAGCATCATCTATATCCTGGTAACTAAAGTGTAGCCAATTATTGTTTGGCGGAGCACCTTCACAAGTATGATCTCATTTAATCACCACACCAAATCCTGTTGTGGTACCCAGATCCCATGTTTATAAATGAGGAGCCTGGCGTGAAGAAAACTAAGGAATCGGGAACCTGCTCAAAGCCACACAGTAATAAGTAGGAAGCTGAGATCTGCAGCAGAAATGACTGATTAGAGTTCACACTCTCACTCTTGATGTTACTCAGCCTTCGCAGCATCAACATTCTGACCGAAAATGTATGGGACTGTAAACATGGCAAGTGCTGTTTGGTAGTACTGATATCACCTTCATACCATTCAATCCAAATAATTTATCACTGGGCACATTTGTTTTCAGGCAAGTGGTTAATCAAGAATCAACATCCATTTCATGCCAAACATTCCATTTGACACCTAACATTCCATTTCACTGTCTCATTCCTCAACTTTCAAAAAACAATATAAATGAACTATTGTCCAGGCCATGGGAAAAAAAAATAATTCAAGTATGTACAAATTAACCATAATAGTTATTATACTTATATTAAGTTACACATTAATAGAGGTCAATTATTGAGCTACTGCAGAACTTCAGACATTCAAATCAAAGACAAAACCCCCAGAGAAAATAATAAAGGGTAAAATGAGGAATGAGAAAGGTATTTCCTAATGTTCATTTGCCCAACTCACAGACGAATCCCTCAAGCTCCTTTTCCCATTTTCCTCTTGACTGTAACTTTACTAACAATAAACTTGCTGATCTAGTTTCCAAGCCAATAACCAACACTTCCAACCCTCCCTTGTACCTGCTCTACTTTTCCCATAACACCCCCTGCTAACCTATGATATAGTTTACTGATTTATTAGGCTTATTGGTTAATGACTATCTGCGACCATTCCCCTACTCCAGGACATAAGCTCACAAGAACAAGGGATTTTTGGTCTTTTTTTTTTTTAAGACACAGGGTCTTGCTCTGTTACCCAGGCTGGAACACAGCCTGGAACTCCTGGGCTCAAGCAATCATCTGCTGCAGCCTCCTTTTTTTATTTTTATTTTTTAGAGATGGGGTCTCACTACATTGCCCAGGCTGGTCTTGAAATCCTGGCCTCAAGTGATCCTTCCACCTCAGCCTCCCAAATTGCTAGGATCACAAATGTGAGCCACACCATGCCCGGCCTTGATCTTTATCTGATTTATTCACTGATTTGCTAACCACACCAAATGCCTCTTGAATAGCACCTGACACACAGTAGGCGCTCGATAATATTTTAACAAATACATTTAAAAAACTACAAATTAGAAAGAAAACAAATGCTAATACTAGACAAGCTAACACAGTAAGAACTGACTGCAAGAAAGATAAAAGATAAAAGGTTACAACGGAGTAACTTTAAAGAAAAAACAGCGGCATGTGGCACACTGAAATATAGCAGGAGCAGAACAATATTCCTAAGGGAATATGAGAACCATTATCAACAGGCAAGACCCGCTCAGCATTCTGTTTGAGAAGGCAGGAAGAACACGATACATTTTAGGAAGGTTGCCATTTTAAATTGGTGTACATAATATCTTAGCAATAAAAATGTTTCAGTTATCCAGAAAATCTGCTTACCTTGAAAACTTCATTCACTGATGTCAGTTATTCTGTATTAATTATTTAGCCCACTTTAACTCTTTCAAATAGCAACACCATGGTCTAGTGTAAAAAGCACTGAAATTTCTACACATTGTTCTGCCACTGACCACATGTTACCTGGGGCAAATTATTTAATTCTCTAAAAGAAGAGAAGTTAATCTATATAATCACTAAGATCCTTTCACCTCCAATGTTGTAGAATGCCATGATTTTGTGATCTGAGATAAGTTTTAGGAAAATTGTTGACCAAAAGAAACTTTAAGAAAACTATTTCCAGTGCTAGCTTTAACTTCACCCCTTTGGATTTCCCCAAAAAGTAACATTCTAGGGATACAGCAGTGCATCTGCTCCAATTAAGTAGGTAATTCAAAAGCTTTGTAATTTAACTATTAGTAACAAATGTCTTATCACAGACTACAATACGCCAGTGTGCCCTGACTTAAGGGTTACTCATAAAAAGTGGCTTTTTAGATTGAATTATACAAATAATTGCCTAAGCCCTTTACTTTATTCAACTAAGTTAGCCCTGTCCTTAAAAAATTTTTTTAGGCTGGGCACAGTGCTTATGTCTGTAATCCTAACACTTTGGGAGGCCAAGGTGGCAACAGTGCTCTAGGTCAGGAGGTCAAGACCAGCCTGAGCAAGAGCAAGATCCCACCCATCTCTACAAAACATAGAAAAATTAGCACTACTTGGGATGCTGAAGCAGGAGGAGCCCAGGAGTTTGAGGTTGCAGTGAGCTAGGATGACACCACTGCACTCTAGTCGGGGCAACAGAGAGAGACTCTGTCTCAAAATGTGTGTGTGTGTGTGTGTGTGTGTGTGTGTGTGTGTGTGTGTGTGTGTGTGTGTGTGTGTGTGTGTGAGTGTGTGTGTATATTTAAAATGTTCAGATCTTGCCATCATTCAAATTTAGAATTAAGTACTTGTAAATATTAAGCAAATCTAATCCAAAAATGCAAAATCCTCCAATCCTTTGAGAGTGAGGTTGGCATTCAAAAAGTTTCGGATTTTGGAGCATTTCAGATTATCAGATTAAGGATGCTCAACCTGTAGCACAGCAAGTCCTCGGATAGCATCCTTTAATTCATCATGATTTCATTATAACATTGATGAGAGGGGAAAAAAATCACTTCTTGGCCAGGGACACTGTCTATGTGCAGCTGACATGTTCTCCCCATGTCAACGTGGGTTTGCTCTGGGTCTTCTGGTTTCCTCCACACCCCAAAGATGTACATGAGAAATATCCTGTATAACTTAAGTCCTGTTTCGATCAATTAGCCTATGGTAAATGGGTTTCTTCATACATTGTTTCGCCTAAAGCCACAGTTTCCAAAAACTGTACTGTAAATGTCTATATGTGATTATGTGGTCTCTGTATAATCAAAGGAGAATGACAATTCTCTGATACACTGAGAAAGTAAACACACAAAAAGTAAAACTACTAAGAGAAAAATGAAGCTGAAAGCTTCTCTAGGTTAAGTTCCAGAAAATATTTAAATCCTTTAACAAGCAAAGAATCACTTGTAATTATCACTTCAACACCTCAATGAAAATTATTTACAACAAAATGGCAAAAGAAAAGCATTTACCTATCATCTCTAAAATAGAGGTTATGTAAAAATAAGAAGAAAAAGAAAAGCAAAGCATTTATCCATACTTCTTTGGATTGCGAACACACAGCTTGCACAAGCCACATAAGCCTAGATCTCCGGCACCCCCTGGTGGCTGGAGTGAGACAGTAATGCAGATGCTTCACTCTCCCTCCGTCTCCTTGGGGTTGGAATGGACCCATCATAACCTTTCCCACACTCACTGACTAATACGCCTGAGTAAGATAACTCTCTCCAAAATAAGTATCCCACATAAGTGGTCTCCTTATATTTCAGCTTTTGATAGGAAGTTCTCTGAACTAATTTAAAAAACAGTGCTTTCTGAGAAAGCAAGCACAGCAGCATGAAATAACCTTAGTCATTACAAGTTTTAAATTCATACAAGGTCACATGACGGAATCAAAAGCAACAACAAGCCAGGCACGGTGGTGCACACCTGCAGTCCCAGCTACTTGGGAAGCTTAAGTGGGAGGATCACTTGAGCCCAGGAGTTTGAGTCCAGCCTGGGCAACACAGTAAGACCCTGTCTCTAAAAAAAAATAAAATAAAATAAGACAACAAAGTATATTACAGTATAAAGGGCCATGATATGGGGGACTTGTTTTCAGATACTCCAACAAACAAAAGTGGCAAGAGGAAATGAGAATGACCAAGTGTCAACAGCGTTAAAGCTGAGCAGTGGTCACAGGGGGCTTTCACTATGCTATTACCTCCACCCCATGAAGGCCTGAAATTTTCAAGTTTAAAGTTTTTTAAAAATTAAAGTAAAAATATATAATTCAGATTTACTTATTAATCCTAGGGATATGACTTCAAAATAACATGTAAGCTTTTTGAAAAAAGCCTAAAATAGTTCTAAAAATTAAGTTTATTAATCTTTTTTTAAAGCCTTTTATAGATTTCTTTAAAACACAAATGGTGAGGAACACTGTGAACATCATGATTATATATCTATCAACAAATGGAGAAAAACAGTCCTCATGTTCAACTGAGTACATGTGGCCTTAGGATAACATTTCCACTAGCTTCCTCCATGGATTCAAAAAGAGTGCTGTGTTTCAAACAACGTGAATAGAAGCAAAGACGACATGCTCCGCAGCCTATCCCGGAAGACTAGCTAAGAGTAGGCTAAGCTATGATGTTTGGTAGGTTAGGTATACATATTTCTTTTCCATTCACTTCTTAAGATATTTTTGCCTATTATGGTCTGCCTTTCCCTTTTGATTATCAATTTCTTGAAGACAAAGACTCTTCCCTTTGTTCTGTGGCACACAACAGGCACTTGGTAAATGTCTGCTGACTTATGCTGCATGACAGAACATACAAATGCACTACATTCAGGTTCCTAGAGAGGACACTGAATAAAAACATACCCTGAATTTGCAATCCTTTTTTTCTAAGGATTTAAAATGCTCAAGGGTACAACTTGTTTTCATAAAAGCTCAGTAATATACACTCACAAGATCAGCTCTGCTTGACAGATAAGAAAATGGCTAAGAAGGTTATATAATATGCTTCTTCACAGATAACCTCATCAACACAGAAAAAACATTCAATGAACGGTACCTCAGTCTTCCCACATTCATCAGGCGGATCCTGGTGTATGGCCATTTGATACTTGACATATAAAGAAAAGGACTGGCTGAAGGACGACTTGAACTCTGGGTCCTCAAAGGAGACAGGTACTAACCTCACCTTCAGAGCAAGGAAAATACAAGCAAATGCCATTGAAACATCTCTAACTGATGATGTGCTTCTGAAGGTGAGGCTAGAGTAAGATCTCCGCAAATTCACTTCCAAAGCTCAGCACTGGAATTTGTCATAAAAAGAAGAAACCCTGGAATGGGATGGCTGGCACAAAGCCTGAAGTGCTAACTTTATACTAAAACTTATGAAAACATTAAACTCATAAAAGCCAGGACAATTTGTTTTTGCATGATTTTATTTATTTCTCTATCTACCTATTGTAGTTCCCTGCATACACTAGAGTCAATGGTGTTGCTAACTGTTGTCATGGCCACTACCTTTGCCACCTCTCCTTACATAAGGTGTTTTAAGCTTTTCTTCCTCCCAGATTTTTCTTGAGTCATTTGATTTATAAAATTATAAGCGTATGAGGAGGTCCATTAAAAAATTTAACTATCTTACTTTTCTAGTCCCACTCAGTTGTGCACAGCAGTACATTAAAAAAGAATAATTTAGCTATTATGAACTCTTTCTGCATATGACTTTTAAATATGAATAAAGCATATTAACTGTATTGGGTAAAGTACACCTACCATAAAAATAAAAAGTTTTTTGCTTTATATTTAAATTAAAATACCATATTTTAATTTAGAGCTCTATTTATTAAATGCATCTAAACATAGTGACTTTAAATAAAAATAATTTTACATGCTACTTTCCACTCTGAAATTACACATGACTGGGCACTTAATATGGCATTAGGTAAAATTTGCACTTTCAGAATGTCCAGTAATTCACAGTCCTATCTCTTGGCAAATATGCTGCAAATTGAATATAAATAAAATGCACCACAAATAAACCAAGATTTCACACCATGATATCAAATGGAGGGGAAAGTTCTGTTTGTACAGAAAAATTACACTTGGCCTGCTGACCTGGCTCACAGTTGGTTTATCAGGTGGGTCCTTGTGAATAACCATCTGGTAACGTTTATAGACCTGGTAAGAGTCTTGAAATGTGGCTTTGAACTGAGAACTTGGTGGAGATGATCTCACCAGCCTCACCTTCAGAAGGAGTTAAGAAAACAATGTTCATTAATTAATTCATTCATTCCATGGAATATGCATTACCAGTAACTGTTATCCCCAAAAAAGAAGCTTCAACACAAATATTAAAGCATAAACATAATATTTTAACATTAAAAATCAACCAGTTAGCAAATAAATTAAAAGGTCATAACCTGTAGACTCATTAAGAAGGCAGAGGAGGATCCCCTCTAAATTCTAAGCCTCAGCTTTCATGACTGAATTATATCAGCCTGCCTCTATTGTAAACGGGCAGCATACTTCCGGCACTCATGACACAAACACAAGTAAATACTCTTTAATTTTAGTTGTATACAACTCACCATCACTAAGTCAGTCAGACTAAAAATATGAATATATATTTTGCACTCTTTCATTCATCATTGCTAATGCTAAACTTACAACTTTATTTTGTAAGTATAAAAGACAACCCTCACAAAGTATTCCTATTTCATAGCATAGTTAAGAACTATGACTCTTAAGTCAGATCTCCCTTGCCCAACTCTTCTAATGTCCCCATCCGAGTCAGGAAAAGTAACCACTCTGTGCCTTAGTTTACTCATATGTAAAATGCAGATGAGTTTAAAAGAGTAACTGCACGTAGTAATGGCTTTTATTTTAACATTAATTATTTACTAACCAGTTAAAATGTGTTAGCAAAACACAATATCAAGAAAGTCAGAAATCAGAATATCAGAAAATCAAATGCAACACATGAAGGCATAACTGAAACTTCTCGTGTGTCCCATGAGAAGTCTTCCATTAAGAAAGAGCGACACCCAGTGGATACCAAATCTCTTTACACATCCTGGATATCATTACAATAAAAAAGTAAAATGTGTTACCAAGGAACTGTTATGTGAGGTGTGCTTGGCTCCCTGCATACACTACTTATGATCAAAAGACTTTATAAAATATTTTATACAGTGGGTACAAATCTCTTTACAATTTTTGAAGGAAAAAAGTCAGTATCAAAATCAGTAGCCAAGGAGTTATAAAAAGTTAAAATTTATGTCTGATAATACTGTCCTAAGGTATAGAATGCATCCAAGTTAAATTTTAGTATCGGTCTTTAGTGATAAGTAATATCTCAGATGACAGTAAGCTATAAATTCAAAGGCTAACCAATTACTAATCAGATATGAGAAAATTATTATGGTTAATGTTTTAGAACTACTTTACATATGAGAAACTAATACTGAGAAATCTAGATTTGATCTAGAAATGTAAATCAATTTAGAAAAAAAGAAGGAATTTGGTTCTAGAAGTATTCGTATTGCACGTAAATTGGTTTGGGCATTAATGACAGGGCATTTTAGTAGTAAAATTTGGCACCATTTAGATAATTCCTAACTACTGCCTTACATATGTGACATCATTTGCTGCCTTGGTCAAGATTAGAATATTATAATGGATAAAACAGTAATTTGCCTAGTGTGATTCTCTTTTACTATCTAAATCCAAACTGCCAAAAATAAAATTTTAAAGAGTACTTTTCTTTTACACTTTAATTACTAAATTTCAAGAGATATAAAATCCAGAGCACTCTGCACAAAATAACATGCTAAAATAAAAATTGTTTTCATAACTTTAGTAGGCAACTGCCTGAACTATTTTCAAAAAATCTTTTTAAAAACAGATTTCTCTCCAATATAGCAGTTAACTTAGCAAAATAAATGCTACTCCATCTCAATTCTCTTTAATTTCCCATTAATTAGCAAAATGTCAACTGATCAGTATTACCTACAATGAAAATAAATGAGGTACCCATAAAAACCAAAAAAATAAAACAAACAACAAAAACAAAACAAAAACCCTCCAAAGTACCTCTAACTTGTGTGATGCATCCTCTGGTAAAGATTCCAAAATTAAATCTTCAAGTGATTTGGGCTGGTTGGATTTAGCCTTTGGTGGGAACAAAGATGGTGGTTGACTCTGAACCTGGAAGCCCTCGAGTTCTCCAGCTGGGTTTTGCTGCATGAGTTTTAACCTTTTCCTTTCTTTCCGAATTTCCTTTGCTTTTCGGCATGGAGGCTTACTCAAATCAGCCCCTTTGCCTAAAAAGAAATTCAAAATATTAGACCAACCACATTCGACTCTAGAAATGTTTTTTTCAAGAGTCTCAAAGATTCCACAGAGTAAGTCCAAACAGTTCCAACAGTTAGGCTAGCTTTGGGGTGTATGCTTCAGAGGATCCTGGTATAAAGCTCTAAGCTGATATTAAAATTCTACCTTAGAAGCATGAGTTGCCAAAAAAAAGTAAATAGTCATGGAAACTTGTTAAGGCAGCTCTTACTGTTGAAAATCTTCTTTTAAAACATTCATCTATTTCTCTGCCTTTATAAGTAGGAAGAACATAATCAAATATCCTCTGCTTTAAGACAATGCTATCTCTGGCCAACATTTCTGAGGGACATTTCTCTGAAAGCACTGGTGACATCAATAAATATCAAACACTTAGGAACCACGTATAAATGAGTACTGATCCCAGAACAAACTCTGGCAGGTTTTTTTAATGAAAAAAAAAATCCTTGTTAATTGAAGGTGTCTGTGTCTCTCTCCAAATACTGCAGGTATTTGGGTCTCATTAGTTCAATGCTAATCAGAATTTTGTTCTAATCAAAAGATCAAACATCAAACTGACAGCCCTTTACAATATAAAAATTTTTACTGTTATAAAGTACAAATTTTTATGAGTAGTCTTTATTCTGGTAAGCCTCTTCAAAAAATATATCCTGAGAAAATCATAAGAGATAAATGCAAATAATGATGAATACAAACAAAACCTCAAAATAACCTAAATGTGCCTGCAAAAAAAATAAATAAATAAATAAAAATAACCTAAATGCCCAATTATAGAATATTTACACAATTTTTAGAATAGCTAAGCAACAGGATATCATACAGCCATTTTTAATGCTTTGAAATTTTAGAGGATTTCTCACTATAAAATGTTTAAAAATAATTCCAGTTATGTATAAATACATACATTAAAAATATTTAGAAAAATGCCTGGAAAGAAATGACATCATGTTAACAATCATTTTACTTGGATTTAGAGAGAAAAGATTTTCCTTTTCTTTTTTTGCAGTGTTGTCTTTTTTCCAAATTCTCTAACAACGAACATCAGTGTTTTGTTTTTTTTTTAAAAAAAAGCTATTAATGAAATAAAGAAATAAGCTATTTATTCCAAGATCTCAAAACACAGTATTCACAAATCATATAAAAGTGAGCAAAAGGAAGGTTTATGACTAGCAAATTCAGTTTTTAGAGGGAAGAAAATTAAGACCTAGAGTGGTTAAAGGACTTGCCAGAGACCAAGAACTGATCAAAAGAAACAAATCTGATGAGAAAATAGTGAGTTCACAAACAACTGAAATCATATCACAACTTCACTAATAAGTTTTCTGTCTAAAAGTAAAATTTACCTATTTAAAAAAGACTTTAAGTCTAATAACCAGGTAACCAACAATAGACTGATTCTACAATTGATCATTACTTTATTGCCTTACAGAATTATTTTTCGTAGGCCAGGGACTATGTCTTTTCCCAAATTTGTTCTGAAAGACACAACAGTTAAGAGCAGGCACTCTGACACAGGCTGCCTGAGGTCACGAACCAGCTCTGTCAGTTGGCTAGATGACACTGGGCAAGTTTCCTTACCTGCACAAGAAACACAAAAACCAGTCCTACCTATAGAGTTTCTGTGAGGATAAATTGAATGAATGCATGTGTGGCTTCTATAAAAGTATCTACCTTTCAATTCGGGTTACCTATCATTATGAGCTATTATTTGCGTCACCAACACCTAAAATGTTTTACCTATAGTAATAGGAAAAAGAAAACCCTGCGTTTTCTATATTTACTGAAAATTACATGCCCTAACCAAAGTTTTAAAATTAATGAATTTAAAAAATATAGAGAATGAACTGAGAAACACAAATTTTCTGTAATTTTATAAAAGACTACCTACGTCATCTTTACACTAATTCACTAGACAAAGCAATCCTTATCATGTTTTTCTCTACATACTACCACATTACCACATTACTAACTACAATGGACAAGAAATTAGGATTTCAGCATATTTAGGGGATACAGATCTCCCAGATGAATAAATACCTTCAACAGAATGGAAACAGATTATCTGAGGAAAATCAGTACACCACACCAACCCAGCCTCCACAGAGGTTCAAAGCAACTCAAGAATTCCAGATTAGTCCTAAGTGATTTGAATAGAGTTTAGTAGAGTTTAGTAGACCTGCATAATTTCTAACTAAGCCCAAGGGAATATCCATGTAGTATTTTTTAAATAGAATGGAAATGCAGGTTCCAGAGAATATCCAAAGATTTTAAAATAGTCTTGGATTCTTAGTGAGGGATATCCTAAGGAAAAAAAAGCTGTAAAAATGTTTAGTGTTTCAGTAATCATACTGCTGAAGGTAAGATTATTGTTACTCTGAAACTGTTGTGTAACGATACAGCAAATGGGTAACTGTGTGATGTTCTAACAGTCCCCAATGTCTGTGAGAACCTAGTTTCTCAGTGTAAAAAATATATAAATGTAAAACCAAAAAAAAGGAAAAAGATAAAAATGCTACAGTCCTGACTTTGAACTGGAAGTATCAATATGAACTCATAACCCCATAAGTCTGTTCAGTGAAAAGGCCTAGAAAACAATGATGAAGCCAGTGGCAATAATGTGCACCCCGAGTCTGGTTTGTCATCTCCAAATACCACTTCCCATTAAAAGGAATCAGACTGGCTTAAAGAAAGGTCTGTTTCTTCACAAGGTGATCCAGGAACATCATATCATACAAGATAGCAAGGAAGCTGTCAAAGACTACTAGGATTGTGTTAAAAGAACTCAGAAACACAGAAGGAAACTTAAAGAAACTCTCACAGGAGCAATGGACTGCAACACAGCAAATACGTTTAGATCCATGAGTTCACAATGATACCAAAACAAAACAAAACAAAACACCTAATTGGTCACTGTTAGAAGAGGCTATTTGTTTTTTGAGACAGAGTCTCACTCTGTTGCCCGGGCTAGAGTGCCGTGGCATCAGCCTAGCTCACACATACAGACCCATTTAATGTTGGAAACATTTTTTAAGCCTAATTCTTTTATAAGCAATAATATAAAAAAAAATCTTACCTTATTAAAGGCAAAGTTAAACATCAAAATCTGGACATTTTAAAATTAAAATTTATTATAATTATATAAAGAAATATAAACTGAAGAATTTTACAATGTCTGTGTCTTGAACATAATACCTACAATTTATGTAGTCTCACTGCCAAAAATAAAAATGTTTATCACAATACCTTTCCACTGACAAAAATTTGTTTCTTAAACCTCTAAGGCCATAAGGTAGTAAGGAGAAATGCAACTCTTTTAAAATGTCTGTATTTGGAGATAATAAGGCTATTATTTTAGGCTTTTTAAGTAGTTTTAAAAAGACATGATTTGGCCACCTAAATCCAGATAATAATAAGTCGTATGAACCAGTGTTCTATTTTACAGATTTCATAAGTAATTCATCTTTCTGGGTGATACAAGGGCCCAGGGTTTATAATGACTCAAGCAAAGAGAAAAGCAGTTAATATGACATCAGACTTTCACTACCTGGCTTAGGAACTGTATGAACTTTAACCAAATGTGATGGTTCACCAGAGCCCAACTTCTCTTCTACATCCTGTGACTGAATTAATTCACTAGATTCGTCTTTCTTGGAGTTTTTTCCTTTCATGTCTTCACTCTCAAAGCTCTCTTTGAGGTCATCACTAAACGTTTTGAGATCACACCGTATATCCAATTTATTTATTAAGGCAAAGTCACCCGCAACAGCATCATCCATTGTAGAATCCATGGGCTCATCTACAAATCAGAAGAAATGAAAGTCCATCAGTCAGGTTATTTGACACAATTAATATAAATGCAGGAATACAATGCCCTATTATCCATGGTGGCAGGGACTCCTGTATGTCCACCAAATCCATTCTCCCATCTTCTAAAGCAAGAGAGCTGAATTTAAGTCTGTGGCACCCTAGCAGTGGAATGCCCTGCCAGGCCCTTTGCAAGTGGTGACCAAGCTCCCACCACTGGAATATAACACAACTGATATGTCTAATTTTGCCTTACTTGTTTTAAAGGACATTTTTGACCCCAGACTTCCACACTTTCCCCCCACCAATAGCTAGATTAGTAAAAACCAGAGTAACCTAGGAAATCACATGTTGAAGAAAGTCCCAGAATGTCTAGGGGGAGCAGAGCCGCAGGCTGACCTGGAACACGCAGACTGAACTGTTATATGAGGAAAGAAATAAACTTCTATCATTTTTTTAGTCATTGCATTTTGGTGTCTCTTTGTCACAACTGTTTAGTCCTTTCTAAAGGAATGAATTAATGAGCTAAGACTGGGCAGGGAGATTCCCAGGATTAGGCATTTCCTATGGCAGTAGTAAAAAAGAACTCTAAGAATGGGTGGCATTCCCAATTCTTATGCTCACTTATGTGCAGTTAGTTACTCTTACAGGAAAACAAAAAAACCAAAGCAAAAACACCAAAAAAAAAAAAAACAGAAAAAGCAAAGTATCTGCAACTAAAGTTAGTTAACTACCAGCCAGGCATGGTGGCTCACACCTATAATCCCAGCACTTTAGGAGGCTGAGGTGGGAAGATCACTTGAGGCCCGGAGTTCAAGACCATCCTGGGCAACATAGTGAGACCTCATCTCTACAAAGAAAAAATTTAAAAATTAGCTGGTATGGTGGTATGCACCTGTAGTCCCAGCTACACAGGAGGCTGAGGAGGGAGGATCACTTGAGCCCAGAGGTTCGAGGCTGCAGTGAGCTACGATCACACCACTGCACTCCAGCCTGGATGACAAAGCAAGACTCTGTCTCTAAAAAAAATTAATAATAAAGTTAATTAAATGCTACTAATTATCTTTTAGGAAAATCACTCACAATTCAAAATTTATCAGCCAAATAAGAAAGAAAATTTCAGACAATATACTTTACTGAAGTAAAGGCTTACTCAAACACAGAAAACCTCATCTTTACTCAGCATTAGAAGCAACCATGCCATCTCGTATAAGCTACATGTATGCATCTGTTTCTCTAGAGATAATGCCACTTTCATAAGGATATTATTAGAATCAAGTAAGATAAGTTATCAAAGCACTTTGAAAACTGACATTTCAATAAACTCTGGGAAATCACAACATCTTTAAAATGATCCTCAATTTTCTTCCCAAGATAGACTCTCTTGGTATATATTTGCTATATCCTTGATTTGGGGGCCAGAGGTAACAGTAAGAGCATTGCCAATAGTAGTCATTGTCATAGTAGCGGAAGTACATGATTGTAGTAATGACTCCCTCCCCTACCTAACGCAAGACAACTGAAAGTGGGGCCCTTGGAAAGAGACATCGATTTAAAGTAAAGTTCATGACCCCATCTCATCTTACCCTCACAATTTCCTTTGGAGATTTCCCCTTTAGCCAGAAATTTCAACATTTTTTTCAAAACCTTCTTGTGAGATTTTGAAGGCTGAAAATGTAAAGGTCGGCACCTAGGAGAGCAAAATAAATATTTAAAAAGTGAACTCAAACTTGAAATAAAATCACCTCTGGATAGTTACCTATATAATGAGGCAAATCTTCTGCCTGAGATTACTGACTAAAGATGGGGTTTAATGTAGCTTCCTCTAATCCCACCAAATCTACAGTTAAGAGATTAAAAAAGAAGAAAAGGACATGAACCACCAGAAAAAAGAGAAGGGGAGAAGTGCTAGAAGTTGGAAAACAGATGAGTAACTGGCAAACTGACTTAACAGACCAAAGAAAAAGTTGAATCCTAAGCTAACAGTGGGAAAAACCAAAAAGATATCCAATTTTCTCTACATGACCCCTAGAAGTCTTAGGGATTGGTGATACCTGATACCTCTGGAAATATGTGTAAAGCTGGGTTGAAAAGTAAGAGAATTCCTTGTACGACTGTTTTCAAAGCAGTTAACATAGATGTCAGATCCCCTCTCCCACCCGCAGACTCCCTACTCAATCCAGCAGAAAACTGCAAACTTTCAGGAAAGAATAAAAAATAGAGCCTCTTACATGAGGGATAAGAGGCACGGTTGAAAACAATGGTACCGTCCCACAAAAAGAAAGCTTAAATCAAAGTGTACATACGGAATGTTGAGATCCCCAACCCAGCCCCAGAACTCATCAGCAGGCTATACCTTCTCTCCAGACTGTGATCAGACCTAAAAATACTAACATCCAGGATTCCCCAGAACAGCCCCGCCAGAGCACCCACAGTAAACAAGGCCAAGACATACCCAAAGCCCACAGTAAACAAGACCCACCAGGCACACAGAATTCCCAGTGGAACACTGGAAAGCAGGAATCAGCAGAGGCTTGAGGAGGGCCTCTACTACAAAGACAGGTACCAAAAAACTGGAGAAATGGAAGACTATGGAAGAAGAGAATCCTTAAATAAAAAACAAATCCTCAGAGATATCGTATTTCTCTTAAGCTATTACCATAAAATAATAGGATGTTATAAAAAGAGAAAGTCTATGAGAGAGAGAAAGTCTAAGAACAAAAAGACCTTCAGATATAAAAATATGATACAAGAAATTAAAAAACTAAGGAAAAAACTTGGAAAATAAAGTTGAGGAAATAATTTCTCAGAGGATTCTACAAAAAAGAGATGAAAAACTGAAGAGAAAAGAAAAAGTTAAGAGGACCAGTGTAAAAGGTCCAGTATCTAAATAAAGGCATTAAAAAAGAAAAGAAAGAAAATGGAGAAGATTAAAACAAAATTCAAGAAAATGTGCCTGAACTGAAGGAAATGATGGTAGGAGCTCTCAGATAAGAAGAGCCCCTCAAGTCCACATGCAATGGATAAAAACAGACACACAGCCAAACATACAATGAAACAGAAGAAAACTGAGAACAAAAAAGCTTCCAAAGATAAAGAACAAGTTTTGGACAAAAGTACAAGAATAGGAATACCACTGTACTTCTCAACAGTAATAAGACAACAATGAAGCAAAGGCTTCAAAATTCTGAAGGGAAATTATTGTCATCCTACACTTCTGTACTCAGCCAAACCATAAATCTAAGTAGTGAATTAAAACATTTTTAGACATGCAAAATCTCAAAAGTTTACCCCTCCTGCACTTTTTCTCAGGAAGCTATTAGAAGATGTGCTTCACTAAAAGGGAATGACCCAAGGAAAAAAGGGATCCAACTCAATTGCTACAGAGAATCCCCAAAATGACAGTAAAGAGAATAGCAGGATGATGGTGATGCTTCAGGTGTGGAGGGTAACCTGCCCAGATCACAGCAGGTCAGAAGGGTCCACAAAAGACTTTCAGGACGGTAAAAGTGATAAAGTACTCAATGCATCTAAACATTCTAAGAAGAAACTTACACGAATGGGAGAACATTTCAAAATAAACTGGTAATAGTTATATAGAAGACTATGATAATCAGTAACTCCAGAGAACAAAAACGTGTGCAGGAAGGGAAAAGTAATCATGGTATACCATATTGCTCAGCTGTGAAGCATATTTACAGTCATAATGATCTGAATACATTTATCCAAAATCATAATACTTCTAAATGGGAAGCTGGGGGTGAGGACAAAAGGAGCTCAATATGGCAGGGGAACAGAGATGAAAGAAAACTGAATCCTAATCTTTCATAGAGAGAATCCCAGAAACAAGGGAGAAAACTAAAAGAAAAAAATCAAATATTACAATTATATAAGCATGTTACTTAAAGACAGGACAATGAAAAACCAAAACAATCAGTTAGAACATTGAAAGATGACTGCCACTGGGAAATGGGAAACAGGAAACAGAAAAGGGGAGTTCAGGGACTGCTATTTTCCAAAATAAGCTTTATGGAACTATTTGACACTGTAAATTATGAGCATGTATAATTCTGATAATAAAAAAAAATTCATAACCAGAGACGCTCATCTTCATTTATGCTCACAGACCGGACAGCCCCCAACTTCCGCCTAACAAGAAGCTAAGTTGTAGGCTATGACCTCTTTTCCTGTATATAAATTCTCACTGTAACTACTGTAGTACACGAAGTAAAATAACCAGAAGAGTAAACCTGGAAAACGATTCCACAAAATGAAGATATAGAATGAAATTGTGTAAAGAGTAACAATTCAGAAAACTATGATTCCATGTTAAATACAAAAATCACATTTTATAACTACTTTGTTTTGCAATGTTAACTGAATCCCTTTTTATCAAGGCAGTATACCTAAAACAGTGCTTTGCATATAACAGGCACCAAATATATTTTGAATGCTTTATTTCTTCCTTAACCAACTGGAATCAGCCTTTTATGATCATAAAGATTCTCAGGGTTCAACCCAATCAACTTAAAACTTAAGAACAGAATCCTGTCCATAATCCAATTGCTATCTGAAGGAAAATGACTTCTGCCTTAGAAAATGTCTTCTCTTCATAACCACAAAAGCTGAAAGAGGACAACACAGGCTACTCTGTCATTCTATCCTTCATGTAACAAGATGATGTCAGCAAACCAGACACTCATCTTTTCTCCTTGTCATCTGCCAATCTGATGTCCAGTTAGGTAAGAGAAAGGCTCTTATTCAGGGATCAGTGGACCTCTGGAAGTCTGTGATCATCCTAAAATTAACATGCAAAGTGTTAGGTATTTGTGCCTATATGCCTTTGGCGGGGTGGAGAGGGGCAGAGAGAGGGTATAGCTTCCTTCACATTCTGAAAATGGTCTGCAACAAGAACTAAGGGAGATGGCTGTGCAGACCATACAAAAAGGTAATGGATACGACTGGGTCTGACTTTCTTATCTAGAGTACATATATACATTAAAACTGGAAACAAACACATACTTCAAAATGTTAATGTACTTTCCACATTTTCTATCAAAAAAAAAGAAAGAAAGATGAAGAAAACGATGATGACTATTATAACCAAAAAAGTAGAGAAAATTCTTCTATGTTAGGATGGGGCGTAGTGCATAGGAAATTCAAAAGATTATGAAAAACCCAACAAACACTCTGTAGGAAAAATACTTTTTAAGTTTTCCATTTAAGAAAACTGAACTCTGAATGTGCAGGTGGCAGACTAAGTTTAAGCCCTACTCCTAACAACTAAGTGCTCCTGTAGTATTGCTTGAATGCAGTGTCAAGCAATACCCCAGAATGCAGAAAATCCTAAGTCCTATAAAAATTTGACATCTAAAGGTAATTTGAACATTTACCAATATTTTCCCAATATTTCATGGTATTCACAGATGAGATGGCTAAATTAAGAAGGTATGTTTTCACATATTTATATCCAACCAATTAAACAGTATTATTAAAAGATATTGATCAACACATAAATATAGCATCAGTATGAAGAAAAGACATAACTTATTTGCTTTTCCTTAAAAAGAATGCCTTCTTGGAGTGGAAATTAACATTTTAAAAGGCACAAGAGACTACTAAAAAATTATACACAATCTTCATATTACAGATCCTCTTTCTAATTAAAATTCTTACCTTATTGTATACTGAGGACAACATGTTTGATTCATGACCGGTTTGTACACATATTTTCCACTTCTAAAATTACAAAAATACTTTGTTAATTTCTTATTTATTTTTCACATGTACCAAAATAGATTAGTAAAGGAGCACTTAATGAACTCAGGGTAAAAAATGTAATCAATAGTGTAAAAATGCATTTAGGTTTAATTACTCTTCATAAGCTAAATAATCTTCAAAGTGGGACTAGAACTCAGTCTTTTACTTTCTAAAACTTTATTTATGTCCTCTAAGGCTGCGGTCCCCAACGCCCAGTCCACAGCCTGTTAGGGACCAGGCCCCAGAGCTCTGCTGCCCCCACACCCGAAAAATTGTCTTCCATGAAACTTAGGAAAGGGGGGCACACAGCAGGAGGTGGGTGGTAGGTGAGGGAGCAAAGCTTCATCTGTATTGATCGTGTTCCCCAATGCTCACTTCACTGCCTGAGGTCCACCTCCCACCCCTCACCCACCTCCGATCCATGGAAAAATTGTCTTCCAAGAAACCAGTCCCTAGTGCCAAAAAGGCTGGGGACCGCTGCTCTAAGGCTAATCAGCTCAACTACCCTCACACCAGCAACTATGATCCCTTCCCTGCCTTCACCTGCCACCATCCTCAATACTACAGAGCAACGAGAGAAAACTGTGGGAATGATGTATGCTGCTGCCTGTGACACCCACATTTTGGTATTCCCCATGCACCATACAAAGCACCCAAAAACTAACCTGATTCTTTCCATGCATTCCCTAACTATGGTAATAACAGAACCATTCATTCAGTTCTCAAGCCAGAAACCCAGGAGTCTTTTTAGACTTCTTATTCACCTATACATTCTGTCAACAAGCTTTCCGCCTCTAAAACATCTTAAATTTGTCCCCTCCTCTGGCACCATTGCCATAAGAAGCCAGTCCTCATCATGTCACATGTGGATAGTGCAAAAACCTCTGGAACTCATCTTCCTGCCTCCATGACCACCCCCTCAACATCTCTCTACTGTCTGAACTATCTTTCCCAAATCTTTCCCAAAACTAACCCCATTGGATTTCCTTCTTACATAAATTCCTTCAATGGCTCCCTTCTACTTTCTAAATAAAAAAGTTCCTTATCATGGCAAACAAAGTCCTTCAACATCTAAGTTATGTCTACCTTTTGAGTCTCATTATTAAGCTTAAGGAAAGTTGTGATGCTTCAGCTGGTGCTCACAATCCCAAGTCTATTGAAGAGTATTGGCATAGAGTATTTAACATAGAGTATTCCTTATATTTACATAAGGAACTTTACCTAAGAGCTACTTAAAAATCATCTGCATAAAAATAACTACCCAAAAAGGCAATGTATGGACCTTAATGGAATCCTAATTCAAATAAACCAACTATTAAAAAAGAAATTTTTTTTTTTGGCCAGGCGCGGTGGCTCACGCCTGTAATCCTAGCACTCTGGGAGGCCGAGGCAGGTGGATCGTTTGAGCTCAGGAGTTCGGGACCAGCCTGAGCAAGAGCAAGATCCCGTCTCTACTAAAATAGAAAGAAATTATATGGATAACTAAAAATATACATAGAAAAAATTAGCCGGGCATGGTGGCGTGTGCCTGTAGTCCCAGCTACTCAGGAGGCTGAGGCAAGAGGATGGCTTGAGCCCAGGAGTTTGAGGTTGCTGTGAGCTAGGCTGATGCCACGGCACTCTAGCCTGGGCAACAGAGTGAGACTCTGTCTCCCAAAAAAAAAAAAAAAAGAGAGAGATTTTTGAGACGATCTGGAAAATCTCATCAAAAGTGGGTAACAGGTAGTATCTAAGAGTTATTATTAATTTTGTAAGGTATAATAATGGTATCGTGGACACGTTAAAAAGGAAAAAAACTTCTTTCTTAAAGATACATACTTATTATGGGTATATTGATATGATGATATCTGTAATAAAAATGTACAGATGTAATTTGCTATAAAGTACTCAGAGTAGAGAGGAGAAGGAGCACCAATGAAACGGGACCAGCAGGATATTACTAGTAACTGTTGAAGCTTAGCAATAGGTACATAAGGTTCATCATAATGTACTCTTTGCTTTTGTGGTTGTCTGAAATTATCCTAACAAACATTTTTTAAAAAAGAGAGAACAAAATCACTATACAAAAGAATATAATAAAAATGTTTTTAAACTTCTTTGCAACAGGAAAACATTTTAAAGCCATACCCTCTTTTTTAATTATAAGAACCACCTGAGTAATAGCAACAAGGTCTCTTTGTGTTAAGGAGCTTTACCTTCGCCATCCTCGGTCTATAAGATCCTGATAATCCCGTACTGTCATGGAATGTGCCCACATGCCTGAAAAAATAAGCAGTGTGTTAATTTTAGCAGACTGAACTTTTTTCTTTTTTAAATTCAAAGTGTTATTCTAGAAAATATGAGTGTTCAGGCTAAAATTCTAGAACACTCATATTGGAGAAATGAGTACATACTTCACATTTGTTAATCTGACATACTATACATACAACACAAATGAAAAGTAAGATTTAATTTTAAAAAAACCAAATATATCAAAGTGGTTACATTTAATTCAGGATAGTCAATAGTCTCTATGACATCATATATTAAGGTCCTCACTGCAATCAGACTGCATCAGACCTTCCAACTTTAATAATATCCCCAATGATTTAATACACTGGTCTCTTCAGAAAAATTAGAAAGCAAATTTTTTCATGCATATTCTTATTTATATACAGGTATATATATTAATATTTACAGGGCAATCTTGAATATTAAAATAAGACAAAAGTATATAACAATAATCTTTCTAAGTGTAAAAACTGAAAGTAACCCAAATGGTAAGGGAACTATGAAAAAAAAAGACTATAAGAAAACTTGTAAAGGTATATCTGAACTAATGTTAAAAGAGAAATGGATTTTTCCCTTTTGTAAACAGCAAACTGCATCAGAGATACGTAAAGATAAAGATAGGCTTCACAGAGCAGGATGTATTGAAAAAAATCATGGCACTATAGTCCAACAGAAATATCTGGACATCTGGCAGGTGCTCACTGATACCAACAAGTTACCCTATGAGCCTCAAGCTCATCATCTATAAAATAAAAATAAAAAAACTCACCTACCCAACAGGTGGGTGCCCTACAATAAAGGTTATTAAAATTAAAATTGAAATGACAGAAATGTACAGTTATCTTTTCTAGATGAAAAGGTTGAAGGCAGGTTTCTTCCATAAAACACAGGATATTTATACTAGCCAATTTCCTCTTACTAAAATTATTGGAAAAAAAAACTAAGGACCTATAAAAATATTAATTTTAGGCATGTTTAATATAACATATTACATATAGATATTATAGTCACAATACGAAAATTCTGAAAAAGATATTATACTATCTGGTGTGCTTCTCTTAGGCTTTTTTCCTCTCAGAACTGTAATCATGTCGCATATGCTATTTGCATCCTGTTTATTTTCTCCATTTAACTCTACACTGCATAATCATTTTTCCACTAGTTTCATAATCATCACTTCTAATGACTACATAACTGTCTACTCAAGATCGTTGCCCACAAGAAGCACCTCATAAACACTTTTAACGGATGAGTGAATGCACACACCATAAGCGGTCAAATCATTCCCCACTTAACGTTTTTAATAGAAAATACCTAAATTTATATCTTTGTGCATATCTCGTTTTCCACGATGCAGGACAGTTCTATTAAAATAATAGATTCTACATTCTGTATTTGCCAAATGCAAGACACTGCAGGAAATAAACACGATGTTTTGTTTACAAACAACAAATCTTCCTAAATAGACGTGAATCATGATGGAAAAACAAAACAAAATAAAACTATGGGCTGGCTTTTCTGTCACGGAGGTGGGTGAAAGGATAACATTGCATACAAGCAACTGGTAAAAATGTCAAACAGATCAAGACAAACAGGCCCCCTTGCTGGCAGCAAGTGTGGTCACCAGTTTCTTGTATATTCCTCCAGAGACATTTAATGCATACATGACTGTGCACATGTGTGCACACACTCACAGCTCCTTCTACACAAACACACCACACGCCCGCCCGTCCTGCACCCTGAGTGCACTCACTACAGGGATGCTCCCCCTCAGTACCTACATACAGGTCAGCCTCAGCCAGCAGCTATAGACTCTCTAGTATCACCATCATTTATTTAACCCGTCTCCCAGTAACGGGCATCGGTTTTCAGACTTTAGCAACATAATCACGGTCTCGCCTGTCCAAGCAGCTGTGGGTGTTTGGTTTTTTGTTTTGTTTTGTTTTTTGCCCTTTTGAAGAATAAGCACTGAGAAGCTTCCCCACTGAGTCAGATGTGAGGTCCGCCTTGAATTCTGACAGCCACGGCCCTCCCGGGAGCGCCCTTCCACCCCCATACAAGGCACGGAGACTGGCCGCCCGGACCACCAAGACCCAAGGCCGCGGCGCCAGGGCACCCACGCCCGCCGGCCCGGCTCGCTCACCATTGGAGCGACTGCCCGACTCGTTCTTGCAATAGCCGCAGCGGTAGAAGTCCTCGCCCTCGAAATACTCAACGATGCTGGGCGAAAGAGTGGCCCAAGAAGCCATAGCCGCGGCCCGGCAAACGCTCGGAAGCCCCGGCCCAACGCCAACACCGCCGCCGCCACCCCACAATGCAACGCGCCGCCCGGGAGCCCCCGAGGCTCGCGCGAAGCCACTCGGGCGCCCGCAGGCCCGGCCAGCCCCGCGCCTCTCGCAGCTGACGCCGCCCGCGCCATCTTGACCGAGGGCAGCTTTCCGCTATTTCCGTTCCTTCTCCGTGACGGGCCCCCATCGTCAGTGAGGGTGAAGCAGAGAGACGGAACAGGGAGGAGAACAGGCTGGAAAGAAACGAATGGGAAAGGGAAGTGGGAGCGGGAATGCAGGCCTGCTGTCCCGCCAGGGCCGGCCCGGGGCGCCGCGGGCGCCGCGGGAGTTGGGCACGAGGCGGCCCCGCCAGTCCCGTCGACGGGGACACTCACCGCACGACGCCTTGCCCTCCTTGGAGTCGCAGTAGCCGCAGTGGTAGCCGGCCTTGAGGCCCTTGTACTCCACCACCGAGGCCATGACGGCTGAGAGGGTCCGCTCGGGCGGCCACGCCTCTCGACGCCCGGGGCCGACCTCGGCGAGCGCGGGGCCGCGGCGGGGAGGGGTGGAGAGCGAGGCCGGGCGCGGGGGGGGTCCCGGCGTCGCAGCCCCGCGCCCCGAGACACGGCCTCCCGGGACGCTAGCTTGGATGGCAGTCGTGCTCCCAAGCCAGGTGTGGGGCCAGCCCTGTGCGTGCTCCTCCGTCAATCCCTCCCACAGCTGCGCATTATCAGCCCCATTTCACAGATAAACAAACTGATGGCTGGAGGTTGTGATTCACCCAAAGGCATTTACTGCAGGTCTCAGATTCAGTTACCCTCTCAGGCCGCCCCTGACCGCCACGTAGATAACTGGAGCTTCTTCCAAAACAGCTGGCACTCACTTAAATGCCCTAGATACTGGCTGGGAAGCAAGCATTCCATGAATGGGGACGGGTCGCGAATTGGTGAGCACTTAAGCTTTTAAAGGGAACAACTGTCAAGTAGAGTCAGTTGCTGCCTTGTGCCACTATAAGCCCGGTGCCACATCTCTTATAACTTTTAAAGAGAAGCTGGAAATCTAGATTTTTTTTTTAATACAAAATTTTAAAATATTTTTACTTTAAAAGAATTTTCTTTTAACTCTATAGTTCAAATAAAACATTTACAGAGGCTGAATGCAGCTGATGGGCTCCAGTTTGCAACCACTTTAAAGAGGATTTCTTAGGGAATTACAATCTGGGCAAAGTATAAAAATGAGTACCTCCAACAAAGTAATATTCCTTAATCTTTTCCTTTGTGCACACAGATAATTTAACCCTGTCTGCCCTCATAGTTTTCCTAGCCAACAATAAAGCTGATTATCTTTTTTGCAATGTTTAAAAAAGTAAAAACATGATACTCAGAAAAACAGAAGTAAACTTTTGAAATCAGAGGTCAGTTTCAACATTCGTGACCCCAAGGTCCAATGTGATGGATATGTGCCTTGTTGAAGAGAGTTTGTGGTGGCCTGGTGACTTAGTATATTGCCAGGCATCGCTTGTGTTTCACACAAACAAAAGGAACCTAAGAAATGGCCACGCAGTATGCAGGAGGTTCTCAAGGCCCTTCTAGGTTTCTCCAGCTCCTTAGACTTGAAGCCTCCTTGCTACATCCCAGTACTCATGTTCTTCAGACAGGCTCCATCCATCTTGTTCTTTATGGAATATTTGATTATTCCGAGTCCTTTCCCAGACAGGCTGTCATTGTGAATGAAAGCAAGGGCCTGGGGAATGAAACAGAAAGAGAGCAGCAGGTCATGTTCTGGACAGAGGCAGGAGGCCAGGAGGCTTTTTAGTCTTTTCTTACATTCCTGTCCCACTTCACGTCTGTCCCTTTGAAGGCTCAACTTTATCCTAAGCACTAGACCAGCCTCAGCCAGGCCACTCCAGGGCATACCAGCCTTGAAGAATAAATGAGAATGTCCAAAGTTCTAGGCATGTGTTAACTTGCTTAATCCTTACAGCGACTTAACAAGATAGGAAAGGTAGACCAGACAGGCTAAATCAGTGGTCCCCAACCTTTTTGGCACCTGGGACCCATTTCATGGAAGACAGTGTTTCCACAGACTGGGATCGGGGGAGGGAGATGGTTTTGGGATGATTCAACCACATTTCATTTATTGTGCAGTCAAACCTCTCTGCTAATGATAAATCTGTATTTGCAGCCGCTCCCCAGCACTAGCATCACCTGCTCAGCTCCACCCGAGATCATCAGGCATTATTCTCATAAGGAACACACAACCTAAATCCCTTGCATGGGAAGTTTACAGTAGGGTTTGCACTCATATGAGAATCTAATGCCGCTGATCTCATAGGAGGCAGAGCTTATGTGGTGATGCAAGCGATGGGGAGCAGCTGTAAATATAGATGAAGCTTCACTCACTTGCCCACCACTCACCTCCTGCTGTGCAGCCCAGTTCCTAATAGGCCACAGACTGGCACCAGTCCACAGCCCCGGGAGGCTAGGGACAGCAGGGCTAAATAACTTGACCAAGGTCACACAACTAGTAGGGGACATATAGGAGTGAGAAAAAGTAATAAAAATATAAAAGAAATTAAAGTAGAAAAGAGATACACATACTAGGTTTAGACTTATGGGGGACAGGGGTTCCTAGGTGTCTTTTGCTGAGGGTCAGAGGCAGTTTTCATCTTCCAGGCCCAAATGAGAAAAAAAAAAAAAAAAAAAAAGCAAGCTTCGTTTAGTTTCCCCCTTTTTGGGGGGAAGAGAAGAGGGAAAATTTATACCGTTGAATGCATATATTAGAAAAGGAGATCTAAAATCAATAAGCTTCTGCTTTAGGAAATTAGAAAAAGAACAAATTAAATCCAAAATAAGCAGAAAAAATAAAAATTAGAGCAGAAATCAATGAAATTGAATACAGGAAATAATAGAGAAAATCAGTGAAACCAAAACCTGGTTCTATAAAAAGATCAATAAAATTGATAAACCTCTAGTAAGGTTAATTAAGGAAAAAAGAGAAGACAAATTGGCAATATCAGAAATGAAAGAGGGATCATCACTACTGATCCCAATGGACATTAAAAGTATAATAAAGGAACATAATTAACAGCTCTATGCCCACAAATATGACAACCTAGAGGAAATGGATCAATTCCTTGAAAGATACAATCTACCAAAACTCACACAAGAAGAAATAGATAATCTGAACAGGTCTATATCTATTGATAAAATTCAGTGGATAATTAATGACCTTCCAAAACAGAAATAGCAGGTACAGTTGGGCTCACTGGTAAATTCTACTAAACATTTAGGGAAGAAATTGTACCAATTCTCTATAATCTCTTCTGGAAAATAGAAGCAAAGGGAATATTTTCTAACTCATTCTATGAAGCCAACATTACCAAAACCAAAGACATTACAAGAAAGAAAAACTACAGACTAATATCTCTCATGAACATAGGTGCAAAAATCCTCAACAACATACTGGCACATTGAACTTAACAGTGTATGAAGACTCATACACCACCACCAAGTAAGATTTTTGCCAGGTATTCAAGGTTGGTTTGATTAGAAAAGCAATTAATATAATCCATCATCAATTTAAAGAAAAAACATCATATGATCATATCAATAGATACAGAAAAAACATTTGACAAAATCCAACATGATAAAAACTCTCAACAAACTAGGAATACAGGGAAACTTCCTCAACTTGCTAAAGAATGGCTACAGAAACCCTACAGGTAACATCATCCTTAATGGTGAGAAACTAGGGAGTTTCTCCTGAAAACCTGATCTTAAATCTCCTGATCTTAATAAGGAACTAGGCAACTGAAACAACAAAAAACTCCTGAAACTAATAACCAGTTACAACAAAGTTGCAGGATACAGCCTTGTTAATATACAAAAGTAAATTTTTTCCCTATATATCAGAAAGGAACAATAAGAATTTGAAATAAAAAATAATACCATTTATATTAATACCAAAAAAATACTTAAGCATAAATCTGACAAAATATGTACAAGATCTGTAGAACTACAAACGTCAAATGAAATAAATTGAAGAATGAAATAAATGGAGAGATAGTCCATGTTGCTTGAAGAAAGATGGATATTAAGATGTCAGTTCTTTACAACTTGATCTGCAGATTCAATGCAGCCCCAGTCAAAATCCCAGGAAGTTATTTTGTGAATAGCAAAAAGGTTATATGGAAAGCCAAACAACACTGAAGAAGAAGAACAAAGTCAAAGGACTGACACTACTGGACTTCAAGGCTTCCTATAAAGCTACACTCATCAAGACAACCTAGTATTAATGAAATAACAGAAAAATAGATGAACAGAACAGAGTGCCCAGAAATAGACCTGCATAAATATAGTCAATCTCGATGATCAAAAAGAGAAATTTTACTTGCTCCTTGACAAAGGAGCAAAAGCATTTCAATGGAAAAGTGATGGTCTTTTCAACTCAACAAATAGTGCTGGAACAACCCAACATCCACATGTAAAAAAAAAAAAAATCTAGAAAGTCTTTTTACCTTTTACAAAAATTAACTCAAAATGGATCATAAACCTAAATGTAAAACACAAAACTATAAAACTCCAACGTGACAACAGAGGAGAAAATCTAGGTGACCTTGGATTTAGCGATGACTTTTTAGATCAAGAAAGAATATGTTAAGTTGTACTTAATTAAAGTACAACTGCTCTGCAAAGACACTATTAACCCAGGTTCAATGGTGCACATCTATAGTCTGAGCTACTTGGGAGGCTGAGGCAGAAGATCACTTGAGCCCAAGAGTTCAAGTCCAGCCTGGATAACATAGAAAGACTTTGTCTTAAAAAGGAAAGAAAGACACTGTTAAGAGAAAGAAAAGCCACAGACTGGGAGGAAATCTTTGCCAAGCATATTTGATAAAAGACAAGTATCTAAAATATACAAGAATTCTTAAAACTCAACATTAAGAAAATGACCCAATTAGAAATGGGCAAAAGATCTAAACAGACACTTCACTAAGGAAGATAAACATCAGATAAACATATGAAGAGATGCTCTGCATCATATGTCATTAGGGAATTATAAATTAAATCAAAAATGAGATGCCCTTACACACCTATTAGAATGGCTAAAATTTGATAACAGCAAATGCTAGCAAGGACATGGGGACACATCGTTAGTGGTGATGCAACGTTATACAGCCACTTTGGAAGACAGTTTGGCAGTTTCTTACAAAACTATTCTTACCATAAATCCAGTAATCACACTCCTTGGTACACACCCAAAGGAGTTGAAAACTTACGTCCACACAAAACCCTTCACACAAATGTTTGCAGCAGCTTTATTTGTAATTGCCAAAACTTGGAAGTAACCATGATGTCCTTCAGTAGGTGAATGTATAAATAAATGGTGGCACATCTATATGATGGAGTATTGTTCAGCAATTAAAAAAAAGACCCGGAATGCCATTTTCAAGCCATGAAAAGATATTAGTTTGTATTTCAACATTAGTGTATTTTCTGCTCAATCTTTAAATAATATGTGACTAAAAATATATTAAACTGTATTAATGCTTAAAACCTTCATAGCAGTAGTTTTAGCTGAGTGACACACCAGCTAAGTGACCACATGACTGGGCCATCTGCCCACTGGTCCAGCCTCCTCCAGCTACTGTGTGAGTGCAGGATCTGCTCCAAGAGTTTCTACCAATTCCATTTCCATGAACAATGCACAATACATATTCCAAAAAAACCCAAAAGGAAAACGATGCTGTCATTGCCTTTAGAGATGCTTTCTCGGACTGCACACAGCCCCTTCTAGTCCGTCTGTGCCCACTCAGCCCAGCTCACACTAAGTGAAGTCCGTTCCCTCCCAACCAGACTATGTCTTCACATACCACCTCACAGTAGCCTCAATCAGGGATAGTGATGACACACAAAAAAGCCTATCACTCCTTCTGGTTGCCTTAGAGATCACCCCAAGCCATCCTAAAGGATCAACAGTAGGTAGCCAAAAGTCTGAAAGAGGGCCAGAAACTTGAATGGCTGGAAAGCAGTACCTTGCAGAGTAGAGAGCGAGAGGCTAGAGCACCAGAGGGCAGCTCAGGAGAGTAGACACTGAGAGCAAAGATGTTGTACGTAAAGCTGGCGGTTGACAGGGCAATGGCTGAAGCAAAAGACACCAAAGGGAAACAGCAGAAGGAAGTGAGCAAAGGTATTATGAAGAGAGGGTGCGACAGAGGACTAGCCAAGGACCGACAAGCAGCATCTGAGTCTTTGGTGACAGACTCAGAATGGTTGCGTCTGGGTGCAGAAGAACAGTAGGTATTATTTTCCTCTGTTTTGGATACAGGCAAGAGAGTTTCATCTGTCTGTGGACCATGGTAGCCCAGGGATGAAAATTATGTGCTCTGGAGTCACACACACACACACACACACACGTATCCTGCCTCTGAAGCTAACTCTGGGGCCTTTGACAAGTAAGTCACTAAACTTCTCGTGGCCTCAGGTCTCTTTGCCCTATGAGGACCTACCTCATAAGATTGTTTGGAAGATTAAAATCATCCATTTAGGTTCTAGCATAGTACCTGGTGTATAGTAAATTCAATAAGTGTTGCTATGGAAGCAGTATAAGAACCTCTTAGAAAAGGAAAATATGAAAGCAGATATTTGAGTCTGTTGTTTTAAGAAGTTAGCTTTACTTAAAAGGCAAATATTCTTTTGTTTTTTCCAGTTCTATCTTATAAAATCCTTCTCTCTCTAATTTTTTTTTTTTTTTTTTTTTTTGCTAAGAGAAGCCACAGAAAACAAAATATTTATAACCCAGGTTGCTAAACATAGAACGTATTTGCTAACCAGGTTAAGAAATAAGCGGTCCCCAGGATGCCTAAAGTAACTGTGCTCTAAAGTGCTAAGTTCTCTGCTATATTTTTCTGCATTCAATTTTTTAAAAACTTTCTTGTCATCTAATTGTTTCATTATCTATTTAAATTTGACAAGAATCATGAAACATGTTATAGTTAGATAGTTGTTTTTGGAAATTGATGACAGCTTATACATTGCATTTATTGCATTATATTTATTGCTAATAATTTTACACACAACTGCACTTAAAAATGGACTTGCCAACTTTGAAAACTTTTCTCATCAAAGCTAAGTTCTTTGTGCTACCAATAACATGCAAAAACAGTGGTTTGTGGTATTTGAAATAGTAACTGGGTCTTCCCTCTCCATTGTTAAAGGCGCTTCTGACAGCCTCAGCCTCAAACATAATGTGGCTCTGTTTATACTTTTATCAAAATACATTCCCCCCTTGCTTTAGGGAAAGACAGAAGTTAAACATATCATAGAGTCCTGCCTGTTAGCACAGAGAAATGCCTTCTGCTACATGTGGAAAGTGGGTCCCAAATACAAGCCATACTGTGACATGTTTCCTAAAACCTTTCTCCAAATCCTAGTAAAATTTCTCTTTTTGATCGTCTAGATTGGCCTGGGCTAAAAATACTCAAGACCCTCGGGTTGCAGTGGGTTTCCATTCCCCACTAGAAAAGAAGATTAAGGTGAGGAAATATATTTACATTAACTTTGGAGCCAATAATGTGATCATGTAAAGTTCATCGCTGGTGTAAAGGACCCTACTCGTTCGAGGGAAAAGTGCTCTGCCTGTTAGGTTTAGGCCGGCATTTGGTTCAGTGAGCACCAATGGTGCTGGCCGGACAGCCCTGCAGATAAACACCACCCGTGCCCTCACAGGGCTTAGTCTAGCAAAGGGCGCTGATGTTAGACAGTTATCACATATTGTCGTAAGTGTCATGAAAAAGGATGAGCTTTTACCTGAGTTTGTGGAGGGCCTGAGGGAGTGACGTGTAAGCTGAAAATGGTAATGTACCGTAGCCCAGTGTGTTGGCAGCAGATAAAGGAAGAGCAGATGAAAATACTCAGATGGGAAAGAGAATACAGCTTTTGAGGACTAGAAAAGTCCATGTGGCTGGAGCAGAGTGAGCAAACAGTCAAGCTAAGAACATTGTCTGGAGAGGTGATTGGGGCCGGGCAATGGATGCCATCCTGGAATCTGGGATTTTCTCCTCAAAGGAAAAGGTGCCATTCCAGGGTTTGGGGTGGAACAGTGACATGCTTAGTTTATGGAATAAGATGACTCTGGCTGCAGTGATGGGTCTGATGGGCATGGGGCAGAGGGCGAGAAGTGTGGCCTAGTTAGGCTGTTGCCTCACGGCGGGGGGGGGGGGGTGGGGCAGCAGGGTTGAAGTGGAACATGGATGTGCGGGGTACACTGAAGTTGGAAGTGACAGGACTGAGAACGGAAAAACTGAAGGAAAACTCTGGAGGAAGAGGCAAGTGGAGATGTCAAGTCCGAGGTCCAGGGCTGAGAGGTGAGCGCAGGGCAGCACAGGTGCCCTGTCTGTCATCCCTCATGCCCCCTCTAGAGCAGCGCCTGACACAGTAGGTCACTTTGTTTAATGACCGAGACTGCCCATACCCAAGGAAGCCTAACTGTGACTGCGCATTATCGAGTGACTATTTTCTCTGCCATATTGTCCTGCATTACATTTAAAAGTCAGAAGCAGCAAAGCAGATGGAGGAGGAGTGGCTATAAAGTAGGAAGAGACTCAGGATCTTCACTCACTGGGGATATTCAGCAAATGGCTGGGATAGTCTGGGGGTCCAACTCACACGCTCTTGGCGCTAGCCTGGAAGCCAGGAGACAACGTTTCAAGGAAGAGACAGTGATGACCTCTATTAAAGGCTGCTGAGAGGTCAAGGATGACAAGAGCAGACATGGGCCCACAGTCATCTGTATGGGGCCGCTGGTGACCTAGAGGAGCGCAGACTGAGAAGTGGGGGATGAAACCCAGGTGGACTGAGGAGACGTGAGGTGAGAAAGTGGAGAAGGACCACAGGAAACCACCCAAGGTAAGTTGTGAAGGGAGCAGAAAAGCGGTAAAAGCCAGAGAGGGATGTGTAGTAGAGAAGAGCTGGAGAGCTATGTGACATAGCAGAAGAATTTAATACTTAAGCATATTTTAACGTTGATGGGAGTGTTCCAGCGGAGGAGAGATGTTGAGGCAAGGGAATTTGATAATTGCAAAATTGAAAGTCTTGAAGCTTGACAAGCACAGGTGGAAGAATTGGCTTTTGACAGGCACAGGGGCAGTGCGTCCTCTGTAAGGGCAGGAAGGCCGAGTCTAGGGTGGAAGCAAGGTGGTGTCCGGCAGTGGGAAGAGGAACACGCTCCCGTGTGACTGCTTCTGGTTCCTCCAGGGAGGCTATGGCAGTCTTCAGCCAGGGGGGGCACTGGCAGAGGGGAGCGCAGGAGGTTTGAAGAGGAAGGCATGGAACATGGTTTGGGGGGCCCCTCAGGGGGACGCGGTGGAGGAATGCCAGGGAGGGCTAATGGCACGCTCGAGATGTGTACCATGCACCGACAACTTAATATGTTCTCATACTTCCCTTTCATAAGAGTTTAGGTGGTGTCCATTCTTCAGAAGTGAGGAAACTGTTAGCCCTAAAGTTTCAAAAGGAGAATGAAACACTTGATAAACTCAAGGCCATGTCTTTTGACTTCCGGTTTGCTAAAGTAGAGGTGTACTACTACCAGCGATATCAAGAAATGAAGATGGAAGAACCCTGGAAACACAAGGTGGCTCCAGAATGGGAAGTTAAAATAGAGCAAAAGAGATCACAAAGTGCGAAAACAGAAGATGCTAAAAAAATGGGACTATCTCGTGTCTGAGAGGGAGCTGAATCATATAGAGAAACACGCCGGGTGGAACGAGCGAGAGGCCTCAGAGACTGCAAATATCGGCTACTCCCTCAAAGAATTTCAAGTGAAATACTTTGCCCCAAAATATTAACCCTGGAGAAGGATGAAAAGAATGAAATATCCAGAAAACACACAAAACTGAAACCAGAAAGCACAAGGTGGCATGGGCAAAGGAACAGATGAAGGGACATCAAGATCGCATGATTTGAGGGCGAGAACTCACAGAGCAAAGAAATGGCCAAAGAGATGCCCAGAAACTCTCCCGCCACGTCCCGCCTTTCCTCAAATCTCAAGCGCAGAAAGAGGTGAAAGAGTTTGAATGGGTCACAGCTTACCCAATTTTCCAACCTTATCAGAAATCACTTATAGAAGTGACTATTCTGATGGAAAAATCAAAAAAAGAGGATAAAATTAAGAAACCACTCCAAAGGGAGCTCTTGAGTTTGCCACCCTTTTTGAGAAGTCAGCTAGAAAAAAATAAAGTTCAGATTATTTTGTTGATTATTGTATTTTATTTTTTTAGACTAGCATACTTTTATAATCATGAGTGTAGTAAAATTGTATACCCCCTTGCTTCTAAGTACATCAAACTGGCAAAAAAAAAAAAAGTTAAGCCACAAGTACAGTATCTCCAAGTGTTTCAGCAGGCTGTATAACTACTCTAAAACTTAGTGACTTAAAACCACCATTTTACTGTATCTCACAATTCTATGTCAGGAAACCAGGCAGAGTTCAGCTGGGGAATTCTGCCTCATGAGGTACCACGAGAGCTTCCTGGAGATACTTGGGTGACAACTGGGCTAGTCTGGAGGGTCCAATATGGCTTCCCCACATGCCCTTGGCAGGGAGGGCTAGAAGGCTGGGCTTAGCTGGTCCCTCTCTTGCTCTCCCCTCTCCATGTAGTTTGAGGTCTTGTGGTAGTTGGACTTATTACATGGTGGCTCAGGGCTCCAAGAATGTGTATTCCAAGAGGCCTGTTGGGAGCTAAAAGGCTTCTTATGACTTAGCCTCAGAAGTCCCAGACATCACTTCTGCTACATTCTGTGGGTCACGAAAGTCACCAAGACCAGCCTAAATTCAAGGGGAGGAAAAACAAGACTCTATCAAAAAAATGTGTAGCCATTTTTAAATCTGCCCCTCCAAGACTCTGAAAAGTCTATCACACACCTCTTTTCTTCATTATACTTCTGTGTCTTTTTAACACTGCTTGTAAAAACTAAACATATTTTCCTATAGACCAAAAAACCTACAATTTCACAGCTCTTGAGTTGATTGTGACTAAGGAGACCTGGCTCCCTCTCTGTAGAGTTAAATATAGACAAAGAACATACAAGCCTGTTAAAATTATGCAGACAACACATCATCTTGTACTCTCTAATTCACCTAAACTTTAATGGGATATCATGTCCCTCACCCTGCCATGACTCTAGGATGTAGCTCCTCTGTACCTTGAGGGGTTTACAATCTATTTAGGGAAGAAAATAGTAAAAGAAATAAAACAGCACATGTCCCATTATATAGATTAAAAGGTTTTATTGAGAATATGGACTAGAGAGCAGGGCAGCAATTTGTGGGGAACCAAGGCTGCACCTTGGATGCTGACTTCTTAGGCAGACAGACGGGACGAAGGCGTGGCCACTGATGCCCACGACGTGCCAGCCATCATCAGCACAGAATAGGCCCAACCCTGGATTTCCCTGGAAAAGACATGTGCTAAACAACACAATGAGCACAGATAGGGTAACTGACGTCGGGACAAGGTGCTATTAAAAACAGCACAAAATTCTGGTGGAAAAAAAAGGTTCTGGAAATGTAAGAGTTTTATTTTTTAAAGGTAATATGTTATCTCTTTTTCAATTCAGAAATTTATAGAAGAAAAAGTGGCTCATAATCTCCCTGTCTAGATAACCTCTGTTGATGATGTTTAAAAATAGTAAAAAGTACAAGGTTAGAAAACTCAGTAGTTACAGAAAGGTACAAAATGAAAAGTAACAGCTTTTCCACCTTGTTTTGCACAAGGTAACCACTTTTAAGTTTCTCACAGGAGAGTTTTAAATAAGTAGAAAGTAGGCAAATGAAAGGGGAAGAGGAAGGCAACTCCAGACGTGCACACTTGAAAAATTATGGTGTTAAGGCCACATGTTGTATGATTCCGTTTATGTGAAAGGACCAGAACAGGCAAACTTATAGAATGTAGGTTAGTGGCAGCTTAAGCTGAGAAGCCAGAAGGGTTGGTGAGGAAGGGGGAGTGACAGTTGTGGGCACAGGGCTGGGGGGACAAAAATGGTCTAAAATTAGATTGCCATGATGCGTGCTGAATCCCGTGAATAGATTTAAAAACACTGAATTGTATAGTTTACGTGGGTCAGTTGTATGGTACATGAATTATATCTCAATAAAGCTGTTTAACAAAAAGAAACACTAGAGTTTGGAGGAAGTGAGCCTGGAAGTGTCGGCAAAGGGCCCAATCATGCAAAGCTTTGGACATGACTGGAGAATTAAGATTTCTTTTCAGTCTTGAAGCAGCGAGGAATTCCTGAGAGAACGACAGGTGGTTCTGAAGAAGTGGAAAAGATCTGAAGGACAGACAGGAAGCAGGAGACAGCACATGGGAGTCTGGCAGTGACGTGGGCAAGATGGAGAGATCAGAGACCAGTGGGAATTAGTGCCCAGTTAAGGTACAGGCTGGAGGTGGTGGGAGAACCCTAGGTTTCTGTTTGAGGAAATAAAGTAGTCACAGTGCCAGTGTAGGGATTGTAGGGAGAAGATGTTGGGGGCTGTTTGATTCATGTGTTTAAACATATGCATAGAACAGCTCACATTCTGTCCAATAAACCACTGGTTACACATGTATCTGTAGCTTTTTCAAGATGTTTAGGCATCAAAGTTTTGTGACTGTTCAGGATATAAATGGAGCAAACATCGTGAGTGAGACGGTGGAAGGGGAACCAGGGAAAGCAACAGACATCAAGGATGCACAGTTTCAAGGCATAAATCTCCACATATCAGATGTACAGCATTTATCCTTTGGAGTTAACAATTTGGAAAGGAATGAGTGGCACAGAACAGATTCCCTCGGTAGAGTGGTGTGAAAGGAGGTGTCATACAGCCACAGTTTGAGGACTCGAAAAAGGGCAGACAGCAAGTGATTCTCATTTAAAGAGGAGACAGGATAGTAGCTTGAGGAGGGTCACAGTAATTTTTTTTTAAATTAGAGATGAGCATGGTTGCAGGGAGAACTCCAGATATGGGTGGGTAGTGGAGGTAACTGAACAGACTCTCCTGGGAAGCAGGAAGAGCTGGAGCCCAGAGCCTTCCACAGAAGAGACACCTCTGCCCCTGACACCAGGGGGAAGGAAAAAAGATGAAAGTAGAAAGGTGGAGAATGGGAAAAGGAATCACGTACAGCCCGGAAAACACCAAGGACAGGCTGGACAGCCCAGCAGGGACCAGAGGCATGGAGCAGCGGGCTGGCCAGAGGGATCCAGGGCTGCAAGGCAAGGCAAGGCGGCCCAGCCTGGCTTGTCAGAGGACTTCATAGTTTCTTGTGTGTAAATCATAGGCTGAATCATAGGAAACTGCTGATAGTTGAACCTTTTTTACCTATAAAAACAAGAATTTCACATGGTACAACCTATTTGTTGCCTTGACTAACTTTACAGCTAAAATGGCATAAAAGGAACCACGATGATCCATAGGGCATTAACAACCTAAGTAAAACTTTGAACACGACAGGACTGGAAAAAGGAGAAACTCCCATAAGAAAGTAAAGAGTAATTACAATCATTTGTGAATATGGCAGTGAAGTTCCTTTAATCATAAAGACAACCATGACAAATAACTATCAAAAGCTACATTTTACTAAAAACAATCTGTCTTTAAAAATGTTGAATCATACAATATATACAGTACATGCTGCTTTCCTTTTTGGATTTCACTATTATTTGAGTCCTAAAAAAAGGGAGAAAAGACAGCTGGTTAACAGTTTATAAATGATAAATCAAAAGTTCATATAATATGCATAAATGAAATCTAACAATTGGCCCCCTCCTCAGTAAGTAGGGCCCAGATTAATCCACATTAATATCTTATGTCTATACTTCTCTTTCCCTCAAAATATTTTTACAGCGGTAAATTATCTTGGAACAAAAGAATTTCAAGTAATTGAGCGCATATTAAGAGTTTACATTAAGTACTAAAAAGCTCATTTTAATTCTCAATTCTCAAAATCATAGGAAATTTGAGCTAGAAAAAAAATAGCCTGAGCAATTATCTAGTTTGAAAATCTCCCCATTTCATGTAGATTTACTGGTAAGGAAAATGAAGCTGAGTGAGATTAAATGGCTTGCCCAAAGTTTGAAAGGGGCAGAGCCGACAGAATCTAGACCTGCAGGTTTCCATCCACAGCTGTGGGCAGTGCAGAATGCCAGATCATTACAAAGATTTCTTTCTAGAACTATCCCCCTTCATAAAAATGAAGAATTATTTCATAGCATAATTCCAATTTCAGAAATGCCCATTTACTAACATCATTCTAAGGCGGTTCTGTCCTAATCCTCCTTTGTCCCTGTGAAACAAGCAAATCTAATGGGACAGGGAACAACCCTGATGAGAGGATCCAGTATTTCACTTAATCTAATTTATTGATTTTTTAGGGGGGATAAAAGCCAAACCAAGAACAAGCGTCTTCTCTGCCTCTTTCCACTGCAAATCTTAATGACAACAAAGTAATCAATCCAGAGAAAGCACCTCACAACCGCTATGCTTTTCTCACCAGTTACACACAGTTCTAAGAATAGGGCACTAGAGGGAGGCGAAAATCTAAATATCATTGGAATGGGGGAAAATAGGAATGTTTGGATTGTTAAATCAACTTTAATAAAACTCTGCGGCTGCCCTGTAGAAAACATTACCTTCAGCTGGCATCAAGCACTTAGCCGCTGCTGGCTCTGACCCGAAGTAATCACAGGCTCTGAGATCTCAAAGGTCTTCACAATCTCCTGGCAGAGAAGAGAGAACATCTGGGCACTGGGCTCACAGCAAGTGAAGTCAGAGTCAAAACTGTGCAGGGGCAGCAGGCAGAGCTTTACCTCCCAATCACGGTAACTCAAAGCTATAATTCCTTGATTCCTAACTTGGGTGTTTTGGTCAATTCCCTCACTTTCTTCATTAACAGGCTCTGTTTGAAAGACAAAGTTTTCAAAAGTTAGCAAATCAGAAGAGGTAATCTGAACAGAAACTGATGAATAATAGCAATATTGAGAAGATATTAAATACTTATAATATCACATACTTATTAGGATTTCATGCATTATTGAGTTGCTGTTATTACAGTAGCAAATAATCCCATTTGATTCCACTTAAAAAAAAAAAAAAAAAAGTAGTAGAGTGACACATTCCAAGGATTTGAAAACCTCTGCAAATCTACAATATCCACAGAGCCAAACCAACGTGAGATTGAGAACGCTGAAAGTGGCAAGTGCAATGAAAGTACCTCATTCTCTACAGAAGACCTTAGAAAAACGTGAGTAATGGAGAGTGTGAAAATATTCAGGTAAGAATGAAAGTTCCAGAGAACCCCCGGGAGAAAAGGAGTTGCCATCCAAGAAAATGTGGTTAGAGAGACAGAAACCACAAAAATGACTGCAATTACAAACCTTCTCAATTAAAATCAGAGAGAAATTATATCATTCTTTGTTAATCTTTAGAGCTGTAGATGTTTAGTCAGTGATACAGATGAATCCCTCAAAGTTTTAAACTCTGACCATGCTTTCAGTATTTTCAGTTAGGTGAGCAAGGCAACAACATTGTAAAAGTCTGTTACCTACAATGAAAACTCATTTACATTTCGGAAGATAAATTTCATAAACTCTAATAACATATTTTCTCTAAAACTAATTTTCCCAAACATAGTATTATTTACCTATTATTGGCAGTCGGTCTTGGTCAAGTCTTATTCTTGCAAAACCATCCTAAAACAAAACCATGATTTTAGGAGACTAAAATTTAGACTCAAACTTATATCAACTGGATGAAAAAAATTACTCAATTAGGAAATTCTACATCTCATACAATCAAAATGTGCCAGAATAATGAGATGATAATAGACGAGACTTCTCTAACTTCCTTTTTATTTATTTTTTAAATTTTTAATTATTACAGATACATAATAGTTGCACATATTTATCATCTTTCTTTACACAGGATATCGCTCAGGTTTCTAATAAGCTTTTACCCAGACACCGCCTTCATCCTGAGAATCTCTTAAGTGAAACTCTATCTTGTCTCTTTAACTGACTTACACATATTTTAGAATATTCCACATTTTGGGGCCATTGACAAAATATGCCTTTGTTATCATTTCTGAGAAAAATACTTTGCCCAACACAAGCTTTTATCTAAGGTTAAAATCAAATTCATCTTACATGTGCAATAATGTAAACTGATGTAAGACTAAAGGCAGTCTAAAGCTAATTTTTGTAGTACAATTCTGAGTAGGGTTCTTTTTAAAACCTATTTCAAGATAATTTCAAGCTTAAAAATGCTACAGGACTCCTGTAGAGACCTCCCATATATCCTCTACCCATATTTATCAATTGTTAAAGTTTTACCACATTTACTTTATCTGTCTTTCTAAATATTGTGTTGTTATTATTATTTATGAATGATGTAAGAATGATAGGTGGCCTGCCCCTTCTCCCTAATCCTTCAGTGTGTATTTCTTGAGAACAAGGATATTCTCTTATAAAACATGACAACTATCAAATTCAGGAAATTTAGCATTTATACCCATACTGTTATCTAATCTATAGTTCCATATTCAAATTTTGCCAGCTCTTTCTCTAAATTTCTAAAACATCAAGGACTCAAATTTTTAGCTAGTTTCTTCTACTTAATATGCCACTTAATGCTTTGTTAAGCAGCCGGGCATGGTGGCTCATGCCTGTAATCCTAGCACTCTGGGAGGCCGAGGCGGGCGGATCCTTCGAGCTCAGGAGTTCAAGACCAGCCTGAACAAGAGTGAGACCCTGTCTCTACTAAAAATAGAAAGAAATTAGCTGGACAACTAAAAATATATAGGAAAAATTAGCCGGGCATGGTGGCGCATGCCTTTAGTCCCAGCTAGTCGGGAGGCTGAGGCAGGCGGATCACTTGAGCCCAGGAGTTTGAGGTTGCTGTGAGCTAGGCTGATACCACGGCACTCTAGCCCGGGCAACATGTGAGACTGTCTCAAAAAAAAAAAAAAAATGCTTTGTTACAATGGGTCTAAAATACGTACTGGTTAGTACAGATACCTTCGCCAGCTCCCATCTGTAGCTCTTGTTATGTATCCTTTTAAAAGCATATAAAAGCAATTAGAGAAAAAAATCTTAAATCTTACCCGTATAATGAAGGAAACATGAAAGATGTTCTCCACTGTACGGGGAAAAGAATGTGGATCAACCACAAAGTCAAAGAAGGACATCGGAGTATCAGCTATAGACAAAAGAGAAAACAATTCTTCAAAACAGGAAAAGTGATTTTTGCTTATCAATAAGACCAGTACTCTCTAGCTTTAGCCAGAGATGAAGAAAGCAATGAGCACACATCCTGCCGTGGCAGTGTAAATCAGTCCAGCCCTTTTCTTTTTAACACATGCCAAGAAGGAATCAAAACGATTCAAAAATTACATACAGCTGAAAATGCCGTTTAACTAAAAATAACCTTGTTGAAACTGATAAATACAAGTGGTTCCACTTTGAATTTGGTGCTATACTTACGATCTTGCCGAAAATATGTTTGCAACAGTCCCAAGATTCTTTCTACTTCTTTCTCTGTGGCTTCTTGATGAGACTCTTCCATTCTTTTTAACTGAAAAAATAATTATCAAGCTGACTGACCTGACCCACTTGATTGCCTGCTAACCACCTTTTCTTCTCTCCTGCACATCCTAAACCCTCTAAAAACCCTGGCTTTTGTTCGGGATTGCCAGCAGTTTTTATCCCCATCTTATCATTTATAGTTAAAAAAAAGATTTTCTAGTTTCAGTAATATTTTTGTATTAATCTCTCAATAGAAGAATAGCATTACCAAATCAACCATTTTCAGGTTGAACATAAAACAGCAAAATATGAAAAGGGCAGCTTAGAATAGTCTTTCTCAACTGGGAGTGATTTTTTCCCCCCAGGGGACACTTGCCAGTATCTGGAGACATTTTTGGTTGTCACAACTGGGGAGTTGGTTGTCACTTTTGGCTGTCACTCCTGGCATCTAGTGGGTAGAGGCCTGGGCTGTGCTAAGGGTCCTGCTGTGCCCAGGACAGTCCCCACAAAGAAGAGTTATCCAGCCCTAAATGTTAATAGTGCTGAGGTTGAGAAATCTGGTTTAAGAGAACTGATCAAAACTACAAAAAAGACAAGTGGGCAATCCAATACATTGTTTAAAGACTTAAATAAAATGATTAAGTGAGAGAACCTGGTTCCAGTCCCTGAAGCTTAGAAAAGATGGCCAAATTATTTATACATTACATTAATGGCTATTTTAAGTGTAGGTATTTTTAAAAACAACATTTGAAAAACACAAACCTGGACAGGCATATTCTTCTCCTCTTCTCTCATTTTAACTTTTTTTGGACGTTCAACTCGTGGCTTTGGTACAGGACACTCTCCTTGTATTGAACCCAACCTAATGAAAAATATGCTTTCATGTCTTTTTCTGTTTGTTTTTAAAACAAGCTAATTTTGCTAACTAAAAGCAGTTTGCATGTCATAGTCAGACTCAGACCAGGCATCAGTGCTAGGTGAGCTGAGAGCAGACCAAGACTCTTGGTGAGGTCTGTGACTTTCTGTTCTCTTTGTATTTCTAAAAGAACTTCTAGGAGCTTTCCTCAACCTCAGCTACCTCCTCAAACACCTTCATATTGCTCTGTACAGTAAACCAGCGAATGTACCTGTAATGCCTTCCCAGCTAGCCTATTGCAAAGCCAACTCCTGAGATGAAGGGGAGGACGAACACGTGGGGAAGGAGAATGGAACATCTCCAATGTGATCAAAAGCCTTTAATCTGGGGGTGCCAGGGCAGAGTCTCACAGTCTGGGACTATAGAACACACTGGTCTTAGGACCTTAGATTAAGCCAGGGCCATGGGATTCCTTTTCCTTTTAGACTCTCTCCTCCTCCCCCCTCAAAAGCCCTAATGCAGACTTGGGCTACAGTAATAGATGTATCATGTAGAGATCAAGGCCCCACGAATACAGACCCATATGGTCCCTACACTTGAGGAAATGAAAGTATACGGTACAGATGGATAGATATATTATGCACATAGATCCATTTCAACATAACATGGCAGATCCCGTAGTGGCATAATAGAGTATTGCTCAAGTGCCATGACAGCATTCGGACAGAGATATCTACGCAGACATGGGAGTAATCTGGTTGGGAAACCTGATCCTACACTGACAACATTTCTGTCTAGAGAAGTTACTCTGGCTTCCACGTTGGGGCCTGTGTGATAAATAAACCTCACCAGAAGGAAAAGATGGAAAAAAGGACGTTGGAGACCAAGGGAACAGCAAGTGCAGGGACAGAGTTGTAAGTACTTCATTGTGGCTGGAAATTGGGCTAGATAATGAGATAAAGTTCAAGGCTTTATCTTTAGATCTCAGGATTTGTAACAGAGCTTAGCCCTCAACAATAAAAACAAAGATTTAGACTGTATCCTATAATAAAGACGTGTAGTCTTTATCCTACTATACATACGATGGCTCTGGGCACCTGAGTTACCTGAAGCCTTGTTAAAAACAGATGCCGACCCCACACCACAGATCTACTACATCTGCATCTTCAAAGCCTTCTGAGACATTGCCAATCTCAGGAGATTTAAAAGGCGAAGCAGAAAAGACAAATACCCAGGAGCCACCCACACCACTTAACAAATAACGGACTGACAAACTCAGAGGGTTACCCTAGGAAAGTATCTACTGGGGAAAACAACCAGTATACTCTAAGGCTGTCTTAAGGAAGAACCAGTAAGGGCTGTTCTTGGTTTCTCCATAGGACAGAATATAAAGAAAAACTTGTCTTAAAATTAGAGTTGAATCGGGCAGTTTATGTGACAGTGACTCAAGTAGTCTTCAAATAGAGAACAGAGGTCAAAAAACAGGATATAATAAATGTCACTTGACATATTGGTAGAACTTAAGATACCCTCAGCAGGAGGTATCATCCTCCTACATGATAAGGATTTCAAAGACAATAAAACAAAACCAGACATATGCTACAGACCCAAAGTTTCAAGAGATAGAAGCAAACAAGCCAAGAGAGAGCCTTGGTAAGAAGATTCTGGCCTATGGCCTTCCCTGCTAAAGCAGGATGAGGGATCCTTTAAGGTTCTGTCCACATCAAGAGTTTGTGGACTTTTAAATCAAAATTTACAAGTCTCCAAACAATGGCATCATGACTGTCACCTCTACAATACCAAACAATCTCTGTCCCTACAAGAAAAAACAACTTAAGGTTTACAAATGGCTGGTCTGTTGGAATTTTAAAATAATCTTACAGAAAGTGGAATGTATGGGTTTTATTAAAGGTGTTTTCTGCTGTTTTGCCTGATATTTTCCAGGAGTCATAGACTATGGATTCAAAATCAGAACTATCTTCATCACGGATGAGTTCTTCAGCTTCTAGTGGATTTACACCCATATGTGTCAGCTACAAAAATGAAGGAAAACAAAAAACCCCAGTTAAGCCACAAGCAATCATTCACCACATCCAATAACCTGCATCACTAAGCCTTTAAGAGGACAGAGGCAAAACCTGTTTTCAGCGTCTTAACATGTTGGCTAAATTTCTTATTGTAAAGATAACTTTATACATAAATTCCTATTTTCAAAGGTACCTTCTTTTTGGCAGAAAATATTCCTCAGTGTACTTAGAACCTTTGGGTGACAAAGTCAAATTATTTAAACCAGTGGTTCTCAACCTGGGTGAATTTGCCCCCAGGGGTCTTTTGGTAGTACCTAGAGACATTTTTGGTTGTCACAACCAGTGTGCTACTGGCATCTACTGGGTAGAGGCCAGGGAGGCTGCTCCACATGCTACAATGCACATAGTATAGGCCTCCAAACCAAAGATACACCCCTCCAAAAGGCCAACAGTGTCACTGGCAGGCTGAGGGTTTAGATATGCCAGAAGAACTAAGCCCCCTGGGAATTTCTATATCACAAGTAGTTCATTCATTAGTAAAGCTGTACTAGCATAAAAATATAAAAATAAATCCGAAATCAAAAGCTCCATGACAGCACAGGGAAGTTCAGCTGACTTTCAGGTTTTAATTTTTAGCCAACCTCCTAGAAATCTATATTCAGCTCGTATCTCAGTATATCCAGACAGCAGCAGCCCAGCATCAGTTACAGAATCGCTCATCTTAAAATTGCCTTCGAGAGGAAAAGTTGGCAAAAGCCGAATAATTCTCTTATCTCAAACTATATTACCAACAACGTATTATATTGAATTTACTTCTATAAAAATACACTGCTATCACATTATACTATAAAATGCCTAGGAATTATCAAATTACAACCCTAATATCATATAAACAATAATCACAAAGCCATCAGGGAGATTAACTGTATTAAAAGAAACCACACTTTGAAGAAAAGCAAAGCTGTAAGAGCCTGGTCAGAGTGGCATGGTCAGCTCTCTTCATTCTCTTGCCACCCGGAGCTCCAGCACCCCTCTGCAGGAGGACGTTTCACTTTTGGTCTGTTCAAATCTACTCATCGTTTCCTTATAGTGTCTATATTTGATGTTATACATGGGAAGGTCTTCCCCACCCAGAGACTAGACAATTATTAATTTAAAGTTTTATATTTAATGCTTTACGACTTCTAGAATTTATTTTGATCTGTTAAAGTAGAGTTTAACTTGATAAAAGTAATTAAAAAAAATATATAGTCACTTTAGTGAGCTGTGCATTTAGTGTACGTTTTCCAAAATGCCTTATACTTCACAATAAAAAAGTTTTTTAAAAAAAGAAAATTTTAAGGTTTTAAAAACAACAAATTGCAACTAATCTTTTGCCTTGTGGCTTTACAAAGTAATTACTTTATCTGAGTCAGATCTCATGGTATGAAATCATTTTTATAACCATTTAACATAAGCAGCCAGTCAGAAATGCAGTGTTCACACCAAGGTGCATCTGTCTGTGCTAGGGCAGAGGACGGCTCAGAGTAGAATGAAAAACAGACAACAGAGTAAGATCAAAGGTCAGTCTCGGTGTGCTCTTTCTTTTTTGTTTTTGGTACATCCATCAAGGAAAAGTTTCAAAATTTCAAGTGACAACTATTTAAACTTGTTAAGTGGCAAAGAAAGGTAAATAAAACAAAATAAAACCAAAAAAAAAAAAAAAAAAGCAAAACTCCAATCAGATTCATGTGTTTCTCAAATATTCTCAAAGACAGACCAAAACATGTCCCCTCACCAGGCCTGACTCATCTCCAGCTGAGCTCTGCCCCCTCAGGGTGGGCTTTTCTCTGGCCCAGGACAAAGGTCCCAGGTCACTGAGAATGATCTAGAACACTTAAGAACTGACTGAGGAAAACTGGGCACAGCACCCCGAGTGTAAAAACAGAATTCTAAGAGATGCTCAATCCGCTCAAAGCTCCCACCCTAAAGTCAACCACACAGCCCTACTTCCATCTGTGTAACCTGGTGAGAGCTCTAGCAGATAATCTGAGACCAAAAAAATAAAAGGAAAAGGAAAAGGAAGTGGCATTTGCATATGGATATAGGCAAAGTAGATAATTATACAGTGTATGGCAGACAAAACATTTTTATTAAGATTCTGTAGCTTTGAACTTACTAGAGTTTCAACATATCGTAACATATCAAAGGAGTTCAGATCGGAGCGCAGCTGCTTTGCTTTCTCTTTGCCCAAATCAGAAGCCAAAACGAGAAAATGGGCGTCTAGGACTGCTTCTCTTGCTCGGGACACTATTAAAAAAAGAAGGAAAATATACACATTACAAAATACACATTATCCACAGATATTTCCCCTAAATTTCTACCTCCTTACTAGGATTTCCCATTAGGCTTAAAAAAATCTCAATAGGCTGAAAACTGATCCGTCTCCTCCCCAAACTGGGTCCCCTACCCAACTCGCCAAAATCTCTAATCGAAGCCAACCAGTCTTCCTAAGAGCCAGTTTTCTCTCTGGTTCCCCACTCCGTTACCTGATTACTCCTGAACCACAATCTCTTTAATAACCCAGTTTAACAAACTCTATCATGTCTAACATTCGCTTTTCCCTCTGACTCAAATTGCTGATGTAAGTCAAATCACATGCCCACTATGTGGAAGGCCCTGCGCTCGGCCCGGTGCTTTGGGAACAGCAACAGGTAAGTCATCAAGGAGGCTCAGCTGAAATAATGCTTCTGTGCTGGCCAGGCACCAGAAAGCTCACGCCTCCACCCAGCTGCACAGCCAATGGACGGCAGGGTAGTGACCCTTGAGGACGGATGCTCAAAAAAGGTTGGACAGAGAACACGGGAGTTAAGATAAGCTACGGAAGAGAAAAAGATTTAAATAAAAGGAGAAGGGAAGGGCCAGGCAAAGCAGGATGCTCCTAGGAGAGAGAATCAGAAGTCAGAGGGATGAGGAAGGGGGTCAACTGGAGAAAACAGCAGTGCTGAGGGGTTGCCTTAATCAGACCCTGAAGGTGACAGGAAAGGTGAAAAAGTGGTTTGGGAACATCTGCAAAGGAGAATTCTAAAGGAAGCCAAGAAGAGGCAAACACAGCAAAGTTCAAACACAGACATGCCTGTGCCCGGCTTGCTCCTCATGGCCATTTCATTTGAATCACCAATTTCCTAAATAATCCTCACAGAAACAGCAAAGGCTTGGTCAGAGAACTGCTGACTCCAGTTTTTGTCTTATCCATCAGTTTTGTTCTCAAAGGAAGTTTTTAATCATTTCAGAGTCACTGTGGAGGTGCCGGTGAGTAAGAGAACAAAGTGGATGCTTTGAGTCACCAGGTGGACTCATCCCTGAGCTCTATTCTATTTATTTATTTATTTTATTTATTTATTTTTTTTTTTTTGAGACAGAGTCTCACTCTGTTGTCCGGGCTAGAGTGAGTGCCGTGGCATCAGCCTAGCTCACAGCAACCTCAGACTCCTGGGCTTAAGCGATCCTACTGCCTCAGCCTCCCGAGTAGCTGGGACTACAGGCATGCGCCACCGTGCCCGGCTAATTTTTCTATATATATTTTTAGTTGTCCAGATAATTTTTTTATTTCTATTTTTAGTGGAGACCGGGTCTCGCTCAGGCTGGTCTCGAACTCCCGACCTCGAGCGATCCACCCGCCTCGGCCTCCCAGAGGGCTAGGATTACAGGCGTGAGCCACCGCGCCCGGCCCTGGGCTCTATTCTAGATCTCCCGGGCCACCAGCCTGCGGCACATACCGCAAGAAAAGTGCAAATATCATGTCACCGGTGGCTTTAAGGTCTCTAAAAGTTAAAACTGAGACCACCAAATCCATAGATGACAAGCATCTAGAATTCTGTTTGCTAAGCAACTCCTAGGACCCCACTGAGTAAATAATTTTCCCTTAAAATTTTGCTTTAAACACTGAAAGTGGCTGAAAAATAATGTGTGGAGAAAGAGCTAATTGCAGTGACGGAGTCAAGAGTGACAGTGAGGAGACTGACTGGGGATTGAGGCTGGGGAGAGATGAAAAAGGATAAGAGGGCAGGAGAGGGATTTAACCAGGTGCAAGAAGCATGCCTGGTCCCTGAAGGTTTTGGTGCGAGTTAGCAAATGCAGCACACCAAGATGGAGAACAGTGAAGAGGCTGAGGTCAGGGCATGAAAGACACAAATTAGAGAGCACATATAAAGTGGTAAAAGGAGACAACATTTAAACCACTATCCAGACCAGGAAATGACTACAAATAAATGTTCTGCTCCTCAAAGCATATGAGAAATTGTGGTGTTGGAGCATCGGCGATTCTGTTGACTTTTACCAGGTCTGGATTCTCCCTTTCTAGTCCCACAAACCTGTTAGAGAGGGGCCTGGAGGGGACAGTGGTCTGGGTAGTTGTCCTAGGGCTCTGTGACCCGGTGCCCACATCAGGGAATACCCCCACCTGTCCCATGTCATGGCACAGACCACTGCTACCACTACCACTGGCTTTAATTCAAACTAAGGTTATTTTTTTAAAGCCCACATGGTCTGGAGTTCAGTGCTCTGAGATTTCTCTCTCTTTCTCTCTGTCTCTCACACATACCACCTCCCCCCTGACCAGAGACCAACAGGCCCACTTGTAGACCTTGCCACCTCCTCTGGGTTGCAGATGGAGCAACAGCAAGGAGCTAAGGCAGGGGACACTGGGACCGGCAGAAGAAAAGAAACAGGATTGTCAGAGGCTTGCTGGGTTCTTTAATTCACCCATTCAACAAACGTAGACTGGGGATACAGCAGAAATACAAGAAAAAAAAACGTAACACATGCAAAGTTCTCAAACTTGAACAGGCAACAGGATGACCTGGGGTGCTTATTAAAACAGATTGCGGGAACCACCCCCAGAATTTCATGTAGAGCCCTCAGTATATAATAAGTAGCATCATTACTGTAATGACAAAGGCTCCAAAACTCGTTAAGCACTATTATAAACGTGGGAATTGCCCAATGTCAATAATTTGGCTCTTCTATAAAACTAATTTAAAATGTCATAAAACATATAAAAAGTATAAAATAATCAATTACCTCCATTGAACAAAGTGTTGGCCTCTTCAAGGACCTCTGTTAATTTGTCGCTGGCATTCAGTATGTCCTCCCGGTTTTCTATTTAAAAAGATACAAACTTTGGGAAATTTGCTCAACATTCACTAATAAGTAGTTGACAAAGTTAGCACCTGCAATAAATAGTAAAGCCAAGCCCCAGCCCCTTGCTCCCGGGACAATTACTTCAAACATCTTTAGATTTGTAACCAAAATGGCACGGAAAGAGAAAGGTGACGTGAACTTTAAAGGGCAACCCTGGCTCCCTCTGACCTTAACCCCGAGGGCTCGACTCCCGCAGCCTCAGAGGAGTGCTCCGTACCGGAGTGGTTCTCAAACTCGGCGAGCTACAGGATCCCCTGGAGGACCGGCCACTCCAGAGAGGGGCCGGCCCACCCGGAGTTCCAGATTCCGCGCGTCGCGGTGGGGTCCGGGGCTGTGCGTTTCTGACGGTTCTCGCGCGGCGCTGACGCTGCGGGGCTGAGACCCGCCTGGCGCAGCGGCGGCACTCGCGGTCCCCGTCCTGCCTCTGCCCTGCCGGCCGGCGGGGCTCGGGCGAGTCGCCGAGCGGGTCGGGCCTCCGGCTTTTCCAGCCTCCCAATCTAGGACCTGCGTGCCCCCTGCCAAGGTCGTGCGGCTCCAGCGACAAAACGGATGTGGGAGCACTCCGTAAACAAACTAGGGCGCGGCCCGCGGCGAGGGGCCTCACCAGCGCGCGTTCCGCACCCGCCGCGCGGCCCCTGCCCCCGGCCCCCTCCCCGCCGCGCCGGGCGCGAGGCTGGGACGGCGACCCGGCCAGCGCCGCCCTGAGGCGCCGCCTTACGTTGGACGGAGTTGATGAGCGCGCGGTACTGATGGCGGATCTGGCGGCACAGGCCGTGGTCGGTCTCCGCCTCCAAGCTGGCCGGGTCCACCAGCTCGTCCCCGGAGTCCGACGGCTCTGTGTCCTCCAAGCTCGGGCGCTCCGGCGCGGACCCGCGGCGGGACATGGGCGACAGCGGGGACCGCGAGCGGGAGCGAGAATCGGTGCGATCTCGGTGCGGGTCGCGACCCCGACCCCGGCCCTCGGGCCGACGACCGCTACTGTCCCCAGACATCGCGCCAATTCGCCGTGCAACTTCCGAACGGCGGAAGTTCGCGCCAGAAACTGAAACCCCTGCTCGGCGCGAGCGCCTGCTCCCCGCGGAACGCGGCTCTCTGGCCCGCGCGGGCGCACAGCGACGCCTGTGGCGGGAGGCCGGCGACGGGCCCGGGCGGGTCTCCAGGGCCGGGGGCCGCGCGCGGGAGCCAGGGCGCCTGCACGGGCTGCTGCGGGCCGGGGCGGCGCCGAACGCGCCCGAGGGTCCGGGTCCCGGATGTTCTTGTTCCCTTGGCAAGGGTACAATGAGACCCCGCCTACTCCACACTGTAAGGTCGCTAGAGTCTTGCTTTTCTGGTCCACCGGGCCCACCCTACTAAACCTCCGTCTTCCGCGGGTCCCTTTGGCTCCCCAGGACACAGCCTGGCGAGGGCGTGGGCACGCAGTGCACGTTTGTGGAGCGCGGTTCCTGCCCGTGGGGTAGGATGCGCGCAGGACGTGGAGACAAGAAACGTGCTCTTCCGCTCTCCATCTGTGACCTTAGTTTCCCTGTGCCAGCAGGCGGGGCTGGGGGGATCAAATGGGGTTTATGTGCAGCTGGCAATACCACTTTTTGTAAGGACAAAAAAACAAACAGAAAATTAATAGAGTTCCTTGACTTTCTCATAGTAAACTCTGTTAACCATCCTTCTAAATTTCTACAACGTGACAGTCTATGTTTCACAATTGATTCTCCAACTAAAAGATTCTGAGAACACCTCCTGCAGGGTCCAAGAAAGATGGAATTATATTCAGTGTAGTTTGAGAGATAAATGTATGAATTTCATTCCATGTACTTTGGATTGTATTCAAGTATTGTTTCCCAAAAGTTCTCTTTGGTGTTGAGAACACATTCTATTTTCTCAAAGGAGCAATATTGTAAGTGTGGTTATTACACAAGCCTACAAAAATAGCCATTTGTGCATCATGTATACTAACCTGGAGGGAGGCACTAGTCATTGCTGCCCCACAGCTGATACCCTACCTCTGCTTACCTGGATTTCAGGAAAGGTAGACTCTGTGCCTGCTTCCTGGGATGAAGCGTGATTGCTCTAAAGGGGCCATGATAATCTCTTTCTTCCCCACTGACCGGGCCAGGGACAGACATGTGATCCACTTCAGGTCAGTGAGATGTGAGGGGCTTTCCCATCTGGAGCGAACAGAAAGCCTCCAGAAAAGAAAGCCCTTGTCCCTCCCTGCCACCTGTGAGATGCTGGCATAAGAACCTGGTGCCTGGCTTGTTGGCAGCTATCTAGTACTCATGAGGTGACAAGCATGAGGAAAGACCAGAATGCTGGGGACAGTGGAGAGCAAGGACAGACATGGCTGAATTGCTGAATGAACTGCTTCCATCCAGACTCCTTGTTAAGTAAGCCATACATATACCCTATGGTTTAAGCCCTGGTTAATTGTTTTGTAGTTATTTCTTGCAGCTCGGTGCACTGTAACTGAAACAAATACTTAGCATTTTTCTAGGTGGAAGTTCATTCCAAGCTCCAGACAAAAATACCTGCAACATTCCATTCAATTAAACAAGCTTTTGATGTATATTGATGGACCAGACATCCTACAAAGCACAGCAGGTCACAAGATGGCTCAGATACTTGTCTTTGCCTCCCAGGGTGTCACCAGGAGACAGACATGAAACCGATTCTAAAATTCAAATGGAAATGCAAGGGACCCAGAATAGCCAAAACAATCTTGAAAAAGAAGGACAACAATGGCAGGACTCACATTTCTCAATTTCAAAACTGAATGCGATGCTACGGTAATCAAACTGTGTGGTGCTGGTGTAAGCATAGACTTACAGATCAATGCAATAAAATTGGAAGTCCAGAAATAAACCCATAGTCAGTTGATTTTCCACAAGTGTGTCAAGACAATACAATAGGTGCTGGGAAATTGGATATCTACATGCAAAGAAAGGAAGTTGGACCCCTCTCTCATACCTATACAGAAATTAACACAAAATGACTTGGACCTAAATGTATTATATAATACTATATAGTTCTTAGAAGAAAACATAGGCGCTTTGTGACCTTGAATTGGGTGATGGTTTTTTAGATATGTCACTGAAAGCACCAAAACCAAAAAGATAGATAAATTGAAGACCAAGTTTGTGGTAATTTGTTACAGCGGCCATAAGAAATGAATACAGGTGCCCAGAAAGACATTGCCACCCCTAGGCCTGAGGGTCAGAGAGAAGAAGCAATGTTATCAGAACCCCATGAGGGCTGAAGCTGTGGAGAAGGGGCCACCAGCCAGGAACTGTGGTCCTGGAGCTGCAGCCATGTCAGGACCATGACGCTAAGCAAAAGAAGAATGGAGACAGAAATATTCTGCCTGACCTGTAATGCTGTTTGTACCTGCACAGTTGTCACCATGGGGCATCCCTTCACTGCCATCCTCAGTTAAATGCGTTGCTTTCTGGATGCCATATATAAAACGCTTTCTACTTTATGCCCAGGCTTTGCAGAGGTACTTTCTTAGAAGAGATGTAAAAGAGGCAAGTTGTATGAGTTTGAAAAATGTCTTTATTCTACCCTTCCTTTGGTTGATGATTTGACTGAATGTAGAATTTTGAGTTGAAAATAACTTTTCATCAGAAATATAAAGGCATTGTTTCATTGTCTGCTTGAAATAGATTCTGATTCAACATTCACTCAACAAACATCCCAGGAGTGCTCTAGGCACTGGAGATACAGGTGCTTTTCAACTTACAATGGAGTTATATCCCAATAAACCCAGCATAAGTTGAAAATATTGTAAGTTGAAAATGCATTTAATACACCTAACCTACCAAACATATGAATAGCTTAGCCTAGCCTACCTTAAACACGCTCAGAACACTTACATTAGCCTACACTTGGGCAAAATCATCTAACACCAAGCCTATTTTATAATGAAGTGTCAAATATCTCATATAACTTACTGAATACTGTACTGAAAGTGAAAAACAGAATGGGTGTATGGATACTCAGGTATAATTTCTACTGAATGTGTGTTGCTTTCACACCATCTTACAGTAAATTATAAGTCAATCCATTGTAAGTTCAGGACTGTCTGTATAATGATGAAGACAAAGTCCCTACTCTTAGAGATAACAAACCAAAAAAAAAAAATAAGCAATAAGATTTGGTAATTATAAGTGCTATGAAGAATTTAAATAAGGCCAAGGGTACAAACAGGGACTGGGAATTATTTTAGATATGACAGGCCTTTTCTGAGGAGGCGACATTTAAGATGACACTTGAATCATGAGAAGGAATGAATCATGCAGAGACACAGGGAAATCATATTGTAGTCAAAGGCAACAGCAAAGAAAAGTCTCTGAGGTTAAGACAAGTCTAGCACATTCAAGAAACGTGAGGAAGGCACATGCAGCTGGAGTGTGGTACACAGCCGGAGAGCGCTAGAAAAGGAGTCTGGCTCTGAGTCTCATTTCTTTGCAAGTGTAGGGTAGGAAAATCTTTTCCTGTATGTTTTTAGGTTCAGCAGCTAGGGGCCTGTGAATTAAACTGACAACAGATAAATTAATGGGGAAAAAGACATACAAAATTAATAATTTTTAATTTTACGTGCTCAGGAGCATCCTAGAAAGAAGTATATGCCCAAAAGAGTGGTGAATCGTGAGAGCTTATATTCTAACAGGGGAAAGGGAGGCGAAGAAAGGCCACTTCTGGTAGAGCAGATGAAGTGTTGAAGGAGGAATGGGCCCCAGGAGAAGCCAGGGGATTTGTGGCACTGTCCGTCTGGGTGTGGTGCTAACTTCTAATCTCTTCTCTCTGATAAGAGTCAATCTTCCCTTTTTGATGAAAGTTGCAGGGAGAGAATTTATAACAGTTGAGTTCTTTTTTGGAGGATCTGCCTTTAGGCAGAAAAAGGGCTTTTGGAGAAAGTCTTTTCCTGCTTTTGTTGATTCTCAGATGTCTTCAGCTCACAAAATAATACGTATGCCACTATGCACATTCTGGACCCGTTTGTAAATTATCTGTGTTGTTTTGTTTTCTGGAAACCTTTAGGATAGGTGGTGGATTAAAATTGGCCACGAATTCTCTGACACTCCTCCCATCAAAATGTAGCGTCTTTGTCTCCTCCCTCTTAATCCGGGACCTGTGACCGCCTGACCAATAAAATACAGCAGAAGTGACACTGTGCCAGTTTTTAGATCCATGCCTTACGAGACTGGCAGCTTCAATCTTTTTTGTGTTGGAGCAGTTACTCTTGGAACCCATCCACCATGCTATAAGAAGCTCAAGACCTACAGAGGCCACATGTAGCTCACAGATGAGCTCCCAGCCAAAACCTGCATCACCTGCCAGCCATGTGCATGAGCCATTTTGGATGTTCAGCCCAAGGAGCCTTCAGATAATTCCAGCTCTACCTGTTGTCTGACTGCAGCCACATGATAGCACTGTCCCCCCAGGTGAGAAGCCTCACTGAACCCAGCCAGCCCACAGAACTGTGAGAGAGACTTTTATTTACTGTGCTCGGCACCTGGGGGCCCTTTCAAACTGGAGATTCACCTCTTTCACCTTGGAGAAGTATTCTTCTGTCACTTCCTTGATGCCGTCTTCCTCCTACGTTTCTGTTTCGAGTCTGCATCTCCCGCCACGCAGAGGGGGGACCTCAGGGATGATTGATTCTCCAAGCCTCTAATATTTTTTCATTTTTAAAATCTTCCTTTAATTCTATTTTTTGAGATATTTTATTAAGTTTACCTTCAACCTTCTATTGACTTTTTAAATTTCAGAATATAGGGCAGGTTTTGTTTTTGGTTTTGATTTTGCTTTTGCCTGGTTGGCAGGTACTGGGGTGGGGCAAAGGGTAGGCTCCACTTATGCCTATTTTTAATTTTCAGTGCCAAGTTCTGCTCCTTCCGTTGTTGCTGGTGTTTCAGAACCCAGCCTGGGTCTGCAGGGTCTTTGGGGCTGAGTCCCTTCATCTCCCCTTCCCCCAACCGCTCTAGGCTGAGCCCTCAATTACCAGCCCTCCCACCTGCTTTCCATCACCCACAGACATGGAGACAGCTCTTGTCAGTGGATGTTCCTCTTCAGTTCCCTACATTATTGTCTTTTTAAAATAAAAAACTCTTTGCTATCACTTTAAAGAAGTCTCTTGAAGGAAAGGAGTTAAATTTGTGTGTTCTATCTGCTTCAGCAATGGGAGTTTCCCCCACCCTCACTGTGTATGGAGATAATGAACCTTAAACAGTATCCTTTTATTTTTATAAATTCACCTGTTTACTGTCATACTAAAGATTACTTTGAATTTATTTTCCCCTCAGAACTTTTAAATAATCAGCAGTTCTAAGCACTGCCTGGGAGATGTTTTGTTTTCCTTGTGTTCTCGGCCATATGCTAGTAATTTTCAGCAAGGCTGTGCTGATGTGAATTTCAATGGGGCAAATATGAAGTTACATGAAATAAAAAATATTAATAAAACCTGAGTTTATGAGAAAATCTTGAAATATTTCAAATCTCCCCAAATTAAAAAAAAAAGCTTTTTCTTTTGTTAATTAATTAATTAATGTGTTGGTCAAGAATCGTTTCAAAGCTGAGAGGTTGGATGCCTGGCAGAAACCACACACACTGTCGCCATGTAGGGGCACCACTTCAGCCGGGAAACAGAGGCATCTGCGGGTTCTCGTCAGCACTGTGGGAACCACACTCTTGTTTACAGGCATCAGAACCTCGGCTGTTGATTGTAGCATAATTAAAAACTTTTTTATATCTCAAAGCAATTTCACCCAAGTGTTATGTGTTGGTACTAGCGGGAGGATGAAGAAACCGTCCCTGGATCAATAAAGTGGGAACAGGAGTTAGACATGCTAGAAAGTTATGAAGGAGCCCCCCAAACAGCCCATCACAGCATGCCAGACTGTTCATCAGAAAAAAGTCTGTACAATACAAGAGGGGATGCTGGGAAAATAAAAAAAAAACACACTTAGCGTTTTTAAGAGCTGAAAGTGCTAAGGTGAAAGTATGCCACGATGGTTGTTGGTACGGGCTTTCAAAGGCATTCCCTTTACTTTTATGTTTGTTCCTACAGGAACATTTGACTTAAATTATTTATGTTGAATCACTCAAGAACTTAAAAAAAAAGTTATAAAATGTGATTGCCCTGAACAAGTCAATTCCTGAATCGGGATTTTTCCATTTTTTGGAGGGTTTTTCTAAACAGTCATCTTGTTCAGGTCATGCTGGTCCGGTGAAGAAGGGGCTGTGGGAGGCGTTGAGCGTTTGGGCAATTGATCCAAGTCACTGCGGGAAAGTCGATGAATCAGAGCTAAATATCCAACCTTAGGCCCTTCCTTCAAAACTCTATGGGAGGCCTGTGGGCATTATAGGGTTTTAGTTATTAGAAAACTTTATCTTCTTAAGGAAGACAACTCAATCAGAACTTTTAAATACTTAAAAAAAATGAGTTACAGTCAGTTGAAATCAGCACTCTGAATAGTAGAATAATTTTGAAAATTAAATATTTCTGATGAAAATTAGAGTAACTCTTAAATTTTCTTGAAAAATTACTATATTCACATGAGATAAAATTCCTAGACTAGAAAAGAAAAACATAAGAGGAGACAATAGTCCTCTTTCCCTGTTTCCAAGTCCAGCCATTGTCACTAGTTTCTTGAGTGAATTTCCAGACTCATTTACATAATATATTATATGGTTTTATTTAGATCATAGCCTTTATATACTATATACATGTAGTATACGTACTAAATGTATACCCTTTTCGTTATTCTTTTTTGTTTTACACAAATGATAGCATACCACATACACTGTTCTGTGCCTTAATTTTTTTCACTTGGTGTATCTTGGAGAGTTTTCAGTGTTGGTATATAAAGAGCTCCACACCCTTCCTAACAGTTGCTTAGTTTTCACGGTATCGTTGCACCTTTAATTCATTAAGTACTGATGGAATTTTAGGTAACTTTTATTTAGAATTGTTCTAACAGTAACTGCTTGTTCTCCCTTTCTGAGGGGAGCAAATCGACCTTTGCAGGAAGGACTACTCAGTACTGTGAGGTCAGCAGAGGCTGGCAATGACCTGTTCCCGGTTACTAGAAGCACCACTCATTTATTGCTCTTTTTCTTTTTTTAAGCCTGCTTTGTTTTGAAAAGTGGCCAGCCAAAAATATAGAACTGCTCCAAGCAAATTAAATTGCAGCCTAAGGTAGTTGACACTGGCTTCGGATTCCAAATAAAATAAACTTAGAGTGAGAAAAAGGCAGAGAGCTGGAGGCCGGTGGTACCTGCGGGCTCCCTGCTCCCTGTTACCCTCTCCCTCCGGGCTGCAGAGCCTTCTGGAAAGCTGCCGCCTGGCCTGGGTCAGATTGCTTACACTCCACTGCCTCACAGGCCAGCCTTCCCAACCTTAAGCCAATACACATTTATAGAACAATTCCATGTGATCCTGGGGAAGACAGATCGCGGGCAGAGGGCAGTGCTGAAGCGTAACCTCAGGGAGAGAGGGCCTCTCCGCTCTCTGCTGTCCGTGCTGGGGGGACACTGGGTAAGTCAGTCTCAGACCCATAGCTTGTTCCTTTGATCAGCTTGTGGCTTTAAACCGGTTTGGCTACTGAGATTAGAGGGATGAATGCATTTCTTTCTTTCTCTTTTCTTTTCTTTCTTCCTTCCTTCCTTCCCAAGTGAATTAAAGGCACACCTGCATCTCCCCTTCCCCCCATTGCCTCTTAAGCCAAATGAACTGCATCACTTTTTCTTTCTAGTACATTACTGGTCACTTTTGGTGGAATATGGCCCCATTAATCTAGACCTTAGTCTCTTCATTTGTAAAATGAGGGGTTGGACTAGATGATTACTGGGATTTCTTCTGGCCTCTGTCTCGGTTCTGCTCATTGCAAATTGTTATTGTCAAGTGTTTATGATTCTGCAGAATGATGATTAAGAGAGAAATCCTTAATATGCCAAAACATTATGGGAAAAAGTTATTTTAAAACGTGTGATTGAGTTGACCTTGCCATGTCAGTATTTCTCTAGACTGTCACACAAGTACCTTCTAGGACGTGTTTCTGATGTCACAGCTGCCAACTCAAGCTGCCAGACAACCTTGACAAAAGCTGTGTTTCTGAGTTTGACTTGGTAGGACACAGGAGAGAGAAAGAGAGACAGAGAGAGAATGTGTGCCTACACTGCTTTATACTATGTTCCATAAAACAGAAATACACAGATCAAAATTGTTTATCCCACTTACACAACTTATAATCTATTGTGTAATATCTGCTTATGCGTGGGTATAGGGGCCGAAATTCCTCCCAGTTTTACCTGCTGTTCCCAAATCAGCCCACCGTCCTTTCCAGTGAATACCTGTGGGCTACTTGGGGTTTTTCAGTTCTCAGGTCTAGCTGATATGCTCTGTTGCTTCCTCCTGCACAGACGCCAGCACTAGGCAGGTTCAAGGGATACCTAATAAGGCCTACTTTTGTTGTAAATGTCGTTCACAGGTTTTAGGGTTTCTATCTGGTTGCTGTTTATCCGAGGGGACTTGTGAAAATCTAAAAACTCTGCTGCCACCGTCTTCCCAGAATTCTGCTTGTCAGGTTTAACTGCAGGCAGGGAGACCAGCTTGCTTCTGTGGCTGCTGCAATGGGTAGATAGGGGTATGGCAAAAGCAGAGGGAAGGGAGAGGAAGGGGACAGTGGAAGAGACACTGCGAAGAAGGACTGCAGAGGGCTTGGAGAGTGCTTGCATATGGAGAGACAAGAGGAACGAAGTGGAAGGAAACATCTAAGATAACCTTCATTTTTTCATTTCACTAAGCAAACACTTTGAAGAAACCCCAGGTACTTAATGTACCAGCCCCTGGGACTGAGGGTGTGGCTGGACTCCACGCTGCTGTAATCCCTGCCCTCGTGGAGCTCCTGGTCTGGTGGGGACAGACACTGAGCAGGCAGTCACCCCCAGGAGCAGAAGTAGCAATGAGAGTCCCTGGCCCTCTAAGTGTGAGAAAGGCAAGAAAGGGGTTGGCTGGAGAGGAGGGATGTGGATTTACATTTCAAGAGGGAGAGGCAGAGTTAAAAATGCAGTTGGGGGAGGAGGGAGAAGTCAGGGCTGACCTTCTAGGTTTAAAGCCTCCCCCTAGACCCAACGGAAGGAGCGGTAGAACTAAATCAATGGAATGTCCAAGGAGAGGGCCAGGCTAGAAGGCCGAATCCTGAAGCTCATGGATGGTTTTGCTGAGAGGGTGGGAAGAAGTGCTGGGGAAGGCGGAAGAGAGCAGGATTTTGCAGCACTTGTTAGGAAAGTCTCAGGTGGAGAGAGGCTGGAGGAGGCAGGTGGGCGCAGTGTCAGGTGCTGCAGAGCTGCCGTGGTTTCAATCAGGGAACATTTGGTTGTAAGAAACAAACCCACTCAAAATGGGGGCATTTGTTGGGCAGACATAGCTCTGGGCTGCAGCCACTCTTCCCACCCCTGCTTCTCAGCAACCACTGGCTTCCTGCTGTCTGGAGGTGGACCAGTCTCCTCTGCGGGGGCTCCTGGCCTGGCCCCTCCCCAAGCAGGATGCATAGGCTCTGGGCTTCTCTGCCACCAATCAGGGCCTCTAGTCCTCATTGCTGGGTGATAAGGGCCTCCCTGGATCGATTTCCAGGGCTGAGATCAAATATCAAGACAGAAAACCTGATTGGCCCAGTTTAAGCCAGAATCTACCCCTGATTCAATTGGGGGGGGTGCCTAGGAGGTGGGTTGGTATGGTGGACCAAGACCCAGCAGTAGGGAGGTTGGGGGTGGGGGTTGGAGGGAGGGCAGAGGGACGAATCATTTGCAGAGTAAAGAGCAAAGGCAGCCCCTCCAAAGTCTCTGCTCACGTGTGTGGTTTCATGGGAGTGGAGAAGCGAAAGCTGAGTTGCAATGATAGGGTTCCTAGCTGCATGCACGAGTGTGTACTTAGTGGCCAGGGACGTGCTGGGGTAGGGGACAGCCCCAGTGGCTAACAGAGAAGGGAGAGAGCCAGGGCGAATGCAGTCAAGGAGCCTGTGGAGGATTGGCCAGTAAGAAACCAAACTCACTGTGATGCTGATCCTGGTCCAATGCTCTGATTCCCAAGGAGGCCACAAGCCCAGGGGAGATTTGTCCATCTCAGCACAGGAGGTCCCATCCAACACCCAAAGGCAGGGCATGGGACTGAGACTTCAGGTGTGGAGGCAGTGAGGCCACAGCCAGACCCTGCCCTAGAAACCAACACCGGAAGGCTCTGCCTTGGGGGCTTGTCTGTGCCCTGTGTGGGTCACCGGACTATCCACTGCGACCCTTGTCCTGGGGTTCTTACTTTAGCTGTGTTTGGAAGAGGTGGCTATCAATGTGTTTGTACAATCCTAGCCTGCAGGGGCAAGTTTGTTCCTGTGTTTCAATCTTGTGACATGCCCGTGTATAGCAGGAGCAACTCAAGATAGTCGCCACCCTGCCAACATTTCATAAATGTTATTAATAAGGTGTTTAAAATCGACACGGCGGGGAGAGGCGCTGTGATGAGTGACTACTCTGAGTTTGTGACCTAAAAAGGGGAAATTCTGCTCCACACTCAAGTCAGGGAACAGCCTCAGCAGAGCTCCGTGCCAGAACTGTGCAGAGATTAAACCCAGCAACACTGGCTGAGGTTGTAGGAGCAGAGAGCTAACTTAATGTAGTCAGGCCACTTACAGAAAGCTCAGGAATGACAAAATTGGTTGTGTCTCAGTATTCTGGGGCTCCAAAGAAATATCCAAACCGTACCCTCCTCAGAGTAGCTGCCTTTACTGCGTATTAAATCCCGAGTTGCAAGACAGGGCTGGAAGGTGTGTTTCTTCCTGGTTGTGCTCATTTGCATGTGAAAGGTCTTTGAAGGGTACGGAGGTGTGGTCATTTCTAAGTGGGGCCAAGATTTTCATTCTGAGGGGACATAGTTTTGTAGATGACTCTCTGAGCTGGAAAAACATGATTCTGTATTCACTTTGGGTTATTCAGAAAACGATTCCTAGGAACACGCTTCTGCTGAGACTGGTAATGAGGTTCAAGTTAGAATCTGACAAAGTGATCTTGCCACTTGTATTTCATAGCAAACACATGAGCAAACCCTTGGATCTGGGTCGGTCACAAGATCACCATCTCATGTGTTCCAGCTGTTTGAAGAGCATTTTGGTGACATGACTATTTGCACTGCCTGGTGGAAGGTCCCCTGTCTGACGTTTGTGGGGTGTGCCTCCCCTCCCCAACCCCAGCCTGCTTCATGGCTCTGGGACTGACAGTGCTTTGGCAAATGCCTCCTCCTCATGGAGTGTAAACAAAGAGACTCAGGGTGCCGGGTCAACAGGTGTGGGAAGTGGCCTTCCACACAAGCAGATGCCAGCCTTGGAGAGGCAGCTAGAGAGAGAAGAAATAACACCCACAGACAATCAGTCTTTAGTTCCAGAGCTTTGGTCAGATGGGCACAATCTGAGTAGCATGGAATTCAGGAAGTTATCCTTTAAGAGATGTGTTCATACATGGCAAAATCGGTTCTTGGGCCGAAGTTCTAGGAGCCAGGCATAGTGGTCAGACACGTGGTGCTAGGGACCAAAGAAGCATGGATCAGGGAGAACTAAGCCAGGACCTGGGAAGCAACAGTGGAACTTAGAGGTCCCTTGGAGGCACTGGGTCCCACGTCTGAAATGCAACAGGGAAATTCTGTTTGGAAAATGCAGACCAAAGCCAGCTTACTTTGGTAGCATAAATTACTGGCAGATTGCTTGATGTCTGCTTAGGAAGGGATGACCCAATTCCAAAGCCCACTGTTTGACAGGCCAGAGATTGGCTCAGCCAGGATTGAGCCCTAGTCACAAAGGCGTGAGGAAGGATTTCTTTTCTGCCCTCTCACCCTCTCTCCTTTTCTTTCTTAATATTTTATTATGGACTTTTCAAGTGTACACAAAGGTAGAGAGAAGATTGTAAGCATCCTCGTGCACCCATTACTGGTTTCAACAATTACCTACCTTTGGCCAATCTTATTTATTACTCCACTTTCCACTAACATCTGCCTTCCTCTCCCCACTGCTGGACTGTTGTAAAGCAAATAATTCCATCATTCGATCAGTAATATTTACATATGTATCTCTAAAAGACGAGGACTCTTTTGTATGGGTACAACCACACTATCCTTATCATACTTAAAAAAATAAACAATAATTCCTTGATACTAAAAATCCTGTTGGTGTTCAAATATTTCTGATTGTCTCATTTTTTAAAAACAGTTGATTTATTTAAATCAGGACCTAAGCAAGATCCATAATAAGTTCCTTTTGGTTGATATATCTCTCAAAGCATTTTTCCATTTCCCCCCCAGAGTGTCCATATTTCTCCTATATCCTTCACCATATAGAGCCTCCAGAAATTTCCTATCTCTTCCACCATTACACCTGTCTTTTCCCGTAAATTATTTTTGTCACGGTTATAGGGGTTCTTTTTCTGAGATGAGGTCTTGCCATATTGCTCAGGCTGGGCTCAAACTGCAGGGCTCAAGGAGATCCTCCCACCTCAGGCTCCCGAGTAGCTGGGACTACAGATGCGCATCACCACACCTATTGGTGTGTTTCTATTTCTCCTTGCATTTTCTTTAGTTTTTGCATCATAAAGATGGTTGCTCTATTGGTAGATATACATTACTAGGTGCTATATATTCATTGCAGAGTTTTGCTTTTAGCATAAAAAAGCTTCCTTCTTTGTCATGTGCAGTGTTTTTGGACTTGGATTCTACTTTGTCCGATATCAGGACCACTGCCCCAGCTTTCTTTTAGTTCCCATTTGCCTGGTATATCTTTATCCCTCTCTTTATTTTTAGCCTTCCTGAATCAGTTTGTTTTAGGTATATCTTTTGTACACAGCATATAGTTAGGCCTTGTGTTTTGAGCCAAATTGAAAAATTTCCTTTTAGAAGGTGATTTAAGCCCATTCACATTTACCAATATGACTAATGTGTTGGTCTCAACTTTTGTATGGCATTTCATAATTACATGTGTTTTGTTGTATTTGCTATGTTTCTTTCTCTTTTAATAGGGTTTCTATTTTTCCCATCCAAATACTAACCGGGCCCGACCCTGCTTAGCTTCCAAAATCCGACGAGATCGGGCACGTTCAGGGTGGTGTGGCCGTTGACAGGGTTTCTATTTTTGTTCTAGTGGTTTTGCTCTTTCACCTTTTTAAAATGTGTTTAGTCCCCTATTGTCTTATTTAATTTTTCAATGTCTGGTTTATCAGGGTATTTCCCCCCAATACCCTTTAACACCCATCTATTGCCTATACAACAATGAGTTTATCCTAATTTCCTCTCTCTCTCTCTCTCTCTCTCCCCTTCCAATGTTTTACATGAATTATTTCTACTTTGTTAAACCAAATCATGTTTGTGCACTGGCCTTCCATCCTCGCCCCCTCCCCTCATTTTAGTCTTAGATGTACATTTACATATTTTAAAATCCTCAGCTTGGTCCTTTTACTAGTTCTCTCAGCATATCATCTAGTAGATTGCTCAAGAAGGACTTTGGTTGCAGAATTCAGTAAGTTATTGTATGTTGAAAATTGTTTTTCTCTAGCCTTGAAATATGAAGAATACCTTGGCTTGTGTTCTTGGTTCACACTTTAGTTCATTGAGTTTTGTGTTTGTTTGTTTTTTAATACTGTTCCCTTGTTATCTTGCCTTATGTATTGGTTTTCAAAAAATAGGATGTCTGTCTATTAATAATTATTTTGGTTTTATAAGTTATCTTTCTTCTCTGAAATCTAACGGTTTACTAGGATATGCCTTGGCATTGATTGTTCTGCGTTAATTTTCCCAGGTATCCAGTGAGTCCTTTCAATATGTAGATTCAGATATTTTTGTTTCTGGAAAGTTTTCTTGGATCAAAGTTTTAAATATTTTCTCTGTTCCATTGTTTTGTTTTTATTTCAGACATGCCATTACTCTTCTTTGCCTGTCTTTTATTTTCTTACTTTCTTTCCGACTCTTTTTATTTTTTTATGTCATTTCTCATCCTCTTTATTGCCTTCGTGATTTTCTTCAATGTCTTTTACTGAATTTTTATTTGAAGCTATTCTCCCCCAGGCGCCTTGTGATTTATTGATTTCTGAGAAAATTTTGTCTTTTTCCTATATTTCTTTCCTGAGTTCAACTGGCAGTCTCCTACCTGATTTTTGTCCATTTCTATTTGCATTTTTGAGTTTCCGATTCAAGGTATTTTACATATGCTCAAATGCTTATTTGAGAATATTTGTGTTTGCAGTGTTGACTTACAATTTTGCTCTGCCCCGTAGCTGGTCTTGGGGTGTGAGGAAGATTTTCCTCAGGTGCTATGTGTGAAATATTGTCTCCTGGGTTTTTTTCAACAGCTCTGTATGGATTGACCTTCCTCTTGCCCATTTTTCTAGGATTGAAATGTTTTCCAGGATTCGTAGTTTAGCAATAACCTATTCTGTCTGTGCAGAGGCAGTGTGTTTTGTGTGGGATGCAGGAGAGTTTTTCATTTTGTGGTTCTCTTTTCTTCTTGTAGGACTCTAAATTTTCTCTTTTTCCTTCTTTTCCCCACTCAACACTGCTATGGTTTGAATGTTTGTGCCTTCCAAAAGTCATGCTGAAACTTAATCCCCATCACCATACTAAGAGGTGGGGCCTTTAAGAGGTGAGTGGGCCATGAGGGCTCTGCTCTTATGAAAGGATTAATCCACTCATGGATCAATGGATTGATGGGTCATCATAGGGGTTAGTTATGGAGAAAGTGTGTCTGGTATAAAAGCCAGTCAGCACGCTGTAGCCCCCTCAGCATGTGATGCCTGGAGCTACCTTGGGCTCTGCAGAGAGTCCCCCCAGCAAGAAGGCCCTCACCAGGTGTGGCCCCTTGACCTTGGACTGCTCAGCCTCCAGAACTGCAAGAAATAAATTTCTTTGTATAATAAGTTACCCAGCCTGTGGAATTCTGTTGTAGCAACAGACAATGAGCTGAGACAAACACCCCATTGCCACAGGGGTTTCTCCTGGCATCGCTGCCCTTTAAATTGTACCTGTCCCTTTAAATTCCCTGAGCTTTGAATCCTTTGCTGGTAGTCCTGGCTGTGACCTGTTCAGGGCAGTTTTTAAAGAATTTTCTTATTTTGGGTCAACTTATCATCTGACAATAATTCTAAGCCGACTTAGTCTCCTTTCACCGGCTCCGGTGTTTCTAGGGGGCTGGGTCTGTCTTTGTTCTCTGAAAACACTGTTGTTGGGTGGGGAGGGGAGCATGAGAAGAATCTGGGATTTTTCTGACTTTCCTCTTTTTATTCACAGTTGTTATGAAGAGTGCTTAAACTTCTCTGGTTTTTTGTTTGTTTTTTTGAGACTGGGTCTCACTTTGTTGGCCAGGCTAGAGTGCCATGGCGTCATCGTAGCTCACTGTGGCCTGGAACTCCTGGGCTCAAGCGATCCTCCTGCCTCAGCCTCCCCAGTAGCTGGGACTATAGGGGGGGCGCCACCATGCCCGGCTAATTTTTGTATTTTTTTGTAGAGACAGGATCTTGCTCTTGCTCAGGCTGGTCCTCCCGCCTCGGCCTCCCAAAGTGCTAGGATTACAGGAATGAGCCACCACACCTAGTCAAAATTCTGTTTTTATTCCATCTTCAAGTTATAGAAGGCCTGCCTTTTACATGTTTACTTGTCTGTTCTCATTGTTTAATATCGCTGTGGGATGAAATATTGGGAGGCAGGTGGCTAGGATGCCTCTATCATTTTCAGCTACCCCAAAAGCTACCTTAAAAACAGGCAAAGATGATTAAGATGTTTTTCTTGCTCTTGCTTGGGAGAAGTATAGAATGGTCAAATGGTATCTAACAACATCCTATATAAGGATATTTAAATGATATAATAATTATCATTGTCCTCAACTTTGTAAGGATAAATTTATAATAAGCTTGTCTGTGGAACAGGGGTTTTAAAAAGCTATTTTCTATTTAAATAATAAAATTGCCCAATGTTAGCTAAAACTCTAAGCTCTAATAATTGCATTTGCAAAGTCCTATGATGTCATATGGAAGGCAAATCTCTTCAGTTTCTTAGTTCTGCTATAACACACGTCTCATCGTAGTAATCTCTTTGGCTGTGATGTAGCTGGCATGACACCATCCCTTCTCTCAAGATCTCGGTCATGCTGTTTGTACTGAAACAACCTCCCCACCCCTCATCCATCCTCTCTCCCTGCTTGCCTGAACCCACGGTTCTCTATTATGTTGATACTGTATTTGATTTCCAAAAATGACAGCACAGTTCAGCTTTGGGATTCAAACTGATGTCTGAGTTTTTGTGGGTTACAACAGCTTGTTTTCATAAGAAGTATGGTTTTTGCTAATCTTGTCTGCAGAGACAGACGGTATGGAAATTGTGATTAAGGCGAACCTTATATTCAAATGTGTCATCGAGTATCTGTTTTAGCAGGCGGGACTCTTCACTACATATCAATATGCACGTCCTGTTTCCATTTTGTTGTTCCAGAGTGGGACACTCAGGTCCTCATCCCCAGGGAGGAGGGCACTCTCTGAGGCCAATGACAGGCATGGGCCAAGATAACACTGGTGGCACCAGCCAAGGGGCTGTGCTTGTAAACGGTCATTCCACAGTGGAGAGGGATTGGGCCCATCCCTAAACCCTCCCTCACGTGGCACCCTTGGTGAACCAGTGCTCAGATGTTCACGACGGCCAGCCAGAGTTGGGTGCAGGCCGGTGTGAAGGAAAGTTAGATGGAACCTCTGGGGAAATCTTGTCAGTAAGCTTTCGCTATGGAACAAACCACCCCAAAACTTGGTGGTTTAAAACAAGAACCATTTATTTAGCTCTTGATTCTGTGGGTTGGCAATTTGAGCCGGGCTCAGCTGCTCCTCTGGGTGGCTCTGTTGGTGTCAGCTGGGATCCCTCATGTGTCTGTGGTCAGCTGTGGGCTGGCTGGCTGTCAGCTACCACTAACCAGCCGTGGAAAGGAGGGAATATGCTGATTCAGTGCAGTCTCAGAACAAGGCAGATTTAGGCTGGCCCTTGGGCAAAGGCCTGTGGCCCAACCTAAGACGATGGGCCATAAAGTCAACTAGACTGGCCATTGCCCATTCAGAGCCCTGGGGAATATATCAAAGAATCCTGGGTGGGATCTAGATTGGGGAGCAATAGTAATAACTTTCCAGTGACCCAGATCCTCTCTCCATATGCCTCAGGAAGTAGTGAGCTTCCCATCACTGGAAGTATTCAAGCAGACCCAGAAATTGCATGATTATCCCAGGTTCTGGTTTAGAGGTTCATAACTTTGAAAGCAACACTGCCAAAGCTACCTGGCCACTGTCCCCAAATAACCACATTCCAGCTGATGAGCCAGACCCTTTTAGACTGTCCCAAATAGCCTAGGACATAATTACCCTAGTCTCCCCATTAAAAGGCAGCACACGGCTGCAGAGTTATCCTCTGTCTTCACTTTGGCTGCAGTCCTTCCCATCTCCTCCAGCCACACTGTGTCCCTGTCTACCTAGCCCCATGTCCCTAACTGGCTCTCTGTCCCTGTCCACCTGGCCCCATGTCCCTGTCCACCGAGCCCTGTGTCCCTGTCCACCCAGCCCTCTGCTCCATGCCCCAGCTGCTTGTGCCGCCTCATTGCTTGCTCTGTTCTGACGCTGCCCAGCTGAGCTGGCCCTCAAGTCCATCCCCCATTCACAATTGCCTAGTTTTAATACTTTCCTGTTTGATTGAACCAAGGGGAGGTCAAAACCAACCTCCACCTATTTCACTCTGCAACCTCCTCAACCATCCCAGGCACAGACAAACTATAAAAAATAAGGTGTATTTTTTTAAACAGCTAAAACTTGGAAACAGTCTAGTGTCCACTGCAGCTATTAAATATGATGTTGTAGGCGTGGGGAAGTGTTCTTGATATGTTACTGTTATATGAGGGGAAAAAAGCAAGCTTCAAAAATAGCATGTGATCCCAGTTTTGTTTTTGTGGGTTTTAAGTTTTTCAAGATGTCAACCAGGGTCTCCCTGCCCCTTCAGACTCAAGCTCAAGTCCATGCCTAGTGGATCTCCCAAGGCAACCCCAAGACTTTTGTGAATTACCAAGATTTTTGTGGACTCCCTGGTCTTGTCTGCCTTCAGGCTCCTACTTCTTTATGCAGATTCTGTTCCATATGCACTGACATGTTGTGGATAAAGCTCAGCCCCTTCCCCAAGTGCTACCCCCATCTCCAGCCTCTGTCAAAAACAAAACACAGCAAAACAAATGCTCACCAGGCATTCCTGAGTGCAGTACACTTTACTGAAGATTCTGGGGGAGGAGAGAGGAGGGGTTTGCACTGCAATGAAAGAAAACAACTTCAAAATGACATCAGGCATTTCTGGTGTTCAAACGTCCATAGTCACCCATTTCAGATGTCCCACTGGCCCTTCACCCCAGTCATTTTCTCTCTCACACAAACTCCCAGATTTATCTTCCTCCTTGCCTTTCTCTGCCTGATGTCCTCTCCTCTGACCTTCCACCTCAGGAACAAAACCTCAATTACTCTCATTGTCACATAGGGAGCAACGTTACCATCTCATCTTACTGAGCTTCGGCTCATGCCAAGACTTGACATCTATACAGATCACATCAAGTTCCTTTCCCAAAGAATTCTTCTTCCCAAGAGGAATTCTGGTGCTGATCTGTGAGTAAGCCTGGGCTAGCCTGCAGCAGGATGGAGCTCTGAGATGCTAGAACTCCTTGATCTTTGCCAAGTTACCTAAGCTCTCTGGGTGTTAGGTTCATCGTCTGTAAAATGAAGACATTTGATTAGGTCAACACTTGTCCACAGTAGGTCAGTGGCTCGCTGGTCTGCAGACAGATGATGGGTGTGCCTAAATTTCAGGGCTCTAACCCCTTACTGTGGCCAGGTGGGGCCTGGACAAGGGATGAGACCTCAAGCAACCTTGTGCATTTCCCCAAGTCAAGGGCTATATAAATGTGACCGCTATTGTGTGTGCCAACATGTTAAAAGGTTGGGAAGCCCCGTGCTAGAGCCATAGTTAAAGCCCCTCCCATTAAGTTAGAACTGATGAATGGAGTGAACTCACCTCTACTCATTCCTTTAATGGAACAAACATTTATTTATTGAGTTCCAGTGCAAAGAGACCCGAACCACGAGAAAGAAGACCTGGGCTTGGAGCCCAGCTCTGCCAGTGTATCAGTGAGGGCTGAATCAGGAGACAGAAACCTCCCAGTTATTTTAACAGAGAGGATTCAAGATGAAGAACTGTTATCTAGGTAAGTGCAACGGCACAAAGCAAACTCTAAGGTATCATGGAAGGCAGCAACCGCAGGGAGCAGCTATCACCCTTAAGCCTGGGAGATCAAAGACAAGAAGTTGGAATTATTAAAATTTAGAAGCTTGGAGGAGGAGCCCCACGGAAGGGAACTTTGGAGCTCTGTGGAGAAGGCTCCAGCTGGCCCGGGCTGGTGTCTGTGAGGGAGCCTCCTATGGCTACCTCTGCGGGAGTCGGTAAAACTGCAAACTGGGTTCCGCTGCTGCTGAGGGAGGGAACTGCCGCTGCCGGAGTGAAGCAGTGGTCTGGGGCGCTGCTCATGGAAACAGGAAACAGACAGGAAGGAGTGTTCTCCACCCTTCTCCCTCCTCTGGCCTTTGCCCCCTCCTGGCAGAGCCTCTCAAGGAGCAGCTGGCAAAGCAGAAATGGGTTCGCAGAGTCCCCCTGCATCTGAACGAGGGGCGTTTGGAGCTGAGGGGCGATGACACAGTAACTGACCCAGCCTCTCACGGGCAGAGGGGTGGAGATGTCAGTCTTGTTTCTGATCACTGGGTCATGAGAGTAGGAGATCTTTACGTTTTTCTCACAAATTGGAGTTTTCACATCAAAATTTCTAGGTGGCCTCAGAGCTGGAGAAAAAGAAGCAGACAGGGCCTAAAGGGAGGGTGTGAGTCATCATTTCACTCAAGCCCCACAGAGCAGCCAGGTCTTTGGTGCCGGGAAGGTCCTTCGCCAGAGCATACAGCAAGCAACCTCTCTTGATGAATCTCTTTCCTGGGCTACAGCTGTTTGTATTAAAACAGGAACATGATAACGGAGCCATAAGTAGCTCCGTGCTCAGCTGTGCAAGGTAGGGAGTTAGAGTGCTGAGTTCAGTCACTGGAGAAAGAAGCTGAGGTCACCTGTCGCCCCTGGGATGAGGATTGGGCCATCTGTGCAAATGCAAATAGCAACTGGCTTAGGTCGCGGGCTTTGTCACGCAGCCAAAGGAGCTGCTGGGTCAGGTGAACCTGAGCTCACCCTCGACGGGCAAACGTAACCTGGACCACGTCCTCCGCTGACGCAGGACCCGACTGCTGGAGGCCTCTGGGGCTGGGGGGCGATGCCTCAGCCGGGGATGTGGTTCTGAACTGAGCTTGCCGGGTTGGTCTGCAGAAGCAGCTCTGGAGCCTGCAGGGACCCGGTGGAGATGTGGCTGCCTGCTGGAGCCAGCAGACTTCTGCAATGGTGGGCAAATCATTTCCACCCTCTTGGCCTCAGCTTCCTTATCTGTAAAAGGAGATTTTCCAGAAGATAATCTTCAAGTTTCTAAACAATCTAAATTATTCTATGCGGGAGAAAAATCAGAATTTATTACTCTTGTGAAACAGATACATTTCCATCACATTCAAAACAAGAGAATTTTTTTCAATAGAGAACAATGCTAATAGAAAACTTGATGTGATTATCTAATATATCAACAAATCCCAACAGATCACTCCTAGGCTGTTCTCACAGAGCAGGGCAGGGTGAAGACCTTGGGGAAGTTGCAAAACCTCTCTGAGCCTCCGTCTTATTATCGATGAAACGAGACCTGCATGATCTTGACTCGGATTCCCCAGCTCCCTGCACCTCCCCTCCCACCAGGAGCATGTAAAACAGGGCATCAGCCTGGCCTAGATGTCACAATCTGGGTTCCCAGCACTGTCCTCCGCCCGATCTGCCTGTGTGCGGCTTCTGCGCACTCCAGCTGCTGTGTTGGTTCTCAGGTGTCCGTCTCCTCTCTTCCTTCAGTCCTGCCCCCAGGCCCCATGTGCCCGGTGATGCTCGTGGCTCTTCTCAGCTGTAGCTCTGGCTCCCAGCCCTGCTGGGCTGCCTCAGCCGCAGTGTTTAGTCACCAAGCCCAAACCCAGACCTCCTGGCCCCCTGATCAAGGAGGGGGGATCCCATAAGCTGGGACCTTCCCAGCCAGCTTTGGCTGCCAACAGTTAGAAAACCCATGTCCTACTTCAGTACCAAATGAACAGGAGATAAAGACAGGGGATTGTCTTTGAACTCCTTACAGCAATCTTCCCCAGGAGGTAGCATTGCATTGTACATTGAGTGCAGGGTCTCCATCCTTCCTCTCCCAGACTCTCCTGGACTCTGGCCGGGCCACCTAATGTGCACTTATGGGCTTCGACAGTTCATCTAGCAAAAAAACAAAAACAAAAACAAACCCTACCCCATAGCTTTGCTGTAAGTATTAAAGAGAATATGATCGCCTAGCTGTGCTTGGCACATAAAAAGAGCTCAGTATTTATGGAATACACTAATAAGTGAATGAATAAATCAAAAACTGTCCTGACTTGTATTCAGGGTCTTTTGTGGCTTTGATGATATGACACCAATACGTCAGTTAGAAAATAATGTTTTTCTCAAACTACTGTCTTTTCAAACAAGAAATAAATGAATATAATCTTTTAATCTTAAAATTAAGATTAATTTAAGATTAAGTTGGGGGAAGAGTTCCATTTTACCTGGCTGTTTAGACCCTGTCCATGGGACAAGGGTAGAATAAATCTTTGTGAATGCATTCTTATTTGTGGCAAGCCACTTTGAATTAATTAAAAGCTGAAATCATGGATCATTTATAAAGAAGCATAGTTTCATTCCCCCAAGAACATAGAGTAACTAAGTTAACATCTGACACTCAGCATTAGCTACTCAGAGAGACTGGGTTGGAATGATGTGTCTCTGGCCCAGCAAATATTTCAACTTGAATGGGTTGCTCAAAATTTCTTTTTTGACCATTTACTTTCTTCTATTCGGGCCTGTGTTATAAATTTTCTTAGTCAAACGTTTGTTTCTGCCAGTGCACAAATCAGTTTGCTGTGCTTTTATTGTCCATGTGATCTATTTCTAATTGGTAGCATCTGACTTCATGATTTTACTGTAGGGACAGAAAGAAGGCAATATAAGCTTTATTTTACTCAGGGATTTGCCTATTAGAGGCTTTAAAGAGACCCACTGTCAATAATGATATGATAGTCAACAGTTTATCTAGTACTTAATCTCTTCTAGGAGCTTTGTAGAAATTAACGCACATCCAGCCATGTGAAGTAGGCATTATTGACTCCTGTCCTAGAGATGACAAAACTGAGCACAGAGAAGTTAATTTGCCAGAGTTTATACACCAAGCAAGCGATAGAGTTGGTATTTGCGTTGTAGCACTCTGGCCTCGGGGTCTGGTTCATAATCACAACCCTATACTGCCTCAGAACTGAGGCTGTCATCAGAAATAAACAAGTAAACCCGCATACACACATGTTTAGCCATCCATGGAAGGGACAGAAAGCTGGCCAGCTGCACGACCTCTGGTTTAGAGGAAGGCAGCTGGTCTGCTTCCTGTTCTCACGTAGTAAGTTACAGAGATTGATGTTGGGGGCCTTGTCCAAGTACTGCCCAGGGGATGGGGGTCCTGGCTGAGGCATGTGAGCACTCCGGGTTGTCTAGTGCCAGCATCTGAATCCTACCCTTGAGCCTGGTCAGTGTATCACAGTAAGAGACAGAGCCCTAGCTCCTGGGATGGAAGCAGAAAAGTCCGTGTATTTATTTCCCCTCTTTCTCATTGGCAGTGGCAGCTTCTGGTGCCCAACAGCGGCCAGAACAGAGTTGGTAGGATAGGTTTCAGAGGTGATGCCCAGTGACCAGCAGCCATGGTAGTGCTGGTACTAGCAGCTGTCCCCAGGGGCCAGTGGTGGCAGCAACAGTGATGTCAACAGCACCACTGAGGCAGTGTCCCACCCCAGCCTCCTGAGTAGCTGGGATTACAGGTACATGCCACCATGCCCTGCTTCCTTTCTATGTCTGAATAATATTCCATTGTATGGATAGGGCGCATTGTGTTTATTTGTTCATCGGTTGAAACATACACACTTCTGCTCTGTTTGAAACAGAGGTGGGGCACCGGGCTCCCTCTCCTCACCTGGCCTTCTTAAACACCTCCAAGGAGCTCCTAATGTTCCTCTGAGCTGGGCAAGATACCTTGTCACAAGGAAGCCTTCAATGGAATCAATGCTAGTTGGTTGCCCTGGGGTGGCGGTATCTCGTGGCAGGAGTAAGGAGATTCCGTAGAGGCTTTCATTTGAATGACAGGCTCTGCACCACCAAAGAAAGGAACTGGCTGCATTCATGCAAAGGATCGCTGACTGGTAATATTAAAAACAGGAGGAATTCTGGGGGCTGAGAGGCCACTGGGCAGGAGGATCTCTGGGTGGGAGCCCTTGGTCTCACCCAGGTCCCCAAGGCCTCCTCCTCCCTGCCTGTCCGCGATGCGGGCAAGCCCTGCTGCTTTTTATGACTTCACTTGTCGAAACTCAAGCCACGCCTGGCTAAGTACACTCTGCACACTCCGTAAACAGGTGCCAGATTGCCACGTCATCCTATTTCCACAGGTTTTCTCTGTCTTTCCATGTTATTTACGGCGGAATTTCCCCAGGTGCTAACAGGAAGCCCTGTGAGCGTTTGACTCCTTCCTAGAAAGAAAGGTTTGTTCCTGGCTCTAATGCATAAAGGGCCTGCGAGTGGTTCCTGGCAAGGGCTCCTTGTGCAGGACAGGCCTGTGCTATTGCATGTGGCCAATCTGATCGAGAGGCTGTTTTAGTTGGGTTAAGCCTCTTCTGAAAGGAGCCCTGCTGATGAACTAGCAGGGAAAATCCCTGTGTGAAAGGCCCTGGAAGTGATGGGCTGGGAACCGCTGATTCCCCGTGGGCAGGGACGCTTGTCTAATCGCAGTGGCCCTGCAAGTCCCTGCACGGCTGCTACCCAGGTATGCAGCGCAGCTGGTTTGCAGCAGCGCGAGGGTGGAGACAGGCCGTTTGCCCTACTGGCTGAGGTGGGTCAGGGCGTCTGCTTAGACCTCACCCAAATCTGAATGGAGGAGAAAGTCCAATAGCTGAAAAGCAGACTTTCTGTGGGCCGCAGCCTCCAAGTCCAGACCATCTCTGCACGTAAGTAGAAGGCAGAGCTGTGCCTTCTGCCCTTGGGAACGCCAAGAGGGTGGTGGGGCAGAGTTCCCCAGGAGAAGATTCCAGATGCAGCCAGGCCTTCCCTTGGGGGATTTAAAATTTACACTTCACCAGGAGTTTTGCCATTCTCCTTAGCCTATTTGGCTGTTTAAAAAGCTAATTCAGATGCCCTGGTTTTTAATAAAATTATTGCATTTAATATGGTGAACGAGTGTCACAAATTAATATTACAGGATTAAACCATATGAAATTTCAGTGTCATATGATTCAACTAGGAAGATACAAGGAAGTTAATAATTCATAAGGGCATAATGATTCTAACTTTCAACATTATTTTCTAATGGGGAATCATCTTTCAAATGAACATACAAATGACCTGAATTAATCAATTTTAAATACATGAAGATGTTTATATTCTGTGTATGAGCATGTGATTGTGTGTGTGTGTGTGTGTGTGTGTGTGTTCACAGAGAAAGGCACAAAAGGATTAAGGAATCATACATATCCTTTTGATTAAAGAGTTAAGAGTGAAAGAATTGAGTGCTGGGGGGACGTCACTCCCAATTTTCTCAGTTTGGAGACATTTTAATTGGGCCTGTTCAAAATACTTACATTTTATTTTCCAGTGATTGTTCAGTGCACGTAGCACATGGTGGCTACTCAGTCAATGCTGGTTGAATGAATAAACAAATCAATGGGTGAATTTTAGGTTTTCTGAGAAAATAAAATGGTAAAAACTGTATTTCCGTAGAAGAAATCTTGAATTAGAAGGCAGGAGGCTGAGGTCTATTTCCAACTTTGGGCCTCCCCAGACTGGATCTTTGGCAAGCTCCTTACCTTCTCCAGCCTCAGTTTCCCCCCGGATTAGACCGCTAATCTCTATGGCTCCAGCTCCGAACTCTATGATTTTAAAAGCTTTCTGTAACTTAGTTTCTCCATACAGAAAAAGTGAAGGTAATACCTCCAGCCCCTTGTGTGCTATAGGATCTCATGGAGCTCAGTTGGATCATGCCAGCGAATGTGCTGGGCTTCTCCGTGAACTATGTGGGAAGCATCCCAATTAAGATGATCATTAATAAACAATGTCACTAAGTCAGCCCCAGGAAGTGGTTCCAGCCGACTCAGCAGCATGCTGCGGTACATGGTTTATTCCTCGTCTGGCCCCAGCTACCCATTTTCCTCAGCAAGGGAACCATTCTGCCTTCATGGAAATATGAGCAGAAGTGAAACTGATTTGATGGAACAAGTGTGTAGAGTGAAAAATATAAAAACCATATGTTGTTGAAGAGCGGTGGATTTCACGCCCCACAATGTGTGACACCGAGCTCTGCTGTCACCAACAGTGGGAAACCAACCACACTCTTGAATTTCCAAACTGTACACAATTAGAAACAGAAAATACTCCAACAAGCGGCGTTCCCCAGGCTCCTTGGCAAAGGAGCCCCTTTTGTCACCCCTTCGTATGTATACACGTGTATGCGTGAGCTGGCACGCTCTCGGAGGCTCTGTAACAAACCCGTTTTGTCAGGAACGTCTGCCAACCCTAGGGTGGGGAATAAAAACACCAACCCATATTGAGAAAGAAGTCTGGGTGGCATATCGCAAAAGAAAAGCCTTCAAAAGTAATTTTCCATGATGTGGCTGCAGAGATAAACATTTCCCCTCATCTGGCTTTTGAGTTTGGGGAGATGAGCAGACAGAAAGAGCCTCAGCTCCTCCATTTTACAGATGTTTGTATCCTTTTGTTCCTTCCAGTCGCCTCTGGTACCACTCTGAGGGACGCTGGGCACTGAGTCACCATGGGCAACGAGAACAGCACCGCGGACAACCAGGTGGGTGTCAGGACGCTTCTCCCTCAGATGCCCGGGCTCTCTTGCCTGACTTTGATTAGACTTTTTCTTTTTCAGCGTCTCCTTTTCACCCAGGAAGGAGCAAGCTAAGACACAGCTTATGCGTAGACGTGTGCGGCCGTAGGTGGGCTGTCTGAAAAGTTGACTTGTTCTCATTAGATTAACAGTGGCTGGATACTTTCCCGACGGCCCATGGATATCTACCTGTGCAGGCATTTTTCATTTCATCAGAATTCTCTTACAATTAAGGCTAGCCCCAGTTTTCTAAGCCACACACACTTGTTTCACTTTTTATTCTGCGCTTGTGAAAATGACATAATGAGAGTTGGGCATGTTTTTCCTAGATTGTGCCTGCCTGTCAACTCACGTGGATTCAGCAGAAGTTTAAAACAGAAAAGCTTTTCCACACTTCTCTTCCAAGTTATGGCCATTAAAAACATGATTTTAAAATCTATCAATATCAGGCAGATTAAATACGACCTGTCGTTGTCATGTTAGGCAAGGTTTTTACAATTGAGGAGTCGGTTTTGCTTAATTGTGTGTAACGCTAGGGTATTAAAATATATTCAGATTTTGTCATCATCTATTTTAAATGTGAAAGTTTTAACTTAATGCCTTGGTGAACAAAATGAGGGAGACACTTTCCCATTTATCTCACACAAAGTGGAAATTTTGGACTAATGACACTGAGTTCTTTCAATGAGAAAATTGGATCTAAAAGCAGCGCACCGTGATTCATTTTCCCTCTGCCTTTTTCTTCCCTATAATCTTTTCTCAAGCAGGTGAACAGGAATTGTCCAAAGAAAAGGTGGCAAATGCCAGGGCCTTTGAGGGCATGCCAGAAACAATCACTGTGTTTTACATTTTGAATTTGAGTCCATAATCCAGGTTGAGTTAATTTTTGTAGAAGATACATGATTTAGGTTGAAGTTCACATTTTTTTCTTTGAATACTTCTTTTTTTAAGACTAAAGCCTTTGAAGACTTTAATTTTAGATTCACAGCAAAATTGAGAGGCAGGTTCAGGAATATCCCATATACTCTCTGCCCCTACACATGCACGGCTTCCCTATTATCAACATCCCGCACAAGAGCAGTGCGTTTGTTACGATTGATGAACCTGCATTGACATATCATAATTACCCAAAGTCCATAGTTTACATGAAGATTCACACTTGATGTTGCACATTCTGTAGGTTTGGACAAAGGACATGTCTCCACTATTATAGTGTCATGCAGAGTATAATACAAACACAGAGTAGCTTCGCTGCCCTGAAAGCCCTCTATGCTCCACCTATTCATCCCTCCTTCACTCCCCAATCCCTGGCAATCACTGCATTGTCTCCTAGTCTTTACTTTCTCAGAATGTCATATAGTTGGAGTCACATACTATGTAGCCTGTTCATATTGGCTTCTTTCACTCAGTAATATGCATTTAATGCTCCTCGAGGCTGAGGCAGAAGGATTGCTTGAGCCCAGGAGTTTGAGGTTGCTGTGAGCTAGGCTGACGCCATGGCAGTCTAGCCTGGGCAACAGAGTGAGACTCTGTCTCAAAAAAAAAAAAAAAAAAATTAATACTCTTAATCAAATTGAGGAAGTTCTTCTCTATTCTTTGTTTGGTGTGAGTTTTTAACATAAATGGGTGTTGGATTTTGTCAAATACTTTCTCTGCATCACTTAATGTCATCATATGATCTTTCTTCTTTGATTGTTTGACATGTTGTATTACACTGATTGTCAAATGTTAAATCAGCCTTCCATACCTGAGATAAATCCCACTTGGTCATGCTGTAAATTATTTTTACATATTGATAGATTCAACTTGCTGATATTTTGTTGAAGACTTTTCTGTCTAAACTCATAAGAAATATTGCTCTGTAATTTTCTTTTTTAATCTGGTTTTGGTATCAGATACTAGCCTCACAAAATGAGTTGGGAAGTGTTTAACCCTGTTGCATTTTCTAGAAAAATTGTGTAAAGAAATCTTACATTTTAAAAAAATGTCGGTAACTAATTTCAGTTATTTTAAACACTCCGTGGGCCAAACAAATGTGCCTGCGGGCTGGGATTGGCTCAGGTCGTGCCTCTCTGCAATCTCCACTTAAAGGGATGTTCCATCTTTTCTTTTAGAGTGGATGAGGGCACGATTTTGTCCTCCAGGGTACATTTGGCAATGTCTGGAGGGATTTTTGGTTGTCACAACTCAGAGATAGGATACTACTGGCATCTAGTAGGTCGAGGTGAGGGTCACTGCAATATATCCTGCAATGCACAGAACAGTCTTTCACAACAAAGAATTATCCAGCACAAAACATTAACAGTCCCTAGGCTGAGAAACCCTAGCATAGAGGGATTTTTGTCTTAACTGCTTTAACAGGACCCTAGGGGAAGTGGGTAAAATTCTTTCATTTGAGATGAATTTCTACCTGAATACAGGCATAGTTTAAAATAACTTACATTTTCTTCCCATTACCTTTATTAAACCATGCTGTCCAGAATTGAGTGCTTATTGTTCACTTAGTGTAGACTCATAGAAATGGAATAGCTGCATCAAACAAAGGGTTTTATGCTTTCTAAAGGCTCTCCCTATGTATATATATTGCCAAATGCTCTCCAGAAAGGTGGTGCCAGTTTATACCTTGCTCATCAGAGTGTGAGAGCCCGTCTTACTGCATGGACATTTTAATGTTTCAGATATTTACTGATTAGAAAGGTAAAAATGCTCTGGGTTTAAATACCCTCATCCCTCTCCCCCTATCTCCCACCTATCATGTCTTACCGCCTACCAGTTCCCAACCCGTCTTCCCTAGATGCAAGCAGATGTTTTCCTGGCTCTGCAAGTTTTCACATCTCCACACTCAGCCAGACATGATTCAGTGGGGCTTTATGGGATTGTTTTTAGGATTCCAGGACCAGCACATGGTTTGTTTTTGTAAAGAAACAAGTGCGAATGAAATGTAGGTATGTTTGGCTACAGAATTCAAGGTCCCGTCTGTCTCCTGGATTCTCTACCCGGATGACTCAGCCAGCCCGAGTTCCTCACACCTGAACTCAGCTTCCCTCTCCCGACATGCTCCTCCTCCTGGGTACCATGATCTACCCGGCCATCCAAGTAAGAAATCTAGGAGTCATCCCTAACTCTGCCCACTCCCTCCTCCACATCTAATAAACCACCCTGTGATTAATTAATTAATTGATGATGGCCTGGCCGTTTAGCCTTCCAAGTTTTTATTTAATTAGGACTGTTTTGGGTTGCAAGAAACAGAAGCCTATCTCCAATGACCATAAGCAGAAATTATGGTCTTATACGGGGATTGCTGGCTTATACAATAGAATTGAGAAGCCCACAGAGAGGGTCTAAGGTGCAATGGTAGCTGAGTCCAGAGGTTCAAAGGATGACACTGGAGAGCCACTGGATCTTGCTCTCTTTTCCTTTGTAATTCCTTGGTGTTCAGGAATGTGCCCTCAGCCTGATAACGTGCAGTGGCTCATGCCTGTAATCCCAGCACTTTGGGAAGCCAAGGTGGGAGGATCACTTGAGGCTGGGAGTTCAAGACCAGCCTGGACAACATAGTGAGACCCCATCTCTACAATTAAAAAATTAGTGGGTCATGGTAACACGTGCCTGTAGTCCCAGCTACTCGGGAGGCTCAGGTAAGAGGATCGCTTGAGACTGGGAGTTGAGGTTGCAGTGATCACCACACTCTAGCCCAGGCAACAGAGCAAGACCCTGTCTCTTTAAAAAAAAAAAAAGCCCCCAACAATTTCAGACTTCCATGCTTCTTCCAGCCTCCTGAACAGCCCCCTCTAAGGACTTTGACTGGGCTTGATTGTGTCATGTGCCCCCTCTGGGGTCAATCACTGTGCCCAAAACATGGGATGCTTTGATAGCCAGCCTGAATCATGCACCTGTCCCCGCAAAGGTGGGCCCAGCTCAACAGCGGCCCCATCAACATGGCTCGGAACAGTTTCTCAAAGGACAAAAAGGCAACACATATCTATTACATGATCTTTCTAACAGCTTTTCTCCCCTCCATCACCATCGTCACAACCCTACCACCGCACACCTGGATCAGTGGGAACACCTCCGAACTGGCATCTCTGCCCGGGCCAGCACACTCCCCCATCCCACCCAGGCCCCCCGTCCTCTAGGGAGGGTCTCTAGCCGTGAGGCGCACTTGGCGGTCCCTGCATCCTGCTTACAGGTGAAGGCTTGGAAGGAAAGCTGCAAGTCTGAAGCAACCTTGCGTTCACAGATTAAAGACCAGGCATTGAGGAGTCTCCAGGGCAAAGATGAGGGACAGGCCTGCCCAGTCCTGGCTGTTGTCTTCTTTGTACACCCTCAGGCTCCGGGTTTCTCTCTCTCTGTTGTCTCATTGCACCCGGGTATCGTGGGCAGGGTGGGAGCACACCCCATAGGTTTGGCCTGGGAGTAGAAACCAGCCAAGACTGTTCCTCTGGTCCTGTGGGGCATCCTGTTCCCTGCGGCCCATCCTAATGGTAGGAACCCTTTGCTTTCAGCAGGAGGACTCCAGCTTGCATAACGTCATTCTATGGCCCCCAAACCCTGAAACCCCACAGGTACAGGGGATGTGACATTCTGCATGGCTTGCCTGGGCCCCCTCCTAACCTCTGCTTGGTTGCAGATATTTGGTGTGGCACGTGCATTTGTATATTTAGGTTTTCTCCTCCTCCCTCTCCCTTCTACCCCAAATAAATTGTGAGACAGTAGAAATTGGCAATACATGTCTATGTTTTTTTAAAATAGCATTCTGTTGTGCCTGTCGGGGAACTGGCTTGGTTGATATGCTGTGCAATGCTGAATAAGGCTTATGTTGTCAGCAGAATGGAATGCGGGTGCTGGGAGCCAATACTAACCTTCCAAAGGCTTCTACTTTGATATCCTTTGTCTGTGAGTGATGCTGGGAATGGGGTGGTGGCCCCACCTTCCCCGCCAGTGGGCAAAACTGATTTGTCGTAAGAAAAGATTAAATTCTGAATCAGCTGTCAGTGCCATCATGCAATAATGCAGCCAGTTCCATGGTTTCAGCTCTGCCCGAAGTGTTTGCCACCCACTGGGGAAGGGGCAAGTAAGGAGCTTTGCATCCGTGCCACAGTGGCTTTTCCTGAGGGGGACACTGAGGTTAGCGTGTGCTGTGGGCGTGGTCAGGGCGGGGCAATACAACGCGCTGAAACCCTCTGCACACCAGCCAGGTGCGTCAGTCAACCAGGTGACGTGTTGTTCTTTGCTTTAATAAGAGCCGCTCTACCACGGAGGGTGTCTGTCAGGTGTAGGTGTGCTTGATGTATTTAGTTCTCTGCGTATCCCAGCAAGGAGTGATGCAGAGGTTGTGAAATAACCGTTGTGAAGCCTGTTCACACATGTGATTTCATCTGGTCCTCACAATCCCATGAGGTGGGCACACGCAGGCTGATGACTCGGGAGGTTAATCACCCAGGTCACTCGGTGAGTGGAGGAGTGAGAAGTCGCACCCTGGTCTCCAGAGGGTCACAAAGAATGGCTGGGCCAGTAGTTTTTAACTGGGTGCTGGGGGATCCTGGGGCCAACGGCAAGGATTCAAGGACAGGCCCTGGGTCAAGGGGGACTGGAGAGGGGAGAGTCCGGAGTGCCACTCCGCCCATCTTCCTCCAGTGCAGTTGCCTTACCTGGCCTTACATCGAGAGATGATTTTTGGAAGAAAACGTTTTGGAATCAGAGTTGGAAATAGACACTGATGTGGTCCATATCCACTGTCTCTCAGTTTTGTGCGAGGTGGATCAGGTCAATAAATCAGCGGCAGGTTCAAGGCGAGAAGCCCTCGTGGGGGTTCCCAGCACAGGGCTCCTATGGGTTCCCTGCGAGGGAGGAGCGCTTTTTCTGGCTCGGGACTGTCCACGGCACTTTGCAGTGCTCCGGAGCTCAGTCGTGAGCTCCCACGTTGTGATGTGACGCGGGTGCGGTTTTCACTCGCTGGGTACACAGTGGTGGAGCCCGTCCCTGCTGGGTGGTCGGTGCTGCTTTGGGTGCTGTGGGCCCACAGAGCAGCCGCACAAACCAGGTCCCTGCCCCGTGGATCTTACGTCCAGTCTCGGCTGGGGGTGGGCGGGAGGTGGTCAGACAAGAAAGTGAATATACAGACAAACCAACAAGTAAATACAAAGGATTTGTTTGAGATTTTATAGAGTGCCTATTGTTGACCAGGCATAATTCTAGCCCTTGAGACCCAGCAGTGAACAATTCAGCCATAATCTGCTCTAATGCAGCTTCCTTTCCACGGGGAAAAACAGACAATGAGCTAGCAGGCAAATAAACACATCGTAAAATCCCCAACTAACCGGGGCCAGGGGCTGCTTCTTAGTTTTATTACTGTGGTAAAGTATATATAACATAAAACGTATCACGTTAACCGTTTTTAAGTGTTCAGTTCAGTGGCACTAAGTACATTTCACACTGCTGTGCCCCTGTCACCACCGCCCATCTCCAGAGCTCTTTCATCTTCCCACACCAAAACTCCACAGCTATGAAACACGAACTCCCCATTTTTTCTCTCCCCAGCCCCTGGGAACCACCGTTATACGTTCTGTCTCTGTGGAATTGTCTAGTGCAGGTTGCATGTGAGTGGAGTCACACTGCACTTGTGATTGACTACTCTTTCGCTTTTGTGACCGGCTTATTTCATTAAACATAATGTCTTCGAGGTTGGTCCATGTTATGGCATGTGTCAGAATTTCCTTCCTCTACGAGGCTGGATAATATTCATTGTGTATAGACCACATTGTGCGTATCCATATTCATCTCTTGATGGACACTCGTGTTGCTTCTATATTTTGGCTGTTGTGAATAATGCTGTGATGAATATGGAGCACAGGTCCCTGCCTGAGTCCCTGCTTTCCGTCCTGCAGAGTATATACCTAGACGAGGAATTGCTAGATCACACGTCTGAGCTTTTCCACAGCAGCTTCACTGTTTATATTCCCACCGGCAATGCAAGAGTGTTCCAATATCTCCATGTCCTCACCAATACTTGTTACTTTCTGGGTTTTGGGTTTTTAAAATTATAGTCATGCTAGTTGGTGTGAAGTAGTCTCTCAGTGAGGTTAGGGGCAGTCAGGGAAGAACTCTCTGCAGAGATTTGATGTACTGAGGAGGAGGCAGCAGCCATGCAAGGTTCTGGAGAAGGAGCATTCGGGAATGGGGAATAGCAAGGCAACAAGTCTGGGAGAAACAAGCTTGCTATGCTTTAAGATCAGCAAAGAAGGCCCGTGTGGCTGGAGAAAAGCAGACAAGGTAAATTATGGTGAGAGGTGCAGCCAGGGAGGTGGGTGGGGTGCGGGCTGAGTTTCGTAGGTCCTTACCTGCCTTGGCAGGGAGTCGGGCTTCATTCCACCTGTGATGTAAAGCCACGGGTGACACAGGAGCGTGTCACTGGGGTTCGAACACACACGCTCGCTCAGGCCCTGGAGGTGAGACCTCAGCGGTCAGGGCCCCCAGAGGAGGAGGCAGGAAACTGGCGGTGAACTTGTGTACCAGCTCTGTCTGGCTTAGCAGGCGTGGGGCTCAGGCAGCAGCTGGCAGAGCTCCCCCAGAACCCGCCATTTCCAAACTGACAAGCCAAGGACTTGTTACAACCAACGTAGGAAACTTCATGTCTTTGGCCTTGACAAGTCCCACCGTGGCAACGTGTTCAGGGTGGTGTCCTCTGAGTCCTCACAGGGGCTGTGGTTCCTCCTGTGTACCCGGTCCCTGGTGTGTACCCATCTATGCCCGTAAAGGTCCACTGTGCCAAGCTGATTGTCTGGGTCGTTTGTGGCTCAGCACTCACCAGGCCTCAGTCTTAGTTTCTCTTCTATGTACTCGGCAGCGGTCAAGGAGCTGAGTGCAGGTTGGGTTTGGCTTCTTATTCTAGATGATGCTGAGGTTCTTGGATAACAGAGAGCAAGAAGCCCGAGAGGCCAGGGGCTCCCAGGTGAGGCTTTTTGTAGGAGATACCCCGGTGAGGAGGAGTGTGCTAGTAGCATCGTAGCGTTAAAGGGGCACTGGGTTTTGCAGGGGGAGGAAGCGAAATGGCTTAGAAATAACACTGGGGAGCAACAAGGTTTCGGACTCCGTTTGCAAGCTGTGACGTTCTGGGCATGTGGAAGAAAAACCAGCCCTCCCACCTCACCCCGAGAGGGTTGCAAGCTGGTGGGTTCTCAGAGGTCAGCTGGGCGTGGGATCAGGTGGAAAGGCCCAGGGTCTGATCCATGAAGATCTTGGGATATGGGGGTTCAGGTTGCAGAGAAGGTATGTGTGTCGGGGTGGAGATGAGATCAGATGGGAGGTGTACGGAGCGGTGCAGGATTTGGGGTGGGTGACAAGTGCCGGGGACTGGACCTCCACGCAGGGCGGTGAGTGGTGCAGGACCTCTCCTCAGAGCCTCCTGGCAGTGGGCCGGCAGATTATGTTTAACAATTTTTGCTTTTGAAGTTTTTGGCAACAACTCATTTGTTGAATTAATTACAGACCGATTTATCTTACTCAAGAAGTCAAGTTTAATAACATCACAGTGGTCCTACTTTGGGATCCCGCTGACCCGTCACAGTAATTTCTTGTTTCATCAGCACAAATGCTATTTAAACTCTGAAATGAGTCGTAAGGCCTGGGGTTCTGTTCTGCGTTCCCAAGGGAGGGGAAGCCATAGCCGGAGGAAAGTTCCCACGCCCAGACTGAAACCCGCTCTGTTTACTGAGGGTCCTCTTACTGAGCTGAGGCTTTGGGGCCTCAGCCCGGACCCCCTCGCGGGTGCCGTTTGCTGAATGCTAACTCCTGGCTGTTACTCCCGCTCACTCTGGCCTCCTGGCAGGCTGTTTTCGGGCAGTGCTGGGCAGCCGGGTTACTGAAGTTCACAGCTGTGACTCACACCCAGGCCCCAGGCCCTTCCTGCCCAGGGACCCTTCTTCCTGCACACGTGTTGGTTGGAAACAAAGAGAAAGCCACACACACAACCAAGGCTCTGAGGGTGACTTGCCTGGGGGTGAGAGGGCATAGTCCAGTGGGAAGTCAGCAGAATGTCTAATACTGACTCAGGGTGAGCCTCAGCTGTTCCCAGGAGTGTCAGGGTCCTGGTTTATGTGAGTCCTCTGGGACAGAGGCAGTGGTGGCACTGTGACTAGAGCAGCCTCCACCTAACAGCCTTTCCTGAGGTTTCAGTGCACCGTGACTTGCATGGAAGGCTCTGTGGGGAAATAAGGGCTATGTCAGCCATAGCCCCAAATCGTGGAGTGGGCATAACAGTCATTCCTTTGAGGGAGTCCTAAAGAGGGCACCTCAGCTCCAAGTATGTAGATTGCAGAGGGGAAGGACAGCCCCTACACCAGCCTGGTGTCACCACCTCTGGACTTCTCCTTGGCCATGGGGCTGTCATGGTCCCCATTTAGTGCTCTGACAGTGTTGGGCAGGAGAAATAGATATTCAATCTTATTATTATAATGGCCTGACTTAAAAATATGTGATCATTAAATAACTCCTTTCAAACAATCCCATTGTCTGGGTGTTTCTGTAGTTAGAGTCTCAGAAAACATGATTTTCAACTATAGAAACTACGATCAATGCTATGAAGCAGGAAGACCGGTTCACGGACCCCTGAGCTGGCCCAGGTGTCAGGTAAGGCTCCCCTGGGGAGCTCATGTTCGAGCTCGGAGTTGAAGATGAGCAGGAAATAAGCCACATCAGAAGGACCTAGGACACTTTCAGTGTGCACGCCTCCTCCAGCCCAGCCCTCGCCTGGGCAGGTCTCCCTGGGTCCCTGCTCTACGTGCAAGATGCAGGCTGGGCTGAGGTTTGCTCCTGAAGGACATGCCGCGGCACTGTGGGCTGGGGTGTGAGTCTGCCGACATCCAAGGCACAGAGGACCAGGAGGACAGGACAGTCTGTGCCACGCCAACTATCCCTCGGGTCTGCTCACCAAGAAAGGCTATGGGTACATTCTGCAGGCTGAGGTCAGCTGTTGCTCCAATACTATGTTGTCATTATTTTGCTTGATAGAGAAAAGGCTCCTAAGTATAATATGTGTATGTGTGGTTTAGAGCTATGCTTGGTGCTCTAAGTTTAACTTGAAGGGACCTCGTTTTGTTCCTGAGGAACCCAAGGAACTGAACATCATGACAGCATTAGGCTAGCGCTGGAATAAGCAACATTTTCTAATATTCCACTAGCTGTAGGTGGGCATCTGGGATGATTTAACTGTGTTTAACGGGAAAGAAATTGAGCAAAAAGACAATTAAACAGCATGAATTCAATGTCACAACAGTGGAGAGCTTTACCGTGACCTGTCAGCTCCCACAGCCTCTGCTGCAGGGGTCGCCCAGCGGGAAGGGTGGCCGATGAGTCCCGCTGGCACCATTACTCAAGTGTGGGAACAGCCTGCGCCCCAGGTTTTGGCCAGATGCATCTTCGGAAGGATGTGATTAACTGCTTTTGTCCTAAGCTGAGTGATTTGGTTTGGATGCTGGGCCCCTCCAAATCTGCGTGTTGAAATTTGATTCCCAGTGCTGGAGGTGGGGCCTGGTGGGAGGCGTTTGGGTCGGGGGTGGGGGGGACCAGATCCCTCAGGAATGGCTTTGCCCTCTGGTGACAGTGGGCTCTCACTTCACTAGTTCACGGGAGAGCTGGTGGCTTAAAAGAGCCTGGCACCTCCTCTCTCTCTTTGCTCCTTCTGCCATGTGACACACCTGCTCCCCCTTCACCTGTGCCTTGATTGGAAGCTCCCTGAATCCCTCCCCACAAGCAGATGCTGGCAGGTGCTTCTTGTACAGTCTGCAGAATTCTTTTCTTTATAAATTACCCAGCCTCCGACATTTCCTTATAGCAGCACAAAACAGACCAAGGCACTGAGGTGGCCACTGGGGCTCTTAGTTAATGATTTTTGAACCAGTTTCTTCCTTATAACAATAACTAGCATATATGATGTCTACTACGGTCTAGCCTTGGGCTGAGTGCTGTACAAGTATTATTTTATTTAACCTTCAAAACAACCCTGTAATCAGGATCCCCATTTGACAGATATGTTACTGGAGGGTGGCCCCCAATGGCTTACAGCCAAATAAGCAGCAAAGCTTGGGTTTATGACCACTACCCGCAGCTTCCTGCCCCACCATTCTAGAGCCAAGTCTCTTGCTGCTCTAGCAAGAAAATGAGTAGATTCTAGAACGGCGAAAAAAAGAAAAAAGGTTTATGTCTGTATTTCAAGTATAACTGAGTAAACAGGCCAGGCATGGTAGCTCATGCCTGTAATCCTAGCACTCTGGGAGGCCGAGGTGGGAGGATTACTCGAGCTCAAGAGTTTGAGACCAGCCTGAGCAAGAGTGATACCCCATCTCTACTAAAAATAGAAAGAAATTAGCTGGACAACTAAAAATATATATAGAAAAAATTAGCCGGGCATGGTGGCGCATGCCTGTAGTCCCAGCTACTCGGAAGGCTGAGGCAGGAGGATCGCTTGAGCCCAGGAGTTTGAGGTTGCTGTGAGCTAGGCTGATGCCACGGAACTCTAGCCTGGGCAACAGAGTGAGACTCTGTCTCAAAAAAAATAAAATAAAATAAATCACAGCACGGTATAGGCCATCCCGATGAACCCAGCTCTTTGAATAAAGAGGCTCTTTCTTCCATTCGTACAGTTCTTATTCACAAGGTGCTCCTGTCACCCACAGAGGTAGGGAAGGGTAGAGACTGTGGTGTCCATTTTATAGACAGACAGAGAGGGTCAAAGAGTGAACTGATCTGACCGAGGGCACTTAGATTTTGGTTTTCTGGCCTCACCCAGCTCTCTTTAAGCCATGTTGCTTCTACAATATTAAACACACACAGGATGTCGCTATTGGGTGTGTTTTCGAAGCCTCAAAGGTTTCCCTTTCCCCTACAGATTAAAGGTGTCAGAACATGTCACCTCTTATATCTTTGAGGTTCCTGCGTCCTTTTAGGGTAATGTCCAGCATTTGTGATTTAAATGCCTTTGAGGAAGGGAAGGTAGATATCACTTATTGAGGTGTGTATCGCCCATTCATTCACTAAACTCAAAGTTCCATGAGAGTAGGAACCATATCTGGTTTTTTTAATTAAAGTTTTTATTTTAGGATATTTTCAGATTTACAGAAAAGTTGCAAAGATTGTACAGAGAATTCCCTTGTAGAAGCTTCCCTGAGCTTCTCCTAAAGTTAACATTTTACACCGTGCCTTTTTTGTCCATCAGTGTTGACCTAGAACCTAGACTCAGCCCTTACTATACACACACAGCGAACTCTATTATGTTATTTTCTTCCTCTTTTAAGAGTGAGAACCCAAACCCAGCTCTCTCTGACTGCAAAGCTTGTTCGTTTCTTCCACTCTGTCAGGCTACATTCCACTTGGGGGGGCTGAAATACCACCCTTGCAGCCTTTCCCTTGTTGACCTGACACAGTGCCTGCTAGGTTAGGCTGGGGTGTCCCCTGAAGCCCGTGTTAGTGAGCCTCTTCAATCTTTCGTGTTCGCCTCGGAGGGAAGAAACATTTGGGATGACCTAGCAGAACTGGTGTGAGCATTTGCCTTCCCTTGACAGGGAAGATGGGCAGCCTGCTGGCTCTAGCACAGAACATGTGTTCGTCCTCCATATTTGGCCAGCCTGGCAGTTGTTTCTGAAATCCGATTCCGAACGCCATGGGGATGACCTTTGGTCCACTTCCCAGCATTCACCTGCAGTCAGTCACGCTGCTCCCAAGGAGCTGGTTCAAAGAGTGGGCGACTTGGACAGACCCTCTGGTGATGATCTAACCATGCTAATTAAGCATGGTTTAATTAACCCTATTGGCATGACCAGTAAGCGGTGGTCTAGAGAGATGGAGCACATTTAAGAAGTAAGGTCAGTGGAATTTTTTTTTTTTTTTTTTTTTTTTTACGGTGAAGTGCTTTAGCTCCTCACAAAGTGTATTTTTTTAGGACTGGAAAATTATAACTGTTTAAAGATTGCTTTATAATATACTCAAGGCTCCGGAATAGTCCAGAGCCAAAGAAAGGCTGTTTGTTTACTGAAGCAATGGCAGCAAAGGAAAGATTTGAAGGAGCAACTGGGCAAGGCCGTGTGTCATATGAGGATTGCCAATTGTTTTTCCAGCCTGCGATTTGGAAGCGTAAAGGGTAACTTTAGAAGCGCACGCTGTTTTGCAGTGATGCCTTGTTGACACAACAGTCCCTTGGATTCCAGTGAGCAGTAGGGCTCAGGACTGTTGCTAGGATGGGGAAACCAGAAGGGGGATTCAAAGACACCGTAGGAAATGTGGCAAAAGCGGGAGCTCCAAGGGCAGAGTGTGCTTCCCGCAATGTGCAGAAGTGGCCACCAGACTAAGCGAGAATAATCTATTTTTCATACATTCAACAAATGTTTATGGATCGCCTCTTCTGTGCCAGGTGCTATTCTGGACATCAAATCTATGCTCCTGTATTCACAAATGTCCGATTGCTTTAGTTACTTGGAGCATGGCAACAAGATGGCAGAGATCATAAAGAGATGAATTCCGCTGTATGGCCAAGCAGCATAAGGCTGAGGTCAAGAGCACAGACTCTGGAGCCAAAGCATCCGGGTGCAACCCCTGGCTCCAGCACTTCTAAGCTGTGTGACGTTGAACAAATAGCTTACCCTCTCTGTGCTCAGTGTTCTTATCTGTAAAATAAGGTTGTAAGGAATGAATGAGTTTGAAGATGTAAAGTGCTTAAAAAAAACAGGACTTGGCACTTAGAAAGTGTTTAAAGCAATAAATTTGCTACTAGTATTGCAGCAGAAAGAGTGATATGTAAGTGTGGGGTGTAGTTATTCTTGTGGAAAGAACATTGGACCTCAAGCCAGGAGACTTGCAGACTTGACAAGCTACTTAACTCTCTGTTTTTTATCTGGAAAATGAAAAAACATTATTTTACCTGCCGGTTTAGCTCATAGGGATTTTGCAAGAATTAGATAAGTGCTGTGAAAGGTGCAATGTGCCATCTATGTGGATAGGACTGTTGCTTTCATTTTACCTCCATCCAGATATGTTTCTGTTGGCGAGAACGTATTGTTCTTGCAGACGAGCTTTCTATTAGGAGGAGGGGTGGGGCTGAAACAGGAGAAAGGCCTGCCTTTTTTTCTTCTTCAAAGAAGAATCTGAGCCCTTGTTATACTCCCTCTGCCTGAGGAAATGCAGTACGTGGTCTCTTTTTTCCTCTTTAGTTAGAGCAAAGATCTGTCTCCTTATTCCATCTGTTGGTTGCATCTGTCTGGATTGTTAGATGTCATTGTCTTTCCAGAATTACTTTAGAGAAACTTTGCTCATGGCATACAGGGCAGGAGATTTATCTGTTAAATTATTTGCAGAATATTTTACTACAGATCATGCAGTGATTGAAAGGGAGGCCTTGCCTCAGGTGTTAGGAGCTGAGGTTTGTGTGACAGTCAGACAAGTAGGAATTTGGTTACGATGTTAAGAATTCAGGACCCTGGTGGGGCGTGGTGGCTCATGCCTGTAATCCTCTAGCACTCTGGGAGGCCGAGGTGGGAGGATTGCTTGAGCTCAGGAGTTTGAGACCATTCTGAGCAAGAGCGAGACCCCATCTCTAGTAAAAATAGAAAGAAATTATCTGGACAACTAAAAATATATATAGAAAAAATTAGCCGGGCATGGTGGCGCATGCCTGTAGTCCCAGCTACTCGGGAGGCTGAGGCAGGAGGATTGCTTGAGCCCAGGAGTTTGAGGTTGCTGTGAGCTAGACTGACACCACGGCACTCTAGCCTGGGCAACAGAGTGAGACTCTGTCTCAAAAAAAAAAAAAAAAAAAGATTCAGGACCCTCATATAAAAATGCCATTCACTCTGTATTGTGATTCCTGAGTTATAGTAAAATATGAAAATCATGCATCCAAAGATTTGTATTATATAAAGCACCTTCCTCTGAAGAGTCAAGAACACTTTGCAGAATTTGAATTTAAGGTGGTTTAAAGTTTGCACTGTCTTGGTACAGGGGTGTCCCACAGGGGTGACTGCCTTTTTGGAGGCACAGGTCAGGAGGGGGAGTCCCCTCAGGGGACGACAGGGGCTCTCATTAAAGGAATGGTCCAGCCAGCCTGGAGGTCAAGGCAGCCCAGAGTCAGCTGCCCCCTCTTAGGGGAGGATTCAGCCCAGCTCTCTCCACCTTCTCCAACACTTCCTGTTGAAGGGATGGAACGGAGACGCCCTGACCTTGCTCTGGGGTCAGAGATGATCAGTTACACAGAGACTCCCACTGCTGTGTGACATTGGCCAGTTACTTAACCTCTCAAACCCTAAAACAGGAACACAAATAGCATCCGCCTCATAAGATTGTGGTGAAGATTCGATGAGATAGTGCATGAAGCAATATTGGCCCAGTGCCTGGCACTTAGTAAGTGCTCAATGCACAGAAACTATTATTGTTGTTGTTACTGTTCTTGTTTTACTCCCTCGCTTTCCCCACTTTCTGTCTTTCTGCTAGGAGGAAGGAAGATTTTCTAATTATAGTATTCATGTTAGCACTAGAAGGTATGGGCCCCTGAGAGTTGAGGTGTCTTTTATATTTTACCTTTGGACACAGTTGGATGAACGCAGATAGCCAGCCACTCAGAGAAATGTGCCAGGTGGGGGAAACACAGCTAAAAGCTAGCTTGCTCTTCAGACTGGCATCTGAAGGCCAAGGACTACAGCCCACCTGACAGAGGATTTAAGGTCTCGAGAAGACCCCAGCTACAGACTGGGCAGATGATTTGCACTCACATGTCCTGCAGAAACTCCAAAATTAATTTACAAAATCCCGGGGTTAGAGGTTGATAGAGGTTGGAGGGTGGAGATCCTCCTTTCCCCGGGGCTGTCTGCTACACCCCCAGGCAGGAGCCATACCTGGTCTCCCCTCTTGGTGCCTTCTGTCTCCACAGCCCTGCAGTCACAGGACTGGGGTCTGCTTCCCTCCACTGTGGGCAACTTGGTGGAAGGGATGGGGTCTTGCTCGTTTCTGTAGCTCCTTCTAGCACCGGTTCTGCCTCGTGGTCGGCCTTAGATGAATGTTTCCTGGACGATGGAATGAATCAACAAACCAAGGAATAAAACCTATTTTGGAAGGTCTGAGTGAAATGAGATATTTATCAAATAATCTGGCTGCATCAGGGCCCACGGTTCCAACTGGTGAAGTGGGTGGTTGAGGAGAGGACTTTTCCACTTGTCCCAATGGTGGGCAGGGCCAGAGTGGGTCTCCCTCTGGGGTCATGTGGGGAACGGCACCCCTGAAAGGAGAGAGAAGGTTTCTAGCAACAAGGAGCTGGGAGCCAAAGGGAGCTTTGTGAAGCCGGGGGGGTGGGGGTGGGTGGGCGGGGGAGCTCTCCTGGCCTGGCTCCCGGTGCCCCAGTCAGACTGAAAACTCCTCAAGGATGGGGACTGCAACTCGTGGGTCTTGGTCCCCCCCAAGCACCCAACAAGCCATGTGCATAGGTCTGAGCTGCATCCCCTGGAGGAAAGGGAAGCTATTTCTATCTAATTCACACAAAGACGCTGTCTGCTCAGACGCCCTGCACTTGGCCCAGAAGAGCGCCACCTTCCGATTTTCACAAAGGTACCCCCAGGCTAGGGAATGTCCTGGTCCACGGATTTGGATCTGCTAGATTTCAGCAGGGTAAAAGGAAATGAGGTCTTGAGCTAACCGTCTTCAAAAGTGTGTTCTACGTGTAACACTAGTTTTATGAGATGTTAACAGGTAGTTCATAAACAAAGAATCCTGTAATCAAAAAATTTTGGGAAACTGAGTCAAAATTCAAAAACTTATTTTACTATAGAACTTCTCAGAACCCCCACCATGCTAACATGCACTGTGAATTTCTAAAAGGGGGCTAAGTAAGGTAGCACTTCTCAAACTCACTTGACCATAGAACACTTTTCTATGGTCATTTCCCTCCAGGAAGATCTGGTGACCTATGATATTCACTCTTGGTTGCGAGTGACAGAAATCCAGCCTGTACCAGCTAAGGTAGAAAGGAAGACTCAAGGCCTCATCCTACTGCCCTGGACACAGAGTGCAGAATGAGGCCAGACCCCAGGGCCAACTGGGCCGAGCGAGGCCTTGACCCACCAGGACCCCCCTCTGCCTCTGATCTCAGCCTTTCTCCACCTGCTGGCTCCGCTCTCCTGCCCTAGGCTGCTTCCTCCACAATGGCTAGAAACCAGGCCTCTGGCGACTCCTGCATTCACCTTCCCCAGCGCCGCCACCAGATTCTGCCACTCTGGTTCTTCACAGAGTCCTAGGGAAGGTCCTGGCTTGATGCAAGTCATGTGCACACTGCAGTGGGACACTACGACTGGCATTTTGCACAAGAACCTCAGCGACAGAGATCTGAGTGGAACAGTTCTTTAAAAGAAGGCAGTAGCAGCGCAGCTGGTGCGGTGGCATTGTGCAAGGTTCCAGAAAAGAAGGCAGACCTGGTCCCGACACAGGAGTGTGTGTTGTTTGTGGGAGGGGGCGAGGGGCCACCGCTGGGTAAAAGACCACCGCTGCTTTGAGAAACACATCTTGGGGTTTACAAAAGCGCTGTCCCCTCTTCTGAGTTTTATATTACACCAAAATGAGCTTCATTTAAATTGAGTTTCTGAAAATCTCATCTCTTTCTGTCCTGTGATTTGAAGTTTTGACTGAGCCTCATATTTTTGCATCTTGGTTTGAAAAATCAACTACTCCGTGGATAAGCTTATTGTGAAGGAAAAGGTGCCCGACTCTCAGAGCGGTTAGGATAGCAAACGGATGGGTCCCGGTTTCCAAAGGCTCAACATTTTCTTCCTTCGGTGGGTTTTGATTTTTTTCAGGTTTCCCGCTGAATTCTGGTGTGTGAAACCTTCTGGGGTGGGGGAAGGAAAGGGTGTTTTCAGCTAAGTGGGGCCACAAACAAACTGGACCCTTTGAGGTCTTAGTTTAAATACCTCCACATCCCCTAGGGAACAAATGACCCCAAGTACAGGAGTGTCCCCAGTTTTGGTTTCCCGCTCAGTGGGAACCGCTTGTGTAATTGTGTTTCTTCTCCACCAGAGGAGAGCAGGGGCCACCTTGCATTGCTCCCCATGTATCCTCAAAGCCTGGTTCAGCGTCTGGAAGGTAGCAGGTGCTCCACTGGATTGTAAAGCAAAAGAACAACCTTAACCTTGAATGCTGTGGTCAGTGGCCTATGATAAATGGTTTTGTGTTTTCAGACTCCTGATTTCCTTCCCAATTTCTCTTTCTTCTGGCCTAGAGAACTTCATCAGCTCAGAGTCCAAGGTCCATGCAACCACCTGGGGACAGTCAGAATATAAAAAGGAAGCAGCAGGACACACCCGGAAGCCCTGACCGTGGGGACTTGTCCAGGTAGGGGCCAGCTCTGGAGGACGATGCAGCCCAAGGCCTGGCCAGCTCACTGCCTGCTCCGCCTTTGCTTTGCTCCATTTGCTTTAGAAAATGGACCCTAAAACACGTGCTGGGGTCCCCACGGGTGAGATTTTTGAGGCAGTGGCTCATGGACTTCTTTGTGACTGGCTAGGGCTGCATGATTGGAAAATTAATACTGTTTTTCTGCCCATAGATTAAATTAATAACTATAGACTTCCATTCCAGCCACACTCCAGGTTATCTTCATTGTTATAACTTAAAATGGAAAAGATCAAGAATTCCAAGGGGCTTATCGGGTGAATAATCTGTGGCTAAGTGGGTCTGTGTCCCAGCGTGGGGGCTGTTATGGGCACTGGACCATGATGACACAGGATTCAGAGAACAATTACTAAAGCCACCAGAGCCCTGAGTCCCAGGGAGGCTGGTGGATGAATTCCAGAAATTAACTGTGGCAGTGGAACGTGGCCAGTGCTGGGGTGGCCCATCGGTCACTGGTCCTCACTGGTCTCCCCACCGGGGCTCTCTATTGGTCCTCTCCCCATGTGTGCTGCGCACCCACAGGTTTGGGGGCATTTGCAAGCAGAGGGCCGGCAGACTTGCGCACTCATCCCCCGGCAAGACACAGGCCGGGCACAGTGGACACAATTCACAACTGCTTTGGGTTCAACTCACAAACAGGCCCCGGATCTGGTTCAATAAACCCAAACGTGGAAGCCCAGACCCCGGGAATCTACCATTACAGGCCTTAACGGAGCAAAGGAACAGGAACTCCATGAAACAAAAATGCAAAATTGAACAATAGGCCCCCGTCATAGACAGTGAAACTTTGGGTCACGACCTGCTTCATAATAGTTTTTCACAACCTTAAGACTCCAAGTGACATTTTGTGCTTTGGGTAAGTAAGGGCGACCCCTGGTGGCAAGAATTTCCGTGCCTGGGGCATTATTTTCTGGGTGGCTTGGCCTGCGTGTTTCCAGGAGGCACTGGGAACCTCTTGGCAGGAGCTCCAGATTTCTTTAGGGAGATGGCAATCCGATGGGGCAGAGTGTTCTTTTGTGTTTGAGGGATCACGTCACAGAAGGTCGCCTCAAACAGCACGCTTGATTCCTTGTGCTCTGCTAACGGTGGTGCCTCCTTTGCCTCCCAAGACTGCAGTGGCTGTTCCACTTTCATGAACTTTTTATCAGGGTAACAAGACAGAGGTTTTACTATTTGGTTCTAACTGGACCTCTAAGTTGGCTCTGAATGACCATGAAAGCAGTGGATGGATGCATGTTTCCTGGAACCCCACACAAGGGAGGCCGCTGCTGGCTGAGACCCAGGGTCCAGCTCTTTGCTCCCATCTTCCTGAGGTCCTGGGATGGCCTAGGAGGCCTGGGAATTGTTGGAGGCCTTTGTCACAGCCCAAGTGAAGAGCAGCAGCAGTTCAAAGGTCTTTTGTTGCTGGTTCTAGTCGCCTCTCATTGGCATGCAAATCAAGCATGAAGGAGATGCCGTCCAAGGACAAGCCCAAAGAAGCAACTTCCTGTTCACAATTAAAACTGTGTGCATGTCCGTAGTGCAGGGCCCTGTGCTACCTCACTCAGAACTATCAACAGGACACAGGCCTCCTGCTCTCGAGGGTTGACAATCAGTCCTGAGTCCTTTGCTTCCAATTGAGGGTGGCTCCTGTGTGTGCCATTTCCATGAGGATAACAATAGCGTTTAACATTGATTTGGCATATGGGTGCCAGACACTATGCCAAATGCTCTATGTGTACAATAGAAAACTGTACTTTCTTTAAATCAATTCAGTACCAATTCTGAGTCCTTACTCTGCCCGGCCCATGGCCACCCGCCTTGGGACTCCCCTCTCCTGAGCCTGGTGCTTTGAGGCCAGTACCCCCAGCTGCAGGGCTCGGTGGCCCAGGCCACACTGCCCTGAGGCCCTGTGACTGTGCTGCTGCCCTGTCACAGTGGGCACATGGAAATCCTTAGTGAGGCTGGGAGCTCATGGCCGTTCCCTTGGAGCTGGCCCCTCCCTGCTCACCCCCCCTGGGCCTGAAGACACTGTCTGGGAGCAGGAGGGACTCTCAGATGTTCCCCACTGTCCAGAGCCCTTTCTCTGTTCTCTCCTCATCCTCAAAGGCATTTGCCTTCTCCTTTGGCCTCATCGGACAATCAGCATTTTTTTCTTCAGAGGACATAGGTTTTTGCAAAAGGTGGGAGGAGAGAGTGACCTCAAACTGTTTCCGTTTTCGACTTGTAAAAACTCCAAAGACAGAAAGCACAGAAGGGCCTTCAGGGGCTCCCTGCTGGGCATGGAGGCAGTGGAAGGCTATAGGGAGAAAGGCACACGTTAACGTTCCCGAAGATGTCCTCTGCCTGGCGTTATCTCCACTCAACAGATGAGGAAACTGAAGCTTGGAGCATTCTGTAATCTACTTAGCAGGAGGAAGTCCGTGGTTTCCCCTGAATTATACTAGAACGTGGGGTTTGTGCGCCCCCAAAGGGGTAAGTTCTTCACCTCTAATAGGGAGAGCGCGGGTCCCATCAGTTCGGCTGCCTTGCTTCCCGGGTGCCACGCGATGGCGCTGTTGTAACTTAGCCCAGCATGGTCCAAATCCCCCGCAGATGCTGGGAGGTGACTCCGTGATGTCCAGCCCCGGGTTCTCGAGGGCGGACGGTCCCGGCCTCCTAGCGTGAAGCTTAAGCCCAGGCAGCACCTCCTGCTGCCCAGCAGTGTCCGCCCCAGCATGGCTGCCTGCGTCGGGACGGGTTCCTGCTCCGCCCTCCTTGGGTACCAGCAACCAGGGATTGGGCAGAGTTTTCCTTTTAGACAGACCCTCAGAACATGAGCCATTTAATCAGGCATCCTTTCCCCAAATAATGGAGCTATTACTATTAGGTTGTACTAGAGGATATTACCGTTTTTGTAGGTCAAAAATTGTTAGACATTGGCCATTTCCTGTGCTTCGACATCACACCTGCCCTGGGTGGTATTTCAGAGATGACTGGCTTTTCTCGGGGAAAAGGATTCCTAGGTCAAGGGATTCCTAGGTCAAGTCCTGGCACTTTTGTCACTGAAGGAGGGAGAGTGGAAACCCCACAGCCTGTAGCCTTAGCCCTTATCCAGCCGTTCTCAACCTTGAGCACGCATCAGAATCACCTGCAAGGCTGATTAAAACACGGATTGCTGGGCCTCACCTGCAGGGTCCAATTCCATAGGTCTGGGGCGAGACCTGAGGATGAAGCGTTTCTAACAAGTTGCCAGGTACTAGTACCGTGGTCTAGGGACCACACTCTGGGGGCCGCTGCATTAATGTCACACAGCTGTGTGACTGCCACGGCCCTGAGCTTTGGGGTTCAGATGAGGCCTTTCTGAGGGCTGGAGTGGACAAGGAGAGTCTCCTGGCAGGTGGGGGAACTTGAGTGAAAGGGGCAGGCCATGGGGACCATTCCAGGTGGGGGCAGAATTCCTGAGTTGGACCCCTCGAGGGCCGAGCAGGCGGCAAGCAGGGCCCAAGGTGGGCATTCCCTGGAAACAAGGCAGGAGGAGTGGGGCCAGGTTGAGGAGAATTTGTGGGTGAGGTGAGGGTTTGAGAGTTTGTCCTGTGGGTAAAATGAAGCTAGGAGAGTGCTTTATGGTTGGTTGGTTTGTTTGCTTTTAAACAAGGGCTTATGCATTGCCAGGGAAGAGATCAGAAGATAAATTTAGGGACACCTAATTGGTGCCCTGGATAGGTGGAAGCCGGAAGGGGCAGGAAGGGCTGTCTTTGCCACCGAGGGACGTGGCCGGGAAGCAATCCCAAGGGAGAAGCCAGGAACCCGGTGACTGCCTGGGTGTGGGCAGAAAAGGTGGAGTCAAAGAAGGTGCTATGGTTCTGGACCAAGAACCCCAAAAAAGATCCCACATTAGACACTGGGACAACCAAAGTGAGTGAGGGCTGCTGTGGGAACACTGTGATCCGTTTGAGAGAGGCTGAAGGAAAGACCCTCCTCGCCTGCTGGGAACCCTGCCCAGCTGGCCTTCTGGCAGCTCCTGGCAGCAGGCAGGAGTGACAGTTTAATGAGATGACTGCGGTGGGTTATGGCCCTAAATCCTATGATATACTTCTGGCAGTTGCAAGTATGTATGCAGGTTATTCTCAGCTAGGTCAGCTCATCCTAGTGCTCTTATTTTTGTGCCTTTATGTTTAGGCTGGGCGTGATGGCTCACACCTATAATTGTAGCATTTTGGGAGGCTGAGGTGGGAGGACTGCTTGAGGCCAGGAGTTCAAGACCAGGCTGAGCAACATAGCAAGACCCAGTCTCTACAAAAAAATGGAAAAAATTAGCCAGGCGTGGTAGTACACGCCTGTAGTCCCAGCTACTCAGGAGGCTGAGGCAGAAGAATCACTTGAGCCCAGGAGCTCGAGGTTTGCAATGAGCTATGATGACACCACGGCACTCCAGCCTGGATGATAGAGCAAGAGCCTGTCTCAAAAACTAAAATGAAAAACAAAAAACAAGACTGTATTTAAGTATAGGAACAGACCAGGGTTGGGATGAAAAAGAGTAAATGAAATCACATGAGTGGTCTCCCAGTCTCCCCTGACCATAAGATTTACCTGGGTGTTCGGGAAATCTATACCCTCCTAAGCCCCAGCCCAGTCCTGAAACGGATGGCTTGCATGGAGTAATCTGTGTTTTTCATAAACAGCCCAGGTGATTCTTATGAGCTGGGAAATTTGTGGAATGGAGAGCTGTTGCCAGGCACCTTACCAGGAATGCCTGGGGGACCAGCTGAAAACTCATTTCCTGACCCCCACTGAAGAGTCTAAGCCAGTAGATTTGGGATGAAACCCCCCAATCTGGGTTTTTGATAAGCAGTCCATGTGGTTCTTACGATAAAGCAAGTTTGGGAAACACTGACTGGGGATTACCCCCAGGCCAATAAAGATAGCTAACTTTTGTTTGCTCTTAGGTAAACTTTAAAATTAAGGCTCAGAATTTGGGGATAATTAGCATTCAGACAAATACTTATTGGGCATCCATCTGTGCCTGATGCTGGCGACATAAGCCATGGGGTCTCTGCTCCAGTGGACAAAAATGCATTGTCATCAGGGAGTCAGACATTGAACAAGGAAACAAACAGAAGAGAGACGCCCTCAGGAGACAGGTGTTGTGACAGACAGTAACAGGGAGGAGGTGGCTCCTTTAGGTTAGATCCGTGGTTCTCAAAGCGGGGTTCCTGGCCTGCCAGTCCCTGCATCACCTGGGAACTTGTTGGAGATACAGATTCTTGGGCCCCACCCCCGACTCACTGCATCAGAAATTCAGGGTGGGGCCGGCTCATCTGTGAGTTAGGCCCCTCAGGGGATTCTGGCACCCACAAAGCGTGAGAACCAAGGATAAGATGGTCAGGGAAGGAGGTGATACTTGAGCTGAGTCTGGGTTGATGAAAAGGAGGCAGGCACGGATGATCGAGGGGACCATGCGTTCCAGGTGGAGGGCCAGGAGTGCAAAGTACTGAAGGAGAACGGATTTGGTGTGTGAGAGAAACAGGGGACCAGCGAGTCAGCGAGAGGTGGCGAGGGGGACAGGTCAGCCAGGCTGGGGTCTTGAGGGCCGAGGTAAGAGGTGTGGATTTCCCTCTGGCTGCTGAGTGGAGTGGACAGTGCCAGGGGCAGGACTGGAGCCAGGAGGTCCAAGAAGGGGCCCGTGCGGGGCCGAGGCAAGACGTGGAGTGAACTCGGGCAGAGCCTCAACCTTGCTCTCATTACCACTCACTCCCCACTCCCCACGGGGAACTTTGAGAGACATCTCACTCCCAATTGGCCTCCCCGCTCCAAGAAATTTCCACACCGTGGATATATATGTTTATGTATTATGGCCTTTGAGGCCACAAATGATTTTAACACCTAAGATTTTTTTCACCTCTCAGGAACCAGTTTTTACCCCCCCGCCCCCAATAATCTTCGGCCACTGAGAATGCTCATGGTGACACCTGTGAAGGTGAAGTGCATGCAGCTGTGAATAGTTTAGATGTTTTGGAGCTAGAGACAGCAGCATTTGCTAATGAGTTGGATTTAGAAGGAGGGAGAAAGAATCAAGGGAGATTCCTGAAGTTTTAGCTTCAGCAACTGGGTAGCTGGGACGAGGAGCTGAGATGTGGAAAACATTAAGGTCGGAGGTGTCTGTCCCCTCCTTAGGCACAGACTTCGTCTCCAGGAGGAAATCCTGTTGGCGCCAGGTGAACCTGGCGGGACGGTGTGCCTACCGTCCCAGACCCGCCTCCCAGGAGGGCCTGCCGCCTGTGAAAGAAAAGCAGAGTCCTTTCTGCTGCAGGGACAGCTCACTCCCTGCTACATGCCCAACACCCAACCTTCCTTGGTGTCCCTAAGAAAGAATGTGTCTTAGGTTTCTTAGTCCATTTAATAAACATGGGCCTACTGCCCCCCACAGGTCAAGTTCTGGGATGGACCACAGGTGCAAGGATGAGCAAGACATGGCAGTCCAGGCATAGAGAAAGGCAGGGAGATGAAAAGTTCTAGAACAAGCTAGATGCTCTCGGTGGGGTCTCTGGGAGCACAGGGCGTGGGAGGGCTGGCTCTGCTGGGGGAACCAGGAGAGTCCTCCAGGGGAGGTTTCTTGGGGCTGGGTCTTCAAACCTTAGTAGAATAGGGGATTGTGGGGAAAGGACAGTTCCAGGAGAGGGAACAGCTGTAATTATAGATCTATAGGAAACAGAATGTAGGAAGGACTAACTCATTGGCTTTTTAAATAGAATATTTCAGAGCTTCTTTACATCTAGGAGATAAGAGAAGTAGCATATTTATTAAGCTCAACCTCTTGGCTTTTTCAGAAGACAAACTCCTACTTAGAACAAAAATCTTGGTGTTCCGGTAGCAGCAGCTATAGGGAAGGGTAGAAAGGTGGTTTGAAAAAATGAAATGGGCTTCCAATTGAAGGCAGGGATGTTTTCTACCTCACCTCCCGCTGCCATTTGTGGAATCCGTCTACACACATGGCCTCCCCTGGCAGCTCTGTGTAGACAGATGACTGCAGATGACCCGGGGGGGCCACAGGAGGAAACCTGGCTCAGAGAGGTTAAGGGACCTGCCCAAGGTCCCACAGGTGCCACCCCAAACCCAGACTCCTGACCGTGCACTGACTCCCACAGGTGTCTGAAAATATTTGTGTTGTGGTCTCCGTAATTAGAAAGTAAACCTCAGTCAATCCTTAACGTTTAATTTTCCTATAAACAGGGTCAGTTCTTCGAAACAGAAAAAACTGTGTTAGGAGCAGCGGCTGGGCCAGCTCTTAAAGACTGAGCTCCACGTTTCCTAAGTGGCCTCACTCTTCCTTCCAAACAAACTTCAGGGGACTCCAGGATCAGGACGGGCTCCCCAGCTCCTGCCCAGCCGGGTGTGTCAGGCACAGCTGAGAGCAGCTCCACCCTCCCTGTCCTGCTTCTGACTCACTATTTATCCCTGGCAGGAAGTAAACACACGGAGGAGAGTGGGAGGGAGGGAAGGCGTGTGCTCCTGACTTTTGACATTGGCTGCAAAAGAAGATCATGTGCTGAATTAGGTGTGTTGTCTGCTTTCTGCTCCTCTGGTTTCAACCGAGCATTTGAAGCTTTAAAAAAAGAAGGGAAGAGGAGTATTTTTCCATTATGAGATAATGCCCATTCATTGTAACAACTTGGAACACAGAGAAAAGTGAAAAGTAGAGAAGAAAAAATCACCAATGCCCCTACCATCTACAGACAACTGCTCTTAAAGTATCAGTGTGTTTCCATCACACTCGTGTTTCTTTCTAGTTCTTTTCTTTACTGATTGTGAGACAGCTATATTTCTTTACATGGCATGGCATATTAGGGGGATATATATATATATATATATATAAAATATATATATACACACACACCCCTCCCTCCTCTATCCACAGTTTTTCCTATTGGTTAACATCTTGCATTAGTGTGGTACATTTGTTATAATTAATTAATAGGCCAATATTGATATTATTAACCAAAGTCAATACAGTAAATCTTCCCTTTTTCTTGTGGATAGGATAGGTTCTTTTTATTTTATTTTATTTTAGTTTAGACACAGGCTTTTACTCTGTCAACAGGCTAAAGTGCAGAGACCTCATGATCATAGATCACTGTAACTTCAAACCCTCAAGTGATTCTCCCACCTCAGCCTCCTGAGTAGCTGGGAGTACAGGCATGTGCCACCATGCCCAGCTAATTTTTAAAGTTTTTGTAGAAACAGGGTCTCACTATGTTGCCCAGGCTGGTCTTGAACTCCTGGCCTCAAACAGTCCTCCCACCTGGGCCTCCCACAGTGCTGGGATTAGAGACCTGAGCCACTGCACCTGGCCAGGATAGGTTCTTGATAACTGCAACTTTAAGTGAAACAATATATAACAAAATCAATTTTTTTCCTCTCTTCAAAGTTATAATGAAACTACGTTGAACAAATTTTCCAGAAAGATTCTGTTATTGATTTCTAATTTAATTCCATTATGGCCAGATAAAATACTTCTTATAATTTGAATCATCTTAAATTTATTGAGACTTTTTTAATGCACAGAATATGGTCTGTCTTGTAAATGTTCCATCTGTACTTGAAAAGAATGTGTTTTTTTGCTGTTATTTGATGGTGTTTAAAAGGTGTTAATTAGGTCACATTGGATGATAGTGTTGTTCAGGTCTTCTGTATCCATACTCATAAAAGAATTAAGTGCCTTTATTGTAGGCAGCATATAGTTAGATCTTGTTTTATTAATCCGCTCTGAAAATTTCTGCCTTTTGGTTGGAGCGTTTATAACATTTATATTTAATGTGATTATTAATATGGTTGGTTTAAATCTGTAGTCTTATTATTTGTTTTCTATCTGTCCATCTGTATTTTTGTTTTTTCCTCTTTTTTGCCTTTTGTGGGTTAATTTATTATTTTTATTATTCTATTTTCTCTCTCTTTTGACTTATTAGCTTAACTATTTGTGTTGTTTTAGTGGTTGCATTAGGAACTATAATATATATTTTTAATATATTACAATCTGCTTTCAAGTGATATTATACCATTTCATGTATATTAAAAGAGTCTTACAACAGTTTACTTCCATTTCCTCCCTTCTGGCCTTTGAGCTATTATCATTTACTTCTACATAAGTTACAAATCCCATAATACATATTATTACTTTTGCTTTAAACATCTAATTACCTCCTAACAGAGATTTAAATAGTAAGGAAAAAAGACTATATTTACCTGCAAAGTCACGATTTCTGGTGTTCTTTATTCTTTTGTGTAGATCATGATTAGCATTTGATAGTCTCTTCTTTCTGCATGAAGGACTTCCTTTAACATTTCTTGAAGTATAGGTCTGCTTATGGTTATCCTTTTACTTTTTGTATGTCTCAAAAAATCTCTTTCACCCATGTTTTAGAAAGATATTTTCTCCAGGCAAACAGTTCTAGGTTGACAGTTTTTTTCTTTCAGCACTTTACTCATATTGTCCCATGCATTCTGGCTGGCATTGTTTCCAACAAAGAAATTTGATGTCATCCTTACTTTTGTTCTTCTGTGTTTTTTCCTCTGGCTGCTTTTAATATTTTTCACTTTTTCACTGGTTTTAAGCAATTTGGTTATGATATGCCTTGGTGTATATTTCTCCCTATTTCTTATGCTTGAAGTTAGATGAGATTTTTGGGTATGTGGGTTTATAGTTTATATCATATTTGGAAATTTTTCAGTCATTATTTCTTCAAAATTTTTTTATCTCCCCCCTTCCTGTGGGGACTCCTATTACATACATATTCAGCCACTTGAAATTGTTCCACAGCTCACTGATGCTCTGCTTTTTTTTTTTTTTTCAGTCTCTATTCCCTCTGTGTTTTGTTTTGGAGCATTTATTGTTCACCAGTCTTTTTCTCTGCAGTGGCTAGTCTTTCATTACTCTCACCTGGCGTGCTTTTCACTTTAGACATCACAGGTTTCATCTCTAGAAGTTTGATTTGGGTCTTTTTTATATCTTTCATCTGTGTTTAACATGCTCAGTCTTTCCTCCAGCCTCCTGAACGTATGGAACAGTTATAATACTTTAAAAAATGTTGTTGTGTGCTGATTCCATCACCTGTGTGATTTCTGGGTTCAGGAGAAATAACTTGATTTTTCTTTTCATTATGGGTCATATTTTCCTGTGTCTTTGCATGCTAGACATTGCAGACTTTAAGCTTTTAGCTTATGGATATTCCTGTATTCCTATAAATACCCTTGGAGTTTGCTCTGGGATACAGTTAAGTTATTTGGAACAGCTTAATCCTTTTGGCTCTTGCTTTGTTAGGTGGGACCAGAGGTGAGGATTAGTTTTCCCCACTGTTGAGGCAAGACCCTTCTTAGTACTCTAACAGATGCCTCCGTGAGTTATGAGGTTTTCCACTCTGGCTGGTGAGAACAGGAATTATTCCCAGCTCTGTGTGAGTTTCGAGTGAGGATTATTCCCCTTAAATCTTTCAGGTGGTCTGTGCTTAGTCTCAGGTGGTTTCTGTGCATGCACTTGCTGATCAGCACTTTGCCGTCTCTGGAGTTCTCTCTGCTGAGCCCTCCTCTCTCTGGGACTCCATCCTGGGAACTCCACTGCCCCTGTCTCCCCAGCACCCAGCTCTGTCTCCTGCAGTCAGGGAGACTGTGGGGCTCTACTTGGAACCCCCTCCCTGTGCCACTTTCTCCAGGCCTTTGGCTGGGCAACAGCAGGACTTACCTCATTGTTGTCTGTCTCCAGAGACCACTGCCCTGCCCTTCCTCTGTCTCCTTTAGTAGCCAACTCCCCACTACTCCAACCCTTCTTAAAGTACATAATTCTTCCTATGACATTTTCCAGCCCAGGCCCTCTGAAAACATTGAAAAGCCATCATATCAAGTTTCCTTCTCTGCTTTTAACTGGGAATGCAGCAAAACACCTGGCATTTATTTTAGGAGAGGCGTGGAGACCCTTCTAGAAGAAAAGAATAGGAGAGAGGAGGCCGTGGGCAAATGTTATTTCCCTTTTCTCCTCAAGAGCTTCTTGTATCACCAACACTTGCAGTCCTCCTCTGTCTTTTTATGGCCTCAGATGCCAACTTTGACAGCAGTTAATCTTCCCCAACTTGTCACCGCAGCTGTGTTAGTGCTGGGAAGGGGCCCGAATGGTCTTTGCGTCTTTGACATTGAACCAGCTTGGCTTCCAGTAGTGCCGACTTGTCAGCTTTTCCCTCCCCATTTAGGTCAGTGGGATTATAGACAGACAAATCTCAACAAAATAGGCTGGCAACTGAGATCGATTCTTAAAAGACACATTTAATCACATTTTTGAGCTCAATACACAGGAGCTCAGTCTCAGATGGGTGACACTGGTGACATCTTATTGTTCAGAGGATGCCTCAAATTCTCTGAAAGATGTACATTCATCAAGGGACATTTCTACTATGTTCCCTGTTTTGTACTATGTTTACTACGGCAGGAAATTGATTTTAGAAGTCTTACCAAGAAAGGATATGAGCGGTGGCAGGCATCTGTAGTCTCAGGTACTTGGGAGGCTGAGGCAGGAGGATCGCTTGAGCCCAGGAGTTCGAGGCTGCAGTGAGCTATAATCACGCCACTGTACTCTACCCTGGGCAACAGAGTGAGACCAGCTCAAAAAAAAAAAAAAAAGGATATGATAAAAATATGCTTACTATTATTTCTTGTTCAAAATAAAATAAAAATGCCACCAGAACCCAACTTTACAAGCAAAACTGTTTGCCATGAAACACTAGTGAAAGTTTAACTTAAAATTATGGAAATATTTATATTTAGGGAAACAGTCTACCAAATTCCTTGATTTGGGCTTATTAAAATTTTAAAGGTCTTTATTGTGAATAAAAACAGATATCTTCTCTAATGGGACAGTAGTTTTATTTCTGGTATTTGACAATTATGAAAAGTCTGAATGATCAGAAGTAATTATTGTATCAGAAATTCATTGAAACGACTTGGTGTTTTGTCATGACACTACCTAGATACATTTGAAGGACAATAGACAGGCAGGTAGATACAGGAGACACAGGGTTCATTCTGGCCATGCGGATGCTTCTGTGCAACAGTCCCACAGCCCCTTCCAAGCAACCAGTCTGGGGATCCCAGAATTGGGTCCTTCTGCTGCCTTTTGGGACCCCATAAGAAGGTTGCTGAAAAAGTCGGTTCAGAGATAGTTTTTAAATTTTCTTTGAAATTCAGTTTCCTGTCTCCATCCCCTGCTCTATGTTGGATAATAGATTCTCGTAAGTGGAGTGACACCTTGACCTTCAAGTTGTATAAAATTTCATACTTGCCTGTAATGGCAAATTGTAGGCTGAATAGTAAGCATACTTTTAAGTTTAATCCACCCTTTCCCCATGCACACACTGATCTCCCCAATAACTCTTTAGCACCTACAAATATTTTCCTTTCATCTATTGCCTGGGTTGCTCAAGCATCATGTACTTTTTCTATGGCAGAATGATCACAGGGGAGACAAAACTGGATTAAAAACACAAAGCCAAGCCTGGCGGTACTGCCAAGATCAGTGGGCTCCCAGGCCTCTATGCAGGGAGGGTTGTTTGGGCACGATAAGGCCATGTCTGTGGATCGGACCTAATCTGCTAGGTTCGCAAAGAAGTTTTTGAGGAGGTGCCTTTTGCCATGAAATACCATGTTATAATTGTTCTATTAACATGAGAACTTTTTCTTCTGCATGAATCAGTTGGAATATAAATTCCTTTTCCAAAGTCTCTAGAATAGGTGATGCATCCCACAACACAGGTGTCAAGCTGAGTGAGCAGTTCTTGTGTCTATACAACTATCAATTAAATGCATATATTCCTTCCCTTATTTATTCATGCATCATTCAGTCCTTCACTCACCAGGGTGTGGGCCAGCGCTGGACTAAGACACAAAACATAAATGAGAGGCGCTCCCTCTGACTTCTGAGAGGTCACACCCAGGGGGAAACAAATGAATAAACAAACAGAAAACCATGGGAGGTATTAAGAGAGTGTCTGTTCACAGGGTGTGGGGAGTGCCATACAGCCCTAGGAGGGGACAAGAGGGACCCGCCATGGAGGACAGGACTAAGGGAGACCCTCCCGTGGAGGAGGGGCTGAGAACTCCCAGCTGCAGAGGCCGGCACTGGCCCTGCGCTGAGGCACAGAGGAGCAGCACACATGCTCCTGGTTTACGAGCAGTTTCTGTCCACGGAGGTGAGAAGTAAGCACAGAGCGTGCTTTTATAGTGCGTTTTGAGAACTATCCTTGTGGTCTTTTAAAGGGCATCCGAAATGTCCTTACCAATTCTTCTTCTGACTTAAGGCTGTGCCTTCCACAGTGGGGTCTGTGGCGTATCAGTCCCACAAAATGCTCTACCAAAAAAGGCGCAGAGGACAATTTCTGGGGAACAATAAGCTTGAGAAATCGTGTGCATATATCTTCTTCTTCAATGCACAAGGGTGTCTCCAAGTCTCTGAGAAGTCCTGCAGTAAAGGAACTTGCTGAACCCCACTTCACCTAGTGCTTCGCACATTATCTAAAGACAAAGGAAGCTTCTTTCTTGCACACCTATCAGTCGTATTCGGAAAAGCACTAAGTTTGGTTTGTAAAACCCCCTCACAGAGTATAAACAATGGAGGGCGTGTACTAGGCAACTTTTTTTAGTCACTGAGGATTGATCCAGAATGTCTGTCATAGTTGGCCCAATCACTTATCAGGTTCTCGAGGAGACTGTTTCTTCCACCATCTTCTCAGCTTGGGGTGGAAAAGATAAAAAAGAGGTGGGGTGCAGATTATAGGTAACAGAGTACTTCAGAGAATCATCATCATTTATAGCCCGCACACAGCACTGGGCTTACCTGATTTAAGGTACAGAAAAAAAACCAGGCAAAGCAAAGGGCAAGAATAAAGGCAGTGAACTACCAGGTGGCTGGCAGATGTTCAGCTGTGTCATTGTGAAGATCTACGTGGTCCCGGATTAACTGGCTTTATTTTGACTTCTCGTCAGGAAGGATTGAAAACATTCTGGGGTTTAGTTTTCTTTCTTTGGACAGGATCTCAGCCTTCCTTCCCTGAAGAAAAGTCAGACACAAAACGTGGCCCGTGGGCCAATTCAGATGTCGACAAGCCCTCAAAACGTGTGGGGAAATAAAACACTGCAGTAATCCTAAACTGCGAGTGGGCTTCAGGGAGCTAATTCATCACAGCCCTTCCCGCCAGATTCCAAATCCTTTGTGAACTAGATGCTGGAGTCAGATGGAGACAAGGAAGCCAGTACTGTCACAGCAAGCCTGCGCTAAAGCACATGTCAAAACTGGACGACTCCTATGGCCCCTGAACCAGCCTTCCCCGCCCGTGCCAGGTGCAGGGCGCCCTGCAGGACGGGAGGGCGGGCCCCAGCGAGCTCGTCAGGTGGTAAATGGCCGCATGTGCGCAGGCTCATCTCAGCAACCTCAAACACCTTAACCCCACCTGTGGGGAAGCTGGGACCTTGAGGCTGGCTGTCCTTGTCTCACCAATCAGGGAAGTCTCCCCTCCTCCTGTGGGAGTGACCATGAGGGGCAGAGAACATGGCGGTAGCATCATATTTTGCTGAGAGCTCAGAGTAGTTGGGAAAGTCTCTAATTTGAGGTCCAAGGCAAGAATCTGGGGACCCCTCAAACCCCCTCCTCTCTGCTGCAGCTGTCGCCACTGCTAATGTATATTTGGGTTGCTAGGTCCCAGGGGCTGCAGTCTGTCTTAGGCCATGTTCCGTTGCTATAACAGAATACCTGACACTGGGTAATTTATAAGGACAAATAATTGATTTCTTGCAGTTATGGAAGCTAAGTCCAGGGTCAAAGGGCCACATCTGGGGAGGGCCTTCTTGCTGGCGGGGGCTCTCTGCAGAGTCCCGAGGCAGCGCGGGGCATCACGTGGGGACGGGCTGAGTGTGCTCTCAGGCCTCTCTTCTTCTTGTAAAGCTGCTGGTCTCACCCTCGTGGTCACCAGTTAATCCATTAATTCATTAATGCATGAACAGATTATTCATAAGGGCAGAGCCCTCAAGACCCAATCACCTCTTAAAGGCCCCCCCCAATACTGCCATACTGGGGAGTAAGTTTCAACATGAGCTTGAAGGGGACGTTCAAACCACAGCACTAACCCACGGGCTTCATTCCACCCTTGCTGTCCTTTCCCAGAAAGCGCGTCAGAATGCAGTGAGTAACCGTGATGGCGTGTGGGGATATCGTCTAATCTTTTGAATTATAGTAATTTTCAGATAACAAATCATTCACAGACTTGTGTACTTTATAATTAGGCACAAATTACTTGCAACACATGCCCTCGCTCATCAGACCTACCAGCGCGCACGGGGATTGTGCTTGAGAAGTGCTGTTTAACCTCACTGGTTTCACGGAAGCATTTAGAAGAAAGAGCTTTGCCTGTACTTTCTGGGCCTCAGTTTCCTCGTCTCTAATGAGAGGTTTGGACTAATACGTTACTGGGATGCTATGATTGTGTGGAAGAGAGAACTGTCCTAATCTTCTAGTGAAACAACCATGATTTGGGAGCATTGCTGCATATTTAGTATCCTTGATTTGGGTTCAGTTGCATCTTTCTGTCCTTCCTTCCATCCATCCATCCTTTCTTTCACTCATACCTTCAATATTCAACAACGGTTATTGAGCGTTGGTCATATGCCAGGCACAGGGGATACAGTATTGGAAGGAGACAAGGACCCATCCTCCATTATACACCAGAGGGGAGGGTCATTGACCGTGTTGATGGCAACTGTGACCAGGTGGGCCTGTGAAAGGAGATCTGCCCGGGGAGCCAAGGCCAGAGAAGTGTCACTGGGAAGCGAAGAGGGGGGCTGGGAACTTCTGGGAGAAGCAGGGGGCTCCGGGCTCCCGGCTCCCGGCAGAGGCAGGGCTGGGGAGCTCTGTGTGGGACCAGACAAGAAAGGCAGGTCGGGGCCATAGCTGACAGCAAAGCGAAACCAGTGGAGAGTTTTTGCAGGGGGTGACAGGAGCAAACTTTCATGTCTAAGTCATTGCTCTGGCTACAGCAAGGAGAGCAGCATGAAGGGGCCCAAGTGGGTGGGAGAAGGGCTGCTGCACCTGCCCAGGTGGGAGTTGGGTGCAAGCAGCAAGTACAGGCAACGGGGGGCAGCCACAGAGCTCCACCCTGCCACCAACAGATCCAGCCTTGACCTTCTCTGGGAAGATTTCTTCATGTATGTGACAGGGGGCAGCCCCTCTACCAGGCTGTCGTGCAGATTAAATGCAATCATAACCGAAAAGTGCTTAGCACGGGCCTGGCCTCAGTAAATGCTCAGTATGTGGCAATTCTCCATCCTTATGATTTTGCTTTACGGATTTGCTGGTCTCCTGAAAGCCTCGTAGTGCAAGGGCCATGTTTGGGTTTATTGCAGTCAGCTTCCTTCCTCCCTTTAAGCGTTGCACACTTGTGCGTTTTCAGAACTATGCTTTAGGAACCCATCTGTGTCCCCAGCGTCTGCTCAGACCTTGGCTGCCCCAAATCACCCCTCTCCGGGCCGCTGCTGCACCCCATGCTTCCCCGCTGCTGTGCGGTAGGTGTCTGCAGTCCTCCTGCCCACCCTGACCTCCCATTAAGGGTACTGGCCTGTGGATTCTGAGCAGAGCCTCTACTCCACACATTTGGACTCCATGTCGAAGCATAAAAGGACATTATGTAAGCGTCAGTTAATGCACAGCCCTCAATAGATGAGGTCTCAGAATTTTCCCTGCCCTTGGGCAAATCTGCTCCTGGTGAGTGGCTTTAATCTGGCTTTAAAAATTGGTTCTGATGGGTAATCAAAGAGATTGCTGGTGTTCAGCTTATGCTAAATAAACCAGCGTCTGGGTTCTTATTGGGGGGGAGTTGTTGGTCCCAGACTCCGTGGAGAGTTTGTTCCTGGTTGGTCTCTGATCAAACCGCACACGTTTTCAACACACCAAAGTAGAGTGAATTTATCATCTTGTCCCAGATGACAATGACTTCAGTCAGCCTGAGGGAAGCCACACACTTTCCCCAAGTGTGTGGCACTGTCAGAGGCAGGGACAAGGAAGTGGCTTGGTTTGTTTTATTTCCGGCATGATAAAGAGGGCTGGGGCGGGGGCTATGCCCGGGTTCCTGTGTCCGAGGACTTCACTTCTGAGTTACACCCCATCAACCTCACCACCTACTGAACTGTTTGACCCTGGTTAATGAATCAATAGTAGATACAAAGAAATGCAAAGTGCTTGTTGAAAGGAACATCTCTGGGTGCTGAAGGAGTTGGTTGGTTTGGTTTCTTCCTGGGCCTGGTACCTTCCAGAAGGCCAGGTCAATGTGCTTTGCATTGCAGCCCACTATGGGCTCTCCAGGGGCCTGTCTGAGCTTGATGACCCTCTGAGTTTTCTCTTCTTTGTCCTTGTCAGCTGTGCTTTTGGGCCAGAAAATGCTAACCTGGTTGAGACAGTAGCCAGGCCCCATTCCCATGTCACCTGTGCAGGAACAGGCATTAGAAAAGGACGACTGCCATGGTGGTCATGTGTACACACCTCCTTCAAGGATGTCAAAGGACGTGACATGTATTTCAGAGGTGAGGGGCCAGGCAGAGAGGCTGGAGTGGGGCTGGGTAAAGAGCCTCCTGGCCTCCTTGGAAGTTTTGTTCTTGGAGGCAGCGTAGCGGAGTGCGTAAGAGGACTGGCCGGCGGAGTCACATGCCCTAGTTGAGATCCATGCTCAGCCTCCCTGTTCTCCCGGGTTCTTATCTGCAAATGGCAACAGTAATGCCATCTGGCACAGCTCTCAGCAGGGTTAAATGAGATACTTTGTGCAAAGCACTGATATCCAGTGAATTTCATCTATTATTATAATATTTTCCCAACTTTTTGTTTTGGAAAATTTGGAACTTCAAAAATGTTGAAAGGATAGGACAATAAATGCCCATATGCCTATTTTATTAGTCTACTCAGGCACCTGTAACAGAATCCTGTAGCCTGGGTACCTTCAACAACAGGAGTTTATTTTTTCGTGGCTCTGGAGTATGGAAGCCAGGTCAGGGTGCCAGCAGGGTTGGTCTCCAGCGAGACCTTCCCTCCCAGCCTGCAGAAGACCCCTTCTCATTGTGTCATCACATGGCCTTTCCTGCATATGTGTGCCTTCCTGGTGTCTCTTCCTCTTCTTGTAAGGACACCAGTCCTGTCGGATTAGGCCTTCACCACTGTGACTTCATTTAACCTTAAGTACCTCCTTAAAGACCCTGTCTCCAAATACAATCAAACTGGGGGTGAGGGTTTCAACATATGGATTTAGGGGTGAGGGGCACAGTTCATAGAACACCTCTTTTAACTGTCATAGGAATGCACTTCACCTTTCCACTGTTTGCGTCCCCCATAGATGAGTGCATGTGCCCGCCTGGCATGGGAAGCTGGGGTTTTGGCAGTGGACATGGGGAACAGAATCTTTCCTTCAGCCACATGCAGAGCACTGTGGGTCTACGTGTGTGTGAACGTGTGTGCATGCAACAGCTACAAAAAGATTCCATAAATTTTCCTTTGTTATTTTTCTCCCTATAATAACTTTAAGGAAAATGGTAAAAGCCTTAGAAAAACCATACATCTGTTAACTTTGCCTTGAGCAATTTCTCTTGTTACTAGAAGTATATAGAATCATAGCAAGTATATAGAATCACAGCTATGTAAAAATAACAAAAATCAAACCCCCTAAAAATTTTTATAGGAATAAAAAAGGAAATTTACTAGAACACTGAAAGTGGCAAGCATGTAGGGGGTGTTTTTCCTTATATTTTTTCTACATTTGCCACATTTTGTATTAGCCATATATTATTTTTTAAATTAAAAAATGCACTTAATTAAAACTATATAGACTTGAGAAATGTAGTCCAAGTATAGCATGTGATAAGCTATTTACAATAACTGGATAGTAAGTCCATAATAATCCATAGCAAGTCCATAATTCTGAAGCAAGTTCCTCCAAGTTTCCTGCATGTTTCATAGTTTTTTTCACACATTGCCCAGCTAAGTGTGTTCATGTTAAGACAGATATGCGTATGAAGGTGATTCAGCTCCCAAGAGTTATACAGAGGTCACATGCAGAAATTCCACAGCTCAATGGAAATGGTTTTTGGATTATGCCTCTCACTGTGCCACCTGTTAAATGTGAAGAATCAGGTTAATATTATCAGGACCAGCTCTGTATTTCAAAGCATGGCTTTGCTAATGGGTGCCTTTTTTCTGAACCTCTAAGGATCCCGGGAGTGCTTGGGACCCCCTTGTAACCTACACAGAACTGATTCAAAGCCCCCATTACGGTTGACTCTCATTAAAACTTTCTGAGTTTCCCACATTTTGGACTACTGCGCACGAGTTTCCACACCTCCCTTTTCACTCGTTACCGGCACGGTGCAGCCCTAAGCTGACCGTGTGAGATCCCTGCACTGGTTTGCGGGCACGCAGAATGGTTATGGGAGGGGTGGGGCAGAACGGGGGCTCCTCGGGGAGAGGGAGCTGCATGGGAATGTTGTGCCTGCAGTTGGGGCCCCTGGTGGTCTTTTGCGGGGAGGGTGGGTGTGGCTCTGCCTGTGATGTGGCTCTGTGCTTGGCGTCCGTGAGAACCAATGAAACATTAAATGTTTTCATCATTGGCAGCGCTGGGCTCGGAGGCTCCTGCACCGCTTCTGAGAGTTCTGCCAGCCCGGATCCGTGCACTGTGTTCCCAGAGCTGACTGAGCCAAGGAAGCGCCCACAGGGAGCCAGAGGTCCAGAAGCTTCTTCACTGCCCAGCCCACCTGGGAGCACCCCCTGGGAGCAGGAGTCCCTCTCATCCTCCATGCCCTTCGCGGAGTGCCCCCCAGTAGCGGCACGGGAAGATGGTCCTCACACGCAATGCCCCAGTAGGGAACCCTCTCCAAATGCCCCAGCGGATGCCAAGGCAGCGTTTCCTGCCGAGGGCGACGGCTCTACTCAGCACCGTGTGGTTGCCATTGTCCCCGGTGCCGGCAGAGAGAAAGAGCTGAAGGAAGAGGGACAGAAGTCCTCCTCCTTCCCCAGTTGCATTGACCAGTTGCCTGGAACGTTACCAGTCCCTCCTGGAGGGCCGATGATGGCGCAGCTGTGTGGAGAGGGTGATCAGCCTGGGGATTTAGGGTCCCCAGGGAAAGAGGCTGCAGGTGGCTCTCCCCCGACACTGTCCAGGCAAGGGGTGGCTGCTGCACAAGTGGCCCCTGAGTCCTCTGCTGTAGCCCAGTTGGACAAGGAGTCCTCAGCTGTCCTGGAGGAGTCCTACCCCCACCCCAAGACCTTGATCCCACAAGATCCAGCCCCAAGCACCTCAGACAGAGAAAAACGCCAAGTGGAGGTACCGCCTCAGTATTTAGCTGACGACTTGGAATTCCTCGGGGCCTGCGGTCCCACTAGGAGCAATGCAGGGGCTGCCCAGGAAGCTGCAGTGAATGCTGCTTCCGGAGAGAGCTGCCAGCAGCACATGGGAGCACATCGGCCACATGCAGAGCTGTCCCAGGACACACCAGGTCTTGTCCCAGCGCCGGGGACAAGGGGCTCTTGGAAGGGGACTCTGGATGCCAGTGATGTTCAGGGTCACCTGCAGACAGGCACACCAGGAATCGAGCCCAATCAAGTTGTCTGTGTGGCAGCAGATGGCCAGCCTGAGGCACATCTTGTGCACGTTGAGCCCTCCCCACCTGCTCCGACAGAGGGCACGCATGCTGCTTCAAGCCTCACTTCACATCCAGCTGTTCTGATTTCTGCTGCCACAGAAGGACCGAGGGAGATGGTTTCTGGGGCTGAGGTGCCAGTTTCTGTAGATCCAGCCAAAAAGCTGGCAGATGCAGTGTTGGTGGGACTGGAGAAGTGTGCATCAGATCTCGGAAGCAAAGGAGAGTATCCAGAAGGCAGCCCCGGAGAGGTTCCTGCCCCTGCATCCCAGGAGGAGAGAGCGCTCTCAAACAGGGAGCAAAGCCAGGGGGCCCAACAAGGGGTACTGTCTCCTCCTACTCCCAGTGCATCAAATGAAAGTGCCAGAAGGTCGCTGGGGCCAAAGAATGATGCCAAGGCCCCTGACGATGCCGAAAGCCCAGTGGGGGCTAAAGAGGAAAGCAGATCACCTGGAGATGACCCCAGAGGACAGGAAGAAGCCCCAGAGCCACCTGATGGTGCAGACCTCGGGAACCTACAGGGAGTGGACTCTCAGGCCTTCAGCTGCAAGCCCGATCTGGAGGTGGACAAAGATGAAGGCTCAAAGCTAAGCAGCAACACGGAGAACAGAGTCCTTTCCAGCTCAGACTCAGCACAGCCACCCAGAAATGGGGGTGCCGGGCAGATGGATGGGCACAACTCTTCGTCAGCAGAGGCAGCGTGGCAGACGATGGCCGATGCATCCCACTCACTACACAAGCTCCACGAGGAGGACCCCGTCCTGCCCCCAGTACTGGATGAAGCCGGGGAACCCACTGTTCTCGAAGGAGCTGTCTGGGAGGGGCCGGGATTGCAGCCCAAATGTCCTGACACCTTTCAGGGCAGGGGAGGATTGGGAAGAATAGAGGCTCTTCCTACTTTTGAATCTGAGAAATCAGATTTCCAGTCCACTCCTGCAGAGGTTGTACCCAAAGCCCAGGAGGTGGAGAGCCCTTCGGAAATGAAGAGTCCAGGCAGCGGTGATGGGGAGGGCTTGCTGACACCCCCGGCTCAACCCAGTGGGCTGGGGCATGATGCAGCCGGACGGGAAGTGCACGCTGATGTGCCACATCCCCCAGAGGGGGAGAACTTGGCAGTGGACCGTGGGCCCACAACGCTCAGTCCGGAGCAAGATCGGCAGGAAAACCCAGGGGACAGCTGGACAAGAGGCGTTGCATCTGAGAGGCCCCCGCTATCTCCTGAGAACTGTCTCCAGCCAACCCAGTCAGACCCAGACGCAGCCGCCTTTGAGATGCTCAGGGAGAGGGCCCAGCCACCTGAGAGTGGGAACGAGACTTATGCAAGTGATCCAGGCTGTAGGGACCAGGGGGCAGCTTCCTCCCCAGTCCAAGTGCCTGAGGAACCTCCAGAGGGTGTGCGATTGCCCACTTGTGCAGGACAGGAGCAGGCTTCGGGATCAGAACTTCAAAGTGAGCTCCTCACAGACAGCCTGTCTGACGTTCCAAGTTCATCTCCCAAAGACCCAGTTCTGGAAAGTTCTCCGACAGAGGATCTGGAATGGTCAGCTCCAACGAGGCAGAATTTGCCTGCAGCAGGGGAGCATGGGCAAGAGGAAGTGTGCAGAGACGGTCAGTCCTCGAGGGTCTCGCCTCCTGCAGCAGATCCCTGGAAAGATGCTCCTCCTGCAGGGAACCTGAGCGGGAAGGAAACTTGCTGTGCTGGGCAGGAGCCGAACAAGTCCCCACAGGAGCCGGCCGAGGCTTTGAAAGCAGGCAGCCAGCATGAAGAAGCATGTCGAAGGGACGCAGGAGGTTCTGAAGTAGCTGACGCCTGGCCCCCGCTCTGGGGCTTGAGTAAGAGGGAGATGACAAGTAGGAGCACAGCGGAGGCCCCGCCTTGTCCGGCTGACTCAGTAGCTCTCCTGGATGCAGCTCTCGGCCCGCCAGCCCCCGCACCCGCCAGCCCCGGCGGCACACCCGCCCAGGATGCCCCAGACACACGGGCATGTGATGCAAGCCAGGAGGGCAGGCAGCACCCAGTGCTGGCCCCGCAGCAGAGAGCGGAGCGCCCTGCCACAGCAGCTGGCGCGGAGGCCGCGAAGCTTCTTGGAAGTTTCCCATCGGCCGGGGAGCAAGGTGGCGAAGGTGGGCCCGCAGAGACTCGGGGGAACGCTGATGAAAGAGACCCCAGGATGCAGAAGGCTCCCGAGGAACTAGAAGCTACTCCTAGTGGTGGCTTCCCTCAGACTGAGCGCTGCCTTACCGCCGGGGAGGAAGCTTCTAGCTCTGCCCCAGGCGAGCCTGGCCAAGCTGAGCAGCCCGCGGCCAGCTGCCACGGTGCCTTGCTGCCGGGCGGAGAGCCGGGGGCCATTCCCAGGAGCACCGTGGATACTTCTACACGGCAGGCCGTCCCAGACCCAAGGAGCCTCCTGCCATCCAGGCCCCACGAAGAGGCTGCTCCCGACACCCCGTACCTGCATATCAGTGATGCTGCCGGGAAAGGAGCTGGCGACAGTGGTGTGAAAGCTGCTTCCTCTGCAGGCCCCAGAGCTCCTGGAGAAAGCTCCTGTCCCACAGGGGAGCCCCTGCTTGCCTCAGAAAATGCTGCCTCCATGAGGCTGCCTGCCGGCCCCCTCGCCTCCCTCTTGCAGTCAGGAGCTGCTGATGGGGGAATCTCTGCAGTGCAAGCCAGCAGCGGAAGCCCCAAAGCCACAACCACCTGGGAACCTGTGGACTCTGTGCCCTACCTGGACAGGATGCCACTTCTGGCCAAGGGTACGCAGGCGACAGGGGAGGAGGAAGCGTCCACAGCCCCGGGTGCAGGCACCAAGCCCCGTGAGATTCCTGCGTGCCCTGCCAGGGAGGAGGGCTTGGCGGGTGATGTAGCAGGAGAGACAGAGGGCAGTGGGGAGGGGACGGGAGAGCCTCCCCAGGATCCGAGGAGCAGCGCCCCAGGTGGTGTGGATGCCAGCTCCAAGCAGACCGGCGCCATTGCTGGCTTCCCTGACTTCAGGGAGCACATCGCCAAGATCTTCGAGAAGCCTGTGCTTGGAGCCCTGAGTGCGCCTGGAGAAAAGGCAGGAGCTGGGAGGAGTGTGGTGGGCAAGGACTGCACTGTGCCACTGAGCCCAGAGAAGCTTCTGGATGGGCCCCAAGCAGTGGGTGTGGCCTCTCTCCCTGTGCCTCCCGCTGGACTCTGGGAGGAGAAGAAGCAAGAGTTGGCTGTGGAGGCTGAGGTTGCCCGTCTCCCTCCCCAGGACCTAGTTCCAGACAAGCTGCCGGCTCCGGTGGGGCTGGCGTCAGGGCAGAGCCTGCCCGGTGCCAGTGTGGGGGAGGAGACGGCGGGTGTCCCACCAGTAGTGAGGGGAGGCGAGAGGCCAGAGGGCACTGGGGAAGCCTGGCCGGGCCTGGGCGGCCAGGCCGACTCACAGCAGGGCAGGGGCGGGCAGGAATCGGCTTCAGGTCTTGCCCCACGGGCGGCTACTCAGGAGACCCCTGTGGAGAGACGCAGAGAGGAGGCCTTGGCCCAAGACAGAATTCCTTCTGGAAAACAGCACCAGGAAACGCCTGCCTGTAACAGTCCACAGAGAGAAGGTGGCACCAGGGACTTTGCTCACATAGACGGTCCAGGTGATGTGGCAGGATCCACCTGTGCCCAGGAAGCCCCTTCTCCCCATAGGGATGTTTTGATTGTGCCCGAGGCCAACAGTGAGCCCTCAACCCCTGACACTCTTGGGAGTGAGAGGAGTCCTGGAGCCGCTGCCAGCATCTTGGAAATGCAAAATGCCCCGGGAAACCAGAGTGCCCCTGAGCCACCCGCTGGGGAGGTGTCACACACACCCCTGGAGCCTGACAAGGTGGCAGGAGCTGCTGGGGAAGCAGAGGGTGACGTCACATTGAGCACAGCTGAGACAGGGGCACATGCATCGGGTGACCAGCCTGAAGCAGGTACTACGAGGGTGTTCTTGGTTGCAGCTCGTGACTCGGCACTGCCAGGGAGCTGTCAGGACCCAGGCTGCTCTGATAGGACCCCAGTGATGGAGGGTGCAGCCGCCCTTTGCAGGGACAGCCCAGCCGGGCACCAGCAGGCTGAGGAGCAGCCGGGGCCTGAGCGCCCTGTTCCCACTGCGGACGGGAAGGTGTGTGTCTCCTCACCTCCAGAACCTGATGAAACTCGGGACCCGCAGCTGCAACACCTGGCTCCAGAACAGCTCCACACTGACAGGTACTTAAAAGAATAAATCCCCACAAGAATGTGCGTCAGCTTCAAAGGTCATTCCTAGCCTGATTTTTAAAAGTCAATCGCAGAGATGGGTGGTTTTCAAAAAGCTAAGTTTTCCATAATTAATTGTGTAAATGTACCTGCTTCCCCGCTCTGGATGTCCTGAGATTCTGAAAAATGTGAGAGAAATGGTTGGAGGCTGGGAGCTGTTTAATGTGTCTTGTTCCTTTCTTGCACACTTTAATTCATACACTGTTGGAAAAGCGTGAAATGTTTACGGGCCGGCTGTGTGCTATTGGGTGATCAGTTGCAGTCAGCCATGTGTTTCTTGGGAGTCTGGACACATCTGCTTTTGAATCTGGATTTATTTAGGCAGAGGGAGCCTAAATGATTCAAAAGCATCTCAAAGCCATTGACTGCCTGGAGCTCATTTCTTCGTAAGGATTTTTTGTAGTAGCCACTTAAAGCTTTAATTGGGAAATCTGCTCTTCCAATAGGACCTGGATAGAAATGCCCGTCATACCATCCACATTATCCTATCTGTTGCTCTCTTTCATTATCCCAGAAGTAGCCCCGGGCCTGGCCCAGCCACCTTACCTTCGGTTCCTGAGAAGGGTGCTCCAACGGTCACAGGGGAAGTCACTTCGGAGGAGGCCAGAGGTGCAGAAGGAACAGAAAGGTCAGTGAAATGTACCAGTCTTAGACACAGACACACTTGCTGTTCTGCAAAGGAGAGCAGACCTAAGACAGCACATGAGTCCTTATGTAAGAAAGAAGCAGGCTGGGTGCTCACGCCTGTCATCCTAGTACTCTGGGAGGCTGAGGCAGGAGGGAGGATCACTTGAGGTTAGGAGTTCGAGACCAGCCTGAGCAAGAGTGAGAACCTGTCTCTACTAAAAATAGAAAAAATTAGCAGAGCATGGTGTTGCACGCCCGTAGTCCCACCTACTTGGGAGGCTGAGGCAGGAGGAGCGCTTGAGCCCAGGAGTTTGAGGTTGCAGTGAACTATGATGACACCACTGCACTCTAGCTGGGGTGACAGAGCAAGACTCTGTCTCAAAAAAAAAAAAAAAAAAAAAACGAGGCAAACAGCCATTCCCATTTTATATACAGGTAAAGTAATACCTGAGATGACTGAAAGCTCTGTTGTAAAAGGGATTGATTGAGTTGCTTTCAATTGAGCTTATCTTTAAAAAAAAACACACACACTTTTATTGGCATATGACTCATAAACCATACCCTTCACTCATTTAAAGAGTGAATTCAATGGCTTTCTGTACCCTCGCAGAGGTGTGTAACCGTAGCTACAGGGAATTGCAGAACCCTGCAGACCCGAGACATCATACCCCACCTGCTCGGCTCGAGGGAGCCACCTCTCTTGTTTATGACCTTCTGAGGCCAGTGGGTTCCTCGTTGATTCAATCTCTGAAGCCAGACTGGCTCATCACCAGCAGCAGTCACACTCCACGGAGATCAGTCTTGAGATTGGAGGAGGATAAATGACAAATGTGACTGGGAACAGTGTGCTTGCCTGTTCCTTCCTAAGTGACGTGCCTCCTAGGGTTGTGCAGAAGCTGCTACCCAACGTTTCTTCCTTTTCGGGAGATGGAGATATGGTGGACATACACAGACACACTGTGAACAAGCTTCGCAGCATCCCCAGACCTTTGGCTGTTCTGGGGTTTGTGTGTGTGTGTGTGCACACGCACGCGCGTAAGAGTGGGGCAGAGTCAGAATTTAAATTAGTACCTGTGTACCGTACCAAACAGCTGCAGGCATTTCATAAATGATTTGACTCATACTTCGCACATGCGGAAAGAATGCACGATCACCTGTTTTTCGAGTCTGAGCACTTCCACAGACACCCAGCTGCCTCTGCTGCCCTTCGGGGGTGACTCACGACTCCGGGCCAGTGTGGATACGGGCGTGAGCTGCTGAAACAGATGCGAGTTTAATCTGTTGCTGACTTAGAGTACAGTTTCCTGCAGCCTTTGCTGGTGTGTAACTTTTATATTCCCAGTGAAGGTGTAGGGAAAGTATCTGTCTGCCCCTTACTGGTTGCACGCATAACCTTAGTTTACTTGTCTGTAGACTGGGGGTGACAACGCTTGCACCCGCCTTGTCAAACTGCCATGAGGATCAGATGAGATCATTGATTCCGCGCCACACGCACATGTTCTGGCGCGCAGTGGGTGTTAGGCTTTCCGTTGTTGCTTTGTGCAATCTCTCTTCAGTGTGGAGACTGTTTCGGGATCTAGGTCTATTCTCCTGAGGCTGAAGTTCCAGCCTGGTTATCTTTCTTTTCCACCATTGAATTCTTTGTCTGCTAAAATGTCTTAGTGGCTGAGGAGAGTGAATTCTTTCCTACGCCCTACTGTGTAGCCCACAGTGATCTACTGTAAGTTAAAATTTTTGAGATTGTGTCCTCTTGTAAAACTTCAAGAGTATCTTTCTTTGTGTACTGTATTATATTGTATTTCCCCATCAAAATATTGTTTCAAGTTGCCACGAGAAGAGCAAAGTGAAGCAAATGAAAACCAAAGTGTCTACCCTCTTGTTAGTTATCAATTGACATGCTTCCATGGAATTTGTTGAATTTTGGAGATTCTGCTGACTTGAATAGAGAAAATACCACATATCAGATACAATAGCTAAGAAATGTGTCTTTTTCTATCTTGGTGATGGGACAGTTTGATAACCCAATCTCATACACATGTAGATGCAGGTGGCATTAAGTATGTGGGCTGCTCTGTTTCCCAACTTGTGAAGCCAAACTGGTGCTGCTGGTGGATGTGCCACGGTTGTCCCGTGGCTTTGCATACCTCCAGCCACCACCCCACACCCGTGGGGGGCTGTGCACGCCCCACTCTGAGAAGCAGGTGCTGAGCAACTTGCTGTGCATTTCTATACATTGTATGATCCTCCCCATGGAAGAGTCTGGAACCCAGAGACAGCCTCACTTTAGTTTTACGTTGTTCTACAGAAGGTGCTTGAATTGATTTCACCTTTGTAGGTGCGGGACTGTCTTCCATGTTGGTGGCAGTTTGATTACATACCACTCATGTTCAGATATGCAGTTTTGGATCAGTCTTGGACATCACCAAGCTTGTTTTGTTGGATATTTGTTTAAATAGTTTCTCTCTCTTCCCATTTGGGGAAATGGTTGGAAATGTATTTTCAATTATTAGTGGATTTTGAGAGAATTAAACTGTTCGCAGATGCCTGGGGTCTTTGTGTAGACCTGGGCGACTCACCAAGGGCAACTGGGTTGAACAGCCGAGGGAGGGCGGAAAGAGAGGCACCGCTGGCCTCTGGCCGAGGAAGCCCTGGCCGGCCCTGAAAGCCCCTTGGAGCTGCGTCTCTCCATTCCTCCCACACCTTCTTCCCACTGGTCTCTGTTTCTTCCTTCTCTCTCCACCCCGTTCTAAAATTACCAGCTGTGACACCATGTTTTCAAGTTTAAGAATAAGCTTTTAGAGGGTGGATACAATTGTATAAATTAAGGAGAAGAAAAAAAAATCCAAGCATAGTTCTCTTAGCAAATAAAGCCAGGACAAGCGATCCCACCCATGAGATCCTTCTGGGTTTGATTTTACATGACATTAGTAATTGATACTCGGTAATGTCACTAACAGCAATATTCTTCTTAAATGGGAGGCAGTTGAGTCAGACAGACCTGTGCACATCCCATCTGCCTCTTCCTGGCCACGCTACTTGGGATAAGCTGCTTGATTTTTCAATCCTCAGTTTCCATATCTGTAAAATGGGAAAATAACACCTCTCTGTTAGGGTTGAGGTTAGGAAATAATTGGTCATGTTTCCAAAACCTCCAGGATAATGCCTGGTAAATAGTTAAGTGTTGGGGAAAATGGTAACTACTATTGTAATTTATAGTGTATTTCTTCCAAAGCATCATGGCAATTAAGTAAAGAGAGACAATGCCCAGGATCTCCACGTGAAGTGGTAACAGACCCCGCAGGAACTGGGTGAGAGCGTCTCCAGCCGTTCCTCCTCTCTGTGCCTGGGCTTCTGTCTGTCCCGTGGGGTTCCCCTGGCTCTGCTTGGCCCAGAAGGAGCTCATTACATGAAATGACATTATAGATTCAAACGTACTTGGGGCACTAAAGTCTCTACAAACAATGTGGATTTGTGTTATAATCAACACCTATAATCATTGTGAACAATCACATACAAAAGTCAAGGGGCTTTTTACAATGCAGCCTTTATGTCCTGAAGCTTTTGTCTCTCATAATTAAAATGAATTTCCTGAGATGTGAACCTGTCATTTGGAAAGGCTCCAAATCTCTTTAGAAAGCAGGTTTATGAGGCACCTACACAAAGGGTGGCAGCCTCCTCAGAGGCAGGGGCTGGATTCTTGTCCCCGGTGGCTGGGACAGGGATGCTACCACCTTGGCTCCCAGCTCTTCTGGGTTTTCGAGCCCCTCTGCCCCGTGGCCTCTGCTCACACTGCACCTGCACCCAGAGCAAGACACTGAATGTGTCTGAATGACTCGCTTCTCTTCTTGGAACCCCTCATTACTGCTGCTGGTGGGAGCCGCTGCTTTAGACCTGGATTTGGGTGTGTTTCAGCAGCAGTGTTTGAGAGATGGATATCTTACACTCCAACGGTTACAGCTGGAAGGAGCCCCCTACTTTATGGAGGAGGAAACTGAGGCTCAGAAGGGGGAAGGGACTAGAGAGCTAACTAGCTACAGAGCTAGAACTGGGTTCTGGCTCCCAGACGCCTGGCTGAACCTTGGACCCTCCTGCGGGCTCCTCGTCCCAGCAACGCCAGCCGCCCCAACACTGCTTCTAGGCTTCCAGAGACGACCATGTGATTCTGGGGTCTAGAGTGGGACAAGCACAAGCCTGGAAGTTGACAGAGCTCAAATTCCAGGTCAAGTTCTAGCTCGGTGACCTTCAGGGCATCACCCCCACTGAACGTGTTTACTCATCTGTAAGATGGGGGCACACAGGACTCCTTAGAGCAATGTTAGGATGGAATGAGCCACTTTACTAAGGGCAGGGATACAAGTACTCAGTGTGAGTTCCCTCGTGCTTATTCCTCCCTCTGGGCCAAAGGCCTTTCACATCCAGTGTCATGTTTCCCCCTCACCTCCACCCTTGGGTAGGTGCTGTTTGTGTGCCCCTGTGGCAGATGAGGAAATGGAGGCTCCGACAGGGGATGTGGCTCACTCAAGGACAGAGAGTATCTCTGCACCGTTCTTGTCCAGAGAAACCTGCAGGGTGAGAAACGGCCCCAGCTCACGGCATTTCAGCCTCTTCTTTGTTCTCTGCTTCCTTGACGCCTGTTAAGTTGCCCAGTGTTAAATATTTTAGCAGCCGCTGCTTCGGGCATAGACGGTGGAAGTGTTTCTTTTTCCAGGGAAGGCACTGGAGCAGGTCTGATGATAGATACTCTTAATGCCCTTTCCTTTTGCAAGGCTGGCAGAAGGTGTTTGGGAATACACATAGCAGGGGAGAGGTACAGCTGTGCCCTGAGAGTGGACAGGGCGGGCCGACCCCAATGCACAGTGAACTTGGGTCAGCGCCCAGCTCTCAGGCCAGGAGTGCCCTTCTGGGAAGGACAGAGGGGCTCTGAGGCTGCCCCAGGTGAGGGGGGTGGGCTGGAGGAGGGCAGAGTGAAGCTGAGGTTGAAGTCAGGCTGGATGCAGGGGAGTGGTGAGCCACGGGAGTTTAAATCCCAGCTCTCACATGGGGGAAATGTTGGGTGGTCATGGGACTGCACCAAGCAGGTAAAAGGGGCTGACAACATCTCCCGGGGGTAGCGGAGGGTTTAAATGGGAAGTAGCTGAGGCATGACATGGAGTGCTCTGCGTAGAGCTTTCAGGAAGCCGTGCTGGTGACTGTCAAAGAGCAGGGCCGTGGCTTTTGCAGACTTCATGAACATGGTCCCTGAGCTGCAGGGGGGAGGGGGGTCTTCTGGGCAGCTCCATCCCCACAGCCGGCTCAGCAGCCACCCAGCAAATGTGACCCTAGGCGGGTGCTTAGAAGGGGAAGCCAAGAGCTTTCCCATTAGGGAAGAGCTGAGATGGGCTTTTAGGACATGTTGGGCACAGATTCCTCCGCTGGAAAGAGGTTTGGGGTGAATGCTTAGGCGGATAAGTAGGCAGGTCGATATGCTGCAGGCGAGTGACAGATATGGTTTGTTGGTTCCCAGCCCAGGCCCCAGCACACTTCTGAGGTGTCAGGTTGTTTGTGGGCTCCTGTCTACTCATCCAGTGCCCTCTAAAAGGGACAACACACCTTTCGCCTCCCTGGGTTCCAACGTCCTCCAACATAGGATTGGGAGATTAGACATTGTGATCTTAAGTTGTCTTTCTAGAAATGTTTGCTTGGATGTGTGTTTGTGGTCATTTTGATACAGAGTTGGTCTCAGTCTCTGGCCATGAGAATAAGCTGCAGTCTTTCTTCTTTGGGAAGCTTAGACTTGCAGGGCAGGGCTCTTGCTCCCCGGCACCCGATACCATGCCTGACGCACAGTAGGCACTGCATACAGTTGCTGAATTATTAAACTCAACCAGCTATCAGGTGAGTTTGAGGGTTCCTGTCCTGGAAAACGAGTTCAGACAGTACTTTGGCGGCAGATGGCTGTGTCCGGCTCTGCAGTTAGACTCTTCAACCTTAAGCAAGTTCCTTAGCCACTCTAAGCCTCAGTCTCCTCGCCTGAAAAATGTATGGAATGCTGGCGCCCACCACGTAGTACTATGGAGATCACATAAAAATAACATGTGTAAACAGCTTAGCAGAGTAGCCTGCTTGGCTTGCAGTAAGCACTTAAATATCAGGGTTTTTTTTTATTATTACTATCATTATTGCTGTCACCATTTGAATGACAATAATACTATTAAGGTAAGTTAGTGACAAATGTCTGTGTTTTTACCCATGGGCTAGGTGAAACTTGCTGAAGTGCATGTACCTCTGCCCTGGATTCTCTGGAATGTTCCACTACCCTATAATGCTTCCTCCCATCCTGTGGTGGCCCCAGCCTCCCGTCGGGGGTGGCCCTCGGTGTTGCAATATTGTATTGGATGCAAGGTCAAGCCATCTGGCACCCAGGGAGAATGCATTCCCTTCCTTGTGGAAACTAGGGCTTTGGGGTTAACCTCTTGCCAGGAGTGGCTGCAAAGAAGCTGCAAGCTAACATTAGTGGGAGGGAGCGTGCGCCTGTGTGGTGAGCATCGCGGCCTCGCTAGTGGGAAGCAAGCGCCAAGCACCTCTTGTGGGACAAACAGCCCCGACTGTTTTGGCCTGATGTTCTGAGCTGCTGGCCCATCCCAAACCTCCTGGAGGGAGGGGCAGGACGGAAAGTTGTCTGGCCCTGCCTGCCTGCCGGACGCCATAGCACAATAGCTGGAGGAGACCCTTCCTGGCAAGTGACCAAGCAGCCAGCATTGAAACGTGCATGGCCAGAGTTGGCAGACAGTGGCAATGTTGGGAAGGGTGGGAGTGCCAAGTCTGGGCTTGAAGTCTCAGCCCTAGACCAGACTGTGCTTCTGGGGCACCGGAAGGATGGCTGGGCAGAGGCTCCCCTGGCTCCTGAGGCTGGCAGCAGGGACGCTGACCTTTGAGATGCTACCACCTCATGCCTGGCTCAGGCATCCCTAGTCATGAGATGTCAGAACCAGAGACTTTCAGCACCTTCAGCCTCCTCAATTTACAAATGAGAGACCTGAAACCCAGAGAGGGCATGTGATTTTCTCAAAGCCACGCAGCCTGTCGGAGGGGGGTGGGGGGGACTCATACTGAATGCAGTTCTCTGGCCTCAAATCAGTGCTATTTTCAACAATCCTTTTGGCACAATACAGAACGAGCAACACCTTTGCCATTCACAGGAAACACCCCTGGGTGAGCCCCATATAAGCTGATGTTCTAGATCATTTTCTGAAGGTGGTGTGGTTTAAAGTAACCTTGCCCTTGAGCTGTGTCTGAGACAGCCACATATGCAGGCTCGCTCCAGCTTTGCTTTTGCAAGAGGAGTTAAGGTGCAGCTTCTGTGCTGTGTGGCCTTGGCTTCCCTTTGCTGTGGCTGGTAGCATTTGCAGTAGCAGTGCAGGAAAACCCACTAGGAAAGCTAGTTGGCCCAGCGCTTGCAGATTCTCAAATTTGCCACGATTTGGGAGCGTGTGGACGCTGATGGAGAGGACAGTCTCGGATTGGAGTTCAACAGGAGAAAGTTCTGCTGAAACTTGAGTGCCATCTCCTAGCACAGTGTGTCTGTGTGAGCAGGTTATTGAGGAAGCCCTCAGAGGGTACAATGGTCCATTTCAAGTTTCTTTATGAACAGTTGGGCTATGACTCCTTGGGAGATACAATGCTACTAATGGTCACTACAGGGTTTAGTTTTGTTTTTGCATGAAGATGGGACATTTATCTGTTAGAAACCACCCGGCTCCCTGCTGAATCAATGTGTATACCTCCTGTTTGGTTCATGGCTTTTCTTCGGTGGAGAGGATTCTGTATCAATGGAACACAGAAATGGCCTTCAGTGGAGGGAAATTTTTGCTTTCAGAAACTCCCTTTGCACTTGGGAACTATGACTGACCCGAGGAGGAAACTTACTACTCTTTCCTGCTTCTTTCTGGGAGTTCTGAGAAGCCACTGGCTCTAAAGTCTAACAAAGGCCATTTTATGTCTTCTAAATCCCTTTTCCTTTGGTATAAAAACGTGGAGAAGCTGTAATGCAGAGGCAGGCACAGACTCTAAAGGCATCAGAAGCGGGAACTCCAGTGCAGCTGAGAGATGTCGGCCAGTCCACGTGCCCTTGTCTCTGGGTGACCCTCTGCCTGCCTTGCCCCTGCCCCTCCTGTGGCTCTGGATGGGACCACATTCTGGTTCAGGAGACAGTAGCGGCTCAGACAATGTAGTGCCTGGGAAGCCTTCCCAACCTTCTGACTCTTCAGGAGTCTCCCCACCTCCCACCAGAGTAGTGAGATTCCTTTCTGGAGCCTGAAAACAATTTGAAGATTGGGGGCAAATGTATTACAGTTTGTTGAATAGGGTTTCATTCTTTGCAGAAGAGCTTGGGTGTTTTGGGCTGGACAGGTCTGGGTTCAAATCTGCAATTTACTCACTATAGGACCTTGATCATATTTCCTTGTCTCTTGAGGCCTCAGTTTGTTCATCTGTAAAATGGGTATAAAATTAGTACCTACCTCATGAGCATTCAGTGAGACAGTGCATGGGAAGTGCTTGACCAGGGCTGGCATGGGCCAGTGCTCAGTGAATGTCTGTCACTGTTGGAGAGTGAGCCCTCTGAGGGCAAAGACTGTGCCTGGTCCCTAGTCCTTGGCACAATGGGCTGCACATATTAGGTCCTCAACAAATGTTTGTAGAATGACTGTGTCTTGTCCAATGGATAGAGGGTGTATCTATTTGGTACTTCCCTCAAAAAAGAAATAAAAATCTCTTGGCCAAGTTAGTTGAACAATGTGAGAACGAAATTATTGTGGTTGTAAATCATTCACTCATTCATTCATTCACTCAAATTGAGGGGCTCTTGCATAAAGGTCCCATGCCAGGTGAGCCTTTGTTGTGTCACAGAGTGTACACAGACCTAGATGGTATCGCCCACTGCACACCTAGGCTATGTGGTATAGTACGTTGCTCCTGGACTACAAACCTGGGCAACATGTTACTGTATGGAATACTGTAGGTAATTGTAAAACAATGGTAAGTATATGTGTACCTAAACATCGAAAAGGTACAGTCAAAATACGGTATTATAATCTCATGGGACCACCGTTTAGATGTGGTTTGTTGTTGACCTAGATGCGGTTATGTGGTGCATGACTGCATTTTAACAAGGTACCCAGTGACTCTTCACCCATTAGATTTTGAGCAGCGCTGCAGGCTCAATAACCACCCCTTGAGTAGCAAGGTCCTAGGGCACTGTCCCAACCTTGGCTGCGCTCTGAAATTTCCCAGGGAGCTTTAAAAAATATGGATGCCTGGGTGCCCCCCTCCCCCAGTAGTTTATGATTTAACTGATATGGGGTGTGGCCAGGGTCTAGGGAACATGAAAATCTCCCCAGGTGATTCTACACCACGGAGAACCACTGGTCTAGGGAATGCAACAAGTCAAACCAAGACCAGCCTTTAGATGCTTATTTGCCTGGTGGGAGATGAGACAAACATACTCGTTACCCCTGTGTAGGCTAAACTGAACCCTGTAACCTCCTCTTGCTCCTGGCCCTGCCAGACCCTGGCACTACTGCGACTGTTCCATCAAATGTTTTATTTTTCGCCTTTGCCCTGATGTCACATGGACATCTAACTCTGTCTCTTGGAGAAAGTTGTTTTTCTGCCAAAGAAGAAGGCATAGCAGGCAGAGCTGTGCTTCCTATTTAGTCAAAGACTTACCTAAAATCAGGACTAGGCCAAGTTCAAGTGTAGGAACGCGCTGGGCCCTGGAGGGGCGGGGCCAGGTGCACTTGGCCTGTGAGCCTGGGGTCCTTGGCTCACTGAACACACATCTGAGCAGTGTAGACCTGGCTTTGTGAATGGGCTTTCTGGATCCTCAAGGAGGATCCCGAGGCCACATCTAGAAACACTGGATGAGGCTGAGAGCCGTGTGCAAAGCGGCCCCCACACATTGCCTTGTGTGTATTTTGGGTTCAGGCTGACATTTCATCTTAGCATGGGCGGAGGTAATAGCTGAATTTTTAGAAGGCCTGAATCCCGCCTGCAAATATTTCTCTCTGCCCTACAACCAAGTTTTGCTGGGTTGCAGTTCAGGAATGTATCTTGCTGCTTGTACAGCCCTTCATGGAATGTAAGGACTTAACTCAGAAGCCCAAAGCAGTGATTCCTTCCAGAAAAAAAAAAGTTCCTCAGCTCATTAGTGAAATGGATCTTATATTATCGGTATGAGGGCTGAGCTCCTGTGATAGAGCCGGGTGCTGGGCCTGGGTTCCTCACAGCATGTTTCTTTCCTGACATGTCAAAGTGTATAAAAATAACCCGAAGTTTCGCCCTTTGTTGCTGGGGACTGGTTAGGAGCTTGGGCTCTGCAGACACAGCCTGTGTGTGAACTCCGGCCCCACTCCGTGTGTCCTCCGGGTAAGTGACTTCACCTCTCCAAGCCTCCATGGTCAGCTAAGGACGATGGCAGTACCTACCACAAGGGCTCTGTGAGAATTTAGCAGAGAAGAGATGGAAACGTTTAGCAGAGGACCAGCTGTGTGGGCAATGCTCACAAATGTTACCAGCTGTGTGGGCAATGCTCACAAATGTTACCTAATATCATAGTGGTTATTTTAAAAAAGTTTTCAATTGCCTTTGTGGTTTTGTTTTTCCAGTTATTAAGTGGGGAAGGCACAGTCGGAGTTGTCATGTGGATGGTATTTTGCTGCTTTTCAAAGCAAGCGGATGATGGGAAAACCTCCTGGGCCCCAAATGTCCCTTCGGGCTGGGCGAAGCCCTGAGGTGCTGCCCTGCTGGAGTAGAGCTTCTAGCAGCAGGGAGGTCCAGAGCCCCAGGGCTGGTCCTGGAGAGGGGATGCGTCTTCTAGGAGGGAGGAAGGATGGGGGGAAGACAGTGAGCACTGAACTGGGAGTCAACCCAGCGGAGGCTCAGCCTACCAGCTGCTGGGGGAGGGAAGTGGGGGGGAGGCTCTGCAGGCAGACTTGGTCTCCTGAGCCTCAAGGAGACCAGATTCTGGTTCGACAGTGTACAGATATTAAAAGATTAAAAAAGCTCACAGCCCTAATCAGCTTTGACTCTATTTGGTACTTAATGTAGGTGGCCTTTTGTACTTACCCAGAAGGTATTCTCCGTGAGGGCAGGGACTTGTCTCTTTCTTCCCTGCTGCTTCTCCAGCTCCTAGAAGTACCTAAAAAATTGTAGGTACTGAAGAAATACATGTCGAATGACTGACTTAATCATATACTTCTTTATTACGAGTTACAGGGTATATGCAAGATTTAATTCCTACTACCTCGAATATTCTATTTCTTTTTTCTCTTCTCCTCCACATTCTTGTCTTTTTTCAGCTCAATGTCTCTCCAGTGTCGATTGCTCCTGGACCACTTTCATGACGTTTACTCTATCTGTGTACTGCTTGTGTTGTTATCTATGTACTATCCTTCTTTAAATGGCTTCTTCTTTATTCCAGTGTATTACTGGCAATGTCTATGAAGTTCTGGGTTTGGCGTGCTAATAATAGCTTTCCTAATATGCTTTTAAATGCATAACTATTGAAATACTCTAATCTGAGAAACTCTAATATAGTAACACCTACTTACCCTCTAAAACTCAGCCTAAGTATTCCCTCGTCTGGAAAATACATCTTCCAAGGCCGATTTAACTATTCCTTTTCTGTGTCTGTCATGTGAGAGTCATTCCTTTATCTGACTGTAGGAGTGAGCATAGGAAACACATTACCCCTGACTGTTTAACCTGTGCTTTGCGTAGGACCAGGAACATAGTACTCAATAAGTGACTTTGAATCCCTAAATAAAACGCCTTTAGTCTAGGGTCGTTTAGGCTGTCTGGCACATGGGGGTGCCTTAACAGGATGCCCTGCGATTCTCTGAGGACCTGGTGCTGTGATTCAGGGCCCCAACATTCCCAAGCTTCTATTTGGGAGCACATCAGCAAATCAGACATATGAACTTTGATTTAGACCCCAGCTTCCAGCAAACAGCTAGTGTGTTCTTTGTCTGGGGAGGGTTTGGCCTCTGTCCTTCAGCATCACATATTCCCTAGCAGTTGCCTGGAGGCCATGCATACTCCTGGTCTCTAGCCTCCTCTCCCAGGATTTCTTCATGGATGAAATGGTGGCATTGGCAATCTGGGGTGGAAGGGGAAGTGGCCAGCAGAGGGGCTCTTGGTCCAATGGGGCAAAAGTAAGTTTTTGGATAGAATAGAGGCTCCCTTTAGTTTCCTAAAATTACTTCTAATACACATAGCCTCTGGCTCTTCCTGCTGTAGATGCTGACCACACCTGGTGTCTGCTGGTATTCTCCCTTCATATTCCTGCGTCCTGCCTCTCCAGCAGGAGCCTGTTTTCCAGGCAGGGCCTTCATTTTGCCCACCACCCCAAGCTCCCAGTAGCTTTCAAAGCACAGTGGTACTTTCCTCTGTCACGAAGGATGTGCATCTGTCCTTCTGGGGAGTGGCTGTTTCACATGAAAGGGATGGCACCTCAAATTCATCTTAGCTCTTTGCCCAGCTGGAGCTTACAAAGTGGAAAATGGGTGTGTTTTTACCATAAATGAGTATGACCTAGGATTAGGGCACAAGAACACTCAAGACTGAGCATTCCAAGTCTTACTTCACCAATACATGTAAGCAAATTAGTCTATTTGGGTCTCAGTTATCACCTTTGTGAAATGGGTACACTAATACTATACCAGTAAGCCCATGATAAGCATGTGAACAAAGAATCTATTTAAATTTCCACCAGAAACTTGACACTTAGAAGCATGGTGTTATTTAAAAAGCAGTATTTTCATAGAAAGCAGTAAAATTCTATTTATTCTACAGAGAATCCTTATTTGGGGTCATTGTGTACCTGTTTCTTTAAGAGGAGGAAAGGAAGTGGTGTGTCATTTGTGAGTCTCCTGCCCTTTGGTCTCTGAGTATGTCATCTATAGCAATGCTTTGGCTGACACTAAACTTAAAATAGGAAGCCTGACGTCCACATACAGTCACAGGCTCTTCTTTTGGGGGCCTAGCTGCAGAGATTTCCAGAGAAAAGGTGACATGCAATGGTGTGGGCAGGTAAATACCACTTCTAAATGAGAGGTCCATGTTAACCAAGGAGTTAATTTTGGGCCCTAAGTGGGGAAAACCCCAAAACTCACAAACCGATATAAACACATGCTCCCTAGAAATATGGCAGGGCAGCGGGCGTGGGGCAGTGGTTTGGATTTAGCCTCTGCCTACTTCAGAGGGTGCAGCAGCCTAAGAGAACGCACATCGACAAGTTCTGCAGACCGTACAGCACAATCCGCGCTAAGGATCTGTGCTTAAGCACCATTAAGACCAGGCAGGTGAAGAAAAAGGGGCCAGAATTTGGCTCCAGGCACCATGTCACCCCCAACTTCCTTCTGAGGCTCCCCGGGTAGCAGGCGGGCAGTGCCCCGAGGAGGAAGCCTGGACCGCGGAGGAGGGCCCCCGGCCTGTGCTTGACCTCGGTCATTTCACACGCCATGCCTTGCCCGCGTTGCCATGCGTAGTGGAAAGCGCCGTGGAAAAACTAAGAACAGTAACAAGTTGCCATGACTCAAAGACTCCTGGAAGAAATCAGCAGTGCCTCCCGGAGCAGCGGCCGGGCGGCGCGTGTGTCCGGCGGTCCGTGCGTCTCCCGCCCGCCGTGTGCGGCCGCGGGCCGGTGGCTGCGCTCCGGCGGGCCCCCGGGTGCGCCTAGGCGCGCATTCCTGGCCGGGGAGGAGAGCGCGGCGGGCGCCCCGCGAGCAGCTGGCTGCGCGGCCCGGCTCGGAGCGCCCGGAGCTGGGGGAGGAGCCTGGCCCGGCCGCCGCCGCTCGCCCAGTCATTGGCCTTTTGTGCTGCAACTTTCCCGAGCCCTTGGGGAGCCGCGCCGGCCCGCGCCGTCGCCCCGGGAAAGTTTGCGTTCCCGGACGGACCACCGGGCCGTGGGGACTCCTTGCGTTGTGCCGCCGCTGCCACCAGGCTTGGAAAACCCAGCCGCCCTGGCGCTCTTGGGCAGCTGCGTCCCAGAAGGAAGGCGGCTCCGCTCGGGCCATCTCCGATCACCCCGGCGGGTAAGTGCCGGCGGCCGCGGGCGGCGGGGTCGGGACGCGACTGGCACCCCCGACCCCGCCTGCCAGACAAAGGCGCGCTGGAAATGGGAGCCAAAGGTCGTTTCAGCTTTTCCCAACAAGGACGGGTTAGGGGTGGAAAAGTGGCTAACTACACATTTGTGTCCCCTGCTGGCAGAGGAGTGTGCCTGCCCAGGAGGCTGGTTCGGGGGAGTGAGACTGCGGGGGTCAAAGCCCGTGGTCGGGGGGCGCGCCCAGGGCTGGGGTCCCCACCCATGGTTGGGGGTCCCCGCCTGTGGTTTGGGTCTGCTCCGGTGCCGGGTGGGGTGTCCCCGCCCCTGGGCGGCCTCCGCGCCTGCCCCATTGGGCTTCTCCCGAGTTCGTGCATTCTCACTGGGGCGCGCGGGGGCATCCCCGGCGGGCCACCGCAGCGCGTGGGTTAGCCCTAAAACTCTGCGCTGGATTTCCTCCGAGTTTGGGACTTTTAAATTCTCGAATAGTTACGTCAGCAAGGCCGAGCGCACTTCGGGGATCGGGCGCAGCACGTGACCGCCGAGCTTCCCCTGGGCGTCCTTGGTCCCCCGCCCCGCCGCAGAGCGATCCTCTGGGCGTCCTGGAAACGCACCTTCCAAAACGCGGGGAGTCGCCTCCGGGCTCAGAGCGCCTGATGCACGAGGTTGATGCGGGGTGTTCCTCTTCAGGGCTTCTCTTTTTTTAAAATGGCTTCATCATTATCATTATTATCATTGTCGTTGTCTTCTGGCTCTGCCAATTGTAAGACGGGAGAATGACATTGTGGAGGGGACGTGGAAGCGGAGCCTGTGGGGCGGGGGCGGCTGGGCCGGGTGCAGGAGCAGCTTGGCGTCCCGGAGGAAGTGTGCGCCCCTGTGCACCTAGACTGCCCCAGCCCACAGCACACTGAAGTCCAGGCTCCTAGGGCAGCTTCCTGTCTGTGCCGTGGCAGAGGAAGGTGCCTCTTGCCCGCAGAGAAATCTGCATTCTCCGTTTCCCTGATTCTCTGGTGAGGCCACATTTCAAAAGCTGTTTCCATTGTATTTGGAAATGACTCTGGGCTGTGTGACCTGAGGCTGTTTCATCGGTGGTTTTCATCCATCAGACTCACATGTAGATATCAAAGTTGAGTCTTACCCAGTGCTTGTAGGGTTGATGGGAATTGCAGGAAGGGTTTTTGTTTGGGAATGGCACTGTGAGTTCGCTCCCAGAGTGGCTGGCTTTCCCTTCCCAGGCCCGGCAGGAAGGCCTCCTGAGAATGGGGCCACTTGTGCTGGGCAGCGAGTGGAAGGGAGTGGATTCCCACGGGGCTCCTTCTCACAGGCTGTGTCTGGGGCTCGAGCATCCTCTGGGGAGAGTCGGAGCAGCAAATAGGCCAGCGGCCGCCCTCCTTGTGTGAACAGCACAGCCAACCCAGCCACCCAGAGCCTCGTCCTTGGTCTTGCCTTCTCGCTAGTCTCTGTCCTGAGCCTCAGGAGTATGACCGTGGAGTCTGACCTGCTTCATGTTATAGTTGTTCCTGTACAGGTGTTACGGATATCTGTGGGGCAGGTGCTGCTCCCCCGTGCAACCTGGATAGAATTAGTTCCTGTCTCTCTATGTGCCACCATCCCTGTGTCTCCCTAGTGCTTGGACATTTAAAATATTTGAGCTGGAAGGAAACTTAAAGATCAAGGTTTCATTTTACAGATATGCAAAGGGAGACTCAAAGAAGTCCAAGGTCTTGGCCAGGGCCAAATGTCAATGTAGGACTCCAGCCCAGGACCCCAGACACTTGGCCTGGTGTTCTCTGTACTAAGTTGTACCGCCTCTTTAGTTTTATTTGGCTTTGTGTTGTGGTTATTTGTGTTTGTTGCTTCTATGGAGACAGACACTGCTTGAGGGAGGATGTGTCTGGTTCACAATGCCAGTCCACAAGAGTGACATGGGGCCCCGGGGGTAGATGGTGGTTGAATTGAAGAAGACACAGCTCCTGCCTTTAAGGTGGTGTGTGTGTATGTGTGTTTGTGTGCTTGTGCGTGTGATGCCTGAGCTTATGCATGTTGGGCAGACTTTGCGGTGGGGGATAATGCTCCAGGAGGGGATGTCTGGAAACATAGGAGGACGTTCTTGGTTGTCGCAGTGACTGGGAAGGGCACTGCTGGCATCTAATGGGGGAGGGCCAGAGATGCTATCCTGGGACAGTCCTGCACAACCAAGAATTGCCTCACCCAATGCCAACAGCATCCCTCGGGGGTCCCCAACTTATGGTTGGGTATATAATTATATTATATATTACAATATAATAATAGAAATAAAGTGCACAATAAATGTAATGCGCTTGAATCATCCTGAAACCATTCCCCGCCCCCATCCATGGAAAAATTGTCTTCCATGAAAATGGTCCCTGGTGCCAAGAAGGTTGGGGACCGCTGCATAGAGGATGCTGCAAGGGTTTGAGGAATGGGGAGAGGCAAGTGTAATTGGGAGGATGAGAGGAAGGAGTCTCGGGGCTTGCCAGGCTCTAGGCTATGGGTGTAGATGAGGCCAGAGAGAAGGAGGGCTTGGTGGAGAGCACCAGTGTGTGTGAGCATGTGCCTACGTGCATGTGTCCTCCTGGGATTTGATTCCACAGCCAAAAGCAAACAGTTCTTAGAGTCACTGTGGTTTGGGTCTAGCAGGCCCTTGCCCCTTTTGCACAGATGATCAGGAGAAGGTTTAGGAAGCTGGTGATAAAGTCAGTGACTAATGCTGGCCAAAGGAGCAACGAGATGGCCGATGGGCTAGGTCCCCTTGTTTTTCCAGTTGTGACCAAGGCCTGTGAAATCCATCATGGTGGCTGAGTTTTTTTCTGCTTCTCCACACTGAGGTCACAGTCCTTGGTTTATAACCTCAATAATCATTTCCACAGCAACTCACTGTGATGACAAAATATCCTGAGGATTATGAAATCATTTGGGAGAAACAAAGAGGCATGAAAAAGACCTAGGGAAACACAAGTTTGCAGGGCAATGCATCTGAAAATAGAGCAGAGAAGCAAGTGAAATTCTTAGGGGAGTACAGAGCCCAGGAGCTGCTGTAGTGGAGGTTTCACGTCAGATGTGTGGAGTGTCAGCTCCATCCTCTTCCCTGTCCAGGATGTTGCAGGGTTTCTGCCTGGCACTTAGCAAATGTCCCCAGGGCTGCTAATTGAGAAAGAGCAAAGTTCCCAAGACTTACATTTCCTGGGGTGGGGAGGAACAGTACAGACAAAGATCCCGTATCAGAGTCCCTGCCTTAGCCCTTCCCAGCTGTGTGACCTTGAGCAAGTCAGGAACCGTCTCTGAGTCACTTTCCTTCTCACTGATGGTGGGAGTAGTTATTCCTGCCTCCCTGGCTCACAAAGCTCTGGAGGCCAGTGAAGTCATGTGCCTGAAAATACTTGGTAAACAATCTGGAAAGTGCTGTGTAAATGGAAAGTCAGTTGTGTTAATATTTTTGGTCTCATCATAATCAAAGGGATTTATTAGGGGAGCTAGATTGCTTAACACCTGCTATAGCTTATTTGCATTGTTATTATATTTAAATGTAAACCAGGAGACATATTATCAAATGCAGTTCTCTTTTATTTAGAAGTTGCTCCTTGACGCTGCTGTCCATGAGCTGGTTATCTGAGTTCGATTTTTGTTCATCCTCCCTTGCTTTGTCACCCTCCCTATTTATTTATTTATTTATGAATGAATGACAGGGTCTCACTCTATTGCCTGGGCTAGAGTACAGTGGCATCATCGTAGCTCACTGCAACCTCAAACTCCTGGGCTCAAGCAATCCTCCTGCCTCAGCCTCCCGAGCAGCTGGGACTACAAGTGTGTGCCACCACGCCTGGCTAATTTTTTCTATTTTTGGTAGAGATGGGATCTCGCTCTTGCTCAGGCTGGTTTTGAACTCCTGGCCTCAAATGCTTCTCCTGCCTCGGCCTCCCAAAGTGCTAGGATTACAGGCATGAGCCACTGTACATGGCCTCACCCTCCCTTTTAATTGTTCATTGATCCTTTGCCTAGAAAACAAAATAAAAACAAAAGACTATGGAACTCACGTCAGTTCTGCTCACAGAGAGCAGATCTGGGTTGGAATGAATGGAAAGAGAAAGCAGCTGCTCCATGGGCTCATCTTTCGGGCTATGCATAGTCCCTCTGAGGCCCCTCATTTTGTGGCTGTGTCCACGCTCAGTCCTCTGAGATCCAGGAGCTGTCCCAGTGTCTGTCATTTAGGATATAAGGTTCCTGGCCAACATTCCCGTGTTTAAGCTCCTTGAGGGCATGAGAGTTGGTTTCACATCATGGCTGTCCCCTCAGTGGGGGCACATTCCAAATTGGGAAGAGCCGGTAAGAAACCAGGTCATGTTGGTATCAGTAGCATCCTTTCCCTTCTTCCTTTTGTTGCCAGGACACCCTTCCCTCCAACCCTTGGGCTTCCTGTGGTTTCCTCCTTTCTCGTTCTGTGCTTCACACAGAACAGGAAAAGATCAGATGTTACCTTTCATCGCCAGAACTTTGAAGCTGGTCTGCCCCAGCGAGTCCCCTTGCCCAGGAATCTTTATTCTAGAGATCCCAGGTTGTCTTGTGTCAACCATGTGCCAGGGGCTCTCTGTTTGAGGGCGGACAATACCCTTCCTCATTTCTCTCTGCATCCTCAGGGCCTAGTGTTGTGCTTGGCAGAACATATTTTCAGCAGTTTCTTGTTGGATCAGTGAATGAATTGTCTCCATTTTTTTTTTTTTTTTTTTGAGACAGAGTCTCACTCTGTTGCCTGGGCTAGAGTGTCATGGAGTCAGCCTAGCTCACAGCAACCTCAGACTCCTGGGCTCAAGCGATCCTCCTGCCTCAGCCTCCCGAGTAGCTGGGACTACAGGCATGTGCCACCATGCCCGGCTAATTTTTTTCTATATATATTTTTAGCTGTCCAGATCATTTCTTTCTATTTTTAGTAGAAATGGGGGTCTTGCTATTGCTCAGGCTGGTCTCGAACTCCTGACCTGGAGCGATCCTCCCACCTTGGCCTCCCAGAGTGCCAGGATTTACAGGCGTGAGCAACTGGGCCTGGCCTCATCTCCATTCTTGAACTGGGGGATATAAGGCTTTGCTCCTTGTTCAAAGTCTAGACCTCAGTGCATGGTAGGGAGAGTGTAAGGAGGTAATTTTACTGCTTGTATGGTTTTGGAATTGGGAATCTGTGACTTTGCTAAGTACTGAGGACTGAATGAGGTTAAAAAATAAAAACAACTAAAATTTTGCCTTGTCTTTGTAAAAACACTGCAGGCATTTGTTCAGGCTTCAGTTTGTTGTTTGTGAGCCGAGTTACTTGTTCTTAGCTTAAAAATGTTTGAGGGGAAGCTGGTTCTGGCCTGAATTAAGTGTCAGGTAGACAACATCTGGTGGCAGTAGCTATTAATATCATTCTATTACTGCTGTTTTCCATGAATACCTACTGTTTCTTGAGGATCTGTAGTGAGATGGACACTATGCTTTATATGTTTTTTATTATCATTATTATTTTTGGAGACAGAGTCTCACTCCCTCACCCTGGCTAGGTGAGAATGAAAGCTCACAGCAACCTCAAACTCCTAGGCTCAAGTGATCCTCCTGCCTCAGCCTCCTGAGTAGCTGGGACTACAGGCACAGACCACCTCGCTTGGCTAATTTTTCCATGTTTTGTAGAGACGGGCTCTCGCTCTTGCTCAGGCTGGTCTTGAACTCCTGAGCTCAAGCGATCCTCCCACCTCTACCTCCCAGAGTACATATGTTTTCAAAATTGTGATTAAACAAACCACAGAACATAACATTTAACCATCATAACCATTTTCAAGTGTAGAGTTCAGTAATGTTAAGTATATTTTCACATTGCTGTGAAACAGATCTTTAGAACTTACTCATCTTGTAAATCTGAAACTCTGAACCCGTTAAACAATTCCCTTTTCCCCCTTCCCCCAGCGCTAGTATCTACTGTTCTACTTTCTATGAATTTTACACATGTTTTTTGCTCCTGTTTCTTTAAACAATTTTTCCAGTAATGCATTTTTTCACCATTTTACAAATATGTGGCTCAAAGAGTTTCATGAACTTGCCTAGGGCTGTACCTGGCTGGTAGGGGGCAGAGCTGGATTTGGGGTCGGATCTGTGCCCGGAGGCTGAGCTCTTTGTACTGTGCTTGCTGCCCCTGCCGCCTACCACGTGGGCTTCCCAGGTTGCGTCTGGTGCCCTCTGTGCCCAGTGCCTGGGTGGAGTCAGTGCGCCTGTGGCCCTGAGACACTGGCTCCAGGGACCCTCAGAGGTAAGTGCCCTCAGCTGGGATCCTGACCCCGGAGGTGCTGGCCCATTCAGCAGACTTTGTGTTGCTTTGATCCGGGGACAACTGCATTGTCACTCACCAGACTGTGTGCCTTCTCCCAGCATCTGGATGGGTTTATTTTTTCATCTTTTTAGAACAGTGGCTGCCATCTCCCTGCCTTGTCCTCCTGGAATAATTCCTTCTCCTTTGAGCTTGTCTTAAAACTCAGTCCTTGGGCTCATTAATGCTGATGGATGTGGGAACAACAGTAGCCCAATTTTAAGGGCTGATTAAATTGTATATGAGGGGAAGAAGGTTCCCCTCCTTCCCCCCAGTTAGGTCTCCTGGGAGCTGGAGCCTGGCCTGTGCTGAGGGGTTGGGCCCAGGCTGCCCACAGCCTCCTCCAAGCTGTCTTTTTGCAGCCAGGCTGGGAGGCTTTACCCTAGAGCCCCAGGGTTTCAGATCAGGAAATCGTTGGGCTAGAAGGGACCCTAGAGACTGAGTAGTCCAACCAGGGTTGGGGAACCTGTGGCCTTCCAGGTCCTTAAGTGCGGCCTTTTGACTGAATCCTAATCTTACAGAATAAATCCTTTTATTAATACATATTTGTTTGTCTTTTATATTTTTATTTTATTTTTAAAATGAAGGTATTTAAAATATGAAAGATTAAAATAAGTTTCAACAAAATAATCCTCCCAGATTGATTGGCACAATTAGAACATTAGGAAGCCATAAGGGCTAAATTGACCACTGCTACGCTCATGATTTAGTTCTAACTTTCCCGCCAGACTGGCGACACTATCCCAAGGCTGGTTGGTGAGAGTTTATGGGGGTTGAGTATGCCAGTCTGTTATTAGCTTTTGACAACGGTGCACTGCGTTTCTGTTTGAAGTGGAATTTGTGAATAGTCCACAGCTCGACACTATTTTTTAATTCTGTCTGCTGAACAGCCCATTATGTCATAGAAGACCAAGAGAACGCTGAAGGAAGAGAACAGATTTTTTAATGAGATTGGAATTGCAATATGATCTTGTTTCTGCTAAAGACAAGATGATTTACTTGCTTTGTGATACTGCAATATCAACATTAAAGAAATTCAATGCTCATCAGCATTATAACACTCATAAGGACCACAAATATTTTAAATTAGGGGGAGAGGCACAAAAGTTTGTATTGCAGAAATTAAAAGATGAAAAGCAAAAGCAAAGACAATTCTTTCAAGCAGCAATAAGACCTGGAAATAATGCCACTGAAGCAACTTATAAAGTAGCTTATATACTTGGGGGGAAAAGGGAAGCCATACAGTGACGTAGAAATTGTGAAAGAATGCATTGTCAAAGTTGTAGGATGCTTAGACCCCAATAATGTTTCAAAGTACAAACAACTGCCTCTTTCCAGGAGAACCATAACTGCTAGGCAGCATGAATTAGTCTTTGCCTAGTCCTAACCCTTTTTTGTAGGGAGGCAGACTGCACTTGGCTGTCTGTGTCACTCTCTTTTCATTGCACGTCATTGAGACAGATGCTGCTCTGAGGCCGTAGGGTCCCGTTGCTATGAGAGCTGGAGTCGGAGCAGCCAGGATGGAGCTCAACTCAGTGTGGCCTCGGGGAGAGAGACTTTGTACTGTCACGTTGCTCACAGTGATTGCACGGTGCCTAGCACATACTGGGTGCTCATAACATTGGTTCCCTTCACTTGTTGCCACTTGTATTCATTCTTTCTCCACGCCCCAGCTGATATTCACATAAAGCCTGAGGAGCAGCACACCTGAGTATGCACACCTGGGCAGGGGAGGCGGGAAGGAGGGGCTTGTATAGTTTGAAACAGAACATTCAGTATTTCATGTTCAGAAAACAGCACGTCCTCTTGTATTTGTCTTACTGATGCCGTCATTTGTGGAGCCCTTTCCATGTGCCAGGCACCTGCTATGGTGACATTTACATGACTGGTCTCAATGAATCCTCTCCACTCCCTTTCCAGGCAGGACTTGCCATCTTTGACAGATAGGGAAACTGAGGCTCTGGGAGACCTTCCCGAAGGTTGTACAGCTCTTTATTGCTGGAGTGGGGTTTGGGCTTGGGCATTGTGGCCCCAGACTCTGGCTGCCTGTCACCTGACCTGTCCTACCTCTTAACGGAGGGTGGGGGTGGCATTTTATTTCTTCATCTGCAAAGGCTCCAGGGCTTCTCAGGAGTGACAAAAAGTGTTTAGGACCTTAAAAAAGTTTAGTTTCAAAATGGGAAAAGCACAGCTCATAATTGAAATGGGCAAGTGTGTAATTTCAAGTGGCTACAAAGCACCATGTTGCATTAAGCTCATTGGCTCCCAATGGCTGTACCTCTCCATTCATTCATTGTAGTGAATATTTGCTGACTCTGGGCTGAGGATTCAGCAGGGCAGGCAGAGGCCCCCTCTCCTGTTGCTGGGGGGTTGGGGGAGTCGTGATCCCCCTGCCAGCCCTGCCGCCTCTTCCTGCCCCAGAGGCCCCCACCGCCTCCCTGCCTCCTGGGGCTGCCGATGCACTCTGGACAGGGAGCTGTGGCATGCCTGCTGGAGGGAAGACCCAGGGGAGGCAACGTGGGTTTCCAAACGAGGACAGGGTCAGTGGTGGGGGCCTGTGTTCTCACCGTGTGTCTCGTTGCTGTGTCACTTAACTCCTTGAGTTAACTTGACTGCCTCCTTCACAGGGGTGATGAGGAAGCACAGAAGGCAGCATTTGGCAAAGCTCTAAGAGACCATACAAATATAAGTGGCTATGTATTTTTTAAATTCCTTTTTTTTAAACTGAAGGCTAAATCTTCAAATTGCTGGACTTTCTTATCTGCGAGTGGAAAATCTCTCTCTGTTTTCCCTGCCCTGGGCTCCAGGATCATTTCAACAAGCCGCTTGTCCCCGAGTCCCGTGGGCGATGTCTTCCTGTTCCTTAGCTCGAGCCTGGCGCAGTGAGTGCTGTGGGATGTCCCGGGCCCTGTGCTCTTGGGCCTGGGTCCAAATCTTGACTCTGTTCTTGGTCCTCTCCACGGGGAGGGGCTCCGTGAGCGAGGGCGGGCGAAGCCCTTCACACAACGCCTGGCAAATATTAATACCAGCGCTTGCCAGTGTTAGCTGTTCTTGTAATTATTGTTATTGCCTTAATACTTTTATTGCAATTATTTAAATTTGTGACAGTATTTCCTATATATTCAAATTTTATCACCAGCAACAAAATGAGCATGCTTGAGACCTCGGTGAAGTTCCTCTACGTTCAGGGTCTCGGGCTCCTCCTCTGCTGCTGGGAGAGGTTGACCTCTCTTCTTAGGAATCTTTTATCCACCCAGCCCCACCCTGTAGGGACACCAGGCCACGTTTGTCCCACCTCCTCATTTGCCAGATCCAGAAAAGAGGAGTTGTTCTCCATCATAACTAAAAAGCACAGCCTTGTGTGCCCCGAGCAGGGGAGGCGGCCACCGAGCTGCAGAGCTGGTGCGTCCACCTTCCAGAGCAGAAGCAGCAGCCGAGCTGGGGTCTGTCCGCCCCTCACCCCAGGGGACGAGGGCTTTGACTCCGATGCCAAGGGCAGCTCTGAAAAGGGCTTGAGTGTATGCTCCATCTGTCGTGGTGCCTGTGCTGTGGCTTCTAACCTTTGCCGTGGCTTCTAACCTTTGCCTCACTCAGCACCAGCCACAGCTCGTGAAGATGCAGATCTCAGAAGATTCCGCTTTGCTGATTTATGGCGGGCTTTGCTGCCCTTTTCAAAAAAGGAGCAAACAGATGTGAGCTGCACAGGGCTCTGTTCCGGCTGTGTGGGTGAGAGCTACGTCAGTGTTCCCAAGTGGGACGTGCGGCTTCCAGGGAGCCCCGGCCTCAGTTGGGTTGCTGTAAGGTCATTTTAAGAGTTACATATTATTCAGTTTGTCTTAGGACGAAGTAAAAGTAGCACATCAAAACCACAGACTTATAGATGTTTTTGCTTAGAATGATGTCAATTTATTTAAATGGAACAACTGGCTTTGTTTAAAGATAAGTAAATCCTTAATCTTCATTAATGGTAAGTAAAAACACAGAAGGTCTAAGGTTTTATGTGCAAGGCATGCAGTTAATAACATGGCTTTGTAACCAATTTGATGTTCAAAACCCAAATCATCTTTGATTGTTGCCCACGTCCCTTCCCTCCATACCCGGTGTGGGTCACCGTCACAAAGCCTCCGGGATGACTAACTCTGCCCCCACTGCAATGGCCTGAACTGTGTCCAGCATCCCTTGGCACCTGAACTGCTCCAAAGTTCGGGGTCAGCTCCCTCACCTGCATTTCCTGTTCCCACTAATTACGATCCAGTGGAGCAAGAGCATTATATTCGGAATATTCTGCCACTGGCTCCTAAATCTCTGCTGCTCCGGGACAACAGGCTCGTGGCCTGAGCTTCTGAGGCCCTTCCCACATTGGCCCTGGCCCCAGCTATCCAGCTGTGTGTCTCTCCGCTGCTCCGATGGTGCTAAGGGGACGTGTCACACTCTGTCCTCCAGCTCCACGTTGAGCTCTGCGGGTGCTGGGGAGTGGCTCTCTGCCTGCGTGCCTTGGCTCTAGAAGTTTTTCTTTGTTTGTTGCTGAATACAATTTACAGAATTCCAATTTACAGAAAAGTTGCAAGAATAGTACAAAAAACTCCCACAGTCCCTTCAGCCAGATTCCCCAGTTGTTGACATTTCACCACATGTGCTCTGTCATTTATCCTCTCTCTCTCTGTATATATACAAAATATAAATGGGTATGTACACATATATCTATTATCTTACTCTTTTTTTTAATCATTTAAGAGCAAATTGCAGACATGAAGCTGCCACCCTCCTAGAAAACAAAAACAAAACTGCCCCCCACACTCCAGTTGTGTGTTTCCCCCTCGAGGACACTGTCCGGCAGTGCCACTGCAGCCAGCGACTGGGACGTCACCATCCAGTGCTCAGAACCCACTCCGGTTCACAGCACTGTTCCTTCCTCCGTGTGACCCAGAATCCAGTTGAAACCCTGTGCCACAAGCTGGGTCGTGCCTGCAGACCCTCCATCCCTCTGGATAGTCTGCCATGTCTTCCTGCCTTCCATGACCTTTACGAGTCCAGCTCTCCCACGCTGGAAGCAGTCCCTCAACGTGTGTTCACGTGGCTTCCTCATGACCAGACTCTGGGCACCCGTTTTCAGCCAGGCTTCCACAGAAGTGGTGCTGTTGCACCCAGGGGACACAGGGTCAGGACTGTGCCACCATCAGGATGTTCAACACCTGGCCCAGTCAGTGCCCGCCAGGTTTCTCCACGTTAAGGCATCATTTTCTGCTTTGTAATCGGTGGTGTTCGGTGGGAAGGTACTGAGAGACCACCCCAGCGTCCTTTGCTTCCTTACACCCCACCCACCGGCCTTAGCACCTTGGGTGGCTCCTGCCTGAGATGACCACCCCCAGGCGGGTCTTAAACAGCGATTTTCTGTTTGCGTCTTTCCTCCTAAATGCACTAACCAGGTGGTTGTGCTGTAAGGAGGCGCTTTCCCCTCTACCCCACTGATTCATGTGCTCATGTCTTTATTTGTATCTCTGTGGACTCATAGATTATTACTTTATTTCAATGGGTTATAATCCATTACTGTCAGTTTTGTATATATATATATTTTTTGATGCTCAATTAGTCTCAGATTTAGCAGTGGCAGTGCCTTTGTGGTGGTTCTGCTGTCCCTTGGCAGTGACTCCCGTTGGGAGTCATGCGTGCGTACACGGGCACACACCCCACCAGGCTATCTAGTTCTGTATTTATCTGATACTTCTGATTGCGGCCCAGCCCTGAGGGGTCTTTGGAGCCCGACCACCTTCCATATGTGCAAGTCCTTCTCTGACTGTGAGAGTCTGGCTCCCGTTATCCTTGATAAGGCTTTTATTATTATTAATTCTTTTTGCTAATCTCCCCGTAGGTAACGATGTCCTTAAGACGCTGGTCACCTCCATGCCACTGCTGCCCCCTCCCTCCTCTCCGCCCCTGCCCACCTCCTCCATGGGAAGGGAAGGGGGACCTAGTGGCTTTCCAGCCAAATCATCTGGGAGAGAGGGAGGGGGAAGCCTTTGTTAATCTGGAAAGCCCTTTGCACACGTTGGCCTATTGAAGCACTTTGCTTGCTTCAGCTATTCCCCTTGTGGGATCTTCCCCATCACTCCAGTCTGAAAAAATCCTGTGTTTCTATGGCAGTTTGTTCTTCCACTGTCAACTGCTGTGGTCTGAATGCTTGTGTCCCACCCAAAATTAATATGTTGAAATCCTACCCCCAAGGCGATGGATGGTATTGGAGGTGGGGCCTTTGGGAGGTGATTAGGCCACGGGGCGGAGACCTTGTGAATGGCATTAGTGCCCTTATAAAAGAGGCACCAGAGAGCTGCCTGGGCTCTTCTGCTACTCGGGAATGCAGTGAGAAGGAGCAGTGAACCAGGAAGGAGTCCTCTCTACACACTGAGTGCCGGAGCCTTGATCTTGGACTTCCAGCCTCCAGAACTGTGAGCGATACATTTCTGTTGTTTATAAGCCGCCCGGTCTATAGGCTTTGGTTGTAGCTACCTAACGGGACAAAGACACCAGCCTTCACAGTTCTTGCGTTAGACTTCCCAGTGTCCCGCTCTCGGTAGCCTGTCCGCCCCGGCGTGTGTGATGCCATGTAACGCATCCTGGTGCCTGCTGTGGGCTCTGCCTGTGGCAGGGGTCATGTGTAGAACTGAAAGTATGGGCTTTGTAGGCTGGAACAGGAACGTCTTCCTCTTCCTCTTTGGGCAAAGCCTGTTCTGTCCCAGTCTCTGAAGTGGGTGACTCATGGCCCTTTGGCGAAACACTTGATGATGGTACACGTTCCCTCCCTCACATTCCAGTGGCAAATCAACCCTTTGCTGGCCTGACTAAATTTATAGTGGGCTGGCTCCAGCAGCTGGTGGCAACAGCTGGTGGTTAAAATCTGAAAAATATTTCAGTCATTGTAGTCCCAGAACCACCACCGGCAGAATTTAGAAACCACTTGTAGCCTCTTACAGTTGTTCTGAGAAGAGCTGTTGTATAAGAATCCGTCCACTTCCCCAGAAGTCAGCCCTCTCCCCTCCTTTGCCATCTGGAAAATAACCAGGTTACTGGGAAGCGAGAAAGGCTGTGGAGCTGATGGTACAATGTGAATTCGATGACTTTTTTTGTCAGTTTCATATGTACATATACATTACAACCTAATGCACATATATATCTACATACATGTATATTTTAAAATTATTTCTATATATTTTTTTTCTTTTCTTTTTCTTTCTTTTTTTTTTTTTTTTTGAGACGGAGTCTCACTTTGTTGCCTGGGCTAGAGTGAGTGCCGTGGCGTCAGCCTAACTCACAGCAACCTCAAATTCCTGGGCTCAAGCAATCCTCCTGCCTCAGCCTCCCGAGTAGCTGGGACTACAGGCATGCGCCACCATGCCTGGCTATATATTTTAAAATTATAATTATTTGGAATGGGAGGTTTATAGATCTTTATTCAGAGCTTATTGACTCTTGATGTACACACTATTCTAACACCCTCAGCCATGTTTCTTCGTCTGCAGTCTATTAGAAGCAGAAAACTGGGAGGCATAACATAGCAAGGAGAGGTGGGTGAGTTGGTGAGCAGAAGTGACAGCTGACAGCCTGAGCGGAAGGGGCAGGCTGAGTCAGAGTCCTCAGGGATCATAGAGTCCAGTGCCTTCACTTTTCCAGACGGAAAAGCTAAAGCTCAGAGAAGTCCCCTGGCTTAGATCCCACAGTGGGCTTGGACTCGGATCCGGCCCCCTTGACTTCATACATGAGTGCTGTTCTTGGTGCCATAGCACACTTCCTCACTTACATCACAGTTGCTTAGGATGATTGAGTGTCACTGAGAAAGTGTTTAAAATTATATTCAAGATCCTCTGTTTAAAAAAATCAGGGAGGGAAAAGTAATTCCATCTGAAGAGTTAAGCTAAAAATGCCGTCACGTAGAATACGTTGGCAGATATCCATTATAGGAAATATTGGGACTCCATTTTCCCCAGCAATGCCTAATGAGTGAGGCGTGGCTGTGTTCCCGCCTTGGAACGAGGCTGACGAGTCTAGGTGCTCGCAGTGGAAAACGCGAAGACAGCAGTGGGGGAAAGATGGCATTGTTCTGACTGTCCCCGTCTCTTAAAGTTTCACTGAGTTATGAATTGAAGTTGTCCCCTGGCACTTAAAATATTCCTTAAATATGTTTTCTTGTTTATTTTGCTTATGAAAGCAGTACATGTTCAGCGTGGAACTGGAAAGTAAAGATAAATTGCACAAAGAAGAAAAAAACACTCCAAATTTCACTACTGAAAGAGAATTACCATCAGCACCTTGGAACATGCTCTTCCACGTCACTTGCGTGTCCTTCCAGCCTGTCGCTTGCTTTCTGTGCGTGTGTGTATTTGTGTACACTGTATATACACACATGTACATGTGTATTGATACACACATACACATAAAATCTGGGTCATGCTGCCCATAGTTTTTTTTAAACCTATTTTCAGTTAATAATGAACATGTTTACATGCAGATACCTGAAGATCTACCTTATTTTTTAAATAGCTGCAAATGGGTCTGTTCTCTGGCTGTGTCTTAATTTGGTGAACTGTCCCCTGCTGGTGGGCGTTTCAGTCGTTTCCAGATTTTGTGCTGTCGCGATCACAGCGTCTGCCCACACCCTTCATCATTTCCTTAAAATAAATTCTTGGAAGTACAATGGAAACAAAGTCTTTTATGGCTTTCAATGTGTGTTGCCAAGCTCCTGGGCTCTGCTTTTCCTCTCAGGTTTTATGACTTTGGAAAGTCATTACTGCCTGTAGTTTCGACTTTTACAAATTGTAGCAGACAACAGAGACACACAGGTGCTGCCATCCTCCCTCCTCCAAGCTGGCACCTTCCTTCTCCTTGGGTGTGGTCACGGGGCGCCAGGATCTTGTCCTGGGGAATTGGAGTGGTCAGCGGGAAGATGGGGAGTGAGCGGGGAGCGTGGGCACACGCGTGTCTAGGCCCGTCCTGTTGAGAGTGTAGTTTTGGGACGTTGACCCTGAGCCTCTCCCCTCTCGTTCCTCTCAACACCAAGGGCAGCTGTTTGTGGCGGAACACTCAGTGGAAGCTTTGGGCTGGTTCTCTGGCTGAGGATCCAGTCCCAATTCCTCAGCCTGGCCTTGTGCTCTGGCTCCTGCCCACCTCGCCCCCTCATGGTACCCCTTTCTTTACACTCTAGTTGCGGCGACCTTTTGCGCTTCCCCAGAACACCTAACTGCTTCCTGAGTCAGGGCTTCCCATCATGAGGCTCCCTGCACTGGGGGCGGGGGGGCCACTCTTCCTTTCTCTTACTCTTCAGCCTTTGGGACACAGCCATGTGTGGTGATTCGGAGCATGGCTCCTGGGGTCAGGCTTGGGTTTGTGTCCTGGTTCTGCCATTGACCTGCTGTGCAACCGTGGACAAGTTACTCAGCCTCTCTGTGCCTTAGTTGCCACATCTGTAAAAGGAGGCTAATAATACTGCTTGCTTCACAGTGTTGTTATAAGGATTGAATACGGTGTTATCTGTAAGCACTTAGAAGAGATCCTGGTTCTGTGCAGAGTGAGCTTCAGCAGACGTTTCTGTCCCTGAGCCGGCCAGCTGGCCTCAGCACATTTGCCACGCCATAAGGACGTTTTCCCTGAACCCCACGCTGGGCCAGGAACTCTTAGTTTGTTTTCTCAGAGCCATCTGTACATTCCTTCTTAGCAATCACTACAATTATTACTAAATAAATAAGCATTTTTAAAAATGTCCGAGACTGTTAGCGGTCCCGTGAGGGCAGGGACCTCGTCTCTTGTTCGTAGCAGAGGGGTGGTTTTCAGTGAGTATCTGCTCTAGGAGTGCAAAGAATGGTCCTGTTACTTACGGCTTCAGGGCAGAGTTCATCAGAAAGAAAGTCACTCCTGGACCTCCCCGATGGCATCACAGACGTCACTGATCCTGAGAGGGGTTTCCCCACAGAGTAACTGACGGTGGCCAAGGACAGTGGCTCTGAGCTTCCAGCGCCAGCCTCTCTTGGGGGTTGTCTGGTGCAGACCTTTTCAATCCATGAGGGACCAGTCCCGTTTTTTATTTTCTAACTCATTGTAGATCAAAACTTGTGAAAATACAGTTAAGTGATTTACCGGAAAAATGAAACAAAACTCAAGGCCAGGTTTTCTTACCCTCTGCACTATTGATATTTTGAGCCAGATGATCCTTTGTCGTGGGGGCTGTCCTGTGCATTGTAGGATGTTTAGCAGCAGCCTTGGCTTCTACCCACTAGATGCTAGTAGCACCCCTCTGTCCCGAAGTTGTGACAACCAAAAATTTCTCCAGACATTTCCAGTGTCCCCGAGGGGGCAAACATTATCCCTGGTTGAGCACCACTGACCAAAAAGTCAGGACTTTTTATTACTAGATTTAACAGACAGAAAATTATCGTATCAAACTGCTATAAAGGTTTCTAAATCTGGGTTTCTGTTCTCTTCATGTCATGGACCAGTGACTGTGGACCACGCTGTGAGCACCAGGCTCCTCCTTATAGAAAGGGAAACTGAGGCCCTGCTCAGGGTCCAGATAAAATGTGCTGTTGGAACACATTTAAAACTTGTAGGAATATCCCTGAACATTGGTGTTTTTCCTCTTCCCTCCCCAGGTCACCTGTAGCAGATGATGTCATCCAGCCAGCTGCCCCCACAGACTTGGAAAGCCCTCCCTTGGCTGCGTCTTCCTACCACGGCGGCGTTGTCGGCCAGGTCTCTACGGATCTGATAGCCCAAAGGTACGGTGGGGACGGGGCCTGGGGCTGGCGGTGGGACCCCGGGGCCAGTCTCTGAGGCTGTCTCCCTCCCCAGCCTCCCATCTCCTCACCTGCAGTTCCCACCTCTCACCGCCTACCTGTCCTGAACAGGTATGTGCCAGGGCTGGGGCTCTTCTGTGACCTAGGGACAATTTGAGGAAATACCAGGGAGCCCCTCCCCCATGGCCATTATAGAGACCTGTTCCTGGGCAGCCTTCGGGGCTCTCTGTTTGAGTAGACGTCCTCCAGGAGGGAGAACATGCCGTTTATAGTTCAGGGCACAGTTTAGTTAGCTGTCGTCTGGCCTCCTGGGGCATGAGCTGGGTTAGCTGCTTTTCTTCTTTCGTCTTTTGGAGGCAGTCAGAGAACAGAGGTGTCAGCAGCATACGGGGCACGGGGACCTGGGGGCCTGGCCCTGCCCCTCTGCCTCATCACCTCCTGCAGGTCTCCTTCTCCTCGCCCTCCACGCCCAGCAACCCCGCGCTGACTGCAGTTCTCTGTCTACACTGTGCTCGGCCTGGACTCGGGCTCCACTTCTCCCTCTGCCTGCAAACTCTGTGCTTAAACCGGGCCTGCTCAGAATCCACCTCAGTCAGCTCAGAGGCCTGCGTGGGTGTGTGTGGGCACACACGTGCACACGTATGTCTCATGTGTCTACATATGCACACCCGTCTATGTCTGCGTATGTGTTCTCTCTATATATCCGTGCACTCAGACATACATTTTGGTTTATATTCATGTCAGTAAATGATATGAATCTTTCTGCCTGATGTGTGGCTCTGGGGAAACCACAGTGAATAGGACGGACATGGTCCCTTCCCTCCTGGAGCTGGTGGCCCAGCATTCCCTCCCCTGGAGGCCTTCTCCCCACGCCGAGAGGAGCCTCCCTCTGATCTCCTGCAGCCGCCTGTGCCCTGTGTCCCTGCCCGTCGTGGATACCTGTGAATGACCCGTGTCTAACTCTGTCTCCTCGGCTATGCTGGGAGCTCCTGGAGGGTAGGAAGTGGTCACCTGTAACCTTGAACTGCAGCACCCGGCCTGGCACAGGGTGGGCCGTGGAGGAATGTTGGGGGCTTGAACAGGTTGGCGGGGAGGGCGGGGAGGGCCTCTGGACCTCCCAGCCAGGGGGCTGCGTGTGCTGGCCCCACCCTCGCTGCCTCCCTCAGGGTGCAGGCAGGGGCCTCTGTCAGCTGGGAAGAGCTTTGCCTGGTGGAGGCGGAGTGAGAGGGTGGACGACAGGGCGGGAAGCTGCAGGCCAGAGCAGATGTTCTGAGGCTGCTGTACGTCGATGTGGAATTCTGGATGTTTCTTTTACATGTGGGAGTCTGCCACAGTTCTTATGTATGAGTTAACTTTTTAAAGGAGACACCCTAGCTGGGAACTAAGGCCCCCTGCACTCAGAGTGTCTAGAAGTTTCCAGGGAGAAGTCAGCCACCCCCCACCTCTCTCCCCACCCGGAAGTGCCCCTGTTTGACTCCCGGACCCCCACTGTGTTGGGAAGGCCGGGACGGGGACCGCTTGTAGAGGCGGAAGCCGGCGGGGCACCCCGTCCCTTATCACTCCCATCCGACACTCTCGCTTTACAGTTGGGGACACAGAGGGCCACGGGGAAGCTCTGAGCGGAGGACGAGGTTGGACCTGGCTGGACGGCTCTTGGGAGAAGCACACTGCAGCCGGGGGTCTGTCGGCACTTCTGAGTCCCCTCCCGGTCCTTAGGCTGTGTGTTTTAGGCTGTGTGTTTTAAACGGCTTGTCCCAGCCCCACAGTAGATGACTCTGCTCTCAGGGCTCCTTTTCCCTGGCAGTTCCCAGCACTCCGGGCGCCGTGCTGAGCGTGTTCCACCGAGTGTCTCGGTAAATGCTCACGGCCGCCGGAGAAGGTGGGAGCTGCTGTCACGCTGCCGTGTTACGGATGAGCAGACTGGGGCTCAGAGACGTTAACACGCTGAGGACACGGAACTAGAGAGCGCAGAGCTGGGGTCTCGGCAGCTCTGGCTCAGCTGGCTGCCTGCGTTCTGAGCCCTCTGCCGGCAGAGCGTTGGGAGAGCCAGGCTTCTTGGTCACACCATGCTCTGTGGCCTTCCTGCATCCCTGGCCTCTCTCAAGTCTAAGGAAGGCAAATGTGTCAAGTAATGAGATTGTGTCACCTCCGCCGTGACCAAGAATGATCACAGAGTGCAGGAAGGGCCTGTGGCCAAGCAGAGACGTTGGCCAGCTTCTTGGCTTTCTCTCCCTGTGAGACTCAGGGGGAACCCTGGGCTCTTGCAGGCATGATTAAAATGAAGCATGGCCAGAAAGCAGGGGGTTACTGAGGAATGAGCGACTTTGGTGCCTTGCCGCTGTTACTGAGCACTTATCCAGAGGTGTACAGTCTCACTGTTCTTACTGGCTGGGTGGAAAAGAGGCAGTTGTGATAGGAGTAGGGATTGGTAGATGTTAGTCACCAAATGTGCCTTCACAAAATACAGCCGATCCCTTTTATTCTCAGATTCCATATTTGTGAATTTTCCTCCTCGCTAAAGTTTATTTATCACCCCAGAAACAATACTCGTGGCTCTTTCTCAGTCTCGGACACGTAGAGAGAGTGGTGAGAAATCTGAGTCACCCGATGTGCTGTTCTCAGCTGGGGTCGCACAAGACAATGCTCTTGCCCTGCCTCCGTGTTGCGGCTCTCACTGCACACTGGTGTCCTTTCCCTGGCATATCTAGCGCCACCTTGTTGTATTTTTGTGCTTTTTCTTGGTGATTTTCCTGCTCAAATGACCTCCCAGCACAGTGCTGACGTGTCCTAAGCGCACCGAGGCCGAGATGGGCCTCACGGAGACGTGTGTGTTAGAGAAGCTCCCTGCTGGCCCGAGTTCCAGTGCTGCTGGCCGTGAGTTCAATGTTAACGAATCAACATTATATGTTAAATAAGATGTCTTTAAACAGGAACGCACACAGAACACGGTTCTGTTTCGGTTGATTGTCGGATGAAAATGTGTCCAGTGGCTCACAGGAACCTAACTGGCTATTTCCTCTAGGAGCAATGGTTCCGTGCTCCCTACGTCCGTGTTTGTGGTGACTTTATAGAACATTTCTGTGAGTAGCAGGAATCGACTGTACTTAACTGCGCTGGTCTGTTGGGGTAACTAAGAAGGGCAGTTGGGGTGTGCAGGGGGGATTGTTTTAACCTCAGTAGTGCCCTCCTGCCTCCCCAGCCGCTGGAGGACCCCTCTGCACTCCCTGCGTCCAGTACGGACAGAGGAGAGGGTGGCATGGGGACGGGGAGGGGAAGAAAGCTGGGCAGGGGTGGGGGTTGCCTATAACAGTCCTTGAGGGAGGTTTGCCTCCTTGCAAAAGCAGGGTTGGTAGTTTAAATTTAAAAATTACATTTAAATAAAAAAAATTTTAATTTTTTTTTTTAATTACCATTTAAAAGAAGTGGGGCTGGAGCGTTTGCTTTAAGCCACCTGAGAGGAAAACCCGGAGCAGGCCTCTCTCCTTTCTTCCCTGAGCAGCTAATTCTTGGCTACTCCTATTTCAAGAGCTCCTCTTTCTGAATGGCCAACAAAGGGAGCGGCGCCTCCTCTGTCTCCGAGGTATTTCTTAAATAAAATGAAAGGGATTCTGACACACCTCTTCTCTGTTGTTGGAGCCACCGGGCATCAAAACTTGCTCCCTTCTCAGGGAAGAGCCTGTGAAGCTGCTTGGGGCAGTTGTGCTTCTATGTTTTGCTTTCGGCATCTGTAGATGACACAGAAAGCTGGGCCCCGATCTAGAACATTCAACAAAGGACTAGATTGCCTATGGCCATCTGTTCAGCATTTCTCTTTTTTTTCAAAAAGCATAATGGATTTTCAAATGAAACCTTCCAGCTGTACCACCATTTATTAAATAGCGGAATGGGGTACTCTGGTTACATCCAGGAACCTCTGTGCTTTCAAGAATCCATGCAGAGGGGTCTCCTGAGACCCTGAGGACTCCCATCGACCCAGCTGGAAAACCCCTTGCCTGACTCTTGTCCCTGGGTCAGACTTCAGCGCACCGCAAAATAACCTGCGGACAGCCCAGGTTGCTGCCTCACCCAGCACCTCTGATTCAGGGGACTTTGCGTTTCCAGCACGTTCCCAGGTGACGTGCATGCTGCTGGTTTGGGGTCCACGCTTGGAGGATGCCTGGGCCAAGGCAATGTTGTCCAGATGCTGTTCTCGCCTAGTAACAGTTGTCAACAGCTAATCACGGCTCCTCAGGAATGGAGACACCTGACCCAGCAGCTGGTGGCCGAAGTTTCTGATCATGACCAAAGAGCCCCCGGGTGGGGTGGGGTGTGAGGCTCCTGCCCAGTGTCATCGCTGTACTACAGAGTTTCCAAATTCAGAAGCTGAGTTTAAAATTTTCAGAAGTTGTAAGCTCAGGGAATCCATATTGACCCAACAGCTTGTTTTTCCTCTTGCTCCCAAATCATGTAGTTTGAGTTTTATCTGTTTGCCCAGTTAGACTTTTTTGTGTTGCCACTATGCGTCTGCACCTGTGGGTTCACCTCCCTCACAAAGGTTAATCGAACCTTTATCTAAGTAAGCACCTAATTAAAAACAATGATAGAGGAATTATTTTTTTAGTTTAGAACAGAAATCACCCAAAAGTCTTCCCTGAATAACAGAATTCCTTTATACCATTTAATAGGTACTTTGATGTCCATGAATCAAATTTAGGAAACCAGTACCCAGTGAGCTGAGTAAGTTGGGGTGCACATGTACATTTCTCCACAACCTTTGAGTTTCCCATGTCCAGTTGGCTACTGTTAGGTTGAACCACATGAATTCCACATTGGCAATTGTCAAGACTGACAAGTTTATATGGTTCACATTGACACGTGATCTGCTCTTGCTTTGGCTTTTCTTGGTTCTTGAGTGGCTTCATCTGTGCTGGTAGGTTTTGACTTTCTGGGTTTTTTTTTTCCCAAAATATTACAGGGGTACTAATATTTTAGTTGCATAAATTGCTTTTGTACCATTTGAGTCAAAGTTGTAAGTATGTCCATCGCCCAGATAGTGTGCACGGTACCCGTTAGGTGTGAATTTACCCATCCCCTCTCCCCCGCCTGCTTGATTGCCGATGAATGCTATTTCCATGTGTGCGCACGTGTGTTGATCGAGATCTTGACTTTCTGAAACAGCAGTTTAATCTTGGATATCTTGCCCCTGGTGATGAAGGTGAGAATTCATGACTGGGGTGATACAGGCCAGATCAAAGCCACTCCTGCAATTCGGGATGGTGTTTATGACTTCTCTCCTGGTTATAATTTTCCTTCCTGCTCAAGTTTTGCTTGGCCAAGCTTAAACATAATCTCCCTCCTCTGAGCACAGACTCCGTCTATGAAGGGAGAGGGGACAGGAGTGTGCCGGGGAAGAATGGACCAGCCAGTTCAGGGTTAACTGCCCAGGAGCCGGCGCCTGCTGGAAGCCTGCAGGTCAGCTGGTCCGGGCTGTTCCACTCTCACGTGGGCCGGCTGGTGTTCACATGCTGGTGCATCTCACTGGCGACTAGAAATGTCTGGATGTGTCTGCCTGGGGCTTTCCAGCCAATTTACAAGCATCTCTCAGCACCTTCTGATTTGGGCTCTGGGATGTTTCAGTGGCGGCCTCTCGCCCATCGCTGAGACCTGTTCTGTCAAGCCCGGGGCCTCCATCGGACTGTGCAGTGTCGGTATCGACCAAGCCTAGCTTTCCAAACCAACCATTTCCAACACTTTCCCTTTTGCAGCTTGCGTCCCACTCTCAGCCTGGGCTGCGTGTTTGGCCTTCCCTCTTGCCCCATGACGTGATCGCGTGCGCCTGGGGATTCTGGAAGAAAAAAATCAGGAGGCCTGTGAGGCAGGGCTGTTGCGCTAAATGCCTTCCAGATGGTGATATGAAATGGGAGATAAGATGCTGCCGCCCATCTGGCCTGACAGGACATGATGTGTTCAGCTTGCACCCTGGGGGCCGTTATCACCCTCCCATGACAGCCTGGGCCACTCTGGTGTTTGTCCTTGGACGGGGGCTTAACTTGGCAACTCCAGCTGATCTCTGAAATGAAATTTGCTATCAGTTCAGTGAGGGATCTGCCCAGAAGGACTCAAAAGCCCTAGCAGGGAATCACAGGACAACGGTTGCTGAAGGCAGCTCACCATAGCCAGTCTTATAGGGCCTCAGACTGAACGCAGGCACCAGAGCGGCGTTCTCCATCATGTGTGGTTGGAGACCGCAACCGAACGCTTAGTGGGACCAGTTGTTTGTGAGGACCCTGGCAAGGTACTAAATCAGGGATGGCAAACTCTGATACATTAGTAGTGGTTTCCTAGGGATCTGTGTTAAGAAGGATTCTGAGGTCTTGTTCAACTGGGCTTAGCAGGAAAGAATGCTTTGGTCAGTAAGTGATGTCTGTCTGGTAAAAGTATGGTGGTTTATGTGCTTTCTGCTTGTCAGCTCTGTCCAAAGGGGGGACAGGGGAGAAACAGGTTTAATTTAAATCAACATTGCCTTTGCCTTCCAAAAATGTAAACACTCAGCTTCTTTGTTATTCTAATAAGGTTTATGAAATGTTTATTAACACCTTAAGCATACCCTAGCCCTAGCCCCAGGCCTATTTTCTCCCATCCAAGTACTGACTAGGGCCTGGTCCAGCTTAGCTTCTGAGATCAAACGAGATCAGGTGCGTTCAGGGTGGTACAGCTGTAGAAAACCCGGGCCCATCTTCTGAGGGAGACAGGGAGATTCTAGGCAGAGGTGGAATGAGAAGGCGGAATTCAGGCGCCCCACTTCAGGGCTCTGCCCCCTCCGGGCCAGGTTTGGCAGCTTTGGGGGAGGTTTCACCAAGGGCTGGGATTGTAAAGGGCTCGACTCTTGAGAGTGTCTTGAAGACCAGTCACTGCTGGTCCTGAAAGGCTCAAATGGAAGACAGGAGCCGACCAGCGTTGTTGATGAGAAGCTGAACTGCCAACTGCTACCTGCTTCCTGTCTGCTGGAGCAGCACTGCCCTCTGGCAGCTCCAGGGGAGCTAGAGGGACCTGTTGAAGCTCTTCCTTGAGGGCAGTCACCCGGTGCAGCACATTCAGAGGGGTACTGCACCTGGTCCAATTCCCTGCTGTTTCTAGTTTGTGATTCTTAATAGTTTTGGAACACAGGGCCCTTGTTTTCACTTTGCTTTCATTTGTATTGCTTTTTGCCTGCACATTCTGCTGCTGGTCCTGCCTCAAACTCTAGGATTTCAAGAAGATGGAATGGTTGTCCCGCTGTCAGTGGCCTGCAAGGTTAGTGGGCCAGAGGCCTAGTGCCATGTGTTGTGCAGTTTTTATGCGCCAGGCACTGCGCTGGGGCTGGAGAACCCACGATGGCTGAGACTCCTGCCTGCTCTCAGGCTCATGGCCCAGTAGGGGAGAAGGACACGTTAGCGGAAGACAACGGGATGCCCCGAGGTTGGGGGCCCAAGCTAGCCTGGTGGTGCAGGGAGCACTTCCTTGTTTAGGTGGCACTTAGGTGTGAGCTACGAGGGTGATTCTGGGTGGCCAGGAGGGGCTCTGAGAGAGGCAGGGGCCTTCCAGGTGGAGGGCTGGCTTGAGCAAAGGCGCTGCTCATGGGAGGGATTTGTGGAAAGTCAGGGAGGGCTTTAGGCTAGGGAAGGACCTGATCGGAACTGAGTAGGGTTCTTCTGGTGGCTGTGGGGGTGTGGATCCAAGGAGACAAAACGGGAGGCAGGTACAGCAGGATAACGGGGGTCCTGCTCAGAGAGGTTGGGGGCCTGGAGGGAGGACTGATTGGGGTAGACATGACTCAGCAGGAGGGGTGCTGAGGGGCTTGGCAGGGAGAGGGATGGGAGAACCAGGAGAGTCCTGACAATCTCAACTTCTGGTGCCAGGCCTGGCTGGCTGGTTGTGCCGCTCCCAAGCTGGGGAGATTGGGGGAGGAGGAGGGTCAGGGGCAAGAGGAGGAGTTCTGGGACCAGGGGGTGTCTGTGTGTCTCAGCACTTGGGTGGTGACTCACTGAGCGTTTCCCTGTAGGGACCAGATCTCTGCAGCCACTGGAGTTGGGCCAACAGGCCGTGGGGGGAGGGGAGGCGCCTTTCTTCAATGAGCTGTTGAGTCATTTGTTTGGTGCCTTTGGCTAATGGGACCCGGCAGGGCAGGAAGGGTGTGGCCTGGTAGTCGGGTCAACTGAGGGAATGGGGGGGAGCTGCAAGGAGGCCCCTGAGGACAGCCCAGGGAGCCTGGGGGTGAGCCTTGATTGCGCTGCCCCCGGGTGTCCCTAGGGATGCGTAGTCTTGGGGCGTCCTCAGGCTGCCAGCCCAGCCTGGTTGCCCTGATTGTCATGGGGCCACCGAGGTAGGGCTGCATCTCCCGGACCCTCTGCCAGTGTTTGTGAAGACAGATCCTTCCTTGCAGTTTGATAAAGGGTGCCCTTAAAGTAACAGAACCACAAACAATATCACATTATTTGTATTAAATTGAATAAAATCTGGGTGGGCTGTGAGTGGAGGGAGGAGCCCGCCAGTGTAGTTTCTTGAGAGCATTAAACTTAGACCAGTGGTTTGAGTTTGTAAGTGGTGTTCTCTGATTATGAATAAACGTGAGCCTCCAAAGTGCAAAAATGGCTCTCTTCAGGAGCTTAAACAGCCCCTGGTAGTTTGCGGTATTCATTGTGAGTCACTCTTTTACGGTATAATTTTAGCCACCGTCTAAGATATTACAGCTTGACACTGGAGGTGTTTCCATTTTGCGTTTATGCTGGGTTTCATCCAAGCACTTGTCACTTTTGTTCACTATGGATCGGCTTGTGAGGGTCATCACCCTCTGGCCTCTCTTTTTCTCCCCGTTTCCTTGGGCTCCAGCGCTGGCTCCGCTCCAGCACTCAGTCGCAGCCAGCTGGAGCACCCGTGGGCTCCCCCGTGGTCTGTTTGTGGAGGGCCTGCTGTGGGGGCCTGGCTAGATGCTGGGGTACTTGTTAGGGCCTGAGCCGAGAGGGAGACACACCAAGTCTCAGGTTTAGTAAAATGCTGTTTGAATATTTGGGTGGAGGCTGAAAAAAGTGCCCACCCCAGGAAGGGGAGCGCGGTGGGTTTTATAGAAGGTTTTTTCTGGTGGAGTAACTGGGCAAGAACAGCTGCTTGTAATAAATTTTTTTTTTTAAACAACCAGCTTTTAGGACCCCTGCCTCAGTCACATCCATCCTGCAGTCCCTTATTAGGAGAGATAGGGAGGGATAAAGTTTATCTTCCTTCTTATCAAGGGGAAAGGGAAAGTAAGCTCCCTGTTTGTATTCCATTCCTTTCTCTTCCCAGGGGCCTGGCAAAGGCTACTAGTCTGACAGTACTGGGTGGACCTGGCAGGTATAACCCTGTTGTCCTGGAATTCTCAGCTCAGGCTCCCTAGGGGTAAGACAGACATGAGACTGTGGATGGAAAGGAACCCAAACTCTATATAAGAATTTAAAGAGGGTTACTCTGAGCTGAATATGTGTGACCTTGGCCTGGAGAGCCACGCCCGAGAAGCCTTGAGCAAGTGGACTCACCATGGCTGGGTTAGTTTGGTTTTATACATTTCAGGGAGACGGGTTATAGGTAACGTCATAAATCAATACGTGGAAGGCATACATTGATTGGTTTGGCCTGAAAAGGCAGGACATATCTAAGTGGGGCATGTCAATGGAGAAGAAGCCAAACTCTGGAAAATAATTTTAAGAGGTTTATTCTGAGCCCAATTTGAGCACCATGACCCGGAGCCACACACAGGAAGCCTTGAGCACGTGGACTCACTGTGGCTGGGTGACAGTTTGGCTTTGTACACTTCAGGGGGACGGATTATAGGTAAAGTCATAAATCAGTACGTGGGAGCCATACTTTGGTTTGGCCATCTCAAAGGGGGAGGGGCCTTACAGGTTATTGGTGGGTTTAAAGATTCTTTGACTTGTAATCGGTTAAAGACATGAAGTTTTGTCTAAAGGCTTGGAAAGTTTTAAGGTAAGGAGCTCTGTTAATCAGAGACAAGCCACCAGACATGTATTTGTTGTGTAAATTGAGGACCTGCAGGTGTGTCTTGCATACCCTTAGGCCTGTTAATGGGTTACAAAGGCTATCTCGAGGAAGGGAGGGGGCATGATGAGTCTGACCTCTCTCCTTATGCCAGGCAATTTAGTTTTAGGATATCCCCTTGGCCAGGAGGGGGTCCATTCAGTCAGCCAGTGGCGGGCAGCCTTAAGATTTTATTTTAGTTCACAGGCATTACAGGCTATAGGCACGTTCAAAGATTCTTTGACTTATAATTGGTGTCAGGTCCGGCCTCTTGGCAGACTGTTGTCCTGGTTCTTTGGCTCCTTGCTTGGAAAACTCACAAGCAGGGCCAGTGTGACGTAGTGACCACGGACAGGAAGCAATTCCAGCTTTTATTGCAGAAAAGAAGGGAGCTATACGAAGCGAGAGTACGTTTCAAAGAGGAACTGGTCAGTCTCCAGGAGTGAGAAAGGTGTTGAGGACTCCCAGGTGGTTTCCTTTCAGTGCCCTGATTCAAGGGAGGGTTTACAGGAGGGGGTGGGATGTTACCAGATGATTGACATACATTATTGACAGGTGCTCTTGAAGCTGCAGCTCCACAGTTGCCTCAAAACCTCAAGTTCCTGCACTTTGAGGTTGTTAGCTGTATTTTCCTGCAGACCCTTCCCCTGCTTCTCTGCCCCTAGGAACCGCCCTCCTGGCCTGTATCTGCTACCTGCAGATTTGGTCCCTGCCTCACATTGGTTAAAGAAATGAAGCTTTATCCAAAGGTTTGGAATGTTTTAAGTAAAGATAAGAAAGTCTATTAATCAGAGACAAGCCACCAGACTAGACCCAGACTCAAGTGTCCTGCAGGTGTGGTTTAAGCTTTGCATCTCGCACAGCCTTAGGCCTGTTAGTGAGTGACAAAAGACATCGCCAAGAGGGGTGGGGGCATGATGAGGCCTGTCTGACCTCATGGCCAGCAACTCAGCTTTAGGGTATTTGTGGGGTTTCTTTGGCTAAGAGGGGATCCATTCTGTCATCTGGGGGTAGGGCTTAAGATTTTATTTTAGTTCACAAGACAGATACCTTCATGTGGGGATGTGTGTCACCCAGAAGGGTTGGGGCTTAGAGGCGTGTACTAGGGCAGTCCATTAGAAGGTGGACGTGATGGCCACGATGGGGCCAGGCAAACAGGGCTGGACAGGACGCTCAGGGCCGGGTACACAGCAGCGGGCACACCTGGAAGGTGAGGAATTGCTGGCCTGGCGAGGGGAGGGGGCTACCAGCCGAGAAGGCAGCCAGTGTTGTGGGAACCGAAGGTGGCCCGGCTGGTCGGAGCAGAGGAGTAGAGCCTCCAAGGGTCCGAGGGAGGGCAGTGAGGGGTAAGGCTGGGGCTGACAGGTCCTGCATAACCTGCTACAAGTGACAGGACTTGGGAGCACGATTGAGACTCCTCTGTCTAGGGTGGGGTGGGGTACCCGTGGCAGCTACCCTCCGGGCCAGCATGCCAACCTCGCAGGCGGAGCTTGAAAAGATGGAAGTGAGCAGATGTCTTGGTGGCCCAGAAGCCCTCGTGTCCTGGACTTCTGCAGTCTGGGGGCCGAAGGGGGAAGACATGATCTTCCACCATGGGGCTGTGACACCTCAAACCCCAGTTGCCACCTCAGGCCTGGTTTCTGGCCCCTAGTGCTGAGTCCCGTATTCTAGCCCTGTCGCCCTGAGTCACGCTGAGCCCTCCTAGCTCCCCCGAGGACAGCAGCAGGGACAGCTGGAGAGGCTGGGAGAGCCGCCACCCTGAAAGCTGTTCCCAGGCTTTAGCCTGTGGACAGCAGAGCTAGTCTTGCTCTTTTTGCCTATGGGGAGACTCAGAACCTGTTCTGGGCTCCAGGCCTGTGCCTTTTGGCTTTTGCAGGGGGGTTCCCAGGGCCACCCCAGGATCTCCCTGGGGCTCCGTGGCTGTCCAGTAGGGGGCGCTCACCCACTGCACGGGGGACAGTGCTCTGCTTTGGAAATCCTCCCTCCCACAAGGGGTACAGGCATCCCAATGGGTCCGTGAGCAGGTTCCTTGATCAGCCCTCTCACCTGGATTTTCTCAGCCTCCGGTTTTTGGAGTAAACCCCAGGGAGTTTGCAAAGTTGTATTTTAGTTCTCAGCACATGGTTTCATTGCCTATCAAAAATTATTAAAAATCTTCATACAAAAATCCTCTTCTCTAAGCAAAGATCAAATAAGAAAACTCACAGTGTGTCCTGGACACCTGAGCTGCCTCCGTTGAAGAAACTGCAGTTCTTCAGGCATCTGCGAGGGAGGAACCTCAGGGCCCGAGGGCCGCTGCGCTGGAGCCTCAGCCTCCCCTGTGCAAGCGGAGGCCGGTGGGGAGCCAGGGAGGCGGCGTGCTGGGTCTTTAAATAGTCCATTCCATGTGTGGGCGGGTGGGTGAGTAGGGCCTGATGAATGTGCCATTAATGAGCTCAGTCCCATCTGGAATAATTCTCCCATTGTGTCCCCAGCACCTCCCCAGCTGCCACCCGTGTGGGTCTTGCTCCCTCAGCCACAGAGCACACAGCTTCTTTGCCACCCGAGCCAGCTGGTGATGGAGTAGAAGCTTCCACTCCCTCCTACCCAGATGTGGCCAAGGACGTGAGCAGGTACTGTACAAGCTTCCCCTCTGCAGCAGCTGTCCCCAGAGAGCAGGGGCTGGGTGGTCTCTTTTTCTGGTGGGAGAAGCTGCATTTATGATGGTGCCAACAAGGCACTGACAGTTTGGCCCCGGGAGACCACGTCTCTGATCATGTGGGCCGTGGCTGATCAAGGGCCACCCCGGCCAGCCTGCTCGTCGTGGGATGGTGGTACACACTGCACTGCGGGAGCGAGCATGTTAGAGTCCTCCTGAGAAACAGAGCCAATAGGACAGACGGATGGTTGGATCTATGTGTATATATGTAGGAGGAGGGATTGATTTTAAGGGATTGGCTCACGTGATTGTGAGGCCTGGAAAGTCTGAAATCTGCAGGGTGGGCGGGCAGGCTGGAGACCTAGGGAAGAGCTGATGGAGTGGACCTGCTGACCCTCTGGCAGAATTCCCGCTTCCTGGGGGACCTCAGTCTGTTTCTTCTTCCACTGATTGGATGAGGCCCACCCACATTATGGAGGGTAATCTGCTTTACTCAGAGTCTACTGATTGAAATGTTAATCTCATCTAACAAATACTTTCACAATGACATTGAGACAGGTTTGACCAAATATATGGGTTCAATGACACATAAAATTAACCATCAGAGCAAGAAACTCCTATTTCTATGCAAGCAGTTGGCTCTGATTATAGGCCATTCTGCTGAGCCATCAAAGCCTCATAAAGAGTGTCCATGGACAGTGTTTTGTGGAGAGCCAGGTGCACCTGGGAGTGCTGAGAAGTTCAGGCCTGTGTGCCCAGGGAGCTCTTGCGGGCTGGAGAGGCACACGGTGCTGAAAGTGAACCCGTGGTAGAGGGCGAGAATGTTAGGGATGCCCAAAGCATAGGTGACCAACTGCCAAACCAGTGTCCAAAAGTGACAGAGCATTCAGGGGAAGGAAGAATCCCTGCACACAGATGTGGTTCTAGAACACGGGTTAATGAGGAGGTGGGCGTGGAGCCGACCAGAGTCTCCTATCCGGATGGAGTATTAAAGCTTTGCACCTTCCCTGGCTGTCCTCTCCCGGGGTCCCCCTGCAGCTCTGTTGGTCTGGAGCCCCAGGGGGGTGGGGGATTTTCCTGTGACTCCTCCGCTTGCTGTTGGCAGAGCAGGACTGTTCGTCCCACCCCTCTTGGTTCTGCTGCAGTGCCTGGTCTGCTACGACCCCAGCTTTGGGCTGAGGGTGGACACACTCGGGAGGTCTGCTTTTCTGGTGGTGCAAGAGCATGAGCAGAGGTTGGGGGCAGGAACATCCCCGGGTGTTTGGGGAGACACCCTTGGTTTGCCTTGGACAGAGTAGGTACTCGATCAAAATGTGTTAGAGAAAGAAATAAAATTACTCTTCTCAAATTTTCTGCCCCTCAGTTTCTTATGAAGTTAAACATAGATCCTCCATATGACTCAGCAATCCCATTTGTAGGTGTTTACCTATGAAAAATGAAAATATATGTCCAGGTAAAAACCTGTATGCTTATATTAATAATTGCCCCCAAATTGAAGCAACCCAGACGTGCATCCACTGGTGAAAGGGTGCACACTGTGGCGTGTCCACCCTGTGGAGTACTAAGCAGCAATAAAAAGGAACAAACTGCTGATTCGTGTAACAAAATCAAAGAGTCTTAAATGCATTAGGCTTAGTGGAAAAGGCCAGATTGAAAAGGCTCCATTTTTTAGGATTCCGTTTATATGATATTTTGGAAAATGCAAAACAATAAGGAATAGAAAGCAGATCAGTGGTCACCAGGGGCTGGAGCTGGCAGAGGGTGTTGACCACAAGTGGACATGAGGGATCTTTTTGGGGTGACAGACATGTTCTATGTCTTGACTGTGGTGGTGGTACCATGATTTTATTTGTCAAAATTCATAGAACTATACACTTACAAAGAGTGAATTTTACTATTTTATGGTGTGTAAGTTATATCTCAATATAAAAAATAGAACCCGGCTTATCCAAGGGCTACAGTAGATTTTTGATAAAAGCTAAAAGAGAAAGTCCACCCTCTCTATCTTTCCCTGATGCAGACAATCTGGAGATCAGAGAGCATCCTGCTCTCCGGGCACCAGTAGATACTAGCAGTACCCAGTTGCTCTGGGTTCTCCTTTCCTGAGGTCAGCTGGACTCGAGGCTCTAACCCTTATGATCTCACCCTTGACCCTGTGGGTTGCTTCTGAATCTCATTTGTTTATGCATCTGAGCGTGCAACAGCATGAACTTGGGGTACTCTGCGCCGGGCATAAGCACCACCTTGGCTTTAGGAAGCCTACAGCCCACTGGAGAAGACAGACACAGACACGGATGGGATATAGGAGAAGTGCAGAGCCCTGAGTAGATGCAGCCCACAGCCTCACTTGGTTTTGGTGGCTGGGGACGGATCCCATGGAAGTGACTGATTGCTCCGTCTGGGGGGTTAGCTGTGTGTGAGCTCGGGGGCTGGTGAAGACACTGGGGAGAGAATTGATGTTGCAGGGGCAGGAAGAGCGTGTGCTGGGGAGCCCAACCAAAGCCACCAGGTTGTGGCTGGAGCCTGGAGAGAAAGGAGAGGAGGGTGGCCCAGTAGGCGGGGCCAGGCAGTTGGCACATGATGGGTCTTGGAAAAGACCGAGGATTTTATCTTTTTTTTCCTTTAGAAGAATTTTTTATTATTAATAGACTTTTTTTGAAGAACAGTTTAGATTTACAGAAAGATTGAGAAGATAGTCTAGAAAGTTCCCATTTATCCAAGCACACAATTTCCCCTATTAACATCTTAATAATGGTAGGTAATTTGGTATATTTAATGAGCCAATATTGATAAATTATTAGTCACTAAAGTCCATAGTTGCTATGGTTTGAGTATTTATCTGCTCCAAAACACCTGTTGAGATTTAATCCCCAATTCGACGGTATTGAGATGGGGCCTCTAAGAGTTGATTGAGTCACAGGGGCTCTGCTGTCATGAATGGGTTTATCCATTCATGGATTAATTGATCAATGGGTTGTCATGGGGTGGGACTGGTGGCTCAGCCCCTCTCCATGTGATGCCCTGCGCTGTCCCGGGACTCTGCAGAGTCCCCCGCCAGCCACGAGGCCCTCACCAGAGTGGTTCCTTGATCTTGGACTTCTCAGCCTCCATCACTATAAGAAACAAGTTACCCAGTGTCAGGTACTCGGTTATAAGCAGCAGAAAAAATAGGCTAAGACAATAGTTTATTCAGATTTCCTTAGTGTTTCCCTAATATCTTTTTTTTATTCTAGTATCCTATCTCGGATACCACATTCTATTTAGTCTCCTTAGGTGTCTCTCGGCTGTGGCGGTTTCTCAGACTTCTCTTGTTTTTGATGACCTTGGCAGTCTTGAGGGACTCAGGTTAGGTACTTGGCAGGATGCCCCACTATTGGAACGTGCCTGATGTTTTTCTCATGATTGAACTGCAATTGTGGGTTTTATGAGGGAGATCACAGAAATAGCGTGCCATCCTCTTCGCATGATTTCAAGGGTCCGCACTGTCCATGGGACACATCACTGTTGATGTTGGCCTCAGTTGTTTGGCTCAGGTTGGGTTTGCTGTGTGTCTCCATGTTACCGAATGTTCGGTGCTTGTCCCCAGGGCTGCATTTGTCCCCAAGGCTGCATCAGAAGAACGAGGACAAGTGGTTTGAGGAGAAGGAAAAGGAGGTTTATTAATTTGCCAGCAAATGAGGAGGCTGGAGACTCTCGTTTTAAAGGTACCATTGTCCTTTAAGCAGAAAATACAGAGCTTTTCAAGGGAGGGTTTTCAGCTTCAGGCTATTGTTGTCTGGGGATAATTGATGGTCCTGACTGACCCCATTTCTGACCTCATCTCCTGCCAGGAGATGGTACAAAGAATGAAGGACGCTCCCCTGCCCCTCTCTGATCCCTGGCCTTGAGCAGGAATGCAGGTTTTAATTCTCAAGAAGAGTGGGGGAACTTTTAAAAAGACAACTCATAGAACATTTTACCTTTTTTCAGGCCGTTCCCTTGGTTACATCCACTGTGAAGTTACTTTTTTCCTCCTTTTCCATACTGTAGTCTTTGGAAGGACGTCACTAGGTGCCACCCACACTTAAGGGAGTCGTGCTCGCTGGTGGAGCATCTGCATAAGTTTTGTACAATTATTCCGCATAGGAGATTTGTCTCTTTCCCCCCATTATTAGTGTATTCAATTGTTTATTTTTTATCAGTGTAGACTCATGGATATTTATCTTATACTCTGGGTTATAATCCAATACTAATTTATTTTGTCAATCAGATTGTTGCAGCTTTGGCCGTTGGCCCCTTGGGCCTTCTTTGAAGAACACCCAGAAGCCCCAGGGCAGGACGGTGATATGATCAGATTTACATTTTTGAAAGATCTTACTAGCTGCCTGCCAGCTCAGGCGTGGTTAGGATTGATGGGCCACCTGCCCTGAGGCTCAGTGACAGCTATGGTCCCGTGGCTTTCAGTGCGTCCTCCAACCTCACTCTCCTGTGGCTGCTTTTAGCCACTGCCTGGATCCACATAAATCATGTTTTTTCCTCACTGACAGGTCCCTGGAGGTTTTCAAAGCAAGTTTCAAAACTGCACAAGTGAACATTTCATTTCACTGAAATGGAAGTCGTTTTCGCCCAGCCTGGGCCAGAGTCTGAGGTCCTCGTTGGCCTCATGATTTGGAGATACGTCCTCCGTCAGTTCCCGCTGCCAGCGGGCTGCTCTGGGTGGAGGCAGCACACCTTCGGCACACGCTTCTGTGCCCCCCACATCTGTGGCTCTGTCTTCCCTCTCTGGGCTTGGTGGGAAGCAGCGTGGCAGTGAGACCTGGTATCTTGACAAAGAAAGCCCAAGGCACATCTTATTACAGAATCTGCAGATGCTCTGTTCTTGCAGACATGCTGGGCGACTTCCTGCTGCCTCTTCCTGCTTCTCATGGCTGCTGTGGAAACGATGACACAATCCCACATTTGCAGTGCAAATGGCTTTCCTCCAGTTTTCACACTCCCTTCCCCCATGCCCGTTGGTAATCATTAGGCCTCAGGCCTTGGGGAGAACAGATGCAACTTGGAGGGGGAGAAAAGAGAGGCTTTGGGGAGGGGAGAGAGCTTTGAGTCTCTGCCTACCATCCCTGCCTGGAAGGAGACTTGCTGCAGTGGCTGAGGTTGTGAGTGGACTTTTCTTCTCCTCTAGCGTGGCCTGGCACGGTGGGCAGGTCACCCTGACTTTCCAGACCTGTTTGCAGAGCTGAATGTGGCTGAAGCCAGGCTGGGAGTCTGATGATAAGAATTCCCAGGAATGCGAGTGCAAAACTGTTGCTCCACCAGGGTAGCCACAGCTGACCTGGGGGCTTGTGGCAGAGAGCCTGGTGTGTTGGCACATGGGCCAGGCAGGGTGTGAGCCCCAGCAAACATTGTCCCTGTTCAGAGCTGACCTCCCACTCCCTGCTGCAAACAGCTATCCCTTAGGAATGGGTAACTTGGAGACTGGGCCAAGGGCTATCTGGATAGACCCAGAAGAAAGGACATGGGAGAAGCTGCGGAGCTTCCACTTTGTGACCCCATCTGGGCTGCAGTCCCAGGGCCCCTGGAGCAGCCTGGAAAGGGATCTGACCCCAAAGGAGTTGGTGCAGTGGGGCTTTGAGGACCATGAGGGCATGGTTAGAAGCGCCCAGCATAGCACTTGCTGGGTAGAAGCTTCCAAGGCAGTGTGGGGCCCTTTCGTGCCCTGAATGGGCGCAGCTGAGGCCGAGAGCCCACCTTCTATCCCCAGCACGGCTGCCTAGTGATGGCCCTTGGCTCCGTGTTATGTTGGCTGCCACTTTCTAATTTTAGGTTTCTGCGCTCAGGAGGCTGCTTTTCTTCCAAGCCAAGTGCGTGCTCTTGAGCCCTCAGACCCAGCTGGAGGTGCAGAAAGAGGGTGGCCAGGAGCAGGCCCGGTCACAGACTGCCGCAGACGAGGTGGAGAAATAGACGCCCAAACCAAGGGAGGAGCCTGGACGGAGGGAGGGTACCAGGGAGATGGCGGGGAAAGGGAGTTCCCACCAGAACATGCCTGGTTCGGGACCCCTCGCTGCCTAAGTGCTGCCGCCTTTGCTGGTGAGTCAGTCTCTGTAATACTTGAGTGCAGGAGGTGAAGCCACGGGCTTGCTGCTGGCAGAAGCAGGAAGTGATGAGTGCTGGAGTCTAAGTTGAATCATGTAGTGTTCTCCGGCGCTCTCTTCCGCTTCGTTTGCAGTTTTGATCCATCCATCCATCCTCTCAGCAGAAACATCCTGGGTTGATACCATGCCACAGTCTGCGCATGATGTGCCGGGGAAGGAGCCTGAAGTTGGAGAGACACGCTCCTTGGCCCATGTGCAAGCTGTGTGACATTGGGAAGTTGCTGGACTACTCTGAAATTTAGTTTACCCATCTTTAAATTGAGGCCAAGTAGTACCCACCTCTTGGGGGTTACTGTGAGGAGTAAATGTATACAAAGAATGTGGCTCAGTGCTGGACAGGTAGGTGGCATTTAATCAACCATGGTTCCCTCTAACTTCCAGGGATGCTGAGGGGGCTGGGGGCAAGGAGACAGAGACAGCTGTTCTGTAAACAGGCACAGCATAGTACAACATGACAGACTCTCCAATAGAGTTAAGAACAAAAGACCCAAGAGAACAGAGCACGTAACTCTGCCTGAGAAGTTGGGAAAGCTTCCCGGAGGAGGCAGCATCTCTATTGGGTTTTGCAGCAGGTGCTTGCTGAGGGTGAGGAAGGGGACAGGTGCTTCAGGGAGGGGGAACTGAATATGCCAAGGCTTGGGGGTGTGGCAAGGCCCAGCAGACTCAGGCAGCAGGTCAGAGAGAAGCTGGAGGGGCTGGGAGGGGGGCTACAGTGGTCTTGGGCAGAGCAGCAGGGTTAGCAGCCAGAGCGGCAGGTGCTCATCAGATTCGGAGGGGCCTGTAGCCAGACTGAGGAGTTTGCTGGTGACCAGGAAGTGCAAGGAAATGTGGCTCTCCTTTTCAAGCAGGGGAATGTCGAGACAGAATTTGGTTTGGGGGAATATCTCTGGTGGTGAGGAGGAGGGTGGGTGGAGAGGAGAGGTCAACGGTCAGAGGTCAGCGGAGCATGTGGAGTTTGTTACTGTGGATCAGGCAGGAGGCAGTGGTGGCCTGAACTAGGGCAGTGGCCGTGGGTATGGAGAAGGCCTGCGTCTGTCTTTGTGGCTTGCATTCATTCATTCATTCGTTCACTCACAAACATTTGTTGAGCATGTGCTCAGTGCTGTGCAGACCGGAAACTGGGTGCTGGGGATACAGTGGTGACTCCGCAGATGTGGGCCACGCTCTTTCTGAGGGTGACACTGCAGGTTCTGGGAAGGGCCTTCCGGGGACAAGTCGCCCAGGGCATTTCCTCCCCTTGCTGCCCCAGGCTGGGGCTCAGGCCAGGGGAGTGCAGTTCCCTGCACGATCCCACCCTGGTGTGTTCTCCTGCCTCTTTGGGGATGACTTGCCCACCTTCTGCCCTCAGTACCCTCCCTCCCAGCCCTGTGTCTGAATACCCATCTCACCAGCATCACTGCCTCAGGGCTTCGCAGAGCCAGAGGGTCCTGCCAGCCTTCCTCAAAATTAGGTAAGAGCTGAAGCCAATGAACAAAAGCAGAAGGGTTTCTTACAGAGGGTTGGAAGATCAAACAAAAAGAGAAATAAACAAACAAAAATGAAAGGTGAAAGTCCTACAGGTTGGAGGACCTGCAGCCTGGCCAGAGCAGCTTCACTCAAATCACCAGGAGAAGTTTCACATCATGCCTGGTACATGTGTACTAACACATGTGATTGGATGCTCTGCCAAGAGACTGACCAGGGCCTCTCAGGTGGTTATGGAAAAGGGAAATATTTTCAGGGCTTGGTAGCACACACGCACCTGTGCACACACGCTCCCCCATGGGGACACGCTCATTTACTCCCTCTGCCGCCGTGCTGTCAGTAGATGCTCTTGGTGGCTATTTCCGGTGCCGTGTTCTGGATTCTGTTCCTTCATGGAGCCCTGAGTCAGCAGTTCTGGGCCTCTGCGCCTGGTTCCTGTGCCCTGCTCACAAGCAGGGCAGCCCCGAGCCAGGCTCTGTGTCGGCTGCAGCTGGGCACGCGTGGCAATAAATTCCCCCAGATGCTGCTCCAGGACGGGAGCAGTCACCAGGGCCCACTCTGTCCGTGCAACATGAGGAAAGGGCTGGAAGCTTGGAGGCTCTTAATTTGCTATTTGGCATTTTATTTTCCTGGTGGAAGCTCCTTCCACCACGGATGTGCAGGGTGTGCCCTTCCCAACCTGCTCCTCCAGTCTGGCTGCAGAAACCAGCTCTGCTGTCGGTTTTGGCAGCTGGGAGATCCCATCTCTGTTTACACTCGAATGTTTTCCTTAAAAGGCCCTTTTATCCCCTGTGCAAAGTAGCCTCTAAATCCAGTAAATTTAAGCTTTAGAGGAACTCAGAGGATTAACACATCAACATTCAAACCAAATGTAATATTAAAGTTCTTTTAACAAGAACAGAAGCATTCTTACAGTGCTCACTGAATTTTCTATTCTTCCTGGCTATAGTTCCCTGAGAAGGAAGATGGGTAACACTCGTTATATTTTTGATCCTAGACAGAAGCAGTTAGTTACCTGGCCCAGGTGAGTCCACTGGTTCATTCTTCCCAGGTTTGGAATGAAACTTTATTTCTAAGTAAGAACCTGAACTTTAGAGCTTGGGGTTTTATTTGGCCAAATGTCTGCCACGGGCCAGCCTCTCGGCTTTTGCCCTAGATCTTAAACCTAGTTTAGAAAGGGAGTTATGGGAAGGGCATCTGGATTATCTGTAGAAAATTGTTAACTGAGAAAAGCCACTTAAAATGAATCCACTTAATGAATCAGAGTTTTATGGTTAGTAGTGGGAAAAATGTTTCAGATTTTACCTTTAAAAGAAGTGAAAAATTATGAAAATGATTTTATTTTATATTTAACAAAATGTAGATTTTAATGTTAATGCTTAGAACAAACAAAGAATTTTGGCTGTATTTTCCTGCCACATTTTCAGGGATGCATATTCTTCACTTCACACTTGACTTTTGCAAGCCCAGAGTCACTTGTTCATAGACAGTTCTGGAGGCGGCTTCTCGCGGTTCTTTGATCTTCACGTCTTCTGTGTGAAGCCACCTCCTGTCCTCAGCCTGGTCCGGTTTCTCTTCTTCAGTTGCTCACGGGTCTGACTCTGCCAGCTGCCGTTCCCCATGGCTTCGGGGTGGGTTTGGAGCAGTTCGCTGGGATCACTGTTGTTGACTCATGACATGTTGCTGCGTCTGCCAGGCGTGCAGTTTGCTCTCTGGCTGGTGGCATTGTGTATTTGCCCCTGCAGTCAGCAAGAGACTGACCGGCAAAGACGTGTGAAGCCAGGAGGAGTATGTGAGGGAGGACCAAGTCTGTAACAAGTGGTTGCTGTGTTGATCGACACAGTCCTAATGCTGCCCTTTGTTCCCTGCTCCGTAACCTTGTAATTGTGGAAACCCGGGTGGTGGGGACCCTCAGTGCAGAGTGGGGCAACTAGAAATTCATCTCCTGAGAACTTTGTGGTTTTCTGATTCGTTGCTTGCTGGGGGAGCTGAGTAGGTCCTGCTGCGCTGGCTGAAGTACCTGTGTGGAATAGAATGTTGCATTTGTGGCCATCGTTGAAGGCACTGGCCACGTACACGTGGGCATCCGGCAAAGAGCCCAGGAGAGAGCATGTGTAGAATGTCAGTCTCAAGAAAAGCTGCTCATCCTGGAATTTTTTTTTAATCTGCTGGATTTTATGAATTGTGTGACTGATAATGGTTATTGCCCTTTTTGCTTTGGCTGTTGGGAAGCTTAGAGCCAGACTTGCAGCCTACTCCAACAAGGACTTAGGTAAATACTTCTAGGCTAACCTTACCCACTCTGGCTTTTATTCACCATTTCTACCTGTATTTCCATTTGTTCTCTTGAATTGCAAGCTCAAATCCTTTTTGACATTAGGTAGGGTATATTTTCTAAAAAGTTACCTCTCGAGTGTTTCTACCATTTCCATCTCAAAAGAGCTGAATTAATTTGGTAAAGAAAGAAGGATTTTGAGGATCGAATTGAGTCTTCTTGAACATGATATTTGTGTCACTGATTTCTTTTTCATATGGGATGAGACTTCTCAACACTAACTTAACTTTCACATAGCCCTGGGATTTTCAGAGCCAGCCTGCCTGCCTGCCTTCCTTCCTTTCTTCCTTCCTATAGGAATCAAAGATTAAAAATGTGTCCTGAATTCTTAATTTTAAAATAAAAGTGAATCTCATCTCTCTTTATTGGCTTTTTTTCTAGCACACTTTGGGTTACCTTCCTGGGTCTAATACTAAAATCCCCAATCTTCAGCTTCTATTAGAACTGAATTGAAAGGATTTTTCCCCCATGAAGAGTAGTCTTTGGAGCTGTCCTTGGTTAAGAAGAACTTTGAAAGCCTCGTGTGTAAATATGGTGAAGGTAATAAGAAAGAGATGTAATAGATCAGTCCTTTCTAAGGAAGAGAACCTTCTGGAAAAGATGGGGCTTCACCTGAGTTTGTGCTTCAGCCCAAGAATATCACTCAGACTCCCAAGGGTGAGCATGTGAAATTTAGTGCTGGCATGTAAAAAATTAACAGAAAACCTGTGGCCCTGGAAATAAAGGATCTTAATGACCTTCTATCTTTTCTCTATTCATGTAATACTGAGGACTTTTTTTTCTTTTTTTTTTCTTTTTGAGACAGAGTCTCACTCTGTCACCTGGGATAGAGTGCTGTGGCATCGGCCTAGCTCACAGCAACCTCAAACTCCTGGGCTCAAGCGATCCTCCTGTCTCAGCCTCCTGAATAGCTGGGATTACCGGTGCCCACCATGCCCGACTAATTTTTTTTTTCTATTTTTTAGTTGCCTGGCTAATTTTTTCTATTTTTTTTTCTTTCCTTCCTTCCTTCCTTTCCTTTCCTTTCCTTTCCTTTCTTTTTTTTTTTTTTTTTTTTTTTTTGTAGAGACAGAGGTTTTGCTCTTGCTCAGGCTGGTCTCAAACTCCTGAGCTCAAGGGATCCTCCCGCCTTGGCCTCCCAGAGTGCTAGGATTACAGGTGTGAGCCACTGCGCCTGCCCAGACTGAGGACTTTTGCCAGGACCTTTTCCCGTGTCCTCTGAGGCTCACGCAGCATGTGTTTGTGGGGTTCTGTCTGTGTGTAGGGTGCACTGCGTAGCTGGAGAGCAGAGACAGCAGACACACATACAGATACCCTGGGACTCTTAACAAGGCAAGAAAGCACCAAGGCATAAATCTGCTGGTGGTTGAGAGAATGGGAAGGGAGAAGTCTGTGGGCTGGGCATGGAGCACACCCGTCCCAGGAGCCGGGTGGAATTGAGAGAGATGAAGGCGTGCAGGGGTTGCCTCCTCAGCAGTGAGGTCGCAGTGAGCACCCTGGCCCTGCTCAAACGCAGGATGGGGCAACCGAGGGGATCAAAGCCAGGAGATAGAATTGGGACTTTTTCCTGAAGGCAGTGGACACTTTGTGACCAAGGCTGAGTGATGTGAAAGTGTGTCTCCAGACGCCCAGGAAAGAGGATTGATCCCAGGTTTGTAACACCTGGGCAGAGAAAGCCCAGCAATGTGCCATTCTTGACCCGAAACCGGGTGTTCCCCCTGTTTGCTGGTCTGCCTGGCTGGTCGTGTCGAACGACATGTGGGTGCTGTACTCGGTCCACACAGCCTCCTAGCTCATAGAATTTTAGACACAGCCCTGAGCATGTCTAGCTCAGGGCACTGCTTGGGTATTCAGACAGTCCTGGGCACGGAGCTGTGTGACGCTGGACGTGCAGGGCCTCGGGTGGAGGAGCAAGTAATCCCTGCAGAGCCTGGAGCCTGTCTGCAGGTCGGCTCCCTCTAGAAGACGACGTCCCTGCGGTTTGTCCAGCCTCCCTACACTTCTGCCACGGAGTGTGGGGTAGTGATGAGGGCCTGGCCTTGAAGGAACGGGACCTGCCCCAGTCCCTTCTCCATCTGTGTTTACATTCTCAGCATTCTCCAGATGGGTTTTTCTGTGATCTGACCTACTTTCCTTTCTCGAATGTGCTTGGGGCTAATTAGCAGCTCAGGGGTCCACTGGCAGTGTTTGGAGAGTCTCGCTGCTATGGCAACTATAGACTTCCCAGAGGCTGGAGGCAAAGGTGGAGCCATTCAAGTTTGTTTTTCTTGGGATGTCAGAGGTGCTTCAAATTATACTTAGTCCCTGAACCTCTGTAGGATTTAAGAGCCTGTACCACACAGTTTATCTCTTAGTTATGGGGATTTGTCAAGTTTGCTGATCTTTCTGGTAGGTGTCAGTAGGTAACTTGCGAATAGACTCATTCTCCATTTATAGCCCAGGCCTGTAGCCTGGCTGCAGTGGGTGCCGCGGTGGGTGCTCAGCGCATGTTTGAATAACTGAGAGAGTGAGTGGCCGGAATGCTAACTGCGTGCATTTTAGTACTTTTAGATGAAATCTGTGCTTCCTTATTGTACACCTCTGTGACTTAACTTTTGTGGAAGGATTTGGGGGTGAGGTGAGGGAGGGAGGAAGGGGAAATTGTAAAGCAGGCAGGCGTGGGATGGGGGTGGTCTCCGTGTTAATAGCAGTTACATTTCGTTATTGTGGATAATTGTAATCCAGGGGAGGTGTGTTCAGGGTGTCTGGAAGGTTTAAGCTGTGTTAAATGGCCTTGGAATGCTGTCACTTTGGCATTCCTTGGCCTGACTTCAGTAGTTCCTCTGTCTTTTCCCTTTTTGTTAGCTGTTCTTCTTGGTACTATCAATGTATCTTAAGTAGCCTGTCTTAGTTAGTTCAGGCTGCTATAACATAAATACCATAGACTGAGTGGCTTAAATAGCAGATATTTATTTCTCACAGTTCTGGAAGCTTGAAGCCTGTGACCAGGATGCCAGTGTGGTTGGTTCAAGGTGAGGGCTCACTTCCTGGTTTGCAGATGGCTACCTTCTTGCTCCATCCTCACTTGGCAGAGACAGCAGTTGGGGAGATATCTCGTGTTTCTTTCTCTCTTTATATGGGCTTGATCTCATTATGAGGGGACTCTCATGACCTAATCTAATCCTAATTACTTCCTCCCAAAGGCCCTACCTCTAAATCTAAATACCATCCCACTGGGATTAGGGCTTTTCAACAGATGGATTTTGGGGGAACACAAACATTCACAGCCCTTTTCCTCTCTAACCATTCTCCCTCCTCATTTTTTTCTGCTTTACATTTTCTGCAGGCTACGTTACTAGATCAGCGACTTTGTTTTAAATTGTGTATAAAATAAGCACCAAAATGTTTTAAATGAGGGTCTGAGAGGCTCTCCCATAAGTAAATTACACAAACTAATCATACATAGGGTTTTAGTTGCATCGACTGCAATGGTATCAAATTCTATTGGTTTCTCCCCTGGTTCCTGACTGTGTTTTTAACATCAGTGAGATCCAGAGAGGACATGCTCCGCTGTAGTGGCGTCTGTCCCATGCAGAGTGGCCTGGGCAGTCTAGAGTGTGGGCCGGAAGTGAGGGTGGGGGTGTAAGGAGAGAGGAGCAGCCAGCGTATGGATTTTCCAGATGATTAGTGCTGGTGTTCTAGATGATTAGTAATGCGTCACTATGGCATGACTTTTTGGTTGTTGGGATTCTAAGTAAAAGCCCTTCACTTTAATGCCACCTTATTTCTTTTATGGTATTATACTTAGGGGAAAAAAGTTCCTTATAAAGAGGGATCCTGGTCCGAGGCATTCATAGATGGATGGTATTTAATTTAATTTTTCCAATACCCTTGCAAGTAGATGTTTTTTCTCTTTTGCCAGCTGAGGAAATGGAGGCTCAGTATGTGTGGCTCAAGGCCACACAGATAACGAGAGAAAAGTCAGAATTTGAACTCTGGTCTCATTCCAAAGCCCTCTCGTTATTGCAGCAAAACCCCTACGTACTGAGAGTAAGAACACTTTGGATGGTTTTGTGCTTTTACAAAAGAAAAGAAAAGAAAAGAAAAAAGTTGACAGGTGAGTTCTAATTATGGTTCCTCGTATTTTCCCCATATTTTCCTAGTACCAGGCTTGCCTGAAGGGCATTCCCTAGGTGCCCGGGAAAGGGTCACTTTCCTCCAAATATTAATAGTCTAGGTTAGTGCTTAGAATTGTTCAGCTCCACATGGTAAGGTTCTTTGGACCCCCAACGGCATATGGAGCCCAGGACGTCTGTTTTCTGACAGGGAAACAAATCCACAGGGTGTTAAGCATGGTGATAGTATGAACAGGTAGCAGGATCCTTGCCACCAAATGACACCCAGTGCTGACAGTGAATGACAGCTTCTCCGGGAGGTGCTTTCCAGAGCAAGCCTTATCCTGCCACCCCTGACAGTTACCTTCCCTGCGAGATTGACATAATCAGTAGCTATTTTCATATAAATGCAAAAGTAAACCTTTTCAGTGTTTCCTGGAAATTTCATGTTGTTGCACCCTGGGACACAATTTTGATTGGCATTTTGTTTGACATTGATATTAAGTATGAACAGAGAAAAGTCAGCCCAGCTTGAAGCTTTAGAACTATCCTGACATCATGAGTGGAAATCCCAAAAGTGCCCATCCAAACATCCTTGGCCACATTTCCAGAAAACACTAGGTGTATTGGAGGAGATTTTAAAATGCTTTAAACAGTTTTATTTAATTTTTCTTTTGGCCATAATTTTAGGTACATTTTAGACTTACTGCTTCATGGGTGAAGAAATTCTGGGAAAATGTAGACATCTCCCACTTACCCATCAGAGGTTCTATTTGGATTCCATTGTGAATCTGTGTTTGGCGCTCAGAAAGTGGTTGCATTGAACTCGGAGCAGGAGGGGACGGTCTGGTCTCAGGGTGTGCCCCTAAACCTCTTTCTATAATAGCCTTTGCGGAGCAGGCCCAGCTGTTCCAGGCTTGAGGAATTTGGAGCCAGCCAGAAGCCAGGGATGGGGACTTGGCTGCTGACAGGTGTGCATGGCTGCCTGGCAGGGGCATGGGGCTGGGCGCTGGGGGATAGTCCTGCAGGCCCAGCTCTGAGCCATTGAATGTCACGGAGAGCTGCCTCTTCCCTGTACAGCTTGTTGTTGCATTCGGGCCTGAGTCGGGCTGCTCAGCTTGCCTGGCTTCTGTTTGTTTAGGGTGAACTTTTGCACAGGGCTTGGGTCTGTGGGGAACTCATCTGGTGGCCAGAGATGGTGTTGCAGACCTGCAGGCCCTGTGTGGCTTTCTCCCGAGCTTGCCCCAACCCCCTGCAGATTGTGGGGAGCAAAGGTGGTGTCCTTGGAGGCCGGGCCGGCGTCTCCAGAGCCCGGGGCCTGAAGAAAGAGAAGCGCGCGGTGGGAAAGGGTGCCCATGTCTCACAGCTTCGCTGCTGCGTCCCCACTGCAGCCCATTTACCTGTCCTCCAGCCATCCCCTGGCAGGCGGGAGAGACCATTTCCTTCTTCCAGGAGGGATGAGCCAGCAGAGACCCCCCACTCTTGGTGGTCAGCCCGCCCGACCACTACGCCCCTCCTTCTGGGGCCCGGCTCCCCGCCCGCGGCTCATTTGCATCTCAAAGCCACACAATGCGGGCGGTCCCGGCGAGGCGGGAGGAGGCTGGGGCCGAGGGAGGGTCTTCGCCCGCCCCCTCCCCCAGCCTTGTTTCCGGAGCCAGCGCTGGAGCTTTGTGAAGATGCAGGCGTCGGGGCTGCTCGGTGATGATGACATCATCGTGTCACACACAGGAGCCCGCGGCCGAGGGGTTTAGGAGGAGAAGGAGAAGGGCCGATCGGACCTCACCGTGCTCGGGCTTCCACTCTCGGCCCCGGGCAGAGCCGCGCGCACCCTTGGGCGCGCGCCGGCCACCCTCGCGCGCACACACCCGCGGCGCTCGCCCCCCGGGCCCGGGCAGCTCCTCGCCGCCGCCGCCACGGATGCCCGCAGCTGGTCCTCTCTGCAGTGCAGCAGCCCCGGCCGCCGGCCGGCCCGCCGCGGGCTCCCGGCTGGAGGATCGCGCCAGGACGCTGGCCCCGCTCGCAGCTAGCCTGCGCGCCAGGGCACAGCGACGATGGGAGGGTCGCAGTCCCTGCAGCCAGCCCCAGCCAGCGACCTGAACCAGGAGGCTTCCGAGGCAATGTAAGTGCTCCGCCCAGGCCGCCCGGAGACCCCCAGGGAGGAGAAGCTGCCGGGCTTTGTTAGTGTCGCCTCTCCTGACGCGGGTGCCCCTGCGGGCCTGGGGTTCTTGGCAGCCTTGCAGGGCTTTACCTGGTGGCTGCTCTTTCTAGCATTTTGTGCCCCCTCTGGGATGAGCATCTGGCAGCCCCAAGATACTGGTGTAGACGGAAATGATTCCCTGGAATGTGGTTTTGGTTGTTCAGCTGCGGATGCATGGCTGGGGGCTTCCTGGGCCATCGGCATCTTTCCTCTGCACGCCGGGCACAGTGGTATTTCCTGCAAGGGAACAGCCGGCGTCAAAGGCGGCCTCCTCGCAGGAAGAACCCGTGAGTGTGGCAGCACCGTGCCCATGGAGGCAGACCAGTATACCGGCAGCCAGTCGCACGGCTGGGCAGATGGCGTGGAGTGCACTGGTGGATGTTCAGTCCGGTTAGCCTAAGCATCACCCATGTACTCACTCTCTGGTGAACACTGGAGGACGAGGCCCTTGCTATTATTAGTAAAAACAGCCGAACAGTCTTGTCATTGGTCGAGGCAGTACTTGACTGTGCATCGATCCAGGAACCCGATCTTTCCTCTAAACCACAGAGCTAATGTGCTCAGAAGGGGCCTTTATGCTGGATGAGTGTTTATTAGAATTGCCGTTTCTGTTATGGTCGGCTCCATTACCTACCCAGGCATGTTTGGAGGATGGTGCTTGTTGAATAGGTCTGCCTGCCGGGTCGCATTTCAGCAAGTCAGGCTTGTATCCAAAGTGGACCTCTCATCCCTCCTTGCTCCCTTTTCCAAAGAGAAGAATGCATTTCAGAGAAGAGTATTTCCTGGGGACTTGGGGGTGGGGTCGGGTGGTAAGGCTGTGAGTTCTTAAGAGTCATTGATGTGTAGATTAAAAGATTGTAGGGGATGGTGTGTGTGGGAGGGTTGGGGCCCCATGCCAGGCTTTCTCCCTGGTCCCCACACCTGGGCTTCGGTGAGGAGCTGGCTCCGTTTGGTGATGTCATGCCAGGCTGAGCCTCATGGTTTTCCAAGCTCCGGCTCTTTATCAAAGAATCATTCTTTGGGGCAAGTGTGTACCCATCATTTGTCTTCATCCCTGTGGCTCAAGAAAGCATCATCTTACAATGGAGGTGCATCGTGTTTGAGGGTTTTTTTTTTAATGCCACGCATCTTGCACCATGCCTGCCCTGTTTCTCTTTTTGTGTAGTGTTGCTAGGTGCATGGAAATACACCTCGAGCCTAGGCAGAAAAGTACAGTTTAACCCAGTTTTTGAAAGCCTCTAAACTGAAAATTAGTTAATCAGTGACAGGCGCTTAGCTGGCTATCACAGCTTAGACCTACCAAAGAGCTTAAGAAACAGAAATGTGACCGTATGTTTGGGAAAACGTGCTCCTCAGCCATTGGAAATACAGCTCCCCAGCCCCTGCTATCCCGCCCTCTTTGCCAGTTGAGTTGATAAATGATCAGTGTTCTGTTGGCTGAGCACTGAGTTTGGAGAGCTTCTGTTAGGTAGATGTGCCTTTTTGGATAAAGTTCCTTAAGGTTATGCCCTATGGAGATAGTGATATTTAAGTAAAATTTCAGGTTGAATAACCACATTGTGATGGAAGCGGCTTATCAAATATTTTCATGGTTGAGTTGGTCCATATGTACCCGCCTGAGGCTTCTCTCCCTAGAACTGTCTGAAATGTCTCTAAATATAGATCTTTAAGATAGTATATTTGCTTGTTCACAGAATTCCACTGTCCAGCTTCTAACAATTTTGTTCTAAAGACGGAGAGAGGAAATGTTTGGCGCTAGTGCCATGGCTAGCATCTGTCCTCTTCAAAACCCATCTCTGCTGTCTGAATAACTAGGGCTTGTTTCTCTACTACAGATGTGCTCTTTTCCAGTCTTGAGGCTTAAAATAATGTATTAAGAGAGCTTCTTCTTTTCTGCATGGGCACAAGTCTTTTATGACAGTACGTATTTCCGTGCTCCTAAAAATGCATGCACGTGAATAATACAGGAAACAGGGTTGGGGTCCATGGCAGGAAAGAACTTCTGCTGTAGGATGATGCTGTCAAGGGCTGCCGATGGAGGGTGCACACCTGCCCCAAGTTACTGCCCCTGACAACTGGAACCTAGAGTGAATGTTTCTCATGTTCTCTGGTTGTTTCCTGTGAGAGGTTGGCTTAAGGAGGGCCGGAGCCTAAGAGTGGATTGGAAGTGACTGAAGGATTTATTTATTTATTTTAGTTTTAGGATTTCTTTCCTTCAGATTGCAGGTTTGAGGGGGCCTCCAGGCAGCTTTTGTAGCCCCAGCTGACAGCTTCATTCTGTGCAGGAGTGCAGCGGGGTGGGGAGAGAGGGCCATTTGTAGTCCTGTGCCTTCCCTTTTGAACAACTCTTGAAGCACCAAGACTGGAGCAGCAGGAAGGCATGTGGGATTGGGGGTTGAGGCTGGGGGATGAAGGTTCAAGCGGTGACCAGTCCCTTGCTACTCCCAGGGTGGTCCACATTCCAGCATCAACTTCCTCTGGGGCTTGTTAGAAATGCAGAGTCGCAGGCCCCACCGCTGACTGTCCGAATCAGAATCCCCATTTTAACCAGGGACTTGTAGAGACGCCCGCGTGATTTGCAGGCATGTCAGAATTTGAGAAGCCCTGAGCTGGTTAAGTCTCCTCACCGTTCCTGGTTCATGACAAACAGCCAGCCATCTCTCTGGGAAGAAAGTTCTCTAGTAAGGGTGGCCATTGTTTCCAGGTAGAGAATGGGTAGCCGGGAGGGGAGAGCTCTGCACGGAGGGCACGCACTTCTCGGCATGGCCAGTGGGAATCCGAGAGGGGCGGAAGCCCCTAAGTAACTGTGGTCTGCGTCTATCGATTAGACCTGCAGTCTAATCCCTTCCATCCCTTCCTTCCGCAGTAGCCCCTTGTGGCGCGGCTTTTGCTAAGCGAGGCAGCGTTGAGTACTTTGTCCTTTGTGAAGTCAGAGACCCCCATTGCAGGGGCTCCCTCAGCTTCCGCCACATCCCCACATCTTAGCCACTGAGCACTTACGGTGGGGGGTGGCTGTTATCGTCTGACAGCGAAAGTGGCGGTTCTGGTGGGACTGCTGCCCCATGCTCAGAGAACACATGTCTTAGTTCAGAAAAACAGATCACGAATACGGAAACTCATGCCTCTGTGGACCCGTGAGGGCCAAAATAGAAGGGACAGGATGGATGGGAGAGAAATGAAGCAGACAGCAACAGGAGATGCCTTTTGGTTGATGAGACAGGAGAGGGAAGGGGACAGACAGTGGCAAACCCAGAGTGGAGGTTCCACAGTCCGGTGGCTAAGAGAAAGAAGTGGCATTAGCTGAGACAAGAAAACTGGACTGAGAGCCAGTTTGGGGAAAGTTGATGAGTCTGGGCCGGGATTTGAGAAGAAGGTGGGTGGGATCAGATGCAGCTAGAGAGTGGGCAGGTCACGAGAGAGACTTTGAGCACCACCTCACGAGGTGGAGTGGCTTGGAGCTCTCCAGGCATCGGTGGTCACAGATCAGAAAGTGGGGTTCTGATGCCTGCCATCGGTTGTGGTTCCTGACCTTGTCTTTTGGAGCTACTGAGATGGTTTGATGACTCCGATCTTGCCCCACTGCCTCACAGCGTTTTTCAGAGGTGAGACGCCACATCTGTAAAGACTGTGAGAAGGTAAAAGCGCCAGACAGCTGCTGAAGTGGGGACACCCTGTGCCGGGGAATTGCCAGCCTCTCAGTGGCTCAGGAGGCCAGAAAGGGCCGCTGGGGCTCCTAGCAGGGATCTCTTTAGTCCTCACTGGATCCTTTTCAAAACCTTGTTTCTGGAGATGACCCTTGGCTAAGTCATTTAGCTTCAATGACAGTTCCTAATGTGGGCTACAGCCAATTTCTGAGTTCCTGGATGCAGATTTTACTTTGGATATTATTGTTGGACAGAATTAGAGTTTTTCCCTTCCTAAAACTGAACGAATAAGCTGCAAAGTTATGTGTAGAGTGGGAGGGGGGGGCTCAAGTCCCAAAGGATCCTCTTGGGTGCATTTTCCACTGCCGTCGTTCCTGGATGTCTCCAGCATGGTCCTGTGGCCCTGTGCCATGTCCCCAAGGATTCTGGCCCTTCACTGTCTTTTCTAAGGTGGGCTGAAGGCAAATACATTCTGAGGCCCTCCAGGTAGCTGTCAGTTGTCCCAGGAGTCCTGCCATCCTTTCTTCTGGGACCCTGGGGCAGGGTGCCCCTCTGAGGGTAGCAGCTAGGATTCAGATATCCATTGAGTGTGGCCCTGCAGGTGAGCATCACATCAAGGTCAGTGGATTCTGGGTCCCCTTCCTCATCGACCCTCCCATCCCCATCCCTGTGTTTCTTTCCACTGTCTATAGCCTGTTTCTGTGGCTATATTTTTGGTTGCCTAGGAAACCATTTTAGCCTGAAATATGATTGGCTGCTCTTGCCAGATGGATTACCCAAGCTAGTGCAGCGTTCTGGGGTAAGCAAAGGATGTTTAACAATTCCATCCTTTTCCCTTAAGATTAACGATGAGGACTTGGGCATTGTGAACAATTGTTCCGTGAAAACCAATTGTTTATGGACCGATGCTTTTGTTTCAGGTTGGACAAGGGTCTAGGGGAGACTGGTGGACCACAGAGAACTGAGTCAGAACTGCTTACACACCTGCATCCTGCTTTGAGGCGATAGCTGGGTGACATTGGTTCTGTTTATATTTACGAATTCAAATTCTCTTTAGCAGTTGTTTCTGGAGAAGAAGTGTGTGCTGCTTGTTGTTGCCAAATGTGGACACAGAGCTGGATGCTGCAGTGTCAAAGCCAGAAGTGAAACGCTCTTCCCCTTAGCCTTGCTGGGTAGCCTTGGATTCAACAGAAACTCCTGTGGGCCGTGTCTGTGCCAGGATTTTTCATTACAGAAATATCACATCCATTAATCCTGCGAGGCTGGCAAATCTTATAGATAAGGAAGCTGAGTCTGCTGGATGGTTTAAGTCAAGGGGTCAGCAAACTCTTTCTGTAGAGGATCAGACAGTAAACATTTTAGTCTTTGCAGGCCATCTGGTCTTTGTGCAACAATTCAGTTCAACTGTTACAGCACAGAAACAGCCATAGACAATATGTCAATCAATGTTCCAATGAGAGTGTATTTACAAAAATAGGCAGCGGGTTGTAATTTGCAGACCCTGGTTGTGCAGATGGTCAGTGCAGGGCTCAGACCTGTGTCCCCACCCTTATGACCTCAAGGCTATCTACCAGCATAGGAGAGCCCTCAGCCTGGGCGACCTTCTTTGTTTCTCTGTTCTCACTCTCTAAGATGTCTCGTTTGTGCTCATGGATTTAAATAACATTAGGAACTGGTGATGCCCCACTTTATATCCTTGCCTCTCGTCTGAGCATCGTACTTACCCAGGTGTTTATTTCGTAGCTCCTCTTGGATTACTCGTGGATAGCTCAGGCTTAACACGTCCAAGGTAGACCTCTGGTGACCATCCTCCTCTCGAAAACAAAACCAAAACAAATGTACATTCTCCTGAACTCAGCCCCACTCCCAACCTTGTCATCTCAGCACTGCGGCCCCTCATCCACCCCATGCTCAAAGCAGAAACCTGATAGTCAAGGCTTGTCTTCACCTTCCCCGTTGTTATAGCAGGTGTTACAGCGAGTGGTCCCGAGGACAAACCGAGCGGCACACAGAGAGTCAGAGAATCAAGGTTTATTCGCTGGCGGGCTCAGAGGGGTCTCGCCACCAAATTTGGAGCCCTGTCTACCCAATTTTTCCCACTTTTATTAAGTTGGGGTGATCCAAGGGTTGGGGTCTCAGGTGACTGATGCCCGCCAGGTAATAGGTTAGTTGATGCTGATGCGCCAGGTAATAGGTTTAGTGTTATGCTGATGTGCCAGGTGATAGATCAGTTGATGGGCCAGGTGTTGTTAGTATTATGCTGATGCCGGTCTTCTGATAGGGGTGGGGGTGTCAGGTGGCTGCTGTGCTACGTAATAGATGGGGGGTTTCCTCATCACCCTCACCTCCCTTCTTCATAGAACAGTCCAGGTCATGGGTCTTCCCACTGCTTTTAGTCTAAAGCCGAAACCCCTTGCCAGGGCCTCCAAGGAAGGCCCTGCCAGTCAGGCTCCTGCGCCTCCTCCCCTTGCCTGGTGGTCTCAGAGTCTGGGCTGTCATGCTTTGAACCCCACCACTCTCCTGCACTCCCTCAGCGGGCAGCTCTGTCCCTTTCCTGGGCTGGTCTCTCTTCCTGCCTTTGTTGCTGCTTGGTCAGACCAGGCCACGCTGCAAGCACTGCAGGGCTTGTGAGGAGGCTGGAGTGGGACTTTGTGCAATAAGTTACCTTTGTTCCTGAGCTCTTAGCCCTCACAAAGGCAAACAGCCCCTGGGACCTGGCAGGTGGGCCTTCTGTGCAGTGCGTCCCCAGGGCTGCAAGAAATGACCTGTTGAGGTTGAGGTGGTGGACGTCCTGCAGGTTTCAGTACCTGCCAGCCCTCTGTATCTAGAAGGGCTCGTTTCTTCTGGGTTTGCTGCTTTTGCCTTTTCCTCTGCTTTCTCCTTAAATGGAAGCGGGCACAGCTCTTCTTGCCTGAAGCAGCAGCAGCCTCTGGCTCTGGGCAGAGCTGCGGGGGCCGTGGTGGGTGGGGGGCTGTGTCCAGGGTTTGCTGGAGCTCTGCCGACAGCTCCCGGTAGCTCCGTGTCCTTATGGGACCGAGAGCTCAGGCCAGCTGCTGGGCCGGGTTTCCCATCAACTTTCCAGCTTCACTTACGCCAAGGTGTTGGGAGCTACAGAGCCTGAGGATTTTAGAACTGGAAACATAAGGATCTTAGAAATCGCAGAGGGCTTTTTCTAAACAGAAATTTGTTTTAAATTCCATAAGCACATCGTTTGTAGAATATCCCTTAGACTTTTCCTGCAGGTCATTACTCAAAGTGATTCAGGTAGTCATTTTAATCTTTTCCCTTTAACTTTCGGTTTGCTAAAAAATACATATTTTTAGTTGGACTATATCATTTGGTAAACTCAAATCAGAGGCATCCTTCCAGGCAGTCAAATAGCTTAGATTCTAGCAGATTCTTTCTCCCACGAAGAAGTGATGTGGAAGTTTATTTGAGGATAAATGACCCATCTTGGGCCCCCGGGCCAGGCCCTCCCTTCAGTCTTAGCTTGTGTCTTTGCCTAAAGTATCTTTTTCTTTTCTGGCTCCTTCCGTCTCCTTAGGGATGTTCTTGAGGTCAGTTCCAAGGGAGGTGGGCGTTTCCTCTGTTCATTCCACAAGGAACATGGCTGTGGACCTCGCAAGAGAAAGCTGGTCTCTCCTGAGGTCTGGCAAGCCCAGAGGTGGCTGGACAAACTTGTGACCTTTCAGTACCTGACACCTGTTGGGACTCACCTGAGTTAAAACCACTCAAGGCCACAGAGATGTGACCAGTGACTCCCGGAGTCTGAATTTCATGTTCTGGCTCCATGGCCACAGCAGGCCACATCATCTAGGGTGAAGCTTGGAATTTAGAAAACACCTGGGCTGCTGTCTGTCCCCTGCTGGGGAGAAAACCATGCAGGCCGGAAGTATCACAGAGCCGCCAGCCTGTCTGCCGCTGCCCACCCGGGGGGAGTCGTGTTTTTGGCAGCAGCGCTGGACAAGCAACGCCTGCTGTGCAAGCAATGCCTTCCGTGGCTCGGGTTCGGCTCATGGTTAGGGTCTCGGCTCAGGGTTAGGGTCTCAGGTCTCTGGAATTCGGGAAGCAGCCACATCCAGGGGCCCGGGCTCCGGAGCTGTTCCTTTTGGCCATTCGTCAGGCCCCTGATGGAATTGCTAATTGTTCATTGTTCTACATGAAAGGGAGGCGCCTGGAGGGGTCTGGAAGTATTTTCCCTCCAGGAAAGGCAGGAGAGGCTGGCTTTACTTTAGGGAAAACATCTGCACACGTTTAGGTCATACGTGGAATTTCCCCGCTAAACCTCCTTCGGAAGGGATCCTGTGACTGTGCATTTCCTTGAACGAATGGCCCCAGTGGCCCCATGACTCTCTCCTGGGGGGAGTGAGGACCGTCTGGGTCACAGCAGCAGTCTCTGGGGCAGGAGGAAAAGGCAAAAGTGCACAGGGCGAGAGGGAGAGGCAGCTGGGGGCGGGTGTGAGGCCGGGGTCCCCGTGGCGGTCCAGCCTGTGCTGGTGAGCGCTGAGTTTGGACTCCTGAACCAGTGACTGGCGGAGTTTGTGTGCCCTAAGCGGGGAGGTCTTGTGACCAGGAGCCCGGGGTCTAAAAAGGCGTTTCCAAGCAGAGCTGTACCCGGAACACCCCTTCCTCACAGACTGGCTTTGCCTGTGGCCTCAGCAAGGCACCTTTGGTTGCAAGTAGAAAAAAATAACTCAAAAAAGAGGGATTATGTTTCCTGTGACTCACAGTGGGATTTGTACAGGGGTTATCACCAGGATGACTTTAGAAAAATGGACACTCTTGTCCAAAAAAACCCCTGGAAAATGTAAAGCATGAGAATTTGTGGCTTTTAGAATGACCACCTTTGATCTACAAGCTGGTTTAGTACTGGGGTATTTTGGGCCAGGCTATCCTCTCAGTAACCTGTCCTGGCCTCTGATGGCTTCCCGCTGCTGGGGGAGTTTGTGCCTCAGCCTGGGTGCTGCCTGCAGGGACCCAGAGCCAGGCTGGGGTGAGGACCCTGAGGGAAGAGCCAGGCTCGGGGCCCTGGTCCTTGGCTTGGTCCACGAGAGCCCCTCAACAGCTGAACTCGTGTCCCCTGCCCTAACTGGAGGGCCACGGGGTACCAACATGCTCCCGGGACAACTCCCAGGTTTGGCACCTATAGCGAGCATCTTCAGGTGCCAGGGCAGAGCTTGAGAGACGTGACGAGAGGCACAGGGCCAGTCGAGGGGCCAGAGGAGTGTGGTCCTGCATGGCACTGTTTGCCCAGGCGCCTGGCTGCTGGTGGCTCTGGGGTCAGCAGGAAGACGCAGGGTGGGAAAGAGAGCTCCACAGGTGCTGGCTCCACCTGCTGCCCGCTCAATGCTGAGAAGCAGGACTGCCAAACCAGAGTCTTCCTTCGCGATGTCCATCCTGTCCAACTGCTCAGGTAGCAGAGGAAGGAAGAGTGGATCCGAGTCCACCATGGAGCACACGCCATGAACAATGACCACCCCCTCTCTGGGGCATGGCCTTACCCTCTGGCTGGATGCACAGTGGTTCAGGAGTCACTCCCAGACTCCAAGACCCTGGTCCAGCAGCCACCTGCCCCTGTAGACCGTGCAGAGGGCTGTGCTGAGCTGAGGCTGCGGCCTGCAGAGCTCTGTGCCTCTGCCGCTCTCTCCCAGGGTGGGACCGTCCTGTTGCCTTGGTTGTGCTCGTGGGCTCAGTGGACTGTCGAGTGTTCTTTCTTCTGACTGGAGGTTCTCTGTTTCCTTTTTGTCTTTCCAATGGGTGTGATTTTCAGTGTATCTGTGTGACCTGCACGTTTTACCTGGCCCAGCAATGCAGGTGGCCTGGAGGTGAGGGTGTGCCTGAGAAACCGACCTGGTGGTCCCTAGTTAAAGAGGGGAGAGTCTGCCCAGATCAGCCCTAACCAGCCACCTCCACTGTTAAGAACCACGCAAAGCGCTGCCATCCCTCCTTAGAAAACAGCTACTGGACAGCAGCACTGGCTCTGCCAGGCTTGCCCCTGGTTCCTGGGCACGTGGTAGGGCCTGCTGAGTCTGTGACTTGGCACCACTGGCATTTGGGGTCTCAGTTATGACATCCACGAAATGGGGTTAACACCCCACCCCCTGTCTGTTGTTGAAGGATCCCACAGATCAGAAGGGAATGCAGAGGGTATTTGGGCACCCAGGAGAAGAAATGATGGATGCAACATTCATGAAATACCATGCTCATTTTTTTTAAAGTGACAAAAATTCCATTGTAGAATGGCTAAATCAAGCTAATTAACATATGTGTTACCCCACCTAATTTTTGTGTGTTGAGAACACTTAAAATCTACTCTCTTAGCAATTTTCAAGTATACAGTATGTTGTTATTAACTACACATAGTCACCAAGTTGTACAGTAGATCTCTTGAACTACTTCCCACTAATTGAAATTTTATATCCTTTGACCAACATCTCCTCCCACCCCTCAGCCCTGGTAACCACCGTTGTTCTACTCTTTGCTTCTCTGAGTTCAACCTTATTTTAGATTCCACATGTACGGGAGATCATCGCGGTTTTATTTTATTTTTTTATTGTAGCACTGAAACAGTGAAAAACACTGATACATTGTGCAAACGGGCACATTCGTATCACTCCTCTGAACTGTTCCTGACAAGGAAGCCCCTTTGCGCCTGTGAATGGAACTGCTGTCACCAGCTTGCTCAGCGCCGGTTCCTTTCGGGAATGGACCTTCTGGTCATTGTGCTCCTCTCCTGGTTTCCACATGACATTTCCTAGTCTAGGCTCAAAAGATTATGGATTTGTGATTTCCCACATACTGTCTTTTTCCCACCTCTCCAAATGTGACCACCCCTTCTAAACTTCAGGGCTTTAATGCCTGACTTGGTAAATGGAAGGGAACCAAAGGTGTGTGTGTGTTTGGGGTGGTGACTGGGTACAGGCTTTTCTGGAGATGGTCTGAATTGCCCACATCTCAGGGGTCCTGGGAAACATCTCCTCCGTATCCAAATGTTAACATTTTATTGGTCAGAAATATTAGAATATAAAATTGGAGCAGTTAAGTTGTAAGATAGAAAAGGCCAAAGGGCAGAATGGTGGCCGTAGGTGAAGGATGGGACCAGGCCCTATGCACTTTGGGGGGCCCAAGGTGATGCATAGGGTGCACAGCCCCAGCTTGCAAGGAGCTTACAGTGTACTGGACGGGCTGATGCCATCCCCCCAAACTGTGCACGTGGGTTGTAGGCAACCGGGATGGGGGTTTAGCATTCAGTGGGGGTTCAAGCAATGGAGAGAGCAGGACAGGAGGGCTGCATGGAGGAAGTGGCTTTTCCACTAAGACTATAGAATGACTATCAGGTCTCTGCTGGGCAGGAAGGGCATGCCAGGCAAAGGGAACAGCAAAAGCAGGGACAGAGGGCTCTCAGCAGGCAGGGCATTGGGTTTGGCTTGAACTCTGGGCACACAGGATGTGGGAGTGGGAGGCACAACCAGAGGGAAATGGCTGAAAGCCTTGGAGTCATGCTATGGAATTTGGATGACAGGGAGAGCCTTTGATGGAGTTCAGAGGGGAGTCACAAGATCAGATTTGGGTTTGTGTTCAAGGAAAGAAAGGGAGAACACAGCCCACCTCTGTTTCTTTACCATGCTGCGTGTGCCTGCTGCACAAGTTGACTTTCTTTCATTCTAAGTTTCTACATTTGTGACCTCAGATCGGGCAGCCTGGCTCTTTTAACATATGGGTCCTTATTCTTAGAATTAAGAGTCAGCCTTTGTCTTTTAGGATTGTTTGGAAAATGGCATTCCGTAAGTTCTGTCTTGCGGTCCTCCCTGGTTAATACAGAACCTTGACTCTTACGCCCCCAGATGGAGAATGGTTTTGTGCATCAGAGGCTGCCTGCCAGGGCAGTTGTTTGGAATAGGCTGGCTATTGTTCTACAGGGGACTAGGGGACCGATGCCAGGGCTCACAGCTCATCCTAGCTAAGGAAAAAAATGTCACATCATTTTATTTAATATCCTCTTATATGTGTAGACGGAAATAGATTTTTTCCCTCTGAAAAACGTGTGGCCTTGTAGATAGCCATGCAGATTCTGGCTGCTGAGAGGCCTGCTATGGCCCCAGCAAGCCAGAGCTTGAATGAGATTAGTCACAGCAAGTCAGCAAATGTAGGGGAGAGGAAATGGCTTCCTCCACCCTCGTAGGTTCTTTGGCTGGGCTCCGAAGTAAATCGACATTAAACAGATTAACAGGAGAAAAACCATTTTAATTACATGCAAATGCATGGGAGTCCCACAAAACGTGAGACTGGAAGAGTCAGAGGGTTGATGCTTATTGGCATAAAGGGACGGGGCCTGGGGCTGCTGGGGGCGGAGACAAGTCATGTGAGGGTGAGGGGAGGAAGCCTATGGGGAAAGAAAGTTGTCTTGTTATACAGATTGAGTCTCTCACGTTTACTAATGTAGATTTCCTTTATAGATGTCAACCTCTTTTACAAAAGGACAGCTTTTCAAAGCCATCAGCAGTTTTGGAGAGTCACCAGCTCAAGATAATGCCAAAGAAGTATATTTTGGGTGGTATATTCTGTCTCCTGCAGCCATATTTTGGAGTGGTGTGTCCTGAACCCCAATACAAACAAGGAGGGCAGTAGGAATTTAAGAATTTCAGACAAGGACCTCGCGTTTTGGAAGGAGCAGTGGAAGGAGGCTGGAGCAGAGAGAAAGTCGACTGCATTTGGAAGATGTGGTTTGAGGGGGAAGGGGGTACATAAGGCCTTTTAAAAATTATAGTGATCAGTCACAGGGGCTCACGTCTGTAGTCCCAGTTATTTGGGATGCTGAGGTGGGAGGATTGTTTGAGCCCAGGAGGGGCTGGGAATACAGGCGCCCACTACCATGCCCAGCCAATTATTCTATTCTTTTTGTAGAGACGGGGTCTTGCTATTGCCCAGGCTGGTCTCGAGCTCCTGGCCTCAAGTGATCTTCCTGCCTCAGCCTCCCAATGTGTTAGCATTACTGTTGTGAGCTACCCGCACCTGGCCAGGAATGGCATCACACACTTTCCAGAGGCCCCCAGACCCTGCTTTAACCACGGGTGCAGGTGTCAAGAAGTGAGTCTGCCCAGATCCAAGGTGGACAGTGTTTGATACACAGCGGTGGGATGGCTGAGCTCGTCTGTGGATGTCTTAGTCTGTTTGGGCTGCTCTAACAAAATCCTATAAATTTGGTGGCTTATAAACAGCAAAAATGTCTTTTTCACAGTTTCGGAAGCTAGGAAGCCTGAGTTCCAGCCAGATTAGGTGTAGGGGAGGGCCCACTTTCTGGCTCATAGATGGAGCCTTCTTGCTGTGTCCTCATGGCAGGAGTGAGGGGGTCTCTCTAGGGTCTCTCTTTTATAGGGACGCAAATCTCTCCTGATCTGATTATCGCCCAAAGGTTCCACTTCCTAATACTGTCACCCTGGAGCTTAGGATTTGTATATATGAACTTAGCGGCGGAGGTGGGGACATAAACATTCAGACCATAGCAATGTCTCTCAGGCAAGTGGAAAAAAAAAAAAAGCTAAGAATCAAATGTTTGTCCCGTTTGAGTGACACAAACTCTTTCTGTCTCTTTCTTCCTGTCATTTTGAGGCATTACTTCAAGTCCTGGGGTGAAAAATGCTGTCTAAGGAGGAAACGGGGTGTTTGTGGGACCTTGGTCTTGAAATGGTACCTAAGAAGTTTCTGATTATTTTTTTCTATATCTGGGCATTTTTGTACTTTTTGGCAGAAATGCTTTTTTGCCCTATCACTGACGTCTTTGTTATAAAATTTCTATTGAATTTGAGGCTGTGGCATGGTGATTTGGTGGAACTGTCGTTAAGGACTGTCATCTGGAGCTGGCCAGGTCTCTCTGTGCTCTCATTCGGCATTATCACCTGAGCTAGGCGAATGACACCCCCCTTCACCCCCTTGCTGGCTTTTGAAGGAAGTGCAACGTGGAAATGTCAAGAGTCAGAGATTTTCCATCTTAATTTTGGCAACATCTGTCAGATTCCTCATTCACACTAGAGCACATGGGCCCTTCACCCAGCTGGGAAAGCCAAAACTGCCACGAAATCCCCGATTCTTTCCTTTTCTTATTTCTGATGCTTGATCAACACATCCTGTAATGAATTAAGACAAAAGGATAAGCCCCTAATTATTTAATGCATCTTACATTAAAATTCCAGTGGAAACCAGAAGTGTGCCTTTTAAGTAGCAGGAACATTGAGATAAAGGGAAGCTTTGAGGCTTTTATGCGAGAGATTTGAGAAGACAAAGCACGGAGCTGGTCTCTAAGATGTTGCCATGAGAATAACAGGATGCCGGGATATGTTTGTAAGTCAGAGGGCGGGAAGGCATGAGGATGAGGAATAGCCAGGTGACTGCTGTCAGATCAATACCCTCTCTTGTCTCTTTTATCATAGAACTGAGTAGGCTGTTGGCAAGAAGGCCAGCTCCGAGAGTCTATTTTAACTCCATTGGGCTATTGTCACAAAACTCTTCACCTTGAGACAGTGATGCTCACGTGCTGTGGGAAATCGTGTCTGTTCGTTGGAGCTTTGTTATGTGTAATTGAAATCTGAGGTTCCTTATCTGCCTTGTCACATACTTAATCCACTGATTATGGCTCTAATATTTTTGTTATTCTTCAATCCATCAGTAGAATAGAGATTCAAAATCTGTTGGAGTTAAGAAAAACTATTTTCTTCCTTGTAATCAATTATAGAGCAAGTAAAATGCTTATTTTAGCCAAAACTTTTCAAAAGCACCACCTGGGATCTTAGCTCTCTCCTTGACATCTGTCACTTTAACCCCCATCCTCCCGGGTATCTCCGGCCACGTCTCACCTCCTCGGTGGCTGCCAGCTGCCACTCCAGTCACAGCCTCCATCTTCGTCCCCTGGACTCCCAGGAGCCTGCACTCCTGCCCCTGTGCTGTTCTCACAGCAGTCAGAATGGCCTAAAAACAGCTCGGGCTGAGTCCTTCCCTGGTGTAAGACCCTCAATGGCTCCCAGACTCCCCACGGGTCCCAGCAAGGCCCAGGTCATCGTCATCGCTGCCCACGTCTAGGGCCTCCTGGCTGACCTTCTCCTCCTTGCTTGAAGCCCATTCCTTGCACTTGTCACCCTCTTCCCACCTCAGGGCTCTTCATCTTTTGGTTCTCTCTGCCTGGAACCTTCTTCCCCCTGCTCTGTGATGACTGGCTTGGAATGCAAGAGGGAGATACTCCGAATGCATCCCAGAGCCTGCAACAAACAGTGTCAGCACTTCTTCTGTTTGGCGGATTGCAGTGTCTCTGAGTGGCTGTGAATTAATTCAGCAAATATTTGAGTGGAATTTATCGCTTAATTTTGCAATTCCTCGCCCACAGCCACTCTAGCACTACGTGTCTGTGTGTGTATGTGGGGGGGGGCATTGTTGGATGTGTGGGAAGAGCAAAAACTCACGTTCTTTTCACAACACTGTGTAAACTCATGAATCATTGGTACAGCTGTCCTCCGACGACGGAGGGCTTTAAAGAAAGTGGGAGCGTGGCCGGGCTTTATGTTTCTCTGATAGGTTAGGGTGAAGGATGCAATAATTTTGGTTGTGGAATTTTAACAATTTGAGGACTGGAGTGAGTAAATATCTTCTAAGTGCCTGGCATTATGCAAGGTGCTTTACAGATACAAACGCAGTTCTCAAAGCAACCGTGGAGGGCAGGTGCTCCTACCATCTCCTCCCTACTTCTGCCCACTGCTCGGAAAGGAAACTGAGGCCCAGGGCTGCTAAGGAACCTGTCCAAAGTTACTCACCTCACAAGTGTCAGAGCATGAATTTGCGAGTCAGTGTTCAATTTTATATTTGGTGGATGTTATGCTGTTTTCTTCTATAAGATGTTAGAATCATAGAATTCATCTATTAATATGCAAAGAAAGTGCTTTAATTTAGACTTTATCAGTTCAGAATCTTTAACAAGTGGGTCAAAGACTGAGTTGATGGTGCTGAAAATGCACTGAGCCGGGAGAGGCCTTAAGAGAAAAGCACATTTTCAAGGTGTTGAGCAATGCTTCCTCCCTTCCATTAATTAGCCTGCTGTTTACATGCCGTTCTTTCCCTGTAGAGCATGTAAAGAGGTGGAGGTGGAAGGAAGGGGACACGAGATTTAAATCCTCCTTCTCTATTGCGCAAAGGCACTGTTTGCAGACTGCTCTAGGAAAGAAGCTTTTAAAACTCTCTGACTTTCAGACTTTTTACTAAATGGTACTAGCCACTCCATCCGAAATCTAGGTTTGCACATTTTATTGCTATGTGCAAAATCATGTTGAGACACACGATAGACCACAGGTTACTGTTTGTTTAGCAGAGCAGAGGAGTCATTCTGGAGAATTTGCCTTTCTGATCAGGCGAGAGGCCCTGTGGGAGGCATCTTTGGAGCATCTAGTCGGGGAAGGGGTCTGAGAACTACCAGTTTCTCTGTAAGTGAAATATAGCAAAAACCAAAGCCACTCTGACGCATGTCATCTTGGAGCTGGGCAAAGCTTCAAGGTCTCTGAAGGCCTCATTCCAGCCTGCGTTACCCGCGGTGAGGAAGGTTATGCTTGATTTTATATTTCACAAGGAGCTCATGGTGCTTTCTGAGTTGCTTCGGATTTAGCCAACTGGTTGAAATCTTGGTGTAAGGTGTGTATATATTTGTTAAAAACAATGACTTCTCACCATGACTCAGTAATGTGTTTACACTGAGATGTCACCAAGGGATGAGTGTAGGAATGTTATTGTCCCATGCAATAAGAGCCCTCAAATCCTTTCCCCAGTGCTATTATTAATAATAATTTGCAGGGCTTTGAAGTGCCACTTTAAAGGCAAAATAATAAATGATGAATTATAAAGTCAAAACACATGGGCTTTAATTATTGATGGAACATCCAGGATTCACATTAGCAGGGCAGCCTCCAAAGGTGCCTTTTCTCATTTTGACTAGAGGGGGAGTGACGAGGGGGGAGGGAGAAACTGAGAGAAGCGGGGACGGGAGAGGGGGAGGCGTGTGGGAGGCAGATTCAGAGACACATGGACAGTGAGGCAGACGCATAGGTAGGGACACTTGAGACAGAAGCGCCGAGGAGCCCGGGTTCCAGGGCCGAGCTGCTCCTGCTCTCTACACAGCAGAAATCCTGTGGCTTCTTTGCAAGAGTCTGCCCTGAGATCTGTCATCCTCTTAGTCTCCCTGTGAGCCCGTGATGGCATTTCTCTTTGCCCAGGATGTCAATGATGATAACAGACTTGGGGCTGACCTGATTCTCCTGCAGAGGTCCGGGCGGCCTATTAACCTCCCCATGGCACTCCCCGTGGGTTCCAAGAACCTCGGGCTGCTGCCGTCGGGATGGCACGGTGTGGGCCTGTTAGGCAGCCCCTCCGTGTTTTCATGAAGGTGTTGCCCAAAAGGAAGAGGGAGAGGAGGGCAGGTGGCAGGAGACACAGGCGGGTCTAGATGCGGAAACACCACTTGATCCTTTCTCCTGGTGGGGAGGATGCCGTGGGAAAACCGAGGGCGCCAAACATTCTACAGGCTGATTTGCAAACAAGAACTCTCACCTGTCTGCTTATAGGAGTCTCTGAGACACAGGGAGGGCACGTTGAGGGACAGGAGACGCATGTGCTTGCCCTGGCTCTGCCCGGGCTGGTTCTGAGCCACTTCGCTCTGAGTTCTCACCCTCAGAACCAGGGGGACTCAAGGGCCTTGAGACTGGGAGCATATCTGTCTGGTTCACCTGCCCAGGTGCCTGCACACGACGGTCCTGCTGAAATAGTCATGGGATGATATCCACATGCCTCACCTGGTATGGGGTCAGACGAGGGGATGGATGAGGAAGCTTTAAGAACTGTGAAGTTTCAGCTGAAGGGAGTGGCTGTGGGGTCAAGTCCTGTTCCTGACGTGTTTGCAACCCCTGGCTGGGCACCCCCATCCTGGTACTTGGTACCTGCCTGGGGAACCACTCTTACAATCAGAAGGATGCTCTGTGAGTGTGGAACATGAGCCGTGGATGCAGGGTGGATGCTTCTTGCTGGTTGGGGAAGCACCTGTAAGGGGGCCCCCTTCTGCACCCCGACAGAAGGGCCTGGAGGGGGCCACCCTGGTGGGTCTGTCCACCCTGGGTGGCGCAGAGGGGTCAGCTACATTTTTGCCACCCCTCTGTTTCTTCCAAACTCATTGTTGGCTTCTTCCCTTAATCCATGTTGCCCTGGACATAATCCAGCTAATCAGATCCCAGCCGGGCTCCATTCATTGTGTCCAGGATGTGGATGAGATTTGGAAGAACTTGCTGAGAACATCTGGGAACAGCCCTGGAGTCTCCGGCAGTGTGGTCGGACTTTGCCCCGTTAGGGCCTGCGTCCTCCCTTGGACCGAGGCAGCCTTGTCATTTCTGCTACCTATGTTTAAAGGTCTTTTTCTGAATTACGAAAATAGCACATATATGTTGCATATGTGTATATACATAGGCATATATGTATGTAAATGTACATATGTTTTTATGTATATTCGTGTATGTTTTTATATAATTATTTTATCTGAAATAAGCACGTATGTTCTTTTATTTGCAGGATTTTTTTTCTACTTACCACTTTACTTGGAGCCTTCCTGATGGTACATACTGAGGGAGGTACTGAAAGGGGGTTTGTCACTTGCCAGGTGCGTGGGGAAGCCCTAGCAGGTGGCCAGACATTACTGCTCTTTGAGTTCGTGCATCCTCCTTGTGGTTTTCCTGTCACCTGTGTCACTGACTCTTTGTCGATGGTATCTACGTGCCGATCTCCACATCTCCCTGCCCCTCCTAGTTTGGTCTGGGCTCAGAAACCAGATACCAAACCTATTAGACTGGAGTATGTTTCCAGAGAAAACGAGAAGAGCTTTCCATGGAGTCACGGGCAGGATCTGTTGTGCAAGCTCTGCAGCGTATGACTTGGCAGAACAGAGAAATTTTTGTTTTCTGGGGTCAAAGTTGTGTCTCGGACGGGGGAAGACACCTGTTTGCTCAAGAGGCTTCCAACTGGTTAGAGTGTTACTGTGATTCTCCTCTCTAGAGAAAATAGAAGGACTTTAATGACAGCCCGTCGGAAACGCCTCCTTATGTCTTCCTGAGTTTGTAGGGTTATGTTCTTTTCTCAATAGTCTCCATAAATGCCTCATTTTTCAGTTAGATCTTTTTAAGAATCTGAGTTAAAGTTAAGATTGTGATTTAAGTTATTCAAGCAAGGAGTTCAGCTACGAAGATGAGAGTTCAGGGATATCAGTGCATGAAGGCAAGGAAAATAAAAGGGCAGCTGAGTCCCTTCTTTCTTAACTTCCCCTGAGACTTGGTTCGCAATCCTGCCTTTCCCTAGGAAGGCAGAAGGGGACCCAGTGACAAGTTGGTGGGATCCTGAGCCTGGGGCCAGCTCAAGTGTTCTGCATTTCCTGCAGGGGCCCCCAGCCACTTGATTGTCACTTCTCTTTATCGGGGTGCCTGGTGTTGTCACAAATAAGCCTATTTCAAAGCTGTGTGTGTGGTGGGGTGTTTCAGTGGGCACACATACTCACACCCATGCACACGATGCCACATTGATCCGGAAATGCTCTAGGTCGCCGGTGTTTGGGCCGTGTGCACCTAGAGGGAAAGAGGAGTTTGAGCTCAGCGTGACTCAGGGGCCTGCTTCTGTTGCAGATGTCCTGGCGAGGCAGCGACCACACTGTGTGGCCTCCAGATTCTGTTTCAAGCCCAACTCGGTAGCTTTGACCAAATAGAAGATGTGGTCAGCCTGATAGCAAATCACGTTTCCGCAGGATCCTCGTGGTGGAGGCAGGATCAGAGCTGCAGTAGTAAGGGGGAGGCACTGTCCTTATGGTTATTATTATTATTATTATTATTAGAGACAGGGTCTTGCTCTGTCACCCAGGCTAGTGTGCAGTGGTGTCATCATAGCTGACTACAACCTCAAACTCCTGGGCTCAAGCGACCCTCCTGCCTCAGCCTTCTGCGTAGCTGGGACTACAGGCGTGTGACACGACTGTGCCCGGCTAATTTTTCTATTTTATGTAGAAATGTTGTTTGCTCATGCTCAGCCTGGTCTCGAACTCCTGACCTCAAGCAGTCCTCCTGCCTCGGCCTCCCAGAGTGCTAGGATTCCAGGTGTGAGCCGCCAGCCCTTACAGTTATTATTATTCCCACTATAGGACAGACTATAGACAATCCAGGGACCTGGGAGGTCGAGGGCCTTGCCTAAGTGCACGCAGTTGTCGAGTGAGGGATTCTGCAGTGGACTGTGTCCATGTGGGCCGCCTGTCATCCTGTCCACCTTCTGACTGACTTTTGGGGAAGTCTGTCTGCTGCATTCCGTTGGGTCTAGGTGGGTTGCTTGTTTATTAAGTTTCTCTACCCTCTTTTAGCTAAGAGACCTAAGATGGGCCAATTTGATGCTCTCTCCCTGGAATTTAAACCAAAAAAATGCTCGAGAACCAACAAATGGTTGTAGGACTGAAATGCCCACATTCTTCAGACCTGGTTCCTCTGCCTCAGTAGGTTTTCAATAAATTCCGTTCTTGCTTTATGTGCAGCCAGGTTCTTGTTTCTTACAACTATATTCCATTTACAACTGGCTTTCACCAGGTGTGTGGGAGTCCTGGGTCTGTGATGCTCTTTCCCCCTTGTCATGCCACTTCTCTGACCTAGAGGGGGGCAGTGCCATGATGCCAGTGCCCCCTGGGGCCTTGCTAACATCTCGGCATAGCTGCCAAGTGATCACCACTTGGATCTGAAAATTGGACCTGCCTCCTAAACCCAGCAGATTCTAGGTGCTGGGAATCTCGGGATAAACGTGTGGTCATCTGCTTTGATTTTCCCCAGGTGACCGTAGGTGTCAGCCCGGACAGTTCCAGCAGCCTGGCTTGCCAGAACCGGCTTCGTGTTCACCGAAGCAGCCCCCGCCTGGCTGTGCCTCAGCCATCTGGCCATCTAAGGTGGTCTCCGAGTCCGGTTGTGTTGAAATCTTGTTTTGTCTTTGCCTAAATAGTGAGGGATGATATTAACAGAGCAGACTGCTTTTCTATATCCAGGATGGGCAAACGAAAGACCCTTTTCAGTCAAAGCCTAAAAAAATGACCAGTCTGGTTAAGGTGTTTTAGGCTGGAGGGTTGAGAGAGAGTGTGTGTGCATGTGTGTGTGTTGCAGTGGGAGTAGCTTTTATTGAAAAGACTGTCTAAAGTTGTCATTCAGCAGAATATGACTATAATCTAGTACACAGCAGTTTCAAAAATATCCATTCACTCACAAATTCATCAAACTCTTCCACAAGACGTAGAGATGAATGAGATTGTCTGATCTGCTGCCAGGGGCTCACTTTGGTTTCTGGAAGGTCTCCCTCTCTCTTCAGGGCTGGCAGATGGTCTTTGGCCTGGGCGATGCCGGCCGATCTTCCCTGATGCAGGGCTTTGGGCCAGAGTGGGGCCTTTACCTGGGTTTGGTCTTCAAGGGAAAGGGAGACAGGAGGGGGTCAGAGAGGGAGGGTCTTGGGGAAGCCCCTGTCTCTAGCCTCCCTACCCTGTGTCCTTTCACTCTGGGTGGGTGGTCCCAAGAACCTCCATCCAGTCCCTGGATCACTTTTCCTCTTGGGAACTACAAACTGGAATTCTAAGGAATTGACCTAGAAAGAAATACAAGTATGGAAGTATCTTCTTCCCCTTTAGCAGTGCTTAACAAGGAACTATTTCTTGATCATCGGGTAACAGTCAAGTGTAGCTAGCTTTCGATTTCCAGGGTGGGCATTGTCTTTAGCACAAAGGCTCTTTTTCAGAGGAGGTGCTTAACGGAGGCTGGCCCAGCACCATGGAATTTCTAGCTGTGGCTGCTGCAAATGGGCCAGTGACCCTGCGCAAGTCACTTCAGCTCTTTGGACCTTAGTTTCCTCACCTGTTTAAAAAGATGGGATGAGTGTGTTGGAAGATTCTGTGATCTCTGCAATTTATTATGCCAAGCCCTTGAATTAGCTCCAGTAAAACTTGAACAAATGTAACTGTTTACTGATATACTGGAAACTGCATTTATAGTGCCTAGTTATTAGAAGATACCCATGTCTTAGTTATACTTACACACACATATGTGCACATATGTATGTGTGTATATTACATGATGTATGTGTGTGGATGCTGGTCTTATGCTTTTTTGTTGTAGTTCATAGAAGTAAAAATATGAAAATGTTTAAACCAAATCACAAATGTAAGGAAATAAGCCCTTAGCGTCTACTTTTTTCCTAGCGACCTGACTCTTGCTTTGGGGACAGTTTCCTTCCATACTTTGTTTTGACACAGCACATCATCTGTGGACGTGTTTAGCTTAGTGTTGTGTGGAGCAGAGGTTTTCAGATTATGCTCTGCGGGACTTTAGAGTTCTGTAGAAATGCTCTGAAACCAAGAAAATACTTGAAAAAATATTTTTGAACTGTACTAAAACACAGTTGGGGAGCTTGGCATGTTCGGGTTTCAGTGGCTGGAACAGTCAATCCACACTTGGGGTTACACGTTTCCATCTGCCCTTCTTGTCTGTGTGCACCACACCACGTGGTATTGGATACTGTCCGCATAGAGCCTGGTGCTGATAGATTAATTCGGTTTGTGTGGTTAGGTGGCCCTCCTGCCCTGTCTGCCTTACTAGGGAATATTCCATGATCACAGGACAGGCTGTTAAAAAACAGACCTGTTTGTAATTACTCATCAGTGTGTATTAGGACTTTTCCTAATGACGGGCAGCCAGGAGAGAAATCGGGTATCGTGCTGTAGTTGGCATCTCCAACCCCCGTTGTCAGATTGTCAAGTTCACCCAAATAGCTTAATTGCTCTCCATGACAGACTTTATAATACAAACGTATTATAAACGGGGCTTGCTAAAAATGTTTGGGAGCTGCAGATGTAGTGAAAAGGGCACAGGTTTTAAAGGCAGACAGTTCTGGATTTGAGCCCTGGCTCATGTCATTTACTAAATATATGGAGTAATTTGCCCCTGGAAGCCAAAGTTGTCTCATCTGTAAAGTGGGCCTGCTGTTCAGCAGGCAGGTCATTTTTGAAGATTAGGGATAAGTGTACAAATGGGCCCAGTCCCATGCCTGACACATAACAAAGTGTTCAACAAATGGTACCTATTACTGTATTTTTTATGCTGAGAATTAAAGTTGCCAGATTTTGTCTGGCCATCAAGAGCTGTTTACACTCTATAGAAACATAGATTTTTAATTGTATTTGCATATTTACTTCTCCCATGAACATAACATTTGCATATCCTGGTAAATATATTTTTCTATAATTTAGAGATGTTTTAGCACATCGTAGGGACCTTTCTCCTTCTGATACGTATTTGTGGCAAATTAATTTACTTTCCTTTCATTTTTAAATTGTGTGGAGCCTTAACAGAATAATGTCTTGTACTTTAGTTTCTTCTACTAGGAAAAACCCCATCCAAAGGCCTATGGGAATTGCTTTTATGCACTGGAACTCAAAAATGCTGCTTTATTTTTATGTACAGACTTGTTGTGGGTGGACTACAGAGATCCTTGCTCTTAGAAATGTGCTTGAGCCCCTGGGAAACTGAATAGGGAAAAAAGAGCTAATTAAAAAAGCTGTCTCCCGCCTCCTCTAATTAACTTGCTCTCTGCTCCCGGGAGAGGATGCGGAAATATGAAAACAAGGCAGGCAGCACCAGAAGTGGATGCTATTCTAGTGGTCCGTGGTGGCCCCCACACCTGGCCACCCTTGCTGTTTTGTTGCAGAAATAGTTCATAGTAACAAGCAAGGGACCACAAAGGGGCTTGGTGTGCCCTGGCCGCCCTGCACCCTGCCTCCTGCACAGAGTGGTGGCCAGTGGTGGTCCCTTTGAGCAGGTGGACAGGCCGGGCAGCTGCCGTAGCAGAGACCTCATTAGAATTCAGCAGGGAGGATGCAAGAGCATCCGGCTCTCCCAACTGCTTGTTTGTGCTGTTGGGAAAGAGCAGGCCCTTTGTGCTCCAAAGCCACTCATCACCAGTGCCCAGGGATGCAGAAGCCAGGGAACCAGCGAGCACTTGGTGGTCTCTCCCCGAATCTCAGCTTGCGTGGGGCAGCCTCAGGGCCTCTGGATACTGGAGGAGCTCACAGCGTCCGTGGCTGATGATGCAGCTAACTTTTTTATGACATCAAAAGAGATTTCGATCTCAGAGACACCAGCAGGGGAATTTGGGGGACAGAGGCTGTTCTTCAGTGGAGATGGCTTTTGCCTCCTGGCAGATGTGGTCCCCAGTGGAATGGGCCCGGTGGGTGTGGACAGCGGTGGCCAGCAGTGGAAATTCCAGTCTGCTGGCCCTTCAAGGAGGCTCTGGAAAGAGGCAAGTTGGCTCTGTGCATCTTGTTAACGTTGCCTGGTGCTGCATGCAGTGCCGGGGGCCTGGGTGAGGAAGCTGGGTTCCCGAGGCTACACCCAGGACCCACCAGGCTGATCTGAACTCTTGTTCCTCTTTGCTGCTCAGTTGTGTAACCTCCTTGTGTGTTTCATACTGATAAACAGACTCTGCAGAACTTCAGGTACCTTGAGCTGTTGTCCAAGTGTGGATCTTAAAGTTCTGCCCATAGACAAAAGCTAAGCCCTTTGATATTAGTGTGTGTTTGTAAAAAGTCACCATCTTCCCTGTTGTGGTTGCATGAGTTAAGTATTTACTTGTGAAATTTAATAGTATGCAGGCTTTGGCTCATTGGAGCCCATCAAAAGCAGCTCTGATGTTTCTGTTTATCTCTTTGGGTCCCAGGAGGACTTTGTGGCTGGCTGGTTGGAGAAGCCGAGGTCCTTGGTGGGCAGAGTAGGGAGGAAAGGGGATCTTTGATGCTAATCAAGTGAGTCACTGACAAACATGTTGTAAAAGCAAAATTGATGTAGATTTTCTGAGGGGAACTCACCAAATGGCTCCTCTCCTGGTCCCAGCAGATAGTGGAGGGATTGGTTTGGTTCCTGGTATGCTCTGCCAGCGGGCTGATGGTCTTTAGGAGATGCTGACCTCTACTGGGGTCACCAGTCCTTTGACCCCGTGGGCACTCGGCTCACCAGTCCTTTGACCCTGTGGGCACTCAGCAGCATGAGTGTCTCATAGTGTTGGCTGGGCAGCGTGGCTCAGTGACACGGTGTGGCCCAGTGCACTCTGCCACACTCCATACTCACCTGCCAGGTCACCCTCTGAGTATCCCTTTTCACCAGATACGCCTGCTGGGATTGTTTGTGGCAATCAGCAATCCTAAGTATCCACCCTTCTGATAATTAACTTCCTCACTGCAAATGAATAAATTGGTATTTTGGTCTGTTTCGACTATTCTGAGATGGGATTCAGCCCAGCTGCTGCTGCTGCTGCTACGGCTGAGGACCACTGGGCATCTTGAGCACATGCGGAGCTGCCTTCCGGCCTGCAGGGTACAGGGCCGGCTCGGTGACTGTGGGAGGCCTAATCCCTTCTGACTTAAATTGAGCCACCGGGCCAGGTGCAGTGGTTCACCTGTAATCCTCAGTAGATGGAAAGATTAATAAACATGATCAGAAAGTGAATGGATGTGTACTAACAAGTCACGGGACGTGCTGAGAGGGCAGAACAGAGGAGAGGGTGATGGGGTGGGATCCTACTGGGGTTGGCACCACGGCATGGAGCAAGCAGAATGCCTTTCTGTCTGCACGTGTGCCGGAGTTCCTCAAGGGTCGCCTGTGCCTGTGGTTGCCACTAAGGCGAGACGTGTGCATTCCGGGAGAGCTGAGTTCAAAGAACACATCATTCGGGCGCGGTCAGAGCTGGTGGTAAGATTCACCCTTGGGAATTCTGACTGGGAACGCTGACGTTCCTCTCATCTGTCCTCAGTTCAGTGGAGCAGCGAGCCTGGGTCCACTGCTCCGGGTCAGAGGCCACCCTGTGCGGCAGAGCTGGCCCTCGGCCCCTGTCTAACCTGCGCTTCTCCCTCTTTCTCCATCAGGAGCTCGGACTCTGAAGAAGCATTTGAGACCCCAGAGTCAACAACCCCTGTCAAAGCTCCGCCAGCCCCACCCCCACCACCCCCCGAAGTCATCCCGGAACCCGAGGTCAGCGCACAACCACCCCCGGAAGAACCAGGTAACTGAGGGGCAGGGGCTCCCTGGGGAGGCCCCGGAGCAGCCCTGTGGCCCTGAGCAAGCGGGAAAATTGTGGCAGCTCCTCCCGGGCGTGGCTGGAGGTGGATGTCCACCCTGGGCGGCTGGGTCGGCCTCTTGGCTCTGGGGTGTGCTTTGCATGATTTTTGTAGGTTTTCATGAAAACGAAGGGCGAGCAGATCCAGTGGATTGTTCTACATTTGCTTCGCGGAGTTTTAGGGATGGCCTCTGGGGAGATTGGGTTTGGCAAGGTGGGGGGCAGGGGATCTTGGAAGTTCCCAGCGCAGTGTTGGAGTCTAGCCTTTGGCCCCTGGCTCTCATGAGGATACTGGTTCTCGACAGCCCATGTGAATCTGCATTTGTATTCCAAGAACAGGGCCTGTAGGCTCGGGAAGGAAGGCAGTAAAGGGGCGAGGAGTAGTGGGCACCTGGCAGGCCTGGGGCTTTGTCTGTCCCTCATTGACCTCATGTTACTGATTCCCTATCACTTTCCCACGCCTGTCTCCCTCAGGATGAGTTGAAACACCTTTATGCACCTGTTAGATGTGGTGGTTACTGGGGGCTGGGACAGATCTGGTGCCCACCCCTACCCTGCCCACGTGGCCTGTGTTCTCTGGGTGCATCTACTGGTGCCACCAGCGGGGTGGGACCACCTCTAGGATGAAAGTTTAATATGAGCCTGGAAGGAGGTGGGGCCTGCCAGAAATGGCCCCACAGACTGGTCAGGAGGCCAGGTGTCCCATCCTTAGACCTGGACAGCTCTGGGCCCCACACCTTAGAGGACCCCACCCTGGCCACCTTGGGCCACAGGCTTCCCTGTGTGGCGAGGAGTCTGCAGGGCCAAACTCCCTTCTAGACCACGAACTGGACCCCTGGGAGGAGTCCTGTCCAGGTCCACCTCATCCCCTTCTCCCGGGCCGGCTTCCCGAGGGCAGGCTGTGCCCGAGAAGGAGACAAGAATGGGGCTCAAGGCTGCCCCAGGAGAGTGAGGAGAAGGGGCTGGGCAGGCTGAGGGCTTCCCTCGTACTCTCGCCCTGGCCAGGAGCCAGGTGAACTGGGAAATAAAATAACACTTTGACTTTGATGTTGGTTTTGGAAAGAACTGGGTGGAATTCTTGTTGTCTGCCCTGGGTTCGAGCAGGCCATTGTTTTAGAAAGGATACACACTCCCGCGGCTTTGTCCTAAGCAAACATGCCCCCTGCGCTATGGAAGGGGACAGGGCAGTTTCCGTGAGAGCAGATGCCTTTGCGGGTGTCTGATAAGGACCGTTTGCATGTTCTCCCCTGTTTGACAGCTCCTCAGCCGGCGGCCGAGTCTGGATTCTGCTGAGTCAGTGTAGACGCTGGCTCGGAGAGGAGGATGATCGGACAGGAGGATGATCGGTATTTCTTTGATTTTTGAGGTAGAGAAGAGCCAGGAGGGGGCTGCTCATTTGCATCCCTTCCCTTATTTCCTGTGATAAAGCCTAGGAAATAAATATTGTAATAGTCTTTAAAATATGTTTTAATATTTTTAAAAATTCACCCATAGTTCTTATTGGACAGTGACTGAATGACACTTTGTAACCTCTAGGTCAAACTATGATTAGGAATCAACTATTATTTTTTTGTGGGTATAATAAGTTCCTGCTTAAACATGTGTAGGATGCTTTAGAAAAGAATTTAGAAGAAAATGATGGCATATTACAGCGTGTCCACCCCCAGACACCACGGAGTGTTCAGAAGTGGCCATTCCGTGACCATAGGTGCGTCTTCTGGGGCTGCCCGTCGACATCCTGCCGCTCTGGGGAGTGCGTGGCCACTCTGTTCTTCCCTCTGGTCCTGTCCTTCCTTCTGCCTGATTCCTTTTGTGCAAAGCGAATAACAATCTCCATTCTTGGAAACAAACGTGCGACACCCACCTCTTTCTTGGATGGCAGTTTCCCCAAAACCCAGGATTATAGAGGATTAGGCGACAGCTCCCACCAGGGAAGGGGTTGGAGACGTTAACCACCAGTCACAGCCCCCCAGAACGTTTGATTATTCCCGTTGAAGTCTTTGAACAGGGACTTGATGCTTTTCCTCTGTGGAAAGCGACAAGGAGCCTGGCCGTGTGGGGATTATGCGACAAGGAGACTTACGGTTCTGTCTGCTTAAAGCCCCCCTGGCTTGGCCTGTGCAAAGATCCATTTGATTTGCTGCCCTTGTTAGAAACTCGCCTCCGCCCCCAGCTGCAGCGTCCCCTCTGCATTCTACAGAGCAGCATGGGGCATCGGACGGGAGAGGGCAGCTGTTCTTGCCGGTCGGTGTAGGCGGCCAGAGGAGAAGAAAGACTGCCTCTGAGAGCCACGGGAAGCAGCAGACAAGACCTTTGGCTGTGAGTGAAGACACGGGTTTTCCTCCTGGAAACCTGCATTTTATAAAACAATCGCTCACCCCTTGTTGGGTCCCACCAGCGTGTTTGCGCTGGACCCTGCCCAGCTGAGCCCAGTTTTCTTATCCATAAAGTGAGGAGGGTGGGCTGTGAGCCCTCAGATCCTTCCTGCTCTGACCTCCCACGAATGGTCCTGTGAACAGAACAGTAGGCTGGTGGACAGTGGCTGTGTTACTAGAAATCGTAATCAAATGTCACGTAATTCAATAATAGCTCCCCTTGGAGCGTCTGCCCTGTGTCAGGTGTGAGCTAGGTCCCTTGCGTGTTTCCCCTCCCACTCAGGTGAGGGAGAGTCGTCCGTCACGGGCACAGCATCCCTGTGCGGTGGATATCAGCTCCTGCCTCCCCCTGAGACGCGGAGGTTACGGACCTTGCAGGACGTGCACTCCGCCTCGCAGCAAGTGAGGGGGTTCTGCAATTGGAACGCAGGCCTCTCCGCCTCCACGCCGGCTCCCTTCCATCTGGAAACCAGGCTGCGCTTTGCATGGGTGACGTGAGCTGGTGTAGGTAGTCGGTGTGGGGAGAAAGCCGTCACTGTGCTTGCCGATGCTCAGATGTGTGCAGGTGCAGCTCTGCAGCTCTGTGCCAGCTTGTCCTGAGAGCTGCAGCCTGGGCCCAGCCCTGAGTCAGAGGCTAGGGCACAGGCCTGTCAAGGTGGCAGCAAGTCAGTGGTCAGTGGGGGAGGCACGGCAGGGAACCGAGGCGTATCCTTCTGACAGATGCCCACCCGCCCTCCAGGGACGTTGTTCTCCACTGGAGAATGAAGCTGGTTGGCTCACTCTTGCCGGGAGACTGCCAAGCCAGGGGAAAGGCCAGGTCGGGGCTTTGGAGGTGATTGGAGTCGCCTCGTGCCCTGTGTGCCGACACCTTTCCTGTCTCCGCCTGGAAGTGGTGGCCGTCACCGGGTCCCAATTGTGTTCCAAATGGCTACTTGTTGGCCATTGTCCTCAAACTGACTCGGGAGGGAGCTCAGTGCCCAGCCTGGCTGCAGAGCAGCTGTGGCTTCTGTCCACTGGACACGTGTAGCAGGCACTCACGTCATTTGTGGAATGAATGAGTGAATTGTCTTCATACAGAGATGACATGTGGATATTTAGAAATCCAGTTGGGGGGTGGGGACTCAGAACCCAACTGGACCACCAGAGCCTTCCCAGCCCCGTGGGGGACCCTGTGGAGCAGCAGCCCCTGGTAACCACACAATTAGGCCGTGCTTCCCGGCCAGGGGGGATGTCGCCCCCCAAGGGGACGTGGCAATGTCTGGAAACATTCTTGGCTGCACGGTTGGGGTGGGGGGTGCTGCTGGCACCTAGTGGGTAGAGGCTGAGGATGCTACTGAGCGTCCTACAGTGAACAGGCAGCCACCCTCCCCCACCCCAATGATAAAAAACTGACTTTCCCCAAACATCCAGTGCCGAGGTTGGGAAATGCTGCGGCAAGGTGAGGTTTCTCAGTCCCTGATGATTTATGAGGGAATGTCGGTTCTAAATAGGAAAGGCACGTGAAGCAGAGAAGGGAGCGTTTTCTTCTGGGGAAAAAATGAGCATCTGGTTGAGCTGAATATCTGCTCGTTGCCGCGTGATTCAGGGAGAACTTCCGACATCTGAAGGGCCTCCAAGGACTTCCTTGTGAAGGCTGCCAAGGCACAGGAGGGTGGCATGTGTGGCCCCGCTTTGGGAACGAGGCTCCTGGCAGGACCCGCTGGAAAGCACCGGGTTCTCCGCAGCGTCCCCTGCACGTGTGCCCAGGGACAGGCAGCTATAGGCCAGGAGGACAAGGTCACTGCTGTTGGGAAGAGTGGGTGCTTGAGAGCGCTAGGTCCGTCCTGGAGGGAAGAAAGAGGAAGTTGATTTTAGAAAGAAGGGAGACAACACCTTTTCTTTTGAGCTGAATTGGAAGCAGGAGTGTTTGGAAGACGATGGAGAAATCGTGGTGGGACTCGCAGCACCGAGAGCCTTCAGGAAGGTGCTCGTGCTTAGGACTCCGCTCCAGGTGGGGCCTGGGGTGGTCCTGGGGGGAGAAGAGGGGGAGGAAAAGGTCTGAAGCCAGGACTAGCTCACAGACATGCTTCCAGAAGGTGTTTTCAATCCAAGAGGTGTTTACTGAGCCTGCACGAGAACGTGTGGCCAGTCAAGGGGGGACCAAGATGCCAAAGACCAGTTCCTGAACTCAAAGGCTTGAAGCTTCCTTGTGTTGTCATATCCTACGTCATCAACTGCAGTCCTCTGCCGTGTGCTCCAGCAGAAAGGTTTGCTTGTGAGCAAAGTTTGGTAAGTGCCACCGGAAATGCTCACCACCTGGAGGTTTGCAGTTGGGCGTGAATTGCTCCGAGAAAACCTGCAGTGAGAGACCAGTTGGGGTTTAATGAAGCATTTCCCAAGCCTTGTTTGCTGGGGTGAGGGATGGGACTCCCGGATATAGTAAATAAAATTATGGGGTGCCCATTCAACTTGAATCTTAGAAAATCCATGAATAATTGGGATGTGGAACATGCTTATATTAAAAAGCATTTATTTATCTGAAATCAAAATTAGCTGAGCATGCTGTATTTTATCTGGCGACTCTGTGGGGGTGGGGCGAGGTGGGCTGGAGGGACATAACACTTGTCAGTGAAGCACACTTTGGGAACGCCGTCCCAAGTCATATTTGTGCCAACTCCTTTTATTCCTTGTTCTGCATTCTCCCAGGACTTAGCGCTGTAGACCACTTTACAGCATTTGCCCTCTTTTGTCCAGTGACATATTTTTAATTTTCTGGCTAATCATTTTCTGGCATCCTTGACTGCCTGGAACAGTTGTGAACCCAGAAATGCATGAAAGACGCCACCTGGTGCAAGCAGAATGCAGAGTAGCCAGACCAGGGCTGGCCAGTGGCGGGGGTGGTGGGGGGAGCATCGTGAGATCCCTGAGCGTCATTTGGCTGACATTCAGAGCATCTGCAGCATGTTGAGAAATAAGGGGCAACCTCCTCGGCTGGCGGTGGCTAATGAGGTAGAAAAGCTGAGAGTAAGCAGCGCAGAGAGGAGTGAGAACAGACAGGAGGCCAGGCCAAGGACAGGCAGGCAGGATTGGAGGGAGAGGTCACAGGTGGTGCCTGTGGCAGGTGGCAGACAAGCTCAGTTCTGCTACAGTTGCCTGGGGGCCCCTTTGTTCCTCACAAAGGCTCTGAGTATTCAGGAACAGGCTTGCCGCTGACAGCAGCTACTTGCGAAAGCTTTCTGGGCTTTCTTTACTTGCAGTATTTCTCTGTCTTCTGTTCCTTGCTTTAGCCACGCTGCCCTCTTTGCTATTTCTGCAACATACCAGGGGTGCTCCTGCCCCAGGGCCTTTGCACTTGCTGTTCCTTCTGCCTGGTTTGCTTCCTCCCCAGGAATCCTCCTGGATCATGCCTTTTACCTTGATTTCATTTTTTGCTCAAGGTCCTCAGAGGACCTTGCCTGACTGCCTTATTTTAAAATTGCAACTCTGCTGTCCTGGCTTCATTTTTCTCCTTAGTACATATCACCCTCTGACTGTAATATGTTTTACTTGTTTGTTTATTCACTGTCTTCTCCTTGAAGAATGTGACTTCCAGGAAGGCAAGGATTTTGTCTGTTTTGTCCATGGTTGAATCCCCGGCACCTAGAACGGAGCCTGGTCTTGATTAGGCACTTGGTAAATGTTTTTGAATGAATGATCTGAGCTATTCCTTAACCAGCTCTTATCACTCCCATTTTACAGATGAGGGAACTGAGGGTGAGCCTGTCTGGGGTCTGGAGCTAATAATGGGTTGGGCCAGAATCTACACCCAGGCAGGGTGTCCAGTGGTGGGCCAGGGTGGCCTGTGGCTATAGTTTGTTGACCTCTGCTCTAGAGAGTGATGGTCTAGGGCAAGGGGAGAAATCCTGCAAAGTGTCCTGTGTCCCTAAATGATGGCTTTTCCTCTGTTTCTTCAGGATGTGGTTCTGAGACGGTCTCCGTTCCCGATGGCCCCCGGAGTGACTCGGTGGAAGGAAGTCCTTTCCGTCCTCCGTCCCATTCCTTCTCTGCCGTCTTCGATGAAGACAAGCCGATAGCCAGCAGCGGGACTTACAACTTAGACTTTGACAACATCGAGCTGGTGGATAACTTTCAGACCTTGGAACCTCGCGCCTGCGACGCTAAGAATCAGGAGTGCAAGGTGAACACGCGGAGGAAGTCCACGGATTCTGTCCCGATCTCTAAGTCTACGCTGTCCCGATCTCTTAGCCTGCAAGCCAGTGACTTTGATGGTGCTTCTTGCTCAGGCAATCCCGAGGCCGTGGCCCTCGCTCCGGATGCATATAGCACAGGTTCCAGCAGTGCTTCCAGCACCCTTAAGCGAACTAAAAAGCCGCGGCCACCTTCCTTAAAAAAGAAACAGACCACCAAGAAACCCCCAGAAACCCCCCCAGTGAAAGAGACACCACAGGAGCCAGCCGAGGAGAGTCCTGTCGCCAGTGAGGAGAATCTGGCATCTGAGACAAAAACAGAATCAGCCAAGACGGAAGGTTCTGGCCCAGCCTTATTGGAGGAGACACCCCTAGAACCTGCTGCTGTGCCCAAAGCCGCCTGCCCCCTGGACGCAGAGAGTGCAGAAGGGGCCATCCCCCCGGCTTCCGGGGGTGGCAGAGTGCAGAACTCACCCCCCATCGGAAGGAAAACGCTGCCTGTTACCACGGCCCCGGAGGCAGTGGAGGTGACCCCGTCAGAGAGCGGGGGGCAGGAGGACTCCCCAGCCAAGGGGCTGTCAGTGAGGCTGGAGTTTGACTATTCTGAGGACAAGGGCAGTTGGGACAACCAGCAGGAAAACCCCCCTCCTACCAAAAAGACAGGCAAAAAGCCGGTTGCCAAAATGCCCCTAAGGAGGCCAAAGATGAAAAAGACACCCGAGAAACTTGACAACACTCCTGCCTCACCTCCCAGGTCCCCCACTGAACCCAATGACATCCCTATTGCTAAAGGTACCTACACGTTTGATATTGACAAGTGGGATGACCCCAATTTTAACCCTTTTTCTTCCACCTCAAAAATGCAGGAGTCTCCCAAACTGCCCCAACAATCATACAACTTTGACCCAGACGCCTGTGACGAGTCCGTTGACCCCTTTAAGACATCCTCTAAGACCCCCAGCTCACCTTCTAAATCCCCAGCTTCCTTTGAGATCCCGGCCAGTGCTATGGAAACCAATGGAGTGGACGGGGACGGGCTGAACAAGCCCGCCAAGAAGAAGAAGACGCCCCTGAAGACGTAAGTTCAGGGGTGGGGGGTGTGAGGACCGGAGGCGGGTGCGACTCAAGGTCACATGGCTGGATGAGCTGCAGCTGCCCTACCCTCGCCCCTGGTTGCTGTGATGACACTGTGCTTGCGGCCACGGCACCAGGCAGGATGCATGTTTTCCTTCCTCTCTGAGGCCACGGTGGTAGCATTTTCCCATCCACATGCCCCCTTGGGATCAAGAGTCCTTGATTTTTTGTCTTCCTAAGCCAGTGGCCTAGCTACTTAGAGCCTAAGACCTGACGTTCAACTCCAGGGGAGTGTGGGAGATCCACAGAGAGAGGGAACAGCCCCCTAGAGACCCGGTCACCTCCCTGTGGGTGACTGACCTCCTCCCCTGTTTAGCATGTGAATTGTCTTTTGGAAAAGCCAGGAGAGATGTCCTTTACAATGTTGTTACAATTTACAGTATTTGTTTCTGGCCATTCTTGAGACATTAGCCCAGGGAGGCAAACACAGCAGGAGGTTCCAGGAGGCCCATAAGTGAGGAATGTGGCCCTGGCCCCTCCCTGTACCCCAACCAGCCCCGGGGAAGCACCCTTCTTTGCCTCCTTCCCTCTCTAGTCCCCTTTTATAGACCAGAGTCCAAAGGCCCCGTAAGTTCAGAAGAGATAAATGGAACCTGAAGGCACAAGCGATCTGTACAACCCCCAGGAAGCCATTACTAATGTGGTCTGGTCCACACACACTTAACCAGGCCAAGAGCACTGCCCTTGGATCCTGTGTGTCCAGGCCTCCAGAATTCACTCCGAGATGGGCTCCAATTTGGGTGACTGCAGGTCCATTCTCGGGACTCTGGGCCAAGTGTGGTGTGGTTCCCTGCTTGGAGACTTCTTATGGGAAGTATCGCCCATCATTTAACAGGGCTGAGATCAGTCTCGGGGTGGGGGTGGGGGACAGTGCAGCAGCGCAGGCCACAGTGTTGGCCCCTCTGGGTCTGCCTGGCCTGAATGAGGCAGGGTGACCCGTGTCTCCCCCATATGGGCTCCCTCAAGCCTTGAACATCCGAGACGAACACGGGGCTTCCCGAGAAGTTCTCTGTAGCAGGCTTTGGCCTTGGATCTCTCTGCTGCGGTCTAGCGGTGGCTGGGAGGCCTTCCTGGCCAAAAATGTAGACTTTTCTTAGATCAGTTACCGCTGGGCCCTTCCTAGAGACTCCATAGAATCCACGTTGGAAACTTATTTCAAGCGTGGAACAGGAGGACTCTGAAACGCCTGGACTGCAGCGCCAGGCACCCTCATCTCTGGAGTGAGACTCAACTTGTAGCCACGGCCGCCTCCTTCCCCACCACATACTCTCTATATCGTAGTCTGTCCCCAGCCACGTTCTCGATTGCTCATCAGAGCCCACAAAGGTTGGGGACACTAAGCCATCTGTGCTGTCACCTCTAGTGCAGACAGGGGGTGCTGGCTTGGAAGACCCTACAGTGGGGTGACAAAGCTCTCTGGGCACCAGTGCTCTGTGGGATGATTAGAACCAAGAGAAGCTGTTCCCCAGTAGCCCCTTTCCAAAAAGCTGGGGTGTCACCGTCCTGGGACGTAGACGCTACAGCGCTGGCTGCCGCATCCTAACCCACGAATAGCCAGTTGTCTGCAGACTTATCTTTTTTGTCAGTTCCTTCTGTCTGTCTCTCTTTTTCTTTGTCTTCTTGTCTTAGGATGGTTGAAGATGTGATGTCTGTATGTTCTCTGTTGTAAGTAAATTTAATGGAATCTGCCTCTTATGCCAAATGTGCTTCGTTCTGCCTTTTGTTTCTGCTTCCAAGCCCTTTTCATTTCCTCTCCGTGGCTGCTACTGACATATTTCTGTGCTGGGCCGGGGAACGGCGGGGCATGGGGCTCCCGGTAGCAGAGGTTATTTTTCTGTGATTGCATACGTGAGAATGCTTGGCTGTGAAAACGTGGTTATCCAACATCTGCCTGCTTGTCAGGAATGGAACTTTCCCCCCTTGCATATTGGATGTCTTCATCTGAAACTCACACATTTTTTTTAATTCCTCATTCCATGCTTTCATTTTAAATTGGGCTAGTGGGCGATTGCTTTCAGTAGTACTGTGGCTTCACATTAAAATAACCACCCAGTCTGACCACAAGCAGCAACTGCCGTGGCTTGTTCTTGCTAACGGGCTTGGGCTGTTCCGAATGGGGGCCCACGGACACCTGCAGTGCAGGGTCGGCTCGGAGTGGAGCACACGGCCGTGATAGCCATCGCCAGGCTGCCCTGGGCTGGGGCTTTGGTCACTCGAGACCAGGCTGGTGTCAGCATGCCTCATCTGCCATCTGTGGGTCACAGGCGCTTTGCCTCCCCTGGCCAGGAGTGTTCTGTGAGTGGCTCTCAGGGGTCCAAAGACATGTACCTTCTCCCTGTCCTTACAAGGGAAGCTGGCCTGGTTCCAGGCATCCGCAGCCCCAGGATAGGGTGGAGTCTCTTAGGCTCTCTTCCGCCCAAGGGATTTCTTTAGTATTTTTAAGCCATTTAGCAACTGCAGGATATCCAGTTATATATTTATATGCATGAATAAATATATGCTTCAAGCTGTGATTGCATTATTTTATGGCAAATGGCATAAATGCTGTAAATAGCCATTTATAGTATTCTTTTTCATTATGATTGCCATTGCTGGAGCATTTTATTTGAGAGAACACAAGGAAGGAACTTGAGTGCCAAATTGCCCATCCTGTTGATGTGTCAAGCAGGGGAGGGTGGTGGGATGTAAGGGGAGGGACCATCCCCAAAGCTGTTGATTTGCCAAGGCTGGGACGGTACCAAGGAGGGGCTGGGGGCCAGGGGCCCGTCTGCAGGGCAGAGAAGACCTCTGTTTTGAATGTGGAAATGACCCCCTTACTGTCCCATGGGTTGAATGGAACTGTTTGTGCTAAAAGTCACCCCTTCCTCCTGGAATCTGTCTGCCTACTGGCCCTTCAGGAGTCTGAGCCGATGGTTCCTTAGCCTCACAGCCCCTCCCCCCATTATTTATATGAAGCAGAAAGAAAGGGAGCAAAGAGTCATGAATGTTCTCTGTTAGCCGTGGTTAGGAAAAGACATAAAAAATCATCTCATTTCTCCCCTGGCCCTACCTTTGGCCAGACCCCCCCCCTCATAAGCTTTCAGAGCACAGAAAGCCATTAAACTCAAAGATCCTGTGAGTAGGAGGGATTCGGCAAATTCTCCCCGAGGACCCAGAACTTTCTATTTCTGCTCTGGCTCCTTCTGATGTTCCTTAAGTGCTGTGTCATTAAGTGCTGTGTAGTTTTGCCCGTCTGTAAATTGGATCCTATTAATTGGTGTCATGAGCCTAGGGCCCCTCCCCCCACCTTAGTTGGTCCAGACATTCATGGAAGAGTCCAGATAGATTAATCTGCTCACCAAAATTTGCTTTATAAAATAAGAGCATTTAGTTAAATTTAGCTTCGTTTTTCTGGGTCAGCTCTCCAAAATGCCATCTCTTTAAAGATTTCCAGCTTGATGGATCTTTCCCTTGGGGGCAAAAATAATAGCTGTTAAAAAGTCAGGAGGGATTGTCAGTGTGGATGTGTTTTTGCTGGCGTGGCGTGGACGGGAGGGTGGTCCGGGCCAGACAGCTCTGTAGGGGCAGTGGCTTCCGTAGCTCTGCTGCTCTGGAGTGTTCTGTACCTCTGGTTGTTGTGTTTACATTTTCCATTTTGTTTCCAGTGACACCTTTAGGGTGAAAAAGTCGCCAAAACGGTCTCCTCTCTCTGATCCACCTTCTCAGGTACATAGTCCTTTGATCTACGACTGCACTGCTCACCCGGGGACTTCACGCTGCTGTGGTTTTTCTCCCTCCTGCTCACGTTTTCAGGAACTTCTTGCCTCCTCCACGGGGGGTCCCTCGGCATTTGCAAGGCATTATATATTGATCCCTTCGATTTGGGGAAGATCAGAGTGTGTCCTGAGAGTAGGAAGACACTCAGGAAAAATGTTAGTTGGAGTCTCTGGAATCATTCTGGTCCATTCTGGCCAGTTCCTCTGCTGTGAGCTTATATATGACTATCAGGTTGAGAAAGTCGTCTGACTTTTTGTGTCAAGAGCACTGAATTATGCAGCCAAATTGGGAGTGGGAAGACAAGGGAACCCCCTCCCCTAAAGAAGTGGGGCTTGGGCTCGTTATATGAGTCCCTGTTTCTCTCTCACTGGTTCCTCCTCCAAATATATGCCACTTCTTCTACCCTGTGTATGGACCACGGAAGGTGGTCCTCAAGCACTAGGCCATACCATTCGGGGCTATTTCTGGATCACAAAACAAGCAGACCCCCTGCCCCTCCAAGTCCGAGCCAGCAAAGCCCCGGCCGGCAGGCCCTGGTCAGGTTTGGGGCGATGGGGGGAGGCACCCAGCTCCAGCAATAGGGGGCTAAGGTCCCATTCTCAGCTCTTCCCTGACATGTCTGGGTTCCCACCCTGCCCTGTGCAGCTCCACGCTCTCCTATGGAAGTGGAGATAACACTCCCTTTTTCTACTTCTGGGGACTCGCGTGAGGATTGTCAGGTGAGAGCCTGAAGCACTCTATGTGCATAAAACAGTCATAATAAAACTAGCAGGAAATGTTTCAAATAACCAAGACACAAAATCCTGATATATATATATATATATATTTTTTAAGCCCACGGTCATTCGCCGAAACAAACCATCATAAATGGAGAGTAGTCATAGGACAAAGAATTTGTTTCCTCGAGAGGGGCCATTTGCAGCCGAGTCTGAGAAGAACATGCAGAGGGGTTTGACAGGGACCTGTCCCAGCTACATGGGGCCCCAGAGTTGGGGGGTGTGGTTTCGGGCTGAGAGTCTGCACGAGAGGAGAGACGGCTCCCCTTTCCCTCGCAGGACCCCTCTCCAGCTGCCACACCAGAGACGCCGCCGGTCATCTCCGCGGTGGTCCATGCGACGGACGAGGAAAAGCTGGCGGTCACCAGCCAGAAGTGGACGTGCATGACGGTGGACCTGGAGGCTGACAAACAGGACTACCCGCAGCCCTCGGACCTGTCCACCTTTGTCAACGAGACCAAATTCAACTCACCCACGGAGGGTAAGCAACCCAGGGGCCAGCCGGACCCCCGCCCTGCCTTGGTGAATGCTGCCCCTAGGGAGCGAAAGGCCAGGCAGGAAACTTCTCGGCCCGGTGACCGTGCTGTCGTTCCTGTGAGATCGCCTGCACGGCTCCCACCACGCTCTAAGCGAAGGCTGCGTTTTGAAACAGCCTGAGACTTGAAACCAGCTGTCCCTTTACCCCAAGCCTTTTGCTAAGCACCACGGCACCAACCTCTGATTCCGGGTCCTGAGCGCTCGCTCGCTGGAGCTTTGCTCAATCTTGGCTTATGGCTTTTGTCCCTTCTCTGATTTTGCTAAGCACAGCTCTGAGGGAGTGTCATCCAAGTCAAACTCTCGTTGCCAGTCAGCCCACCTGGCGTCTCTTGGCGCCAGCGTTATTCCTAGACTCCACGGGATGTTCCGACAACGTGGCCACACGTTTTAGTCAAGCCCCAAACCAGAGGTTCGGCCCAGGCCTGCTAAGGTGGACGTGTTCCCTTCCTTTGGAATTGCCCCAGGTGCCTTGCTTAGCTCGTTAATATCTCTCTTTCTCCTGTGTGTATTCAGTTTGAAATATTCACACATCGGCCCAGTGTGACTGAGTAAATCAAAATTAAAAAAAAATTGCTCCACTGGGGTTGAGTTCCCCATCCCACCCCCTACATCTTGGCTTCTACACTTCCTTCCTTTCTTTTTTTTTTTTTTTATTGTTTTGAGACAGGGTGTCTCACTCTGTTGCCTGGGCTAGAGTACAGTGGCATCATCATAGCTCACTGCGGCCTCGAACTCCTGGGCCCAAGTGATTCTCTTGCCTCAGCCTCCTGAGTAGCTGGGACTACAGGTGTGCACCACCACGCCTGGCTAATTTTATTTATTTATTATTTTTTAGAGACGAGGTCTTGCTATGTTGCTCAAGCAGGTCTTGAACTAGTGGACTCAAGTGATTCTCCCGCCTAGTCTTGGCCTCCTGAAGTGCTGGGATTACGGGCATGAGCCACCGTGCCCCTATAGTTCCCTTATTAGGAAAGCTAATAGGAGAGCTGGAGCCTTTCTTATGAAGCATTACCCGTTTCCCAATCTGATGGTTCTCTGTCCTCCCAGTCCTCGAGATGCCCTCCCTCCACCAACCCCCCTTGTGAGGCTGCTGAGTCTAGCGTTGAGTCAGCATTTCAACACTCCGGCTTTTGTGATGGTTGTGAGTTTTCCTTTCTAAGATCTTGATTTCTAGCAATTTTCCAAAACTAAGTAGAAATTGCTATGAGGACGATCACACACCATGAAAGTCTCATCTCTACTTCTTTGCTGCTAAAAAGGGACTGAGCTTGTTAAACGGCCTCCCTCCCCCGACCAGGCGGGTGGTGGTGTGGTGTAGGCGCGGTGGGTTTTGATCGTACCTCTTTCCTCCGGAGGCTTTTCCTTGGTCAGGCCCATGAGGTCTCAGGATGGCACCAGTGTGCATTTATGGTGAGGTCTATCTCATGCTTTTCAGAATTTCGGATGCTTATATTCTGCCTACACAAAGCTTCCTTTCGAAGTTTGTCCAGGAGACCCTGGGAGAGCAGTTGTTTTTAGAGTCACAGGCTTGGGTGGCCCTTTGGTGGTCACCCGGTTTCCTTGTCTCCCTACGACAGCTACATCAGCCCCCGCTTCCCACCTCCAACAGGAAAGCACCCTTCTCGGGAGCCTCATCCCTTCTGGCTTCTGTAAGGGGGCCACTGTAGCCGTCACACTATAGACATTTAGAAGGGAGAGGGCGAGGCGGTTAGCAACAATGTCCTTGTCCCTTTACAGAGGGCTCTTTTCTTCTCCCCTAACAGAATGTCACTTACGTTAAAAGTTCCAGAAATATTAGCAATAAGCAATAATACACCTGATCACCATCCCTTACATTTGTATAACCTATCATAGGGCTTTTGTCTTACATTATTTCATTTTATCCTACAAAGTGTCGGTACCCCAAGCTCCGTTTGATAAGTCAGTAGGCATGGAGAATTCTGGCGAGTTGGCTTCCCCGGTCCTGGGAATGAAGACCGGGACTTGCTGCATCCTTCCGGCTTCTGCCCAGGGCTCTTTGCGGTTCCCCGGCAAACCTCAGCACTTATGAAAGCATCAGTGAAGCCCTCTCACCGTGCAGTGTCCCAGTGTAGAATAACTACCAAAAGCAGCCCTCAGATGACAGGACCCATTAAAAATAACTCTGGGCCTCTTCAACTTGAAGGAGCCACATGCTTTAGCAGGTGACCATGTCCTTTAGTTGCAAAGATGATGTGCCACTTGGTGCCGTTGACGTCACCCAGGCCTGCCAGCTGCATGTGGCATGATGTGAAAATGGGGCTAAAGTTGGACGTGGCATCACCCCCAGGCCTAACCCTTTGAGGCTTAGCATTTAAAGCATATGAATAAGGTGTTGAAAACCAATTTCAGGAGGATGTTTCCTCAAAACATCGGCGATCACCCAAGATGACAGGAAGAGATACTGATTTTTATTACATTCTTTCCAGACCAGTTTGTAGATTATAAACGAGGGCACAAAATGGCTGTGACTGGAAGGAGCAGGGCATGTTCGGAAGGGGCGTCTCCAGGTGTCTGTAACCTGGGGTTGATGTGGGAGGGGCGTGGGCCTCCTGGAACCAGGCACATGGAAACCTTTCTCTGGGTGTCAAAGACCCGTTGTTGTACAATCAGTTGCTGCTTCTGAAGGGAGGAATGGGGGACACAGGGCAGTGCGAAGAGATACCCTCTTGGCAGGTAGGAAAGAAGGCGGGTGAGGGAGCTTAGTGACCCCAAACTCCCTGGATTCAGCTGCCAGGAAGCATTGAGGTTGCAAGTTGGACACTGTATGGAGCTGAGCTGGCAGCCAGAGGTGGGCACTCACCTGGGGCCATAGTCCCCGGAGAATCTCTGTAGTAGTCTCTTGCTTGTCCTGGGAGCTCCATGCTGTTCTGGAGTGTGTTGGGAGGTTTCTGTTAAATAATTTAGGGGTATATAATACCTTGGCAAGAATAATGATACCTCGGGGGAAGCAGCTGATTCACTATTATCTTCTCCACTCAAACAGTCTATAGAACAACAGAACGATGGCCCTGGGGTTCTACACCTCACCTTGTCCATCACTGTTTCCCCCCTACTTCTCATTTTTACGGTGAGGAGGAGATTAAGTCTTACATGGGGACAGACCGCAAGCTACAGCTTACATGACGGCTGCAAACGCACTTTCTGCACTCTAGCCCAGGAGGGTGCGGTTTGTGCTAGTCTCTGGGCTTTTTCCAAGCGACAGAACAACTGAATGTAGACTTGGTCTGTCACCCAGACTGGAGTGCAGTGGTGCCATCATAGCTCACTGCAACCTCGAGCTCCTGGGCTCAAGTGATCCTCCTGCCTCAGCCTCCTGAGGTGTACACCACCACGCCTGGCTAATTTTTTTCAATTTTTTTATAGAGATGGGGTCTCACTCTTGCTCAGGCTGGTCTTGAACGCCTGGCCTCAAGCCATCCTCCCACCTTGGCCACCCAAAGTGCTAGCATTACAGGCGTGAGCCACCACACCTGGCCTTTTTGACCTTTAATCCACAAAACCATCTTTAATCCTGTGAGCAGGTCGTCCCTACTAGAAGGATGTGTTTGATTCACCAGGGAGACTCAGAGATTCCTGAAAAGTTGTCCACATGTTTAAGTGCTTGAGTTTATTCAGCCACAACCACACACACTTGAAGGATTTGAGAAAATCTTCCAAGAAATATCTCATTCTAAACTGATATTAAAGAATCATTTTTTTTTCAGTGATGCATTCAACACTATGGAGAAATAAAGGGACTTTAAACCAGAACTGCTGTTTATACTTATTTTCATTTAAAAAAAATCGCAGTCAGCTTTACGGATTGCCACGAAGGCTTTTTCACAGCTGGTTTCTGAGCATGTCACTCATCATATCTTGGTTTTCTTTCTAAGTAGAAAAGGAGCATCTGGTAGCTCTAGACTGTGGCTTCCGTGAGGCCAGAAGTCCATTGTGGTCTCATTCACCACTGTGTGCCAGGAACATAGTAGGTATGCAGTTTGTAGTTATGCATAGTAGGTATGCAAGCTCAGCTGAGTGTCAGAGCTGTTGCCAGATGGGACTGCCCAGGTCCCTGAAGCAGGCAGTGGGGTTTCTAGTCTCTGTTGACTGTCTGGAATAGTCTTTGCAGCCTAAAGTCACCAAATCAATTTGAAATAGGTCATTTCTCTACCTACTTGGACTTTAGTAGTCTTTGCTTTCAAAAATTTGATTTGAACTAGCCCCATAGGCACTGTGGAATTTTGGGAGAGGTTTGAGGGACTTGAGAGGCTTCTCTTACAAGCCATACTGAAGGAGCAATGTCATTCTTCCCTCGCTTCAGAGCGTGGCTATAGCTGAATGGACCAGCATGAGTCCAGTTCCCAGATGTCATCAGGATGTATCATTTCACATGCTGCACATGACAGCTACGGAGAAGACCCACCCACACCCCAAGTGCACACACTCTCTGATCTGGAAAAAGTGCAGAGTGTCCACATCTGTCCACACTCAGACCTGTGTGTGTTTGTACCATTGGATGTCCCGGGACTCTCAGACTCCCTAATGGCAGAAGCCCCTTTACAGCAAGGAGTTTACCGGTGGTCTGAAAACAGCTGAGCTGAGCCCCCCTCTTGGCTATACTGTACGTCTCTAGTTAGCGGGCACCCCCAGCTGCCCAGAACCCTGTTCCAGGCCTCACCCTGCCCGGCTCAAATCTTCCCTTTTTTATCTCAGGCACTAACCTTGCTTTCTGTGTTTTTTGCAGAGTTGGATGATTACAGAAACTCCTATGAAATCGAATATATGGAAAAAATCGGCACCTCCTTACCTGTAAGTTCTGCTTGGGGCCTGTTGGGGACTCACTTTCCTGCCTGCAGGGGCTGCTCCCCTGTGCGGAGCATCTCTGGGAGCCCACGCCCCAAATCGTGCACTCTCTGTCCCCACTGTGTCCTGGGTGCCCGGTGATGATGGGCTGGGGCTAGAGGTTTGTGCTCAATCCACTTCATGTGGCATTTTCAGGGAGAAAGTGATAGATTTCTTTGAAAAGGGTGGGAGGTGTTTTTAATGTGTGTATTAGCTATTTTTGACAAATTGTTTTTAAGTAACTGAATATTGTCCTTTGGGCAATAAGCTTTTCGTCCCATTTTTAAGTGTTTACAATGGGTGGCTGTCTTCCCTGGCTCAACACCTGCTGCCCCAGGGCATTTTGTTCCCCTGGCTCAACACCTGCTGCCCCAGGGCGTTTTGTTCCATGCGTGAGGTCTCCCTGTTGTCCCGCGATGTCTCATGCCCTCAGAGACATCGTAGCAGGGCCTGCTCACAACACTAAATAGCCCTGGGCATGTTGCTTTTATCTTCATCTTTCTTTGCATCGTTTGTAGATTCTAGGGTTGCTGCTTTTCAACCACAGGTTGCTGTAAGTTGGACCTGAAGCTTGGGCAGGAAAATGTGCCCATATATAGACTTAGCTCAAGAGCCAAGTCAGTGAGGTCAGAGCTCCTGGAGGAAAGCGCGTGGACTTTGTCCTCATCCCTCCTGCATTGCCGAAAGGGTGTTCGCTTACCTCTGCGGTCAGAGAGTTGAGGCCACCCACATAACGCTGAGGGCGAGACATTTTACCACTGAGCATTCGTGTGTTTTGATGGCTTTGATTTAAGTGGACTGAAGCCACAGGGTGCTCCTGCTTGTTGGGCGCCATCCCCTGACTGGTGCATTGGCGGGCCTCATGGGTGAATTTCGCGAAGAGTGTGCCCTGCTTAGGAAGCACAGAGACACTCGGATTTTCACGGTGGTGCAGAGCAGTGTGCTCGCTGGCCGTGGCTTCTTTGGGGACCCCAGGGCATGTGGAGGTCTTCCCTTCACTGACAGATGCCAGTCCCCATTTCTGGGCCTGGCATCCTCCATGGCACAATCCCTGTGCACTAGTCCAGCCAAGCTGCTCCCCAGGCCCAGACCCTGCCCTGGGCTTGTCCAAGTGTGGACATCCCTGGACTGGGATCTTGCCTTACCCTCTGCTCATCCTCAGTGGCTGGCGGGTTCCTGGCCCCATGAGGGTGGCCAGTAAATGTTGATAGATCCAAGGGGTCCAGTGCACCAATGGCATCAGCTCATTGTCCCCTTGCTGATTCCCTCCTGCACCCAGTCGAGCTTTCTCTGCCTCCTCTTTCCCTCCCATCCTCCCCACCTGGCTCCAAGCCCGGCCCCACTCCTCCTCTCTTCCTGGTGGCTCGAGGAAAATGAACCTTTTCCCTGATGAGTTACTTTCCCCCATTGAAGAGTGCTCTGGCTTTTATCTCGGGGGCACGTTCAGGCCAGCGGTACCCAAGCTGATGTGTGACTTTGATCCCTGCAGCAGGACGATGACGCCCCGAAGAAGCAGGCCTTGTACCTTATGTTTGACACTTCTCAGGAGAGCCCCGTCAAGTCTCCTCCGGTCTGCATGTCGGAGTCCCCGACGCCGTGTTCAGGGTACGCCTTCCATCGCGACCAGTTGCCTCCAAGCACCTTCCCTCCCTTCTCCTGACTTCGTTTCGCTTGCGCAGATCCAGGCAGCCCACGTTTCAGTGTCCGAATGTCCATAGGGACGTGAGTGTGTTGGTTTTGTTACGGCTGCCCTTGGCACTAGGGAGAAATCCTTCAGCAGCAGACTGTGCGATGCCCCCATTCTCCCCCCGCGCATGCACACTTCGTTCTGTCCTCTGTCCGATGGGGGCGGCGTGGCACAGCACGCAGAGCCTGAATCCCGCCTCCACCCCTTCTGGTTGTGTGACCCGATGTGAGTCACCTGACCATCCCATGCCTCAGTTTACCTGAGTGCAGAGTGAGAGTAATAATAAAACAGACCTCGTCAGGATTTTGTGGAGATTAAAGCAGGCTGTCAGTCTTCCAGCATGTCCCTGACTGTATCATGGGGACAGGGTACCTGTCTTCCAAAGAGATGCTGCATGGGAAGCTCTTGTCAGCGTGCCCGGCACGCACCAAGTGCCCGATAAACGTATATTATTGATATGGGTGTGAATATTTGCATTCATCAGGGTTCATGCTCTGAGCAGTGTTATGTTTCATCAGGTGAATGTGGGGTGTTGCTCTGAGATTTGGACCTTGCTGTCCTTGTGTACCTGCCCCTCACTGAGCAGGAGTAAAAGCTCTCTCTCTGACTCCCTAACTTACAGAGACTCTGCAGGGTGGTGCAAAAGTGGTGCTAATGGTGATGTTATTACAACAGTAGTGGCATAGAATAGGCACTGTGTCAGGTGCTTTATAGACATGCAGCATCTCATTTAATCCTCACAGAGACGTACATTGTCTCCATCTTATAGAAAAGGAAACTGAGGCACGGTACCCAAATTGCTTCCCCCCCAGCATATGCAACCAAGCGCTGGGTCCTCTGCTCAACTGCAGAGCTCGTGCCCATAGCCAGTGGCATCTGTGCTTCTGCCCCTCCCTTGTCACATGGCCCTAGGGGGGTGGCTGGACCCCTGAAGACCTGGTCCACGCCCTCCTGAAAGTCCAGCATCCCTTGGGATGACTCAGTTGGGGCTTCGGTGGGGTTTCCAATGAGAAGACCCTAAAGATGCTCTTTGCTCCCCCAGGTCAAGCTTCGAGGAGACTGAAGCCCTTGTGAATACTGCGGCAAAAATCCAGCATCCAGTCACGCGAGGGCTGGCCCCCAACCAGGAGCCACACTTGCAGGTGCCAGAGAAACCCTCCCAGAAGGAGCTGGGGGCCATGGCCTTGGGCACCTCCTCAGAGGCAATTGAAATTGTAAGTGGAGGTGGAGGGGCCCCAGATCACGGGGGATGAGGCCTGGGTATTGTCACCAAGAGGGGGGGCCAGGCCTTCAGAGCAACACTCACCCAGCTCCTACTGTGGGCCCCTTAGAAGCCAGCCTAGGAGACCCTACACCGGAGGACGAGGGCAAGGCTCTCCATGCACACTAGGGGGCTTTACCCTTCTCACCTACGTGCTTTGCTCGCCTTTGGGGGTTTTTTTTTTTTATTTTCCATTCTTAGCCCCTTAGGACTGGATGCTTTGGAGCCGTCATCAGTCCTCTGCTATCCTCAATGGCAAAGACAGGGGACACCCTCCTTTTGAGGAACAGTTGGTTTTCCCGAGACTTAGTAAGGGGAAGCTTCTCCGTTTATAGACCAGGACGGTCACCCCTCCCCTCCCAACCCCCACGGGAGTCTTGCAGAACACATAGAGCAGAGGTCTCAGCCACCTCCACACTCCCTGCACGTTACACATGTCCATCTGTGGCCTGTGGTCTCCCTAAAGTATAGGATGCACCTGCCAGGTCTTCCACGCATCTAAAAGGGACCAGCCTTCTAGGTGAATTTTATTTTATTTTTTTATCTCCGTCCTAGCAATCCCCAAGCAAGTTTGAAGCTATTGACTTAGTATGTTGCTTTTGCTGTTCTGTATTAGCAGAACATTCACTATCTCGTGCATCAGATATTTATTGAGCTCTTACTGTATGCCTGGCAGTTGGATGCTGGGGTGGATGCTGGAAAAACAACAGTGAGCAGAAAGAGGGTCTAGATGTGAGTTAGTCTGTCAAATACCAGCAAGGACTCGCACATGGGTCACCTTCTATAAAGCTGGCTTCTGATTTTGAAGTCTTTCTGATTTAGCAGGAGACAACTTTTTCATTTGTAGTCATCTTTCCATTATTTAGAAAATTACCTTTACCAAAGCCTTACTTCCTTTGAGATTTATACGTGGAGGTGTTTTCTGATGAGTTATGTTATGTTTGGAAAGCCCCTCAACTAGCTAGCCTTCCACCCACTGAGATTTTCAAATAAACAAGCCCATGGTCATGTGGCGCCTACCCATTGACTAGGGAGTGAAGGTGCCTGGGCGGGGGAAGGACACGGAAGGCTCCTGCTTTGCGGGAGAGGGGGTGGGCCTGCCACTCAAGATGTCCATTGTTGGCCAGGCGTGGTGGCTCACGCCTGCAATCCTAGCACTCTGGGAGGCCCAGGCAAGAGGATTGAGGTGAGGAGTTCGAGACCAACCTGAGCAAAAGTGAGACCCCATTTCTACTAAAAATAGAAAAAATTAGCCGGGCATGGTGGCCCATGCCTGTAGTCCCAGCTACTCGGGAGGCTCAGGCAGGAGGATCGCTTAAGCCCAGGAGTTTGAGGTTGCAGTGAGCTATAATCACACCACTGCACTCTAGCTGGGGCAACAGAGTAAGACTCTATCTCAAAACAAAATAAAAGATGTCCATTGTCAGCATGTGGGGATTTGTCCAGATGAAAACGCAAGAATTGGCAGCTAACTGATATTCTCTTTAGCATGAAGGCAGAGATGTCCAACAAATGGGTGCGTGGCCCTGGCGTGGAATCAATGTCACTCTGTTCTCCTCTATTTCTCTTGTGTGTTTTCCTCTCGGCCGGCGTTCAGACAGCTCCCGAGGGCACCTTTGCCTCTGCTGACGCCCTGCTCAGCAGGCTGGCTCGCCCCGGCTCGCTCTGTGGGGCACTTGACTACCTGGAGCCCGACTTAGCAGAAAAGAACCCCCCAGTATTCGCTCAGAAACTCCAGGTTTGTAGCCCACGTGTGACCTTTGGGGAGTTTGTCAAAACCTCAGTAGAGAATGAACCCCTGAGTCCCAAATGAAATGAGGCAAGATTTAATGAGGAACTGCTGAGAATGTTCCCAATGAAATGTTAATATCTTCTCCTCGAAGGCTGATGCATGTGGTGTTCTTTACCCAAGACGCCAACATTATATAAACTGGGCGATTACATATCGAACAAACGGTTTCTATTTCATTTTGGAAATTGGGCCAAACAGTCATTTTTTAGAAGTATTGATAGCCCCCAAAGCAGTTTCTGCGATTTATTCACTGAACCAAGCATATTAGATCACCGTGGAGCCAAGCCGTTTGTATATATGAGGCTACCTCAGACTCCCATTGAGATAACATCTGGGCTCGGTCTCGCATACGGGACCAAAAACAACGATCTACTCTGTGCTTTAAATTTGACAACTTAATTTGATATCCCCTAGACTAGGACGTTCAGAGCAAACCTAGAGAGATTGGTCACAGCCATTTGAGAGACGCAGACTCATTCATGGAAATTGTTGGCCCACCTTACGTTACAAAACAAGAGGAAAGAAATCAAAGAAAACAGTACAGGAAAAATTTTGATCCCACTGTGAAAATCATTTCATATTCAACTGCGTAATACTTCCCAACATGCATTCAAGAGGGCGATTTTTGAGAAAAGGAAATTAAATACTTAATTTCATGATCTGCTGAGGTGTTAATTGTGAGAGAAAGGTGGAGCGTGTGTTTTTCCCGAGTACCTGTCATGACACATGTACGTGGCACATTCATTTCTTGGATGTGGACAACATTGACGTCTGTCTCGATGCATTTCCCTGCGGTTTGCTTGTGCCCCGGCCCGCGGGCAGGAGGAGTTAGAGTTTGCCGTCATGCGGATAGAAGCCCTGAAGCTGGCCAGGCAGATTGCGCTGGCTTCCCGCGGCCGCCAGGACGCCAAGGTACCGGTTTGCCGCTGCAGTGCGCTGCCTCCTGAGAATGTCGTGTGTGCCGCTGTGGTCAGGAAGCTGCTTTGCTAACCACCCATCAGGCAGGCATTGTCGGTGTCCGACAAAGTGCCGTTTCCAAAATGCTGCAAGCGGAACTCTTGTATAAATACACGCTGAGCACATATCTATTAATAGGATCTATTTAACTCAACAGTGAGGGAACCGGGAGGGCGGTGGTGCTGGTTAGAGATGGAGGAGAACATGAGAAAGCAATGTTTAGAGTCAGTGGGGCGAAGGAGGCTAGAGTGAGATTGCAAGGTGAGATAGAAAACTAGTTAGTGCTGACTTAACAGAGTAGAGAAAAAGATCATAACCTTGAGGTTATTTTTTTCCCTCTACAGATAGCATTTGCTTCTCTACTGAACAAAAATAATTTGTAACTTTTCTATTTTGTACAAGTTAACATGTAAATTTAGTGAGAGTAGTCCCTCATCAATAATAACTAGTACATGAAACCGAGACATGATGCTCTGGACCAGGGCTTAGCAATCCTTTCTGTAAAGGGCAGAGAGTAGATATTTCAGGTTTTGCTGGCAGAAGTCTCTGTCCCAGCTAGTCAGTTCTGCCACTGTAGTGCAAAAGCAGCCTCAGACAGTGTGCAGATAAAAGGTGTGACAATGTTCCAGTAAAACCTTTTTTTTTTTTTTTTTTTAAACTAAAAAGGGCAGCACGCATTTGGTCCGTGGACAGAGAGAGTTTGCCAACCCCTGCTTTAATGTGGGTGTGATACTGACAGGGCATGTGGAGATCTTTTTGCCTGGCTTCCAAGTTTGGGGTAATTTTTCTTAACAGTTTGAGTGGCTGCTGCTGTTGACGTGCAAACGTGTGTCATTCCTGGGCCCTTGCCCCACCTGAGGTGCACAGCCCAGTGAGCCTGGTGTGTCAGACCAGGGCTGGACCCACCTGTGTTCTGTGGCTTTGAACCAGTTAGGGAAACTCTCTGGGTCTCTCAGTTTTTCCATCTGTGAGATGAGGCCAGTACCAGCGAGTCTGCAGGTTGCCTTGACGACTGCAGACCGCGGGGGTGCAGAGAGTGGCTCTGTGCCTGGCGCATAGTAGGTGTGCAATGGAAGCTGCTGCTGTTGGCTAACACTGCACTCTTGCCTCTGTTGGTCAGAGGCTCCCAGCATCTCTCCTGAGCAGTTGCATCTGGGTCTCAATTTACAGATGGGAAATGGAGCCACGTGCCGGCAGTTTACCAGCCTGGTGGGGACTAGAACTTGGGTCTATAAATGGGAGCCACGACCTACCTGTGTCGGGAAGCAGCTCATCTGCAGAGGGGGCAGTGGCGTCTCCACTTCTTGTGCTTGGTCCAAGAGTGGGAGTTCCAGCTGCTGCTCCTGCCTGGAGGGCCCCACTTGTCCCCCTGGCTGGAGCTCAAAGGGAGACCCCTCCCAGAGACAGAAGGTGCCCACGCTGTGGATGTCCAGATTGGGGTCAGGGGGACCCAGGGCAGGGGCAAGCATATAAGCACAGACTGGTGATGTCCTTGTTCTTGTTGCCAAACCCTAAACTTAGGTTGAATTTCCATGAAAGTGAGATTTTTAGAAAGCATTGAGCAGTGAGGATTTTTTTTCCTGCTACTAGATTTATTTCTCACTATCCTTGGGAAGTGGCTTAAAGACAGAATGAATTGCCTGAAGTTTGGCCTTTATAAATAAGGTATATTCCTGTCCGGAAGTTTGAGGCAGAGCTGAGAATGTTCTGACGAGTAGTTGAGACTGGGTATGACGTGTGGCGAGTGTCTCGGAGCACCTGCCTCCTTCCTCTGGGAGCCTGCCAGAGACAGCCGTCCCCAAATACCAGCCAGGAGAGACTTTCTGCCAGTCACAACTTGTTCTCAGCCCATGTGTCCCAATTTTGATTTAGAAAATAATGTCATATTGATCCACCGAGCATGGATCAGAGAGACGGTGCAAGCCACCCTCTGTACTTCACAAGTGCACGCTCAGAGAGATGTTCTGTTGGCTAGAACCATCTTGGAGAGTAAGGACATTTTTCTCTACCTTAGTACCTTGTATTGCTTTGTAAAAAGTACAGTATTGGACGTCTGTGGCCCATGGGAACTAGATGCTGTTCCTGCAGCTCAGCAGCCCGAGGGTGAGCCGTGGCCTTACCCCACCGTGTTCCTTTGGGTTCCTTTTCCACACAGACCCTGACTGCCCTGCGCTGCAGTGGAAACTGCTCACACAGACCGGCAGCCGCGTATCCAGTTGGCCCATTTTTGTGCCCACGTATTTCAGCTGCAGGTGACACGGCCCAGTCTTTTTGGCAGCACGGTCATAAGCTGTGGCTAACACAAAAATGAAATCACTTGGTATGAAAAATATCCTATCGAGGGGATGAAAACCAGCATGAAAAGGAGGTGGGGGAGTTTGCCCGTTATTCTTTAGAGCAGCTTCTACTTGCATTTCTCTTTAGACTGACAGAGAGCCCGGTCGGCCTTCGAAGAACTACAGCGGAGTTTTCTCCGTCTCGTTAGACGTTAGAAATGAGGAGAAGTCCACAGTGGCAGGGGTGTCAGGCTACAGCCTCATTGTCACTTGCCTTCCATGTGCTTCTGGACACACTGAGTTTGGTTGCTTGTGTCCTCCTGGGGTGAGACTAACCAGGATGAATTTGGATGAATTTGACCCTCTCCAGGTTGGATAAGACCCCGAACGGCAGTTAACTCGTGCGTGTAACAGATGCTGGTTGTGATCCCTGAAGCTGCTGGCCTTTCTGGATGACAGGGACCCAATACGCAGACTGAGGCATGAGGTCACACAAACAAGCTTTGGGAAGGGAGCAAGTCCTAGCAACAGGCACCCTGGGAGGGAGATTGGTGTCAGCCCCCCTTGTCTGACTCCTCTGCGAGTCCTGGCTTAGGAGGGCCGGACGCCTAGATTTTACATGACTGGGAGAAGGAGTTGGGTCTGGGGCAACCTGTGTTGTTGGCGAGCAGCCTGTCACCACATACTGTGTCTCCCTGTCCCCCTCCAACATTTAATGGTGGTTCAAAACAAGGGCCACCTGATGCCTGAAAGCCATGACAACAGCCCAAGAGGAGTGGCAGGGGACCAGCTCCTGAGCATCCGCATGTTTGACCGTCTGGAGAATCTGTGGCCATTGCCCAGAGGCCCCTGAGGACCGTGAGGCCGGGTCTGGACTGGGGGTGGGTGGTGGGGCCTTCCCGGAGAGGGCACAGTGCTGAGTACCTTACCCGTGTTTTCGGCTCCTGGGCTTGGGCACCTATGCTGGGACAGGGCGGCACCCACTCTCCTGCCCAGATGGCGGCACATGGCTTGGGCATCCCCCCATGCACCTAGCCTGTGTCCATGCCCTGTGGCCTTAGCCTAGGTGGCTGTCGTCTCCCCAGCTAACCAAGACTCCCGGTCCTCACCCCTCTGTGGCCCCCTGGCCCTGCTCTCCCAGCCTCGGATCTGCAGGTGCCCCCCCAAGAGTTGGCCTCTGATGGCTCCTGGGGTCAGGAATCCTGCCACAGTGCCCAGCCCCTAGCTGACAGCCAGAAGGACCCCAGGCACAGGCCTGCATGTCTGAAGGGGGTGTGATGGTGGCCAGGGGCTCTGGCGGGACCCAGGACGTAAGGAGTGAGCTGGAGGTTGGAAGTTGGTTGCAAGGCCTGTGCTTTCTGGGTTGTGGTCGTTTTACGTTTCAATTTGTGATTCTAGTGGCTTTTCTTGCCCCTGGAAAGTAGCAAGTGGGGGATTATGTGAGAGAAACAAAGCTTAATCTAAAAATATCTGATCTTAAAATATCAGGGAGAGACAAACCTATTAATTTCAGTTAACAATTCTTGGTTGTAAGAAAAAACCAGGGTGTGTACAATGAATTTCATTAACACGCAGACACTCAGGCAGTAATTCAAGTGGGTTCTGAAGTCATCTGTTTCTTTATTGAAAACACCAGGTGGCCTGGGTGGAGGCGACAGCGGATCACTCTGTAGGGTGGTGTCCGCTTGCATTCACTTAGAAGGCTCAGTATTTTATTGACTTTTTCACTCCCTTTCTTGTTTTACAAAGGACTCTGGGCAGCTTAAAGAGCATTAATTCCTTCCTTGGTCACATTCAGTTTCTGCCCAGTATGATAAAGTTAGTCTTAATTAAATCCGTTTTCATTTGCGCTAAGGCAGCCAGCTTCAGAACTGAATCTCACTCTGGAAGAACTTTTGGCCAAATCTCTCAGATCTTCCATTTTTTTCATCTTCAGAAGGACCAGGCTGAATTTGATGGGGTCTAATTTTCTTCTCATTTTGAGATTTTCTTGTTCTCACTTTTTGAAGAACACATTTACTTTAAGAGTGATAGGAACAGGTTTTTTTTTTTTTAAATCTTTTTCAGAATTTTGTGTTTATGAATTTTCTCCAAAGGACAAATACTGAGTCTCCGTCTCTCGGTGTAATTTTCCAGCTACTTCCCGAGAAGTTCCCTGGGTGAGATGCAGAACTGTGAAAAACATTTCCAGACAGCAGCGGTCATGTGCAAGGGGCTCTGGCCCTGTGGACTGTGGTGTCGTTCTGCTCAGGGCTGCGGACCTGTGTTCTTTCTGGTCCAGTGTCCTGTAAACAGAGGCTGCTTGAGGGCCTGAGACTGAGAAGCGTGTGATACCCTGTGTTCACGTCAGCGAATCTCGGGTCTGGTTGAAGGGGGCTGTGCACTCCCGTCTCTGGCTGGCCGATCATTTGGGTCCCTCTTCAGGGTCAGCCTGAGAGCTCAAGGCCACGCAGGGCAGTGAAATCCAAGCAATCTGAGTTCTCTTCCAGGACAACCTAAACCGTGTAGTTCACCTTGCATGTATACAACTAACTATTGCTAACCCCGTCATCTCTGGTCCTATCCATTAAACTTCTACCTGCATTTCCTAAGCTACCTCCACCTCAAGTTCATTTCCCCTGGTGCAGTAGTAGGGTCAGCATGCCTGTTCCTGTCACTGAAGAGAGAAATGCTGCTGAGTGTCTTCAGGCACACCGTTCCCGGTTACCGTCGGCTCTTGAAGCCGCTGCCCTTTCTAAGTCCTCATCACGCCTTCCTCAAATCTCTGTCTGCTACACTGTGGTGTTCTGTTCACCACGGAATTTAGTCTCATGATTTCCCAGGAAGCAGTCCCACCCTGCCTGTTAGACCACCATTGCCACCCATTGATTTGACTCTAGTAACGAGGGTAGAGGCTCACCTTGGCAACCATGGCAGCGCCCCGAGGTTAATGCATAGGACTGAGAGTGCGGTTGGTTTGATGTTCCTTTTGCGGTAGAAGTAGACTGACAGCCCAGCTGTGCTGGTTGACAATGCTCCTAACACTGCATTTCAACTGTGTGGCAAATTGCTCAGCATTTTGTGCAAAGGAGAGAATGACCACAGAACCCCCTCACCCCTAGGAGGCTAGTTAGTGTCCTCTACAAAAGGCTGTAGAGCCTCAGACCAATGTCAGTGGGGTGGGGTGGGATGGTGGATTGTGTACTACTTGCTGAGGGTCTGATCGGCAGATGTGGATATTGTGTCATTACCCAGTTTTAAACTTTTCCATTGATGTAACAGACTTAAGGGCAACGTAACTCTTCACATCCAGAATCTCTCAGCTCGCTGAAGGTGACATTTGGTTAACAGCCACAGTAAGCCTTAAGCGTGGTGTGAATCACATCCTTTCAAATGGAGCTAAACAAACTCCCCCCAAATTGAAATGTGGGCAGTCTTACAAAACTGATCAAATCTGTGGTTATTCAAAACTAGCCAAACGTAGACTGGAATTCAACATTGTTCACCATCAAGATGTTGTTTTGGAAGTGGAGCCTTCTGGATAGCGACCTGGGTGCTTAGGTGCTACGCCTGAGTGGTTCGGCGTGTGATAAATGGCAGTGATACGCAGGCACCGGCCGCGCCTGACTGTAAGGCTCACAGGGGCCCCCGCCGTTAGCCCCTTCGTCCGCGGCACAGGTGCCGGGTGACAGATCTCCGCAGATTCAACCTGGCATTTTCCTGTTCATGAGTCTCTGCATTTTCCCATACTTTTGATGTTCTCCGTTTCAAAACCATACAACCAACCCATTCATGAGAAGATGAATGCTGTCCTCTTTGTCCTATGGTTAATGTTAACCCTTTTTTTTTTTTTAATTAAAAAATCATTCCACAGAGAGAGGCGGCTCACCCAACAGATGTCTCCATCTCCAAAACAGCCCTGTACTCCCGCATCGGGACCGCTGAGGTGGAGAAACCTGCGGGCCTCCTGTTCCCGCAGCCCGACTTGGACTCTGCACTCCAGATGGCCCGGGCAGAGGTATCGTGGCACGTGGCTTGGTCTCCCTGGGAAAGGAGCCTATTCCTGTCCTTATACATAAATACATATATGTGGTCCACAAAGCCAGTGTCTTTGCAGACAGACTTTCTCCTCTGAGCACTGCAGGCAAAAATGTGTGGCAAACCCTGGGCTTTGATCTTCCCAGGCACCATTGTTTAATGAATTCATAACAAAAAGCATGTTCCTTTCATTTGGTCCCCAGGGGGCACTGGGAAAGTCTGGTATCTGGCTTATTTCCTTCTCATGCGCAGGGAGGTTCTCTGAATGTAATTGTGGTTTGGCGTGGGAAGTTTTAATTCCACATTTATTCCCTGTCTCCTGGTCTTGGTCTGTGGATCACTCAGATCCAGATCCACTCCTTGGGGGTTAACCTTTCTCTTCTTCTCCCCGACACTAGATCATAACAAAGGAGAGAGAGGTGACAGAGTGGAAAGACAAATATGAAGAAAGCAGGCGGGAAGTGATGGAAATGAGGTCAGTTGTGGTGCTCGGCCACCCTGGGCGGGGGTGGGGTGCTCACCTGTGGCTGGATGATGCCGGAGCTGGTGTGGTCCGAGGAATAGCGTCTGCTGTAGAAGTTGTTCTCTTTTCTTTATGACATGGGCTCATATTTCTACAAAAGTGTTTTTAGTGTATTGCTATTATTAAAATAGCATGCACAAGAGTTCAAGAACGCGTTCAAAGAAATACACGTACAATGCAAAACAGATCCCTCCCCACCCAGCTTCCTGTCCCACAACCCACAGGTAACTGCTGTCCCGTTTCTGGTGGATCCTTTTAAGAATTTTCCATTTCTCGTCACAAATGTGTGAATGTATCTATCTCTACAGCCTCCCTTTTCCTCCCAAATGAATCAGGAAGTGCAGTAGACATAATTCTATACTCTTTTTTAACTTAACAGAGTATCTTGGACATACTTCGTACATCTCTACCTCCTTGTGTTTAATAGGTGCTTAACGGTCCATTGTACAGATCTAACATAATTAATTGAACCAGTCTCAGTGGATGAACGTTTAGAATGTTTCCTGACTTTTGCTTGAATGGTTTATTTTCATTTGTTGTATATTGTAATAGAAACACAGTAGCCACCACATATAGTGCACTTAAGTATAACGGTGGGTGCTGCTTTGTTACTAAAATCAGTTGCATTCCTGGCTACCATTTTAAGTAGCAAACTATTAGGTGATCATAGCCCCTGTTTTCTAGATCACAGTAGTATCTTCCTGAAAGCTCTCTTGTTAGTTTCTTCTTTCTGCTGAGGCTTTCTGTGTCTGCCTCTGGAGGTTAATCTTGCAGTGTGCTGGTTCACATTCAAATCGAAGCCCTGTGGTGGCATTATTTTTAAACCTCTTTCTTTTCTCTCTTCTTTTGGGGGGATGGATGGCTCTAGTTTTTTACCTGCACTGAAAATGAGGTAGGCCATCCTGGGAAGGCGGGAAGTTCTGTCTCTGATTCCTTCATCCTCCTTGGGAGAAGTTGTGCCCATGGGGCCCAGGGAGTGCTGTGAACCAAGGGATGTGGTAGAATTTCAAGATGTCACCAGCTAGTTCAGCTGCACTGGTATTTGATGGCCTGAATGTCAGCCTGTTGGCCTCTGGAGCCAGACCAGGTGAAAGTGAGACACTGCTTCCCAGCTGCTTTGGGCATGTTACTTAACTGTGTGCCTCACTTTCCCTGTCTGTAAAATGGGGGTAAATAGTAGAGCATAGGGTTTATGTACAAAGGCTCCAGAGTCCAATGCCTGGATTCACATCCTAGCTGTGCCACTCAGTAGCCCTGGGATCCTGGAAAAGTTTCTGAAGCACCTGATGCCCCAATGTCCCCATCAGTAGTACTGCTGGGGACAGTGAGTGACCTCTCGCAGGGTCATTGTGAGGGTAAAGTGGAAAAACAGCACAGCCAAAGCACTTTCAGGTCCCTGGTCTCCCCCCAGTTCTGAAAGAACACGTCCCTTCCCTCTGTTTCCTCGGCAGTGATGGGTTTAGATAGGGCATCCTCAAAGATCCATCATGGTTTCGTGATTATGGGATGCGGGGAGGTGTTTAATCACAGAAAACACAGAAGTGTTCTGTGTAGGATTCGGGAAGAACCCAAGTGGGCTCATGTCGTGGTTACCTTTCTTGCTGTGAGTCTGTCCTTGGGTGAGTCACTGCCTTTGAGACCAAGCTTGAGAACCCAGGGACAGAAACCCAGAAGTCTGTGCGGCCTCAGAGCTTTGCAGAGTGCTCTGCTTTTGTTTCCCTTTTACCCTCATTGAATTCCCCCTACAGCCCTGAACATCACGCAGGGGTGGGGAACCTACGGCCTTTTAATAAGTTTTGTAAAATTTGGATTCAGTCAAAAGGCCACAGTCAAGGATCCAGAAGGCCACACGTGGCCCCAAGGCCTCAGGTCACTGTGCCAAGGAGTCAGTGGAGCCCCCAGCACCTGTGAACAACTTGCCCGGAGCCACACAGCTAGGAGAGGCGCATCGGCTGGAGCCCAGACGTCCTGACCCAGGGGACTTTGTAGTCCTCTGTCATCAGGGTCCTGGATCTCTGGCAATGAGCAGCTCTTGGTTCTCTTGTAGGGAATGATTATTGGATAACGGAGATGAAACCCTTAGTCTGTTTGAGAGGTTTTTTCCAGAAGATTGGCCTTGGAGGGGAGGGCTTCTTCACATGTCGGTCCTTTCACTTGGGGGCAGCTGTGAGGCAGTACTACCAGCAGGAGATCTTAGTGCTTTTGTGCAGCTACTGTTTATTGAGGCTACCCAAGAAGTGCTACTTCAGGCCCATCCCCTGCTTTGTAAACGCAAATGAGAAGTGGCGTCTGGGCCTTGAGGAGCTTCTACTCCAGTAGCAGATAAGACTCATGTTCAGTGATGCCAGATGTATGAGATGCTTTGGAAGAAGATAAAATGTTATGGAGTTCCTAGGAGAAATCAGGGAAAGCTTCCTGGAGAAGAGAGCATTTGAAGTGGACCTTGAAAAACAGACTATGAGAGGTAGAAATACAGAGGGGAGGTGAACAACGTGAGCAAAGACATGGGGGTGAGAAAGCCCAGCGCAAACACGAAATCATTTGTTCTCACTGAGCCCCTCTGTTCATGAGATGGCATGGAAAGATGTAAGACTGATGAGGGTGGCTGGGCCCAGACACACTTAGAAGGCTTCGATTGTGGGGCTGTAGGTTTGGCCTTATTTTTTCCCTTAGTGGGCAGTGGGGGATGTTGAAGATCTTGCCGGGGGTGGTGTGTTCAGAGCTGCGCACTAGGAAAATGAACCTATTTAGGTGCACAGGGAGAGGGCTGAGGGTGGAGGTGACCCTGGAAGTGTGAGCCCAACCTTGACAGATGAGGCCTGTCCTGCTGGACACTGGTCAGGCCCTTGATGTCCAGCACCGGGGCCCCTGTGTGAGGCTGAAACCCCTCCTACTGTCATGGCTCCAACGTGTTTTTACTTGTCTTACAGGAAAATAGTGGCCGAGTATGAGAAGACCATCGCTCAGATGATAGGTGGGTATCCACAGGCCTTCCCTGACGTTTCTAGACCGTGGGGAGGCCCTGGACGATGGGAGGCTCAGGTGGGCTCCTTGTGGAGCGTGGCGTCCTTCAGGGAGGGACCAAAGCATCTCAGCAAACGGGACCTTGCTCCAGGGCACAGAGCCTAGACCTCCTGGGAACACCTGCTGGAATGTGCCGTGGCGTTATCCACACCATGGGAAACCGTGGCAGTGAGCTCAGTAGCTACCATTTGAGCTGGCCAGGGACTGTCCACCTCATGGGCAAAGAGATTTGAGCAGGTTCCTGGGATGTTTGGGGGCCTTTTTTTGCTTATGAGAGTAGGAATCAAATCCCTAGTCCCTAATTTAGTTTAGACTCAAGGGACAAAATACTTCACTCAGCCTTTACGTGAGGGTCTAGGCCAAGGATGGTGGACCGTGGGGTGATTGCCCGGCCCCCTCCTCCTGTGACTGCAACAGACCCTATTCACGAGTCACAGCACTGTTTCTCACTGAGGTTGGACTCTGCCTCAGAATCCATCTTAACACAGCACCCTTGGCACCCAGTACTGACGGATTGCTTTGGCCCACAATAAAAAAAAAAAAAAAGGTCTCAAGTTATTCGTTTCCCACACCTAGGCCTTTTTTTTCTTTTTCTTTTCTTTGCTTTCTTTCTTTTTTTTAATAATGAGAAAGATCTTTGCAGAAGTTCCAAGCCCAAGGTTTTATGCCAGTGATCACTATTCAGAAATGATGTTATTATGATTCTTGGAAGGGAAGTTTGCATGTTTATCCATCTGTCTGTCTATTTATTTGCTTAGGGTTCATGATAATCGGTTTTTTAAAAATTCTTTTGTCCTAAGGACTCCAGGTCACTGCAAACCATAGTTTGTGTGTCCAAGCTTGACACTGTGCTCGTACGTGGCCCGTCTCTCAAACGTTTGGATGTATGAGTCATATCACACCTCTAGCTTGTCCCGAGATAAATGTAACAGTAGCGCTGAGAACAGTGAAGAGGCCAACAGTTGAGTGCTTTCCACGCAAAGGAGCTTTCGTTTTGATTTATTATAATAAAGCCCATTCTGGTGTTTCTGAGGTTCAGCTTCATGGTGCCTGCTTTCCATCAAAATGAAATTTCTTTATTAAATTGTTATAAAAATTTATGAACACATGGATGAGATTTTTAAAAAAATTTTAAACTCTTGGAGTTGAAAATGCTGATAAAAATGTTCAGGATGAAGGATTTACGTCTTCCAATATGCAATATTTGGCAAGTGGAGCACAACCTTTTGGCCTCCTTGGAGTCTTGGGATGTGACAACATCACTCAGGCCTACCATGGCTGATCTGGAAACCACCTGCTCCATCTGAGAGTCGTATATAGTTAGTTTTGCCCTTGGTGCTGACATTTCAGCAAACGTTGAAGTGGAGGGAAAGGCTGTGAGCTTGTGCTCGGAGAGAAGGCTGCCCAGAGCCATCTGTCATTGCTCAGCTGGCAAAGCTGATACAAACAGATGTTCCCTCTTGAGAATTAAAAGCGTGAGAACCTCTCTAGTTGGCATAAGTGGCCTGTCCTTGTCGTGACAGAAAGATTACTCGACTCTCAGACTTTCCTCGGAGAATATTTGTAGGTGAGAGCAGTTGGGACATGTTCATCCTAGACAGTCGGAAGTGTGGGTGCAGCCCCTTTGGGCATTTTCCTGTCCTGGGGAGCACTCCGGGTGGGTAGGTGGACCAGCAGCCACACCTGGGGCAGCATTGTCACACAGGGAGGGGTCTCACTGGGCATCTGTTCCTCACTTATCCATTCATCATCCTCTTCGTCATCTACTTTTCCAGAGCTTTTCTCATCAGAAAGGTGGCGGGTCTGTGGTTGTCATCCTCAGTCAGTGTTGCAGGTCATTGATTAAGGCCACCGTCGATTTCAAGGTCCTCCTGTCCTTGTGGAAGACAGCAGAGGGCTGAGGCACGGCTGGGACTCTCGGTAGCTGTGGGCAGGACGTGCCTTCTCTCTGGGCAGGTCTGAGTCTCTCCGTACGTGGAACCAGGCCGCATCTCTCCGCATTTGCACGCACCTAAGCAACAGCCTTTATGGAAGGGGGAACTCGGCCCGGAGAGCTCAGGCAGGACCAGAGTGAACCTGATAGTGTCCTGAGGTTAAAACCAGTCCCCCCGACGCCTGCTAGCTCTCCCTGGCCCAGGGCTTCCACACGAGGTTCACAGATGCTCCTCACCAGGGTGTCATCATCTTGCCATTATCGTTCATTCTCATCAAGGGTTACTAAAAAGAATATGTCTTATTAAGCTGAAATACTGATTATTTAGCATTCAGAACAAAAAGAGACTTCTGTGCTTTCTGCATTCCAGGTTGTTGCAATTGATTTTTTTCTGCTTTCCTAACAACTGCCCTGATTATCTGTTTTGCTTCCATTTTCTGTTGCTGCTTGCCCTTTGCTTGCAAAACAAACAGGCAAGCCCGGTAAGTAAACGCTTTCCCTTAATCCGACACCTGCCCATTGCAACCCTCCTTTGTTTGTTTGTTTGTTTTTCTTTTTTTGTTCTTTTTGCTTCTGTGTGTTTGCCGCATTTCCCATGCGATTTAATGATGTTTTGCCTGAAAAGCCAGAAAAGTCTTCAGGGGCATTGTTTTGTTGTCAAGTCTAGACTGCCTTCGGTTTAAGGCTGATTTCCTAGTTTGAAGAACCTAACTGCATTTGTCATTTATGAAAAGATTTGTGAAGCATTCTTGCCTCCTCAGTCTCCTGGGAACTGGGCAATTCTACTGTTAAAAGGGTTGGGGCAGGAGGAAAGGAAACCTGAGCAAAGTCTTGGGTCCAGGAAATCAGATGAACTTGGTTTGATAAATGGCTCCTTTGCCAAGCCAAGTGAAATGTATACGTGGGCTCCAATCAGCCCAGAATGTACATTGTGCAGCGTTCTGGGAACTGAGGAAGCAGCTAAAATGCAAAGAATAAAACAAGCATTTGATTACTAGTGAGACTTTGAAACACCGTTTCTTTAGGAGTCTAGGTGGAGCAAGCAGATTGCTAGTGACTCTTATCTCTCTGTGTGTTAAAAACCTCCCCTTCACTGGTCACTGTGACACACTGTCATCCTGATGCAGGGGTGACTGTTTTGGGGTTCATTATGGACAATGATGCTGTTGATAATGGGCACTGATGTTGGGCACTTCCTAGGTGTCTAGAGCTTTATATACAGGCTCATTTAATCTTCCCCCAAATGCTGTGAGATATAAATACTGTTGTCCCCTATCTCAGGTGAGGACGCTGAGACAGAGTTTAAAACCCTGCTCAGTGTCACACAGCTGGGAAGTGTCAGAGACAGGATTCAAACCAGGGCAGTCGGGCTCTGGTGCCTCTTAGCCACTGCCCTGGGCAGCTCCAAGCTGCTGGTAGTGAGAGCTCTTGGGAGAACTGTGATCACAGGGGCAGGGCTGGAGGGGGGGGCCTTTAGGCATCTTCCAGGCCGTGGGTCTCCAGGCAGTGTCCCTGGACCTGTAGCATCTGTCTGCGTCACCGGGGAGCTTGTCATGATGCAGATTCTCCACTAGAGAGAATGAAGATGAGGCATTCTTGCGGGGGGGAGGTGACATGGGATCGGAGACCTGAGTGGATGGCAGGGAGCCCCGGGAAGCCTTGGGGCAGGACCACCTGGGGTGTTGGAGGACTTGGTGGCTGGAGCGGAGCGGCCAGGGAGGAGGGTAGAGGGCAAGCAGGTGGGCGAGGGTTTGGATTTCGTTCCCACGCAGGAGTGCGGTGGTCTGCTCTGCTCTTCGGGGAGCTCAGGCTGGCTGCTAGGTGTGGCTTAGGGACAGTGAGTAGAGCGGGCAGCATGGCCCCGACACATGGCAGGGTCCCGGGAGCACCGCTGCTGCTGTCCTTGTCACGGCGATTTCCAGATGTGATCTGTCCTGTGGCAGCCAGCCCTCGGAGTCAGTACCGGGCAGCGGGCAGCCCCCTCCAGGTGACAGAAAGGCCTGCCGAGCTCCCTCCCCAGGAGCTCTGAGCGGGGCCTCTCCCTTCCACACTCCGCTGTCACCAAGAGAGCAGATGATTCCTCGCTCACCTGGCCCACCTGGGCCCGGGACGAATCAGCACAGAGGGTGCCATGCGGTAGGGGCCTGTTTTATGTAGAGTAGTCAGAGAAAGCCTTTTCCATAAAAAAAGTGATTTTTCTAGACATTTGGGGCAGATTATTCACTTGGGCTGGCCAAGGGCCAGAGAGGTGGGGTAGAGGACAGAGCCGCTCTGAATTGTGCCAAAATTGCATTCTTTCGCACATCATGGAGAAACTCACTTTGACAGGAATAGCTCCACGTTTCTTGGAATTAAGACACTTGCTGTATTAAAGAAGCTGTCAGTTTCTATGTGAAATAATAGAATTTCAGAGGAGACAGTTTTGTGGGCTTTGGATTTCCGGGGTGTTTTAAGGATTTCTGAAGACCTGCTGTCTTGGTAATTCGTAAGCAGGCCCACCCCCCAGCCCAGACCCCAGCACCCTTCAATCTCACCCCAACACAAAATGCAGTGATGACGTCTTCCTTTTTAGTTTGCGGATCATCTGTTTGCTGTCAACAACCACATAGAATCCCTGGGGGCTACGTTATAGATTTGTAAGGGGCTACGTTGATCGGGTTAAAGACTATTGGCTAATTTCCACCCCATGTGAGACTGCACAGCCCGGGTCTGGGATGCAGGGCCGTGGGTTTCGTTCCTTTAGAGACAGTCTGGGAGGGCTCCGGGGCGTGGGTCCGTCCCCAGGAAAAGCCGGGGTTTGTGATGCCCCTGCCGGTCAGGCTGACTTGCGTCTGAGGCCTCTGCCGGCCCCAGAGACCCAGCTCTGACGTCGTGGGCTCCATCCTCTGGCTCCTTGTGTCTCTGCCAGAGGACGAACAGAGGGAGAAGTCGGTCTCCCACCAGACGGTGCAGCAGCTGGTCCTGGAGAAGGAGCAAGCCCTGGCTGACCTGAACTCCGTGGAGAAGTCTCTGGCCGACCTTTTCAGGCGATACGAGAAGATGAAGGAGGTCCTGGAAGGCTTCCGCAAGGTGGGTGTGGGTCCGGGGGCAGAGCAGGAGGCTGGACGTGTGGGGTGGAGACGGGGGAGCAGGTTGGGAGAGATCGTGGGGAGCCCCAGGGCAGGGGTTAGGGGTTCTGAAGTCCATCGTGAGCCACCCGTGAAGCGGGGTCCTGGAAGGCCGGGAGGCGGATGTGGCTGCCTGGGGTTAAACCTGCGTCCGAGAGTTCTTGGGGTTCCCGGCACTCCTGGGCCTTTCTCCTCATGGACTCAGCCTCCTCTCTGGTGTCAGAATGAAGAGGTGCTGAAGAGATGCGCGCAGGAGTACCTGTCCCGCGTGAAGAAAGAGGAGCAGAGGTACCAGGCCCTGAAGGTGCACGCAGAGGAGAAACTGGACAGGTAAAGCCACGGGGTTCTGCTCCCTCGGGCCACTCGGCAGCCCCTACCCAGGCGGGCGGGGAGCTCCACAGGCACCGCTGATGCAATCAGTATGCAGTTTTTGATAAGACTCATGCGGAGGGCACACTCTCGTCATCATCTCGATAAGTGGAGGACGCGCGTTGTAATGTCCAGGGTGCCCAGGCACCTTGGCATCACGGAGTGGAGTTGGGTGTGAGGGTTCTGGGCCTCTGCGCTCTGGCTCCAGTTGAAGGGAGCTGGGGCCAGACCAGACCATTGTCCCTGCCCGGAGTTGGGAGGCGGCAGGGGCCTCTGACGACCTACAAGGAAGGGTGATAATGTGGGGGCTCCCTGTTCCCGCCAGGGCCAATGCTGAGATCGCCCAGGTCCGAGGCAAGGCCCAGCAGGAGCAGGCCGCCCACCAGGCCAGCCTGCGGAAGGAGCAGCTGCGGGTGGACGCCCTGGAGAGGACGCTGGAGCAGAAGGTAACAGGACGGGGCAGCCTCCTGGCGTCCCTGGCCCACTGCCGCTCCCAAGGTCAAGTTTGTGGGTCATGAGCATACCCTTGTCTCCCTCCAGTTTAGTGCTAACCCCGAGACTGGCTTCCCTTCCACCTTTCCTGGAGTTGCAGCCTGCAGGGTGTTTGTTGCCATTTTCATTCATTTTCAGCATTCATTCTTCAAGCATTTATTAAGCACCTACAGTGAGTGTACCAGGTGTGGCGCTTGAACTCTGCATCCAGCGTGCTGACTGGGGAGTGGATGGGGAACCCACCAGGGCCCCGGCAGCAGCAACCAGCTGATGCAGAAAATGGGCAGTGCCGGGGCCTCCCGGTGTCCTCTAGTGTCATGGACGGGGGCATCTTCCCGAGCTCATTACCACGTACCCAGGTTTCCTGATTTTGGACCCAGTGCTCCATCCACTGTGCACACTGTCTCCCCGGGTGTCCGGTTGAGAAGCTCCTTCAGCCCAGGAGTGTCCCGTGAGCGAGGGCTCCCCCTCCCTGCATGTGTTCTTGAAGGGGGTATTTCCAGACAGGCAGCCCCATTCCAGACAATTTGCTGAGCCTTAGGAGTCCCCTGGGTGGTTGGTCACCAGGGTGTGGCATGAGGATCACTTGAAGCCACCTTGCGTCTGCTCCTGCCTCTCTCCGTGACCCTGGTATCCACAGCACCACCCATCTGGCATCCTCCTGACAGTGCTAGTGACCCTGTCCAAGTGGAACTGCTCAACCCTCCTTGTGCCATTTCTCAAAATGGCCACCAAAGGGCTCACCCCAGACCACTGTCACCTGTCACCTCTGATTACATCCTTCAGGGGCAAATAAAGGGAGAGGAACCACACCAGTTAATCCTCTCCTCTGTGCTGGTCCCTGTGCGAGGGAACTTTACATTTCTTACCTCATTTAGTTATCAGAAGGACAGATGTTATCACATCTTATTTATTTATTTACTTTTACTTTAAATAGATTTAGGAACTACAAGTTTTTTTTTTTTGTTACGGGGATGAATTGTATAGTGGTAAAGTGAAGTTAGTGTGCCGTCTCCAGAATACTGGACATTTTTTGATCCCCCATCATCTACATTTTAGACATAAGGAAACCAAGGCTCAGAGAGGTTGTGTAACTTGCCCGAAGTCACACAGCCAGAGCTGGGGTGTATCCTCAGGTTGTTTGGTTCCAAGTCATCTCTCTCACTGCTTTAGATAACTTTGGGCACACCAAGTGGCCTCGTGACCCCATCTCTCCCAAAAGCCCAATGTCCATTCTGATTGGCCAGACTTTTCAAACATCAGCAACTTCTATCTTAACTTCACTTTCAGAATAAAGAGATAGAAGAGCTCACCAAGATTTGTGACGAACTGATTGCCAAGATGGGGAAAAGCTAACTCTGAACCAAATGTCTGGACTTGACTGTTGCGTGCAATATGACCGTCGGCACACACTGCTGTTCCTCCAATCACGTGGACAGGTTCTGTTTTCACTTTTTCGTATGCACTACTGTATTTCCTTTCTAAATAAAGTTGATTTGATTGTATGCAGTACTAAGGAGACTATCAGAACTTCTTGCTATTGGTTTGCATTTTCCTAGTATAATTCATAGCAAGTTGACCTCAGAGTTCCTGTATCAGGGAGATTGTCTGATTCTCTAATAAAAGACAAATTGCTGACCTTGGCCTTGCCCTTTGTACACAAGTTTCCATGGTGAGCAGCTTTTGGATTTAATATGAACATGTACAGCGTGCATAGGGACTCTTGCCTTAAGGAGTGTAAACTTGATCTGCATTTGCTGATTTGTTTTTAAAAAAATGCATGTTTCAAATAAAATTCTCTATTGTAAATAAACTTTTTTCTTTGGATCTTGGCAATAAGTATGGCTACGATTTATTTTCTGGGAAGGGTTATGTCTTTTCTTGCCTTTTTAAATATTAGATTTGTCCTTTCCTCTGCCTGGGATTTAAATAACATTTCCTTCGTTACCGTGGCTGGGTTTGTAGGATGAAGCCAATGAGAAATATTGACTTGCTGCTTAAATAATTCAGTGAATGCATTGGATTAGCTTAGATTTGGTTTTTACAAAGCCTCTTTGGCTTTAGGCGGCAAATCTATTTTCTTTTATTGGGTCAAGGAAGCAGCAGGCTGTCACTCTTCCTGTCCAGTCCCTTTGTGTGTGAAGGTTAAGCTGTGACACGTCCTTTGCCCTCTGAAGGACGGGGGAAGGGCGAGCCATTGCTGGGGGGCAACTGAGCCACCCTGGAGATTAAACTAGCAACATGCCTGTGCAGAGTCCTTCATTGCTCCTGACTTGCTCGGGGGTCCGGGGTGCAGGGTTTGCAGATCTACACCTGTTTTTTCAGGGCTGTGCAACAAGTCACCACAAACTCGGCAGGTTCCAACAGCAGAAATTGATTCTCTCCAGTTCTGGAGGGCAGAGCCCCAAATCAAAGGATTGGTGAGGTTGGTTCCACCTGGAGGCTCCGAGGCGGAGTTCTGCTCCTGGCCTCTCTCCCGGCCTCTGCTGGTTGCTGGCACTCCCTGGCGTCCCTCGGCTTGTAGCTGCAACTCTCCAGTCTGCCTGTCCTCACATGGCCGCCGCCTCTCTTATAAGAAGCCCAGTCCTTGGATCTAGAGCCCATCTCAAATCCAGGGTGATCTCACTCAAGATCCTCAATTATATCTGCAAAGACCCTATTTCCAAACAAGGTCACATTCACAAGTAGAGGGATTGGATGTGGATGTATCTTTTGGGGGAACACCTGTGCCGGCGGGGTGTGTGGTGTGGGCCGTCAGCTTCAAAGCAGACCCAAGGCCCTGAGCTCGGCCGACCCTCTTCCTGCCCAGGCACAGTGGCTGCTCCCCCCACAGCAGGGCCACCCTGACCCCTCACAGAACAGGCCCTAGGCAGCCTCAGCTGTGGGAGGGCTGGGTGGGGTGGGGCCTCTCCTGGGATTTACAGGGTGGATGAAGCTCGGCTGTGCCAGGCAGCACTGAGGAGAGAGGGACGCTGCCTTTCGCCTGGCAGCTTGGTCTGTGGGGACGTGTGGCATCTTTGGGGCTCTGAGATTGTTTTATTTCTGCTACACTCTTGGGCTCCACCTGGCAGAGCCTACCTCTGAGAGAGAAGCCAGCCACTGTGCCACCGAGACCCTCACCCGACAGGCACCTAAGCCAGAGCAGGGGACCGCCCCCTCCCACTGCCAGCATCCTCCCGGCTATCGCACTGCCCTGCAGGGCCCAGCCATGACCCCTGACCCAGGGGCTCGCCTGCCTCGGCCAGACCCCTCTGCCCTCGCTCCGGACGCTGTCGACTGCATTCCCAGAACAGCCCAGACTCTGTCTCTGGGAAGCTTTAATTTTTCTTATTATTTAAGTAAAACATTTCTATTGCTAAAAAATTTAAAAAGCAGGTAAGGGGGGAAAAGACACAGTTATAATCTCCAAACCAAGAAACTGTTAATGTTTTTATGTGTATTTTTGTGCCTTTTTTCTCAGTCTGAAATATTGAATATTTATATTTATAAAAGCAGAATTATCTAGCGGTAATGCAGTACCATACCCTGCAGCCATTTGCAGTGTACGTGAAGTTTCATAAACTCTTTTCACCTAATGTTAATACTATAATGTGACCATCATGTGACAGTAAACTTCTATATCAATAAATACAGCTCTTCCTCGTCCTTTTGAATGGCTGCATAGCACTCTGTCGTACCAAAATGTATTCAACCAGCCCCCGCCGACGGGCATTTATATCACGTTCAGTGTTTTGCTATCATCACGCACGCTACGTGAGTATCTATTCATCTATGACGTGAGCACTTCTTTAGACTAAATTCTGAAGAGTGGGTCCCCTGGGTTTGAAGAGGTCACTGCACTCTAGCCAAAGACCACCGGCCCTGGCTGGGCTGAGCAAGTTGGGGTTGTCGCTGATCGCAGTGAGGCAGGGCACACGCCGGGAGGAGCCACTGAGGCCTCCGTAGGAGGCTGGGGAGGACTGGAGGACGCCGGCTCTGCTCTGTGCTGGATGCTGTCGGGACGCAGGAGATTCGAAGACCGGGTGTCTCAGCACATCTCACCCGGGAGAAGCGAGGACTGGAGTGAGGTGAGCTGTAACTGGTAAGAAGCGACAGGGTGGAGCTGGGTCTGGCCCGTGTGTGGCTGGCGTGACGGTCACGTTCTGTCTGTACGCAGCGGGCGTGTGTCACAGGCCGAGAGCCCTGCCTGGAGCTGATGATCCGTGAAGGCGTTTATGGTCAAGGCCCAGCTGTGCGGGGCAGCTTTCCCCTTTCTCAAAGGGCGTGCACATTTTACAGTCTGGGAAGCCCGCTGCCAAATACCGTAATGCTGAGGTTGTGCCACACACGGCTCCTCCCCTCCCTGCTCGGTAGTCTCTACCTTTGGGGTGTGTGACCCAGCTCTGGGCCGCTCTGTCTGCCTGGCAGCCCAGCCTGGTGTGGGCAGCGCCAGCCAGGGCTTGGCCTCGGGCTCTGTGCTTGCCCCCCCCCCACTAGCCGGCACTGCCCAGGTTGTGGCTCTGCCCCTGGGGAGGCACCTCCCCAGCCCTCTCTCCCTGGACACCTGTAGGGCCGTGTCAGAGAGCAAGGATGTGAGATGGGGAGGGCCCCACAAGAGAGGGCTGGGCTGGAGACAATTGCACCCTCTTCTTCCTTTACTCCCCCGGGGGCAACTTGGCAGGGAGCAGAGGGGAAGGCCCACCCCCGGTGCCTAGAGGCAGCACCTCGCCAGGGGCTGGACTGTAGGATCTCAGTTCTGCCACCTTCTGGCTGTGTGATCAGGGTAGGTCACTCACCCTCTCTGGGCCCAAGGCTGAGCATCCCTCCGTACCCATAGGGCCCAAGGCTGAGCATCCCTCTGTACTCACAGGGCCTCAGGGATCCATGTGGGTTGAGACATGCTTCTTGTCCTCCCACACTTACTTTGTCTTGTGCCGAGCACTCGTGCCTGCATGTGTTCATCCTTGGGATGCTGCTGAGGACATTATTTTGCTTTGCTGGGTGAGAAGCAGACACCTGACCTCCATCTGAGGCTCCTCCTCCCCCAGCAGCTTTGGGATTCTCAGCATTCTTAGGAGCTTGTTTGCCAAGTCAGCTGAAATCTTGAGCTTCTAACATTTTCCTCCTGGCTCAGCATTTCCTGGGTGCTGTCGCTGAGATGCTAAGGTCTTGTGAGGACAGAGTGGATGCCACGGGGAGGGAGATGGGAGAGAGGTGGCCACAGACGACCGTCAGAGCCCCCTGGGGATTTCTGTTCCAGGGGCTCAGTCCCTTGGCCGTGAGATCTGAGGGGCCCCGAGGCCATGCCAGGCAGTGTCCCCGCCAGACTCCTCCCACCCCAGGCTGGGAGTCCTGAAGAAAGAAGCCACCAGGGCTCTGCAGGGAACAGGTGAAGGAAGTGCCAGGGACAGTAAGAGCTGCCCAGCTCGCTGGCAACTTAATCTTTGGCCCTGGTGAGATGCTGAAGTTTCTTTTTTGAAATGTGAACAACATTTACTTAACAACTTCTGTTTCTTCCAATATTGTCATACTTTTTTATTATTATGGCTTAAATGTAAGAATATTTACCATTTTAACCATTTTTAAATGTACAATACAGTATTAACTATCTGTACATTATTGCACAACCGATCTCTAGAACGTTTTCATACTGCAAAACTGTAATTCCACACCCAGCGAACAACAGCGCCCCCTTCCACCTCCCCCACCTCCCTGGCAGCCGCCTTTCCATTCCCTGCGTCTGAGTTTCACTACTTCCGATGCTTTATATGCATGGAATCAAGCAGTAATTGTCTCTTTGAGGCTGGCTTAGTTTCACTTACATGATGTCCCCAAGGTTCAGCCATGTTGTAGCATATGACAAAATTTCCTTTTTTAAAAATTAAGGCTGAATAATATGTATTTTCTTTCTTTTTTAAATTTTTTATTCTTTTAAATTTTGGGGAAGGTGGGTAAAGACAGGATCTTGCCCATCTGGTTGTCCAGGCTGGTCTTGAACACTGGGACTACAGACATAAGCCACCACGCCTGGCCTCATATTTTCTTTATGTGTTCATCTGTCAGTGAGTGTTTGGGTTGCTTCCACTTATTGCTATTATAAATAATGCTACAATGACCATGGGAGTAGAAATATCTCTTCAAGATCCTGTTTTCAATTCTTTTGGATATATACTCAAAATGGGATTACTTGATCTATTTTAAATTTTTTAATAGTTCTATTTTTAACATTTTGAGGAAGCGCCATACTGTTTTCCATAGCAAATGCACTAATTTGTTTTCCTACCAATAGTGCACAAGGGTTCCAATTTTTCAACATACTCACCAACACTTATTTTTCTGTTTTTTTTTTTAGTGGCTATCCTAATGGGTATGTGGTGATATCTGATTGTGGTTTTGATTTTCATTTTTCTGATGATTAGTGATCTTGAGCATTTTTTAACATGCTTGTTGGCCATTTGTATATCTTTGGAGAAATGTCTGTTCAAGTCCCTTGCCCATTTTTTAAATCAGGTTATTTAGGTTTTGTTGTTGAGTTATAGCAATTTTTTTTATATATTCTGGAATTAACTCCTTATCAGATATATGATTTGCAAATATTTTCTGGCATTCCACATGTTTTTGCTCTGTTGATTGTTTCCTTTGCTCTGCAGAGTATTAAAGTCTGGGGTAGTCCTGTCTGTCTATTCTTGATTTTGTTGCCTGTGTTCTTGGTGTCATATCTAAAAAATCATTGTCATTCCAATGTGATGAAGGCTTTCCTCCTATGTTTTCTTCTAGTTTTATACTTTCAGGTCTCACATTAGTTCTTTAATCCATTCTGAATTAATTTTTGTGTCTAGTATAAAATAAGGTCCAACTTCATTCCCTTGCATGTAGATATCCAGTTTTCCCAACACCATTTGTTTCCCCGTTGTGTAGACTTGGGACCCTTGTTAAAGATCATTTGCCCACATACATGTAAATTTATTTCTGGGTTCTCAGTTCCATTGGCCTATATGGTCTGTCTTTATGATAGTGCCATACTGTTTTGAATTCTGTAACTTTGTAATATGTTTTGAAATCAGGAAATGAGAGGCCTTCAGCTTTGTTATTCTTTCTGAGGACTGTTTTGGCTACTAGGGGTCCTTTGAGGTATCATACAAATTTTAAGTTTTTTTCCTATTTCTGCCAAATATGCCATTGGGATTTTGATAGGGATTGCATTAAATCTATAGGTTGCTTTTAGCAGTATTAAGTTTTCCAATCCACGAAATGGGATATCTTTCATTTATTTGTCTTTTCTTTAAATTCTTTTAACAATGTTTTGTAGTTTTCAGTGTACATGTCTTTCTCAAGTTCATTCCTACACATATTACTTTTGATGCTATTGTAAAGGGAATTTTCTTAATTTCCTTTTTAGGTTGTTCATTGTTATTGTATGAAAATGCAACTGATTTTTGTGTGTTGATTTTGTATCCTGTAATTTAGCTGAATTCATTTATTAGTTCTATTGCCATTTTTGTGTGGAATCTTTAGAGTTTTCAAAATATAAGATCATATCACCTGTAAACAGAAAATTTTACTTTTTAAAAATATAGATGCCCCCCACCTTATGTTATCAATATCACAATATCACAAATTACATCTTTTTATATTTTATATCCATTAACAGTTAGTTGTATAGTTTTATAGCTAGTTTTATAGTTTTATTGTCATTTGTGTGCTTTTGTCTTTTAAATTCTATACTAGAATTGTAAGTAATTTATGCAACAATGTTACAGTATTACAGAATTGTACATTCACCTTTACCAGAGAACTTCATTGTTTCCTACACTTTCACGTTGCTGTCTGTTGTCCTTTCACTTCAACTTGAAGGACTCCCTTTAGCAATTCCTGTAAGGCAGGTCTGGTAGTGATGAACTTCTTCAGCTTTTGTTTATCTGAGAAGGTCTTTATTTCTCCTTCATTTTTGACAGCCAGCTTTTCCAGATATAGTATTCTTGGCTAGCAGGTTTTATTTTTTTTTTCTTTCAGTGCTTTGAATATATTATGCCACTCCCTTCTGGCCTGTAATGTTCCTGCTGAGAAATCCATTGATAATCTTATGGGAGCTCCCTTGTACGTGATGGATTTTAATTGAGTTTTCTCTTGCTGCTTTCAAGATTCTCTCTTTGTCCTTTGACAGTTTAATTCCAATGTCTCTTTGCTATGAGGCTGTTTGACTTCATCCTAGTTGCAATCCAGTGAGCTTCCTGAATGTGATTGTCTATTTCCTTCCTCAGATTTGGGAAGTTTTCAGCCATTATTTTTTCAAAGAGCCCTCTGTGCCTTTTTCTCTCTCTTCTCCTTCTGCAACTCACATAATATGTGTATTGTTCTGCTTATGGGGTACATAGTGTCTTAGGGTTTCTTTGCTTTTCCTCATGCTTTTTTTCCTTTTTGTTCTTCTGACTTGATAATGTTGAACGACCTGTCTTCAGGTTTGCTGGTTCTTTCTTTTGCTTGATCAAGTATGCTGTTGAACCCATCTAGTGAATTTTTCAATTCAGTTATTGTATTCTTCAGTTCCAGAATTTTCTTTTTAGTTCTTTTTTATAGTTTCTGTCTCTTTGTTGATATTTTCATTTTGTTCATGCATTGTTTTCCTGATTTTGTTTAGATGTCTATCTGTGCTCTCTTATAGCACATTGAGCTTCTTTAAGATGATTATTTTTAATTCCTCATCAGGTAACTCATAGATCCTCATTTTTTAGGGTCAGTTTTTAGAGATATATTTTATCCCTTTAATTGGGGTATGTTCCCGTTTCTCAATGTGCTTTGTTATCGTTGTTATTATTTTGCTGTGATTTGTTCATTTGAAAAAAACAGTCACCTCTCCCAGTCTTTACAGACTGGCTTCCTACAGGGAAAAACCTTCACCAATCAGCCTGACCAGTGATTCTAGGGGCCTCACACACCTTTTCTGGGGATGTGTCTTCTCTGAGCTTGTACATATAATTTCCCAATCAGAAAGGTTCTCCAGTTTCTTTTCAGGAGCCTGTAATCTCTTGTTCTCTCTGATGTCTCTCCATACTACTCTCTGTAGTACAGGCATTGCAGCATGACACTGAGCTCTCCTTTGTTCTCAGCCACTCCCAGCCATCCAAAATATGCCAGTTCTTCATCAGTGCTCCAAGTCAGGTGAGACAGAAACTGGTCCCTTGAGCAGCTTCCCAGAAAGCTGGAATCTTGGATGCATGCTCCACTTTTCTCATTAGCACATGTTTCCCTTGGGCAGTCACTGGACCAGTGCTGCCTCCCCAGGCTGACAGTGCCCAATTGGGCAAGGGTTCTGAGCTCTTTGGGCTGGAACGTCAATAACAGGATCTCGAAAAGCACCAGAATAAAAAGCTATGCTAATACAGTCAGCCGCTCCCCCTCTGGGGAAGCAGGGGAAGATGCTGGGGGCTATTTCCATTTATTTGTATTTGCTGTCTTTGACTTTGGCTAATAGCTCAGCTGCCAAGAGCTCCATGGGGGATGTACGTGCTAAGGGTTCTAGGGGTAAGCTGAATGCCCTGGATCCTTGAGCTAGACCTGCAGAAAGTGTGCATCAGGCCCGGGTTCTGCTTAGAGGCAGCAGGGAGTGTGGAACCCTGGACGCTTCCCTAGAGTGGCCACTAGAGGGAGCCCAAGGGCCTCAGCTGTGCCCCAGGGGTGGTACCTGCAGGGCGTCCCGGGTTGGCCCATGATGTAGCTGCTAGGGTCATTTGTGAGCTACCGTGAAACCCCTCTCATTTCATTTCCAAACCCCAAATCCAATGTACACCCCAGAGACATTGTTCTGAACCGAAGTGCACCTCTGGAAGTTACTTGAACAGCCAAAGATGCTCTTAACCCACATGTATGGATGGAATTTCAAACAAGGATGCTGGTAGTTGGGTACAAACACCAGGACGGCGACCACACAGAAGCAGACATACACACACGTATAGCATACATGCATAAACTCACGTGCACACACACATGAAGTGCTCATCCACGTGCACAGGCAGAGCTGTCGTTATGGACCGGCACATCCAACTACCCAATTCTAGAGATGTTTGTTGAGCACTTTCTAAGGGCCACGTTTGGTTGCTGGGCTCTGGAGAGGCGGAGATGGGTGAGCCACTCATAGAACACCCCACGGTAACCCACTGCTCCGCAAAGCAGAACAGGGGTGCCAGGAGGAGGAGAATCACAGGACTTGAGGGCTGAAGAGTAGGTATATTCAGAAGTGCCTCCCATTTACGGTGTTTTGTGGTTTCTAGAACACAGCTGCAGGTAGGCAGAGCAGCTACTCTCCTGTTTTACTTCACAATCTCTGACTCCGGAGAGGCTGCAAATGAAGATCCCGAAGGGAGCCTGGTCTCAGGTCTTAGAAGCTGGGCTGACTCCAAGGTCCTATTACTGTAACCAGGGCTTTCTGTGAGCCCTGGGGGACGGGTCCAGGCCTCTGATGGGCCAGGGTTCCCATGCCTCCACCTCCTCAGCCCCAGTTCAGAGCCTGGGCTTTGCAGACCACGTTGCTGGACACTGCAAGGCTCCACTCTGCCCCCCGGCATGAAAGCTCTTGGTCTTGTCCTTGACTTTCAAGCAGTTCTTAGCTCCCGGAGAGAGCAGATTAAAAATCATCATCAACAGAGTGACTCATTAGGCATAGCTTTTAATAATGTAAAACACTCGATTTTTATTGAAATATTTTTATCAAAACATTTCTGAATAGAAAAGGTCAGAAATAGAGCACTTTAGAATGCGAGAGGTCAAAGGGATCTGAGAACCTTCTAGTCTAATCTTCTCATTTTACAGATGAGCCTGAGGATTTGGGGGTTGATTCTCACCAGGGCCCTTTGGAGATGCTTCTAGGTTGCCCCAGCTGCTGTGAGCAGCAGGACCCGCCCCGCTGCCCTGGGGAGGGAGGCGGGAAGGGAGGTGCCTGGCCAGAGCCTGGGACACAGCCCCCGGCCTGCGCTGAAGCCAGGCCCTGGCGCAGGAAGTGCTCGGAACCTTCCCTGCTGCTGCCATGGCGCCCACAACGCCGTCGTGGAAACCAAAGGCAAGCTCCCCTGCCAAAGCACCTTGGCCTGTTAGAAGAAAAGGGTGAGCCCCAGATGTCATGAGAGCTCCCAGGCTTCAGGCTGAGAAGGTGACCAGCCCCCAGCTCCCCGGTAATTCAGAGACCAGTGCAATGAGAGCTCCTCCACTCGGCCAGCTTCCCCTGTAAACACACCTGCGGTGGACGAAAGGGCTTCAGAACTGTAAGTACGACTGGTGCCTTTCATCCACTTCAGAGGCCAAGAAGGGCATGCTAGTGACAGGTGCTGCCTGGACTTGGCTCCGTCTGGTCTACTTGGCAGGGAGGGGCTGGGGGGAGTCCAGGCGAGGACGCAGGAGGAATCTCGGAGCCAAGAGACCATCACAAGTAGGTCCTGCCCACTCGGAGGGACTTGGGAACTGACTCTCAAAACCAACCAAGGGGCAGATTTCCTGGTGGGAAGAAAAAAGAACAAATACATTTCCAGGCCATTCAGATATCCCCAGATTTCAAGATCATCTAAAAAAAACCCTCCTGGATAATTGAGTCAAAGAGATGGGAGTTTGGGTAGCTCAGTGCAACCCCCAGCCTCCCTCTCTCTAAATGAAGAGATGTCCTTCAGGTGTGGAGAGAGCCCTGTCTGCGTGTGGTCGTGCTGTGCTGACCAGGTCTGCTTCAGAATGTCCCCTCTGCTCTCTTCTCAGATTCCCTTGGGCCACGCTGAGGTTTCAGTGGTTTATATCAAGGGCAGAGGGAAGCCCGTGAAGGGCTGTAAGCTGAGGAGCTGGTCATTCTGACTCCCATGTGGAAAGGGATCAGAGAAGCATATGCGTGGCACCTGGGAGTGGGAGGAACCTCCTTATGCCAGGTGGAAACTCAGCCATAAAGGCGAATAGACTGATTCTATATCAAAGTTTTTAGATTAGAAATGATCAAAGGAAATACATACATATACACACATACATACATATATATTTGACGTTTTTCATACCTAATCAAACAACTTGTTTAATAAAAACAAAGTTAAAAGACAGACGATACACTGGGGAAAACTCCTGCAACACGTGTGGCAGACAAAGGTTGGTGTCCCTATTATATTGAACGCTCCGAAAAATGCTAAGGAAACTGCAGCAACCCACTGGAAAGATGGGAAAAGCCTACGATTAAGCAATTTGCGAAAAAGGAAAATTAAAAGACCAATAGTATGTAAAAGAATATTCAACCTTACTGGTAGCCTGGGAAGTTCAAATTAAAATAACAATCTGAAACCATCTGTCACCAAACTGGCAAAAATAAATATAATGATAATACCTAGTACTGGAGATGATGTAGGAAAAAAACCACTTATAAGTTGGTGATGGGAATTTGAATTGCTGCAACCTTTGGGAGAGTTGCCATTATCTATTTCAATTAAAAAATACAAATCTCTGACATAACAATCCCACCTTGAAAAATCTAAAGCAGTAACACACATAGATATATGTGTGTATATGTATGTGTGTATATGTATACATTTTAGATATAAGTAACATACATAGATATATGTAGCACATGTGTATACAAACTGTCCTCATGTGGTGAGTACATGTTTATTGTTCTCTTTGTTTATGGAGATAAAACATAGGAAACAACCTGAATGACTTTTCAACAGTGGAATATTCTAATGACTAATAATGTATCCATAGTAGGAAATACTATGTAGCTACTGCTAACATTTTTCTTTACCTGTCTTTGCATTGGCTCACTTGCTATAATGAGCATATATTACTTTTGCAATTTAAAAAATCCAATTAAGGCAATTAAAAGGAAAAGAAAGCTTGTCTGCCCAGGCGGAATGGAAATTCCACGAGGCAGGGGTCGTGTCCATTTTGCTCACTGCTGTCTCTCAGAAACAACTAGCGCTTCTTTGCTTACGGCAGCTGCACAGTAAATGCTTGTCGGTGAATGAGCCAGCCACTTCCCACTGCCATGGCTACAATGCAGGTGAGACGCTATTTGGGTAGCAAAGCGCAGAGTTAGCTGAGGTTTCTGGTCACACAGGTGCCTTGACTTCTGCTGATTTGACCTGCACACCTGCTTCCGCTTGCCCTTTCTGGTGTTGCTCTGGGGAACCATCCAGTTCCCAAGGGTGGACCCCTGAGCTAAGCCAGGCCAGTTGAGCCCTTTTGCTGACAATCTGCATTGAACAGAACCTCACATAGCCTGACTGTGGGGGAGCCAGTTCATCCTAGGGGCAGCATTGATAACTGTTGACTGCTGGTGTCTGCCGCCCAGGTCCCCACAGATGCTTCCTGTCTTCCTCCAAAGATAGATCTTTAGTTTTCCCTTCGATTCTGTGAGCACCTTCCTCCCATCACCATCCTTCCCATCAGTCCCAACTTCCCCCGACTCCATAATGTCTTTGGCACACTGTTAATCAAATGCGCTTCTGTTGCTTGCAACCAAACTGTCCCGATAACGTTCAGAGACAGCTGAACATCCTTCCACTCATCCTCTCTCGAGGCCTGCTGAGCCAGGTGACCATCAGTCCACCAAGCTCCAGGATGGCCCCCGTCTATAACCGTGGTGCAGGCCTAATTATTAATACCACCCCTTTAGTCTCCTGGTCTGGATGATCAATTGTGCGATCAACCTACTTGTGGCCATCTTTTGGTCTTTATCACCTTGGCAAAGGGTGAAGCATCGTGAGTTATCTCCTGTTTTGCTTTTTCTGAGCCACTTTTCCAGAACAACAGCAGAGAATTGTCTGTCTCCTAATGTATTTTTTAAAAACTAAATATTCTCTTGATTTGATAAATAACCCATATTCAAGGCTTACTCATAGATCCTTTCAGCCAGTGCCCTTTGTAACACCCTGAAGAGACCCTTTGGAAATTTATTAAAAATTTCAACTTTACCTCTTTTGTCTTCCAGTGCTTATCTTTTTCCTGTATAATCTCCACTATCATTCATGAAAATGTTGAATCCGGTAAGTAGATCAGCGTCACGGGAGGGCGGGTAACGGAGGGGAGAAGCGCTTGGTTGGGGTCATTTTGCGGAGTTTCCCCAAGGGGCTGGGCCTGCAGCACTGAGGACCCCAGTGTGTCTGGCTCACCCTGCCGGAACGAGCACGTCCAGGCAGCACTGTCCAGAAAGCAGAGGGCAGCCCCTGGGTGCGCCGGCCGCTGCCCACCCCGCTCACACAGCAGGACGACAGCTGCACCCAGATTCCGCAGTTTTCCACCCCCACCACATTCTAGCACCGTACTAAGGCATGTTCCCCAAACTTTATTTTATTTTACACTTTTAGCAACTTTAGAAGCAGGATGATATCATTATCATCACCACCATCATCATCATCATCGCCATCATCATTGTCATCATTCCCATTTTACATGCGAGGACTGAAAGCCTCAACAGGTTAAACGACTTGCCCAAGCTCATACAAGTAATAAGTGGCAGTAACAAGATTTGAACTCAGATCCTCCACTCTGTGGTCTCTCTGCCGCTCTGTGGGTAGGAGGTGGCTTAGGATCAATGACACCCATTCCTGTGGTTCCCTCATGGCGCCTTTTTCCTTGCCAGGTTTCTTTGAACCCTAAGTCTAAGGTTTACATTCCTATTGGGTATTGTCCTCCTGCCTTAAGGAAATTGCTAAAATTGTCCTGGGGCTTCAAGAAAATTTCTAAGTAAAAGTCCCTGCCCAATGACCCAGCAGTTCCACTCCTGGGTTTATAACCAAGAGAACTGCAAGACAGATACTCAAACAAAAACTCACATACAAATATTCATAGCATCCCCTCACAATGATGAAAAGGTAGAAACAACCCCAGGTCCAATGACTGAGGAATGGGTAAAGAAAACGTGTTATATTCACACAGTGGAATATTATTCAGCCTTAAAAAGGAAAGAAGTACTGATATTTGGATGAACCTCACAAACACTATGCTAAGTGAAAGAAGCCATGCACAAAAGTCCGCATATCATGCAATTCCACGTATATATAATATCAAGAATAGGCAAAAACATAGAGTCAGAAAGCAGATTGGTGGTTGCCAGGCGCTGGGGAGGAGAAGGGAACAGGGAGCAACAACTTAATGGGTACAAGATTTCTTTGGGGGGCAATAAAAATGTTCTGGAACCAGATAATGGTGATGGTTGCATAACATTGTAAATGTACTAAATGCCACTAAATTGTGTGCTATAAAATGGATACAATTTTGTTTTGTATATTTTACCACAATTAAAAAAAAAGTCCCTGCCCAAGATTGCCACAGTTTAATCTCTCTCTGAATGCAAAGTTAGGGTCTGTACTTAAAGCACAGTACTTGAAACACAATATTAATACTACCGCTCTTCATGGATTCTTCAGCGCTGCCTGCAAAGAAACAATCTTTCTCCCTGAACTTTTGGCTTTGGCACTGCTTGTCCCAGATTCTAAATTCCAAATTACTTTGTAGCTCGAGATCCTTGGTCTATGAACATAGCATCTTTGCCTTCAGGTGTCCCATGAGAAATGTTGGCCACGTTTGAAAATTAACGAGCATTTAAAAGTTTATCTTGATTTCCTTCCTGCTGTATGATTTGGAAAATCTGACATTTATGTGAGGTTAAAAAAAGATTTTTTTTCTTTTTCTTTGATTCCCAAGCAGCACAAAGCTCGGCTGGAGCGCCGGATGGTTGGCTCAACCAACCGGTGGCGTTTCTCCAAAATGCCTTTCTCCGGGGACCTGCTGGCACTTTCCCAGAAGTGCAAGGCTTTGAGCGTAGACTTCGATGAAGTTCTGAAGAACCCAGAAAGGTAGTAGAACCAAAAGCTGTGGTTGGGAATGGCCCATGGGCAAAATTCATTCCTGGGAGGGAAGGTCCCTGACACTGGGCCCTTGTGATTGGCTAGAGGGGCTGTCACAGACACAGCTGCCAACAAGACTCCCTCTGGGACCATCTCTCAGGCACAGACAGGGACAAAGTATCCACTTCCTCTGAGAATGTCTGTGGGTGGTGACAAAAGTACAGGGAGAGAGAGACTGACAATTTTTTTTCTAGATTTTCCCTCACATTGGGAACTTTGGATGCTAAAAGGATTCTAAGTTTATCTTCCAGGGATCACTGACCTCTTTGACAAACAAAGCATAGTCCCAGCTCAGTGTCTGGACACCTCACCGATGTCCGTTCCACCCAATCACTGATTGAGATTTCCCTCGATCTCATGGTACTCTGAGCAGTAGGCCAGACCATCACTTCCCCGTATTCTGAGTTCTCTCTTGCCTCTCCTGGGGACACAGAGCTGGACCCTACTGCAGAAGGACCATTTCCTTGCCCTGGTGCTTTGGGCCTGGCCTGATGTTACCACCCTCCCCGGGCTGGCAGCCTGTGCCTTGTGAGCTCGTAGTGGAATCTACTTTAGCACGGGGCTGTGCCCCGGGGGCAGCCTCTAGCACGGAGCAGCTGCTTGCCCAGGGTTTGCTGAGCGAGAAGCCCAATCTGGTAACTCTTATACCTTCAGACATCAGGCGACTGTCAGATGGCAGCTCCCAAGGCAGGTGGGGTTCTGGAACTGTGCCGTGCAGCGTAGGTTCATCCCCATAGTGCTCCACGGCCGCTGTGCCCACCCAGCGGGCAGGCCGCGTTCCTGCCATCAGTGCCGCTACTGCAGCTTCTCCCAAGGGGTGGGGAGAGACGCTGTCTACCTTTGCGGGAGCTGGACCAGCCGGTATTTTCCTAGTTATCTAAAGGGCCACTCACAATGGACAGCAGAGGCAACTCGCTCCAGCCCCCCCTGTATTTCAGATATGTCACTGTGCCTCTGAGAGGCCGGTGCCCTGGGGGTGCCCAGCAGGCGGCAGCTGTGACTGTGACTATGACTTTGACTGTGGGTTTCCACGACACAGTGAACTCCCGGTCAGTCACTCAGAGATGCCGCCTGGGGATCGTCGGGCTGCTGGCTGTCTCTGTCTTACTTTCCTTCCCAGGGACTGGGGTGGGGGTCGGGGGGGGGTGGGAGATGGGCAATGCTGACTTCCTTCCAAACAGCCTCATCTGTTGGTGCGTTAGTTTCTTTGTCTGCAAACCCTGTCCTACAGCAGTGCCATGAGAATTACAGGACATAATTCATGTAGAGATTTAGAACAGTGTCTGGCACATAGAAATACGCAGTAAACGTGGTGGAGCACCGTCCCTGGGGTTCTCCAGCATGTTTGGCCGCATGCGGTAATCTACACCCAGAGATCCAGCACAGGGGTGGGAGTCACTCCCACCAAGGCTTAGGGCGCTGTGGCACCAGGAAAAGGGGTCCAGAGCCCTCCCTGTCCTCAGCTGGTGTCCCCCCGCCTGGTGTTTTTCTCCCACGATGCCGGCAATGCCAAGTCCATCCGAGGGAGGGAGGAGGCCACACTGACAGGTGGGGATGTGCAGAACGGAGCCCGAGATCTTCCACCAGAGAGCAGTTCTGGGAACAGAACTAGAGAATAACAAACAGGGAGACTCTCTAAAAGAAAACGGTGTTTATTCGGGAGCAGGCACTGCAAGGCGGATACCTGTGCCATCGCAACCTACGTGTGTGTTCAGGGAGGTAGAGGAAGATGAAGGCTTTTAAAGGAAAAGTGAAGAGGATTACATGGTTGTTTTGAGATAATCACCTTTGGCTGCCAGCATCGGTAACAAGGGTGGCACCAGCTGAGGCTGGACGGGCGGTTGCTGGGCAGATGTCCTCCCAGAAGTACTCATTTTGTGTCAGGTTGCCATGGCCTTGGTGCAAGGTTGTGGCTTTTGCAGAGTCTTTTGTGACAGTTCTTGCTATCAGGCATTCGAGCATGAGAACCTTCCGTTTATGGCCTTTTCTGGCTCTATTTTTCAGGGGTTTAATACATTTTAATAATCATAACTGCAGTTTGATTCTGGCAACTTTCACAGAGGCAACAGAAGAGCAAGTGCCGACCGCACGTGAGCCGTGCCGGGCCTTCCCGACATTCACCCTTTCACTCCCCCCAGCAGCTGCCGCATGGGCACCCTCATCTCCATTTTACCGAGCACGGAGACCAACAGGCTGCCCAAGGTCCATGGCAGGAAATGGCAGGACTGGGGTCCGTGGGGGTCTTCCCAGTTAATCAAATTGGAATTTTGCGCGTTCCAAGTGTCAACCCCAAAGCCCTTGGGGGGTTTGCTGCGGGAAGTCCTCACACCCATGAGAAACTTATGGAATTTTCCTGTCCCTTTCTCTGTCACAGCTCATGACCTGGGGGCTCCAGCCCTGCAGCACAGTCCCAGCCCCCTCACCTGCCTCTTCCTCTCGGGCCATTAAGTCCCAAAGGGTGAAGAGGACGGCTCGTGGGTGCCACTTATTCGGGTTGCTTTTCCAGTGGTCTTCCAGTGGTCCTCAAATGACCCCCAGCCCTTGGGGCCCGCAGAGCCTGAGTGATAAGCCACAACCTTGACACACAGCCGTCACTCCCCGGGGCAGGCAGTGTGGCTGGTTCTGTTGTCTGGCACCTCCTGGCTCAGCGATGACAGTGGTGTTTGTGAGAGTGGTGGGGCTCGTGGGCCTTGCACCATATTTTCCAAAGTCTGCTGCTGCATTTTGAGGTCACCTTCTGAACTCTTGACCCTGGCCAGCTCTTCCCAGACGTGTCACCGAAGCCACGAGGGGGATTGAGGGAGGGAGCGAGGGTGACTTGGGTCAGGTCCACCCCTCCTGCTGCATAAACAGTCACGCTCACATGGCCTTCCTGGCTGAGTCACTGGCCACCCCCTCCCCTTGGAAAGGGCAGCACGTCATCAATATCAATTCTGGGCACAGGCTCCCACGCGATGCTTCCTCCGTGTGCCCTGGCTGGTAAGGCCTCCCGGGATCGTTGGAAAACAGCCTGGCAAAGGTAACACCACATGACACAGACCAGCTGTGGTTGTTGAGTGTCTCTTGGCTGGTTCACTTGGCTTTCTTGGGATGACCGTCTTCAAGCTGGGAATATGTGACTCAAGTTTTGTTTCATTTCCTTACTCGGCATGATGAGGGCATCGTGTTTATGGGAAAACCTCTTATCTCTGTTGTTACTCGTTCATTCAACTAGTATTTACTGAGCATGTGCGTGATGGCGTCTGTGAGGTCACAGCAGTGAACACACCTCCTGTGTCCCACAGAGGCCGTGCGAGTCAGCAGGCAGCCACAGGGCACTGCACGGGAGTGTTAATGGGGCAATGGCAGGCTGGGTGGGGGGAGGGTGCTGGCCTAGTCCTCCCCCAGCAACCCCCTCCCCCAGCAACAGCTAAGCTTATTCTGAAGCACAAGCAGGAGCTCAGCAAGGGAGAAGGCAGGAGAGCGTCTGGGAGAGGGAACAGTGCGCACAAGAGAAGGAAGTGGGAACTGGGCTCCAGGCTGTTGGAAAGGGCTGGAGCAGGAGCGTTGAGGGACAAGGCCGCAGAGAGAAGCAGGAGCTGGTTGGCCGTGCTGAGGAGTTTGGGCTGCCCCCCAGAAGCACACTAGGGGATTCTCAGCAGGAGAAAGGCAAGACCAGATTTGCAGGGTGTGCATCCAGGGCTGGAGGCAGGGAGGTGTTGGCAGCAACTGGGGGCAGATGATGGTGGCTTGGATGAAGGGTGTAGCAATAAGGGCAAAGAGAGACGGATGAATTCAAAAGACATTTCCTTGGATCTGGGCAAGTGATGAGATGTGCCGACACTCAGCATGCTGGCTTGGGCAACTGCAGGCTGGTGGTGCCTTTTCTGGAAATAGGACCCTGGGTAAGGAGCAGGATGGGATTTGGGCAGATTCTGAGTTTAGCTCTTGGACATGCTGGGACCAGGGCCCATATGACCTCTGAATAAAATTGTTTGGTGAGTTAATGTCCCAGAAATGAGCAGAACCCTCTAGTCTTTTCTCCAGCAGATATTTATTGAGCACCTACTGTATGCCAGATATTGTTTTAGACACTCACCAAAGGCGATGTCCCAGGTGCGGCCTCAAATACCTCCTCTGTGAGGCCTACCCACAAACCAAAACAGGAATCGACATTCTGAGCCAGCCAGCAGACAGCCTACAGTTTTTCAGATCAGCAGACAAATGGTGACCCAAGGAAACCCTTCCAGAAGCAAGACCTGATTAGATTGATCAGTGGAGGCCATGGGGTGGCTTGCACTAGAATAATGTGTGTTGCAGTTGGAGAAAAATGTCAGTGTTCATTCCTGAATTTTTTGTTTGTATTTTTTATTTTTGAGGTTATGCATTTCACAAATTCAGCAACTTTTCTGTGAGAAATTCAAGCACAACGACATCCCAACTGGGGAGGCAGGTGAGTGTTTGGCACCCAATGATTAAGTCAGAATGTTGCCAACCTCAGGGGTGTCTTGTGACCCTTATGGAAAGAAACCAGCTCATAGGCCAGGACACTAGTCTATAGTTGCAAATCTTATCCACTGCACAGCGTCTAACATATAACAGGTGCCCTGTAACTATTTGTCAAATGTGCAATGAATGAAACCAAGCTTGGCAAACAGATTTTCATATGTTAATGGCCACAATAAAGACAAATGTGTTGATGTCAATGAACAGCCTTTGGGTCGGAAAGCTAACCAGGCACCACCCAGCACAGGGTGGCTATTCTTTGTCCCCCTGGGCTCTAACAAGTCAGGACTTGGAGTCCACATCTTCACTCGTCCAAGAGGACTTTTCTGAGGTAGGGTCAAGAATCAGAATTGGTCCTTCCAGCTAGAAAAAGGTTCATTGAGCCTCATGAAGAGGCTGGACAGGTCAGCTCCTTAAAGCTGCTTTTTTTTTTTTTTGGATAAACCCCACCCCATGGTGTGGCTGGATCAGAGCCAGCCTCCTTTCCAAGGAGAGGCTAGTAGATTGAATTCAGATTGAACAGGAGAGGTGACCTGAGCCATCTCCTGGTGCAGGAGAAAGAGCCCTGGGATTGATTAGTGGTGTCTGCCATGCGCTGGCCGTCCTGAAAGTGGACATGGACGTCCGTGCTTTATCCACAATTCTGCTCCTGCCTATAATCATCCTAATGGGTGAGGATTTTTCTGGCCCAGCATAACCAGAACACCTGAGGCTATCCAAGACTTGAGATGCGAACCCAGGTTCTGAACCCCAGCACCAAACAATACTGCAAAGTTGGTGAATAATAATAATAATATCAGTGGGAAGAAGAAATGGTACCTAAGGTCCCACAGTCAAACTAATGGTAAAGCCAAGAAATAAGTAGGTAGGGCCAGTAGTCCTCCAGGTCCTGTCTGGCCCCAAGATTTAGGTTTGGGGAGACCGCCCCCTGCACCACCCTCTCCTCCAGTCTGCACTGTCACAGGTGCTGAGCCCTCTTTCCCCACCTGCCCTGGCATCCTTGGATCTGCCCACCTATGCCACCCACGGGTTAGACGCTCCCATATAAAGTCTTCTATAGTTTGCAAAAAGCCTTCTTCAGACTGTCATCTTCTTTCAGACTTTCTGATGAAATACGTGCTTTCTAGTGGTCCCCATTCCCTTGAGGATGGTGAGGCTTTCGGGAATCCTGCCCTCTCTGATGGGCGCATTCCTGTGTTGCACTTTGCCGTTGCCTTTCAGATGGGTGATATTTAGGTGCCGATAGCCCAGTAGTTCTCAACAGGGCAATGGGGAGCGATTTTGCTCCACAGGGGACATGTGGCAATGTCTGGAGACATTGTTGGTTGCCGCAGCTGGGGAGGGCGTGCTGCTGGCACCCAGCGGGTACAGGCCAGGGATGCGGCCGGGTCTCCGCCGTGCACAGGACGCCCCCCACCACAGAGGGTTATCTGCCCCAAATCACAATAATGCTGAGGCTGAGACACGCAGGAATAGGGGAAGGCAGGGTGAGGCCCCCGAGAGGGTCCCAGCCGGCCTCCCTGCCCCACCAGCCTTTTCCAATTCCCCTTGTTGGAGGGCGGCTGTGAGCCTCGCAGGTCCTACAGCTTAGTTGGCAGCTCGCGTGGGTGCTCGGCACTTCCTGTGTGGCCTTGTAAGACTGGCTGCAGTGTCCCCCTCCAAGCCAGTGAGCCCCTCAGGCCCAGGCTTCATTGTGTGTTCGGAAAGGCCCGGGAAGCTGCTGCCCACTCGGTCTGCTTAGTAACCGCGATGGAGCAAAGGCGTATGGGGAGAGGACGCCGGTGCATCTTTGGGTGGGGAAGCTACCGAAGAGTCTGCTCCACATCTTCTCTCCGCAGGTGTGATTCTCGAGTGCCTGGGCTTCAAGTGGGAACTGCACCAGCCCCAGCTTTTCCAGTCCGAGACCTTGACCAAGCTTTACCTGGCGGCCCTGGTGCGGGGCGCCACGTACCCCCTGAAGGAACTGGAGAAGCTTCTGCGAGGTACTTTGCCGCTGGCACCTCGGGCCCCGGTGCCCTGTAGTTTGAGAGGCCCCAGCTTGGCCCTTGGTTGTCTGTTCTGGGATCACGGTCCCTCTGCCAGTTACAAGCGAGGCTCCTTGGTGTGACCTCATCACATGACCTAGCCTCAGTTTCCTCAGTTGTGAAATGGGGGTAGTAGTTCTTCTCATGTGGCTTTGAAGACGAGAGGAGGTAAGAGCGTGGCATTCTAGAACAGCGCCTGGCACGGCGGGCACTCAGTGTCAGTTGTTGTCACTGATGATAACGGGGTCTCGTCTGGCCAGCTGCGGCATACGGGCTCTACCTACTTCTTTGAGAAGAGAAAACGGCCTGTGTTGAGTGTTCTGAAGGGCTTTCTGGAAGGAAGGCGCAGTTCTGACATCTGTGGCTTCTTTGGCCGGAAGCGTGCTGGTTAGAGGTCTGCGTGTGCGCATCTATTTTATTGTCCTGCCCTGCCAACTTCACCTCATTCCGACATCAATTTAGGTCATTTCTCTGTTTGTCTCCTGTTTAAATCCTTACCATCCCCGGCTGCTCTGTAAGTCTTCTCTGGCCATATTGCCCACTTTTTCTTTGGGCAACAGGTTGGCATCGCCTCAGGCTGACTCATGAGCAGGTGTCATGGAAAATTCAAGGCCCCCAGCCAGCTAGCCTGCCGGTCAGGATGGGATCGCACTGCCCGGATGCGGCAGCGAAGCCCTGTTATTCTGGACTCAGACAGGAAGCCGGAGCCCCCGCCGCTGCCCTTGCCAGGGCTGGAGGGAGAACCCCGCCACCTGCAGGATTTGCTGGCCCCAAAGCCTCTGACTCAGCCCCTCCGCGCTGCGTGGGCCGTGGCAGCCACAGACCACAGCAACCTTGGCACTGGCTCACGGTTGTCTTTGCTCTTCCTGAGCATTTGTCCTGGCATTTTCGACAGCGGGACTGGGCTCTTGCACCTCCCCTGTGCCCAGGTCAGAGCAGTCACCAGGCCATCGATGAAAGGCTGTGGTGACCAGACGGTGAGTTCATGGAAAAGCAAGAGACTGGAAGGGGAAATGGAGTCATTGTGAATGTTATGGTCTTGAACATGTCTAGAATGGTTTCCCTAAAGGAAAATATTTGGCCCTGCTATGACAGCCACTGTGATGCCAGCCCCCTGCTGGAGGCTGGGCCTGGCCAGGCGACGTCGGGGAAAGTGCAGAGCTGAAACCCCAGGCCCCTCGACGGTCACGACTCTCCGGGGCCTCCCTGCAGGCACCACGGACTGCTCAGGCCCCGGGACTCTGTCTCCGGGACTTTCAGTGCAAACAGGCCCAGTCCTTTGTGTGCCTTTAAAAGCAGAATGTATCTCACAGTTACTGCTCACGTGTTCTTGCGAACACTGCCATCGCCATGTTTCTGCGCAAGCCCTGGAGTGCCGGGCTCTGCACGGAGGCACAGCCTCTCCCAGCCGCCTCGTTTCCTCCGCCAAGAGTCGAAGAGCAGCTGTACTTGGGCAGGACATGTTTATCCTCTAGGAAGGAATCCAAGAAGGAAACAGCCCTCTTACCGAAAACAAACTACCCACCTTGGCTTTGGAGAACCTCAGGAGAGTAAAATCAAATTATTGCTTTTCTATCCAATTCTGGGGCTGTACTTAACCCGAGGCAGCGTTGAGCTTCTGTCTCCCACTTACCCTGGCCCGGCTGATGCTGTTCCTTCCTTCCACCAGCAGACGCTGAGTGCTTGGCTTATGGCAGGCTCTGTGCTAGGAACTTTGCCAAAATGCCGATAAAGCGCGATAAACAGCACGACACGTGATAATACTGACTGCCACCCCCTGTGTGCCTACTACGTGCCGGGCACTTGCGTGCGTTCTCCCATTTACTCCCCGCAGTGGGGTGGACGAGGGGCTGGCCAAGCAGACGGTAGGCCACGCCGTCATGCCAGAGAGGAGGGACAGTGACCTGGAGCTGGAGCAAGCCTGGCGCTCAGTAGGTGCTCAGGGGGTGTTTGCCGAGTGAGAGGCTCCAACGAGCCAGGGGTAGAGGATAGCCGGGGAGGGAGGGAAAAGGGTCTTCGTTCTCTTTTTTCCTGCAGTCTTTGTAGTGGCAAAGAGTGAGGTGAGTTTTGGCTCTTTCATTTCTTTCATTACCTGGAGCCCTGGGCTCTCTGTTGATGGAATCCGTGCACTCCAGTGTTCAGCTGGTATTGACTGAGCACCAGTGTGTGCGCTGTGGTGGGCCAGGAGGTGCAGCGGCAGGTAAACCCTCTCTGCTGAGCTGCCCGGTAGGTAATAGCCCACAGAGACGCGGTGTGGTAGCAGGTCTTGGTGAGGTCAGTCTATGAAGACGAATAAAGCCAGTTATCACGGGAGGTGGGGGTGGCAGTGCCACCTTACCTGTGGGGTCAGGGAAGGCCCCCTGGAGTGGGGACACATGAGCAGGCCCCTGATGAGGTAGGGTGGGAGGGTGGAAGCTCACCCTGTCCTGGGAAGCAAGCAGAGAGGAGGCGGTGCTGGGGCACGGTGGACAGTGCGGTGGGCAGGTGGGTCTTGGGGCTGCTGGCGGGGCCTTGGCTAATGTGCCAAGGGCGTGGGGTGCTGCTGGGGGCCTGAGAGCTCCACTGGGCTGCAACTCTCGTTCTAGATGGCTTTGAGGGGTTGGGGTTAGCGAGCCATGAATTGCGCTGCCTCCCTTCCTCCTGGAAGTCCTCAGTGCCGGGGTCCCCAGCTTGGAGATCTGGGGGGCAGAGTGCCAAGAGCCCCTGGGTGGATGCCTCGGTCCCACGTTCAACCTTCAGCAGGTGGTCACTGGGCTCCCACCTCGTGCCTGCCCTGCCAGGTGCAGGAATGGCGGAAGCCCACTCTCTGCCCTCACACCGCTCACAGCCAAATGAGGGGAAGGCGAGGGCATGGGGAGGGCAGAGAGAGCTAGTCGTAAATGTGTGAGGTGCAGTGTGAGCACCAGTTTCCCAGCTGTGACAGTGCACAATGGCTATGCCAGATCGTTGGGGGAAGCTGGGTGAGGGATACATGGGAAACTCCGTACTATTTTTGCAACATCTTGTGAGTCTTAAGCTATTTAAAAATAAATTGTTTTAAAAATGCACCCACTAAACAAACAGAATATAGTGTGACGCATGCCAAGGTCAAGGTCATGTGAAAAGTAGTGGGAGCTTCTCACTGTCTTGTCACGATGGTTACCAAGTGCGTACCTCCTTATCCAACTTCCTTTACTAGCTCAGTTGCCTGGGAAGACCAAAGAAAGAGACCCTGTGAAAAAGATAATCATTTTCTTGAAGATCAACGACCCGCAGGTCACTAAAGCTGGTAATGTATGCACCCGTCTTCATAATTCTGAGAATGCCTTTGAGCAAATGGTCCTCCCAGATTCAAAAGCAAACAGAACAAACACGTAGTACACAGAGTTCATTCAGTCCTTTCCTGTTAGTATCGAAAATGCCTGAATGGGGTAAAAAAACAAGGGAGACTTGGAGAAATGGAAGCTACTAAGGAAGGGGCTTGTACTTGGGAAGGGCGTGAGGGCCGCAGAGACGGGAGGGAACAGCAGGTTCTCAGATGGAGGAGCGACAGAGCAACTCCCCTCCCGGGGCTCACACCGCCCGCCCGGGCAGCCCCCAGGCCCAGCCTTGCTCCCAGACAGCACTTGACTGCCCCTTCCTGCCAGGGACCCCCACGCCCACCCCTGCTGGCTTCTAGCAGCAGAAGCCGCCCCAGGGGACCCCCATGTCTTCCCAGCCACCCAGAAACAGACTTCTGTGTATGCAACATGCATGATGTCACATGACGACATGGGTTTAAGAATCGCTGGGTCAGGAAATAATCCACCTAAGTGCTGGTTTGGCTGTTGTTCTCAGAGCACACTGCGGTGTCACAGTGCACTGTCTGGGATCATGTCCCTCTGGGCCCTAGCCAAGGCAGTTCACTTCCTGAACTGTCAAATTATTCTGGCTCTTTCCAAGAGTCCTTAACCTTTTTTGAAGCCCCCAAACTCCAAGGAGAATCTGCTGTAAACTCTATGTCATCTGCAGAGGCAAAAGTGCACCTACCTGCACACAACACTGCACGTACTGCGGCGGTCACCTTTCTGCACAGGCCACGGGCCCCAGGTTAGGAGAGGGCCCCAGATGGTGTCATCCATGAGGTGACCACAAGGCGCAGATGAGGATGGGCTTAAAGCAGGACCCTTTCTGCAGGGGCTCTGCTCTCTTTAACTTCGTCCTCAGCTCCCTGGGGAAGGTCGGGTCTCGGGTGCTGTCTGCACCCAGGTTAGGGCCGGTGCCTAAACTAAGGGCATCTCTGTCCACCCAGCGGCAGGTGTGGGTGAGGGCCGGGGGGTGTCCTGCATGCAGGGCCCTATGCTGACGGTCTCTGGCTGCTGCCTCCCCAGCCTTCTCCATGGCCCTGAAGAGCCTCTACCTGAGCGAGGTGGAGATGAACGAGGACGACGTGCTGGGGGTTCTGGCGTCCGCTCACATCCTGCAGTTCAGCAGCCTGTCTCAAAGGTAAGGGACAGCGTGAGGCCTGGCTGGGGCCATTCCTGGACGAAGTCAGAAGGGCGCTTCCCGGCCCATCCGATGGAACATTCCTCTTCCCTGGGCTAATACATCTTGGGTTTCTTTGCGTCAAGCATGGCTTTGAAACCTGGAAAAGAAGTGAGATGCTAATTCACACTAACGCATTACAGGCTCATAACTGAGCCCTCTCTCCACTCACAGGAATGGACTGCAAACGGGGGGATTTCTGCCACTGGGAGAGGTTTTGTGGGTACGCAGGGTGACTGCCCAGTAGCCCTCCAACCAGGCTTGTCTGTCAACGTCACCTCTCTCCACTGTTGGCTGAAAAGTCTGTCTCCGTTGAGTTGTAGCCACAGAAACTGGCCACCGGAGGACACGCTGACTTTTCCCAGCACTGGCAGGCCTCACTTTTCCTGCTCATTCAGATAAAGCCTTTTTTCTTATAAATAATATTTTTATTGTTACAAATGTTATGCACGGCCGTTGTAGATCTTTTGGAAGAGAGGAAAACGAGAAGATCAAAATCAAAATTGTCCGTCAATCCCATTGCCCATTTGGGGACACAGCCTCTCCCCTGGGCTGCCCGTCAGGAGGGACCAGGAGGCATTCAGGGCGAAAGCGTCCTCATCCTGACAAGGGCTGCCTGTGCTCCTAGGCACCTAGCGAGCTCGTGGACGCCGAAAGTGTGAGGACTGGGAGAATCTGAGTGCTTCTGCCTGTGTCCAAGCAGCCCGGCAGGGTGGTGGCCAGAGCTCCCAGTGTGCTTGGATGTTTCTGCAGAGTCAAAAGCAACCTTGCACGTGAGATGCAAGGTCTGTGCTCAGCCCTGCAGTAAGCTGCCCCTTGGGCTCCACGTACCTCAGCGGTCTCCGTGGTAAAATGTGGCTCATAATTCTGTCCCGTCTACTTCCCAGAACTTTGCTGGGGCTCGGGGGTGTTGGCACAAGGGCTCCATGGCTGGAGAGTCTGCCACAGTCAGACACTGTTCTCTGCTCCCAGCAGGGATGACCTCCCGTCATCTTCCCTGCGGCCCTGGGAGGTAGTACCGTTACTATGCTCATTTTACAGATGAGAGGTAAGAAACTTTCCCAAGGCCACACAGCTTCCAAGCAGAGAAGCCAGGACTTGAAGGAGGTCAAGGGGCCCGAGAACCTGTACCCCAACACTGTACTATTCTGCTTTGCTCAGATGAGGCAGTAACGTTGTCACCTGCTCGTTTGTGGCCCTAACCCTGCCTTTGATGGCATTTGGTCAGGTGGGCACTTGCTTGTCACTTTATTCAATCACACTCTCATTCATTCGTCTGCTCCTTCAAGGACCATTTCTTGGACTTCTCCAGGATGTCAGGGAGACAGTGAGGGACCAGGTGGGCAGGGTCCCTGCCCTCTGAGGCCTCCTGCCCAGCAGTCTCCAAGACACCGGAAATGAGCAAAGGTGGCTGGCGTGAAGGGTGGGGATTCCCGAATGGACAGCGTTGTGCTGTGTGTGATTGATTTCAAGTAAAACTAGCACCTATGATAAGAAAGCACATTTCTTGGAACTCCTCCCCCCCTTTTGTGTATCCTATAATATTCCTCCATTCCATTAGTGCCTGTGCAAGGGTTTGTGAACTAAGTGGAAAATCATTAATGGGATTCATTTTTCTAGAATTTGTTTTCCCTTCTCCTGGGCTTTTGCAGGAATGTGAGCCTACTGCACTGATGTCCTGAAGACAGAGGTTGCGTTTCATGGCTTTAGAGTTCCTAATTCCTGATGTAATTCCATATGCAGAGGGGACTTAGGGCAGGAGCTGACTGTCTGGCTGGCTTGTTTTATCTCTTACCTGAGTTTCTTCACCTGAGTGACTGAACGAATATCCCATCCAAGCCAAGAGAGCCATTAGCTGCTCTATAGAAGGCAGAGACAGGACCTCTCCTGGGACCTTACAGGTTTCAACTCACTTTGTGTAGGGTCCACACATCCGGATTCAATCCCATAAACATTTTTTGAGCTGTAGCCTCATTCCTGGCAGGGGTGGGGAACCTGTGGCCTTCTGATTTCAAGATTGTTCTTTTTTAAGCTCCAGAGGAGGCAAGAAAAGCTTCATCTTTCTCTGCTTGCACCCCTTTTAATAAAAGGATTTGTTCTGTATGATTTGGATTCAGTCAAAAGGCCTCACTTAAGGACCTAGAAGGCCGCATGTGGCCTTAAGGCAGCAGGTTCCTTGCCCCTGCTCGGCCCTCGACCTGGACCATCTCGCAGCCTCTTTGAGGATGCAGATGGATGCCTCGTGAGCTGGGGGATGCCAGTGCCCAGGCCTGGGCCTGTCTGCGGAGGACACACACTGAAGAGGGGACCAGAGCCTTGAAAAGGCGCTTTAGCACGTCAGCACGGGCGGAACTGCGGGGCTGGGTGGCCGTGGCAGACAGGAGATGAGCAGTCATAGGCAGAGCCAGCTGGCATAGGGTCTTGGAGCCATCTAAGGAAACTGGCCTTGACCCTGAAGATGATGGGGTGGAAAGTCTGGGTTTTCCTGAGATTCCCCACATCCTTCCATTGCATATATCTCCCGTCTGCCGCCCAGCATAGCTTTGTGATGTGTAACAACTGCTAAACCACAGCTTCCGTACTCAGAGCATTTCTGAGCAGCTATTTCCTGGTGCTGTCCAGGAAGACATCCCTGGCCCTTGCCCGTATGCCGGAAGGGCAATTTCCTCTGGAAGCAGGGCCTCCGGCCACTTCTTTCCCGGGCCTCGGCTGCCCTACCTCGGGCCCAGATTAGAATCCCTGTCTTACTTTCCAAATGCTTGTCCTCGCTCTCTAGGGATGCACGAAACATGGCAGGTTTCCTTTCTCCTCCCCCCACCTTGTTTTGAACGCCAGCGCAGAAGGGCTTTGCAGATAATGAGCCAAACCTACCATTCCACTGATGAGCAAACTTAGACCTGCCTGAGTCTGACGGGACCTGCCTGAGATTCGACAGATAATTGTGGAGGGCCTGGGAATCCAGGGCAGAGGCCAGGGAGGGCTGCACCAGTTGGGCTGGGCCTGGCCTGCCTATGAGATGGTGCAGTTGGCAGGGGCATGGCAGCACGAGCTTCAGAGTGTGTGTGTGTGTGTGTGTGTGTGTGTGTGTTTGTGCATGCGTGCAGGGCTGTGTGGAGTGTGTGCGCATGTGTGCGTGCAGGCCTGTGTGTGTGTGCATGCATGAGCGTGTGTGTATGTGTGTGTGTGTGTGTGTGTGTGTGTGTGTGGAGTGGAACAGAAATGCCCGGGGCCACTCTGATAGCATCATAACATCCAGGCCCTAGATGAGACCCCAAAGTTTATCTTACCTGAGCTCCCAATCAGTGGGGAATTGCCTAGATGACTGTTGAGGTCTGAACCACACACACCTAAAGCTGCCTTGGACATGGCCAGAGTATTTATTCATTTATTATTTCTTACCTTGTTTTAGGTGGCTTAAGCAAATACATAAAATAAAACAATAGGACACCAAATTGGTTTTTTTTATTAAGAAGAAATAAAAACAAGGATGGAGAGGCTAAAATTGTACACATAACAGCCTACACTGTTGCTGAGGTGGGCCACATTCAGCTCTGAACCTCCTAGCAGCTGAGATGAAAGGGGAAACTTGATTAGTAACATTAGATAAAAATAAGAATTAGATAAAAGTTTACAGAATAAATCACTTGGGAGAAGCACAGCTGCTATTGGTGTTAATGCCATAGGTGTCTTCATCGGATGACCCCAAGTGACATAATGTTCATCTCTCCCAGCCCAGAGCTCTTTGTAACAGGCCATGTTGGTCATGTCCTTTGGACAGATGTCCACATCCCTAAATCGGGGATCCCTTCCACGTGAGAGGTCTCTGCTGCCATCCTGGAGTTGAAGGACAACCTCTGGGGCTTCCCGCATCTCTGGGCACAGCCCTGACTGCTCCAGGAACTGCAGTTCTCTCTCTGCAGGTGCGTGGCCATGATGATGAACGGGCTGTCACCAACCACCATCAAGAACTTCTACCTGGCAGGCTGCAAGGTGAGAACAACCTGGGCAGGGCACGTGGCCCCTGGGGGACCTTCGAGAGCACCACAGATGCTGGGATTTCATCCACCAGGCCCAGCTCCAAAAAAATCTATTTAAAGGCACCAACTGAAGGGTAGCAGTATTTTATTTTGCCAAGTGAACACATTTATTTTTTAAAAAAAACATTATTTTATTTTTAAAAGGATGTTTTAACATCAAAAATGCAGAAAGACCTTAATTTTAGGGGAGGAAAAAAGCAGCACAGCCTTTCTCACCAAAATAGCAGGCAACCTTCCAGGACATTCCTGCTGAAGTTGTAAGACCTTGCCCCACCGGGGTCCAGACAGTGTGCCAGCTTTGGGATTAAATGACATAATCCAATTGTCATTAACAAAGGGGAAAATGGAGAGCCAAGGCTGACAGCAACTTGCCCGGGGGCCAGCTGCTGAGGGGCAGGGCTGGGTCCAAACCTCAGGCCTCCTGATTCTGGCGTCCTCAGTGTGGCCCCAGTGACCTGGAGGGACACTCACACCGTGAACAGACTCCTAACACTTGGTCCGCACACAGCCAGCATGTTGCAGTGTTCCTGCCGTCACGGCCTCGGCTTCGCCCATGGGCATCTGCAAGCCACTCTCTGTAGCACCTGCACTCTGTTGGCATTTCTCGGCAACTTTTGGGCCCCGGGCCGTGAGGACATTCGAGGTGTACTAAGACCCTCTTAAGGTCCCTGGCCCCAGGAAGCCTTTTCCACTTTCCTTGCCCTTTTATCCTTGCTTTTGGGGTGTGTGCCCCCAAAACCTCAGAACTCCCCATGGGGTATGCCCCTCCAGCCTTTGCGTGACCCGTCACTGACTTTAGCCAGCATACAAGGCTTGTAGTCAGGCTACCTGGGTTTGCATCCAGCTCTGTCCCTAACTACTTGTGACCACAGGTAAGAGTAGAAACCTAGAAGCCTCAGTTTCCCCAACAGTAAAATAGATAATAGTGGACCAACTTCATAAGGTTGCGATGAGTATTGATTTAAATCAACCGAATGCAGTGCCTTGAGCACAGCAAACACTCAGGAAAGAGTATCTGCTATAACGTGTGTATTTTGTAGAAAAGGTTTGAGCACATCTGCAGTGGGACACTCCTTCTCGGAGCCCGCGTGTAGCATCAGGGCAGGCCAGCAGAGGGTGCCAAGAGCTCAGGACTTCCTTCATCAACTGGCTTTTCTTGCCTTGTCAGTACAAGGAAGAGCAGCTCACCGCCGCCTGTGAGAAGTGGCTGGAGATGAACTTGGTCCCTCTGGTGGGGACACAGATCCACCTCCGGAAAATCCCACAGGACCTGCTCCACAAAGTGCTGATGTCTCCCAGGTCAGAGCTGCTTCCAGGGTGCTGCCCTGGGGTGGGCATGGGAAGAAGTGGGGGCCAGCGTGGGGCGGGAGGTGCTCCAGTGGGGCTGCACCCACACCCCTGCTGGACGTGCTGAGTCCTTCCTGATCCCAGACTTCCTGCCCTCCTGGACAGTTGGGCCTTGCCTGGGGGCCCAACCTCAGGGAAACGCTTGAGTTGGGGAAGGGGCTCCTTTCGAGTCCCTCCTTCTGGGTAGGGACCTTCTGGGTTCCCACTGTCTCTCGCCTCCCTGAGTGCAAAAAGTGAAAGACTTTATTGCCTAAGCAATTTTTAGAAAAAATCCTGACATTAATACACATTCATTATATGTATAAAACCTCTCACCCTAGATCAGTTTACATCTCCAGCCCCAATTCCTCTCTAGACTCAAACATTCAATGGCCAGAGGGACCTACTCAACCCCTCTGGCTATTAAGGCTAAAGCCCAACTCTTGATGACCCCTGACCTTTGCTGCACCTCCACCCCTCCCCCAGTGTTCCTTGACCATCTGACCAGCTGCTCAAGTAAGAACCTTGAGAGTCCTTCTGGCCCCCGACCCTGAGGTCAGTTCTACTTCCAGATGGAACCTGGCTCTCTAGGCCTCTTCCCATGGGCACCAGCCCCAGCCAGAGGCCAAACCTCCATGGTCTCAGGTGGCCCACCACGGGGATCTCTACTCTGTCTCACTTCTGGTCTGGACCCCGCTCCAATCACACGTTGAGCCAGGGGTTTCCCTCTGTGATCTGGCGGCATCTCACGCACCGTGTGGCAGCCACAGGGCCCTTCCCAGGATGTCCGTGCTGAGCCCTCACCTGCCCGGGGCCTCTGTGCACGCCCACCCTCCTGCCTGAAATGCCTGTCCCAATCATTCCCCCATGCTGGGCTTTTTAGGTCATTTCCAATGTCTTACCAAGATAAATAGCACCTCAGTGAACATCCTTCAATGTTCATTTACCTTCATCTCAGATTATTTCCCCGCATTAAATTCCTAGAAGTGAAATGACTAAGTCAGAAGGACTTGGCGTTTGTTTATATTAGTCTTTTAAAAAGTATTTTATTTGAAAATAATTTCAAACTTAAAGAAAAATGGCAAGAATAGTATAAAGAATACCTATTAATATATATTCTGTACCCTGAGTCACCCTATTCAATTTTTGCTGTGTTTCTCATTTGCATCTCATTTACATATACACATCTTTTTTTTTTTTTCCTGAACTATCTGGGGGTAAGTTGTTTATACCTCATGCTCCTTTACTCCATATGCTTCAGTCTTTATTTCCTAAGAAAAAGAAATTTTTACTATAACCACAGTGTGGTTATCAACTTCAAGAAATTTAACATCAGTGTAATACTTTGACATCGTCTATCCAATACTGTCCTTTGTAGCATGTTGCTTCCCTGCAATGTTTAGGATCACATGTTGCATTTAGTTGTCATGTCTCTTCAGGACTCATTTCAAAAGGTTCTTGGTACCCATTGCCAGTTACCAAGATTTCACTCCTTCTGGGGGAATTTCAAAAGTGAAAACTAAATTCTACTAAAAATCTTAGTGGTATATTAGAAAATAAGTGTTTACTCATGTTTATGTGATGGAAAGCATTCTGATTTTAGAAATTCGATCTGGAAAGATTTATTCTACTGTAGGTTTGAATTTGCTAAGTAGCATGCAGCGCCCTCACGCTTACAGAGAGGCAAGGGTGGCAGAACAGGGTTCTGGTGTTGGGGGAGACCGTATCACCTAGGAAGGCCCCAGAAGCCCCAGCCCAGGGTGCGGGGTGCATCCAGAGTCATTCCACTGTGCTCCTCTCTGCTTTTCCCCACTCGGGCACTTCTCCCTCCAACAGAGCAAAGGTTACGCAATCATAGAAGAAAAGATAAACATGGCACCCCTTAGACTTTTCATAACACTGTCCCTCCCTTGGAAAGGCTGAGCTGTCCCACGCTGGTAGCATTTAACCAAGAAAGGAGAAAAAAGTGTCTGACCACAAGCAGAACGTTAGTGGTGGGATAAGCCTGACAAAGTGAACGCAGGGCAGGAAAAGAGGTCAAGAACATTACGTGTCAAGTGTCTAGACTCAGAAGCTTGGCAGACATGACTGATGTGGAAAATGGGTCCTGCTCCTCCGGCCCCTCCCCGGGAGCTGTCTGCACAGACAGTCCAGGGCTATCCTGGCTGGAGAGGGAAGAGCCCTGCATGGCTGCGGGCATGTTACCACCTGTGTGCCCTCGCTGATGGCTCCCCCAACTCAGGTTCACATCATCCGAGGCTGATCTCCAGTGGCCGCCTGCTTTACAGCTTGAGGAAGGTGGGAGACGGCGCAGAAAGAGGGGGGCTTGTTAGAAGTTTAACCAGGCCAGGGCTTCTCATCTTAGGGTGCTTGCTGAGTTTCAGGCTGCCACGGCCCATACCGGATTCAGAATGCACCTTCCGGCCAGCTCCCTGCCTGGCGTGTGTGGTGTGCTGTGTGCACTGGCCTTTCTATCCCCGCAGCCTCGTGCTGCAGGTGCAGTTACTATCCCTGAGATAAGAGGGGCTAACAATGGCCAGGGGGGGGGCCTCTGCTGGCTCCAAAGTCCACGTGCTGCCCCCTGCGCTGCACCCTCCTCGTCTGTGAGGGAGGCCCAGGCTTCCAGCGACTGGAAGAACACAGTGAGAACTGGGTGGTCCTGAGGATGCATAGAAATGCCAGATGCCAACATCCCAACATCCCAATGTCTGGGGTGGAGCATCCCTTGGCCCCACCCCACTGCCCTTCCAGCCAGAGACTGTGGCCGGCCCCTCGGTTTGTGGTCACAGGTGTTCCGAACAGCATCCATTTCTTAGCAGATGCTTCCACTTCCAGGCCATTTGGCCATCCCTGTCTGAACTCCTTTGACTTCATCTTCCTCTGTTTTTTTTTTTTTTTTTTCATTTTGTAAACAACCTGGGGTAAAATATACACAGCTGTCCTGAGCTGGGCCTCTGGTTTTAAGTTATTTGCCCAGGCATTTGATTTTCAGTTAATTTTCTTCTGAGAGGTCACTGTTAGGTTACCCTGTTCTACTAACGCTAATATTAAGAAATCGTCATTCCAAGTTCAGTTTTTCTGGACGCCAAGCTCCTTGTGGACTTAGGAGGATGGAGCCCTCAGAGGGCTATCTAGGTCCTATCTACTCAGAAGGCTACCTGGCAACCAGGGCTCTGTGTCACTTGTGTTTCCAATTCTCCTTGACTTCCTGTCGATGATTCAAGGGGTCTCTGGCCTCAGGAATTCCCTAAGAAGAGCTACCCATGTCCGATTGTCACGCCTGTCCCACGGTTTGTCCTTCAGCGTGGGACGCGGTTCCCATTGTTGTCAGGAATACCCCTGGGCATCCATCTCAAATGTAATAGCTCCTGAAGCTTCTCTACTAATAATACAGTACCTACCAATTATTGACGCTAGTTGTATACGGCGCATGCTGAGTGGGTCATCCAGACGAATTCCCGTGGCAACCCAATGTGGTGAGTACTGCTACCATTTGCCTGTGGAGTGGAGATTACAGGAAATGAAGGGTTAGTCTAAGGTCCCCCCATGCGACATGAGAGTTGGGATTCGAACCCGGTCTGAGTGACTTGAGACCCCATGGTCATTGCCAGCCCAACTGGTGTGCTCTGCCCGAGGCCTTCTTTTTCCTCATTGACAGTCAAGATCAATAAGGATATTGATATTATTTTTTACTGTAAAACAAATTATAGAATAATACAATTGTATTCATCTCTCCAAATGAACAAATAGTAACATTTTGTCTTAAAAAGAAAACAAACATTACCAAGAAAGCAGAAATCACCGATGTTCCCTTCCTCCATCCTGTCCCCTTGCTCACTCTCCGCCTCCCTCCCTTCCTTCCTAAAGACAACCAAACCACTGTTAGGAACTTGCTTGGCTCCAGTCCATGTGATTATTCTCTTACTGTAATACATATGTGTGCACCCTTAAATAATGTACAATGTTTAAACTTCAAATAATTGTTCTCAGTGATTGTAACATTCTGCAACTTATTCACTAGCATCCAGTGCTGCATTCTCTCCATGTTGATACTTACATATCTAATTAGCATTTAAAATTTCATTGTACAGGTTTCTACCAAATGAATACACAGCAATCTTTTTTCATTCCCTTCCTAATAGCCTTTGTTTTATTTTGTCTTGTTTGTTTTTTCACTATGACAAACGGTGCTGCTGTGGGCATCCTTGTTCATGTCTTACTCACACAGGCACAGCTTTCTCTATTGGTCTATATTCAAAAGGGGGCTTTTGTTATTTATATACAATTTTCTCAGTAAAAAGTAGAGGACAGGGTCTTGTGAAAAACATTTTTTTCTCCTAAAGAACAAGACCAGTTATGTTCCAGCGGTTGCTAGTGAGCACCACTCAACAGAGAGTGGATAGTGCAGGGGTTCACCTGTGTTGGGGGGAGGTTTGGAGCTGCTGTGAGTTCTCTCTTGATTGAGGCCGTCAGAGCTCTTAGGTAAATGCAAATGTGCTTGGATGTCCTTGGCGTGTTACTTGTTGCAGGAACTAATACTTTCACGTATTGATATTGGCCTCAAGGCAGAGGGCTTTACTTCACTATTTATCCTTCATAAATAAAACCAGGATTCTGATTCACGGATGGCCCCTGCATTGCTGCTGGCCCCTCTGTAGGGAGATCTCAGAGAACCTTCTGCGTCTGAGGACGTCAAGTGTGGAGTCTACACTGGAAGTCACGTCACTTCCCAGCCCAGCTGACGAAGCCCTCCGTGGGAGTATCGCACCAAAGGCTCTGCAAGGTCTCCCCTTCCCGCCAACTGTGGTTGACCAGACAGTGACAGACTTGGTCCTGTCTGGCCAGAGTCAAAGCGCATGCATTTGTAGATGGCCTGAACACCACATTAGAGGAAAGAGATGGTGCTACTGTGTCCAGAAATAGCATGAGAGGTGGGTGACATTTCCCCTGACCTTCAGAGTCACAGTTTGGCTTGGATTCCACCCACCACAAGCACTGAAAGTGGTAATGAAGAGGCTATGACATATTTTAAAGCCAAGGTGCTATGTCCATGATCAGGGACCAAAAATATCAACAGGTTTCAGAAATGTCAAAATGGCTTCATAGACAACCATCAGCGGTTGTTAGAGAAGGTGCGTGGGAAACATCTGTACCGTGCAGAGCTGACATTTCGGGGCAGCAGCTACTCCTGGGCACCCCTTGTCTGCTGAGGACAGGCCTAAGGCTGCTGCAGGCACCATGCAGGCTCGGGAGCCAGGACTCAGCCTGGCTCCTCGTGAACAAGGACTGCCATTTGCGGAGCCGGGCACTGCGCTGCGTACTTTGTCTCTGTGTGGTCAGCACAATAATGACCCCAGAGATGTCCATGTCCCACTCCCCACAACCTGTGATTATGTCAGTTTCTATAGCAAAGGAGAAGTAAGGTTGTGGATGGAACCAAGGTCGATAATCAGATGACTTTAAAAGAGATTATCCTGGATTATTGTGGCCCAACGGGTCACAAGCAACCTTTACATGTGAAGAGGGAGGCAGAAGGGTCAGACCAGAGAGAGATTTGATGGCGCTGTGCTGCAGAGCATTGATTGAGGAAGAGGCCTCAAGCCAAGGAATACGGGTGGCTTCTAGCTGCTGGGAAAGGCAAGGACATGATGCTCCCTGGAGCCTCCAGAAGGAACACAGCCCTGCTGCCACCTTGATCTTGGCTCATCTTGTACTTCTGACCTCCATAACTATGAGATAATAAATTCGTGTTGTTTTAAGCCACTTGGTTTATGACAATTTGTTACAGCAGCAACAGGAAACCCACGTAACGTCACCTCATCCGTTCTTCCACGCTGTACTCTGAGCAGCTGCTATGATCACTCTTCACGGAGGAGGAAACTGGACCTGCAGGGCAGCTAAGCAACTTGCAGGGGCTTCTGCAACCAGTGTGGGCCAGGACTGAGATTCTAGCCTGTCCTGTACAGGCCTGAGCCCGAATGGTGTGAGCCTGGACAAGTTATTGGGGTTTCAGCCCCTTGGTCAGGGCCAGGAGGCACTCACCTGGGGTGTCAAATGTAAGGGGGCACCGACAAAACTCAGTCGTCAAGATAAAGTATATTTTAGTGCATATTTTAAAATCTAAATTAGTACAAAAAATCATGATGAACAGAATACTAAAATTTTAAATAAACATAGGGTTAGTCTCTATTTTTACATCAATAAAAGTAAGGACTATATCCCAACTTTGCACGGCTTTTGTGTGGAATTAAACCAAAGAATCTACAGAAAACATCTTTGAAGACCTGGCACGTAGTAATAACTCATTAAATGATGACCTTTTTTTCTTTTTTCTTTTCTGGCAGGGGAACGGTAGGTGGGTGAAAACACAGGCCCCAGTGTCAGGCTGCTAAGATTCAGATCCCAGCTCCGTCGGACAGCAGTTGAGTGCCCTTGAGCAAGTCATTTAACTTCTTTTTGTTTGAGGCAACCTGCAGACTCCACAGTGGCGCCTCACTCCTAAACACACTTTAACTCTGTTTTCTTACCAACGGCGTGGTTTGGGGTTTTTTTGTTTTTGTTTTGCTATTCCTAACATTTCTTCTCAATTTTTTATTTTGGGCAGTCTGTTCACCTTTAGTGAATTTCATCTTCTGAAAACAATGCTCCTGTGGGTCTTCTTGCAACTGAACAACAGAGTTCAGACAATTCCAATTCATGAGACCGTGCTGTCATTTTTTACCAGGTAAGACGACTTAGAGTTGATTGATGAAATGTACTTGCACTGTTCTTCTTTTTTTTTTTTTTGCTCCTAATATCATGGGGGGAAAGGCATCAGGCATGTGATTTTTCATAGCATCATCCAGAGTGCAGTTTTCTTTATGGGGCCTAAGACTGTGGGAAGTCTTTGAACCACTAAATTACTTGGAAAAGTAAATAACATGTAGGTGTTACAGTATGAGATGATCACATGCTTCTGGGAACTTGTTGTGTGTCCAGTCATAGGCATGATGCAAAAGGTACTCCTTTCTTTCAGGAAAATTACCATACTGCACTGGCCTTAAAAACTTCATTTTTTAAATGTACTTAAATCAGACCGTATCACTCTCATTTATATTTCACCAGATCACACATAAAAAAATTCTGGGTTTTTTTGACAAATGAAAAAGCACTTGAATGTACAAAGGTTTCATAGCATTAATCCAGTTTCTTATACTGTCTAAACTTATAAATTCTAAAAGAAAAATAACAATTACAGTAATAACAGTGGGCACCATTTAAATATGCTTTGCTAAATACAGTCGCTCATAAACCCTGTCTATTCGTCATCTCATTTAATCTGCATAATGCTAAGGGGCTGGTTTTATTATTCCCATTTTACAGATGAGGAAACTAAGGTAGAGATGAAATACATTGTCAGAGATTGTGCAAGTGGTGAGGAAGGGAGCCTGACTTGAACCCAGACCTGCCGAAGCCCCAGATGCTCTGCTGCCGATTCCTAGTGCGGCAGATGGGATTCCTCTCTGGTGCCCATGCAGGTTGGTTCAGTAGCAGCTTTTTGGGCACAGGGTTTAGAAAAGATCCTGAGGCTGCCTCAAGATTCAGTGCTGTTGTCGTTAGGCGAGGACTTCTGAAATTGCCTTGCAGCGCACCTTGTGCCTCCTGCCTGTGTCTTTGCCCGAGCACGTTTGCTGTCTGTGCAGTGGAGAGGACCCCTGAGCAAAGCTGCTGTAGAGTGTGATAGCCTGTAGCCGATGCCAGTCCCAGGTGGCCTCAGAGGGTCTGCCCTGGACTGGAAGTGACGGGGAGCATTAGGTTCGTGTCAAGTTTGTGTCTCTGTTCCCCACCTCAGCAGGAATGGGGGCTTCCAAGCCTGATAAGGCATCTTCAAGGAAGTAAAGACACTCCATTTCTTCTGCACATGTGACGGTTAGCAGATAAGCACATCTTCACATATTAATCATCAAACTGACCTGTTGAAGCCAAGTTTCATCTGTACTGTTTTGAAGCATCTAATCCATTCCTGGAACATCTGTGTGCCGTGTTAACTAAAGAGCCCATTTTATTCTGTCTCGTTATTTGAGGAAAGTAGTATTCAGTGCCGGAATTATGTGTACTTTGCTCAGTTTCTATATAATTTGCTTTGAACCCAAATGTTTTACCCCCGCCCCCACTCTTTTAATAGCCCATGAGACACTTTTTCCAATGAGTCATGCACACCAGGAGAAATTGCCATTTGGCTCCAGGGCAGCTCTCGTCCTGGAAGCGTCTTAGCCCTGGGAGACAGGAAAAGAGCTAGAATGTGGTAATTCATTGGAGCCGTGTTTTTAACGCGGAGGAAGCAAGTGGGAAGGAGGGAGTTACGGTGTGTGGCTTCCGCTGCCTTCCACAGCACTCCTGAGCCGGGACTCCAGGGCTCTGCCCCGGAGGGTCAGGCACATGGCTATTTCTCACCACCATGGCTTTTCCATTTTCTCCTGAATCTGTACTGACTGGATTTTGACCTCCAAACCTCACACCTCCAGGCAGCATTTCTCCAAGGCCCTGATCCTGCATGACTTTCCTTGTTAGAAACCATTTACTTGTTCCCAAGTCCTGTCACTGCTCCAACCTAAGCAACGCTTAGTATCTTCCAAAAGGGCCCGAGTCCTCTCGCCGCAGCAGGGGTGGCTCCAGACGGCCAGTGCCCGCGGTGTCCCTCCCCTCCTTCTCCCTCTGCCTGCCTCGCGGCTCACCCTCCAGCAAGCTTTGGGGCTGACTGGGGGAAAAGATGGGAAAGCATGGAGCTCGGACATTCTCCCCTGCAGCCATCCAGGCCCACTCTGCCCTCGGCCTCCCTGCTCAGAGGACCATGTGGCCCATTTTTAGATTGTAGCTGGTTCTCCCGTCCTGCCCACTCTTCCTGCTCCAGAGTGGTGGCATCTGTAAGGTGTGCCCTTGTCAACGGCCTCCACCTCCCAAACACGACTCCTGAGCCCCAGGATCCTGCCCCTGAAGCCCCCTTAGCCTGCTCTGCCTCCTCTCTCAGTTGGCCCGTGATGGGGGCAGCTCAACAGAGCCTCTCTGCGGCCCCCATGAGCTCCTGGGCTCATTTATGTCCTGCCTCCCTTGGTTCATCATAAGCAGCTTAAAGAAAGAGTTCATGGTCCTTTATCTTACAACCCCAACTTGCCTGGCACTTTGCTGGACACATAATAGCTTAGTGAATGATGAGCTTCCACTAAACATTTCTATGTATCAATAGCTCGGTGCCCCACAGAGAAGTGGGTCTTGATATGTTCATGCAAAGTTCAGAGAACACCGTGACTATGGCCACTTGTACTAATAGGGACCGTGGACAAATTTCTATTGCTAATGATGGGTAGTGCCTGTGGGTGCAGTAGACCGAGAAGGAGCCTAAGCTCTTCTCTAGGCCCAGTGAGGAAGAATGTTGTGATAGGTTAGTGGCGTCTACTCTGAACCCGAGAGTGGGGATTGGTGGCATCTGTGCCCAGTGTGTGCCACCCCTTCCCGAAGAGCCCCAGGTCTGACCAGCGGCCATGCGGGGCCTTGTAACTGCTGGCCTGGCTGGCCGGTGGCTGGAGGGCTCTGGCTGAGGCAAGAGCTGCCCCCCACAGAGGCCGAGGGAGCCTGCATGGAGTCAGGGTCAGCCTGGGCCAGCATCGGGTCCAGGGAGTTGAGCTACAGCGTTCAGTGGGCAAGGGGAACAGCTAATCAAGGGAGTTTCAGAGGTCGCTGCCTGGAAAGTGCCAGAAGGATTTAAAGGTGGGAGAGATGAGCTAGCCCCCAGAGAGACAGTAAACAGCCTCAGGAATGAAAACAGAGGAAGTTGACTATTTGGCCCAATTATTAAAGTTACAAATACTGATGAAATAATTATTATTAATTATTTAATTATTTAGATACAGTGATCTATAAGCTACCTTCCAGGGAGAGGGACATGTTGAGGCCACCACACTATGGGGACCTCCAAGATGGGATGTACCTTCATAACGTGGCAGCAGGGGCTGAGGAGTGAGGCTGAGCTACCGCTGAGGGCGTGGCCCTGGCCTGCCCAGCACCCGGAAGTCAGCGGCCCCTGTCCCTGTCTGTCTCGGCAGCGTCTGGAAGACAGGCCAGGAGCGAATGTAGCTGAATAGTTGACTCCTCCCACTGCAGCTCTACCTGCAAATAAACACATACATCCGAGCCTCTCCCATTTTCCTTTGTTTATTGATTTTTTTTCAATCTTTCATTCATTCAACAAATATTTATCGAACACACACTGTGTGCCCGAGACACTAATGGAACGTTGACGGGGCAGGTTCTCTACCTGGCCAGATGTTTTGGAACAACTTTGAGCCTATTTTTGTTGCTGTCTTAGAACATCAATATAGGAAGGGAACACATAAGCACACACGTGTGTGCACAAATACATATACAATTACACACACATTAGCACGCGCGCGCGCGCACACACACACACACACACACACACACACACACACACACCCCTCTGCACCTCACAGCCTGTTTTCCTGGCAGTGGTTATTTTAGAAAAACAAATAGGCTGTCCAGAATTAAATTTAACATCTCCTTGCAGGAAAAACAAAAAAAGTAAGCAAAGCTGTTGCCTTCACCCTGGAGGAAAAGTCATCATTTCGTTCCACTTAGCGGTCTGAGAAGTTCAGGAAAGTTGTAAAAACTCATAATTGGAAAAGGTCCATTAGCAGGCAAATTTTTAACTTTTTAAAAGTACCTTTTTAATCAAAGTATAAAATACATAAAGAAAAGTGCACAAAACCTTAAATGAACAGCTCAATGAATTTCCGAAAAGTGAACACACCAGTGTAACCAGAACCCAGACCAAGGTATGGAACATGACCAGCCCCTTAAAGAGGCTCAGCTCAGTCACTACCCCCTCGCCCGAAGGTAAACAATACCCTGACTTGCTTTGCCATCCATGTGTCTGTCCTGCTTTTGAACTTTATGTCAAGAGAATCCTATAGGATACGTTTTTTAATGTCTGGCTTCTTTCACTCAACAGTATATCTGTAAAATCTATTCATGTGGTTGCATGTAGCGATAGCTTGTTCATTCTCAAATATTTTATTATATGATTACACCACAATTCATCTATCTATTCTGATGTTAATGGACATTTTAGGCTACTAGGAATAGTGCTGGCTGCATATACAACCGTGTACACGTCTTTTGGTACATGTAATTATGTGCTTCCATTGCGTATAACCTAGGAGTAGAATTACTGTGTCATAGGGCATGAAGGAGTTCAACGTTAGTAAATACTGCCAAACAGTTTTGCAAAGTGGTTGTGTGAATTTATTCCCTAATCAGCAGTATATTAGAATTCTGGTTTTTCCATATCCTTGCCAACCTTGGTATTTTAAATCTTTCACTTTTCTGATGGATGGATAGTGGGGCTAGTTTGCCTATTTTCTTTTAATTTACTTCTGCCTACTGATGGATCTGAACATCTCCTTATTTATTAACCATGTGTAATATTTGTTGTCTCTATTGTAAATGGTATCATTTTGAAATTTTTATATTTTAATTATTTGTTGCAGGCATATAGAAGAACAACAGTTTTTGTATATTGACTTTGGATCCATATATTAATAGATTTCCTTATTACATCTAATAATCAATTGATTCTTTTGGAATTACATCTAATAATTATTACATCTAATAATCAATTGATTCTTTTTAATGTATAATCATGCCAGTTTAAGAATAATAATAGATATATCTCTTCCTTTCCGAATCTTAATGTTTTTCATTTATCTTTCTTGCCTTATTTAACTAAGGCAAGTGAACTTCCAGTATCGTGAATAGTGAGTAGGTAGAATCTACTATCATGCTGAGTAGACGTGCTGATAATGAACATCTTTTTCTGGAGTCCATTCCCAAGGGAAAGGCTTTCCATAATTCCCCAAAGTGTGTATGACGTTGGCTGCGGGCTTTGTGTCGATACTCTTTACCAAATTTGGGAAATTCTCTATATTCCTAGAGTTTTTAATTATGAGTGAATCTTTTTGACTCTTCTGTAATAAAACTTGGCCTAAAACATAAACACATTGTACAGCTATACAAAAATATTTTTATATATTTATTCTATAAGCTTTCTTCTATTTTAAACATTTTCAAACTTCTTTTGGTTTTTATATTTTTTTTGTTAAAAATTAAGACACACTGGCCTAGGCCTACACAGGGGTCAGGATCATCAACATCACTGTCTTCCACCTCCACATCTTGTCCCACTGCAAGGTCTTCAGGGGCAATAACGTGCGTGGAAGTGTTATCTGCTAGGACAATGTTTTTTTCTAGAGTCCCTTCTGAAGGACCTGTGTGAGGCTTTTTACAGTTACCTTTTTTTTTAATAAGTAGAAGGAGTGTATTCTAAAATAATGATAAGAAGTATAGTAAGTACATAAGCTAGTAACAGTTGTTTGTAATCATAATTATTGTGTACTGTATGGAATTGTATATGCTGTACTTTTACACAACTGGTAGTGTAGTAAGTGTGTTTACACCAGCATACACACATAACTAATGCATTGTGTTATGACATCACTAGGTGATAGGAATTTTTCAGCTCCATTATAATCTTTTGGAATCACCATAACATATGTAAACCCTTGTTGACCGAAACGTTGTCATGTGGCACGTGACTGTATTTGTAGAATGTGTATGGATAAAAGCATGGAGTATATACTTCTTTTGTCTTGATTCTCTCATTCAGCATAATCATTTTGAGGTTAATCCATATTCTTGCATGTCCCAATAGGTCTTTGGTTTATTGTTGAGCAATATTCCATTTATGGATTACCAAAATTTGTTTTCCTGTTCAGCTTTTTGACAGACATCTGGGTTGGTTTCAGTTTGGTGCTATGATAAATAAAGCTACTATAAACATTCATGTATAAGTTTGTCAGAAGGGCAGAGACATGCTTCCATTTCTTTTAGGTAACTAAATGCCTAGGGTGGAATGGCTGGGCAATATGGTAAGTGCACATTTAACTTTTTAAGAAACCGCCAAACTGTTTTCCAGAGTGGCTGTACCATTTTACGTCCCCGCTGGAAGTACACAGGAGGGTTTCATTTGCTTCACATATTTGCTACCATTTGGGATAAGTCTTTAATTTTTGCCAATTTAATGCACACTTAATGGTATCTTGCAATTTTTAACTTGCATTTCCCCAGCGACTACTGATGTTAGACATCTTTTCATAGGCTCATTTGTTATTCATTTATCTTCTGTGGTGAAAAGTCTGTTCAAACCTCTGGCTCATTTTTAAAAATTGGGTTGTTTTATTGTTGAATTGTAAATATTCTTTATATATTCTGGATATAAGTTCTTTATTGGATATATATTTCATATTTTCATTTTCATAAGCATCTTTCGAATATTGGAAGTTTTAAACTTTGATAAAGTTCAGCTTATTGATTATTTTCTTTTGAGTTCATGCCTTTTGTGTGCTATTTGATAATCTTGTCAAAGCCAAGATTACTAAGATTTTTCTTCTTTGTTTTCTTCTGAGAGATTTACAGCTTTAGCTCTCACATTGGCAGTTAAGATTAATTTTGAGTTCAGTTTTGTACACGTGTGAGTTAAGAATTAAGGTTCATATTTTACATATAGATACTCCTTTATTCTAGTGCCATGTGTTGAAAAGTGAGATGGAAAAGGTGTGGGCCTGAGAGGTGTGTAGAATGCTGGCGCCATGACAATAGACCCGCCAGGCTCTAGGAGCAGGTTATACAATTGGATCCAGGGAATGGACTCCACCCCTCAGATCCTTTGAGATTTTAGAAAATCAGAAGCTGAGGACACCATTTCCTTTCTTCGAGGTGGACCGTGGCTTGGGTGATTTAGGGGTGGCAGTGACAATGAATGCCACCAAGAACAATTCCCTGTACTTGACCCACTTGAGTCCCAGTCACTTTTCCTGGGACGGGAGGTCAACGGTGGTTCTCACGAGGTGTGGAGGACTTATTGGCCCAGCAGCTGTGCCACATGCCTCCAAGCACTTCCCCCTCTGCCCTTCCCATGTCCCGTAGGATGCACCTGTAGCTACTGCTCCCATTTGGTAGAGAAGGAGAGTGAAGCTCAGAGAGGCCCGGCAGCCCGATCAATGGCTGGCTGGGCCGAGACTGGACCCTGGTCCGTCTGCCCCCGGGCCCAGCGTGGTTGGGCAATGAGCTGACCCATGGCCTCTCTGAGTGAGCCCCAGTAGTGGACATCATTGCCACTTCCAACCACCTGTCTCAACAAAGTCGTTTCCAAGTCCTCTGGGAGAGGAGGGTTGTCCAGAGAGGTCCAGGTGAGTGGCCTGCGGGCCTGAGTGCCTCTCAGAGGGAGACTCATACCTTGGTTCCTCTCACTACCTGGGAGCGTTCGCACTCCAAGCAGACAGAAGCGGTGCCTCGTGGCTTCTGGGCGGAGGGCACTGCTTGCCTCTAGGCCTGGCCTTTCCCTGTGGTGGAATCTGATTGTATGTGAGGGGCAGCGACAGCAGGTGCTCACTGCTCAGGGGCAGCGCCAGGCCATGGGGGCCCTTGCCACAGGTATGGGCTCATTCCCAGGGCACCAGGCTAGGCTGGGGAGGACAGAACAGCGTCAGCTTGGCCCTTTCTCCCCCATCGACACCTGCTGCCCAGCCGTGATGCCACCTCAGCTGTTCCTCCATTAAATGGTGAGAGAGAGGCAGAGAGGGAGGGGCATGCAGACCAGCCTGAGAAAAGGAAGCACACGGCAGCTGCTTGTCCCACTAAGACAGCGTGTCCCTAGGGCCCTGCACAGCACCCACTAGCCCCGGCTCCACTTGCCCTGGGTAATGGAGGGCCGGTTCCAGATCAATAGCCCTGCACTCCTGGAGTATCGACCTGGCTTTATGGATGCCTGCTCTGTCCAGCTCCAGCCACAGACACGTGGTAGGTGCCCATAAATAATCCTTGCATTGAGTCAGACTCTTGCCTTTGCACCTGTCTCCTGTCCCCCAGCTCCTCAGTGCCCCTAGACCTGGGGACCACTGCCATAGAGAGGGGCCCGGCAGACCCAGGAATTCCGAGATCTTATGAAAGCAAGTGGTTCCGGGAAGGCTGGCGGGCATCTCCGACAGAGGTGGGACACGGGCCAATGGTGTGCCCATCCAGCTGGGACAGGGCGTGACTTGGACATCACTCTTGATTCACGGAAAAATAATCTAAAAGCACCCTCAGCTGGAGTGACTCTGCATTTTCAAACAGACTTGGAAAAATCATCCCCATTGTCCTCATTTGTGAAAATTATTTCTAAACAAGGGCGGGGGTGCCTGTCTGTGCACACGTGTCTCCTCAAGGAAAACCTCATCTTCCCGAGCCACCCCTGACCGCCAGCCCTGGGGGAAATTAACTGGAGTTTAGCATTAACACTGATGGCAGCAGAAATGATGGTGAAACCAGCTGCTAAAACTAGTTACCCCCGCATCTGTTCTTTTCTTCTTTTTAATTCCAGCAGAAAGCACGTTTGAAGCGTCTAGTGCAGGCACTTACTGGAAGGGTTCGTGCCTTGGCTGAGCCTCGGTTTCCCAGCTGTAAAATCTGAAGCTGACCACACTTGCTCCATCTGCCCCACAGACAGTCTGTGGGACGCAAGTGAGAAAATGTACATCGAAGTCCTCCGTAAAGTAACGTGCATTACCATCTCACTTAGTACACATCTGTTGGGCACCTACTATATGCACAGCTCAGAGGCAGACGTTGAGGGGATAAAACCACTTGTCCCCAGTACAGCGTCTGGGGTTAGACTTCACAAAGGGCATCGCCGCCGCCTCTGCTTCCACACACCTCACCCTCAGGGAGAACCCGGCTCCGTACGGCATGACTTTTACTAGCCCAGGCTAATTCCACAGAGCAGTTTTCTGAAGGCCTTTTATTTTTCTTTGTGCCCCTGCTAAGCTTTTCCAAGGAATGTTGCTTTCTGGACCGGGATGTAGGACAGAGATTGATGCCGCTCTTCCGTTGCTTGCATCTGCACAGCATCACCAGAAGTAAGTCCCAGCCCCTGTGAGAGCCTCCCCCAGAAAGCCCTTGGGGTTTGCCCCACCCCTCAGCCACCGGGGTGGGGGACAGCCCCACCAGATGTTTCTAAAGGAATCAGCTGAGATCTGGTATTGTCAGCTTCCAAGCTGTGTGACTTTGGGGAAGTCATATAACTGCTGGGTCTTCGTTTCCTTGTCCATAGAATGAAGGAAATCAGAGATTCTATGAAACACGATGATGAGAAGGGGCTTATGTATTGTGCAGCAGCACACGCTGCCAAGGGCAGTTTTATTGGCATACGATGTGTGCCCTGCCTCTCAGCCTGGGATTCACTCCTAGGCCTCTTGCTTGGCAGTTTGGGACAAAACTCTAGGTCTGTGCCCTAGACCCAGGCTTGTGCCCCTCGTGCTCTGGGCACAGGGGAGGGCAACTGTCACTTGGAAAGAGGTGAGTAATACTGGGCAGTCCAGGAGCCCACTCGGTGTGATCTTCGCATCCGGAGGGAACTCTGAGAACCTTCTCAAAGCCATTTCAGCTATCCAGATATAAAGTAGCTCTAGAACTCAGGTAGTTTTGTCCACGTTGCTTCTAGACAGTCCAAAAGCACTGAATATCTGATCTCAAACTTCCCTTTCCAGGCAGGATTTCTGCCAGGGGGCTGGGAACACATGGCTGGGGGAGGAAGTTACTTGTGCATAACTTACAGATGCCCAGGGCCCTGGGAAGGTGACCTAGAAAAAAGTATGAGCAAAAAAATAACAACAGAAGCAACTTTTAATTGGACCAATGTGCAGTCTAAATATCTTCTTCCTTTTTTCTTTGTGATTTTTTTTTTTGTAATATTGTAAGAACCAAAATATCTTTGAAGAGTATGGTTGATTGGTCTAAGCTGAACTTTGAGGGCCACTGATGGCTTCTCCTTCAATAATAGTTCCCAAGGTCCCCTCCAGAGTTCACTGGGCAGTGATATCTTCTTGCAGGGTTGTGGGGAATATATTTCACTCAAAATAATATAAGCTAAACTTATATTAAACATTAATATGTAGTACAGAAAATTTCCTACTAAAGTTGAAATGGCCACCCAATTTGGAGTGAATTCATTCATTCCTTTGGAAGTTGATTTGTATAAGTTTTTAAAAAGGAGTGAATTTGGAGGACAAAAGTTGTTGACTCTGAACACAAGCACAGTGAATCTGAGATGTTTTATTCCCATTTTATCAACCAAACCTTAAATGAGACCACCCGCCTTTTTTCCTTCCCTCAGCATTTGACTTCTTTTTTCTTTCTGTAAATGAGACGTTAGAAGTTCCATTATGAATAAATAAATGTAAAAATGTTCCCTCTGTGTTTCTTCCAAGGCAAGGATCTGGAGCAGTTAAGGCACATTAACCTTTTCCCAGAGTCATGGCTGGTCCGGGTTGCAGCCAACCATTACCATGCAGTAAGTCACCAGCTCAGCAAGGAAACAATTATCAAAATTTATTGCCTCTCTGACTTTGCCTTTTCTGGAGATGTGTTTCACATTTGAAACCTCTGGGCCTTTGAGGTCAGGACACATCTGGATCCTCCTCCTGGGGAAGGAGAGAGGAGACCCAGCCCTGGAATCGGAGTGCTTCAAGGATCTGCCACGTTGATTTGGAGGGTTCGATGGGGTACAACGGCACCGGTCACAAGGGCCCCCAAACCAAGACCCCTGACAGACCCAAACATAACGTGTGCTTACTATTGAAAATTTTCAAAATGCAGAGAAATTGAAAGAAAGAAAAGAAATACCCTCAGACCCTCCTCCCAAATACAACCACTGTTAATATCTCATATTTACTGCCTTCCAATCTTTACATATATTATATATACAATGCACTCAATTAAATGTGCTTCCTAACACCATTTTTAATGGCTTTAAACTCTTCCACCAAGAGAATGCTAGTCTGTCATTCTTTTACTGTAGAAAATGTATAGTATTTCTAATTGTTTACTATTAATATTATAAATAACAGTATGGTGAACATATTTGTACCTAATGGTTTATTTTATTATACTTTGAATTATTTTTTAATAGGATATTCTCAAGAGTAGAAATGCTGGCACAAAAAGGAATGAGCGTTTTTGTTTTGATACATATTGGGACCAAATTGCTCTTCCCCCACTAATAAATGAGCATGCCTCACTTCGCACATCCTCAGCAATGGAGAGCATTTTAATTTCAAATCACTTTTGTTAATTGAGAAGGGAACAATCACATCTCATTTTTTAATATGCATTTCCTTTATTCTCATTAAATACGAATATTTTTCCATGCACTATTTCCCCCTTTGTGAATTGTCTGTGCAAACTGTTGTACTTCTTCTGTGTTTCCAATCTTGCATTTTTGGCGATGAAGTGGGGCAGTGTGTGAGTTCTGAAGATGTATGAGTCACTGGGTAAAATTCAGTCCAGCTCAACAAATACCTATTGTAATGCGCAAACCACAGGCTCAGCGCTCCCCACCCAGTAGAAAATGACTCCACGGAAGCCGGAAGCCGCTGCTCTGGGTCATCACTCAGAACTGTGCTCTAACAGAGTGGTGGAGGGGTGACAGAGAGAGGGGACAGTGTCTGTGCTGACACCTCAGGAAGCCCCCCACCTCCCTCTCTGCCCTCTGACCCTGCCCACCTCTTTCCTTTTCCCCCTGCTGCCATCCTCCCAAAATCTGCTCCCACCCCTCCCACACCCTCACCTTGGGGCCTGCCATGCGGGGACCTTACTGGCTCTTGACTTTGTGACCATGGTCATCTCTGCCTCATGATGGGGCCACTGTGTACACATTTTCTTTCCCAGGTAAGACTGCTTGGGTACTTTTTGTCCTCTTGGCACCCTCTGAAAGCTCTGAGCGCAGTAGCTGGCACAGAGCAGGCTGTCAGTGAACACCTGCGGACTGCAGGAATGGCTGCACCTAGAGTCTAGAGGCCGACTTCTCTTTCGAGCACCGTGGGAGATGTGGGGATCTAGGAACGGCCGTAGAGACGATGAGAGGCCCTCGTGTCCAGCAGATCAGGCTGCTGGTGACCTGTGTGTGTTTTCCTTGCAGTTGGAGAATGGGGGTGACATGGTCCACCTGCAAGATCTTAACACCCATGCTGTGAGATTCGGGCTGCTCTTCAGCCAGGTACCAAACACTGGGCCTGAACAATGGGAGGAACCACCCTTCTTGTGCTTGGTTAACGACCTCTGTAGAGTGGGCCATGTTCACCTTCTGACCTCTGGTGGGAAGGTCAGGGGAGAAGAGGGCGTCGTGGGAGTCTCTCCCATGTGCTCACCAGCTCCCAGCAAACAGAATCCACAAGAAGGGGCCTGGGACCAGCTATTCAGTAATCTGATGTGTGTCCCAAATTTCCCCGCTAACGTGACCAACTGTCCTGGTTTTCCCAGCATGGAGGACTTTCCCTGGGATGTGGGACTATTGGCTCTAAAACCAGGGAAGGCCTATGCAACCTGGGGTGGGTGGTCATCCCATTTCCCACAAACATCAACAGCCACCAACTGGCTCAACAAGAGACTTCCTGCCAAGTCCATGTTTAAAGTTGCAGTGGTGAACCATTCTGGGCAGCTATTAATATTTTAATGGGTCCCAGAATCAAACTGTGGTGGGTCAAGGAGCTTGATTCCAAGACATCTTGGTGCCCAGTCATCAGAGGGATGTCTGGGGTTGGTGGCTGTGCTCTATCTTGGGTTCCCTGTGATAGGCACAAGTCTCCAAGAAATCACTGGTCCCCTTTGATTCTTTAAAGGCACTCCAGTAGCGATCTCAAAAGAGTTCATGTTTCAGGGACTCAGGGCCTGAATCTATCATAAGAGAGTCCCTCTGGGTCAGGCCTGGGTGGGCTGGCCCAGCTCCTTGGTTGCAGAGACGTGTCCAAGTAGGCAGATATAGACCGCAGGGGCCAGGACTTCTGCAAGTACCATGAGTAGAAAGTGTCTCTTAGGCCCCATTAGATTGGAACAAAATGCTTTGTTTCAAAGGTCTACAGACCACAGGTCATCTAAGAACATACTTAACCCATTCTTTTCCTTACTAAGGAACATGCGGAGTGAATAATATTGTCACTGCTCAGTAACTACTACCAACTCTACTAGGAACTTCTGCCGACTGTACTAACTGTGAGCAGCAGTTCTCACTGCTAAGGATCTGTGGAGTCACCACAGTTTGGCTTTTCCTGTGCCTCCTAGGCTAACATTGCTGCTATAGTTTCATTGCTAAATCAGCCTCCAAATGAGTGACTTTTGTTGTTGTTGCTATAATTTATTTCCCTATGTCCTCTTGACCTTGAATACTAAAGATTTTTTCTCCCTTCACTTTGTTATTTCTCTTTCCCAATTTAGGAGCACACAACTCATTCACAAACGATTGCTATGTACGGATTCTTCTTTGAGATAAAGGGAATCAGACATGATACTACCTCTTACAGTTTTTATATGCAGGTAAGAAGGACAGACCACGTGAAAGATGTGTCTCTGAAAGTCTTTTAGATTCAGAATCAATTCATATTGTGTTCATAATTGATTAATCATTAATTAATGATTAATAGGAACCATACTGCAAGTGCTAATCATGCTTAGACAGGTGATGTCATTTGATTTTTGTAACAACCTTAGAAGGTTAGTACCGTCAGTCCACTTAGCAGATGAGGATTTCAAAACTGAGTATCCTCATCTTCACGTAGCCTCTACTGGGAAAGCCAGGGTTAAATTCTAGGCTTCTGTCTCCACACGTGGGGCTCAGCTCATCTTCATTTCAAACATCATGGGTGATGCTGTACACAGATGGTCATTCTTCCATGAAGGTAACAGGTAGTGCCCTTAGGTGGGAGAGGGGGTGATCTTGTTTAGTGTGGCAAAGCAGAGCCATGGGCATGACCCCAGAGGGGTCAGGAGGGTGCCCGAGTTCCCACCAGTGCTCTTGCTGGACTTTTAAGAGAGGTAAGAGAATAGCACATTCAGGAGCAGAGAGTCTGCAGTCAAATGGCCTGGCGAACCGTATGACCTTGGCATGTCCCATGAACCTCCCTCTGTCCAGTTTCCTCCCCTTTAAGAGGGAGTAGGCAATAGGACATACCTCCCGGGTTGTCGCACATATTAAATGTGTTAATTTGTGCAAAGGGCTTGGAAAAGGGCCTGACACATAAAGCACCATATGCATTAGCGATGATGATGATGATGATGACGACGATGATGACAACTATGATGAAGGACTGCTGTGCTCCCCTTAGGATTTGCTTATAAGTGTCTTTTCTCCAAACCGCAAGCATTTGAGAAACTGTCTTTTATTAATGTTTATTACTACTGCCAGTCACAGTAGCTGGAACATAGGGGTGCTTTAAATGATGGGCTGACTGGGAATGAATGGATCCGTGGATGAATGCGTGAATGAAGACACCTGGGTTTGGGTCTCACCTTCGCCACTACCTTGTGCCCTTGAGCAAGTCATTTCTCCTCCTTGGGCCTCAGCTCTTGGTCTCCAGTGAGTCAGGCATCTCCCTACACAGTGGATTTTTCTGGGTGGAAGAGATGAACTAGGTAACATCCCCAGTCAAAATGCCCATCCGAGTGCTATGTTTTTAATTCTGGCAAAGTGATAACGAAGCTTGACTTAATGGTATTTTTCGGGGTTGGCCGCAGCCCAGTCCCTCGGCCAGTGGTTTATGTGTGGTGAGAGCTCAAATATCAGCTGTCTCAGCAGCAGTGGCTCTCGGGAAACGGAGCCATTTCAGAAACACCCTCTTGCTTCCTGCAAACATTATACAGGAGGGTCTATGTGCCAGGAATCGGATTTTGCTAACCCTGGGCCACCTCGGGCACAGTGCCCCCTGAGATGGTCACTCTCTCTGCAGAGACTAAGGCACACAGACCTGGAATTCCCCGACCTGGGCTACAAGGACGGCCCCATCAGCCTGAAAGCAGAGCGCTTGGTGAGATACGAGATCAGAGCCCAGACCCTGGTCGACGGCAAGTGGCAGGAGTTCGGGACAAACCAGGTGGTACACAAGTTTGGGCTCACCAAGTCGTCCCGCAAGAGCAACGCAAGTGTTGGTCTTTGCTTCTCTTTTTGTTTATTTCCTTTCTTGCTCTTTCTCCCCCCCATCCCCTTTGGGGGATGACTGGCTTCTAATCTCCAGTGGTCGACACTGGAGTTTACCGGGGAAGCTTGTTTAGCTTCTCAAGGATTATTACAGCTTCAAATAATACTGAAGAGAAACGTTCTGGAATGAAAAGCAGGGACACTGATAACTATAACCCACATCTGACTGCCTGACTTGGCTCACACCAGATGCGTTTTGCAAGTTCCAAGGGTATTTGGAGGGTGGACAGACACGGGGGGCGCTCAGTGGGGTGTGCTTGCATCACCTGCACCGGTGCCTGTGCACAGCCCGTTACTCCTCCTGAAACCCACAACCCGCACCTGCTTGCCCTGGCCCACGGGAGGACTGGGCCCACCGACCTCAGTGGGCAGTGCCAGCATCCAGGTGATTCAGTGCCTGGCCTGGCTTTGACAGCCACAACCTAGAAGTTTCCAGAAAGCCTAGGAGGAACTCTTTAGGCTGTGAATTCAAGGAGGTCTGAGGGCGTCCCTTGCCGTCCTGCAGGGAATGGGACTTTGCCATAAGCCAGCGAGGAGTTCCCAGTCCTGACTGCTCGTCAGGACCATGGGGGCCTTACTGCTCCCCAGGCCAGAGCACCCCCAGATCACCAGACCAGATACTCCGTGGGACAGGCCTGAGTATCAGTATTTTAAAAAGCTTCTCAGGTTATTTTCTATGATGTCAGAAATCAGAATAGCAATTTCCTTTGCGGAGGGCCTGGGATATGAACACAGAGGGAACATGAAGGAGATTTCTACCAGGTTGGAAGTATCTTTTATCTAGAGAAGGGTGATGGTGGTGACACAGGAACTCTTTGTGAAAATTCAGCAAGCTGGACTCTTAAGATTTGTACACTTTATTGTATTGTAGTTATACCTATTTTTTAAAGTTTATTTTAAATACTGTCTGTAGGTGATTCTGACATGCAGGCAGAGCTGAAAACCACCAGCTCCTGCAATTGTTAGGCCTTCCTTGTCCCCCTCTAGAGGATAATTCTTATCCTAAAAGTCCCATTTGCTTTGTTTTGTTTCATATTTTAGACCTTGAAAATCCAAACTGTGGGCACCCCAATATATGCAAGTTTTGCTTTCATCTTCCCAGGATCTTGACAGTTTCCAGAAGAATCTATGGGATTTCTCCCCACCGGTCTGCATAAAAGAAAATAAAATAACATGAAAGGAAACACTCAAGTATTCAGCTGACCTTGCTAGATAGTGATGGTCTTATTCGAACTTTTGCCTACACTTGTATCATTTGAGGGTGGAAAGTACCAGAGCCGAGTCCATTTGCCATTACCAACCCTACAGCACCCTGCGTCCAGCCCTAACCTTCTGCCCTCTCCAGGTGTTGGTGGGAGCACCAGCAGTGACAACAGACTCCCACTGGGAGCACCAAGGACTTCTCTTAGGATGCAGCTCTGCCTGCTACTCAGAGCAACATACCTGCCCATGGTCCCTGGAAGCTAGGGCTCAGACAGAACAAGAGGTTGGAAGGGAAGGAAGCAATTATAAGGTTCAGAGTGACTTATTTATCATGCCACATTTTTATTTTATTGTACTTTTTGAGACAGGGTTTCACTCTGTTGCCAGGGCTAGAGTGCAGTGGCATCATCATAGCTCACTGCAACTTTAAACTCCGGAGCTCACATGATCCTCCTGCCTCAGCCTCCCGAGTAGCTGGGACTGCAGGCATGCACCACCATGCCCGCCTAATTTTTTCTGTATATATATTTTTAGTTGTCCATATAATTTCTTTCTAATTTAGTAGAGACGAGGTCTCACTCTTGCTCAGGATGGTCTCAACTCCTGAGCTCAAATGATCCTCCCGTCTTGGCCTCCCAGAGTGCTAGGATTACAGGCATGAGCCACCATGCCTGGCCATCCATGTCACCTTTTTAAATGGAACTCCGTGGGTTGGAAAAGTGAGGTAGAGAGCCTTTCTTCCCACTGTGTGTATTAGTTTTCTATTGCAGTGTAAGAAAGTAACGCAAATTTAGTGACTTAACACATTTAACATTTCACAGTTTGCATGGTTGAGGAATCTAGGCACAGCTTCATTAGGTCCTATGCTCAGGGTCTCATAAGACTGCAATTTAGTGGCAACCAGGCTGTGTTCTCATCTGAAGACATGACCAGGGAGAGTCCACGTCCAAGTTCATTTGGGTTGTTGGCAAACTCATTTTCTTGCAGTTGTATGACTGAGGGACTGACTGCTACTGGCACTTGGGAGAAAGCTGCCCAGGTCCTAGTGGCCCCCTGCAGTTCCCTGCCACTGTAGCTTTCTCTACAGACATTTCAAAACATAGCTGTTTGCTTCTTCAAGGCAGCAGGAGAATCTCTCACTCTAGTCTGCTAAGACAGCATCTTGTACCCGGTAATATAATCATGGGTGTGACAGCCTATGCCCTTTGCCTTGCTTTCTGGGCCAGAAGTAAGTCACATGTTCCACCCACGCCCAAGGGGAGAGGATTATACAAGGGGCCAGCTTAGGGTGTGTCCACCACAGTGTGTTTCCAATGTCTTTGGAAAAGTGACGGAGAGTTGATGGTGCCCTGCAGATAATGAGGTGGGTGAGTTTAGGCTAATGATCACCTTAGAGTCAGACACAGGCTGGGGGAGCCCCCACCCCAGCAAAGAATCCTGATGTCCTGTGCAGTGTGACCAGAGGGAGAAGCAGAGGAACTGGGGGTTGGGAGCCTGTTGGCAGGTCCTCCCCACCTGCAAGCCCGGTTTCCCAGGCTGCTCACCAGCTTGCTCTGGCCAGACCCAGTCACAGGGAAGTAGGAAGAGCTTGGCAGATGAGAGAACAGGAGCAGCCTGGGTAGTTGTCACCCCTGGGCAGGGAGGCATCTTCCTGTAGTGGCTGCGTCTCCTCCAGGGCTCCAGCTTGCATACTCGGACTCCTCCTGCCATGGTTCCAGCACCCACCTGGGGCCCCACTTCTGGTTCTGATTCCACCTCCTCGTCCCTGGGCCCCTCCAATCCCCGGGGTGGTGGGGATGTCCTTTACTGCCAGTCTGAGTTGCCATGTTCTCCCGTTTGGTCTCTCCAGCCTTTCCTCATCTGGGACCCAGTCCTCTGTGTCACATTGGCCCTGTTTGAAATCCCTGGAATGGTGTATGTTTTCCAGGCTTGTCCCCGGTGCAAAGGGTTTTCCTGAGTTGGCAGGTGTAGCCCAGTGGGGTGGATGGTTCGATAACTCGGCCTCAGTAATTCCTCCAATTCCTGCAGGGCGGTGATTAGGGTGAGCTGAGTGAGGTGCTCGCTCGGGCAAAAAAACCTCAGGGGGTGCCAAAATAGTAATCCAGATAAATGCTTTTTTAATGCAATGTTTTAAAATATCGAAATCAACCCCCCAAACATCTATGATGTCGCCCAATGAACTGTTGTAAGGTGAACACACCCGTATAACCAGCAGCCAGATTAAAAAGAGCACAGCCAGGGGACCCCTCCCAGGCATTACCCACCAAGGTAAACACAACCCCAGCTCCCGTCAGCATGAATTAGTGTGTTCATTTAGTTTGAATATTTTATAAATGGAGTCATACAGTGTACACTCTTTTGTGTCTGCACGCTTTTGTTCGAGGTCACATTTTAAAGATTCATCCATGTTTTCACTGGGAGCTGTAATGTATTTTCAAATAAGCATGACAGCTTCACTTAAAAACTAAATGTCACTTCTACAAAATAATGGAGGTTGTCAAAGAAAAGTGAGAAAGGACAAAGAAGAAAATAAAATGGACTGGGGCTGCCATCACTGAGAAGTTTGGCAGGTGACCTTTGGGGAGGATTTTTAGGTGAGCTTATGTTAAATAGTTTTCTTCCCATTCAAAATGGGATCACGCAGTGTGTACTTCCATAGAACCTGATTTTTTTCTCTCAGGAGCTTAACAGGTTGGTTTCTTCAATAGGAGCACAGTGTCTGGGGAGGAAAGGAATGATGTATTTGCTTCACCTTCAAGCTGCCGAGTTGTACAATGTCAGAAAAGTCACTTGTCACTTGCCTTCTGTAAACGTTGCTTCCGTGTCCATGTAAAGGGCATGAACTGGCCCTCTGCCTCCCTCTCAGGCCTGTGGGGCCCGCAGGCACTGCCCCTTCATGGGCCACCCCTGTGTGGACGTCTGGGAGCTCGGTGTTACTGGCTCAAGAGACGGTGCAGCCTCATGGTACTTTATGGCATTTCTACAGGATAACAAGGATGACAAGAACTACAAACTCTGAAAGGCAAATCTGCAGATGTCCAAGAGAGAAGAGGCTGTTTGGAATCATTGCTGAGACGCGAATGCTTGCCCACTGTCTATGGGAAACAACTATTAGGTATTTGAAATATGCAAACTCATACTCCAGGAGTTTGCAAGAGTGGGGAAAACTTGCAAAGCAGCAATGCCAAAAACGTGTCCTTACAGTGAACAATAGAGCTTCAAGGGGTCCAAAAGCCAGGGATGTAGGAGGAAGGCAACCTCCAAGACACGGGGCCAGGGCTCTACTGGGCTGCATTCCCTGCCCCCTCGCCCAGCAACCAGAAGGCGCAGGAGGCAGTGGACTTGTGGTAACATGGGGCGTTTTGACATCATTTCCACCTCCTCATTGTACAGAGGGGGAAACTGAGGCCCAGCAAGCTGGAGTGACAGATCTGGTGGGAAATGCTCACTGAGTACCTCTGACCAGTTAGCCACTTGAGGCACACACCATCCATTGAATTCTCCCAGCCCCATGAGGCGGCTACATTCTCCACGTCTGAGCCGACAGACAGGAAGCCGAGCCCCAGAGAGAACACGGCATTTACTTGTCTGAGGCTCCTGCAAGTGGCAGAGCTGAGGGACCAGCTCTGGCCTGGCCACAGGCCGGTCTATTTCTGTTTACCCCATGGTCCACTGAGAACAGGTGAGATGTTTTAGGGTGCTTAATTCAAGCATTTGTGGAACACCTACTCTCTGCTTGACGGAAATGTGCACCTAGCATCTGCTGCACACCAGGCCACGCTGCACTGGGTGCTGTCACGGGTGATATCTCATTTGATTATGGCAGGGCCTTGGGAAGGTGTGAGGGTGGCTCACTGAGGAGGTGGGACATAGATGGGCCTGGAAGGATGGGCAGTGTGCTTGCAGGTAGGGATAGCGGGAAACGGTACCCAGGTGGTGCTCAGACAGCGGAGAGTGGGCTCCGTTTCAGCCCCAGGGCTCTTGAACTGAATGTGCATCAGAATCAGCTGGGATCTTGTGCAAATGCAGGTCCCTGGGCCCCCGCTGCGAGAGGCTGATTTTGCAGGGAGAAACGCCCAGAAACCTACGCTTTAACAGGCTTCCTGGGGGTCCTGACGGAAGACAACTGTGGGTCACACCCAGAAACAACTCCAGTCTGAAGGCTCAATTCCACAGCAGGGCTGCCCACTGTGCTCCACGCCCGCAGCTGTCTTCCCTACACGGTGCCAAAAAACAACAAAACAGCAAAACCTGTGAATCTACTTCACCACATCGGCTGATATAAAAAGCAAATTTACTGGAATATGAAATAAACAGAACCTTAGTAACAAGGCACCTCCTGCGGGTGAACCATTTGCTATAATAATTCAGAGTTCACCCCTTTCCACTAGGGGGCGTGGTTTGCCTCAAAAATGGGAACCAGAATTGTAGTGGCAGAAATTTATAATCTAAAAACTCATTTTGCAGCACCGAGTCCTCCTCGATTAGTGGTTGAACGTGAACTTTTGTGCATCTTGGGTGAGGCTCTGTTCATCTAAACATCCACAGTGTGCACATCACAGAATCTCTGAACTGGGAAGCCTAAGTCTTCAGACAAAAATTCTTAAGATGATTTTACCAGCTCTTCTGCAAGTGAGAACTTCTTAGAGTAAAATTTTAAAACCCACAGTCCCAATGCCTGAAGGGGTGGCTGTGAGTACTGGTCAACAAAGCTTCTTATGTGTCACATGCAAAACCTCTCTGTTTGCTTTCCCTGTCACCCACCCTCTGGATCACCTCCCAATTCCTGTCCTCTAAGAGTAGCCCAAGTTCGTCTGTGCACAGCAACTCTTTTGGGTTCTAGAGTCAAACTGACTCGGGTTTGAGTCCCAGCTCTGCTGCTTACTAGCTGCATGGCCTTAGGCAAATCATCTACCCTCCCTGAGCCTCAGAACCCGACCTGAAATGGACAGTAAAACCCGTGGTAAGTATTAAATAAGTTGATGTGTGAAGTGCAAAGTGCCTACCACATAACAAGTGCTTGATACAATTCATTCCTGTTTCTCCTTTTAGCTTGGAGTCATGTAGCAGTTGTCAAAGGTCAAAATGGGTGCTGTGTAATCTTGGGCAAGTCTATGTGCAGCCCTGGGCCTGCTCCCCGTTATGCAAAATGAAAAACTTGACCTAGGTGCTCCTGCAGTCATCACATTCTCTGATTCTGAGTGGGGAAGAACAGCTGTGAGCGGTATTGCCTATGAACCAGAAGGAGGAACACCTGGGGGAATGCACGGTCTTATTTTCCCACAGTCTTCTCAGAATGAGGATGAATTAGAAAGAGTAGGAGAGACCTTTTTCCTCTCCCCTCTTCAGAGGGTTTTGCATCCTGGAGACTGGTGTGTCTCGTGGTTCCAGGGAGGGGAGAGGAAGTTCTTGCGCTTGTAAGCTAAGGGTGAGAAGGGGGAGTGCTAGGGCTGGCCAAGCTATTGGGGAGAAGAGTGGGCTCCTCAGGGATGGGGGGGGGTAGCTGCGGGCCCCACTTGCACACAGGGGATGGGTGTGGGATGTGGAGATTTTGGCCCGTAGACCCTGCAGCCTTGAGAGCTGGAATGTGGGAGGTTCTCCTGGAGGAGACAGAGATGGGAGGAACCTCTAGGAGGGAGGGAGGAAGTGTCCTATGTCTACTCTGTCCCATGTGGTAGCCACTAGCCAGTGTGGCCTTTGAGCACCTGAAATATGGCTAGGGCAACTGGGAAACTGACTGTTTAATTTTATCTAATTTTAATTTATTTAAATTGAAATAGCTATAAGTGTAAGAAGAAGAAGCAAGGTAACAACAGTGCCCACCATGGAGCAAGAACTGGGCACTTCTGGACTCTGGAGACCCCCCAGGGTCCAGAGGGGAGGAGCCATGGCTGAAGCCAGCCTGTGGCCTGTGGCCACCCTAGGTCTCTGCCTGGACTGCTGGGTGAAGGCCCCTCCGGGGCGGGGAGAAGCCATGCTCTGGAAAAGGAAGGGTCCAATGCCCGGGAAGCAGGACTTGCTGTGTACTGAGGGTACCATTATTACTTTGCTGCTTCTACTTGTACTGACTGCTATTTCAATTTAAGTAAATTAAAGTGAAATAAAATTCAAAACTTCATTTCTCAATCACACTAGCCACATTGCAAGTGCTCAGTGGCCACACATGGTTAGTGGCTGCCAAATGGGCAGGGCAGAAAAAGGACAAAAGGCTCTTGTGACTCCCTGTGACTTTGAGCTTTGTGACTTTGAATGAGTCATGTGAACTTTGCACTTTCCTTCCTTGATTTCACTCATTGCACAGATGTGCAGTGAGATACTGCTGGGGCCAGGCTTCGGCTATGGTTGCAAAGGTGAAGAAAATACACTTTCTGCCATGGTGGAGCCTACAGTGTCAGGGAGACAGGTGTTAATGGATTAATTTTAATCAAGACTGCCCAAAGGCCCTGCAGAGAGGGAGCCCAGTTCTTTGAGAGCATAAAGCAAAGCAATCTGACCTAGATCCCAGCAGGGGGTTCAGGACTAAGGAGGGCTCTCCCAGGGGAAGTGATGCTTGAGTGGAGATCTGAAGCAGGAATGGGAAGTAGAACAGTTCAGGTGAGGATGTAGAGAAATCAGAACCCTCCTGCGCTGCTGGTGGGAAAGTGCGATGGTGCAGCCGCTTCTGCAAACTGGCAGTTCCTCAAGTGATCATACGTAGACTTACGTGTGACCCAGCACTTCCCACTTCTGGGCATATACCCAAGAGAAATGAAAACTCATGTCCACGCAGAAACTTGCACACGAATATTCACAGCAGCACGATTCACAGTAGCAAAAAGGTGGAAACAACCCAGCTGTCCACCAAGGGATAAATGCAGCGTGGTCTCTCCACACGATGGAATATTATTCAGCCATAAAAAGGAAGGAAGGACTGAATGTGCTACGTCAGTGAACCCTGAAAGTATTATGCTGAGTGAATGAAGCCAGGCACATAAAAACATGTATTATATGATTCCATCCATGTGAAATGTCCAGAGGAGGGAAATCTAGAGACAGAAAGTAGACTAGTGGCTGCTTAGGGCTGGCGACAGAGGAGAGTGACAGCTAAAGGGCACAGGGTTTCCGTTTGAGGTGATGAAAATGTTCTAAAATTGAGTCACGATGGCTGCACAACTCTGTAATACTCCAAAAACCACTAACCCGTACACTTAAATTGGTGAATTGTATGATACATGAATCCTATCTCAATAAAGCAGTCTAAGGGGAAAAAGGAGGAACTGAGGGCTCAGGAGGAGAGTCAAGCCCAGACAACATGTGCAGGGGAGCCTGATGCCTTTAAAAAACAAGACGAAGGTGGCCCGAGTGGCCAGAGCCAGCGGAGCCAGCAGCAGAGGCCGGAGACGAGGACGGGTGTGACCCCGTGGGCCCTGGAGGCTGCATTAGGGATTTCGGTGTCTTTCTGGAGAGCAGGGAGGAGTATTCAAAGAGTCTTCAGCCTAGGTGTCTTGCATTTTGAGAAAGTCATCCCGGAGGATGTACAGAAAAGGAGTTGGGAGTCAGAGGGGGAGTGAGCAGAGTTCAGAGGCTTTTGGGTGACCCAGGCAGAGGCGAGGGGCAAAGCAGAGACCGTGAGGAGCAGTGGACTGGAGAGAGGGAGAGCTCAGCTCTGCTCTGCCCAAAGGAGGGAGGATCCCTTAACCTCCCTGCATGATCCCTTAATTTGCCCTGGTCTCCCAGTTGCCACCCAGGGGCGTGACCGTGGCCACTCAGGGGGAAGAAAGCTCCTCTGCCGTCACACACTGTGCACACCCTTCTGGAAGTGGTTGCACCAGTTTATTTAAAGGCAAGCATTCCCAAAGGACACTGGCTGGGGACAGCGTAAATGGGTTCTGTCTTTCTGCGGTCACTGTGGCAGCATATTAATAGGAAAGAGTTTCAGATGTTAACTACTGTGGTAGATGGTGACAGTAATGGCCCTGGTGAATTGTGTCCCTGTGCACACGCCCCTTGGCTTTGCTGCTCCACTCATCAACAAATGGGGTCTGTTTCTACACCCTCTTGAATCTGAGCTGGCCCTGGGCCTTGTTTTGGCCAATACAACGTGGCGGAAGAAACATGGTGTGAGTTCAGGAATTTGGAGCTCAGGGGCCCTCTTGGAGCCTTGGGACCATGTGGTGCAGCGGCCCGGGCTGCCTGCTGGAGGGTGTGCTGTCACGTGGGGGAGAACCAAGGGCCTCATCCGGCATCAATCACCAGACTTGTAAGGCCCTCTGGAACCTTCCAGCCCAGCCCGCCCATCAGTGATATGCAGCCTCATGAGTGACTCTGGAAGAAACCCTGCAAAGGATTTCTCCAGCCAACCCTCAGAATCATAAGAAATAATTGTTGTTTTAAACCTCTAAATTTTGGGGCAGTTTATTACCTAGCAAGAGATAACTGAAATATATATCCCTTTTGAGTAAGCAAATCCACATTAGGAATTTATACTAATAAAATAAAAATCTAAAAAATGGCCAACAATTTGGCTACAAAGGTATTCCTTGCAGCATTGTTTATAATACAAAACATCAGCATGATCTTAGATGCCTAACAGCAGGAATTAGACAAAAATAGGATATATCTGTATGCCAGGCAATCATTAGTATTCTAGTAGAAAGAATATACTGTTAATTGGAAAAATAAAACAATGTTTGAAGTATGTAAATATGATCACTAAAATATGCATATTTTAAGTATATTTTAATATGAAATTAATGGGTCCAAGAACATGTGCAACTTCAATTTGATATTGTACAATTGCTCTCTAAAATGGCTGTGACAATTCTTCTTCCCACCAGCAGTGAGGAGGACCCTTGCTGCTGCTTTAGGTCTGGTCACTTCCCACCAGCCACCAGTGCTGAAGGTCACTCGACTGACACATGTGAGAGTCAGCTCAATCCACTCAGAGCTGATGTGACTTAGTCAGAGGTTTCTTGAGCACCCAAAGACACTTTCCCCCGACCCATTTGCCGTCCAACCAAAGGGGCCTGATTTGCTCCCGGACTCCCTTAAGGAGAGGGAAACTTCGGATGGCAGCGTCAAGAACAATAAGCAGGAAGCCAGGTGCCATGGCTGCAGCTGGGAGCAGGGGGTTGTCCAATGTCTGCCCTGAGCGCACTATAAAGTGCTCAGTGAGTCTTGAACACAGTGATTAACTTCTCTTTAGTCTATGCCTCACTGAACAGCATGGCCAATTGCTTGGCTTCCCCAACATGAGTCACTGGATGTCTTACTGTGGCCTGAGCACGTTTCATTCTAGGCAGGTGCAACTGTTCGTTTATGTGCCCTTGACATACCCAGGAAGTGAACAATGCTGGTTCTCCTCCTCTCATACCAGCTCAGTATTGAATCAACAATGCTTTAGTTAACACAGTGAATGTTGCTCTAAGAGTCTTTTTTAAGCTGGATCAGTGCCAAAGAGTTAGATAGGTCCCCATTTCTTTTCCTGGCTATTGGATCAAGTCTTTGGGTCCCTAGGATGTGGGTCATCTCCTTAAGTAACAGGAAGTGTATTAACTCTTGGGTTAATTGAGAAACTCAATGACCACACCACATGTGAGCCTCCTACACGGGCACCCCTTGGACTGCCATAAAGGCCAGGGACAGGCAGGGAAAATTGGCCCCAGCTGTGCACTGCATAGCTCTTTTCTTCTAATGTGGGTCACTCCTTGAAGTAGGACAGTCTGCAGGTGTTCCCTTTGTGCTCAGACACTCAGCTCTTAACCCGTGAACGACAGACGCGGAGCAAAGGCTGCTCGGGCATGCTGGAGAAGCAGAGATGGCAGAGGGAAAAGCAGCAGGCCCTGCGCACACTGCAGACGCCTTGTCCTCCCCCGACTCTCTTGTACCATCCGTTCAATTTCACTGGGACCTGCAGATCTGGATTCCACCCCACCCCCTAGCCACTTTCTAGTGGGGTGACTTTGGCAAATCACCTCGCTTTTCTGAGCCTCAGTTTCTCCTCCTCAGAGGATGGAATGTAATGAATGGAGACGTGTGGGAGGCAGAATAATGACCCCGAAGATATCCGTGCCCTAAATCCCAGATCCTGTGAATGTTCCCTTCTATGACAAATGGGACCCTGCAAATGTGACTGAGTTAAGGCTCTTGAGATGGGAGATCACCACGTGGCTCTCCAGGTGGGCCTGTCGTACTCACAAGCGTCTTTATAAGAGGGAGACAGGAGCTCCAAGGGGCAGAAGGCAATGAGATCACAGAAGCACAGGCTGGAGTGAGGTAGCCACAAGCCAGGGATTGCCAGCAGTCCCTGGAAGCTGAAGGGGCGAGGGACAGATTCTCCCCTTGAATCTTCAGAAAGAATCAGCTCTGCTGACACTTTCTCTTTAGCACAGTGACACTGATTTCAGACTTCTGGCCTCCAGAATTGTAAGAGGATAAATGTGTGTCTTAAGCCATCAAGTTTGTAGTAATTTGTTACAGCAGCTGTAGGAAACTACTAAATAGTACCAGCTGCTTTGTAGAGTCCTGTAAAAATGGAAGAATTTGCTGAAATGCAGCCAGAGTCAGGTGGAGCCAAGTGGGGCAGGTGTGCCTGATGAGCCAGCCAGCCCTAGGCCTGCAGGTGTCCATTTGCATGAGCTTATTTGCAGGGAGGGAAGGTGCCTCCCAAGAGGGCTGAGTGTCTGTGTGGCTGCCTAGCTCTCCTGGTCACCCAGATTTGAGCCCAAGCCCAGTGAGCAGACGTTCCATGGACAACGATGACGGGACTGTTTTCCAAGGGACTCTGACAGCTCATGGATACAAGCTGTGCGGCTTTGGGGCCCAGATGACAAGGTGAGGCATAGACGGGGGAAGCGACATTTGCCCCATTTGTGTTGCCCACAACATGGCATGACTGCAGCCTGGTAGGTCCTGCCTGGCACATTCCGGCAGTCTGAAGGCTACATCTCAAGACCACGGCAGAGCTCAGCCTTGGTCACTGCCCAGGTGGCAGTGGACAAACACACCACCCTGCAAGCAGCAGGTATCACAAAGAGGTTTAACAGGAAGTTCTCCTGGAGCTCCCCATTGCAGGGGTTAAGCACAAGCCACTGGCATTAGGACTAACGTGTTCGTGCCCACTCACTGATACGGCCTTGGGACCCTCAGGCCAAGGCAGGGCCTGCCTGTTGGCATCCACCAAGTTTCCCTCTCTTTTTTTTTCTCTCTTGTACAAAATATCAGAGTATGAGAACACAAGTTTCTCTTTGGGATACCTGTTCCCTAGCAGGTCCACTGACTTGGGTTCACAGCACAGGTGGGACCACATCTCCCATTTTGTAAAGCATGTCTTATTCAGGGGAACTCATGTGTGATTTGCCGGGAAGGACACTTCCCGGTCCTGATCACTGCTCCTCCTCTGCAACACGTTTTCTGAGGCCACCTGGAGAGCCATGAGACACAGTGGCAAGCAGGATGCCAGATGCCACCAGGCTTCTCATTCCGACTCTGTCTCTTCACTCTCTCATGTTTTCTCCCTGCTACTTGCCACTCCCCAGGGTGGTCTTGCTCCTGCTGGCTTGTCCATTACAGCTCCACGAGCGCAGGGGCTTTTCCTCCTTCCCCGTGGAACGTCCGGCCCTCGGGATGCTGCCCAGCGCAGAGCAGCTCGCAAACCTCGCTGAGCTAATTAGCTGATGCCCGAGTGTGATGACTGAGAGTGGGGGGCAGGCACTGGGGATCTGAGAGGCACGTGGCACGTCTCCAAGTCCCCTGCTCACTGGGCTGGAAGATCTCAGAAACTGGCTAAGTGGAAGAGGCCTGGGAAGCCCACAAAGTGATTTTTCCACCATGATGGCCTGAGGGAGGGTCGTGGAAGCCCTGGAAGAGTCAGCCTGGTCCTCCAGCCACAGGACAGTTCACTGTCCCCTGAGAGTGCCGAGACTCAAGGCCAGAGGGCTTTCTCCTCGGGGCTTTCTCTTCCTGCTTTCTCCTTGGCGTTGTTTCATAGCATCTTCCCGTACCCACGGTGCCCTACCTGTCCTCCCTTCTCAAGCCTGGCTCCTCTGGTCAGGTGTTAAGGGTACCCTGGAAAGTTTCTTTTGGTGGCTCAGTGCTTAGGAAAATCTCACAGAAGTATCTTAGCATCGCCGTAAGTTTTCCTCTAAACACCTTTCTCAGGATGGGATGTTCTGAGTCATTCTAGAATTTTAAAATGTGTGGTACCAACGTGGGGCAGGAAGGGGGGCAAAGAAAGACAGAGAAGCTCCTCGTTTATGCAAGGTTGTCTCCTGCAAATCAGTCCTCAAACTCCCAGATGTTCTTGATCTCTGAGTCTCTCAAAGGCCTTCAGAGGCAGTGCTTGTGTGTGATAAGGACCAATTCCCCACCCCCCAATCCATCTTTGACACTTCTATAAAGTACAGTGAAAAATGAGTAACTGGAAAAACAAAGACTTAAAAAATGCAACCTCATTGATCATGCATGTGCCGTGGCAACATCGAAATGCTACAAATGTTTCTAAGTGCCTACTCCCCATTTCTGCAAATATCCCCCTGAGGATGGGTAATCAGTGTTTGTGCCCTGGACCACGCCACAGAGCACAGTCCGTAGTATAATGCACAGGCAGATTGCTTGTTTGTTTAAGGCTAGAATCCTGAAAGTGCTCTTTATTCTTTGGTGTATGAATTCTACAAAGACTGTCTCAGCAGAAAAGGAAACAGAAAAGCCGCTCAGGTGGTTTACTACTCACCCTGGTCTTGCTAGAGGGGAACAGTGAACTCCCTCCAACAAATGAGGGCCACCAAAGCCACCATCTCCTCAGCAGGAGATAGAGGTATTCTCGCTGGGTTGTCCAGGACTGCCAAGAAAGGGAGGAGCCACACCGCTATGAGAGGGGACAGGAGGTGGGGTTGGGTTGGGGACTGGACATGGCCCGGTCCCCTGCACCTGTCCCGGCAGGGAAGCTGGCCCACATGAGGGGAGTCGTTGCTGCCACATTAGTGCAGAGCTCAGGATGAATACTGGTACTGTGATTTCAAAGTTGTGAGGAGTCGATGTACAAAATGGTTAGTGGTAGTTAGGATGGCTTGAGTTGCTACGTGGTGTCCCCTTGAGACGTCACCTCCCGCCACCCTATTAGGTTGTTTCCATTGTTAGTGTCACCTTACAGATAAGGCAACTGGCTTCCAAAAGCCAGAGCGCCCCGCCCACGCGGTGAGGTGGTGAATAGCAGAGCTGGGGTTTGCAACAGACCATCTGGCTTCCCAGCGCCTTTATCTGCTGCGTCCCGCCCCCGCCCGGAGCCACGAAGGGGCTTTGGGGAAAGAGTTCCTGGCACAGGGCTCCCGGGGTCAGAGGCAGCCTCTGTGCATTGAAGCTATGTTAGAGCAAGAATTCAGCCACACAGATCACGTTATTTAGACCCGTGGGCCTCAAACTTGAGCGTGTGTCAGAATCACCTGGGGGGCTCCCAGCCCAGCGACTCTGAATCGGTAGGTCTGGGGCAAGGCAGAATTTGCGTTCAGCCAAGCAGTGGACGCTGAGGTTGCTGGTGCCTGGCTCACGCTTGGGGACTCCCTGGTGGAGAGACAGGAAGGACTGTGCTCTGACACACACCCTGCCTAGGGTTGTTGCTCACTGGGCGAGGCTGTCTGTGCGGCCGGGAGGGAGGCCCGATGCTCTCTCTTCAGTCCACTTCAGGGGTCCTCCCACCACCCGACCTGCGGGACTGCCTACACATTGTTCTAAAGGACCAGTGAACTTTGGGGCACAAGGGCTCAAAAGCAGATGCTCTAACACCTCCTTGGCCTGAGGTGTCTAGCCCAGTGCCAGGTGCACATAGGTGTTTGCTAAATGCCCAGGTGTATTGTCTCAGAATAGCAAATCCCATAAATTCCCGTATATCCCCCGAGTAGGAGGAAAAGTCCATAATACTTTTCGTCCCCCGGTATCATTTTACTTATCTTCAGAATTGGACGCATACAGACCCAGTCTAGAAATGACAAGGGCAATCAGAAAATAAGATTCCACAGGGAAATGGAAATTTTATGTAAGAAAATGAAGAAATCAACCCAGTACTTGCTCAGCCCAGGCAGCTGGGCTCTTGATGCACCGGAACCCAATTCTGCACATAGCGGGTGACACTGCATTGTGCCAACCCACTGGCTCTGACTGCCCTCTGGGTATCAGTGCAGGCCAAGGGGAAGACCTGGAATTCCACCCTTACCTAGGATTACACGGTGGCACCTTGCCACCTCCCAGAGTGGTGTCATAGAAGACCTGCTAAAACACAAGAGTTAAATAAGATCCAGAGCTTTAGAATATTATAACTGAATGTCCAATAAATGTTTTAATAAATAAAATATTTCAATAAAAAATCACTTATACCAAGAGCCAATAAGATCTCAACTTGAATTTTAAAAGACAACCGGCACCAACACCAAAATGACACAGAAATAGAATTTTCTGACAAAGATTTAAAGCAGCCATCATAAAAATGCTTCAAAAAGCAATTGCAAACATACTTGAATTAAACAAAAAAATAGAAATTCTTAGCACAGAAATCCAAGTGTCAGCAAATAAATAGAAGATCAAAGAAGAACCAAATGGAAATTTTAGTGCTGAAAAATATTAATATAATATGCAAAACACAACATAATATGTTATTGATGGACTCAACAACAAAATGGAAAAGACAGAGAAAAGACTCATGATCTTGAAGACAGAAACATAGAAATTACCCAGTCTGAACAAAAGAGAAAATAGACTGAAAAACAAAATGAATAGAGCCTAAGTGACCCACTGGATTATTAAAAAATTATGTCATCAGAGCCCCAGGAGGAGAAGTGAAACAGGGCAGGGTTGGAAGGCATTTTAAGAAATAATGACTGAAAATGTCCCTAATATGGCAAAAGTCATAAACTTACAGGTTCAAAAAGCTGAAAGATCCCCAAATGGGATAAACCCAGAGTAATTCATGCCAAGAAGCATCATAGCCAATTTTTGAAAACCAAAGACGAGTAAAATATCTTGAAAGCAGCCAGAGAGAAATGATACATTTCCTATAGAGGAAAAAACAAAACTCAAACAAATAACAAACCAAAAAACCCACTTGAATGACAGCGGATTTTTTCATCAGAAACCAGGCAGGCCAGAAGGAAGTGGCCCAACATTTTTTCCAAGTGCTGAAATAAAAGAACTATCAACCTAAAATTCCATGTCCAGTGAAAATGCCTTTCAAGAATGAAGAGGAAATGAAGCCATTCTCAGATGAAAGAAATCTAGAAGAATTTGTTGTCTGCAGACATACTTTAAAAGAATGGCTAAAGGAAGTTCTCAAAACACAAAGAAATGATGAAAGCAGGAATCTCGGATATTACACACCTATTCGAATGGCTAATATAAAAGAGTGACAAGACAAAAAGGAGGTGAGGACGTGGAGAAACTGGATCTCTTGTGTATCGCTGATGCAAATGTAATATGATACAGCCACTCTGGGAAATGATTTTGCAGTTTCTTAAAAAACTAAACATGCACTGACCATGTGATCCAGCAATTTCACTCTTGGATGTTTATCACAGAGAAATGAAGACTATGTCCTTGCAAAAATCTGGACATGATTGTTCATAACAGCTTTATTTGTAACAGCCCCAGACTGGAAGCAGCCGAAATGCCCCTCAATAAGCGAATGGTCAAATACACAGTAGGACGTCTGTACCATGGGATGCTGCTCAGCAATCGAAAGGACTGGACTATGAATATATGCAACAACTTGGATGGCTCTTAAGGTCAATCTGAAAAGGCCACATACTGTATGATTCCATGCATGTGTCATCCTCAAAATGTCAAAACTGTAGAGAGGTAGAATGTTAGTGGTTTCCAGAAGGGGTGGTTTCCAGAGGTTTCCAGAGGGGTGGATGTGACTATACAGGGTGGCATAAGGGGATCTTTGTGCCAGAATAGTTCCATGTCTTGATTGTGGCGGTAGTTACACTTACCTACAAGTGTGACAAAATGGCATAGAGCAATACATACACATTGTACCAATGTCAATTTCCTGGCTTCGATATTATACTGTAATTGTGTGAGATATAACTGTTGGGGGAAACTGGCTAGAGGGTACGGGAGGCCTCCTTTTACTCTCTTTGCAACTCCCAGGAAACTTTAATTATTTCAAAATAAACAGTGTTTTGAAAAAGAAGTACGTAGAGCATGATGTCATTTTGTAAAATCACTCAGCTTTATCTATGAGTGGATGTATCTGTGTAGAGAGGTATCTGGAAGGGTGTTCACCAAATTTTTGAGGGATTATTACTGAAAGGTAATAATCACATTGGGAGTGATTTTTCACTTCCTTCTTCACATTCTATGTATTGTTTGAGTTATTTTTAATTTAAACCCTAAAGTAGATGAAAGGGCCCTGACAGACACTGGGAAGAAGGAAAATGGGAAGGACACATCCATTCTGCCTTGGCCTGGGGATGACGCGGTGGCCTGGACTATGGCTAATTGGATGGATTTGAGGCTTTTGGCTCCAGGAGGGATACCTGCCCCCTCCCGTGGGGATAGCCCCCCCTCCCGTGGGGATAGCTCCATCCCGTGGGGATAGCCCCCCTCCCGTGGGGATAGCCTCTCTGCGGAGCCTGATACAGCAGCGACTGCTTCCCCGATCATCGGTCAGAGGCCTGGGCAATTAACCTACCCATCCCCTTACCCTCTTCACCATGCTCTTGAGAAGGACTCAGTTAATTAACTCACTTAATTTCAAATTCCCACTTGAGCTGGCAATTTTTAAATTTAGTTTTAAGCCCAAATAGAAAACAGAGAGTAAAGATTCTGCTGTTTCCATAGATGGTGGATATTAACCATCCCAACTAGTAACACTAGTAATTCAATCATAACCTCTTGAGCCCCAATGTGCAAAGCAATGATACCACCAACTCTTAATACATCATAGATGGACTCTTTTCATACAAGTACATTAGATAAACACATGCAGATTCAGTGACATTATTCTTGGTTTTGATGAGCAAGGATTTGTTCTGATTTTCCCACTGGGGAATTTGTGCATGTAGGATTATGGCATTAAAATGAATTGGGGTGTGTGTGTGTGTGTGTGTGTGTGTGTGTGTGTGTGTGTGTGTGTTGTGTTTCTCCTAAGCTCAGCACTCTTTTGTGTCTGTTAAGATAGTCATGCAAGACCTTGGGTCCTGGCTCTTCCATTTCCTAGGTGCATGAGCTCAACTTTTCTCATCTGTGGAATGGGACACATACCTAGCAGGGTTGCAGTTAGCTCTAAATGAGACAAAATGTGTAAAACTGGGTCTAAAACAGAGTCTGCCAACATGGTAACTTGGCTTTGCCTCATTTGTCTGTGTGTCCATCAGCAAAGAGGAGATGACAAACCTAGTGTCTTCATGGCCTTAAAGAAGTGGCAGGTCTGGGCACAAAGATGCAAAAGGGCCTGGAGGAGAGAAGCAGGTGACAGGTGCAGGGGGACGGCTGGCAGAACTGACGGGTTCTGCGAGGAGTTGATGGGAAGCTTTAATTGAACTGGAAGTGAGTCTCAACTTTATCCTGACAGCCTGTAGAGAAGGACGGGGATGTCACTCTCTAACCTTGAGCGAGTCTTTTCCCATACAAGGGCCTCCTTATCTGCAGAAGGCTGGGAAGAGGGGCTGGCGCTGCCTGGCTGCCTCCTTCCCAACGTGGCTGTGAGAAAGAGGCCAGCACTTGTGAATGGCTCCTCAGTGAGCGTCCTTGGCTGACAGGTCTTTGCTCCTTGCCCCGAGGGGGATGCCGTGACTGCCAGGGCCATCTCTGGACCCACAGGCTCACAGTCAGCAGGATGAGAGCCCTGCCCACCCCCAGCTTCCCTCCTCCTGGGATTCTAGCCTGCTTCCCCGGCTTGCCGAGGGCAGTTGCATGTTCTCTAGTGAGGCAAATGCTGCCCCCTCTTCCCCAGGAGGTTTGTGTCTGTGAAAGGGACGGCCCCCTCCGGCTGGGAGGGCACCTGGGCTAAGCTTCTCCACTGGCAGCTCAGAGTGGGCACTTTCTCTAGTCCACTTGGCCCCGGAATGTTTGCTTTTGTTGTCAAGATAGGCCCAGATGCACTTTCCAAAGAGCCAAAAGCTGCTTCTCTTCCGGAACTTTGTTACCCTGGTTACCTGGCAGAGACACCTGTCTGCCACTAAGGGAGGGCCTTGGAGATAACTAGTGCTTTACACATACCACAACGGGCAGGTGGGAGGGGGTCAGCCTCTAGGCCACAGGAGGACAGTCACTTCCCTCCTGTCCTGTTGTGCACTTAGTGAATCACTGTCTCCATTTTTCATTTATTTATTCAGGCACTTATCTGTTGCTTGATTTTATTCAGCTATCAGTTTGGTCATCCACTCATTGATTCATTCATTTATTCAGTTAGACATTCATTTGTCCACCAATCCACCCACCCACCCATCTCTCCATCCCTCCATCCATCTACCACCCATCCATCCTTTTATTTGGTCAGTTGGTAATTAGATCAGCCACGCAATCAACAGATACAAATGTACTCCCACATCCAAAGCAGTGAGGAGGAAGGGCTCTAGCACCCATTACCAGATTACTATGGGTCAGGTATGATGCCGACCTCTGAACTCACTTGATTTTCCCAGTAACCCCAGAAGCAGGTGTTAAGCTCCCCACCTACAGAGGAGGAAGAAAGCCCAGAGAGTCTGGATGGCCTGTTCAGAGACAGTCAACCCGTAGGAGACAGAGCCAGGGTTCCACCCCAGGTCTTCCCAGCCCTTCAGCCCGTCCCCTTTCCAGTTTTTGTTTAACATCACTCTTTACAGAGTTCTTTCACGTTCCCTTGACCCTGACCACGATCCTGAGAGGTGAGTTGTATTGTCGCCCCCCCCCCCCCCACCGTGCAAATGAGAAAAATGTGGCTCAGAGAGGCTGATGAGATTCTGAAGACCACATGGTTGCTGAGGACAGAATCTGGTGAATTGGTTTTGTTCTTTCCACAGCATTGTGTCCTCCAAGAATTAGCCCCATAGGGCAGCCAGCTCTGAGTGGCTCTGCCTCCTGGGTGTGTGGGAGAGAACCCTGGGTTCCAGGGAGAAAGCACTGATCATGTGCTGGGGGCCGGGGAAGGCTTTCTGCAGAGGGGGAGCCGAGCCAGACGTGAAGGATGGGGGAATGCTGCCAGGTGGAGTGCACCCCAAATGGGGCAGAGGTGCAGTCTGTTTAGGGGTTTCACTAGAGAAGAACACACCTGTGTTGGGCAAAGGATAATGAGGCTGGGATGTAGGTGGGGCCTTCCCTTCCAGAAACACGGTGCAAAGAGTCCGGAGAACTGACCTGACCTGCAAATCTGATCGCATCTCTCTCTTACTTAAAACCCTTCAGTGTTCTCTCTCCATTTCCCCTGGATAAAGCCCACACCCTTTGCCTGTCTTATGGTGCCCTGTGTCCCTGTCACTCTGCCTGTGCACCCAACCTACCCCCAGCACTCCTGCCTACAGGGCACCCTACCTCTAACATGTCTGTGTAGGTCCTTGGACGCAATGGCTTCTCCCAGCAATGACTCAGGGAGCAGCTTTTGTTTCAAGAAATGGTATGGGCAGGCCCGCCACTCCCTGGCTGGCCTCATGCATCCAAAACAAACAGTCTGGCGGGTGGCATGTGGGCACCAGAATGAAGAGAAGGAGGGCATTTCAGGATAATCAGGAGAGCTTCCAGAGAAAAGCTTTGCTGTCAGGAAGTGGAGATGATAAACCCAGGAATGGGGCTGGGTGGGGGTGGGTGTGTGCGTCTCCTCTAATGGCCCAAGAGACGCCATCATAAAAGCCACTTATTGAGCACTTACTATGGACTAAGCCCCATCTTCACAACTTCTGTGCAGCAGATGGATCATTTGCCTAATGAGGAAACTGAAGCTCAGAACATTTTAGTGAGTGGCTCAAAGTCACACAAGCCAGCAAGCAGTGGATTTGAACTCAGGTCTGTCTGGCACCAACAGCATCCCTCTACAGTAGCATCATGGGTCAAAAAGCTTGGATCACAGAAAAGTGCTCATTAAGATCTTTGCAAAAGATCAGTCATTTTAATATTTTTAAAGGAGTTTTCCTAAACAATGCTGATCATCTCTTTATAACTAAAAGCCTAAATGGATGGAGGACTGCTGGTCCGGAGCACTGGGCTCTCTGCATGGTGCTGTTGGGCTGCAGCACTGGATTGAGAACTACACTGATGAACCTACTCAATTGACATAAGTGAAGGACAAGAGAAATCAGAGGAAAGGAGTCCTGCAATGAAGCCTGGAATGGCCTCCTCTGACCAGCTTCCCTGGCAACTCCAAATGCCCCACTGGAAGGGGAACAGTAACTGAGGCACTGGAGCCCTGAGGCAGGGCCTGAGATGGAGCTTGGGCCATTCCAGGACTCCAGGCCCCAGTCCCTTGTGGCTGGGCTCACTGACACCCACCATAGGGCTCCATCTCCCGAGAGGCCTTATGGTACCCTGTGTCTAATGCTGAGCCTGGGGGCTTGGAATTCTTTTTGTTCAAAAAATTTAGGGGGTACAAATATTTTTTGTTACATGGATGAATTGCATTATGCTGAAGTCAGGGCTTTCAGGGTATCTGTCACCAGAATAGTATACATTGTACCCAATAAGTAGATTTTTATCCCCCATCCTTCTCCCACCATTCCTCTTCTTAGTTTTCAATGTCCATCACACTACTTTGTGACCACGTGTGCCACTCCTTTAGCTTCCACTTATGAGTGAGTACATGCGTTATTTGTTTTTCCATTCCTGAGATACTTCACTTAGGATAACAGTCTCCAGCTCCATCCAAGTTGCTGCAAAAGACATTATTTCATTCCTTTTTATGGCTGAGTAGCACCCTGTGTGCACATGTGTGTGTGTGTGTGTGTGTGTGTCACATTTTCTTTGTCCACCCCCCAGTTGATGAGCACTTAGGTTGGTTCCATAATTTTGCAATTGTGAGTTGTGCTGTGATAAACATTCAGGTGCAGGTATCTTTTTTATAAAATGACTTCTTTTCCTTTGGGCAGATACCCAGTAGTGAGATTGCTGGATCGAATGATAGGTCTATTTTTAGTTCTTTGAGGAATCTCCATATTGCTTTCCATAGTGGTTTCACTAGTTTACATTCCCACCAACAGTGTGTAACGATTCCCTTTTCACCACATCCGAGCCAACTTCTATTGTTTCCTGACTTTTTACTAATGGCAATTCTGACAGGGGTAAGATGGTATCTCATTGTGGTTTTATTTTGCATTTCCCTGATAATTCATGACGTTGAGCATTTTTTCCTATGTTTCTTGGCAGAGCTTGGAATTAAGTCACCTGGGGCTGCTGCCAGAAGTGAGCCCTGGGCAACTGCACATCTTGCTCATGCTGAGTCTGTTCCACTGGACGTCCAGCAGGGCTGTCCTTCATGGTCTCCAGTGCCTTTCCAGGACTGGGCTTGCCTATTTTCTGCCAGCCTCCCTTTCCACAGCCAGGTCTGCCCCCAGGCTCACCCACCCTCCCTGGCAGGGGCTGCCTCCCAGGCACAGGTCACCACTCCTTGACCCTCCTACATCCTGGACGCTGCACTGGGGGCTGAGGCTACAGAGGTAATTAAGACCTGCTCCCTGCCCTTGAGGAAATCCCGGTGCTCTGGGGAAAACACTACTATAATTTAAAATGGGAGCAGTGAGTTGCAGAGGAGAGAGGGCCGCTTCTCCTGAAGGCTCAGAAAGATTTCTCAGAGACTATGAGTTTTGACTAGGGTGTAACGTTTGCCTCTCAGTGTGGGCAGATTTTATTTGTGGGACGTTAGCGGGTGGGATGGGGCTAGAGGAAAAAGCCATTCTGGGCAGAGGAAGCAACATGAAAAAATCTACCGGAGGGAAAACAGCCCAGTGTCCATAACAGGTGAATGGGTAAACACACTATGGTATATCCATACCGTGGAATACTACTCTGCAATAACAAAGGACGAACTACTGATACACACAGCAACATGGATGAATCTCAAAATACTTAGGCTGAGCAAAAGAAACCACACATAAAAGAGTGCATACTGTGTGATTCCATTTGTAAAAAGTTCTAGAACATGCAAACTAGTCTGTGGTAATAGAAAGCAGACCAGTGGTTGTGGTCGGAGTGGATAAGGCAGGAGGCAGGGATGAGAACCCGGCAAAGGATACTTAGGGGGTGATGGATATGTTCATTGCCTTGATTGTGGCAATGTTTTCACATGTGTATTTATAAGTCAAAATGTATCAAATTTTCCTCTTTCCATATGTGCAGTTTATTGTGTATTAATTATCCCTCAATAAAGCTATTTTCTTTTTTGTTTTAAGGCATGGGAGGCTGGAATAGCTTGGGTGTGGGGAACCCCAGGCAGTTGGGTTAGACTGGAAGGAAGTGCATGGAGGCTTAGAGGCCTGGCAGGAGTTGTGGGAAGGAGTTTGGATTTTATTCACAGGCAGCTGGGAGCCATTGAAGGCTTTTAAGCAGGATAGTGGCTCTATCGGGTTTGTATATGAGAAATATTGTTCTGGAGGGAGGCTGGTCAGGGGCAGACACAGATGGTACAGTCTGGACTAGGTTAAAACGATGAGACAGAGGACTGATGGATTTAAAAATGTTTAGGAGTGAGGACCGGCAGGACTTGGGCATCTCCTGGATACAGGGAAGGAAGACAGGAAGAGTCAAAGGTGGTAACTTCCTTCTGTTTGGGTGACGAGAAGGTGGAAGGACTGAGAGGAGAAGACACAGGGGCTTGGCCCTGTGGCATGATGCCCTCACTGCTGTCTTCTTGGCTTCTCCAGGTGCTAACCACAGCTTGGTTCTTCTCTGCTGTTGGGCCATGGTGCTTCAGGTCATCCCCTTGCTCTCCGTGAAGCCAGCCTGAGGGCTTTTGCTAATTCCTTCTGCTCCCAGTGGTGCTGGGATGCTAAAGTCACACCCAGCTTCTCAGCCAGATCTGCCCTTATTCTGACAGGCAGGCAGACAAGTACCAAGCAACCAGTAGGAAGAGTCCCAGGCCAGGAGTGGGGAGCTCCAAGTTTGACTTTGGCTCTTTCCTACCCTGCCTTCAATGTGCCTGTCTACAAACCAAGGCAGGTAAGATCCTTGGCTGTGTGTCAGAATCACCTGAAGATCTTTTGACACTATTGATGCCACAATGAGATTCCATTACACATCCACCAGAAAGGCTAAAATTAAAAAGTTTACAATATTAACAGCTGGAGGAAATATGGAGCAACTGGAACTCTCATATACTGCTGGTGGGAATGAAATTGGTGTACCACTCTGAAAAACAGTTTTGCAGTTTCTTATAAAGTTAAATGTACTCTTACTACATGGCCCAGCAATTCCACTCGATATCCAAAAGAAAAGAGTACAATGTCCACCAAAGACTTGCATAAGAATGTTCATAACAGCTTTATTTATAATGACCCCAAACTGGAAAATCAGATACCCACTAACAGGAAAACAGAAAAATTGTGCTTTGTTCACAAAACAGAATATTCATAAATGTACAACACACAATGACATAAATTTTATAGACAGAATGGTGAGCAAAAAAAGACCCAAAAGAGTACACAACATAGTGTGTAATTACAACGATATGAAATATAAGAACAGGTAAAACTAATCTATGGTGATAGAAATCAGAATGGTGGTTACTTCTAGTTGGCACAGGAAGCCTTTTGGGGTGTTGGAAGGGTGTCTTGCTCTGGATGGTGGATACGGTTTATTGGGCTTTACACTTAAGAGTTATAGACTTTACTATATTTAAGTTACACCTCAAAACCAAACAAAAAGAAAGAAGGAAAAAACAACAATGCCAGTTCTTTGTGACCACTGATTCTGATTGATCTAGGGTAGGGTCTTGTCCTAAGAATTTTTTTAAGGTACTCCCAGTGGTTCTAATGTGCAGCAGATTCTGACTTGCATGAGATCCACAGGAGCAATCCCCCTTAAAAACCTTCTTTCTCTAAGGTTCCAGGACTTGGTGCAGAAGTCAGCTGCTGGGCTTATCCTGGAATGTGCAGACTGCAGTTTCAGAGAAGGAAATAGGTGCAAAGCTCTCTTTTATCTGGAGGAAGTCTTGCATGAAGTGCCGCTGCAGAGATGGCAGCTGAAGTCTCCAGCCTGGGGGCAGTCTGGCTGTGTCACCGTGCCACTGCACGAGCTTCTCAGCCCCAGTCCCACATGTACACCTGTGCCGGCTGCCCTTGGCTGGGGCCCAGGCTTGGCAGCCCTTCTCAACCCCATGAAAGCCCCGCTGAGGAGGCAGGAAAGTCGTGATTCGAATAAGCCACAGTGGGACTGGGCGAAGAATTGTGAATGGAATTCATGCTTGAGACTTCTGGTTCTCACAGCTGCGGATGGGGGTGGGGTCACCATGGGAATTCTGAGTATTGTTCAGCTCTGACTGCAGCTTCCATTGTTGGGCTCTGATTACAGCTTTTGTTTCACCCTAAAGTACTGTTATTAAATGCCAGCCAGGAACAAAGATGTATTTACATGCCAGGGGGTCAGTGAAGGCAGGCTATTTTTAGAGCTGCCCCTGCTGTTAGTCTGGGGATAGGGAGGGTGTGGGGGGAGGGCGGCAACCTGGGAGCTTTTAGGTAAAAGTGAAATGTTTCTGAAGGAGCCAGCGATGATGGAAAATGATGAAATCATCTCAGTCCTGCTCTAGTCTATCTACGCCAGTTTATTTATTTTTGTGGCCAGGAGAGAGGTGTTGGGTGCACACAGGGAAACAAATCCAAGTCCCCCCTTAGACTGGCAGCCTGAGTCCTTCCAAGTCAAGCCTCTCCCACTTTTCCAACGCACTATCCCAGTGGCCCTGCTCTCCGGCCAGACCACAATTCCATCCCAGTCACTCCGGATACATGTGAGGGCCACAACAAAGTAATTCTAGAACCTACTCAGGGCCCAGGCGAGAGACTCCGAATGTGTCATGATCTTGCTCAGGTGGCCTCAGGAATTGGGCTGAACTAAATAATGCAATCCGTGGCATGGATGTAGTGCTAGTATGTGCCAGAGCATTACTGCATTATTTCAGTTAAGACTCATGGTGAGGCCGTGCAGTAGGAACCACCATCATCCCCATTTTACAGATGAGGAAATGTTGAGGCTCAGAGAAATAAGGTGATGAGCCCAAGGTCAACCAGCTCTTTGGTGCACATAGACTCCAGAGCCCCAGCTCCCTGCCTTCCTTTCCTGGGCTGGGGCCCAGGACATCCAGGGTCCCATGGTAGAAACTATAACTCTGAGCTTCTCTTCCTTTGAGGGTCAGAACTTCGCACACACTTAGCCCTGCTGAACACGTGAGGCATTGGTTCTTGTTGTTGAACCTATGTAAACAAACTCTTTTTTGGCAGGTGGCAAGATGGATGAGATAAAACGCTGGCCTTTGACTTTAGGAGGAGCTTGGCTAGAGTTGGACAGGTGAGGGGCTGGGACCTGGGGGGAATTCCCACAGGCCAAAGAGCTTGTGAAGGCCAAGGTGGATGTGTTCTCAGATCCTCTTACAGTTTTGTCTGAAAAGAGCCTTCACCTTCTAGAATGTTCCCCCACTTTAATGCTGCAATTAGCAACCCAAATATGCCCTGGACAATCACTTTGACTTTAGAAAATCTTGCTTTTCAAGTTTTCACATCACATTGTAGCAAGAGTCCACACATTTGGACGACAGCAGGCTGTGCTTTGCAATTTTAGGGCTTGCCAACATCTTAGACCTGCCATATGTGGTCAGGATAATTAAACTATGATCTAACCGGGGGTCTGATGCAGCTGGAACCTCACCAGACCCCAGAGATCACAGGGTTGCTGGAGAGCCTTTAGGGCTCTGGTGGCACTAGGTGTCCAATCCAGTTGTTCAGTGTCAGGCTCTCTTCCTTGTGGCCTGACAGTCCCAAGGCAGGAAAGACTGGGTTCTACTCTCTACCAGTCTTGCAGGCAATCATTCTCCACAACTCCCAATGTATTTTTTCCTTCATGGGCCTAGAATTTGGGTTGGTTGCTGACCTGTTCAGAAATCCTATTCTTGCATCTCGGTAAGCATAAAATGTGGATGGTCTTTCACAGAACCTTCCTGAAGGAGAATTGTGCCCCAGCCCTGGGATGCAAGCATTAGCTCCAGCCAGACTCTAGTCACCTGATTTGTAATCTGGGCAGGTCACTTAATCCTGGCCGAGGATCATGCTTCCCATCACTTGGTTGTTGCCAGTTGAGTGACAGGGTCAGATTCCTGATTCCTCAACCACAAAAGTGACCCCACTGACTCCCTTCCTGGGTTCTGGTGCCATTTTTGCACTGAAAAATAGGGAAGAGCTGTTTTTAACTCTCTGCTACCCACTTTCCAAAAGGTACATGAAAAGAACACAGCTGGGTTCACAGAATGTTTGGCTCATGTTTAATTCTTGTTCTGTCTTGGTTCTGGCTTCTGGATACAACAGGGGTTTACTTCTGGAGTTGCTCCTTCTGCCTGACTTCTGATTCTGACTCTGTCCATAAAGGGGGCGGTGGCATTCATCATTCAACAAACATCTCTGTTCTAGGCACTAAGGATACAGCAATGAACAGAACAGATAAAATCCATCCCTGTCCTCGTGGAGGTTACATTCTAGTGGGACATGCAGGAAATAAACAAGATCAATAAGACTCATATATATTTTACTTACAAAATATGGGGGAAAGTGACCATTGCTAAGGAGAAAAAAATAAAGCAAGAAAGAGAGGGGAAATCAGGTATTAGAGAGGCGACCAGCACTCAGTAATTCTGTGTGCCTTTGGAATAAGTTGCAGGACTTCTCTGCCCTGCTCCACTCTGTGTTGTTCCAAGGGGCTGATGTCTGTCTGGAGGATCCAGGGACCAGCACTAAGTATGTAGAAGGGGTTCAAGAAATATTTTCATATGAAACATCAAAGTAATTACCTGCCCAAAGCATGATGATGGTGACAGTGATGTTTTAAAGGTACATTGTAGAAAGTTGAATTCAGAGTCCTCCTTTTTTCTTCAGATGAAAAGTATCCATGGAATATTCCAGTATTCCTCATTGCCTTCAGTGCATCCTGAGTATTTTGGTTTGCTCCCAGACTGTCATGTCCAAATAATTTTTTTTAAAAGAACACTAAAAACATATTTATGTAATAAACCTCACCATCCAAAAAAAAAAAAAAAAAGGCTGGAGGAAAAGCAGAGAGGTTTTTTTGTTGTTGTTATTGGTCTCTGCATTTATGGGATGATCTGAGCTATCAAGTTCTGCTTATAGTTGTACCACAACCTCAAAGTAGCCCTGGAATTACCTTGCTCTGTGTCTTTGGGCAAACTGAGTCACTTTTCTGGCTTTCTTCATTGTATGTAAATGTGACTCTTACTGTCAAATAATCGTTGGGTCTTGTTATACAAAAAAGAGCAAAGGAACAATCTTAAATCACCCAGTCAATGTCAAATGGTAACAATCAGGAAAAAGATTCCCTCTGGGTCCAGCTTAGAAGGAGTGAGAGGCTCTCTGCTTCAGTGGTCTGATTCCAGGGCTAGCATTTTCAGATCAAATAAAAGATGCAAATTTGAATTTGAATTTCAAACAAAAAAGGAATGTCTTTTAAGTTTGTCTCAAATATCCCATCTGGAATTTTCTAGGATTCTAAAGCTAAAAAGCTAGAGACTCCTTCCAGAACTTCTAGCCAGGGAAGGCAAGCCCAAATGTCCAGAGGGATCAGACAGATGACATCTGGATTTTTGTGTGAAATCTCTCTATTTTTAAATGTCAATCACACATTCAGTTAAATCAATAAAAACCCACTGTATGGACCAAAGGAAACTATCTCTTCTGGCCACTGTATAAACTATGGTGAGGCCATACCCTTTCAATCATCATTCAGATGAGGAAATGAGGCACCCCAAAGAAACAGACATTGGCAAAGCTGCACAGCTAAGGTTTCTCAAAAGGTAATAGAACAGTCATGCTGGATGAAAGGCAATTGAAAATGAGCAGTCCAAAAGAGGTAGCATGGGAGCATTCCGTGCAGTTTGTAAGGTGTTTTCACCTCCATCAGCTTATCAGATGCTGAGAACATTCTGTAAGTTGGACAGGGTGAATTATACTCATTTACAGTTGAGGTCACTAAAGGTCAGAAAGGCAAAATGTCATCCTTTGCTTAAAGTCACACAGGTAAGTCTATACAGGTAAATCTGGGACTGTTTTTCACTACACCTGTGATTCAGATGAGATAACAGGTAAGTTTCCTTTAGGATTTTTTTTTTTTTTTTGAGATAGTGTCTCCCTTTGTTGCCTAGGCTAGACTGCAGTGGTGTTATCATAGCTCACTGCAACCCAGGGGTTTGAAACTCCTGGGCTCAAGCAATCCTCCTGGCTCAGCCTCTGAGTAGCTGGGACTACAGGTGCATGCCAATACGCCTGGCTAATTTTATTTTATTTTATTTTTGGAGAGGTGAGGTCTCGCTATGTTGATTTGGCTGGTCTCAAATTCCCAGACTTGAGCGAGCCTCCTGCCTCGGCCTCCAAAGTGCAAGGATTACAGGCGTGAGCCACTGCGCCCGGCCTCCTTCAGAATCTTTAAATAGAGACAAACTCAAAATCTGATTTTATGTCTCATAAACAGAAGCAAATCAGGAGGCCAGGCTGAGTGCCCAGACTTCAAACTCAGTTCACAAATAAAGAAGGAGTTAAGTAGTCAGGATTCCAGCCATGTTACCAGTCTCATTGGCATTTACCTCCTGTTTTCTGTCCCAGCAGCTGTATAGCTTGTCCTGTCACTGGACATTGATTTGTCTCATGTACATCTTCATATAGGAAGGATGTTCTGAAAGGTGTCGATAAAGATTTTGTAAAGGTTTTGAAGGGGGAAGGATGTGATCTAAGGTTGTGCAGGGAGAGGCAAGGAAGGATACAAAAAGAACAAATATTTATTGAGAGTCTGGAGTGTGGCGTATATTGTGAAAGGCGTGGCATGTAATTCTTTCCTAGTTCTTTTGCATGTTTGAATATTTCTCATTCTTCAGGTTTCGGCTCGAATATTACTTCCTGGAAGAACCTTCCCTGATCAGCCTCTCTGAAGAGGCTTCCCCTGCCACTATCTCTTGAACTTGCTCAGCCTTGCCATTCTACTGAAATCTGTAATGATCTTGCTTCTTTGTGGACTAGCTCCCTTACAGACTGCAGGCTCCACGAGGGGCAGCGACAGTGTCTGTCTTGTGCACAGATGTATACCTAGTTGCCTATTGCGGTACTTGGTACATAGTAGGTGCTCAACAAATATGTTAAATATTTCCAAGTATTTATGAGACTACATATATGTGCTCCATTCGTCCTGAAAGAATTTCAACTACTCCTTCTTTAAGTTTCTCTTGGCCTCCTGCACTATGAACACCATTGTAAGTAGGAGGTGGAACTACATTTCTAGGGAGAGAAAAATGGCTAGGAGTGAAAAATTGGCGCGCAGAGCTGTAAAGCATTTTTCTGCAAGTCACGCCGCCGCCTGTGAATTTGTGCTACTTGGACCGATTGTGGGACAGCTTGCAAACAAATTATCTGCAAACTAACGAAGCCTATTTTTAAAGATCCCTGTGCCTCGCAGCTCTAGGCGATGACATCAGAGAACCCCAGTTCCACCTCCCAGCCAAGCCCAGTGGTCCTCGAAAACTACGAATCCCAGGAAGCAGCGCGGCCGGGGGCCCAGCCCTCTGCGCGCAGCCTCCATCGCGCGAGAGGCCACCGCCCTGGGACCAGGAAGACACCGGCTCGCCGACGCGCCGCGCGGGGACTGCCGGGACTTGTAGTCTCCGCGGCTGGGAGTGCCGGCTCCGGAATCTCGGCCGCCGTCTGGGGGCTGAGGCGGCGCGGGGACGCGTGCGCAGTGCGCGGACGGCCGTCGTGGGCGCCGCTCCGGGCAGCTCGTTGCCTGTGGAAGCCGGGGCCGCGGCGGCGCGGGTGCTCCGGACCGAGTGCGCGGTAAAGTTTGGCGTGAGGAGCGTGGCCGCGCTGGGGCGGGGGGCCGGGGCCGGGCTCCGGGCGGCGGCGGCGGGGCTCGGGGATCGGCGTCCGCCAAGGGGCCGGTGGCGCGGGATGCGGGGCGGCGTCCCCTCCCAACGTGTCCGCTCCGCGCGCGCCGCACCTGGGCGAGGCCGCCGGGCCGGCTCACCTGCGCGCGGGCTCCGGGCGGCGTCCTCCTTCCCCTGGTCCTCGATTGTTTTTCTGACTTCAGCTCTCGGCGGCGGCCGGCAGGGAGGCCCGCGGCGGTGGCGGGGCGGACGACTCCTGGGGTGCCTGTCCGGAGGTCCGGGCGCGCCCGGCTCCCCCCGGGAAAGACCGCTGTGCACGTTGCGCGCGCGGCCAGCTGTCCGGGGATTCCCGGCGGCGGCGCCTGTCGGGGTGGCTCGCTGAAGGGCTGCGCCCGCGGGGTGCACGGCCCTGGGCATCCTTTTCTGGTAATTTAATGCGCCTTCACTTAAGGACTTGCCCAGGCCGAAGTCGACTCCGCCCAGGGCCATGGAGTCGTGCGGTATTAGCGATTTGCCTTCGCGCCTTCATGGTGCAGATGGCCAGTGGGAGAGTTGGAAGTGACTTGCCCAAGGTCACGCAGGTGGCACCACGGAGACGACCAGAACCCGGTCTTTTGCTTTGAGGCCAGCTGCCAGCCACAGTGCCTTGGGGCCGTCCGGAGTGGTTTGTGGTTTATTTCATATGCTTTCTATTGACCGTCCTGGAAAGAGGGGAAAGTGTTGTCATAATGAAAGCGGTCTTGTTTTTTATGGCGTTATCTGCCTTTGGTAGAATTCTAGTTATGCTGTTCCCCGAAGCCGAGCATCTGCCATGGCCTGGGCCAGTAAATAACGAAACTCGATTGTTCCGTTTGGAGATAGGTCCCAGAAGAGTTTTAAGGAATAAATATTCGGGCAATTCATGCCATTTTTCCTCTTCGGTTTCACCTTCTAGTTTTATACTACTTGTTTCGTATTTTACAATTGATCTTTGTCTGTTTATTATAAGACTTCCTTTGCTTTAATGAAGTCATTGCCCTTTATGAATTAGTTTTCTAAATAGAAAATCTTATTTCCTGTGTGTTTAATGACTGGAACAAATAGCGCACTCTGAGGATTATCCCATTGTCTTTCATTTTAGAACTGATCGGTCTGCTTTATTTCCCCGGAGTACACAACTTGCATACTTTGTATGTTAGTTTAATGCCATTGAAATAATTTAGAGCAAAATTTGGATAAGCATTATGTGATTCACATAAAAACTTTTAAAAAATCATTTTGTAAAACTATATTTTTCTTAAAATGAAGAGCTTGAAGAACTGCTATTGCAAAAATAGTAAGATTTGCTCTGACTAAAATGCCTATTTTTCATATTCTTAATTTTTCATATTGACAGGCTCGTGGCAAAAAATATTTCCCCAAATAGAATTTGTTGAAGTATTCCTTATCTTGGCCAAATCTAACCAAGGGAAATTACATTTTCGAGTACTAATACATTTAAACAAAAATATTCAAAGTTTGACAGAATTTAAGTTAATGCAATAGTTAATTTATTTTTATAGTGCTATAAACCCTACAGTGTAGTCACTGACAAGTTTCTCTTGCAGAGTGTACCTGTATCAAGATATTTGGCTGTTAACTTATCCTTTGGAATAAACAGTGGATAACTTTTGTGACGTTAAGAACATGTGAGACACACACACACACACACACACACAAACTTCTGTCTGGCTTTATCTTGATAATTAGTATTTTTATTGTTGCTTTTAGGGGGGAAGTAGCAGATTTGTATCTTTTCCCCCCAGTTTTAGCAATGTAACAACATAGGAAAGAGATGGTGTATAAATTTGAGTTTGTCATAGACTAGGAGAGACAGTGAAACAGGATAAGTATACAATTGTGAGGAAACTGCCATGAGTTCATAAGCCGGAAGGACCTTTGTAGAAGTATTTAAGGACGTTAAGAATAGCACTGGGTTGTTTTCTTTAAAAAGTCATCATGTACAATATTCAAGTGTTGGTTGATAACATATAGGACGTGATGATATTGAAGATTTCTAGGAAGATACTTGGGAAAGGTGGAAACAGCTCACATTTTTACAGGGATGTTTTCTCTACAAACATTTAATGGAGCTTTTTAAAAAGTGATTTTTTTTTTTTTTTGCTTACGCCTGAAAGTTCTTTACTGTTATTCTTTTAGTCATACTGCAAATCTCACATTATTTTGGCTGTCTGGTGATTTGTAACCCAGAATGAAATCTAAGAAATAATTTATTAGCATAATTTAAGTCAGACTTTGACATTGACATATTGCTTGATGTTAAATTGTTGTTCTTATTTAAATAACTCTGACATTTGAGAATGGGGAAGATAGTTTTCCAAATATAATATAGTAATTATTCATATGTGACAATAATTACACATACTCTGCTTTTACTAGCAAATTTCAAGTACGCATTAACTGCCTTTGCGTACTTCCCAGTTGATTCCAGCTCTGAGCTGAAGTAATATACAAATAATTACTTTTTCACACCCTGGAGCAGTTTACTTTTAGTAATATTAAAATTTGATTTTAAATTTCAAGATTTTTAAAATCTTTAAAATTTCAGATCTGTAGTGATACCGTAACATAACTTCAGTAGGAGATAAATATCAAAATTTGGTATTAGGTCTTTTGACCATTTATGAGTACATACATAGCATTTGTAAATTTATTGACGTAGTATCTGAAGGGAATTCTTGGGGCATAAACTTTTAGTAGTTTTAGATGCTTATCTACAATGCTTAATTATTTTTAGAGACATAAACATATGGACTGTTTTATGTAAACAGCTTCCTGCTGATATTTGTTATAGCAGTAGAACTGTTACACTTAATGAGTAACATTAAACCATTTAATCCTAAGTAATATTTTTTTTCTTGTAGGTGCTGTGTGATAAAGGATATGTGAGTTTGTAATTCCTAGAATATGTTTAAGCAAACATTTAATTTAGTAACACTTCTAATTAATTGAATTGCTTTGATTCAGGAAGATGGTGTTTTGAGGATTTTATATCATGAATTTTCTTTGTACTAGAATTTCTGTTTAATGTAAAGCAAAATTAGAGTCATTTAGGAATTTTTTTAATTAAATAATTTTTAGAGTAAAGTATCATTTCTTACGTGGAGCCCTTATCAGACTTGTCAATCTGATTGCTTTATTCTCCAAAAAGTGTTGTGTTAGCCATTTAGGCAGCCTAGCCTTGTACTGTGTAACCATTGAACTCATTGATTCTGGGTTCAATTTAACCTCTTGAAGGAAAGGACAATCACAGGCACTAGAATTGTAAGCGATCTCATAGGGCTTCTAATGTAGCATCTTACTGGGTACAGTAAATCCCCCATGAGAATTTCCATGTCAGGTGTTCCCTCCCATTACTAAGGGTGGGAATGCTTTTCCATATGTCATCACCTCATTGAGAGTCTGAGCTTAGTGAGAACAAAGGTAAGACAGCTTTAATTTTCACCATTCACTGCTTTTAACTAACTGTGCTCTGTAGTGTCTTCCTGTCTCTCCCTCCCGCTGCCTCATGACATCATGGGTAAAGGATAGCTTTTTTATCATTTACAGCTATTACAAGCTCCAGTCTAATCTATTCCAGTTTAAACCTTCAATCACATATTCAATTTAAAGCTCTTTTCCTGCATTACCCCACTGTCTGGCTACTTACTGCCTGAAGCGCTTGTAGGGAGGGATTTTGGTATGCTCCTGAGATACCTCTTTCCCTCTTCAGGGATGTACTTGGGCAGGGATTAGTCAGAAGAGAAATGGAAAAAGATAAGTATTTGTTGTATGGGGCTACTAAAGCCCTCTCTTGATTCATGGTGGCAGGCCATTGATGTCCACCAATAGGCAAGCAAACTGACATTTTTGGTGAGATCTTGCAGGGAGACTCCTACTGCACAGTACTTGGATATGAAAATTTTTGAGGCTAAACCTTTGCCATCCTATACACCTGTCAGTCCACCCTCTGCTTACTCTGAGTGTGAGGGGTGAGTTGGGGTGGGGATCTTTTCTCTCTACAACCAGATTTTTGGGTGATGGCAAGACAACTCTAGTCCAGGTACTTCTACAGTTTCCACTTAGCCCACTGAAACTCACTTCCTTGAGATGCCAAATGGTGGCATGCAGGCTGCTTAAGTCTGCCCCCTTTCTGTGCCCTGCCATTTCTTATCAATTCTCTTTATCCTCCTGCTCAGATAGGCACAGGTCAGTCCCTCAGTCTACTACGTCAGCAGACATCAAACTGGAAAATGAGAGGCCAGTCGCTCCTTTTTCTAGGCACTTCTGATCTTGGAAAATGATTTCCCTTGGAGGACCTCTGCCACTGTTTTTGGGTGAACACCTTCCTTTTCCTGTGTTCTTTTTCTGTCTTCTGTCAACTGCTTTTACAGAGTGAAAAAGGATGGTAAGGTGGTGGTTAGGGTGCCAGAGCCATTCCTGACTCCACAGAAGTGTGATCCATGATGTCTGTATATCCTCAGCTTTGTGTTTGTCAATGATGGAGCAACAGGGCTAGTCCCACTTGGTGTCTGTTAACAAATAGTAAAGTCCCATGGGCCTGATAAGGTCTCACTGTGCAGAATTCAATTTTTCTTTTTCCTTTATGTCTCTGATTTTTTTTGTTGTTGTTGTTGGGGGGCTTACTTTCTGGTTCCTGACTGATGAAGTGTTGTTAACTGTGAACATGTTAACTTATAACTGATTTGTAAGACCTTAGAGTCAATAAGTGAAGCTGAAGGATAAATTTGGTTGGGGGGGGGAGATTAATAATATAATTTTATCTGTTCTTGCCTCATACTAGCTTTACTAAGAATATACATTCAAACAGAAATATAGTGTTTGAAACTTTTTTCCTTCCATCATTTAAACAAATCAGTTAAATCTGCTAAATGATTTCTTGTCTGATGAGGAAAAAGCAGCTTTCTCTCTAGAAACTTAAACTATCTTTGATGTAGTAATTATGGGTTGCTTTATACTTCATTCAAGAAATAGTTATTGAGTGCCTTCCATGTGCCAGCCACTGTTTTAGGCATTGTAGAAAGTACAGTAAATAACAGAAAAAAATCCCTGCTCTCATGAAACCTATATTCTAGTGTGGGGAAATAGACAAGAAACAGGTAAATAAATAAACTATATCATTTGTTAGATATCAACAAATGCTAAGGAGAAAAATAAAGCAGGGAAGCATGATAGGAAGGGGCAGGACAGTTTGGAGGATTTGAAATTTTAGATAAGATCTTGAGGGAAGGCTTCACTGAGAAAGTGACATTTGAGTTAAAAGGCCCTGAGAGGGGAGCTTGTCTGGTGAATCCAGTGGTGACGAGGCAATTGGAACAGTGTGAGGGGGACGGTAAAACCTGTAGGTCTTATATAAAGGCTTTGGTTTTTAGGTTTTTACTTTGAGATGGGATCCTGTTGAAACAGTATTTCTCAACCTTGGCTGAATATTAGAATTGCCTGGGAAACTTTAAAAAAGTACTGATGCCTGAATCCCATCCCAAAGCTTCTAATTTAATTGGTTAGGGGTGGGAGAGTGGTGCCCAGCCTAGGCATCAGGATTTTTAAAAACTCCCGGGTAATTCTAATAAGCAGCTGAGGTTGACATCAGTGCTTTGAAGAGTTTTGAGCAGAGTGCAGTATTACATAGTATTGACGAGTATGGCTCTAAAACCAGACTCCTCTGGTTTGAATCCTGGCTCTGCTACTTCCTTAGTTTTCTCATCTGTGAAATTATTGTTATAAGGATTAAATAAACTAATATATAAATATTTAGAATAGTGCTTCACAAGTAGTAATATGTGTTTATTGAATAAACACATTACTGTATGTTTTGATGGATCACTTTAACTCTGTGTTGAGAATAGATTGGAGTGGGGCAAGGGCAGAAGCAAGTAGGCCCTTGCAGTAATACAGGTGGGAGGTGATGAACTTGGAGCAGAGTGGCAGCAAGTGGCAAGAAGTGGTGGGATTCTGGATATATTTTGAAGGTAGAGCCAACAGGATTTGATGATGGATTGGACGTGGAGTGAGAAAGAAGCCTTAATCAAATGTGACTTCAAGATATTTTGCCTGAACAACTGGAAGAAGGGAGTGGCCATTTACTGAAATGGGAAAGAGAGGGAGGATCAGATTTCTGAGGGGAATATCTGAAGCTCAGTTTGTTAAGTTTGAGATGTCTGTACATGAGTATGGTGTTCAGCAGAGTGTTCAAGGCTAGAGATACCAGTTTGGAAAGTCATCAATATTGAGACCTGTGAGAATGAGTGAGCTCACCAAGAGACTGAATATGTATAGAGAAGTGGTCCACAGACCACTTCCTGGTACAGAGTTCTGGGAGGTGGAATGTTCCTTAGAGTTTCTAATGTGCCCTAGACAGTTGTAATTCTTTCTTTCTTTCTTTCTTTTTTAAAAGACAGTTTTATTGAGATATAATTTGTCTATTTAAAGCGTACACTTCAGTAGTTTTTAGTGTATTTGCAGTTGTGCAGCCATCACCACAATCAATTTTGGAATCTTTTTATCAACCCAAAAAGAAACCCTGTATCCTCCCATCCCTAGGCAACTCCTTATTTCCCTCCTATCCTCCCATACCTATGTAACCATTAATCTGCTTTCTGTCTTTATGGATTTGCCCATTCTGGATATTTCGTATCAGTGGAATCATATAATACATATTCTGTTAAGAGAGAAGTGGGATCCATTAGTACTTAGCTTCTAGATTCATTAGATACTAAATCATTTGGTAAAAGTGGGGGTTATAAGATCTGTCCGTTGTAAAGATACATTTCCTCTTTGTAATTAGCAAGAAAACTGTAGTGTTGTATTTTGAGACTATGAATATTCTGCTCCCTAACATTTCATCTAGTTTTAGTGCTCACTTAGTGTTCATGCTTGCCTAAATCAGTGATTACATTGATATTGCAGTGATTTTCTATTCCTGTCATATTTTCGGAGATCATGAGTTCATAGTATTTGTAATTCAGATGCATTGTACACAGTTTTTTCCTTTGTGTTTGTACCTGTTTTCTCTCACTGTGAAAATCTTAGTTCCTATTTTAAATATAACGAATAGTATCAATATATTTACATTATCCTATAATGTACATTTGTACAAGTTGTACAATTACAGCATGAAAAATAATTCCCTCATGTTCCTTTGTAATCAGTCCTTTCCTCATCCCAAGCCCTAGCAACTCTGATCTGTTTTCTATCACTGTAGTTTTTTGTTGTTTGTTTTTTTACTTTGCATGTAGTTAAGTTCACTCTTTGTAGTACGTAGGCTTATAGTTTTCACAAATGCATAGTCATGTTTCCCACCACAATCAAGGAACAGAGCAATTGTATCACCCCAAAAGTTATTCTTTGAAGTCAACTCTTGCCTCCGCCCAGTGATCTTTTCTCTGTCCTTATGGCCTTTTTGGTCTGGCTTTTACTTCTTAGCAAAGTACATTTGAAATTTGTCACTGTCGTTTGTGCATCAATAGTTTGTTCTTTTATATTGCCAAATAGTATTGTATTGGATGTACTACAGTTTGTTTATTCATTCACCAGTTGAAGGACATTTGGGTTATTTCTGGTTTTTTCTTTGCCTAATCTTGCATAATTATGAATAATGCTGCTATAAATGTTTGCATCCAGGATTTTATGTGCACATAAGCTGTCAGTTCACTAGGATGAATACCTAGGAGTGGACTTGTTCGGTTGTATTGTAAGTGTATGTTTAACTGTAAGAAACTGCCAAACTGTTTTCCCACCCGCAGTATATGAGAGTTCATTGATTTTGTATCTTTTATTTTATTTTTATTTTTTTGAGGCAGATTCTCGCTCTGTCACCCTGGCTAGAGTGCCGTGGCGTCAGCCTAGCTCACAGCAACCTCAAACTCCTGGGCTCAAGCGATCCTTCTGCCTCAGCCTCCGAAGTAGCTGGGACTACAGGCATGCGCCACCATGCCCCGCTAATTTTTTCTATATATTTTTAGTTGTCCAGCTAATTTGTTTCTATTTTTTAGTAGAGACTGGGTCTCGCTCCTGCTCATGCTAGTTTCGAACTCCTGAGCTCAAACGATCCTCCCGCCTCGGCCTCCTAGAGTGCTAGGATTACAGGCGTGAGCCACTGAGCCCGGCCAATTTCCTATCTTTGACAGCATTTGGTATTGTCACGATTTTTTTGTTTTTGTTTTAGCTATTTTAGTAGGTATGTTGTGGTATCTTATGGTTTTTATTTGCAGTACTTTCCTAACAATGATGAGAATCTTTTTGTGTGCTTGTTTACTATTTGTATATCTTCTTTGTCAGCTTGTTTGTTCCAAGTACTTTTCACGTTTTCCTATTTGATTGTCTGTTTTTTTTTTTTTTTTTTTTCTGAGACAGGGTCTTGCTCTGTTGCCCTGGCTAGAGTGCAGTGGCATCATCATAGCTCAGTGCCACCTGAAACTCCTGGACTCAAATGATCCTCTTGCCTGCCTCAGCCTCCAGAGTAGCTGGGACTATAGGCATGCCCCACCACGCCTGGCTAATTTTTCTATTTTTTTGTAGAGATGGGGTCTCGCTCTTGCTCAGGCTGATCTTCAACTCCTGGCCTTAAGCAGTCCTCCCTCCGTGGCCTCCCAAAGTGCTAGGATTACAGGCATGAGCCACCACGCCTGGCCTTATTAGTGAATTGTAATAATTACCTGCCTATTCTTGGATATCAGTTGTTTTACAGATATATGTATACTGAATATTTTCTCCCATGTTGTGGCTTATCTTTTTATTTCTTTATGGTGTCTTTTGAAGAGCAGCAGTTTTTAATTAAGTTCAATATAGCAACTATTATATAGTTTATGTCTTGTCTTAGAAATATTTGTCTATCCCCAAGGTCATGAAGACTTTGTCTTATATTTCCTTCTAGAAGCTTTATTGTTTTAGCTTTTACATTAGGTCTGTGATCCATTTAGATACAGTTTTTTTTCCACATGGGTAGTCAATTATTCCAGCACCATTTGTTGGAAAAACTGTCTTTTCCCTACGGAGTTGCCTCTGCATCTTTGTTGAAAATCAACTGACAGTGTATGTATGAAATCTGTTTCTGGATGCTATTCTGCTCCATTGGTTTATATCTACTTTTTCACTAATCCTACAGTGTCTTTATTGCTATAGCTTTATTGTAAGTCTTGAAATCAAGTAGAGTAAGTCTTCCTACTTTGTTCTTTGGGAAGCAGATTTGGCTTTTCTAGGTCATTTGCATTTCAATATATATGATGGAGTACCTTGTCAATGTTTTACAAAATATCCTGCAGGAATTTTGATTGGATTAAACTGAGTCCATTGATTTAATGGCTTCTCCAATTTAGGGAGAATCAACATTTTAGTTTTTTAAATTCCAATTTATCTAAATTTTTATTTAATTTGGAGTGTTCCAATCCATGAACATTGTATAACTTTTCATTTCTTTTGGTCTTTTAATTTCTGTGTGCAATGTTTTGTAGTCATCAATATGGAGATCCTGCATATCTTTTGTTATATTTATTTCTACGTATTTTATGTTTTGTGATGCTATTCTAAATAGAATTTTTAAAATCCCACTTTCCAATTGTTTGCTGCTAATATTTAAAAGTACAGTTGGTTTTTGTGACCTTCCTAAATTCACTTATTCTTCCTAAATTATTACTTTTGATAATTTGGTAGATCCTTAGGGTTTTCTATGTAAGTAATCACTTCACTTGCAAATACAGGTAGTTTTATTTCTTCTTTTCTGATCTTTATCCCAATTTTTTCTTGGCCTTATTGCAATGGCTAATACAATGTTAAATAGAAGTGGTAATTCAGGCATCTTTCTTTTTTCCTGGATTTTAAGGGGAAGCAATTTGGTTTTTCGCCACCAAGTATGATGAAATTGTATGTTTTTCATAGATGCCCTCTATAGGATAAAGTTATCTTCTAGTACTCATTTACCGACAGTTTTAATCATGAGTGGCTATTATTCTTCACATATTGGATGATCATACTAAGGATTTTCTTCTTTATTATCTTAATGTTTAGAATTATGGTGATTTTCAAATGTTAAACATACCTTGCATTCCTGGGATAAATCTTACTTAATCCTGATATACTATCCTTTTTATGTATAGTAGGATTTGATTTACTAATATTGTTAGGAACTTTTCTTTCTGTGTTCATGGCGGATATTGGTATGTCATTTTCTTTTTTGTAATATCTTTGTTAGATTTTGGTGTTTCGTTTGTCTCATAAAACAAGTTAGGAACTGTTCTTTCCTCCTGTTTACTGGAAGAGTTTGTTAAAGATTGATGTTATTTCTTCCTTAAGTGATTGATAGAATTCATATATGAACCATTGTGTGAGCTTGGACTTTTTGGGAAGGTTTCAGTAATGAATTCAATTCAATTTGGATTTTCTTTTTTATCTTGTGTCAGTTTTTTCAAAGTTGTATTTTTCAAATAATTTATCTATTTCCCCTCAATTGTCAAATTTGTTTATATAAAGTTGTTCATAATATTCTTATTACCATTTAATATCTGTAGGATGTGTAGTGATAACCTCTCTGCATTTCCTAATATTGGTGATTTGTTTTCTTTTACTTGGCTCATGTAGTTATAAATTTATCAATTTTGTTGATATTTTCAAAGAACCAACTTTTGATTATCTTTCTTTATTGCTTGTTTTCTATTTCATTAATTTCTTTCTTAATATTTATTATTTCCTTTTACTTTGGGTTTACTTTACTCTTCTTTTTTTAGCTTTTTAAGGTGGAGCTTTAGCTCACTGATTTTAGACCTTCTTTTCTAATAAAAGCATTTTAAAATGATACATTTTCCTCTGAAAGCTTCTTTAGCTGTACCTCACAAATTCTGACTTTTTTCATTTTCATTTAGTTAAAAATGTTTTCTAATTATTTTCTTGATTTCGTCTTTTACCCATATTTTATTTAAAAGTGTAATGTTTTAATTTTCAAGTAGCTATCCAGGTGATAATTCCTTGTACAGCATTAAAAGCTAACAAAAATTCAGAATATATTTGTTTATAAAATTCCTTGAATGCTTTATGTATGATATTTGTGTGGTATATTTCTGAGGGTTTTTCTGTGGCATAAAAGAAGGATCTATTATCACCCACTATTCTGTGGGTTGACTGGGCTTATCTGGCAGTTCTTTCTTGGAGTCTCTCATGCAGTTGCAGTCAGATGGCAGCTGGAAGTAGAGTCATTTGAAGGCTTGTCTGGGCTAGATGGTCAGGATAGCCTCTTCACTCACTCTGCTGGGATGGCTGGGACAACTGGGTGTGGGCTGGCTACCTCTCCACACAGATTCTCCATGGGACTAGTTGGCTTTCGCACAACAGAGCAGTCACAAGGTAGTCAAATTTCCTATATCGCAGCCAACTTCTTCTATACTAAGTAGTCCAAGAAATTGAGTTTTTCAATTAGATAATTTATTTGGTCTACTTTTTTAAACTAAGAAGTAAAATAAATGCATTGGGGGCAGTCATTATAGAAATTATCTAATCAGTAACATTAAAACTTCTTTTAATTTTTTTCAATCAAGGTAAAATTAACATAAGATTAGTCATTTTAGTGTGTACAAGTCTGTGGCATTTAATACATTCGCAGTATTGTGCAACCATCACCTGTATCTAGTGTCAAGACAGTTTCATCACTTTGTAGGCAGCCCTTCCCCATCTCACCCTTCCCCCAGCCTCTGGCAACCACCAGTCTACTTTCTGTCTCTCTGGATTTATCTATTCTGGATTTTTCATATAAATAGACTCATGTAAATATGCCTTTTTGTTGCTGGTTTTTTTCACATAGCACAGTGTTTTCAGGGTTCATCCAGATTGTAGCATGTGTCAGTACTTCATTCCTTTTTATGTCTGAAAAGTATTCCATTGTATGTATATACTTTAACCATTCACTTGTTGATAGATGTTTGGTTTGTTTCCATTTTCTGGCTATTTGTGAATAGTGCTGCTGTGAACATTCATGTACGAGGGTTTGCTTGAGGACCTGTTTTCAATTCTGAGTATATATAGGCATACCTCAAAGGTATTATGGGTTCAGTTCCAGACCACCTCGACAAAGCGAATATTACAATAAAACAAATCACACAAAATTTTTTTTGGGTTACCCAGTGTATATAAAAGTTATGTTTATACTATACTGTAGTCTATTAAGTGTACTGTAGCATTAGGTCTAAAAAATGTACATAAAATAATTCAAAAATACTTTATTGCTAAAAAATACCAAAAATCATCCGAGCCTTCAGCAAGTTGTAATCTTTTCACTGGTGGAGGTCTTTCCTTGATGTTGGTGGCTGCTGGCTGATCAGAGTAGTGGTTGCTGAAAGTTGGGGTAGCTGTGGCAATTTCTTAAAATAAGACAGCAGTGAAGTTGGCTGCATTGATGGACTCTTCTATTCATGGAAGATGTCTCTGTAGCATGAGATGCTTTTTGATGCTCTGTAGCATTTTACGCACAGTAGAACTTCTTTGAACAGTGGAGTTAATCCTCTCAAACACTGATGCTGCATTATCACTTAGTTTATGTAAGAGTTTTATGTATGTTGTCATTTCAGCCATGTTTGCAGCATCTTCACTAAGAATAGATTCTATCTCAAGAAACCACTTTCTTTGTTTATCCATAGGAAGTAGCTCTTCACTGTTTAAATTTTATCATGAGATTGCAGTGATTCAGTTACCTCTTCAGGCAATACTGCTGATTTTACTTCTTTTGCTGTTTCCACCATATCTGCAGTTATTTCCTCCACTGAAGTCTCAGACCCCTCAAAGTCATCCATGAGAGCTGGAATCAACTTCTTCCAAACTCCTGTTAACGTTGATTTTTTTTTTTTTTTTACCTCCTCCCATGAAACACAACTATTGTTAATGACATCTAGAATGGTGAATCTTTTCCAGAATGTTTTCAATTTACTTTGCCCAAATCCATCAGAGGAATCACTATCTATGGCAGCCATAGCCTTACAAAATGTCTTTCTGAAACAATAAGACTTGAAAATCAGAATTACTCTTTGATCCATGGGCTGCAGAATGGATGTTGTCTTAGTGGACAGGAAAACAACATTAACCTCCTTTTATATCACCATCAGAGCTCTTGGGTGACCAGGTCAGGTACATTGTCAATGAACAGTAATATTTTGGAAGGACTCTTTTTTTTCTGAGCAGGGGATCTCAACAGTGGGCTTAAAATATTCAGTAAATCATGCTGTAAAACAGATATGCTGTCATACAGGCTTTGTTGTTCCATTTATAGAGTGCAGGCAGAGTAGATTTAGCATCATTCTTATGGACCCTAGGATTTTCAGAATGGTAAATGAGCATTGGTTGCCTCACCTTCAAGTCACCAGCTGCATTGGCCCCTAACAAGAGAGCCAGCCTTTTCTTTTGAAGCTTTGAAGCCAGGCATTGACTTCTCCTCTTTAGCTCCTAGACAGCATCTTCTTCCAGTAGAAGACTATTTCATTTACATTGAAAATCTCTTCCGTAGTGTAGTCACCTTCAATGATCTTAGCTAGATCACCTGGATAACTTGCTGCTTCGCCTTGCACTTTTGTGTTATGGAGATGGCTTTTTTCTTTAAACCTCGTGAATCAACTTCTGCTAGCTTCTGACTTCTGTAGCTTCTTTAACTCTCTTGGCCTTCAAAGAATTGAAGAGAGTTAGGGTTTTGCTCTGGATTAGTCTTTAGCTTAAGGGAATGTTGTATCTGGTTTGATCTTCTATCCAGACCATTAAAACTTTATTCATATGAGCAATAAGGCTGTTTCTCTTTCTTATTAATATCATTTGTGTGTTCACTGGAGCAGTTTTTTTAATTTCCTTTAAGAACTTTCCCTTGGCATTCACAACTTGGCTAACTGGTGCAAAAGACCTAGCTTTTGGCCTGTTTTGGCTTTTGACATGCCATCCTCACTAAGCTTAATCATGTCTAGCATTTGATTTAAAGTGAGAGATATGTGACTCTTTCCTTTCATTTGAACACTTAGAGGCCATTGTAGATTTATTAATTGTTCTAATTTCAATATTGTGTCTCAGGCAGTAGGGAGATCCAAGGGGGGGGAGAGAGAGAGAGAGAGAGAGAGAGAGAGAGAGAGAGATATGAGGGGAATAGCTGATCAGTGGAGCAGTTAGAACACACACAAGATTTATTGATTTTCACCATCTTATACCGGCGTGGTTCATGGTACTCCAAAACAGTTACAGTAGTAACATTGAAGATCACAGGTCACCATAACAAATATAATAGTAATGAAAAGGTTTAAAATATTGTGAGAATTATCAAACTGTGATACAGAGACATGAAGTAAACACATGCTGTTGGAAAAAAATGGTGTAGTAGACTTGCTCAATGTGAGGTTGTCACAAGCTTTCAATTTGTAAAAAACATGGTATCTGCAAAGCGTGATAAAGGGAAGCACTATAAAATGAGGCAGGAGTGGAATTGCTGGGTCCTATGGTAATTTAACTTTTGAAAAACTGCCAAACTGTTTTAGTGTTGTACTATTTTACGTTTCCACCAGAAATGTAGGAGGGTTCCAGTTTCTCCATGTTCTTGCCAATACTTATTTTCCTCTTCTAATTATAGTCTTCCTAGTGAGTGTGAAGTAATATATCCTTGTGGTTTTGATTTGGATTTCCCTAATGACTAATGATATCGAGCATCTTTTTAAGTTCTTGTTGGCCATTTGTATATCTTCTTTGGAGAAATGTCTCTTCAGGTCCTTTGCCCATTTTTAAATTGGGTTGTTTGTGTTTTGCTGTTGAGTTGTAAGAGTCATTTATATATTCTGAATACTAGATCCTTACGTATAATTTGCAAATATTTTCTTCCATCCTGTAGGTTGTATTTTGACTTTCTTGATATCCTTCGATATAGAAAAGTTTTTAATTTTGATGGAGTCAAATTTATCTTATTCTTGTTGTTCATGTTTTTGGTGTTATATCTAAGAATTCATTGCCAAATCCAAGGTTAAGATTTACCCACATATTTTCTTCTAAAAGTTTTATGGTTTTACTTCTTATATTTAGACGTTAATCTGTTTTTTTTTTTTTTTTTTTTTTTGAGACAGTCTCACTCTGTTGCCTGGGCTAGAGTGAGTGCTGTGGCGTCAGCCTAGCTCACAGCAACCTCAAACTCCTGGGCTTAAGCGATCCTACTGCCTCAGCCTCCCAAGTAGCTGGGACTACAGGGTTGCGCCACCATGCCCGGCTAATTTTTTCTATATATATTTTTAGTTGTCCAGATAATTTATTTCTATTTTTAGTAGAGACGGGGTCTTGCTCAGGCTGGTCTCGAACTCCTGACCTCGAGCGATCCACCCGCCTCGGCCTCCCAGAGGGCTAGGATTACAGGCGTGAGGCACCGTGCCCGGCCGTTAATCTGTTTTGACTTTATTTTTGTATATGATCTGAGGTTGGGGTCCAGCTTCATTCTTTTACATGTGGATATCCAGTTGTACCAGCACCATTTGTTGAAGATGCTATTCTTTTCCCATTGAATGGTGTTAGCACCCTTGTTGAAAATTGACCACAGAGTATAGGTTTGCTTCAATTTTTTAACATTGGTCTATGTCTGTCCTCATGGCAGTACCACACAAGTTGATAGTTTTTACATGTGGTATATGCCAGTATAATGTATTGATTTTTCAAGTCTTGATTACATTTTTGAAATTTTTTAAAACTTTGGGTAAATTTATTAAACAAATTATTTCATCTAAGTGTCAGCTTTATAACAGCACACACACAAACTTAATGGATGGTTTTATTTTAAAACTTTTTGCTGTGTTTCATCATTTCTCTGCGTACAGAATAGTGATGTAGGTATACATTGTATCGGGGTACATTATAATTGGATTTTCACTGTGAGTTAAATTTACCTTGAACCTCTAAGTGAAGCACCAGTTACATAAATTCATCCTGCCAGAAGATATGATGGCCCCAGAGTAGGAACAGCGGATTTGGACTAAGCTTTACATCAGGAAGGAATCACATACCTATAGTTTCTAGAGAAAAGATGGTTGGAAATACTGCTTTTTACCCAGGTTGTGGTTTTTAACTTCAGTAAATACAACAGAAGTTTCAGTACTTTAGAACCAGAATATGATATGCCTTTTAATTAAGTCTATTTTAATCTTTCTCTTTTTTCTCTGTAGTACTTTATTTGCTAAAGAAACTAGGTTGTTTGTCCTTTTGTTTCCCACAGTCTAGCATTTGTTGATTGAATTCCTGTGGTGCAGTTTAGTATGTTCCTGTGTTCTTCATTTCCTATAAGTTGGTATTTGGATGTACCAATCCAAATCGTAGTGACTACTTGACCAAATTTTAGTAAAAAAAGTTTTTTTTATTACATGTTCACTTCATAGGCAATGTTTATGTCTTCCATCAGGAGGCATATCATACCTGCTTATTTCTCTTTCCATTGTGTTAGCTAAGTTTACCTCAATTCACTTTAGTTTTAACAATTCACAGAATTTTAGAGAGACAGGGTGGTTGATATAAGCTTTACAGACTCAGAATCCGGGTTCATGTTTTGGTTTTTTACACACTACTTCTGTCATTTTGGAAAGTCTCTTTCCCTTTCAATGTTAAGTTCCTTATCTGTGCGATGGAGATGATGATGCCTATTCATAGGGTTGTTTTGCAGATTAGAAGAGGTAATATGTGGAGAACTATTACTGTTTTGTGCATTTTAAAATATGCTAAATCTAAAGGGTAGATTATCTTGATTTGTAAATGAGGAAATTAAAGTTGGGATGGCTAATTTTTTGGCCCATCTGGATTTATTTTAGGGAAGAAGTAAGTAAATTATTCAGTGATGCCAGTAGCTCTCCTTTGTCCCTATCACTGTGAACAGTTACGTTTAGTAATCGCTCATAATCTTAATTCAAAAGTGATTTTTGCCGATGTTTCAGATGTTGATGTGTGTTTATATTAATGGGCCTCACTTAATGCTGGAAAGTAGGTTCCTTGTTGAACATACTGTATACCATGGTGCATTTTGTTCTTGTAATCCACTGAGAAATATTCTTTTTTTTCCATAGGGAGCTTACTGTTAATGTTTTTATTTTATAGTGTAATGTTCAAGCCCAGAAATGCCTTATGTGGATCGTCAGAATCGCATTTGTGGTTTCCTAGACATTGAAGAAAATGAAAACAGTGGGAAATTTCTTCGAAGGTACTTCATACTGGATACCAGAGAAGACAGTTTCGTATGGTACATGGATAACCCACAGGTTTGTAAAATCCAGAAGGATTTTAAAAGCATAGAAATGTTTTATTTATTTTAGTATTTAACATACATACCGCTTTTAGGATTTGTCTTCCTCAACAGTATGTATTTAAATTTATTTCCACTGGCTCTACTCTCCTGTCCTTCACCCCTGACCCTTCCTGTCTTGTTTGAATTTCAGAAAGTGAAACTAAGTTTGTTTGATAAAAATTCATGCCTTTGCATATGTTTTTCCCTCTTTGGTAGAAAAACACTCTCTCTGGTAGAAAATTCTTAACTCATTTAGATTTAAGATGCTATATCTAGGGATAGAGACTGCTATCTTTTAATAAATAACTACTTAGTACTCTTGCACACATGTAGTGCTTTCATCTTGTAGTGTCACCTTGAGTGTCAGTCATTGTGATGCCATCCCTGAAGTGAAATGCATTTTGATTTTATTGTTGTCTTGCAAATTCTTGGGGTAAATGTTGTATTTTAAAAATCAGAATCCCCATTTTAAGATGTATGAGAGACCTGAGATTAGAGATCATTTGTTGAGTAGTTTTAAACTTTCTCTACCTGTGGAACTCTTTATCTCCAAGTAAAAATTAAAGTTAAATATGGACATATCTGTTACAAGGAAATAGGCAAAGCAAGGGATGAATCCCTAGCAAACTTTCTAAACTGATTTTGTCCAGTGGGCTTCTTGTTGAAGTGAGAAATGGAAAGTCTAGGGAAGAGCGGGGACTTTTAGGAGGTTCTCTTCTGTTTCACAGAACAGAAACTAGATCTCCTGATAACTACTCCAGTTTTCTTTACTGCTAGCTACTGATTTTAGGTTATTCTTTACTGCTGTCTACTGATTTTAGATTAGATAAGAAACATACATGCTAATGTGTGTGTATTTGTTTATATACGATTTGAGTTGTAAGGGACTTTAGTATTAATTTAACCTCCTTAACATAAGAAACCCATCCATCCCTGGTCTTTATTTTAGCTGTTGTTTGAACTACATGTTACTAAAAAATATTATAGTGGGGACAGCTTCAGTTATTTTTTTTTTCTGTGACCCAAAATCTAATTCCTTATATCTTCTACCCATTAATTCTACTTTTGCCCTCTGATTGTCTTATAAAGTAAATTTTAGTCCTTTATGCACAGGTAGCCATTCAAATTCTAGAGGATAATTTGTATGTTAATTCAGTTTATATGATTTGAATACTGACTTTGTATGATACTTTTTTTTGGTAGGAACTGTCTGTTTTCTATCGCTATCCTTATAAAGGTTATTGACAGCCTATTTTTTCCCTTATCTCTGGGTGTAACCAGCTTTCTTGGGTGGTTGCCATCTGGCTATGCAACTATGTGATTATTACCTTTATTTACTTGGTGAGAGTCTGTGGGAGAAACAACAGGTCAGCAAAAAGCAAAAGTGCATGTTTACCTTTTTTTTTTTTAATATAAATCATATTGCTCCCTTTTCTCTTTATCTAGGTCACAATCCCCTGAAAAACCCCATTTCCTAAAGTAGAAACATCATCCTCCTTGACTCCCCCTAATTCCTGTTAACTGGATTCCCATTTGTTCCTGGTTCTCTTCACCCATGTAGGCCATTGCACGGTTCTGCCAACGTTGAACTATTCTCCCCGATTTGTCTCTTTCTCTTCACAAGGTCTGATTGACTTATATATGGTTTCTCCTGAATTGTACTTAAAATTGTTTTTCAATTTTCATGTGTAATAGAGTCTTCTTATAATTCCTCCTTTTATTAGTTATTTCCAAATTAACAGAGCTAAAAGAAGAAGATAAGTACAAAACAGGATATATTTATTACTCTGAATGAAACATGAACTTGAAATTCAGAGGAAGGTTGCAATTATAGCAAGTAGAGGATGTTGAAGTCTTCCTGTAGGTGGTAATATTTGAAGTTGACCTAGAAGGTTGGACGTGATTTTGGCTAACAGGTGGAGAAGTGGTCGAAGAATAATGGGGCAAAGACATGAGAGCAAGAGAGCCTGTGGTATACTTGGAGAATACTTTTCTTTGGCTATAGCAGGGGGAGTATTTATTAAGGTTTATGCTCAGCTAGGTCTTTTTCTCATGAACTTTGTTAAAGCTAGATCTCTACATTGTAATTAACGTATTGGTTTTTCTGGGCATAGCACAGAATTTTAAAATTTTCAGTTCATTCTTATTAATTTTATCTCCTCTTTTCAACTTAGGAGAATTTTTTAAAGTTTTGATTCTGCCAACTGGTGTATTAGACATTATTACCAACTTTGTATCACTTTTAAATATAATAATCAAGACATATCTCTTCATGAAAAGTTTAGTAAAATGTTTTGCTAAGATTATTGTATTAGGTTGAACCATATGGAATTGTCAACATACAACCATTTTGAATTACTTAAAAATGGCAATTTAATATGGTTCAGTCTAGTCTTATGTCAAGGTGCAATAACATGATTATACTGATCATGATAACCCTGATAGAGAAAGAAAATTAGTTTGAGTCACCTGTCTTAGGGAGCCACTTCTTCCTATGATCACTGCTTTGTTTGCCACTAACCATGGCTTTTAAAATTTGTTCTAGTGTATTTCTAGGGATCAGTTTGTGGCTTTCTGTGTTTGGTTGATAATGGTGGAGAATTAAATAATTAAGTAGCTTTATTAGAAAGTGAATTTGATGAGATTTGGAGAAGTATTTGTCAAAATGAGTTCAGGAACTCGTAAATAACTAATGACTTATTTCCCTTTTTACTTAAATGTCATATTAGTTTATTATTTCTTGTTCATTGTCAGGTAACACATTTTGAAACACAGTTTTTTCCAGTTGAACTTGACAGTAATACTAGTCCATAGAAAATGGATATTTTGAATATTCTTTTTCTCCCAGGTGCTTATGTTTCCCTATACTGTGCTACTATTTAATCTGTGACTCTTTACATCATATTTTTGTTTCTCATTTCTCTTCCTTACACAAAGCCTTAAATTTCTCTTCTGCTAGTTAAAATAATAGACTTTTGGAAAACTTAAAAAAAATTATTACCCTTGAATGGGAGGATAACAGTGTTTGAAAAAATCACTTTGGTAATAATTAGAGGTTCTTAAAGATATTTTCACATTTCCTTTCCTTATCCAAAATTTAAAAAACAAAACAAAAAACCTCTAAACGTAAAATATTATGTATAAGATTACAACTAACCTTTTAATGTTATACATTAAAGATTATAATTTTATTTTATATCCACATTTATTATGTATGGTTTATATTTGGAAGTTTATACATAGTATACAGTTTAAAGCAGAACATGATGCAGTTTTACAATACATATAAGTGAAAGTTTTAAAAAGATCTGTCCCTGTCAACAATAACCAACCAGTTCATGTTTGGGAATCTTAAGTCTGAAATATCTAGGCTTCCAGTAAGCTTATAGAGGTCTGAGAAACTTCCTAATTATTCATTAGAATAAGACCATACTTTTTTTTTAAAAAGGTATATTAGTATAAAGTAAGTTAAAAGGTGAATCCTGCTTAATCTCCAGTGGAGGTAATTTTCAAAATCAAGAATGTTTTAATTTTACTTTTGAAATCTTCTGTCATTTGTTTCCTATATTTCATATATTCTTTGTTACTTTTTCCTGGATTCTTTTATCTGGTTTTCCTACCTCCATCATCCCCCTCTGTAGTCTATCCAGTTTATTATATAACAGGATATATTAATTAAAGCAAATTTTGATTACAGGTCTGCTCAGAAGCCTTCTTCATTGGTTTCAAATTCTCTAGGTATAAATTCCTTGCTACTTTGTTTTTATTTAGGTCCTCTTTGTTTCGATTCTCAGTTCAAGTTCTCAGACCGTGGCTCTGTGCTGCAATCCTGTATAGCACTGTAGTATAGCCCAGCACAGCCACTTACCGCTTCTAGCACAGAGCTTCTGTGTATCTTCAGCTGCTTGCCGTAGTTTATGTTTTCTCTGCCTGGAATATTCTCTGTCCTGTTTTTTGTGTTTCCAAATTTTCCTTTAAAATCCAGCTTAAATGTTGTTCATTCCTTCAGAATCTTTCCTCATAGCTTCAGCCAGAAGTGATTTTCCTTCTTCGTAATTCTTTACCCTTATGTCTTTTATGACACAAGCCACATCTAAAACTTGTTTAGGGAAAAATAAAAGTATTTTCTGTGAAAGTTCCAAAATATACATACCTGGCACATGATTTAAAGAGAATTAATTAATAATTTTTTTGGAAAAAAGTATCAATGTAGATTAAATATGATATTAAAAACACTAAACCATTTAAAGGGGGAAAAGCTAATCCATTTTTTCAAGAGATATATTTGGTAAATGTTAATAGAACAAAGTAATATGTACAGTCTTTTAAAATTTCTTAAAATTATATTTCTTTTATGTCTCTAACTGTTTTCCCATTGCTTTCAGGAACAGAATCTCATCTTGTTTATGGCTTTTTAAGCTCATGAAAAAGATTATTAGTTTAGCTACAGTGATAAAAATAGCCTTTTAGTCCTAGAGTGCATTATGATGGAACAGTAGAGTTCAGTTTTGTTATTCAGGTTGTCAGCTTGATTTCAGATGCAGTAAACACTTGAACTGAAAAAAGTTGATTTGTAAAATGTGATATTAAAAAAATCTAATTTCTTAATTTTTGGTATATGTGGAATATTATAGTATAAAATAAATGTTGGGTATTAATTATATATTAATAATTTATTTCCAGAACCTACCTTCTGGATCATCACGTGTTGGAGCCATTAAACTTACCTACATCTCAAAGGTAGTCCTTATACATTGTCTTATATTCATCTGTGAATTAAAACCCCTCTGAGTGGGAGTATGACTGGAAGTAGCAGTTTCCTTCTTATGTCTGGTGGTATTCAGGTTCATATCATGCTGAAAACAGTACCTGATTACTGTGTTTAGGAAGTTCTTTAAATTGATAAAATTAGGAAGAATATGAATTTACTTATAGGGTGTGACAAATTGCCAAAGTTAACATTAACTTTTTTGACAGGTATATGAACATCAGAAAGGGAGAAATCAGTTAACAATCAGGTTCTACCTTGAGAAAATCTGGAGAATTTTCTAAGTCTGTATTATGTTTATTTAGACTGTTTCCAACTTTTAAATTCTGTTGTCTTTGACCCTGTGTTTCTTAATGTTTTATTTTGAGGAAAATGTGGACAATTTTCATGTTAAAAGGATGATTTTTCTCTTTTTTCGCTTTGTCTTTACTAACTTATGTTTATTGTTTGTAAATTGGTTTTTCTGGTATTTTTGCTGTACTGTTTATCTTTTATTTTCAAAAACGTAGATTTTTATGTTGGTCAGATAGCTTTTTTTCCTTACTTTATTATTTTTGAGACAGAGTCTCACTCTGTCTCCCTGGTTGGAGTACAGTGGCATCATCACAGCCTGCTGCAACCTCAAACCCCTAGACTCAAGCAATTCTCCTGCTTTAGCCTTCTGAGTAGCTGGGACTATAGGCGTGTGCCAAGATGGCCAGCTAAGTTTTTCTATTTTTTTTGTAGAGACGGTGGGGGGAGGGGGGTGTCTCACTCTTGCTCAAGCTGGTTTCAAACTCCTGGCCTCAAGCAGTCCTTCCTCCTTGGCCTTCCAGAGTGCTAGGATTACAGGCTTGAGCCACGGTGCCTGGCTCTTACTTTCTTCTAGTAGTGTTTTGGGAACTGAGCTAGAGACGCTGAGGTACTAGCCCTGTGGTGATTTTTGTGTTTTACACAAAAACCATAAAAGTTTGTTGATGACTTAAAATATGAGATGCAAAAGGTAGCAATATTGTTATTAAGTAATGTGTACCATTATGCATATACTGTGATCTGTTGGCAAAGGTAGATCACTTCAACAAAAGACTAATTTATGAATGTACCTCTGTTTAGAAGACAGATTTTTTAATAAATAAAACAGTTTATTATCAATATTACATAGAGCTATTCATTCTCATTGACCAAAAAAAAAAAAAAAAAATAATAATTGGGCTTGGAAAATAAAAACTACATATTTAAAAGGAAACCTTTTCTCTTAAAGTCATACTATGTAAATTTACAAAAGACAAATCCTGTTTAAGTATACCTCAAGTGTTTCTGTTAATTCAAACATTTATAAAATGCTACAGGGTAGCTTGCAGCTTAAATTCAAAGATTATTAATATTATTAGGAAGCATAGAATTCTATTGTAAAATAAACTTCAAAGCCCCAGTTTGCTTCGTTGCTTGATTATGTGCATAATGTAACATAAATACATTGCCAAGCAGTTTTTACTCTCAGCAGACTGATGCCGGAAGGCCTGTTTTATTGGAATAGGTGGTTGAGGGAGACAGTGCCCATTTGCCTATATCTTTTTAATTGTTGCTTGGTCTTTTTTAAAAAATGGGTGTTATTTTTTGAAATAAAGTATTAATTCAGTACAGCAGGCAGGGTGACTGGCCAGCTGCTTTTCCCACCTGCATTGCTCCCCTTTGAAAATATAACCTCTTTTCTGGCTGGGCGCGGTGGCTCACACCTGTAATCCTAGCCCTCTGGGAGGCCAAGGCGGGTGGATCGCTCGAGGTCAGGAGTTTGAGACCAGCCTGAGCAAGACCCCATCTCTACTAAAAATAGAAAGAAATTATCTGGCCAACTAAAAATATATATAGAAAAAATTAGCCGGGCATGGTGGCACATGCCTGTAGTCCCAGCTACTCGGGAGGCTGAGGCAGTAGGATCGCTTAAGCCCAGGAGTTTGAGGTTGCTGTGAGCTAGGCTGACGCCACGGCACTCTAGCCTGGGCAACAGAGTGAGACTCTGTCTCAAAAAAAAAAAGAAAATATAATCTCCTTTCTGTACAGTTCTGTTAACTTTTATCTCTGTCCTAAGCTTACCAAAGTTTGAATTGTACAGTTTGTACTCTACTTTAGACATGTCACTTTTTTTCCAGAATTTATTTCTGGAACAAACTTCAGTGTGACTCAGAGCTGTGAATTTGTAGTTTAGAGCAGTGAGAAACCCCAGACTTAGAATTCCTTTTGAACGTACAAAACAGATGTTACAGTTGTGAGTTCTATCATTGGGCAACAGCATGGCAATGGTTGTGAATGGGCTGCCAAGAGCTACTTTATTTAAAGGGATAGCAGCAACCAGGTGCAGCTCATTGCTTCACCTTCTGAAATGAACCATGTGCTGCATTTAATGAAGTGACCCCATTATCCTGGGGTATTCTCCTGTACAAGAGGGGATCAAGTGCCATTTTGGTTTCCTCATAGCAGATTAATGCTTTAATTAATTAAGATTAAAAATTTAAATGCTTGTATTTTAGGGCTTTAAATACACAATCTCTCCCTTGTCTACAACCATTTTTGCTTACAAATTATTTATAGCTAATTTAGAAATATGTTATTTGGGAAGAATTCATAGTTTCTATAGAGTACTCATTGAGGATATTTTGAAAATTATGTTAAACTAAAAGTATTTGTATATGGACATAAAGCCTAATGATTTACTTTCAATTTCTCCTTCACATGTTCTTTGAAGAAAAACCAAGTTTGTTTAAAGAAAACATGGAAGTATCATTTGTTATATCTTATAGTTGAGACTCACATCCTATATTTAATTTACTATTCTTTTTCAGTTGCCTTTAAAGTTTAATTTTAGATCTATTTGCCAAATGCGTATAACTATTGGGAAATCATACATCTGGAAGTTCACATGGTATTTAAGATTGGTTATAGGAGAAAATGAAGTGAGTAACTTATCTTTATTTTTCTCATTAGGTTAGCGATGCAACTAAGCTAAGGCCAAAGGCTGAGTTCTGTTTTGGTAAGTAGCCATATTTTATGTTAGTTATTTTAAATTAAACTGATATAATTACATCATATTGTAAAAGAAATCACAAAAGACCACACAAAACACACCTATGACTTAATGAATTATTCTAAGGAGAATTCCCTTGTAACCACCATACCGATAAGGAAGTAAAACTTTGCCCTTCCACCTCTACCCTTGAAGCCTCTTTCCTGTGGCCCATCCTAGCCACAAGCTTCTCCCTCCATCCATATGTAACTGTTATCCTGGTATTTATAATAATCACCTCCAGCGAGATTTGAGGTAATTTTTAACTTTCTATTTCATTCTATATTAAATACATAAATAATGCAAAGGAGTTGGTCTTCAGCTTGTGGGTAATAGAGAAATTTACAGTTAAGGGGCAGGTGTAGGTGAAGGTATTGGATTAACTTGTTCAGCAAATGCTTAGTGGATGCCTAGTACATGCCAGGCATTGTGCTTGGCACTGGGGCTATGAGATGAACAAGAAGCAGTTGCTGTCCTTAAGGATCTCACAGGCTGGTTGCTTCATGGACAGATACAATACCAGGTAATTATCATTGCATTTGTCACAATTAGTAGATAAAGGGGTGTGCAGTCTATTAAAGAAACACAATCAAAGAGCTTCAAATGCTTATTGGGGAGCTCAGGAGTCAGGGGAGCCACACTAGAGGAGGAGATACTTGAGTTGGTGGCCAGCTAGACTCCCGATCATCCTTCACCACTGGGGAGAAAAGGTGGAGGACCGTGTGGGCAGAGGCATGGGGGCAAAAGAGTGTGGTATGTGTGGAACTGACAGTGAAGTTGGAGGGGATGATGAGAAGCTGGAGAATATAAAGGCAGGTGGGAGCCAGGCTTCAGTGTGTTGACAAGGGATGTGTTCTATTATTTTGAAAAAGGGAGGAGAGAAAGATAGCATCTAGAAGCAGACATAAGGTGAAGGAGGTTGGTTTGCTTTTTTGTACGAATAGAGAAGTTTTGATGCAGGTAGATTACAAGTAAGTGGCTTTTGAACCACATATACACTACTATATGTATGAACTACGACATGTAAGGTCTTGAGTTAGGATGGTGGCAATGGGAGAAAAAGGAAAAATGAAAAACATTAGAAGGAAAAGGGCAGGGACTTGGTGGCTGGATATGTGGGAGTTGAAGGGAAGAGAGAGGTAGCAGGGAAGTTTGCTTTAAGGAAAGAAATGAAGAATCAGGGAGATCTGATTAGATAGGGTGAAATGTTTGCTAAGGAGTTTGAAATGGGGGAGAACTTGCCAACGGAAATCATCAGGTAACAGTATATGAAGACTAGATGGAGCTTGAAGATGAAGAATGGAGAAATTTGGATTTTTAAAATAGTGGGTGATAGTTGAAGCTGGGAAAATTGATATCCCCTCAGAGAGTATGTTAATGGAAGGGACAAAAATTTGAGGTGGCCAACAGACATCAGAAGGGAATATTTTACATTAAAATAAAAAAGATACTTTTTGGGGATAGAATTGATACTAAAGATCTTTGCCCTCTTTTGCTTGCAAAGGGAAGGTTTCTTCTGTGGACAGTATGTTAGGAGTTGTATGTATCCAGTAAGAAAATATGATATGAGCAGGATGAAATATAGCTGTTCAGGGAATCCTCTATAATGCTTTTATCACTACTAAGAAACTACCTAAAATGTTACATGTTTATTGCAAATTATAATTTTGATTACTAAATAGGAAAATTTGCCTCATGGCCTTGTGAATGAAAGGCTATTGGGGGCAAGTCAAGTAACAGAGAACTTGGAATTTTAGAACATACAATCCACATACTTTTGACAAATCTTTTTTGGTAAAATCTCAAACTTATACTTAAAAAAATAGTAATATGTAGTAATAGATTCAACATTCGTAGTTATTGGGGATATTTAGAGTGGGTAATTTTCATTGGAATCAGAGATTAGTCATTTACTGGTTCTGTCAGTAGTTTATTAGTCCTCTAGTGGGAGTAGAGAAGAGATTCATAAAATGCTGTCTTCAGAGAGAAAGGCACTGGCTTCTAAAATAGAACCACAACTTCCATTCAGAATGACAACACATATCCTCTCAAATTGCTCCAAAACAGTGAGAACAAGAAACACTCAGACCATCTTTGATGAAGGGAGCAGATATCTGTAACCCTCAGTGTACAGAGATTGAGAGTAGTTGGAGGAATGGTAGGTAATTTAGCAGAATACAGGAACAGACCAGTGAAAAGCTCACCGTTTGTAGACTGCCCCAGCCCAACTCTAGACAGGCTTAAGTACAGGCGGTACACTTTCTGGGGGAAGCAATAGTGAGGAGGGACCAAAAAATAGGAACTTTGTTTCAATGTCCATATAAGAAGCAACCTCTAGTCCCTACCTCTATCTGGCTCAGTCAGTCAGCCACCCTTCCTCTATCCTAGCAGGAAATGGGATAAATGCAGTCTCCAGAAATAGAATCAGTGAGGCTCCATGCTTGGGACACTAGTTCCAGAGAAGGAAAGGAATGAGGCATGAAACTGAAAATAGGAGGATTAAATGAAAGTCTGCATGGTGAATTCAACCCTTTCCTGCATCCAGCCTGAGCGCACTGGGCAGCCAGGTTTAGGTGGGATGAGACTCTGAATACCCCAGAGAAAAGACCCATAGGTCCTGACATCTGGACATTTTTACCAGGGGGGCTTACCATAGTTGACCTCCGAGGTCCAACAATCAAAAACCCTGCAACAACTCAAGAGAGCTTCCTTTCAGTCTTTTTAGTAACTTGCTTTTAAATATGAACAGTTAGCCTAGGATTATTGAACACTTGAGGAGAGGGAATTATCAAGTAGGAAAAGGAACATGAGACTAGGCAAAACTCAGAAGAAAAGTCATTTAAAAGTAAAACAAAGGTAAAGACAGATAATAGGAAAGAGATAAGAAAATGAGAAACTCCGTCAAGGAAGTTCAACATTTAATAGAGAAAGAGTTTAGAGAAAACAGAGTGGAGAAAATTGACAAAGGAATGGTATGATAGAATGTCTCATAACCACTTAATCTATAACCATATTTGAACCATAACCAGTTGATCCTAGGCTGTGAGGTAATTTTTATTTGTAGTTAAGCTAATGTTTGTGCCTAAAATTTCATCCATTTGATGGATTCATGCATATTATAAAAATTTGAGATAAAGAAGTACTCAAGTGAAAAGGGTAGGAAGGACATAAGCCCCTGGGGACGCATTTATTATTCAAGATGAAACCCTTGCTAAAAGCATGGCAACTTAGTGGTGTTAAAAGTTTTTTTTTTTTTTTATTATTCAAAGCTTTTTTCTTTCATTTCCTGTCTCTTCCCACCCCACCGCCCATATTGCTAATATACCACTTTTCAGTAATTTGCTTTATGTTTTTTTACAATGCTTTCTTTTTGGAAATCTCCAGATGATGACAATAAGGAAGAATGTCTATTCTATCCCAGACACTGCATTAGTTTCTTTACATCCTTCATCTTCACCTCTTAAGGAAAGGGTGGGTGGCATTCCCATTTTATAGATGAGGAAGATGGGGCTCAGAGAGATTGAATGATGTTTATAAGATGATATTGCTTATAAGTCCATAAGCTAGTCAGGTCTGAGTGATGCCAGGCTCTGATTTTTTTTCTACATCATATCACCATGCTCCTCTTGCTATGAAATAATTCTTAAGGAATATGAACATTTATTCAAACTGCAAGGTACGCTAAGAGTCTTTTTAGGGATATATTTGCTTCTTGGACCTTATATAAATATTATTCATTCAAAACTACATGTATTAAGCATTTGCTTTGTACCATATGTAGTGTATTAATAAGTGCTTAGATTTTCAAACTCTTCAGATGGTCTGGGAAGATTCCCAAAATAACATTGAAGGGAAGAAGTCATTAAGGGGAGAGCTCCGCTTCAGCCTAAGCCGGAAAAAGACTGTAAAAGGAGGACTTAGTGATTGCTAGAAATTAAAAACATAAGTTTTCTGTTGACATATATAATGTCCTAGTGAGTTAGTAATTTATCTTAATATATATTTGTGGCATTTATAAATGCCATAGAAAGATATAAAAGATACAAAAGAACAGATTTACAGTGTATTAAATTCTTTAAGTTTCCAGACTAGTTTTGTAGCACTTCATAAGATATGCTTTGACTTCCTTTCTAAAGCTGTCATCTCAATTCAAGGAAGCTCTGGTTTAGAGTGTCTTGGTCTCAGTCCCAATTTCAAAATCTTGTGTGTTTGAGAAATAATTTTTTTTGCTTGAGGGTTTTCGTTTCCCTCTTCTCTTAGTCATGCTCAGCTGGGTGCTAGTATATTATGTAAAATGGTGGAGACTCCTGGAAGTTATTTTTGTATTTGAACAATTGAAACAGTGTAATTATACCTTAGCTCCTAGAATAATATTTGTGTTTTAAAAAATAAACGCATTGATGTATAATAAATAGCTTTAACTCAGGAGTTGATGATGGTAGTTTGTAGACAATTGTATATGCGGTTGTGCTTTGCTTGATACAAATAGATAGTCCCTAAAGGGAAATGTATAAATTAAATTGCCTAAAAAGTTCCAAATGTATTATGCTTTTAAATACAAAGAAATTCATAGGGGCTGGAAAAATAAATCTTAAGTTATGGAGATTTTTCTAAATATGAAATCTAGAGGCATTTAAGGAAAAGATGGGTAGAATATTTCTGTTTGATCAAAGATAACTGTGAACAGAGTGAAAAGACAAAAGTGACAGACTGGGAAAAGTACTTTTAATAAAACAAAAAGGATTTATAGACACTACTATAAATAAAAAATATATGAACAACTCAGGAGAAGTATGGGTAAGGAAAATAAAGTTTACAAAACAAATATAGATAGCTTATAAACATACAAAACTAATTTATCTCAATAATCAAAGAAACTCATATTAAACAAGTTATAATCATTCACCAGTTAGGTTGTTAAAGAGCACTGTATCAGTCAGAGTCTGGTCAGGAAAATGCCACACTAGGTATTTCAAACCCAAGAGATTTGTTGCCAGAAATTGGTTACCTACATGTTGGAAGGCTGAAAGAGCACAAAGGGAATACTGAAGTAACCCAGAAATGAGAAACTGCACGATGCAACTACCACTCCTGAGGCTAGAGAGACACAAGGGAAGAAGACCAAGGGCTGCGGAGGAGAAGCCACTGGGAGGCTAGTTATTAGCATCTGAGGTGCTCTGCTAGGCTGGGGTAGGGAGCAGCAGAAGGCCTGGAACAGTAGTAGCTCGTTGTATGCTGCTGTTGGAGGGAGGTTATCAAGAACAGGAATCAGCAAGAGGGTTTCCTCTCCCATCCCCCACTCCTACCTTGCAGTCAGTCCCTGCATTGGCCCAACACCACCCCTGCTAGGGTCTAGGAAGTATTGTTTGCAGACTCCCAGCCCCAGTGTCACAGAGGCTTTGAAAACTGGAAACTAGAGATATCCACAGGTACTAATAACCAGCATTGCTGAGGGGTATTAGATGAAAATACACCTTTGCATATGCTGTCAGTAAGTGTGTAAATAGATTCAATCTTCTGGGAAGACAATTTGCTAACCCCTCTAAGTATTTTAAATGTGAATTGTGTTTGACCCAACAATTTCTTGACAGTCTGTGACAAGAAATTTATCCCACAGATATGCTAGCCCAAGTATGGAGAAATATATGGATATGATGTTTCATTGTGATATTTTATGTAATTTCAAAAACTGGAAATAGCCTAAGTATCCATCATTAGAGGATTGACTAAATATATTGTGGTATATCCATTTAATGAAAAACATGACCGTAAAAAATAAGAGTTTTACCTGTGTTATTGTGTGATAAAAGCAGTATTATGTGTGGTTTGACATATTTTATGAAATCCAAGAGAGTCACAGTGTCGAACCTGAGGTTTCTCAGCTACTGCAAACATAAATTTAGAGGTAACACGTACAATATTTCCTGTGTTTATTTTTTTTCTCTCAACAGTTATGAATGCAGGAATGAGGAAATACTTCCTACAAGCCAATGATCAGCAGGACCTCGTAGAATGGGTAAATGTGCTGAACAAAGCTATAAAAATTACAGTAAGTATTTGTATATTTTTGAAAAATTTTCAACATCTGGAAGTAATCTTTATATTTTGAAAATACACCTACTGAATGTCCCTAACTTACCAATAAGTTTCATACTCAAGCTTTGTTTAAAAGGCAGGTATTCAGAAAGTGAATACATTTTCTTGTACATGGTGACTGTCAGCCCTTTAATCAACCCATGAATACCTTTTTAACCTGTTACATACCTAATAAGGATATAGGTTACTGTAGATCTTAACCACTGCTTTTAACAATGTTTCTAGGGGAAAACGAACTTAGTATGTAGAGTTCTACCTGGAGGATTTTTTTTTTTTTCTTCCAGACTAGTATGAGACTTCCTGCCACCTGCCTAGGTAATAGGAATGGGCACTCCTGTCTTCTAAGCCATGACTGGGACTGGTATCAGATAGGGCAGGAGTTGAAGATATGAGCAGGCTAAGGGGAGGTGAAGGCTAGACATGAGGTACAGGGACAGGTATTGGGTCTGAAGAGTTGTGCAGCCAGACTGTCCTGCCCGTGTGCCCTTGGGGATTCTGTCTCAGGCTCTAAACTTCTTTCCTCACCCGATTTTCCCCCTTGAGTCCCAGGGGTTGGTACCTTTGCCCTCTTTTCCACTGCTACAACTTCTTGCTTCCAACCTGGGCTTCTTTTCTTTTTGGTTTTCTGATGAACATTAATATTTATTGATTATTTACACTGTTGCCAGGTCTTAGACTGAAGGTTTTATTCAAGTTATCTGGAAAAGTAAGGCTTAGAAGGATTGAATGACTTTTACAGTTTTCATAGCTGGTAAATTATGGAGCTGGGGGCCCAGCCCAGTCCAGTTTGTGGGCTTTGGATCCAGAACTCTGAAGCGCTGTACCTTACTGCTTCCTGAACAATGAGGCTTCTCCTTATTCTTTCATTCCTAAAGCAAAAAACAAACTTTACTAAGAGAGTTTACTACTGATGATGGTGAACAAAGGGACAGGTTCTGTTCCAATTGTACCTTGCCTTACCCTTTTCCCCTTACACACTTGTAGAGAAACACAAAGTAGGCCCCTTGGAAAGGGTGGAGAAGGAGTTCCTGTATGTTTTTACTGAGGTGCTGTTAGTTTACTGACCCTAAATGACTTATTCTTAAAGAACATGTGCCCTGAAAGTCAGCATGTGTTAGTTACTTGTTAGTTTCCATCTAAAAATGAATGATTCCATATTTGTATCAGAGCACAATAAAGAGTTAACATAGCTAAAGCTGTTCTCAGAGTTAAGTCAAATTTTTTGTCTTGTGCTAGAACAGCTTGTTACCACATGACAGAAAACGCCTACGCACTGCATCTGATCTGTACATGAAGCAGAAGTTATTTTAGGTTTCTGCAGTTTCAGGAAAGCAATTTTTTGAAGTGATTCAGACATACATATTTTTAAAAGGTTTTAGCTGATTGTTTTTAGGTTTTTTAGTAAATATTGCCTACTTGGAAAATTTCTTTAGAAAGGCAGTATCTAGTAACTTTACTGACTTAATTCATTTTTTACAATTTGTAGTAATAAGCAGCACTGGTTTCTTAGTGCCTTAAGAGAAAAAGTGAATGGTCTCAGTTTTGGGGGCTTCACTATAGATTTATTGAATTGGAATTTCTGGGTATGAAGCCTTGGAATTGTATGTTTTTAATAATGTTCCTGGGTGATACCTTTTTGCACACTAAAGTATGAGAAACCACACTGCTTTGGGATCACACTAATAAATGGTGGCGTCTTTGAATACATTGTGAATGGTGTCCTCTGTAGTTCTGCCAATACCGTTAACAGGATTAGCTATGTGACAGGAAAATTATTTAAGTTTTTGTACTAGTACTTCTGTGATTGTCAGTAGTGTTTGTCACGTTTCTGAAAGATTTCAAGATCTCCAAATGCCCCTTAATTCACCAGAGAGAGACTAAATTATGTTGAACATCATAATTGATGCTGAAAGTATTTTGTTACATTTTATTCACAGCCTTAAAATTTATAATTCAAATACAGACTGCATGCTTAACAGTCTATAGATAGAAATAATAATTAGCCGAGTACCTTATTCCCCGATTAGTCTACATAAGAAAAGCTAAAATAGATGTTCAACATTAGTGATACCTCTGATTTTTGATTCTGCTTTAATGAGGTATTAATATACAAGACTCTGCTGTTATCACAGTAATTGTCTGTTTATATTTGTGAGTGTTTTATCACTAGTACAAGGATTGGAACTCCTTCTTTATTATTTATTTATTTATTTATTTAGAGACAAGAGTCTCACTGTCACCCTGGGTAGAGTGCAGTGGTGTCATCGTAGTTTACTGCAACCTCAAATTCCTGGGCTCAAGGGATTCCTCCTGCCTCAGGTTCCCAAGTAGCTGGGACTATAGGCGTGTGCCACCTCGCCTGGTTAATTTTTCTATTTTTAGTGGAGACAGGGTCTCACTCTTATTCAGGATGGTCTAGAACTCCTGACCTCAGGTGATCCTCCTGCCTCAACCTCACAGAGTGCTAGGATTACAGGCATGAGCCACCACCCCCGGTCTCCTTTAAATTTCTAATGAGAAGTTTTATTTTATTTTGAACATTTTGATTTTTGACTTATGTTAAGAATTTATTATTCTTTTTTCCTGCTGAGTTTGGATTCATCATTGAGTCAGTCTTTCAACATTCATTGAGTCCTTACTATGTTTGTGGTAGTAGACTTTGTCTTGAAGCCAGGAAATATTGAATATACCATGATCTCTGTCCTCAGGACCTTGGTAAGAATGGAGGAAAGGGAGGATTAACAGCAACAAGCTATAAGCCAATATTGAGTGCTCTGATAAACAGAGTATAGAGTATAGTCCTTGAGTTTGAAGTGTTACATAAACTTGACTAGAATGTCATAGAACCAGGATCTAAACCCATGTTGCCTAAGGCCTCTGAGCCTCTGTTTTCTTACCTCTCAGATAGGAGTACTGCCCCTATGCATAGGGTTGATAGGAAGAGTAAATGAGAAGCTGTATGAAATAGTACTTTCCTATGTAAGCACTCAGGGAGTGCTGGCTGTCTTTATAAAGGATTACTCTAACAGGAAAATTAGTGGGAGAACTTACAGGAGTACATACACACACACTATAAATAATTTTTATATAAATTTGTGGGTTACATGTAAGTGGATGATTAATTAGAAAGTCTGTGATAAAAGAGGCTCACATATATAATGCTGGTTGCAAAATGATTCATTTTATTTACTATTTTAGGTACCAAAGCAGTCAGACTCACAGCCTAATTCTGAAAACCTAAGTCGCCAGGGTGATTGTGGAAAGAAGCAAGTGTCTTACAGAACTGATATTGTTGGAGGTGTACCCATCATTACTCCAACTCAGGTGGTAGATTAATTCTTCTATCGTGTGAGGGTCTCATCATTGTATGTTGATTATTGTATTGTTATCAAAACTAAAACAATACATCTTTACTGAATTAATATACTGAATTATTACAAAAATTTTATTTTTGTTTATTTCAAAAGCATATGTTTATTATGAAAAATATGGAAATCACAGATAAACAACACAAAGTTTTTCATGTTTTCTCTGAGCTTTTCTTCTGTGTACTTTCCCCCTCAGAAATGAAGATATGAATTATATATTAGACTTTGTAAACAGATTTTTTTTTACTTACATCATGAACATTTTCCAAGTCATCAGAAGTTCTTCTATATCATTTATAAGGACTGCATAGTATAATAGTTCTTCCATGGATTTACTATAATTTACAAGTCCTCTCTTGTTGGACAAATAGAGTATTTTTTTTCTTTTATAGATAATGCTATGATGAACATTCTTGTAGCTTAAACCTTAGAGACATAGATGATATTTTTTAAAGAATAAATTACTAGAAATAAAATTGCTGAGTCATAGAGTTTGCAAATATGTATACTTTTTTAAACCTGTGTTTTTCTACAACCTGGCCTGTGTGAGCTAAACAGAGGACTGGAATTTTTCTTAATTCTATCCCCAAATTACTGATATGCCAAATTAAGTCTTCATTTAGGTATTAGGAAAAATGTAAATTGATAAACAATTTTTAATGAGGTTAAAACTTTTGTATGAACTTAAATTTCTTGTGTTGCTATTGAAGGAATGAGTTTGTAATGCAAATTAAATTACTAGTAGTTGAGAAACCAAGAATTTTAAAGTAATTAATCTATATCGCCAATCTTAGGCATTTTCATTACCTGTGTGTCTTTTAAACTTAAAAGAATTTAACACTTTATAAATCTTTTAAATCAAATTGTATTATACACCACATTTTCTAGTCTTTTGCCAGGGGAGGGTGATTAATAGAAAGAGAAATCTTACGTTAATTAATTAACCATTGACTACTTTCTTTATGATCCACAAAGGGATTATTAATGAACAAAAATCCTTGCTCTAGTGGGAGCTTACATTTTTCACCATAGTTGGATAAAAAATAAGCTAGGATTTGTATGTGTTTTTACGTTTTCCAAAAGTAATGATTTTAACCAATTAAATTTCTGGTTATCATGTGTCTGAATTAAGCTTCTTTCACTTGTATTATGACTTGTGTTGACATAAGGGACAAGACTATTGGTATATATTTGAATTAAGATATTGTTGTAGTTTGTATCTGTGGCTGTTTAAATTTTGTATAGAATTAAGATTTTGTTGCATTTTAATTTTGGTATAGATTTTTTGATGGATTCTAGGATTCTGTGACCAAGTGCCATTAAAAAGATCCCAAAGAATTCTATTGCTTTATTTTTTGTAGTATAGTTTTTAAAAATTATAAGGTAATATTTACTTATAAAAGCATTTGGATGATAAGGTAATAAGAAAATGTTAAATAAGTCTCATTTGCATGATAAATTTATTCAGTAAATATTGGGTAAACAGTGAGCTAAGTGCTGAGATTACAAAATTAAGTAATAATTAATGTTGATCTGTCTAAATATAGAATAGGTTGAAAATTCTTCAAGATTTGTTTGACTCTTAAAAGACTTAAATTTTCTCTTGAAATTTAGATATTCTTGAAAATACACTTTGGACTTGTGGGATTCTAGATTATCAGATGTTATAAATAAACAGGAAACCAATGCTTTGAGGAACATGAAAACCTGAGTAGAGTTAGTTTTTTTAAAATATTGGACTTAACGTGTAAAACATAAAACTACAACACTTTAAATTAGGAGCATAGGAGAAAGTCTTCAGGATCTAGGACTAGGCAAAGAGTTTTTAGACTTGACATCAAAAGCATGGTCCATAAAGGCAGAAATTGATAAATTGGGCCTCATCAAAATTAATAATGTTTGCTCTGTGAAAGACCCTGTTAAGAAGATGAAAAAAAGCTACAAAACTGGGAAAAAATAATTTGCAAGCCACATATCCAACAAAGGACTTGTGTCTAGAACGTATAACAAAATACTCAGAACCAAAGAGTGAAAAACCCAAGAAATCCAATTAGAAAATGGGCAAAAATCGTTAACAGATATTTCACCAAAAGGTAAAAGATTTACAGTTGACAAATAAGCCCATGAAAAGATGTTCACTGTCATTAGCCAGTAGGGAAATGCAAATTAAGATCATAATGAGATATCACTGTACACCTGTCAGAACGGCTGAAATAAGAATTAGTGACAACACAAATGATGACAAGGATGAGGAGAAACTGTATCTCTCATACATTGCTGATGGGAATGTAAAATAGTACAGCCACTCTGAAAAACAGTTTGGCAGTTTGTTTGTTTTTTTTTAATAAAAGTAAACTTGTAATTACTATAACCCAGCATTTGTACTCCTAGTCATTTATCCTAGAGAAATGAAGAATTATGTTCACGCAAAAACCTGTACATGAGTGTTCATAGCAGCTTTATTTCTAATAGCCAAAAACTGTCAACAACTCAAATGTCTTTTAATGGGTAAATAGTTAAACAACTGTTAGTCCATCCATACTATGGATACAGCAATAAAAAGGAAAGAACTATAAGTACAAGGAACAACCTGGATGAATCTCCAGAGACTTATGCTGAGTGAAAAGAGGCAATCTCATAAGATTACCCACTGTATGTTTCCATTTATATTATATTCTCAAAAAGTCAAAATTACAGAGGTGGGAACAAATTAGTGGTTGCCAAGGGATTAGGGATAGGAGTTCTAAAGGGGTAGCACAAGGGAGCCTTGTAGTGGTGACCAATTCAGTATCTTGAATGTGGTGGTTAATACACATCTCCACATGTGATAAAATTGCATAGAACTGTGTAGACACACAGACAAGTGAGTGCATGTAACACTGGTGAAATCTGAATAAGGTGTGTGGGATGTACCAATGTCAGTTGTTGGTTTTCATAATGTGCTCTAGTTATTTAGTTTCCCTTTTGTGGGAAACTGGTTAAAAGGTACGTACGACCTCCTGTATATTATTCAGGGCAACTTCCTGTGAATCTGTGTAATTATTTCAAAATAAAAAGTTAGGCATCCCCCATGCCCCCCAAAAAAGCACTGTGGCAGGGCTTTTACAGAACAAGAGAAGTGGAAATCTATGTTTTAATCAATCAGTGATGGGAAAGTTAAGACAAAGTATCTCAGATTAATTAGAAAACTCTTCACTTCAAAATCTGTGTTCCTATCTGAACAGAGATTAGATTTTAAGATTTTCTGCTAGGATAACAACATGAAATAAAAGTATGCTTTGAAGGTAAACAAGCAAGAAAAGAATTTATTTATTTTGCTTTATTTTAGAAAGAAGAAGTAAACGAATGTGGTGAAAGTATTGACAGAAATAATTTGAAACGGTCACAAAGCCATCTTCCCTACTTTACTCCTAAACCACCTCCAGATAGTGCAGTTATCAAAGCTGGATATTGTGTGAAACAAGGAGCAGTGGTGAGTAGCTTAAAAAAATATGTGAAATAATGAAAAATGAGTATATACTAGCATACTCTCAAATTAACAGATAAATTGTTTGCTTTATTTTATGAAATGCCAAAAGTGAGAGACCAGCATGTGAGAAAGGGAGCCAGGAGATAAAATAGGAGTTATTCTAAGGATAACTCAATGCTATTATTTCCTTGGTCTGCAGGCAGCCAGGAAAGTTAATGCCTATTACTACTGGCCTTCAGTTTAAATGAGCTTTCCTCACAGTTGAAATTTATTCGAGAAAGTTTTTCTGTTGATCCCCACCCTTCCTCAGGAGTGAGTCAGGGAAAGAGAGCTCTAGAGGTCAAGGGCCAGGGGTGAGAGGAGGAGTGGGGTTTGGAAGGATCCTTTTCTTGATCTGGGGTTGGGCTGACCTCAGTGGGAAGCTCCGTGACTTTGGGCCACCTACTTAACCTCTCAGGCTCTCAGTTTCTTTTTAAAGGAAAATCATATTATAAAACTTACTGTTCGGGAGTGGGTTTTGTTTTGTTTTGTTTTTTAAAGATGTAACTAAGAGGTGTAGCCCTTCATACAGCACCTGGTGATTAGTAAGAGCTATTACAGGTTAGCCCAGATATTCCCACACAATCAGCTCCATGGTAAGAAATTTCTTCAAGAGCAAGTAAATTTACCAGTATTTCTAATTTAAGGCATTCTTTCTGTGTGAACTAAATCTTTAGAATTTCGTGAGAAAATAAATTTAAAGTTTAAAAATAAAAAAAATGCCTGGGAGTAAAGAAATGCTTTAAACTCCATTGGCTGTTCTGTTTGACTTCTCTTCACTTACCAACAACTCTAATTCCCTTAGGTCAGTGAGGGAAAGTTCTTTTAGCCCTGTCTGACCTTTTAGGCTAAGGGAAATGAAGGCAGTGAAGGCTGGGGGTTTCTTACCTAAGGATGTCTGCAGGGAGTGTCAGAATTCTCATCTAGCTATGATACTCAATTGTGTGTTAATTAGGGCTTTTAAGGAGTCAGTCTTCTTAAAAGTCTTCTTGGGTCCAAAATGTTAATCTCTTAGAGATGCTGAAGTGCTTTCACAAAAACTGCATTACATTGTCAAAAAAATTGTAAAAAATGGGTTTGCTTTATTAAATATTTATTGCTTTACTATTATGTATAAAGTACTTGTAGAAGAATTCATGTATTTTACAGATGGAGAAACTTAATGTGGTTTATTATCATTTCCATTGCTTGCTCTTTAGGGGAGTGGGGAGGAAGGAAAGTGCATTTTCAAAAAACTGTTAGAGCATTAAAAATATACAGTCATATCATAAAAATCATATAATAAAAACTGAAAGCCAGCCACTAAAACTTGAATTAGGAGTTCAAGGCCTGGTAGCAAACGAGGGATGAAGTTTCATTTTATCTTTTCACTAAGGGAGGTAGTGAGATTTTTCAGTGCTTGACATTTCTGATTGTGGGTTCATGTATCAGAATAATTCAGTGGTGATTAACATTTGACATCATTAGAAACAGAAGTCTTATGTTTGTGTTCATCTCTGGTAGATGAAAAACTGGAAGAGAAGATATTTTCAGTTGGATGAAAACACAATAGGCTACTTCAAATCAGAACTGGTAAGTTGCTGTGTCATCCATGTTGCCTTAAAAATGTTTAAGAAGTGTTACATTGTAGTGATTATATATAATTTTTTGTACTATTCTCTGTTTTTAGGATAATTCTAGTTTTGAGAGGTGCACACAGTTTATTTTGTTGTGATGCTTTTGGTTAATGATATTTTTCTTAAATACATCTTAAATAAAAAGATCATATCTTCAAAGCGGCATTACACCTTGAAAGATCTAAAAATATCAGACCGCCCCCACAGTCTATCATTTTCCTCTAAAGGGGCATTAGAGGAGCTGGTGTGTATTAATAGAATTAAGTCTCTAGAAGTCAACACTTAACACTCTGTATTTCTACCTTCTCTGGACATTTTCTTTTCCTATTTCAGATTGATTTAAGATCACAAGATGTTTTTGTCCTATCTGAAGGTAGAATCAAAGATTGAAATTTCCTCTTTCCCTTGTTTGAGTAACATCCTTTTTTAAAATATTGTCAGGTGACCTGAGTCCTGTAATATATTGTTGGATAAATTGAATGCAATTCTGTACTTCAGACATCTATCCTGCCTCTTGTATGGAACCTTTGAGAGGGAAACCATATGCTTTATTGGAATGAAAGCACCAGAACAGCATTGTCCACTGGAACATTCTGCATGATGGGAATGTTTCCTGTCTGCGTTAATACCAGTACATGTGGCTGCTGAGTGCTGGAAATGTGGCTAACGTGACTGAGGAGCTGACTTTATTTCATTTTAAAACTAAAACTGATTTTATTTCATTTTCATTGATTTAAATGTACATAGTTACACATAGCTAGTGGCTACTATATTGGAGATTGGAGTACTAGAGAATAGGAAGGGAATATTTTAAGATTCACCTCAGGTGTCAGCTCTACTGGGAAGCTTTTAGACCCTGGGTTAAGTGTCTTCTCTTATGTGCCCATGGTACCCTGTGCATCCTTCCGTCATAATACTTCCCACTATGTTTTGTAATCACATGCATGCTTGTTTTTGCCACTAAATTAAATGAGCTTCTTGAGGGTAAAGACTCTCTTGTACCCTTTTATGAACACAGGACCTGGCACTTGGTAGATAATAAGTGTTTTTGAATGAATGAAAAATAGTGTAGTATAGCAAGCATAGCTATTTTGACAGGGGGGGCCTTTCTCAGACTTAAGTGCCTCAACTAGAAGCTGTAGTTTCTTGGTTCAAAAAGTACTAGGCTTAGTGTCTCAGAAGGCTACGTTTATACTTAGTTAGCAGGTTGACTAATTCGTTTTAATTAATGCCAGTACTCTTGGGAAGAGTCATTCATGCAACAGACATTCACTGAGCTCTCCATGGCCCTGTGCACCGTTCTGGGAACTGGAAATAAAGAGAACAGTTAGCAGTGGTCTCTGGCCTTCAGGAGTTCAGTTTTGCCAGGGTAGTTGACATGTGCCCCATCACCAACAGTAGTTTTAATGAGACAAGAACTATTATAGAAATATTTACCAAATTTTGAAAACCTGCATGCAGAGTATTATGCTATAAAATCTGAGGGGAAGAATAAAGAACTATTACAGGAGATACGGAAATTACACTCTGTAAATAATTTATAATTACTGACCTTTATCAATATTAAGATGCACAGCCCGCCATTCCTCCTCCATTTGAACATTTTGAAATCTTAGGCATGTGTCTTAGCGTTGCCGAAGGTGAGGGGCAGTCAGGAGGCAGCAGCTGGGCTGGAGTTGTTACTGTTTGCATGTGTGCAGCACCTTTGGGTAAGATCCAGAAGACATCAGCATCAAAATGTGCAGAAAAAAGTGCTGGCAGCTTGGAAGAAAATCTCAGGAACACAATGGAACATTCTTAAGAAATGCTGCATCACAGACACTCTTGGCACAGAAAACGGCATGGAGTGAAAACATGGGCATTGATGGCTTCAAGTCAAAAGTGTTTTAGAAGAGCTGGAATCTGAACATGAAGTTTTAAAAAACTATAGCCAGTTTATTTTGTTTATATTTTTCTTTTTTACATGCACTCAAGAATAATATGATAACAAATATTTAAAGTATAAATGAGCTCTCTTATGATACCTTTTTATCATGGAGAAGTGTAAACATCAAGTAAGTAGAACAGTACACAGAACCCACATGTACTCTTCACCGAGATGTCATAATTATCAACACATGGCTCAGCTTGGCTTGTTTCTTCTGTTTTACCTCCCAGTTTCCACTTCACATTTTAAGGCAAACCATAGGTACCTCATCATTTCTTCTGTAAATATTTTAGTATGTATCTCTAAAAGAGAACTTAAATGTTTTAAAAATAAGTGTAGGCTGGGCATGGTGGCTCACGCCTATAAGCCCAGTGCTTTGGGAGGCTGAGGTAGGAGAATCGTTTGGGGCTAGGAGTTCAAGACCAGCTTAGGCAACATAGTGAGACCCTGTCTCCGCAAAAAAATTTTTAAAAAATCAGCTGAGCATGGTGTCTTGAGCCCATAGTCCCAGCTACTTGGGAGGCTAAGGCAGGAGGATTACTTGAGACCAGGAGTTTGAGGCTACAGTGAGCTATGATCATGCCTGGGTGACAGAGTGAGACCCCATCTCTAAAATAAATAATAAAAAACAAGTTTAAAAGATTTAAGTGCACAACTGAAAAACTGGTGCAAATATTTGTGACATGTATTAAACATAAAACATTAACATTCCTCATATGTGAGGAGTCTTAAAAACTGAGGGGATTCTTCATCATCCTCTTTGCCCTCTTCTCCTTCCATCAGTCTCAAACAATTTGGACTCAAATTTGTTAGGTGAGGCACAGCAAGGGTGAGCAGCCACGGTGGGGGCCGTCTCTGGCAGTCAGAGCCTCTCAAGTGTGAAGAGGCTTAGCCCTGCGTGGAGTGGGGAGAGGAGGGCATCCACATGGGGAAGGGGGTGTTGGCAGAGATGGTCGCACACATGCTGAGTGATAGATTTACTAAGGATGATAAAAGCCAGGCTTCTTGCTGTCAGAGAAACTTGACACTTTTTGGTGAATGGATGGTATGTCTTTATGTACAATGAAGAATGAGATAGTTACATAGTTTCAAAGTACCTGTCTACAAAATAAATATTTTAAGTATAAGGGAAAAGAGTAACTTTACAGTGCAGAAACTGGCAGATACCACTTTAATCAGGTGGTCAGATGATTAAAATGAACTTCATTGGTAATGAGATAAATTCTTTTTTTTTTTTTTTTTTTTTTTTTTGAGATAGAGTCTCACTTTGTTGCCCGGGCTAGAGTGAGTGCCGTGGCGTCAGCCTAGCTCACAGCAACCTCAAACTCCTGGGCTCAAGCAATCCTTCTGCCTCAGCCTCCCGAGTAGCTGGGACTACAGGCATGTGCCACCATGCCCGGCTAACTTTTTCTATATATTTTTAGTTGTCCAGCTAATTTCTTTCTATTTTTAGTGGAGATGGGGTCTCGCTTTTGCTCAGGCTCAGGCTCGTATGGAACTCCTGACCTCAAGTGATCCACCCACCTCGGCCCCCCAGAGTGCTAGGATTACAGGCGTGAGCCACCGTGCCTAGCCGATAAATTGAAATCATTTACCACCTGACAGGATAGCGTGAGAAGAATGCAGTATCACTTCTGTGATATTCCTGCCAAAGGTACATGATGTGAATCTAATCATGAGGAAATATCAGGCATACCCAAATGAGGGACATTCTACAAAGTAACTGCCTTGTCTTCTTCAAAAGAGTCAAGATTATGAAAGAATGAGGAACTATTCAAGACTAAAGGAAAGAAAAGAGATATAACAAGCAGATGGAGGCCATGCTTCTGAATGGAATCCTTTTGCTCTAATAAAAGACATGTTGGGCACAATTTTCTGATTTTGGTGATTGCATTGTGATTATGTAAAAAGATATCTTTGTAGGAAATACTAACGTATTCAGGGATAACCTGGGCCAGGTCAGCAACTCACTCTGAAATGTTTCAGAAAAATCAATTCTTTGTGCTGTATTTTCAACCTTTGTGTAGATTCATGATTGTTTTAAAGTTTAAAAAAAGAGAGAAAATCAAAGGGAAAATATCTGGTAGAAAAATGAACAGCAGACATGAGTAGACAATTCATTTAAAAAGAAATTAAAATGGCCCTTAAAAACATAAAAAGATACTCAGCATCACTTATAATGAGAGAAATGCACTAAAATTCTCATCTACCATGAGAAGCCTGTGGCTAAGTGAAGAGACTGGCAAATCCTCTTCCTGAAAGGCAACTAGAAATGCCATTTTATAAACAAATGGAACCAGGACCCCTTGGAGAAATAACTGCTTTCAGAGCTGGGGCAGGTAAAGTATAAGCTGAGCCCAGAACATCTAGTTGTGCCAGAAAATAAGGAAGTGACTCAGAGAATGAGGAGGACATGCCAAAAGGACATAGAAGCCCCCTTGAATGGGCTTCCAGTGGCCAAAACTTGGACAACTTAAGCAACAAAATAAATAAAGATAGTAATGGATTATAACCCATAGAGTAAAACTAGTGAGGAATAAATAAATGGAGAAGGAAAAGCATCTCCTTAGAGTAGAATTCTATTTTAATATATGTGGATAGATTGATGGGGTTAGAAAAGTCACCATTCAGCAGCCACTATCGTAATAATGATTTCAGGCAAGAATCCTCAATGTTTGATAAAACCAGTGGGCAGAATTATGATGGGAATCTGGGTATTTCATAGGCTACAAGAATCTTTTCAAAAGACTCTTAACAATGAAAAAGGGAAGAAGTGTGATTTTACAGTTCACAGCAAACACAACCTTATGCAAGAGATCAGGGTTAACACACCAATAATGGGACAAACCACTGTTACATATGTGCCTCCTGATAATCATGCACTGAGAAGAAGACAGTGTCAAATCTGTGGTTTCCTGTCCAAAACGTATAACCTGAATCTCAGGGCAAATAAACATCAGACAAACTCAAATTGGGAGACATTCAACAACAACAACAACAAAAAAAAAAACCAAAACTGGCCTGGACTTTTTATAACACTAAAGTTCATGAAAGAGAAAAAAAGATACAGTAAAAGATACTAAGAGACATGGCATCTAAATACCAGGTATGATCCTGAATTGAATCCTGGATCAGAAAATAGTTTTCTTTTGCTGTAAAGCATAATGGTGGAGCAATTAATGAAATCTGACTATGGTCTGTGGATTAGATAATAGTATTGCATCAGTGTTGAGTTTCTGGTTTTCCTAATTGTACTGTGGTTATGCAAGAGCACATCCATGTTTTAGGAAATACACACTGAAGTATTTAGTAGTAAAGGTACATCATATTTACAACTTGCCTTCAAACATTTTAGGAAAAATATATACTTACATATTTATGTATATATACACAAATAGACAATGATAAAGCAAATGTAAAATGAACATTTTAGAAGACAAGGTGCAAGGTAAATAGAAATTCTTTGTACTATTTTTTAAGCCTCTTATAGTCTGAAATTATTTCAAAATGAAACTATTTTTTAAAACTTAAAAAGTCATGGTTTAATTTTTTGTTTTTAATGCTACATGTGTCTTAATCTCATGATATCATATTCAGTGAAATACGTATATTGTATTTCATGGAATGTGTTGTATAAATGATGCTATTAGGAACCAGTTATGTCCTATATTTGTATCTTATATCTAGTTTTGTAACCTTGAGTGAGGTACTTAACATGTCTAACCACAGTTTCCTCAGGTGAATAATAGTACACGTATTGCATTGTGGAAAGTGTGAGAGCAAACATTTAAAACGTAGCAGGTGTCCTGGCACTTAGTAAATGCCTAGTAAATAGTGCTTGTTAAAATAATGTATTTATATAAAAGTGATATTTATAAAGCGACAAATTTAAGTCAAAGAAGCTGGATGTTCACTGCTCTGGTGCCTTTTATATCAAAGTGAGATTCCAAAAGAGGAAGGACAGCACTTAATGGCACACAGGGTTCTATTAGGGAAAGTCTGATGGTTAGTGGCTTTTAATAAGCTACACTGTCATTAAACCCAGAAATAATGTGAATAAGGGTTATTCCTTGTTTCAGACAACTGTATATATAAGGTCATAGTATTTGAGCTATTCTGATGTTGGATGGTTTAAAAAGGTATATTTGTGCCTTAGGCGTACTTCAAGAAAGAAGTATAATTTTCACATAGATCTCCAAGTAATATATCTAACCCATGAAAACATTTTAAGAATAAACATCTAGCTAGGCATAGTGATGAGCACCTGTTGTCCTAGCTACTCGGGAGGCTGAGGCAGGAGGATCGCTTGAGCCTAGGAGTTGGAGGCCACAGTGAGCTATGATGATGCCACTGCACTCTGCCTGGGCAACAGGGCAAGACCCTGTCTCAAAAAATAAAAATTAAAAAAAGAGTAAACATCATATATCTGTTCGCTTTTTTGCCAGGAAAAGGAACCTCTCCGTGTAATACCACTTAAAGAGGTTCACAAAGTCCAGGAATGTAAGCAAAGGTAAGGAACAGCTCTGACTTGATGCCTGAACAATTTATTAATGCAGAATAGTGCCTTAGTTCGAACACTGTCTTTTTATCTTTTTCTGTATTCTAGGGTTATTTTTAACTTTTTATAGTTGGGATATACTAGAATTTTCAAAACCCCGAGGTTAAAGTATTGAAATATTTTATGTATTTGAAAACTATGTTAGGAAACAATCCTTTTGTTTATTTGAAATCTAATACAAAAAACAACTTATTAATGGAAAGAAAATAATTAATATGAACAACTTATGTTATCAGACTTGATAAATTGATATACTAATTTTAGTATTTCAAAGGTGCCGCAGAATAGAGCTTTACAAGAAAATGTGTTAGCTGTGCCAGTGTTTCTTTGAGCAAACAGATTTCTTCAGTTAAAAACTTTGAACTTTAAAGTTGCTTTATGAACTTTTTAAAAAGTATAACTATATAAAATATGTAAAATTTAATGCAAAAAAAGGGAAAAGATGATAATTTGATTTTAAGTCAGTGTTTTACCTCTAATATTTATTGACATATATTTGGTGCTGGGTAAACAAGTAAAAGAAAAATTGTCAAACTACTATTTAAATAAAATTGGATAATTTTTTTCCCCATAACAGTGACATCATGATGAGGGACAACCTCTTTGAAATTGTAACAACGTCTCGAACTTTCTATGTGCAGGTAAGATACTTATTTGAAGATGATAGATCCTCCTAAGAGAAATTAATAATTTTAAAGGTGAAATAAACATAAATAAGCTCGTTGCTTTAGAGGTTTCAAAAAATAGGACAACTGTAATTTACGAGCTTAGCAAAAGGGTGTTATATATAAAGTTATTGGTAGGTTACATGTTCAGGAAATGGGAGTATTCTTTGTTATGAATTAGTGAAATAGAACTAAATCAGGAAATGGGAATATTCTTATGAATTAGTGAAATAGAATTAAGTAGTATTTGGAGTAAGGGAAATGCTATGTTAACTTAGATGTTAAATGTGTACCTTCACATTGGATTAATTGTACACATATTTTAAAATTTTCATTTTTCTATTAATGTCATTTTTGATAATCGTATAAAAAAGGAGGGCTCATGATAATTAATAATCCATAATAAAAGTAAACAGTAGATCTATGTAGTTTCACTAATGGTAGGCATCCTGTATTTAAGTTTAAAATGTACTTTTTTGCTTACCACATTGAATTATTTAAATAGAAAGTTTTATAAAAGAAGATTTGGCTTTGTTTTAGTAAAGTTACATATGCTTATTGTAGAAAATTTGGAAAATATAGAAAAATACTAAAGGTGATTTATAAAACACAATCTCACATTCGGGCAACCATTTTTATTTTTTTGCTGCCTTTCTGAAGACAAATGTTTTTATAATAATAATAATATCTTAGTATTAACATCTTATTTGTTTCATAATAATGTCATTAAAAATTGTCTGAAAACCTTTTAGAATGGCACCATACTGCATTGTATGGATGTTCCACAAGTTAGCTGTTTGTTGTCACTCTGTTATCAAACATACCCATTTGCATAGTTTTCATGCATTTGTTGCAATAATAAAGACAACATCTTTGAGTGTAAATTTGCCTGAATTTCTTATTTCTTTAGGGTAAGTTTCTAGATCAAGATTAACTATCAGAGCACGAACCTTTTTATTTTGTCCAGTTGATTTCTAGAATTGTGTTTCTGTTAGTAATAAATGAAAGTATACTCTACCTTTGCCCCCTTTGAGGTTTTCCTAAGTCTTTGTTAATATCATTGATTCATAAATGTTATTCTGTATCTTTAAAATTTTTATATTTCTAGAGTCTAGAATCTAGAATTCTAAAATATAGAAATAAGGGACAGTAGTATCTCTGCACCCTTTTCAGGATCTTGTTTAATTGGATTATTTCATGGTAAAGTTTTAAATTCATTTGAAAGCCAGGCCCTATCAAGTAATATGATACTTTGGAATATGACTACCAATACTTCTTTTAGGATGTAGGACACTACTAGAAATTATTTCTAGAAAAATAATACGTAAAATCATGCTGAAATGTTTTTTAAATTACACAATTCCATAAATATTCTTGTAGTAGATTCAGACAATGTAGCAGTAGATAGAGTGAAATGCAAGGGTTTTCTTTGACTATTTCCTCTCCTTGTTTTCTCTCTATAAGTATTCATTATAGATACTTTTTGATGTGTCTGATCCTAAAACAGTTAAGTGCCCGACTTAGGTCTCTGTGTAGTAACTTATCCAGCAAAACCTGGTTTTAAAAAGTGATCTCTAAAATGATTTTGCTGGTGACAATATTTAAGTGACCAAAATAAATACATTGGATTTATAGAAATAGAAGGTGATTTTGAAGAAAAACTGACTGAATAAGTCCTTTTTTTCCTTTAGGCTGATAGCCCTGAAGAGATGCACAGTTGGATTAAAGCAGTCTCTGGCGCCATTGTAGCACAGCGGGGACCGGGCAGATCAGCGTCTTCTGTAGGTTTCCTGCTCTCTGGGGTGATAGTCCCTTGAGTCTCCCCATCCTGTTGAGTTGTTTTCCTTCCTCTCCCCTTAATCTATCTGGTTTCTTTCTTTATTGAGATTTATTTGCATGTTGACTTTTATACCAATTGGACTTGCAAAAAAATAATGCATTTCTAATTTAATGCTTCCTTGTAGTGTTATGTATACATAACTTTCTGTGCATTGTACTGTGTTAAATGCACAAGCAAGGCAACTAAAGAATAAACATTTCCTTGCTTTGTTTTAGGAATTGTTACTTGTTGATAGGTCTAGATTTGACATAATCTGACAGATTCTTAGTATGGTATGTGGCCTAATCACATAAGACACCTTTAATTGTAGCATTACACAGTTTTGTGAACATCTTAGTTTCCACTTTACTTCCTCTAATTTCAGTTCAGGTTTTTTGGTGGAACCTGCCATAGGATCACTGAACAACTGGAACCTTAAGTGCAGTTCAGAGCTCCCAGTCAGTATTTTCTACCTCATGTTTTCATTCTCATTTTCTAGCAGATTGACTTAAAGCCGCCTCATAAAAACTACCACAATTCTCTTTGTGGTAGTATGATAAAAAGTTTTACCCAGAAATAGTAAGAAAAATGTATTTTATTTATTATGTTGAAGAATATCATAGAAATTAGATTTGGTTTTGGAAAACTTTGGCCACTGGTCTCTGATCTGAAAATATAAATTCTAAGGAATAAAAAATTAGAAAGAGTCTTAAAATGTAGTGCTGTCATTTGTAGAAAGTAGTGTAATATATAACTTGATAACCTTTATTATTTATATTCAATATAGATGCTAGATATTTGTACTTTTAATATTTTTCCTTGAGTAATATTATAATAATATTGCCTTTTATTATTTCCTGGTAGTGATGACTACAGATCAGTAAATAGATATCTATTTTTCTCATTTCTTAATTAAGTCATTCTACTTATATCCTTTTTGGAATATCTAAGAAATCACTTTCCTAGGTGTTAATTTTGTAGCTTCCTGTATTTTATGTGACTTTTTCAGCAGACAACTATGAGACACTGCAAAAACACTATGTCTGTTGGGAAGAGGGAAAATTGGAGAAGGGTGTTTGTGTTTTGTGCTTTGTGGTGGGGGCAAATTGAACTATCTAGCTATGACTATCAGCAGAACTTTCTCTTTTCCTACCTCTCTCCAGTATAGGTTAACTCTAATCTTAGCTTTGCACTGTGTTCCAGATGCGGCAGGCCAGAAGGCTGTCGAACCCTTGTATACAGAGGTATACATCAAGAGCTGGTGAATGCAGCACGTATGTGGGCTCTCACGCAAACGTGCCTTCTTAGTAGAGGGCCCAGCCTTACTCACTACTCACAACTGATCATAGAAAGTTGAGTTAACCAAACTGCCTTTTGCAGTTATCATAACTGATTTTGTCAATACTAACGCAAACTATTTCACTGTAGTCATCAGGTTGGATATGTGTACTTAAAAAAAAAAATACAACTTTACTAATGGAAAGAAATATTAAGCTAGCTCTAAAAATTAATATACTGAATTGCTGCAAGAGTTTCACTCTCTATATTATATATTTTGAGATTTTTAAAAATATTACAACACTTGAAATGCACCTTTGTTCTAATAGTATATGCAAACTCATGCATGCATATGCACTGGATAAACTACATTACTCTAGTTTGCATGGCATTTTAAATCTCTGATGAAAGATAGCCATCTAATAGGACTCTATAGTGTTTTGGTGATTTCTAGCACTTTGTTTTCAAAGCCACTAGAATCATAAAGAACACAATATACTAGGAAGTATATGGCAATGCATTTAGAATGATCATACTTAAGGATATCTTCAGATATGATCCAGTTAGAAGCATATTGAAATTAATATTCGTGACTGATAATTATTTCACCACAGTTTTAAAAATGATTAAATATGTGCCCTTTATCTTGAGAATCTTAAACCATATGAATATGTGATATATTCAAAACTAAATAAATGAAATTAAATAAAAAGTGAAAAGACTGTGCTATTATTGGTGCAGAGAAATTTAGGGAAGCGAAAACTAAGTTTAGTCAGACTGCCAGCAAATAATGTTTGAAAAATGTTGATTCCTGCTTATCAAAGAAATATGGCCTTTCATTGTTATATTCTGCATTTTCATTTTTTATTTTTCTAAAATGTGTGGGATAATTCCTAGTGTTGATTGTAAATATACTCTTAAATAAAATGATAAAGCTGGTAGGCACCCTTACAAACACAGTTCAGTTGCAGGTGGAACACTGTATTCTAGTTTAGGCTGGCTGAGTCTTCAAAGTGTCATAAGCTGCCAAATTCAGCTTTGATGACAGAACTGGTTTCCTAGTGGAAATGGTTGTTGGCTGTCATTGCTTTAAACTCACCCCTAAAAATGCATTGCTTTGGGAAAGAACTTGCACATTATGCTGCATGGCTCACGCTTCTGCGTGTGTGTGTGTGTGTGTGTGTGTGTGTGTGTGTGTGTGTGTGTGTTGTGTTCGTTTTCCAGAGAATCAAGCCTCACACTGAGTTACTAACCTTGTCTTTGGTGACTGACTGTGTCTGACCCACACTCCTCTTTACAGGAGCATTCAGAATCCAAGCACGCTTTCCGTCCTGCCAGCGCAGCCGCCGCCTCACATTCCACAGCCACCCGCAGCAACTCTCTGGTCTCAAGCTTTACCATGGAAAAACGAGGATTTTATGAATCTCTTGCCAAGGTCAAGCCAGGGAACTTCAAGGTCCAGACTGTCTCTCCAAGAGAACCAGCTTCCAAAGTGACTGAACAAGCTGTGCTAAAACCTCAAAGTAAAAATGGCCCTCAGGAAAAAGATTGTGACCCAGTGGACTTGGATGACGCGAGCCTTCCAGTCAGTGATGTGTGAGACGGAAGCGTGTGGAGCCTGCGCCGTTGGCCATCCTCGGTTTCCTTTCATGAGGCCTCCAGCCAAAGATGATAAAGGGTGGAATGGTTTCTAATGCATATGTTATACCGCCTCTTAGATGTACCCTTTATAAGCTGGTAAACCAAGAATCTAGGGAGTGGCCAAACTAAATATAATTTCTTTTTTAAAACAAAGAAAGAAAGGAAAAGTGCTAAGTGTCTCAGTATCATCTGTCTGAAGCTTTGTGTGTTCTCATTTGGGTGGTAAAAATGTGTGTGTGATTTTGTTTTCCTAGTGACTTTGGCAGTTTAAATGTTAAACAACTTAAACCATGAAAAATGCTTATTGATTATTTTGGTCATTTTAAAATGGCTACTCTGAATTTCTATTAGATGTTTGATATTTACACATTCTTATTGGTTAATATTACTGAATGAAATATTGCCAAACTAAAATACCTAAACTCATGAAGTCTGTGGTGCTGTCAAATTTATATTATACTACAATGTGGACTATTTTGAAATTATAACTATTTTTGATGCCCTGGATCTTGAGGTGAGTGGTAAATTTTGCAGAGAGGATATTATCAGTGAGGGTTGTGGGTTGTACTGGGGTAGAGAAAAGGGGAAAATTAGAATTCAAACAACTGTATCTTATTTATTTGAAAAAACTTAATCAGGACTTGCAGCAGTCAGTGCTTTTATTCAGTGAAAATTATTTGGTAGAAAATTTTGGGGGGATCTGATTTTCTTATCAAAGTTTTGTAAATAGTTCTGATTTCTATATTTGGATCATCAAAAGACCTCAAGTTTATATGTAAAGACATAACTGCCCTTAGTCATGAAATTGTTGTGGCCTCCACTTTTTGTCACTAATGACCTATAATCAAGTGCCTGTGTTTTTTCATCTTGTTTAGGAATGTTTTCAGATTAATGTGCTTAAAAGTCCCACATGATTGGTTTTAAACATTGGGATAAAATTAATTTTCAGTAGCATAGTTTAATGTGTTAAGTAAGATAGCATTTTATGTTAGAAATACCAGAATGCTGGTATTCTACTACCTGTGCAATATATATCTTCTAAAAAACAAATTTGGATATACATTTAATCATGGGATATCATAAATATAAGCACCTCTCTAAAGAATCCTTAGTTTCAGGTGTTGAATTATAGACCAGTTTGAGCAAGTACCATTTTTTCAGTTCAGTCTTAAACATTTGCTTTAAGAAAACAGCCTTGAATTTCACATGCTGCTATATTTATGATATTTTGCCATTTTACAGTACTGTTTTGTTTTGAATTCGTACATATCACCATTTCTCCTTTTCATTTTCTAAGATGACTTTTTGTCTGAGACAGAGAAAGAGAGAAATTTCCTACTATAGTGGTGGGGTCCAGAGGTTAAGATATATTATACGAGAACTACATAGTCTCAGTTTAAAAATCCATATGCATAAAGAATGCACCACTCAATTTTTTTATTCATAAGCTAATATTTTTTAAAAGTTATATTTAGATTTTTTTCTCTTTTGCAGCTACATTTTAAGATGATAGAATGAAAAAGTTTTAAGTAATCACTTTTTCTGCTGATATGTCCATTATAATGATTCTTTTGAAAGGTCCTTTTTCATGAACACACCTAAGAAATCTTATAGACACTTTGCAATATTCAGAGCCTGATCCTGTTTTCTTTGGTAGAGCTTCCACATTGCATGTTCATTTTAGCGTATTTTGGTATTGGCAATTTGATATATTTAATGGTGGCAAAATATTAGCTCTATTTTGGGACTTTTTATAGAATTACCCTTATTCAGTAGTATAGGAAATGTTCTTGTGATTGTCAGGGTCTCTTAATATTTATCTCAATTCCTTTATAAGTCTATGGAAATTATTTAATTATTTTAAAACTTACACTTTTGTAAATATGTCACATCTGAGTTGTCAGAAAATTACTTTGAATATCTTAATATTTGCTGCATTTTTTTCTGTATATATACCATGTCTTCTTTTGGAATGGAATATGTGTACCTCCCAATGTTTATTGTTATGTCCTTATCTTTATATATGTCAAACTGGTTGAACACTGTAATGACTTGAGAATAAACTGCTCAGAATTTATTCTAACTTATTTCTCATTTTGTTTGGTCCAGCTCTTGTGTGATCAAGTAAATAAAACTAGTATGGAAAGTGCTTGGTTAATTGACTTGAATTTACATATTTAAGGACAGTAATAATTTAATAATCTTTGAAAGAATAAGAAACTTCAGATCTGTGAATTCTTAAGGCATAGCTTCATGTGAAGTTGTACAAGGTAAGTTTTTTTTTTTTTTTTTTAAAAGAACTTGCCTGTTTTGCTGAATTAAAAAACGTGTTCTGAAAAGCAAAATTATATTTGCTTCAGAGTATAGTTTGAATCATCTGGGCTACTTACAATGCTTGGTTATTGGTTAAGCTAGACATGATGTGAGGCTGAATCCAGAGGGCATTTTGATCCCTAGATGGGCATTGAGATGTACTTATTAAAAATTCCACGTCAAGTGTTAGAGGCTGCTTGTTGCAAATATTCCCTAATGATAGTAAATATCCTGTGTCTGCTGCAGTGAACAGTATACCCAGAGCCTAGTGCAGTGCCTAGTACATAGGTAAAGCTCAAATACTTCCTGAATGAATGAGGACAGGGCATTAATATAGAATGTATGAACTTTACAGAAAAGTATATCCCTGTTTACATTGAAATATAAATCATACTTTTGAAATTCTGATTATAGAGCAACCTTCAGTGACTTTAGATGTCTTCTTTTGTTTCTTGTATCTGGTTCATTGTCAAATCCTTCTGCTTTTCCCTCGTGTGTTCATACCATGTCCTCTAAAGTGCAGCCAAGAATGACTTTGAACCAGTGTCTCCTCTCCTATTCATGTCATGTTGGGGCTTTGCTGGGAAAATAGGCTAAAACTCCTGAAACCTTTCACCTCTCTTAGCCTATTTTCCCAACAGGGCTCTTCTGGATCTCCTTATTCCTGTCTATTGCTCAGGCTGAGCATCAAAGTGGAATCTTGATCTGTTGCTTTTGTCACAAAAGCTGAGTGACATCTTAAAGATCAGATAAGCCAAGCCTCTGCCATCAGTGCTAGCTGAAAGAAGTGGAGACCCCAGGAAGGAAAAGGATTTATACTAGCCCGTGGGGCAAGTTAGCAACAAAGCTGGAATTGTTGGCTGCTTATTGTATTTGAGAACGTCATTAGGATCTTCACCCTGGGCTTGGCTAGAGTAACCTAGCCAAGTATACCAGGTCACTTCCTAATATCCTTTGAGAGTTCCTCCACCCCTCTAAACATAATCATTTAGTGTTCTACTCTTTTTCTCTCAATCTTTCATTCTCCTAAGGCCACTTGTCCTCTGAAATGCTTTCTTAGGCCCTCAGTCTCTGTTCAGTCAAATGACTTGTGAAAATCTAACCATGGAGCAGCAGCGTTAACTACTTAGTGTGTGTGTTCTAATTTGCTGCTGCTACATTGGAACATATTTGCCCTAGAATGCAAGGGCCTTGAGGTTTGGGTCAGTGTGTTACACCTGTCAGAAACCTGTTTTCTGTGGTTTCTGTTACACCATGGATATTTTATGCTTGATAAGCCTACCTGTAGCATATTCAACACTTTCAAAAGGGGGAATATTGTTGGTTTTATTTAGGAAGAGCTTTAATTATTTCCAAGGACTTACTTGGGTTTCGCAAATAAGGTTTTAATTTTTTATTACATCCTTTCTGTGAGGTTATTTTTCTTAAAGATTGAGATTTTCTTATCAACAGCGCTATTGCTTGTATAACTTGTATTTTCTTGTTCATGCCAGCCATGGGAGGCAGTCATAGCCTGGGTAACAATGTGAACCACATTTGTCCGGGAGTCTCCCTCCTTGAAAGTGACTGGTGTTCCAACCTCTGGTCCTCTCTTTCCTGCTGGGTCTTGGACACCTCATTATTATCATCCTGATTGGTGTGGTCTTGTTGACACTTCTTGTGTTCCTCTAAGTAGTTGTGTGTTACGGATACATAATTTTTATTTAAAATTTATTCATGGGCACATTTTGTCCATTTTTGAAAAGAGCTACTTAAAACTAATTTGACTGTTAAAATTAGAACAAAAATACACAGTTAAGGCAAAAATACTGCCTTTTGCATTAAAAGTTTCTTTCTGCCTTAGTGTCTCGTTGGTCTATATTCAACAGCTGTCTTAAACTAGGAGTTCTGGGCCCTGGATTCAATCGTATCTCTGTCATATCTGACTTCAGGCAAGTGTCTGTGTGTTTTGGAACTTCACTTTCTATGTTATGGAAAATGACAGAACTGGATAAAAGATATTTGTGTCGTGGTAATTTTTATTAACTGATGCAATTTAATTTTTTCCTTTGAAAATTAAATGTTTTTATCTTAAACCCAAAATGGAAGGAAAAGTTCTAGATTTTTTGCTTTAACAAAAAGATCCCTTCCTCAGCTTTTCTTTTCTAGTTGAAGTACAGGAATTTTCTGTAAGTGGTACTCATGCCTTTATCCAAAGTTCTGTTAAGAGTTTGTGAGACAAGAAATACTTGTATGCAAAATGCAAAGATATACCAGCTTAATACTAGATTTGGTAAAACAGCTTAATATCAGATCTTTGTGTTTGGAAGGGTTTGTTACCCCATACAGGATTTGTGTATGCTATCTTATTTTTTAATGATTTCTGAAAATTGTAATTTTTCAAACCTCAGTTAAGATACATATTGAAAATATTGCTGAATTGAGGTTAGCATTTATTACACAATTTTGATTGAAATCCTAATATTTCATTTTTTTGATGTATTTAAGTGAATTGTGCCTTACTATAGTATATTCATGTGGTAATAGTGCCACCTTCTGGTTATGCCATTGCTAAATTCAAAATAAAGTAATTTGGAGTCTATTTCACTTTATTTCACCCATCAGAGAAAATTAGAGAAGATATGCGATTGCCTAGGATAGTTTTGAAATCAATATAAAATTTAAACCAACATTTATAAGTGCATTTTTTCAGTTAAACTTTTTCTTTGGAGATAATTGTAAATACACATGGAGTTGTAAGAAATAATAGTGATCTCGTGTACCCTTTGAGTTTTTCCCAGTGACATCTTGAAAAACTGTGATACAATATTATAATCAGGATATTGACAGTGATACAGTCAAGATGGGGAACAGTTTCATCATCACAAAGATCCCTCTTTGTTGCCCTTTCATAGTCGCGTCCATCTCCCATTTTACAGATTTGGAAACAGACGTAGTCACTTGCCCAAAGTCACATTAGCTTACAGTGCTATCTTTTTGATACCAAAGTTTGGGCTCTTAGCCACTATGGTATTGCTGCCTCTGTAGGAGTATTGAAAACTGTTCTTTGTTTGTATTATCTTCAGATTATTAAATGAGTTGAATTTTTATTCAATTTTCAACATTTCTAGAGCGATATTATTTCAAATAACATTTCTTTATATGTACCTTCAAGTTAACCTATGAGAATCAAACATAGGTGGGTATCCTGATCATAACCTCCCTGAAGGATTTCAAGCCCTGACTTTTGACAGATGAATTAATAAGTTTACCACAATAAGGTCAGTAGTAAGTAAAATTATTAGATTAAAATAGCATTAAGATGCCAAATTTTTGAGTTAATATTTACAGAGACTGGTTATAAAGATCATCACTTAAGAGCGAGGTGTTTTTCCATGTGAAGAAGCTCTTGACCAGATGAAGTCTGGGTCAGATCTGTGTTTTCAGTGTACAACGTGCAGCACACAGGAGGCCGAAGAAGATGATGAAGATGTGTACAAGGAATTTGCCACAAGAAGTATGAAGTGTACTGTGTGATAAAATCTAGCATGGAAAACCCCAGCAGCATGGAAAACTACACGTCCAGAGAGAGGTGATCCATGGATGAGGGCGCAGGTAAGAGAAGCATCGTGGTGGGCAAACAAATATTTTATCATGTTAAAGAAGTATCCAACTATTCCTATTTTACTGAGTGGTTTTTAATAAAGAAGAGTGATTGAATATTGTCAAATATCTTTAATATCTCTGGAAATAATCTTTTCCTTCTTTAATTTGTTGAAAAACACTAATCCAGTTCCTAATATTAGCTATCGTTACATTTCTGGAATAAATCTCACTTGGTCAAGATACGTTATTTTTTAAATATATTGCTCGATTCCATTTGCTATTTTATTTGGAATTTTTGCATAAATATAAGTGATATTGGTCTGTATTTTTCTTTTGTGTGGTTTTTGCCATCTTTATAGGTTTTGTGGTGGTATACTACCTTCATAGAAAAAAACTTGGGAGGTTTTCTTTTAAGGTGTTCCAGAATAGCTTAAAAAGAATTAGAATTACCCATTCTTTAAGGAGTTGGTGGACTTTTCCTATGAAACCCTCTGGACCTGGTGTTCTTTGGAGGATGTGCTTCTGGCAACGTCCTTATAACCTCTATGAAAATTAATGTGCTTAGGCTTTTTATCTTTTCTGGGATGTAATCTGATAAATTACTTCTCTAGAAAATTATACATTTTATCTAAATTTGCCAATGCATTTGCATGGAGCTGTGCAAAATATGTAGACCTTATTTAAAGAGAAACACAGTGCAGCCTCCACTTTGTTCTCAACTCAAAATATGCAATTATTGTGAAGACTTTGTTTATAAGGCAAGTCGAGATATCTTCTGATTTTTACCTGGCAGGACGTGATCACAAACATACCACCAGAATAAAGTATTAGTACTCAGGTATAGGCAGGCCATCTAAAGCAATCGTACAAGTCTTTAAAAAATTATCAAAATTCAATGTAAAATGTATAATTTCTCATAAAAACCTCTGATCCTTGGAGAACATGTCTAGGCTCCCCATTTGAGAGACATTGTCCTAACGAGTGGAGTTTAAACTCCGTAGCTTATATTCAGGACCCTTCCGTTGCCCTTTTCACACAGTGTAATCCTACACTGTGTGTATCCTACACTCCAATTCACTCGAACGATTCCGTTCCTGGTTTTCCCACCTCCCTGCTATTATTCTTGCTGTTCCCCTGCCTGGAGGCCACTTTCCCAATGATTATCGCCTGTTAACTCCCCCCATCCTTCAATTCTCACTAAGATGCCCTGTTCTCCTTGAGGTGTTGAAATTGCTTTCTCATCGTTCCCCAACACAAGCCACGATGACCCCAAAACACCTGATGCCCTGCTCCCTTCCCGTGCCAGCATTCAATTCAGGTCATTGGAACTGGGTGGACTTTAAGCTTTTGCTCTTCAACTCTGGGCTGACTAAACAGCTTTTCTCTCGTCAATGAAGTCCTTGGAGGACTTCAAAATTTGGACCAGATTAGAAAATGGAAACAGCCAAATCCAGCTCTTTGTTGATTAGATTGGCCCAAAGGAGAAGTAAAGAAGCAAAATTCAAACATCCTGGCAGTGACGGCCACTCTGTATGAGGACAGCGCTGACGCAGTGGTTTCAGCAGGCACGAGCCCTTTGCGTAATTATGCATGTTCAATTTTACATTCAGTTTCGGGGGCTCACAATAACCCCATGGGCTCCTCTAAGAGAGAAATTAAACTCTAATCCCCTAAAGCAGTAATTCTCAAAGTGTGGTCCTTGCTGCCTTCTGTGACTCAGTATGTCATGTGACAACATGTGACATCCTCTGCGAAGCCTTTCCTGACTTCTCCTGCTGGCGGTGACCATTCCTCACTTCGGGGTCTCTAAGTCCCCGTGAACAGGAAGCCACCTTGACTATTACTGTACTAGTAATATATTTTGCTTACTATTTTTGTCTTTCACAGGGCTAAGACTTCCTCAAAACAAGGATCTTTGTTTTGTTTAAAAAAAGAATAGCCTTAATTGTCTTTTTCTGATTTTAAGGTGAACGCATTATTGTGGAACATCCATGTAATCAAAAAGAAGTGAAAATAACTTGTAATTTCATCACCAAGAAATGACATTTCAGTGATTGTACTTCCATGTCTCTTACTACATGTGTAGTAAGTAGCTTTATTTGTGTGAGTAAAAATGTTCCCATCTTCTTTTGTGAACAAGCCAAACAGCACACACACCACACAAAACGATAAAAAAACCACCTGACTTCTTATCACTTAGCTTTGCTCTGGATGTCTCTTTGTGTTTATCTACACATGTGCATTGGTAAGTTTACATATTTGGGATCGTGACATATACATACATATATACATGTTATTTTGTAGCCTTTTTTCCATGTAGCAATATATTATAGACACCTTCACTTATCAATAAATATGTATTGACACCACTATTTATAAAGGTTTAAACCTTTAGTGTATATATACAGAACCCTTGTGTATATATACAGAAAAAAGTTAACCATTCAAGTATTGGACTTTTTTTAAATTTCCATTTTTTCAGTATTTTAACAATACTGCAGGCCACATCCTTTCTCCACTAGTGGTATATCCCTAGACACAGGTTTGTTGGTCTCCAGGTATGTGTGTGTATTTCATCTCTTGACATCATCAAAAGATCTTCTAGGAAGGATGTACTAATTTATTTTCCCACCAGTAGTGCACGAGAGTGCCCATTTCCTCATGTCCTTGACAGGGCTGGGTTTTGTCAATACATTTAACTTTTGGCAATCTGATTAGGGAAAAATGATACCTTGTGATTTTTATTTATATTTCTTTGAAAACTATTAGAAGTTTTTTAATGTTAATTGACCACTTCTATTTATCCTTTTTGTGAATTGCCTATTTTTAATTGTCTATTTTCCATTGCTATTTTAAGTTTTCTTATTTATTGTTAAGAATTTTTATATATAAACTATTAATTTTTCTTCTATATTTACTTATCTTTGTCCTGTATCTAAATATGATTCTTATTTATCATTTGTCTTTTGTTTATGGTACTTTTGTTTATGGGTATCTTTTATTCCTTTACGGATTTTGCCTTTGCTGTCATGTTTAGAAAGCAATTTCCCACACAAATATATATACTTATATTACTTCTCAACACATTTATTTTTAATGTCTTCTAAAAGTTAAATACAAGTGGAATAATTTTGGCAAATGGCATAAAGATCTAATAAACTCCCCCACCCCATGCCCAAAATTTGGCCAGTTTTCTCTATGCTATTTGTTTTTAAAATCTATTTTCTCCCACTGATTTGAAATACCACTTGTACCAGGCACTGTTTGCTTGCAATGGTGTCTGTTTCTGAACTTTCTATAACATTAATATCAACATTTCTCTACCAGTGTCATGTAATATTAATGTAATATTGTAATTGTAGTTTATAATACATTGTGACATCTGATTGAAATGTTTTTCTATTCTCTCTGTTTTTGAACCTGCAACTGCTGTTGTTATCTGTGTGGTGGAAACACTATATACTGATGTGCTACTGTACATGTTTCTTGCTAATTTTACATTCAGTGATGTCACGTTGGTAAGCCTGACGAGTATTTTCCATTACTCCACACAGTGGGAGTATTTGCATCATGGAAATCGACACATACTGCAAATTAGGTTTTGATTTATTGTTTTGTTGATTGTCTAGATGAGGGGGCTGGCAAATTTTTCTGTGAAGGATCAGATAATAAGCGTTTTGGCTTTACAGGGCCATACAGTCTCTGCCACAACTAATGCTGTTACAGGGCAAAAGCAACCATAGATAATACGCAAATGTACAAGCAAGGCTGTCCCGAAATATCTTTATTTGTGGATACTGAAATTTGAATTTCATATAATTTTCATGTGCCATGAAATACTATTGTTTTGACTTTCTTCCATCATTCAAAAATGGAAAAACTATTTTTAGATTGTGGGTTGTACAAAATCAAGGGATTTAGGGTATTGTGTATTATTTATAATCATGTGCTATGTATCTCTTAGATAAGTAACATAGTAAACTTGTTTCTTTTCTAGAGAACTGGTTGTTAAACATTTACCAGCACACCACTGCTTCAAGCGTTTTCCAAATTAGAGGAGTGGGAATGGGGTGTCTAAGGGCACCCTGGGGACCTCTCCATAAATCGCTGGCTCTGGGGACAATGTGAACTTGCCCCTAGAGGATTTGCCAACAGCTGGCTTGAACTGCTGCAAAGGAAGAGCAGAGGAATCTTGCTCTTGTGTGATGTGCAATACTCCGGAGTTATCAGAAACAATCCGGAGACTTTGAGGTCAGGGCAGGGTCTGTAGTCGCAAAGGAGAGGCCTGTGAGCAGGGCACTTTGTGTGTCTATAGACTAAGGAATTCAAAAATTTCAGTTATATAACATTTTTCCCATCTAGAAATATTATAGTATACCTTTCCATTTAGCCAAGTGTTTATTTAAATCCTTTAGTAATGGTATTTATGTAGCTCCTGTATATTTTTTGTCAAGTAAATCCCTAGGTAGGTCTACTTATTTTTAGAAATATTCTACATTTATTTATATTTTTATTATATTCAATTCTTTTATTTTTTATTTTTGTTCTATTGAATGCTTTCCCCCCTATTGTTTTAACTGCGTATTGCTGGTCTGTAGGGAAGCTAATGCTTGTATAAATTAATTTTTTAAACTAGCCACCGTACTGAATTATTCGTTTTTTAAAGTTGTTTCTGTTGTGTTTTTAGTAATAATGTCATCTGAAATAAATGATCCTTTTGCCTCTACCATTTTTATTTTTGATATTTCTTTCCTTACTGAATTGGCAAGAATTTCTAGTGCTAGGCAGCCTTGCTTTAGTCCAGATGTTAATGGGAATGTCTCTAGTGTTTTATTATTAATATTTTGTACATGATGCTGGCTGTTGAGATATTCATTATCATGTTAAGAAAGTTTCTTATTAGTTTACCAAAAAAAGTCCCCCTTAGGAATGGAATATTATATACTCTTTGGCAACTTACGAGATGATGTGAAAATTATATTAATACAAGTGTTAATACTATGACATTCTTTCATTCATATCTTATTCCTTAACATAATACCAGGTGGATTTACTTATGTCATTGGCAGTAGTTCCACGCCCGTACCCATCTATGGTTCTGATTTGTAGGGTTTTTTTTGCCGGGGGAGAAGGGATGCTATCTTTGACAAGTTTTAATATTAGAATTTGTGAAATGAACTGGGGAGTTTGTCATTTTTTCCCATGGTCTATTTCAGTTGAAAGAGCATGAAATTATCTGCTTACTTGAAGTTTCAAAGAATTCAACCACAAAACCTTTTTGGCTTCAAAAATTTTTCCAGAGGTGATTTTTGTTTGTTTGTTTTTAACAAATGTTTCTTTTTCTCCATAGATGCTTGTTTATTTAAGGTGTTTTCTTTAGTCAAAATTGGTAATTTATGACTTCTAAGAAAATCTTTGATTCCATTCCCATTTTCATTCTTGCCTCCCTCCAGTCTGTTTTCCAGCCAATATGCCCTCACTGCATTTAAAATATCAGGTGGTCACTCCCCCATACAAAAAACTCTGACAGTTTTCTATAGACAGGTTTCCCCTGCTCTGCATGCATGGTCTATGAAGGCCTGCTATGTCTAGCTCTAGCTCCCCTCTCACTTCCTGTGTCTGGTGTCATCCTCCTGCTTGGAGCGACAGGTGCGCCCCCAGAAGAGGAGCTGAGAACTGGATTTCACTGTGATTCTGCAAACAGCAACAAGCTGACCTGAAGGAGCCTAATTGTTCGGGGATTTTTGCTGACATAATACAGCTTGGCTCACAGCTGATTCTTGTCCTTAGGCTTAAAGGTGGAACACCCATTAATAAATGCCACAAAGTGTCTTTGGTTGAGCTCAGCCAGTTTTTTTTTTTTCCCCAGAAGAAGAAATACTGTGCTTAATTAAATTCAATCAATATTGTTCAAGGGCTTCCTATAGACAAGGTATTTTGCTGAACTCTGGGATATAAGTGAGGCAGACACAAGTTATAATACCTCTTTTGCAAGGTAGACTGAAAGAAAACGTATTGATAGAACATAGTAGGTTATGCTACAGTAACAAAAATCTCAAAGGTTTATTAGCCATTATAGGTTTATTGATCAGTTATGCTATATGTCCATTGTGGGTGGGCTGTGGCTCTGTTCTTTGTCATTTTCACCCTGGCACCCAAGCAAATTGAGCAGCCTCTACCTGGAAAATGTCTGGTGGTCACTGCTGGCCAACATGCAATCACTCCTAACACTTTGTTCAGAAGTGACACCTGCCCTTAAAACTCACATTTTATTGGCCAGAGAAAATGACATGGTCAAGTTGGACATCAAAGGGGCAGGGAAATATTAGCTTGAACCATATGAGATTGGCATTTTATTAAGTCAAAACTGATTGAATATCTCAATTACATACAGTTTAACCTAGCATAATCCTTCTATAGAGAGGATGATGAATATTTGAACAATGCAATCTCCTCCATACCAGCAAAATTGCAAAATAGCTATGAGATTTTTAAAAAATTCAGGTGAAAATTTTAACACATAAATCCTGCATTTCACTTGTGATAGCCACATACAACCAATGCTTCCATGTGTAGAAACTGATAATAAAACCACAGGGTGTCACATAAACCGTTTTGTTGGATTTAGGGGCCATTGATTTTGGATTCCACCTTCAAGGAACATGTCTAAATAAATAAAATGTGCTGAGGTCTTGCAATGTGCCAGGCTGCGTGGAAGGTGCTGGGATAGACAATGAACAGACTGACAGACAAGGTCTGTCCTCAGGGGCTTGAGAGTCTAGTTCCTGCTCTACCATTGTGCAAAAATGATCTTTAGGAAGGCAGAATGGGGATGAGGAGGTTGTGGGGTCTTGGAGTGCATTTCTAATGGAGCTCACATGACTGCTGGCCAAATTCATTTCTGTGCAGCTGCAGAGCTCATGGCAGCTTGCTGCTTCAAGGCTAGCAGGAAAATCTCTCTAAGCTCAGGGCAGGCCTAAGCTGTCTGTTAAAGGGCTTACCTGGCAAGGTCAGGTCAACCCAGGGTATACTCCCTTTTGATCAACTCAAAGTTAAACTGATTGGAGACTTTAATTACAAAATCCCTCCATCTTCAGCATATGTGGTAACCTGAATGTGGAAGTGACATCTTTATATCCACAGGTTCTACCCACATTCAAGGGAATTGTACGGGGTGTGGACTCGAGGGGTGGAAATCTTGGAGACCACCTTAGAATTCTGCCTGCCTTAGGGTTTAGTTTTTTAAAATTTTAGCCAATCTTGTGAGTGTATTTCATTGTTGTTTTAATCTGTGTTTTCCTGATGTCATTGGCCATTTGTATATCTTCTTCTCCTTTTTTTTTTTTAGAGACAGGGTCTCCCTCTGTCACCTGGGCTAGAGTGCAGTGGTATCATCATAGCTCACTGCAGCCTCAAACTCCTGGGCTCAAGTGATCCTCCCACTTCAGCCTCCTGATTAGCTGGGACTACAGGTGCGCTCTAACATGCTTGGCTAATTCTTCTATTTTTTGTAGAGATGGGGTCTCGTTCTTGCTCAGGCTGATCTCCAACTGCTGACCTCAAGTGATCCTCCTGCCTCAGCCTCCCAGAGTGCTAGGATTACAGGCATGAGCCATTGTGCCTGGCCTGTATTTCTTTTGTGTGGTCTTTTGCCCATATTTTTTTTCTTAGTGGGTTGTTTGCCTTTTTATCTTTGAGTCTAATATTCTGACACAAGTGTTGTTGATGGTTTGTTAATCTTTTCATTTTTGATGAACATAAATTCTTCATTTTAATTGTCATATTTAGTAATTTTTTTTTTAGTGGTTAGTGGTTTTTGTGTCCTGTGTAAGAAATCCCCTGCCTAGCCAAAGGTCATAAAGCTATTCTCCTGTCTGGTCTCTTTTCTCCTGGACCCTTTATTGTTTGGGCTTTTCACATTTAGGTCTATGATCCACTTTGAATCAACTTTTGTATCTTGTATCTTGTGTGTATGGGATCAAAAGTTCATTTTTTTTTCCCCCGCAGGAATAGCCGGTTGATCCAGCACGATTTATTGAAAAAAAACATCCTTTTCCTATGGAATTGCAGCTTTGTCTTCATTAAGTCCGGTGCCTGCAGGTAGGTGTGAGTCCGGTTTAGGTTCCTTTCTGCTCCATTGATGTATTTGTCTGCCGTGTGCCAACACCAAACCGTCCTTGTTACTGTCAATTACACTGCGAGATCCAAACACCATCTTCAAAGGTGTCCTGGGAGTTGCCCCCTCTACAGAGACTTTGCAAGGCCGTGAGGACTGGGGGAGGTGACACTGGGAATAAAGAAAGGGGGGAATAAGCCATGTCCAGACACTGAAGAGCTTTTCTGAAGACTTAAAAGTCTCTTTTTCAAAAGATGTATAGATGTTCTGGGGGATTAGAAAGTGTGGAAAAGTATCCTCTTTTTAAAATGTCAAAAAAATATACATCTGGAACAAGCTTTCTGTCATCACCCGGTGCTAAGCATGTGGTGCTCTCAGCTGCGAGGCCGACACGCAGAGGGCTGACATGGAGGGCTGACACGCAGAGGGCTGACACGGAGGGCGTTCACAGAGCAGTGGCCCAGCCCAGATGCTGAGCCCAGACGTGAGAGGGCGGAGTTTGAAGGGCCTGAGGGACACAGAGTGACCACAGGAAGGAGCCGGGCCCAGCATTGGGCGGGGCTTTGGAACGGGAGCCCCTGCCTCGAGGACAGCATGCCCAGGCAGCCACCCGCACGGCCACACGTGGAAAAGGCTTCAGCTTTCATTACCTTTTCTTCCTTCTATTTTTAACTGTCCGTCTCCCCCAGTATTAATGGTCTGTGCAGAAAATAAAAAGTAGAAAATAGCACCTTTCGCCCTCCCCCCAGAATGGACCACGGTTAACACTGGGGCTCAGCTCCTCCCAGGGCCAAGTCTGAGCATCATTTTATTAAACGTTCAGGAGCAATGGTGCGCACAGTTTTATAACCTGCATTTCTTGCTTAGCGTCAAAGCATTACCCTGGGGATCTGATTTCCTTTTGAATCTCAAACCAGGGAAGTTTGGCCATTAGCGAGGATTTCCTCAATTTCCTTGGCATCATCACAGTGGCTGGGCTTGGTCTTCCTGAAGCTCAGGGCCATTTCTCGCTCCCCTCCTTTCAAGCTGCAGGTCTCCGTGAGAAGGAGGCGGATGCAAATGCAGAGACTCGATTTTCAGGCCTGATTTCTCAAAGTGGAGATTATTCTTTTAAAAGAAATAGAGAATCAATTTCATACTTGGGTCCCAGGCTCTGGGCTAGGCTTGAGCATCCAGAAACTGCCCACCAGAAGCGGAGGCCAGTGAGAGGGACACACGAGTGTCTACAATGCCAGGTGACAGGGTTCTCACAAAGGATGGAGAAGGGGCTGTGGCGGCCGGCCCAGTGGAAAAGTACCTCAGCCGTGATTCATCAGGGATACTGCTCTGCTGGTGCCAGGCCATCACCCCGTCCCGGAGACCAGACAGCTGACAGCTGAAAGTCACATCAAAAATGGAACCAACTTTAAGGGAAGAAAGTAATTGAAAGTTAAGATAAAAATGTGCTATTTTGATGTTATACCTGGGTTCTGCTGCAAGCATCTGTTTAACATAACCAACAGGAGACTATGCCTGCTACGTGGTGGTTGGCACCGTCTGGGCACAGTGGGCAAGGCGGGCTCCAGTGCCAGGCAGCTCCCAACCTGCAGGGGAGGACAATGTGGAGGCCCAACGGGACACAGGCTGGCTGATTAAATAATAGTGTGGTTTAGACAAATAAAATTCCCAGTGTCACCGAACTTGAAGCCCTGGCTGTAGACTAACTGGATGGTTTAAATGTGTAGCCACATGGTGTCAGTACACAGAAATGACCTGTCTGTGGGTCTCAGCCCTGCTGCTCATTGGAGTCCCTGGGGGGCTCTTCACATTGGAGACACTAGGGAGGCCCAGTCTCCCCCTACCCCTCTGTCTCTCTCTCATACACACACAACTGTGTGTTTTTAAAAACAGCTTTGTTGAGATATAATTCAAATAACATAAAATTCACCCATTTAAGGTGCATAATTCAGTGGGTTTTAGTATATTCATAGATATGCACAATCATCAACACAATTTTAAAGTATTTTATTATCCCAAAAAGAAACCCCGTACTCTTTAGCTATTCTGTCCCCTCATCCCCACTCCCCCCAGCCCTAAGCAACCACTAACCTATTTCTGTCTCTGTAGATTTCCCTGCTCTAGACATGTCTTACGAATGAAATCATATAGTATGTGGTCTTTTGTACCTGGTTCCTTTCATTTAGTGCAATCCTTTCAGGGTTCATCCAAGTTGTAGCACGTGTCAGTACTGCATTCTTTTGATGGCTGAATAGTATTTCGTTGCATGGATATGACACAGTTGGCTTATCTGTTCAACAGTCGATGGACATTTGGATTGTTCCACCCTTTGGCTTCTGTGAATAACGCCGCTGTGAACATGTGTGTACAAGTTTCTATGTGGACATATGTTTTCACTTCTCTTGGGTGTGTGTAGGTATCGCTAGGAGTGGAAATGCTGGGTCATCTGCTAACTCTTTGTTTAGCTGTGTGAAGAGCTGCCAGACTGTTTTCCAAAGTGGTGGTACCATTTTACTTTGCCAACGGCAGCGCGTGAGGGTTCCAGTCTTTTCACATCCTTGCCAACACTTGTTGCCATCTGACTCTATAATTCTGGCTGCCCTAGTGCACGTGAAGTGAGATCTCACTCTGGTTTTGTTTTGTTGATTTTCTGATGACTAATAAGGATGTTGAGCATCTTTTCATGTGCTCACTGGGCCCCCAGAGTGTTTGATTCAGTTGATCTGGAGTAATTTCTTTTTTCTTTTAAAAAGCATTTTTATTTTGAAATAACTTTAGGTTTAGAGAAAAGTTGCAAAAATAGTACAAAACTCCCATTTACCCTTAACCCAGATTCCCCAAATGTTAACTTTTACCACACTTGTTACATCATTCTTGTTCTCTGAAACATTTAAACCATTTAAGCTGCAGTCGGGTCCTTTACTTCTAAGCACTTAAGTGTGTTTTTTTCTTAAAAAAACAAAAACAAAAATTTTCTCTTATGCAAACACAATAACATGATCAAAATCCAAAAATCAACATTGATTCAATACTATAATCTGCTAAACTTAATCAAGTTTTGCCAATTCCCTGGATATCGGCATTTTTTGAAAGCTCCACAGATGCTTCTAGTGGATGCCAGGAACCTTGGTAGCCTCCTCTAGCAGACAAGCTTCGAGGGGCAGACCCTTCCCGAGGTCACCCAGTGATTAAGGGTGAAGTTGTCAGAGTGCCCTGACCCCTAGGGCAACTTTGTATGACTTAGGAAAAGATGGCTCTTCTCCTAGCTCAGCAAGATGGGCAGTGGCTTTGGAAGGGGACAGCACCTTTGTCACCACACCATGCCCCTGCCCCCAGCAGGCTGCACCTTCTGCACCCAGGACCTGCTGCAACTAATAAGGAGGAGAGGGGAGGACCTGGACGGTGAGCCCGTCCTCCTTGGTGGCACGTGTGCCCTTCATTTCCTGCTGGGAGAGGGTGTGCCATCCCCTGGGGTGGGGGGAGGTTGCTGGCTAGACACAGAGGGCGAATTGTGTCTGCTGCCCTCTGTGATCCCAGTGGCTGAAACCCACTCTGAGCGCTATTTACCAGCCCCCGTCTTTCCTGCTAGAACCTGCCTCAGACACTCCCTCCTTCCCACCCCTCCCTCAGACCAGCTTCCTTCTGGTCCCGGTGGTCTTTCTGGCACAGGAATCTGACTGCATCCCTCTCCAGCCTCTAAATGAAGCCCAGGCTCCTCCACAGTCAACAGGTGTGAGCACGGCTGTCCCTGCTCTGCCTGCCCTGCTATCACCTGGACTCCCACGCACTCTTTGAGACTTGGCTCTGGGGACTCCCTGGGGAAGCCCCTCAGAGGCTGGTTGTCTCCCCACCTCCCCCTGCACACAGCCACCCAGAGTGTGCATGAGGAGAGGCTCACATGAGTGGAGAGTGGACAGGAGGTGGACAGGGGCAGAAGGGGTACACAGATCATCCAATTTAGTGCCTTATTCCCCAAAGTGGGGGCCCTGGACCAGCAGCCTTAGTACCACCTGAAACTTGTAAGGAATGCAAATTCTCAGGCCTTGCCCCAGGTCTGCTGGATCAGAAACTCTGGGGGTACAGCCCAGCGTCTGCATTTTAACCAGCCCCCCAGGTGCTTCTGATGCATGCCCTGGTTTGAGAACCGCTGGCCACAGGGTGGCCCTCCTCTGGTTCCGGAGTACAGCTGGGGAGTCAGGAGCATCAGCAAATATTCCCAGTGCACCCTCCGCAAGCAGACAAAGGAACCCGGGAGAATGTGACTGGGTGAGCAGAAACCCAGAGCCCGTGGAAGGCCACCCGAGTGGACCTCAAGCAGGTGGACTGGGCTCGGAGTTTACTGAGGAGGCAGAAACCTCAGCCGGCAGCGCTCTCTCATCCGGGGTTTTCGAGTGGTCATTGGGGAAGCTGTTATCTATCATTCTCTTCATATTCTCACAGCTTTCCGTTACTCATTGTCGCCTCTCATTTGGAGAGTAAAAAAAAAAATCTTGGCTGTATGTGTAAGAAAATAACAATGCAAGTTTGTAGAGAAAGAGTCTTGGCCCTCTAGGTCAAGTTGACATCTAAGCACCTTCACTTTTAAGCACCTTGGAGACCGTGTTGCCAAAGCTTAGTACATGCTTTTTAATGCTTATGGAACTTTGAACCTTTACGCTTACTGTAGTGCATACTTAGTTAGACAAGGAAATAGCTCAAAGGTTGAAGCCCCTACCTCTCTTTTGTAAAATTTCTTTTTTACAAGCACACTTCTGTGATTCTGGCTCATAATTTCCTTGATTCAAAGTCAAGCAATTTTGCCCAGTGGGCAGCGTGTTCTAAAGGTGTTTGCTCCGCTTTCCAGGCTGCCCCTGAGTAACATCGACAAGTTGTCATTCATTACACCTTGGCAGCTGCTTGAGGTTCTGTTTAAACTTACATCTGTCTGATATTTCATCATTGAGAGTGAAGAATTTGGTCACATGTTATGCACTTTTAATTTTCTAAAGCAAATATGTTGAAAGGAGACAATTAATGCAAACATGGACTGCTGGTTGTATGCAGTTGGTTTAGGGAAAAGTTAGTCTAAATTAATGAAAGATCTGAATTATAGATCTTAAAAATACATGGAATTTAAAGGCTTGAAAGGAAACAGAGTAGTAGCCAGGCCGGGGATTGGTTTTTAAGGGTCCTTCTTTAATGGACGTGAAAGTTTTATGATTTGATTAGAAATGTTACTACTGTACATCCAAAGTGCTTCAGGAGTTCTCAAGAAATATTTGAAACATCCTCACCTTTGCAATACTTTTGAAGGAGGGTTTTGCATTGAAGAAGTCATACCAAAATGAGTTAATTGTTACAAAGCTAATGGAGTCTCTTTACTTCTTATCCTATTGGGTTACATTAACTGCTTCTTTAATTTAATTCAAAGTGCTCCTCAGTCTAAAATATAATAATGTATCTATATTTTAAAATGCATGTTACTGAATCCATTTTCTTTTCCAATCTATCATCCATACTGAGCAAGGTGATTCTGCCAAAGCCCATCTCCTTAAAAGCAGAACGGAACCTCTCATCAGCACGAGAGTGAGGTCCAAATTCCTCAGGAGGACAGTGGGCTCCCCTCCTCTCCAGCTGCTGCCCCTGTCCCTGGGACCCTTTCCTGCCTGCAGCCACATACACTGCTCAGCTTGGAATCTGTCCACCTGGGCGGACTTAATATCGACCCCAACTGTGCGCTTCCCCCAGCTCTGCTCACCTGGAGAAATCCTCCCCACCAGTGTCCCCATTCCTCCCCCTCATTGAATTCCCTCTTGTCACTCTGCATTTGTTTTCTTACCTGCTGTCTCTTTGGTGTGACAGGCACTAGTTGCATGTGGTTCAGGGAGTGCACTCACATAGCTATTTAAATTTAAATTAATTAAAATCAAATAAAAGTAAAAATTCAGTTCCTTGTTTGCACTCGCTAGCATTCCAAATGCTCGATAGTCACATGCAGTCAGTGGCCACCCTCTTGGACAGCACAATAGAGGACATTTCCATCATTGCAGATAAGTCTGGACTTTGAGTTTCCTCACAGGCTTTCAACACTGCATCTCCAGGGTTTGGCAGACTGTCCAGCCTGCGGCAGATGCTCAAGAATTTTCTTTCAAACTAAACCAGACTAAACGACATGGGACTGTCATCAGGGTGTGCCTGTTGTCAAAGGAGGTTCTGACCTTCTGATGCTGGGGTGGTGATGGGAGCGGGCCCAGCACTCAGAGGAGAGGGAGCCAAAACCAGCTCAGAAGTCATCTCTTATCTGGAGGCGCGACCTCAGCCCGGACTCTGTTCCTGTGGGAGCGTGGATGGGCAGGCTGGCTGTCTGCCGCCCTGGAACTAGAGGACAACCTGGCTTGAGGGGTATGGGCGACTTTGGAAGTCGGGGTTAGAAGCTCAGGCTTCATTTTGCTGGGACTGAGAGCCCTAGAAATTACTTAGTGGAGTGAGGTGATAAGATTATAGGAAGAATAAGATTATAGGAAGAATCAAAAATATTAATACAGCTCTTTGAATTTTAGATCCCATGAACTAGGAAGGGCAATATGAACCTCTGAGCATTGAGTCCTTTGAACATATGGGAAAACAGGGGCCCCAAGTAGGAGATCTTTCTCCTACTGGGCAACAAATACAGTTGCTCTGTTCCAATTCAGAAGCCGCATTTCCTGATTAAGTCTTTGGCAGCCATGGTGTTTCATTGTTCATTATTCATGAATAGACTTGACTCTGTTCAAAATTAAAGCTTAAATACTGAAAATGAGGGCTGCAGAGAGGATGGATGGTCGGGAACTTGCCTGTTTGGCTTAAGAACTACCCCCTTTTCTCTGGAAAAATCCTCTCTAGGAAACTGTGCCAAGACCTGGTGAGTGAGAAATGAGTTTTCATGATATCAAAAAAAAGTACATCTTTTAAGAAGCTGTCTTTGTAAATGACAGCAAATGTGAAGAACCTAAAAGAGAAAGAGCAACCCTTTCAGACCGAAAGCATTAGGTCCAGAGACCGAGACGTTAGGAGTAAGGGAAGGCCAGTGAGGGGCCCACGATGACAGGTCTCAACTGATTTATTGTTTCCTTCTACGTGTGCACACAGATGGACAGACATAGATGCACACACACCACACCCTCCTACGTGCACTGTTCAGGGCTCCCATAGTCCTTCCAGTGGAACTTTTATTTCTCCGTGTCGCGGTCGGAGCAGGCAGGGTGAGCTGTACTCACAGGTGGGAGACGATCATGTGATCGTACTGCGCAGTGCCCCTGCCAGGTGGGTCTTTCTAAAGCACTGGGTGTTGCAAATCTGCTTCTTGGGTACCACTTGGACCTCCAGTCCCCTCTCTGTTGACCCTCCTGATGAAGCCACCTGCAAGGCTCCCAGGGTGTTACCATCTTCCTTCTCTGGCAGAACAGCCACGTGGCCTCCTAGTCATCACTGTCATAAATGTCTCTTTAGGCTGTGAACTATCACAGGAGTGGTTCCAGTTCAACAGACACTTCCTGAGGGTGTGCTTTGTGCCACAGCACTGTGCTGGCACCGGGGTGTGCAGTGGTGAGGAGGACAGGGCCCCTGCCCTGGGGAGGAGGTGCGGAGGGCGGTACCAGCAGCACAGGGAGCGAGAGGTGGAGGAAATGGCACTGACTGGGGACATGAGGATGGAAGAGGAGTGTGCCAGCCGGCACTGGAACGAGCATTGAACAAATGGAACCTTGCATCTGGCGTGTCAGCCTTCGCTTAGTCACTCCAGGAGATGTGCAGTCACTGCCATTTTGCTGGTGAAGCTCCTTGAGGCTCTTAACTTGCCCAGGGTCACAGAGTTAAGGGCCAGAAGTGGCATATGAAGCCAAGTCCCTCAGATGACACAGCTCCTGCCCACGTCAGTAGGTCACACTAGCCCACACTGGTGGGGAGGAAGGGTGTTTCAGGCAGAGGGGAGATGGTGAGCAAAGGGATGCAGACTTTACGCAGGAAGGTATGTTCTGGAAGATGCAAGTTATTCAGCACTGGGGGAGTAAAGTGTGTATGTAGGGGGAGGGGGGAAGGGGTGGAGAATGGTGTGATCCCCAGGCACTTAATTCTCTGACAGAGGAGGAGCTTGGAGACTCCCCCCACCTCGCACAAAGCAGCAGGGAAGCCGTGGTTGCATTGTGTTTTTGGTTATCCCCTTTGCCCTGCAGTCTGGCCACTTGGCTGCAGGGTGGAGGATGCGGCTTGTAGGCAGAACCAATTTAGAAGGTGCCCCAGCTCTTTACTTGTGGTGATGCCCCGGGTAGTCAGTACCCTTTCTGGCCTGCAGTTTTCTCAGCTGTAAAATGAGGGATTTGGACAAAAAGCAATGTTCACACTGATTTATTCCCTGACACATGCCTCTTTTATTTCATCTGCCCCTGGACAGCAGTGGAAAGAGGCTTTCTCTTTGCTGATGGACTTTGTTAATTATCCCCCTCTTTTTCAATTTTTGTTTTTTGTGATAATCACAGCTAGCCAGGAAGTTGGGGCTTCTAATCAGCAGAGGTCTCTCTGGGATCCAGGGCTGAGTGAATTCTGGATCAAGGCCTCCCTTCCCACAAGGGTGAGGTTCTGGCTTCATGAAATGTCACCGTGAAGGCGAGGGAGCCAGGCTGGGGACCCCAACTCTGCCTCACGCCCCAGTCTAGGGGGCTTCCCGTTTCCCTGCCTTTGGTCTGAGGGACCCCTCTGGACCCTGGATGCCAACAAGGCTCACGTTTGGGAGGTGCTTTGAGGGGGGCTAAAAGCATTTGAATTTTACTTTTAAACTATTTTTATTGGAAAAGGAACGTGTGCACAAGGGAACAAACCAAATACAGAATGATGGTAAAAAATCCCCAAGCCCCCTCCCACGGCTACCATATCCCAAGGTCAGCACTGTCTGCCCATCCGCCTTTGGGGCGTGAGCAAACCCTTCCCCTCCCTCAGCCGGGAGCCAGGCTCATCAGCTCAGGGTTGGCCCAAGACTGTGGCCCAACTGGTGACCCACCTCCCGGGGTCGCCCTCGCCCTTTCTGGTGACTCCTAGATTCACATCTGTCCCAAAGGACGCACTGAAGACTCTCCAGTGGGAAATCAAAGGCGAGTTCTTCTATTTGACAACAAAAATGCTTTGTGATAATCAGCACGTGGTGAAAAATTCAAGTGGCGGAAAGCCCCGCTCCCATCCGCGCCCGCCCCGCCCCCGCCAGCTACCGGCGTCTGCAGTCGGCTTCCTGGGATGCCCGCGTATCCGAGCACGCATACCCGCGGTAACAACTTTTTAGAAGACTCAGACGTGAAGGACTGTATTCTAGTTACTTATGCGCTTTGCTTTTTCCACTTCCCCGCGTGTCTGGGAGCTGGCTTTGTGCTCACGGGGCCCATGGTCACGGTCACGGTCCCGCGTGCTGGGCACGGAGGTCAGTGCCAGCGCGTGACCGGGGTCGGCGGAGCCACCGCCGCCCTGGGTCTGGGCATGGGCCCCTCCCGCCCGAGGCCCGCGCTGCCCGGGCGGGCCCCCAGCTCGGCGATTTGCGGGAACTTTCTCGGGCGCTCCCTAGTGGGGCCCCCGCAGGTTCCCATTTGTAGAGCGTCCTTTTAGTTTTAAGGACGCGAATCGTGGCGAAGGAACCCGCAGAGAGCGACGGCGTGGGCGCGTAGACCCTGACACAGAGCCCGCGAGGGGGCGGGCCCGCGCGCCGCCCCGCCTCCGCCCGCGAGCCCCGCCGTGCCCGGGCGCGCCCGCCCTGCCCCCGCCGCGGGCGGTCCCCGCTCCAGCCGCCCCCCTCCCGCCATCCGGCCGGCCCCCCTCCCGGGCGCCGTGCCCGTCCCCAAGGCGGCTCGTCACCGCCGCCAGGCCAATGGGCTGGGCCGCGCGGCCGCGCGCACTCGCACCAGCTGCCCCCGAGGCCCTCCCGCACTCCCTCCGGCGCTGCTCTCCGGCCCTCGCCCAGCCCGCCGCCGCCGGAGCCACCATGCAGTCCCCGCGCGCCGCGCTCCTCCCGCTGCTGCTGCTGCTGCTGGCGGCGCCCGCCTCGGCGCAGCTGTCCCGGGCCGGCCGCTCGGCGCCCTCCGCCACCGGATCGGCCGCCGGCTGCCCCGAGCGCTGCGACCCGACGCGCTGCGCCCCGCCGCCGACACACTGCGAGGGCGGCCGGGTCCGCGACGCGTGCGGCTGCTGCGAGGTGTGCGGCGCTCCCGAGGGCGCCGCGTGCGGCCTGCAGGAGGGCCCGTGCGGCGAGGGGCTGCAGTGCGTGGTACCCTTCGGGGTCCCCGCCTCGGCCACGGTGCGGCGACGCTCGCAGGCCGGCATCTGCGTGTGCGCCAGCAGTGAGCCGGTGTGCGGCAGCGACGCCAACACTTACGCCAACCTGTGCCAGCTGCGCGCCGCCAGCCGCCGCTCCGAGAGGCTGCTCCAGCCGCCGGTCATCGTCTTGCAGCGCGGCGCCTGCGGCCAAGGTACTCCGCGGCGCGCCGCTCCCGGGCAGCTCCCCAGTTTCTCCGTCCCAGCCCTGACCTGCCCCCGCGGGACGGGCGGGCAAGCCGAGGGGCAGCGAAGCGTTGCGGGGTGTTCGGGGCACCCACTTGCTGGGAGAGGCGGGCAGGGCTCCCGGTGGCAGCGGTCCGCGGGCTCCCTTGGAACCGAGCTTTGCGCCCGGCCTGGGATCGGTTCTGCGCTCGGCGGGTGCCAGCGCTCTCTGCCCGGCAGCCCGGAGCAGGGGTGACAGTGCGTCCCGCCTAGTGGCCCGCTGCTGGGTGCCCTGCGGGGAGCCACACAGCGCCGGGAACCCCGAGACAAATAAAACAGCAATGTGGGCATAAAGGGAAGAGATAAGTTCGAGGCGGGAAACTGCTTTGTGCAGAGCGGCTGTGGGACCACAAGAACTCATTTGTGGCTTTCTCTTCTCTGCTCCCCTTACCCCTTTAAACTGAACCACGCTCATGGGTTCTCTCCGTGAAAACTCGATTTCACTTTTTTGGAAAGAAGCGCTGTTGCCTGTCCCGCCCCGCAGTTTCCCCAGATGTTCTCTCCGGGCAGGGACCGGCAGACTTTTCAGCGGCGTTGCTGCCTGTCTTGCTTCCCTTGTTTTGAGCCAACCCTACAAAAATGAAAGTGGCTCTTTTTGAATAAGCTGAACCGGGCTTTGGATCCCGGGATCTGTAGAGGCGGAGAAGGGGCCGCGCTAGGGATGAGGAAGAAGTGTGCCCCTCTTCCTCCGTAGGCATCTTTTCTGTGTCAGCGTGACCTGCTCGGCGAGGGGAGGTGGTGGTGATGGGGCGAAGGAGTTGGGGGAGGGATGTCTGAATCTCTCGCGGGACATTCTGGAGAGATGCTTCTCCTGTCCAGGCAGAGAGGCCATGTGGAAAAACAATACGGAGTTCAGCCGCGGCCAGTCCGGCGGCGGAGGACCGGGCCAGCGGTGCTTGGCAGTGCACTTGGCCACAGCCAGGCGGCTGCTGCTGAACCGGCGCCGCCTCCTCGGGCGGCAGCGCCGGGAGAAGGACCTAGGAGAGCCCAGTGCAGAGTGAGTGGCCGGTCTAGGTTTTTCTGTATGGGACCTTGGTCCAGCATGCCCAGCTAGGGCCTGGTGCAGTTGTGCTCACATGGAAGAGAAAGGGCCACAGTGGTACTGGGTGAAACTGAAGGTTGTGTATTTCACCAACACAGGCGCACAGAGCTGACAGGAAACAGCCTCAGGGGGTGGAGAGTTATCTTGCAGAGCAGGGCTCCCCCAGAGACGCAGGAGTGGGCAGATGATAACAGGCTGCCGAGCACCCAGCCTGTGTGCCAGGTGTCTTACCTGTGTGACCTCATTCAGTGGTGGAGTTTCTGCTTTCCTTCATGTTTGGGTTTTTTAAAATTTATTTTTATATTTTAGAGATAGGGTCTTGCTATTGTTGTCCAGGCTGGCTGCAAACTCCTGGGCTCTAGTAATGCTCTGGCCTCAGCCTCCAGAGTAGCTGGGACTGCAGGCACGCCACCATGCCTGGCTTCTCATTCTTTTTTATAGACAGGGGAACTGAGGTTAAATAACTTGCCCAAGGTCACTCAACTGGAATTTGAATCCAGACAGCCTTATTTGGAGCATCCCAGGGCTTCCCCCCAAGGCCATGGGAGAGGGGTCAGGCAGGGTGAGTTCCCAGGGAGCTGGGGAGTGCATCCCAGGCTGAGCTGGGAACAGCATGAGCAAAGCCTGAGGCTGGTTTGGGAGATGGTGAATAGATTGGCGTGGCTGGGGGACATTTGGGAAGGGCAGCAGGAGTGACCTACATTAGTGGCCGAGTGTCCCAGGACTGAAGAGGATGGGCTGTGCAGTGTATGCAGATGTTCTTAAATGGGGCAGCTCAAAGAAAGCCTCCAGTGGGACCCACCTAGTGGTGGAGTGCAGAGCGTACTCGGGTGGGGAATTTAGGCTACTGCAATAATCTGGGTGTGAGGTGATGACATTAAAAAATCGTATTTTTGTCAAAAACAAGCCAGCTGTTACTGTCTGTAGTCTCACTGCACGAGGTCCTGAGTTACTGGCACTACAAGAGCCACCTAATTTATTGCCAGTGAGGCAAGTCATTTAATGAGCTTTGCAGTTGGCAGAGTCCTTAATAATTGGCTGGGCTGAGTCCCTGTGCGGAGAGAGATGGGTCCCCCATTGGCCATCAGGCTCACAGTGGGTCCTGGGTGTGCCAGTGAGGGGACAGCCACAGCAGGATGAGTGTAGCAGCCTTGAAAGCAGGGAGGAACAGGAGGGTGCAGGCTGTTTTTATCCTTCTCTCCTTCTATTGCAAATATTTATTGAGCTCTGCAATGTGTCCGACACTGTTTGTGTGTTTGTCTGTCTGCCTGGCACATAGGAGGCACCTGGTGGATATATGGGTGGATGAGTGAATGAATAAATGAACGAGTGAGGAAAAACAGGAGCGGCTTGGGATGTGCACCCCTCCTGTTTTTCCTCAGTGGAAGGCGTAACTTTCCTGCACCCCTCTCTCCACATCTTACACTTCGCCCTTGCCTTCCCGGAGGTGTCTCCGAGGACAGGGGCCTGGGAGCCAACAGACTTCATTCAGTCCAAACTGCTCCAGGCAGCCGCATGCCCGTGGACAGGGTCACTTGACGTCATTGCTGTGAGGTGCGCCGGCTGGCCGCTCTGGCTCAGAGGTTGCCAGGAGAGCTATTTTAGCTAGGATGGACACGGGAGGCCTTTTTGAGGAGATGCCATCTGACTAGAGGCCTGACGTTGGAGCAAGTCATTTAAAGATGTAGGGAAAGAGTGCCCGAGGCAGGAGCCAAGCCCCAGCCATGACTCTAAAGTTTGTAAGGGGGAGTTGTCTGAAGCACCGAGAGGCATTTCCTACCTCCCCTGGCAAGAAGCCCAGTGTGCCAGGGGACGAGAGGTAGGAAATGCCATCGGAACAGGGGTCTCTGGGCGGGCGACCAGCACTTTGGGGTCATGGTGGATGTTTGGATGGAGAAATGTATCACCATTCAAAAGAAAGCACATTTATCTATAAGCTGTTTAATGAAAACTTCAGAGAACATCTCTAATCAAGTTCTGGAAATGAAGGCAAATCATCTATTTCAGACATCAGTGCACTGTCAGGCTTTGGATGGGAAAATATACCATTATGCTCCACAGCAAAGATCTGCCATCTCCCACTCTACAGTTAGAAGATTACCAAAATAAAGAATTAAATTAGAAATAGGATAATAAGAACAAGGGCTAACAGCTATTTTGTTAGCATTCTGTGCCAGGCATGGGTTAACTTGCCTGATCTTCCTAACGATTCTGGGAGGTGAGTGCTGTAGTCTCCCTGGTGCTACAGCTGGGCTGTGTAGCACTTGCTCAGGACTGGAACCCATGCACCTGGTTCCAGAGCCGCGTTCGCAACCACCATGCTGTGCTGTTGACAGAGCAACGGAGATTACAAACCAACCCCAGCTAAGCCACAGCTCATAGCTGAATAAACCGTGCTCCAGATGGCCATGGCCTTGAGATGAAACAGGATGGACCACTGCTCTCCCTGAGCAGGCACAGGAGTCTGAGGGCAAGGTTGCCTCCGGGTGCCATCAGTACAACCCTCGCAAAGAAAAGCAGAGGGGCCACACAAAGCTGTTTCCAAGCCAGAGTCCCAGACTACAGACTCCTCCTGAGGAGGAAAGGCCCTTGGGGACCTCTGAATGTTCCCAAGACCAGCCAGGATTGCAGTCCTCTGCTAAAGCATGGGCAAGAAGCCAGGAAGGAGACTTGAAAAAGACTCCCCAAATAACAGAAGCCTCATCCATTTCCCCGCCTCGTACTTCCTCTAGGAATGCCCGTCCTACCCCAAACAGCAGCCCAGACAAGCCTGAAGGTCTGTAAGCTTCGGGGGGACCCAGAAACCTCCCCCTGGAATTTTTCAGGATTGCATGGTCCTGGTATCACCCCACAGCCTCTGCAGGTGGAGGCTGTGCGTGCATACCTGGTGGAGAACCACAGGCTTAGACTGTCACTTCTTGGAGGCCTGGACTGCTTGTATAATCTGCTTTATTTAGTTGGTTCTTTTATGGGAGCTTTAATTAAACAAGTAATCATTGTTAACTGAGTGCCAGACACTGTGCTGAGCTCTGTGGAGACAGAGTGGAACAGAACAAAGTCCTTGTTCACAGGGAGCTTATATTTAACACAAATAGGGGAAAACGCAATCCCTCCTTCCCTGTGGTTGTGTTTTCCATTGTTAAGGAATGGCATTTGCTAGAGAGTAATTTCCACTATTGGCAAGTCAAATACACCTTTTGTCACTTAAAAAAATAAGTATGCTGTGGACCTGAGCTTCATCTTAGGGCAAGAGTTGATGGAAACAGTTGTGAGTCTCCAGGTTTTAGTCATTTGAAACTTGGAAACAGTAAGGTCTTTCAAGCAGTTTATAAGGCTTTGCTCGCTCTGGTTGGCTGTCTTCTTTTAGTGTTGGTTTTGCTGAAGAGTTAACATATTAAGGTTTCATAAAATTAGGAAGTTAACAGGATCGGAAACCAAGTGTTTGAGTTAGTTCATTGCATCCAGGAGAGCTGTAAATAAGTTACATTAGAACTTAAAATAACAGTATTCAGTGAGCCATTATGGCAGGACCCATGAGCTAACTGTGTTTGGAGGCCTGACAGCCTCCACGCCATGGGGCTGGATTCTGAGTCTGTTGGAGTTGTGTGATCCTGGACGAGTTTTGTGCCTTGGATTCAGAATTCAAACTTTCCATGAGCTTATATTTCTAGTAAATAAATAGCGCTGGTCAGGCTTAATTTGAAGAAGAAATCAGGCTTGGCAGTGGTTGAGATTTCCTTGGAAGGCCAGCTGGGGCGGAGGGGTGGGAGGGTTGACAGCAGGCTCTGGCCCTTCCTGGGCTGTTACCTGACCAGGTGAGCCCCTGCCCCGACCTCTCGGAGCTTCAGCAATGAAGGGATTGGACCACATGATCGCTGAGGTCCCTTCTAACTAGAATGGTCTGTGATTCTTGCAAGAAAACCAGTCTCTGAGGAGGCTGTGGTCACCTCATTCCTGTTTTAAAGGCTGAGTTGGCTTCTCTAAGGGTTAGCCAGCCTGACTGCCTTGTACTTCGGCTTTGTACCGGTGGCTGAAAGTCCCTGGGAGGCCAGGGGATAACAAGCCCACCCCTAAGAGATGAGCTTCAGTGAGCCTCCTGTCCCTTGCCCCTTCCCTGGGTCCCCGAGGCTGGGCTGCTTCCAGGACTCCTAGAGTGAGATGCACCCTGAGCCGTTTCATCTCTTCCTTCTCCGACTTCTCTGCCATTGAAAGGAAGGAAGGGAGGGAAACATGCTATTAACAGAGACCCCGAGAAATGCAGCCATTCCAAATGTTTTTCCAAAAGGCTCTTGGAGGTGTCTTGGAAGTTGGAAGAATTCAGCATTGCCCAGTGACGTGTGTGTAGAATCGTGGAGGGACATTAGTCAGGACAACACGCCTCAGGACAGAAATCAGTGGCAGTGAAGAGGTGTGTCTGTCACTGCCGGGAGGGTGCACAGTTCAGGTTTTGGAATCAGTGACGTGCGCCATTCCTAAATTCATTCAGAGCATTTGTTGAACGCCTACTCTGTGCTCAGAAGTATACCAAGTGTAGGGACTCGGAGGTGAGTGAGGCTTGGTGGCCCTGGAGCTCAAGGTGCTTGTGGTAGGTCATGTGATGCCCAGCTTGAGGGCTGGGCTTCTGGAGTCAAGTCACTGCTTTCTAGATGTGTGGCTTCTTGTAGGTGACTTAATCTCTTAGTATCAGTTTCCTCATCAGTAAAACAATAACAGAAATAATACTATCTCCATATGTAGCTCTTAGGGTTGTCGCAGGATGAAAGGACCTCCGTATATGGAGTGCTCAGCGCTGTGCCTGATGCATCTCTGGAATCCAGTGGGTATTAGCTGTCACCATCACCATCATCGGCATCGGGGCACTGAGGAGGGAGTCAGGTCAGTGGGAAGAGTGCTGGAACGCTCTCATCTCCTTGGGGATGAGGTCGGTGGGTGGGTAAGGAGGCTTCCTAGAGAAGGAGGGCAATGTGTGACTTGTGTCTGGGAGGGGGACTTGGAATTTGCCAGTTAATATGTTGGAAAAGGCTCTTTGGGCAGAGGGGCCTGAAACTGCCTTGCCTGTCTCATCTGATGAGCATGTGACTTCTCTTAAGTGAAGAGCCCAGTGTCTGGACTGCCTGAGTATCATCTCGTTAACCCTCCTTGGAGTCTGTGACACCCGGGAGGTGGCTGTTTATAGAAGCCTTGGGACCTTCTTGAACCATGCTTGGTTTGGTTTCCAGGTTCTGGGAATTCCTCACAAGGAAAGATTTGTCACATCTGAAGGGGAAAACATGGTTTAGGAGTCTAAGGATACCCTGTTATTTTAGATTCTAGGACAAATTGTCGAGTAAGCATATTTCATACAAAGCGTTCTCCACAGCATTGTGTGACAGCAGCTGGTCCCTTGTAATGGGATAATCATGTCTCCTTGTGCACACAAAAGTCTCTGAGGGCATATTGCTGCAGCTGGAATTTCTTACAATTTCCAAATTTGAATAACCCCTGTCTTAATGAGTCAGAGCCTTGTGCAATATTTTCAAACCTCGGGAACATCTTTTGCATTAGTTGTGCAATGAAATCCTGAGAAGAAGATGGTAGGCCTGTGTGATGAGCTGCTTTTTCCTCAAAGTGTGGTGAGATTTGCAGTATAATTCCCTTTCACATAGCCTTGGGTAAGATTTTACCCGATATCTGAGACTTGAGTCATCTCACACCCTGACTAAGAAGAGCTCTCTCTTTGGTGCCAGTATGCTCAGTGGCAGTCACTGATTAGTGGGGAGGGTGGACACAGAGAGTTCTGCCAGCTGAGGCCGCCCAGGCAGAGGGCTGCCAACTGGGCACGGGGAGGGCAGGCTCAGCGTTTAGCAGCCACACCTGCCTTTCTCTGGCACAGAGTAAGCTACCTGGACTGCAGGGGTATTGCGTTCTCCAGGACAGTTAGGGTGGTGGGAAGTGTCAGCAAACAGAACAATGACCCAAAGAGCTACTGCCACCGGTCACTCACTGGGAGCTGGGCACTGTGCCAATTGTGTTACAGGCCTTGCCTGCTTCTTTTCTCATGGCCACCTGGGCAGGAGGCGGCATCATCCCTGCTACCTAGCTGAGAAAACAGATGAGGCTCCGAGAGGCTAATTATAGCTTGTCCAAGGCCAGCTGGTAGGAGGAGGCAGAGCCGGGATTTGAACCCAAGCAAGTCTCCCTCCCAAACTATTTTTGAGACTTCTTTGACTCAAGTGCTATTGAGAAGCCTGTTGTTTCATCTTCAAATATTTGAGGGATTTTCCAGCTATCTTTCTGTTACTAGTTTCTAGTTTAATTCCGTTGTGGTCTGAGAACATACTTTGTATAATTTTTAGAGTATATTTTCTGGTCTAGAATGTGGTCTGACTTGGGGAACCTTCCGTGTGGGCTTGAAAAAAATATGTATTCCGCTACTGTTGGATGGAGTGTTCTATAAACGCCAGTTAGGTCTAGTCGGGGAGTGTTCAGGTCAGCTCTCTCCTGCCTGGTGTTCTGCCTGCTGGTCTGAAAGAGAGATGTGAGGTCTCCCGGGTCTATTCTGAAACACTGAATGACTGTCTCCAGCATGGACCACCAGGGTTAGAAAACCTGGGTTCTAGCCCCAGTTGGGCCTATTGGATGAGTTACTAACTCCCTCAGCCTCAGGTTCCTCACCTGCAACACGAGGACAGGGATGCTGCCCAGGAGTCATCAGCAGGGTACGGTGAGGGCCAGATGAGATCATGGGGATGAAGGAGCTTCGTCAACTGAGAGTCCTAAGGCACGGAAGTTGCGAGAGAGTGGGACCTCTAGTTGGCAAATCCGGATTCTTCCAGGACTCCTGGTAGAACTAGCACCGAGAATAGTAGAGCTGGGAGGATGGAAAGGGTAACGTGCCCACGGGGGTCAAGGCGTGGGTTTCCTCTAGGCGAGTCCTCTTGCCCCACTAAGATGTGGTGGCTCTGTGCCAAAGTGACTGAATTTTCAGGAAATCGATCCTCTGTTTCAGTAAGGCCAGAGGCAAGGTTCATTACCGTCATCTCCAAGGGCAGAGCACTTTGGTGCAAAACACCAGCATCCCAGTCATAGCACGCAGCGAACAGCCATCCCTGCGCCTGCACCGTGGAAGGGACACGCTCCCGCTGGGCGGGCCGTGGCCTGCGTTCCCGGGTTCTTCCCGGGCTGAGTTTCTGTTTAATGTCTTCTGGTCAAGACATGGCCTGAGCTGAGGTTTCTTAGAACCCAGCCTGACATTTCTCCACCAGTTTGATATTTTTCGTTCTGAGAAATGTGGTTCCGCCCTCACTGGAAGAAACCCATGCAGGAAAAGCCCCTCCAAGTAGGAGGAGGGGCAAGGATTTGAGGCGGTCTGGGAAGGACCCGTGTGCGTGGATATCTTCCGGCTGTGGGGTGCTGTAATACGTCCCATCTACAGTCTGTTCCCTTGGAACCCGTCATTGGCCAGCCTTGTACCCCTATTCTCTGCAAAACATCATTGTGCTCTCACCTTCCATGCCTGTCTCTAACCACGTCAACTCCCTGTTTTCACGTTTCTTGGATCTGGTGCACGAGGACACCACCCTCACTGCGGAGATGGCAGAGACGCCAAAGCCGCCAGCTGACTTGTAGGGGGAACAGAATCCCAGAGTATGGAGCCTGAGGGTGGAAGGCCCCTGCAGGTCCTATAGCCAAGCCCTTCACTTTACAGATGGGGAAACTGAGGCACCCAAGGCCACATGACTGTCACAGCTGTACAGCTCATCAGTGGGGGCCAGTGTGGAGTCTGTTTGTCCCGAGGCCCAGGGAGGAGCTGCTGAGCCCTCGCATCTCATGTGCATCCTCCTGCGGGAGCAGTCAGGTGTTTGGGAGAGGCCAGGGTCCATGCTCAGGATTTTTCTGTGCGGCTGGAGAAACAGGGGGTGCTTTCACTTAGCCTTTTTTTTTTTTTTTCAAAATAATATTGAAGAAAACTTTTTCTCACCAAAATAATCTCCTTGGGTTGGAAGATGACTAAAAAGCCATCCATGGGATGACTGATTTCCCTGCTTACGAGTTATAAGGACAAATAAATGCCCTTGAGTGGTAATTATAGTGCATTTGCTGAAGGGAAAAAAAAACAGCATAAATATCATGGTGGACACGCCAATGAATCAGGGCTGAGATGCTTCAGTGTGTTTAAGCTGTGGTTGTCTTTTCTTTGGGGCAAATATACCAGGTTTCCCCTTTCTGAGCATAAAGGCTCTTCTTAGTTTCTTTTTTCCATACTGTTTAGACATCTTGAAAAATGAATTTATACATTTGATTTCATATTTTACTATCTTAGTTTTTAAAGTTATAAATATAATTTAATCACATCAAAAATAAATAAAAGAGTAAAACAATTCATGGTTTCCCTATTACCATCTTTTCTGTCCCAAGCATGAACACCATGTGGTTAACTGTCCCCTTATTCATGTCCATTTGAGCCATGGTTGCTATTGCAGACAATACTGAGATGAACATTTCCTTTTTTTTATTTCAAAGTATTATGGAGTACAAATAATTTTGGTTGCATGAATTACTTATATAATACTTGAGTCATGGTTATAAGAGTGCCTGTCACCCAGATACTGTTCATTGTACCCATTAGTTAGGTCTTTGCCTGCCCCCTCCCCCGCCCCCATTGATTTCCGCTGAATTTTACTTCCCTCTGTGCGCATGTGTGCTCATCACTTAGTTCCAATTTAGTAGTGAGAGCATGTGATGTTTGGTTTTCTGTTCTCTAGATGCTTCACTTAGGATAATGGTCTCCAGTTCCATCCAAATTGCTGCAAAAGGCATTAATTCATCCTTTTTTATGGCTGAGTAGTACTCCAGGGTATACATATATCACATTTTGTTAATCTACGTATGAATTGATGGGCACTTGGGTTGATTCCATATCTTTGCAATTGTGAATTATGCTGCAATAAACATTCGAGTTCAGGTACCTTTTTGATTTCTTTTGGGTAAAAATCCAGTAGTGGGATTGCTGAATCAAATGGTAGGTCGACTTTTAGTTCTTTAAGCACTCTCCATACTGTTTTCCATAGAGGTGGTACGAATTTGCAGGCCCACCAACAGTGTATAAGTGTTCCTTTCTCTCTGCATCTACATCAGCATCTATTGTTTTTGGACTTTTTAAATAAAGGCCATTCTGGCTGGAATAAGGTGATATGAGATGAACATTTTCATGTTCACAGTTATTTCTGTATCTAGGATTACAATAACTGGATAGAAGGATATGGGATTTTTAATGGTCCTTGGTATATATTGTGAAATTATTTTCCAGAAGAGTTGTAGCAATATTTGTTGGAATCAGCTATAGAATTTCAATCTGTTAAGTCAGTGAGAGACCAAAAAAAAAAAAAATTCCCCCATAAGAAATTGCTCAGGAAAAATGGAAGAGGATGGTACCAAAGCGGCCATTCTTCCCAGTTGGTATTATAGATTACCTTGTCAGTGTTAGAAGTGACTTTTATTCTCAGGTTGATTGGTCCTAAGAGTTGAGCAATGTTTGGGGTAGAATGACCACTTTAAAAGTGGTTTACCTAGGCATGGGGTGAGTCGTGATCACAGACTGTCTCACCTGGAGGGGCTTGTGTGGTTGTCAGATCATCTGGTCCAACACTCGTGTCTTAGGCGAGGAACCTGGGACCAGTAGGGGGACGTGAAGGCCCAGGGACACAAGCCAGGACGTGATAGAGAACTTGAGTCTCCGGACGCCCAGCCCAAGGCTCACTGCTCTGGGGCTCCCAGACGCCAGCTCTGTCCAGGATGCAGGAGGCCAGATTGTTTGTGTTTGTTTTGAAAAGTAAAGAACATATTTATTCAAATGTTTTATACACATGGACAGAAGGATAGCAGGAGCCACATATAAAATTCAGTTTTCTAGTAGTCACATTAGAAAGTAAAAAGAAACAAGTGGCATTATTCTTTTTCTTTTTTTATAGTTTTATTGAGATATAATTCACATACTATAAAATTTACCGTTTTAAAGTATACAATTTAGTGTTTTTATATATTCACAACTGTGCTCCTATCACCACTAATTCTGGAAGATTTTCATCACCCTAAAAGGAAACCCAGTACCCATTAGCTACCCCATACTTCCCCTCTGCCCAGCCCCAGGCAAAAACCAATCTATTTTCTGTTCCTATGATTTTTGCCTATTCTGGACATTTCGTATAAATGGAATGAAACAGTATGTGACTGGTTTCTGCCACTTAGCATGATATTTTCAAGGTTCACGCACATTGTAGCATGTCTCGGTACTTCCTTCCATTTTATGGATGAAAAATATCCCTTTGTATGGTTGTAGGAAGACCAGACTTTTATTTTTTCTTCTCTCGGTGATGGGGAATCCTAACCCCAGCCCAGAAAGTCACTTTGCAAGTCTAACTGCTGAGGTGATCCTGGTTGGTTCTGTTGGAAGAAACTGAGCCACATGACTCAGGAAGCCGGTGTTAAAATGAGAATATTCTATACGGATGGGAATTACACACTGAAAGGAAAACGACAGGACATGCATCAGATTTATTAAACCATATGACTTTTCTGGGAGCTGGAAAGGATGTCGGAAACGGTCTAGCCTCCCCGCTCATCTTACCAGTGAGGTAACTGAGGCCCAGAAAGGGGTCGTGGCTTGTCTTGGGTTTGGGGGGCCACTTTTCACTGCTTACTTGAGCCAAAGTTTCCTTCTGGCGTCTGTCTCAGCTTTAACAAGTTCCTCTCCTTCTCCTCCTCATACCTCGAGAATGGCAGTTCATCAGCACCAGGTGCTGGGTACCGCCCAGGAAGCACCCTCACCTGGCACCCTCACCTCCCTCCCTCGGCTCTGCCTCCACCTTCCCGAAGCCCCAGACCCTCCTCCTCGACCAGGGGTCCAGGCCGCTGCTGGAGGCCGGAGGGCCCGGGAGGCTGAGCTGCCCCGGCAGCTCCAGACATAACAACCAGAGGAGTCGGAGCAGGAAGACAGCCTGGCCGAGAAATCTGCGAAGGTCAGGACCGGAGCCAGATGCTTATCGAGAGGAAAGTTAATAGTGTTTTTGTGAACTGAGCAGTCAGCTGTTTCCCCGAAGATAATAATAGACACATCATGTTGAGCCTTCAGGAGACTTCTGGAAAAAAAAAAATTGTGCGGTGGAATTGATTGGAAACTTTTTTTCTAATACATAAGATAGGTCAGAAAAGACTATCAAATGCAACGCAACAGACCAAACCCAGGCATTCACCACGGGTGTGCAAGAAAGGATTTTTTTCAGTGACAGGCACCTTTAGACATAGACACATTGTTCTGGAAAAGGTACCTCCCCCCCCCCAAAGCTACAGAACCAGGCTGTGCTTGTGACAGACAGCACAGTTAGGGGTTCGCAGCCAGCTGGCCAGGTGCCCCCTAAAAGCTCATTCCCAATTCGCTCTATTTGAGAGAGACTGTCTTCGACTTGTTTGGGTGAATCTCCCGCCTTCACTTCACCTGCCACAATCTTTTCCAGGCCCCATCAGCTGCAGCCTTGGCCCAGTCCCTGCAAACAGTTACTGCTCAGAGCACAAGGACGCCCCGGCTGAGTTAGCAGCTTGAGGTCTGGCGTAGGGTGAGCTTTTCCCACTCGGAGCCGTCTGGGAGACTGTACCGGAAAGAGAGGGGCTGCCAGCGCTTGGAAGTGCCAATGTGGGCTGGAAATCAAGGCCAGGCTCCCGGCTCTACCGCCTCTTCCTCCTTTATTCATTAAAAGGAAAGAAAGAGGTCACATGAAACGCTCCTGAATTACATTTCTTTATTTCTATGCAAAAGACCGAAAGAAAGTGTGGTCATCCATCATTCAATTTTTAACCTTTTTAAAAAAACAGTAATGACTGCTTGTGAGTTCAGTGTATTGTAATAAGAGCAGGTCTGAGGGCCATTGGCCATGGGAAGTTTGACACCAAGGACTGCGTCTTTCCCGTTTTGTCCTTCCTTAGACTTGCAGATGGTGCCCCTGACCTGCACAGAATTTTCAGGTTTACTTTAAACCTCAGCGGGGTGCCCTGGCCACAAGGCCATGCCTCTGTCTTCCCTGTGCATTTTCTCTGCAGGGTTCCAAGGAGCCCAATTGTGTAGGCCCCTGCACCCATGCCCCCAGTGCCCTGGAATTTGCAGCTGCAGCAGTGATTAGAATGGGGGTCTGGTTTCCTGGAATGTGCAAGGTCTCGCTTCTGTTTCTGCTGCCTCCATGCCCTGGACCAGCGCTGAGCCAGACGTTGGGCTGGAGGCGTTGCCGGACTAGGTTCCTTGGAATTTAATGGAGTGAGGCAGACAGAATGCAGCCACTCAAACTGAAAACATGGAGAAAATGAGTCTTTCGGGGCATCTTTGCTGCATTCCCTGGGTTGTGAGTTTTTTTTCTTTCCCCCTGGCAACCTCTCGTAAATAGGGGGCCGCATCCCTTTTCGCTTTATCCCTCATGAGCCATCAGGAACCAGTTGATTTCTCTCCTGACCCTCGGGACGAACACAGTCCAAGTCGCTGGGAGAGGTGGCAGCATGCAATTTCCCTGCAGTTCTTGGCTCCTCTAGATGCAGGTACCGGCCTCTCTTCCTCCCCACTTGTGCTTCTCACGGGTGTTCTTAATTTCAGCAAGAAACCTCACAAACGGAGTTTTCTTAGGGAAAAATTATCCCCCTTGCCCTCCCTGAACGTGGACCTGCACCTCTCCCTGGCTGTGCAGGATCAGGGTAGCTAACCACCTGCCTCCAGGTCCTGTCTCAACATGCCTACCCACACCTGGGACAGGTGTCCGACTTGGGCCCCAGGTGCCTGTGCTTGGCTAGAAGGGGTGGAGCCAGATTCCAATCCTGACATGGAAGGTCTGGAGTGGGGACCCCACATTCAGCCTAAAGACCAACGTCCCAGGTCCTCCCTGCCGTTCCCCCCCCCCCCGCCCCGTGGCTGGCCAGTTGCAGGCACTCGGTGTCACTGACCTGGGCCCACAGTCCTCAAATTTTCTCTGCTCTGCTTTGTCTCTCTGTCATTGTGCCCCTGCCCCGCCAGAAGTGCGGGGGACCTCCTGCCGGGACAGTGGGATGCTGGGCAGCGGAGGAAGGTTGGAGGACAGGTGGGCATCAGATCCAGCCCTGACCCCACCTCTCTATAAGGGCGCTGAGCTGTGTGTGGAACAGAGCAGATGTGGTGTCGGGACTGCCATTTCCACCTGAGGGTCCCGTCTGGATTTGGGTCTGGATTTATTTATCCAGCAAGTAGCCTCTTTGCAGTGACTTTTAATCTAGCCAGGCTACGGGCTGAAAGGAGTGCCAGGGAAATGCGAAACACGGCCCTGGGACCCCTGGCAAAGATGAAGAAGAGGAGGGCCTCCAGCATATACCCCCCAGGCAGCAGTCACGGGCGGTTACTTCTCATCATCAGATGGTCAGGAGGTGGCTTCCTGGCCCTTCCAGGGAGGACGGGAACGAGCTTTCCGTTGGCCTTAATTAGTGACCACTGTGCATTTCATGCCCTTGCTTTGGAGAGAGCTCGTATTGCTCTTGTCACTAATGCCCGGGCCACGTTGCAGAAGGAAGGGAGGCTGGAAGGGAGGAGGGTGACCTGCTCTTGACTGCTGCCCTGTCTGTCCTTCAGCTCATTCCTGGTGAGCAGACCCTGGCCGAATCCAGCCATGTTTCTGGCTGAGTTTCTTTCTTCATGTCTCCTCCGTCCTCCTGGATGATTGGTACCAGGCTGCGTTCTTATTTGTAGTCTTTAAAGTATGAATATCTTTGCTGGTATTTAAAGTTGAAGAAACTCGGTGAAAAAATCACAAATGATCTGAGAGCCAGCAGGGACCTCAGAAGCCGCCTGGTTGAGCCCGTTATTGTACGGTTGAGGAATCTTCAGCGTGGAGGGCTTGCCTGGGGCCGCCTGCCTCGGGTGGGGTGTGCTCTGTCCCCGGCACTGCGGACCACTGCGGGTGGGCGCCTGGCCTCCCTCCAGGTGGGGCACTGCGTCAGCTCCTGCAGATGGCCCGTGGGCTCCCGAGAGTCAGGCAGCATCTCAGGCAGCACCCGAGCAGCTCCTGAGATACTTTTTGGTACTTACTCTGGATTTGGGGTTTTAAGTCAAGTGAATTTGAAATGCAAGCCCGGTGGCCCCATGGGCATGGATCTGTGCAGTCAGTCACACACAGTGCCTGTGTTTGGAAGGGTCCTGCACCTGTTTGAATGCTCTGCTGTTGCTGTCTTGAGATTCTTAGTAAGTTTTGAAGAAGGGGCTCTGCATTTTCATTTTGCACTGGGCTCTGAAAGAAAATTATTTAGCCGGTCCTGAATGTAGGACAGTGCATTAAAATGCGATTGATTTATTTGATCAATTCACTCTTGCAACTGATTTGAATTTTGGGAACATGCTGTTCCCTGCGAATAAAGGAGGATTCATTTCTTTTCCCTCGAATACACAGCGTTCTGTTTTCCAAATTAGCTTTCCTGATCAGCTCTACTGAGAAATTGGAAGGCGGGATTGTTCTTGCTGGAAGGGAAGGCTGGGCTGTTAATCCTGCATCCTGGCCCTGGTCTCCCAGCCCTGAAGTGTGAAGCATGTTCCCACAGTTGTGTGAGCTGCAGGGGGCTGGAGGCTGGCAGAGAGGGCAGGGACCAGGAGGCTGCAGATGCAGAGCCCAGCTTGGGCGCCAGACAGACGGGGCAGCCTCTTGCCTCAGCCACTTGCCAGCGCTGAGGCTTTGGGCAAGCAATGTGCCTTATGTCTCCAGTCCTCTGATTTTTCATCTTTCTAAAGACTGGGGATAAGATCTAGCCTGCAGGCTTGCAGGAGTAATTAGAGATAACATCTGTGCCTAGCCTTGTGCTTGACACACAGTAATGCTCTGTAATAAATAAGGACTATCATTATTCTTATTGGTGTTATGCTATTATTGCCAGCATTGAAGGTTGGGTGGGATTTGACTAGCTATAGGGGAGGAGAATGGAGTATTCCAGGAAGGAAGGAAAATAGTGTGAATGCCAGAGGATGGGGTGGAATGTAGGATTTTGGAAGCTGGGGGAGAGGTCTGCAGGGCTGCGAGTGTGTGCTGAGGAGTCCTGGGAGAAGACTTGGGGACTCAGAGTCACGTGATGTAGGGCGCTGTGGGCCAGATGGAGATGCCCACGGGGTCCTGCAGGAAGTTCACGCACCCACACAGTAGCATCGTCAGTTATGGGGAGACACAGAAAACAGGCCAGACCTGCCTGCATTAGAATGTAGAATGGGATTCTTAGAATCTTCAGAAGTGTGAGAGGAGCCACTTGGAGGTGTTGAAATGCACTGGGGAGGGTCGACCAGGGGCTGGGCTGGGAGCTGGGGAATGACAGCCCAGGAGGGCTTGGCCTGGAGGGCGGGACGTGGGTTGAGTCTTTGTGTGTATTATTGCACTTGTGGTGTTATCTCATGTTACAGAAGGGGAGACTGAGGCTTGAGCAGGGACAGCCACTACCTGAAGTCACACAGCTGCAGGGGACAGAGGGCAGGTCTGGCTCTGCAGATGCTGTGGCATTAACTAGGAGCCACAATCTGTGACCTTTCTTAGCCTGGTGGACCCCCGGGAACATATAGTGGTTGGAGTTCAATTCAGCATTCCCGTCCATCCCTGACAATTGAGTTTGTGAACCAGAGTTGCCTGACAGGGTGGGAGAGGGCAGACAGCTCTGCAGGGAGAAGGGACATGGGACAGTGTCAAGAACAGGGCAGAGCATCTCTGATCGTACGCAGGGAGGACTGCGGGGAAGGGGCCAGCCTCAGAGTCTCCTGGGATGGCCAGGGAGGGCTGCCATAGTCCCTCTGAAGCGGAGCCCTCTCCTGCTGGCCACAGGGTGTCGGTGACTGAGGGTCCCACTGGCTGGCAGGCCGAGGCAGTGTGACCTGCCGGCGTGGCTCAGGTGGCAAGGAGGGAGTGGGCCCTGCTCCCTGGGCAGGAATTGGTACCTTCTTCCCACTGGCAGGTCCAGGTTTTATGGGATCTGAAACCTGTAACTCAAAATTATGGTTATAACCTTAGGTATGAAATGATTATTTATTTAGATTGAAAAAAAAGCTGCCCCAAATTACAAGCTTCAGAAAGTGGACAAATACCACAACCATCACAAAATCCAGAAAAATAGGATGTTTTTAAAATTAACTGCCAGATACACCTTCACCTTTAGAATACTTTCCCCCGCTGTAGTTTCTGGCCATGGACTCTTTGTTCACCTTTTCATGTGACAATGATTTAGTAATATTTCCTGGAGAGAAAATAGAATGATTTATTATCATTTTTATTATTTTTATTTTATTATGATGATGATGATCAATTCAATCTTTCTTCTGGCGTATTTGTCCCCTGCCCACATATGTGCTGTCCTCTGTACAACCTCTGGCCTGTACCAGGGGAGCTGGTGGGGTGGGCAAGAGGGTGACCCTGGAAACCCTGTCTGTGCCAGGACAGATACAGCAACTGACCTGGACGTGGAAGTAACTTCAGAGCACACAGATATATCTCATTGAACCCAAACAAAATGATTCCCCAGTTTTACTCTCCCCTTAGCTGCATCTCTAAATGCCTGCAGCCACCCTGGCCGGACAGGTGTGTGACAGAGGGCAGGAGCCTGTGGCCTCTACCAGCTGCAGCTGAACTACTTCTACAAATTCTCTAAAAGCGCTTGACAACGCTTTGCCAAGGCCCCTGGCAGTGCGCAGGGAAGGCTCTAAGCCGAAGCTTTTTGGCCTTCTCTGTAGGTAAATCCACCTTTGCTCTGGATTATTGCACCTGCGCAGGGATTCAGAATTGGCCACTGCAGAGAGCCCAAGGGACGTCAGGCAGAGGTTCTCAAACTTTCATGGTTGGTGGCACCCTTAGTGTTGCAGCAATTTTTTCTTGGTACCCCGTAAGCCAAAACATTACCCAATAGGTTAATTTATCAAGTAGTTGGGTCCAAAAGTTTAGTAAGTATTTGTGTCCTTGCAACACAGGCATTGAAAAAAAAAAGAACAAAAAAAAATGACATTTTAATTTAATTATTCAATAAGCACAATTACTCATGAGTGGGACGTGTGCGCCTGTTGGGTGTCACACGACCTTTCCAATCTTGGAATCAGACTGGGCACCGCCACCCCTGTTTCCAGTTCCACATTGATTTTTGTGGTATTTTCTTTTTATCACAGCAACCGCCAGAAATCCAGCTTCACTAGGACAAGGACTCACCCAGAGGAATGTAGTGAGATCTGATTTTGAAACTGGGAACTATTCAGAGCTGGTTTACAAGGTGTGCAGCAGATATCGAGTATTTCCCCAGAAAACGAAATATCCTGTGAGTTTGCTGTGACATTTTGGGGTGCCTTGGGGCAGACTGTGAGATCTTCTTCTTGCCTCAGATCTGATCTTTACATGGCATTTTTGCCTTAAAGATGAAAGAAACACACATTTGGATGTATTTAAAGTACATATTCAATTTTGTGCATATTCTTTATGAGAAACACGTATAAAAATCCATCCTTTGGTTCGTACTCCCCTGACAGTGATTTTCATTCTCACTGCAACAAATTTTCTTGAATATGGTAATTATGTCAAATGCTTAACCTGACACCTTGCTATTTTTGGTAAATTCCATATAATGGACAATAATTATTAAAACTTATCAACAGGCCGGGTGCGGTGGCTCACGCCTGTAATCCTAGCACTCTGGGAGGCAGAGGTGGGTGGATCGCTTGAGCTCAGGAGTTCAAGACCAGCCTGAGCAAGAGCAAGACCCCGTCTCTACTAAAAATAGAAAGAAATGATACGGACAGCTAAAAATATATATAGAAAAATTAGCCGGGCATGGTGGCGCGTGCCTATAGTCCCAGCTACTCGAGAGGCTGAGGCAGGAGGATTGCTTGAACCCAGGAGTCTGAGGTTGCTGTGAGCAAGGCTGACGCCACGGCACTCTAGTCCAGGCAACAGAGTGAGACTCTGTCTCAAAAAAAAACCAAAAAAACCTTATCGACATTGTGTGTCTCTCTCCTTCCTCCTAGAAGGAAGTTGCTGGAAGTAGGTAAGAAGTATTAGTTGTAAAACCCCAGGGATGATGTGCTCCAAGGAACATTTATGAAGTTGTGCTTGACTAGTAGTTTATACAGAGAAGAGATGAGTCATTTGTTATCTTGGGATTGAATCCTGGCAATTTTTAAACTCATAAAGTTACAGGAAATGTTGGCTGCTCTTCATGGGCTCTTTGTTGTATTAAAAATCATTAATGATAAATATTTATTAGATAAAGTGGAAAGATCTATCTCTGTGAATTGTTGTAACTCATCATTCTACTAAGTGTAGTTATTCAGAATTTTTCTGTTTAAAAATGAAATCACATAGTGTTGCATAAATCATTCACTTTTTTTTTTCTACAGAATTATTTTGGATATTCTAGGCTTTTTGCTTTCCACATACCTTTGCGAAATAGCTTATCAATTTGTACAAAAAATCCTGCTGGGATTTTTCACTGGGAATATGTTTAGAGGTCAATTTGGGGAGAATTCGTAGCTTAACAATAGTGAGTCTCCTCATCTACAAGTATGGTACATCTCTCCATTTCTTTAGGTCTTCCTCATTAGGACAGTGTTCTGTAGCTTCCAGTGTACAAGGCTTGCACATACTTTGTAAAATATTTCCCTAAATATTTGATATTTTTAGTGCTGTTATAATTGATATTTAAAATTTTTAAATTGTTGCTAATACATAGAAATACAAATGATTGTGTATATTGACCTGTTATCCTGTGAATTTATAAACTCACTTATTTTAGTAGTGTATTTGTAGATTCCTAAGAGTTTTCTATATAGACCATCATATATATCATCTGCAAATGAAGACAGTTTTACGTTTTCCTTTCCAATCTCCCTGCCTTTTCTTTCTTTCTCGTGCCTCATTGTGTGGGGCGTCATTGAACTGCAGCCAACTCCAGCTGTCTGTACAGTAACGGAGCAGTTACTAGGGCCAGGCCTTGACCTTGCACAGGGCTTTTCGTCCTCGTTGCCGTTTGCTGCCTGGGTTCTGGCCTATGGGACCAGCGCAGGGAGGATGTGAGGTCCTTGCCTCCCAGGGGCATTATATTTGCTGCCTTCTGGTTGGTTGTGTCCTCGGGTTGAGAGCTCAGCTGGGCTGCGGTTCAGGCTAGATTGCCTGCTGCCCCTGCCCCTGCTCCCTTCTTCAGTGGCCGTGAGGTAGCCCTGTAAGCTGGGAACAGAGGTACAGGTTAAGGCCAGGAAAACCAGCCTGCCACACAGGCTCTCCCTGATCGTGCCTCCACAGTGGTGCCCACGGCGACACTGTTAGGAGGAGCCCGGGTGGGTGGGTGGGTCTGCAGTCACCTCCACCTGTCCCTTTACCTCCATGGTGTGTGAAGTGTTCACACCTGTGCAGAGCTGCCCTGAGCAGCACGTGGCCAATCCTTTGGGATTTTGTTTTTCTATTTAAATTGTATGCCATGGCTTGATCAAGTTGTTCATATACAGTACAAACATGCTCACGAGATCAGCAAAGAAAACACATTGAAGTAGGTGCTTTTATCATCGCATTTTATGGACAAGGGGCTAAGGCTTGGAGGAGTCAGGTGACATATCTAAGACCACACAGCTAGTGAGCACCAGGCTGAACGTCACACTCTGGTCCATCTGAGGCCAGAGCCTGTGCCCAGCATTGTCCCCATGCTGAGTGGCCTGGACACCTGTCCTATGTCCCTCTGTATCCCTCAGAGAGTGGGCTGTGCCAGAGCCAGCCTGGGCCCGTCTCTGGGGATTCTCCACCCAGGTTGACCACTCCGGGAGGAAGGCGTTGACCAGCAGTGGACATCAGAGCAAACGGGGCCAGCCAGAGAGACCATCAGGCGGCGGCAGCCCCCTCTAGTTGGAGGGATGAGCCTTTTAAGCGGAACAGGAATCTAACACTGAGCCAAGCTGCTTTTAGAGACACTGCTATTCCTCATTCTGAAATTGCGTTTGGACAAACCAAACATTTCTTCTTCTTTGGGTTGACGTTTTGTCCATTTTCAACAGTGAGTGGCTGGTCCTTAGGTTTGATTGTTTCTGCTCTGTTTAATTTCCCTGTTGCCGCCAGTCCACCCGGAGATGGTAACCGAGGTCAGTGGTTGCCTTTTCATCTCAGCTGCACAATGAAGCCTTGTCAGTTGGCCTTTTCTCTGTGGCCCATCCTCCCTCTGCTCTTCCTTTCTGCTCGCTCGTCTGCTGAATGTGGAGAGTCCTGGGCCCGATCTCAGATTCCACGTGCTCCTTACCTTGCTACAGTGTCGGGTGAGAGGGAGAGAGTAGGATTAGATCACAGAATGTTGGAGTTGGAACAGACTTGGAAGCTCATTCTAGAAGCAGCATCCCATTGTACAGATGAGGAAATGGAGGCTACTCGGTGGCCCAAGGATGGAGCTGGTCCTTCTAGTGCCCAAGCCAGACCCTCCCCAAGCTCCCGTGTTGTTTTCTTGGTGGACAAACCCCAGAGCCACTTTCTCTGGTCCGTGGGAGAAGACAACTGCTTCTCATTTTAGCCAGAAAACCCTGTGTTCATTTTCACCCCATGTGGGCAAATTCTCCCACACCTAATCTGGGAAACCAAAAAGAGGAAGTGAGTTACTGATCCTTGGTGGCGAGACGCTGGTCATCATCATCCTCGTGAAGGTCTCGGAAACACCACGCTCTCTCTGGGCTTGCTGGCCTTGCCGGAGTTAAACCTGCTCTTGGCCTCACCCCAGGAAGCTGGTCCAAGGAAGCCCAGATGCGTTTGTTTACAGCTGTCACTGTCACTGGTGATGTTCGCCAGGCTCTGTGTTCGGGAGTTTCCAGCCCTCACTTCCGTCTCCTGTTGAAGTGCGCCCAATTAATAACAGCTACCTGCCGGGGGAGCAGGTCCTCATAGGGCCAGTATTAATGTGGAAAAGTTGTAGATTTAGTGAAAATGTGGGCTTGGGACGGCTTGCCCAGATTTACCTGTTATTTACACTCTATTAAAAAAAATTAATGTCCATGGAGAAGTTGCTTAAAGTCAGTGAGCCTCTGTTTCCCCCAATATAATATGGGAACAGTACCTGATTTTCCTATTCCACAGGTAGGTAGGAAAAAAAATAAGATCAGGTAGCATGTGAAAGGGTTTCGAAAACAAAAATAAAATGATGCTATCGTGACTGTGTTAAATTAGTTTATTTTCCCTAGTAGTTGCAGATCTTTCTGTGCACCTTACAAAATCAAGCTATGCAAAGAGGTAAGATGCTGTAGCACTCAGGAGCCAGGACAGAGTGGGGCTTTGTCCACAGGTGCTCTCCCACTTCTGAGAAGGACAGCTCGGGAGAGGCAGGCTGGCCCTTGAGATGTCCCCGTGCCCCATGGTACTGAGTTGGGTTACTGCAGTCCCTGGTGGCACAGCAAGGCAGGGACAGAGGAAACAATCCACAGATGCTCTGGTGCCACCAGGGAGTGTGGCTGTGCAGCTGTGATGGGTCACAGGAGGGCTTGGAAGTCTCACAGCTTTTACTTACAGCCGAGAGCCTGGGGAATGGCTGCCCCACTCCTGGTGAGGGAAGCGTGTGTGTGTGTGTGTGTGTGTGTGTGTGTGTGTGTGTGTGTGTGTGAGTGTATGTACATGTGTTGTGTGAGTATATGTGTGTGTCGGTGTATATGCATGTGAATGTGTATGTGTGTGCATACTCATGAGTGTGAGCACACATGAATGTATGTATGTTTGTGTGCACATGTGCCTCTGTGTGTACGTGTGAACATGTGTGTATGTGTTGGGGTGGGCACACAAGCCCTTTGGTAAATAAGTGGCCTGTCTGCAGGTCAGTGGTTTCCTTTTAAACTGCAAACTCCAGATGCAAATCCTGCCGAGCTGTAATGGGGATTGAGAAGTGAGACGGATACGCCAGTGCATCCTAGGCCATCTGTGAAGGAACAGGTTTCTTTTCCTTTTATCCATCATGGATCAGTTTTTGCAAAATACGCTAGAAATGAATTACTAGGAAAATGCAATGAAAATGACATAAAATATAAATCCCAATTTTGTTTTATTTCGATAGATTTAGGGATACAAGTGGTTTTGGTTACATGGTTGAATTGTATAGTGGTGATGTCCAGGTTTTTAGTGTACTTGTCCCCTGAATAGTGCACATTGCACCTGATAGGTAGTTTCTCTTCCCTCACCCCCTCCCAGCCTCCCAGCTTCTGAGTGTCCAATGTCCACCATATGCATGCCCCCACGTACCTGACGCTTAGCTCCCACTTACAAGTGAGAACATCCAGTATTTGGTGTTCCATTCCTGTGTTACTTCACTTAGGATAATGGCCTCCAGTCCCATCCAAGTTGCTGCAAAGGCATTACTTCAGTCTTGTTGATGGCTGAGTAGTATTCCATGGTGTATATATATAGACCACATTTTCTTTATCTACTCCTCAATTGAGGACAAGCCCCAATTTTTAATTTTTTGATGCAAAAGGCATAATAAGTTTACTGTGTGGAATTGCTGTAAAGGTTTCCAAAAGCTTCCTGTCAGTTTGTAGCGAGCAGCTGGCAGGGCAGCCCTGGTCCCTGGAGCCCACTTGTGCGGCACTGAACCAGCCCGCTCTGGGAAGGGACACAGGCAGAGGGTGATGCCATGTCAAAGTGGCCCTGGGTGGCCAGCTTTGTGGCAAGGCTGGTGGGAGGTTGAGGTATTTGCTGGTGCCTCTGCTCAGTATTTTTGTGGTGACAGTGTTGAAAGGAAGCACCCAGGCTAAGAGGTCTTCATTGGAGTTCACTGCCTTCCCTGGGAGCCGGGAGGGCCTTTGCTGCCTCCAGAGTTCCAGAGACCGAGTGTGCCCTCTGGCTCCCCGTGACCGTACCTTTCTCCAGGTGATCACAGCACGAAGCCCAGGATCGTTAAATCTCTTCTCTTTGCTTTTGTTCTCAGGGCAGGAAGATCCGAACAGTTTGCGCCATAAATATAACTTTATTGCTGACGTGGTGGAGAAGATCGCCCCTGCCGTGGTTCACATTGAATTGTTTCGCAAGTAACGAGAGGCTTTCTTTTTTCTGTAACCTCTGACGCTTTCACCAATAAATGCTGCCATTAACAAATCATCAGAGCTCTTTTTGAGACACATTAAAGTGTCATTGAATATGTTCCTACATTAAGATAAGCATTTCTCCCTTACAACGTTTTCCCATTTGACTATATAAATCTACCTCCTTGACCCTCCTAGATGTTTTAAGAGCCTCTGGCCCTGAAGAGATTCCCAAAGGATATTTTCTAAGTGGAATGTTTTGATGCATGCAAAAATTGGCAACACGTTTAGATTTTTAAATGTTAAAACCCAATATATAAAGTAACCATTGCCAGGTGTGTGTCATTATTGCAGAACCAATTAGTCCATGTGTTGACATGTTCATTTTAAGGTGTTTCGGGCTTAAGTCTGTATTCCTTTGGATTCCAGGCTTCCTTTTTCTAAACGCGAAGTCCCAGTGGCTAGTGGGTCTGGGTTTATCGTGTCGGAAGATGGACTGATCGTGACCAATGCCCACGTGGTGACCAATAAGCACCGGGTCAAAGTTGAGTTGAAGAGCGGTGCTACCTACGAAGCCAAAATCAAGGATGTGGATGAGAAAGCAGACATTGCACTTATCAAAATTGACCACCAGGTGAGCGGTCTTCCCCTGGGGAAAACCTTGGTAAAACCTAGAAATGGCACAGGCACCAGAGCTTTGTGGTGGCATGAGAGTCTCGGAGTGCGCCAGGCTGGCCCTAACCAGTCAAGTCTGCACCAAACGGGGGCCCTGACGCCATGCCGAGTGTGGCCTGGGGTTGGGGAGGGGGAGGGACTCAGGGATGCTTCTAAGAAGCCAGGCTATCAGATCAGAGAGTTTTTATTAATAAAATAGTGTTTTAAATGCTTATAAAGGAAATTAATAGGTTTGTAAAGAAATTAGTAGGTAAGCAATGAAAACTGAGTCTTCCTCCCCTACCTGATCCTGAGGCACTGTTGTTGCAGATTTTTATTCATCCCCCATAGATAGGTCAACTGTTCACAATATACACAGTATTTATTGGGTTTTAGATAGAGCCATACTTAACATGTAAACAGCTGCTTTGAATACAAAGCAAGTCTTCCAAATCAGGGGCTTCGCAGGGTTATTAGATGTGTTTTAAAACAATGTTCCATACTCAAAAAGTTTTGGAAAACTTGAATTAAAACAAAGCTAATGGATTTCTTCATTATAGAACTTGTCAGAGCCTTTCATATGCTAATGTGCACAAGGCTTGCCTACAAATGGGTGTAGTCTCACCACTATTTGCCTAAATTATAATGATCTGAGCATTAAGTTTTTTTAGGTGAGAGGGGCAGAACTGAGACAGAGTGAGCTCAGTTTGGGAAATGCTGTATTTGAAAATGCTTTCTCTTTAAATATTCTTCTTGCAATCAGCTTTGCTCTGTTGATTTGTTTAGCAAAGTCTACATGGCTGGAATGAAATACAGTTCTTATAGGCTCAGCAAGAATCCCCATTCCTTGGCACATTGATTACAGGGGCTCAGTTTGCTGTGTGGCGTGTGCCTTAAGAATGAGCTGTGTTTTCCGGATTCTTCACATTCTTACAATTTTCTAGACTTCAGATGAAGAGAAGAATCAGGGTAGGTTGGAATCCTGTGTCTGGCTAAGGAAGAGACCAGAAAGACTGAGCCAGGCGGGGTCTCTTGTCCAGGTCTCTGCCTGCCTCCCTTTACCTGGAGTTGGCTGTGAGGTCAGACAAGGTTGCACATTGTCCAGGCTGTTTGTGCTACTGGACAGCACACTAGGAACACTGGCTTCTGGAAACAGCCCTGCATGTACTGATTGGGCAGTAGAATTTTGGATTCTGGGTTCTGGATTCTGGGTCGTTGTCTTCTTTCTTTAATAGCACCAAGTTGCTGCCTGAGCCCAGGCTCCCTCGTAGCCAGCATTTTGGAAAACCACCGGCTCACACACTTACACCCCCCCTCCTCCTTCCCCAACGTTCCTGTACCCTCTCTGTGGCTTTGTTGCCAGGCACGGCCAAAGAGGCCCAGGGTAGATACAGGCTCTGTGCCTGGTGTGGGCTTTAGTGAGGTTGCAGTTGCGTGTTATTTCTGTTAGGTTACCGTGGAATTTCTGGCAACAACTAATCTTTCAAAATGTGTTTATTGGTTACAAGATAATTGGGCTGGGCCTCGCCTTCATCTCTGACTTTCACCCAATCTGCAAGTGTTGTCCCCATTTTAGAGAGGAAGAAATAGGGGCTCAGAGAATTTCACTAACCTGTCTGAGGTCGTACGGCTACACCTCATTCATCCAGCCCCCCTGAGCCGGCCGGGCTGCTGCTGCCCAAGTGCCCAAACCCACGGCCATTGCCGGAGGGATGTAATGGGACAGCTTGACCTTAAATAGCCCATGGGAAGGCTGGCACGTCCCTGTTTAGGAACACTCTGCTAGAAAGGTGTCCAGGATGTGGTAGGCTCTCCGGAAGGAGGCCGGCAAGAATAGCACAGCTGCCGCCACACGTGGGGACTTGTCAGCCCCATGGAGCCCTTGGAAGGCAGCCCGCAGCGGGGGCCACGGCTGTGTGCGGCCGGGCGCCGGGCTGAGCACTGCGTGAGCTGCTCCCTCTGAGTAACTTCGCGTTTGGAATGTGTGGGCGCATACCGGGCAACTGCTTCTGGCCGGGGGGTATTCTTTGCCGATTCTGAGCCAAGGTGGAGGCTGTCTCCTGTGTCATCCCTGACATGTCCCGGCAAGATGTGAATGATCTCAGTGGACAAGTTTTGTGGAGTGAGTCTGACGTGGCTCTTGCTGTCCCGGGAGTCTAGCTGTTCAGCCAGCAGCGTGCTGTTTGACATGTGTTTCAAGCCTGAAAAAAGGGGGCTTGAAAATTTGAAATTGACCTGATGTGGCTTTTCAAAATGGAATCGGAAATGAAAGGATATTAAATTGCAGGCACCCACACAAAAGACTGTTTTTCCACTGACTAAACTGCTTTTTTTTTGCTGATAGTAGTTGGAAGTAGGCAGAGTGAAAACATCTCTTCCAGCTCTTTCTCCTTTGTTCCCTTGCTCTGGTGATAGGTTATTTGCGGGGAGGGTCTAGTTTGTAACGAGGCTCAGTTTGGGCAGAGCCAGCCACCTCGGGAATCGGAGCATAGAGTCACCGCCCAGCGCGTGACTGAATAAATGTGTGGTGGGCAGTGGCTGGGTGTGAGCGTGCCTTGGCCTGTGTCATTTTAGGGACAAGAAAAGGAAGAAACAGATTAGGAACACCCAAGAGAGGGCAGAACAGAACCAATCAAAACTGGGCTTGTCGAAGGAAAATCACCCCACATGGTGCCTTGTCGTGTGAGATCGTGGCCCAGCCACCCCCAGGGCCATTTAGGAATAACCTGGGAAGCTGGTGAGATTGCCCACCGTGCCCAGCGGCCCAGGGACTAAGCTGGTGGCTGCTAATCTAGGCACAGTTCCTCCCCCGGCATCACAGTTCCACCTGCAGGATTCTCCGTGAGGCAGACTGCCATTGTCCTTCCTGCATGTGGCATTGTTGACACTTTTACTGAACTGGAAATGAGCGTGGACATCTGCTCTCATGTGCACTTGACATCCACCTCCCCCCTTTTCTGGGAGCAGCAGCCACCAGCGTTTCCTTCGGGCATCTACTTCTTTCCCCACCTCTGTGGACAAGCAGAGGCTCCTCTTGGATTTGCAGATTGCAGCTGGTGTCACCCCCAGAAAGACCAACCTGGGTGAGGCTGCCGTAGCCCCTGCCGCCGAGACTCCTCGCTGCCTGGGGTCTCGCTCTCTGAGCCCAATGTGTCTGCTTTTTCTCCCATTCTTGGAGCTCCGCTCCCGTCTCCAGTGGCTTGGAGTTGCCAGAGATGTTTCTGGGCTTGTGACCAAAGGACTCGTTTAGCTTTTCACTGCTGAGCAGACACGTGTGCACGCGCTGGGCCTGCTGAATTGTGAGACCCGGAAGAACTTCTGGGAGAGGGCGCACAGAGCAGCCCGCTTGCCGGCTCCGCTGCCCCCCACCAAGCTGGGGGAGCGAGGGTGTCCCCCTGCAGGCCCATCCCCTCCAACCCCTGTCTGTGCTCCTGTCCAAATCAGAAACTCCTCTTCCTCTGGGACCCAGGACTGGGGCTGGCCTGGGCCTGGGGAGGGAATGGCAGCTGCAGAAAGTCGGGACCGCGTGCATGTAAACATTTTAATAGAAAGCAGCTTGGACGCAGACCGTTTCCAAATGTGTTCAACATGAGCCACTGGCTATGTGCAGAATACTTTTAACTTTCATCCAATGGCAGCATTTTCTCCATGCAGTTTTTATTTTTCCTTGAGCAGTTCAGGGAGTGTGGGGAGGGAGAGGGAGAGAGGAAAGTCAAGAGAGAGCTTTTTGGTTTCCGTGGGCCAGAGTATGGGAAGAAATAATGGCATGTATTAAAGAAGGTAGGAGGGGAAGGTTCCTTTTGATACAGCTGTTTTTCCAGCTGTGCTGATTAGGAAACTTGGAGAAAAGCATCTTTCAGATCATGTCCTTCCCATCCTATACAAAACCCTTTACAGATTCCCCACTGTTTGTACAGAGGAATCTTAACTCCTTACCGGGGTCTGGAAGGCCTGACCTGATGGGGCCCCCTCCCTCCTGGCCTCTCCTGCCCCACTGCCCCCCACCCTCCCTGCTCGGTGTCCCCCACACCCTGCTTGCCTGCCTCGTGGGCCTGCCAGGACGACGCTGGGACTGTGGTCCCTGGTAGCTCAAAGCGCTGGTGAGGCAGTGAGGTTTCCTGCGATGCTTTTCCCTGACGCCAACAGCCAGGTAAATATTTGGAGACGGCCTTGTCGGCCTTGTCGAGGCTTGTGAGATGGTTTTCTTTCCTCCCTGCCCCCCGCAGGCCTGTGCCAATCCCTGGCGACCTTCGGGTGGACAGCACCCACAGACCTGTTTGAAGTGGCCAGAGAGCGAAACCTCTGGGCACTGGGGCAGCTTTGTTTGCAGAGGGTCCTTTTACTGCTGAGCTTGCTGGAGGGGCAGGAAGGCCGACACCCCGATCTCCATGAAGTTCAGAGCAGGGTCACTTGGGGGGTGTGCCCCGGGGCCTTTCACGCAGATGTCCTAGGAGCTGCCGAGCAGACCCTGGTCTTCTCCCAGCCAGAATTTGGCCCCACACGTGGCGGGTCTGCACTGAGTTATCTGGGCGAGGAGGGTCGGAACGGGGGAGGAGTGGTGCTCGGTGTGACTCATGCCAGTTCTCCTCAGGCAACCTAATCGTCAGCCTGCTAAGTCGCATGAGCTTGTCCAAAAGCAGATCAGATAACGCAGAGCCTTTGCTGCCCGTCCTCCGGAGTCTGTCACTCATCCTTGCACAGGGACCAGGAGCCTGGAATGCAGATTGCACTGCCCTGGCTGCCCTCTGATTTTGTTTCTGTGTTTTTCCACTTTGGATTCTTTCCCCCACTCCCTCTGCACTGGTCTTTCTGCGGTCTCTCTCTCTTCCCCCAGAACACAGAGGGCTACCGTTACGCTTGCGAAAGACGCCACAGACCCCGTGGACGTGATGAGGCTTCCATTACCGTATTGATTGGTACCATTTTTAGGGCGGTGGGAATCGATATTCCATTAGGGAATGTGCATGCAAACAGCGAGGCAGAAGCTGCCTTTTATGCTGTGCCAGCCTCCGTGCAGAGGCGGGTGGGGACGTGGCTCCTTGCTGCTCCGATTGCAGCTCCTTCTGGCATGAGAAGTATTTCAGTTCCCCAAACTCTTAAGGCTGGAGCCCTTGTGTGTTCTCTGGCCCCGTTTCAAGAATTAGTTGATTGTTAAGGAAATTCTTTGGCTATATTTTTATCTTAATATGGTAATGCCTTTTTTCACTTTGGCACTCTATTTTCAGGGAATTGGATCAAGACTATTATTTATGGTTCTAACAAAGCAGTTCCCAAGTCATTGGGACTGAGTCTGTAGATGCCCCATTGGGAATGTCTCCTGTTCTCTTCACTAGTGATGGCGGCAGGGGAAGGGCATAAATTGGTTCTATTTGATGGTTTAGTGTGTGACGGTGTTTTAGAGGCCAAGGTTGGCCAACTACAGCCTGTGGTCCGAATCTGGCCCTCTGTCTGTTGTTGGTAAATAAAGTTTTATTGGAACATAGTCAAGCATTTGTTTCAGTAGAGTCTGTGGCTGCTTTTGCCCCACAACAACAGAGCTGAATAGTTGGGATGGAGACTGTATGGCCTGTGAAGCCAAAAATATTTGCTTTCTGGCCCTTTGCAGAAAAAGTTTGCCAGCCCCAGTAGTAGGTGACTGACACCTTGTCCTGAAGAAGCGGAGAGTGGCTGGGAGGTGGATTTGCTCACAAGAATAGAGCGGAGCACAGCAAGGGGAAGTGCTAAGTGCCCAAGGGAGCAGCAGAGAAGCTGATTTTGTTTGCGCTTTCTCCTGAGGGGGATTGTGTTTCTTTCCTGAAGATAAAGCTTCAGTCTTGCTGGAGTGAGCAGCCAGAGGCCTTATTTTTGCCCATTTCTCTGTGATACTGATGAAAAGGAGTTTGCCAGAATTCCAAGATATTTTATAAATTGTTATCCAATTTTAAGATCCTCGTACACCCTCTAAGGTCTGGTTTGTTCATTCTCAGTTATTCCTTATTCACTCACCGGTTTTGTACATGCGCACTGAACACCTGTCTTGGCCAGACACTCCATTAGGTGCTAAGGATGCAGTGGCCGGGGGCAGATGCGGGGGGAATGTGGAAAGTGGACTAAATTCAGCGATAAGTACAGAAAAGCAAACAGAAAGAGTAAAAGGCTCCGGGGGTGTGAAGCCCTCTGCAGTCAGTGTGGGCAGGGAAGCTTGTCTGAGGAGGTGACTTCCAAGCTGAGATGGAAGGACAGAGACAGCCAGCAGAGGGGACAAGCAGAAAAATGAGCGCTGCGGGTGGAGTTACCCAGGTTCCCACTTCTGCCCAGCCTGGAGGACCTGAATCTTGGATTCAGTGCAGACTTTCATTTTCCAGTGAGTTTATTAGAACCTTCCAGAAGACAAGTCAGTGTTTCTCGTTAGCTTGTTTCTCTGCATACTGTCTACATTTCTTTTAGGCCTTGGTTCTTTGGGGTTCCTGCTCATACTGTGGAGAGCTCTGATGTCTTAAGTAGGCAATCTCCTGAGAGTCCGAAAGTACGAAAGTTCATCATGATCTGGTTACCTCCCATTCACAGCAAGATAGATCCAGTTTCCCATAACTGGTTTTCTAAAATCATCCAGACCTGTTTCTATGGCAAGGGAGAAATAAGACCATCTTGTGAATTGAGGACTGATTATTCTAATAAATAAGCTAATTAACAAGTCACTTTGGTTAAACAAAACACCAGACTCTGATAACAGGAACATGGGACTCATGGTATTTCCCTCTTTGCTTTGTCTACCAGGCAGCTCACAGAAACCATTGGCCCTCCCTTTGTCCCCATTTTATGTCATGAATATATATTTAATTAATGTATTATAATATGCCTCTAATGGTTGACCATATCAGATTATTTTTATATAGAGGAAGGTATACATCTTTTAAAAATTATTAAATAAATTTTTTTAAAATGCTGTCTCCTGAGCAACTTTGCCGCATGTGGGGCCCACACCAGCTCTAAGTGGTCGTAGGTAATGGGAAGCCAGTGTCTTCAGTTCAGTTCAGCAGATACTGAGTGACCACTGCGTGCTGCATGCCGAGCCCAGCAAGCAGACTAGGACCACAGCCATGCCCACCACTGGGAGCCGGTAGACATGAGCAGCCCTTCCCCTCCCTGAGCCTGCAGCCTCTCAGACAGCTGCAAATCAGGCCACATCCAGAGTCACTTGCCCAAATTGAAATGCCAGGCCTAGCTGACCCCAGTTATTACCCAATTTTAAGATCCTGAGGGAGACTGGTCATTCTTTCATTTCTTCACTTAGTCATTGATTGATTTGATAAATATTTACTAAGCATCTGCCATGGCCAGACACTATTATGGCAGTATCTGACACACTGAGGTTGGTGGATAAAGGGGGACATATCAAAGGGGCTGACATATGGAGAAGACCCAAGTTAGACTTGACCCAGACTGTGATTTTTCTCCTCTGGATGCCACAGAATATATACAATCACTGGTCCTTGGGCTCTCATATAGAATTGTTGACATTTTGCGGTTGAAACAACGAGAGTAAGGGAATGTTCGAAAACAGCAAACATTTCTTAATACAGCTTAAAGGAGACTAAACATTGTGGTGGTGTTTACAAACAGTGAGGAGGAAGGTGGTTTCATTATTTCATCTGTGGGTGCTCTCTTGCGCTCTGTTTTTGAACAACCATTTTCTGTTCTCTTTCTCCTTCTCTCTCTCTCCTTTCCTCTCCCACCTAGACCTCTCCCACCCTGCCACCGTCCCATCCGTGTTCTCTCTTCTCCTCCCCTCCCTGGATAGCAGTAACAACACAGCAGTTGGGGAAACAGACGATGGCAACTTGATCACACCAGTGTTCTGAGTCTGTATATGTCGGGATCTTAGTGCTCACGTAGCAGATCCTTCCTGCCCTAACCTTTTGGCCCTGTGCTCTCACCCCTCCACACACTGCAGCTACCCTTGACCTTGTCAAGGTCCTATCCTTGCCCTTGTCATCACTGATAACTTTCACCCTCTCTAGCTCAGATCCCAAGCATCTCACTCTCTAGCTACCACCTCCTCCCCTGGCGGGACCAGATTCACAGGTGTGTGACTTGCGTACTCACAGGCCTTGTGCTCTGAGGTCGCTGTTCTAATTTTATCCTTGAATTTCTGTTTTGTAATTGAAGTCCGATGAGATAATGGAGCCTGCTCAGGGGGCTTGGAGGCTTGGCCCAGGCAGGATCTGTCCTCCTACTGCCTTCCCACTCCCTGGTCCCATGGGACCCCTGGCCCTGCCTAAACTTCCCCGCCCTGTCTCTGTGCAGTGGTCATTGCTACCCTCCATCCCTGGAAGGGGTGCAGGATGCACACCCCACAGCTTCTTGGTGGTGCAGTGTGTGGTGCAGGGCTTGGGCTAGGCCGATGATGCTATGGGCATTCGGTGGGCCACTGGGTGGGGGCAAGCCTCTCCCACCCTGATCCAGGTAACTAATGCGTCTTGGCACAGAAGCATCAAGGCCCTGAGGGTCATCCATCCTCTGTGGGTTGGGGTGGTGGGCCCTTAGAAAAGGAGAGACCTGGCTTGACTTCCCCACCTTCAGCCAGAGCGCAGTGCATGGTCTTATTGGACTGGGAGACACGGCTGAGACGGGATGCAGGAGCTTGCAGAGTTGGTGCAGGTGTGAAAGTCTAACTGAGGGCGGTCGATAACCACAGACAAGAACCGGCTTCAACCAGCTTGCCAGCTGTCTAGCTCACCTTACATGAACTTTGGTTAATTTCAATATCATTTGCGTTGTGGTTTTTAAGTTTCTCCGCCTTTGAAATCACCATGACAGTTCTGAAACAACCATATAAAGTATGAAAATGGGAGGGAACCCAATTCTAGGAATTACTACCCAAATTCTTAGCAAAAGCCACTCCTTAGTCTTGAATATTCCTCCCCTCAATTAGTGAGACTTCAAAAAGCCAAAAATCACATCCTCCTGGTGCAGTGGCTCTTTTCCAGCCTGCCCGCTCCCTCTTTCTTGAGGGAGTACATTCACTTTCAGTGAAAGCTGCTTGCTTTGGTTTACCTGGTGCATCCTGAAATTCTTCTGACCTTCACCAAGAACCGGAAAGAAGCTCCGCTTGGAGGCCGGTAACAGTCTGGTAGCTGGTGGGCAGAACACGGAGCCGCGAGGCCCCCAGGTGTCTGCACTTGCTGCCTTGTGAGTATCTTCACGCTCAAAGGACCGCAACAATAACTAGCAAATAAAAAAAAACATCATGACAGGTGGAGAGAGAGAATGTGGAAGAAAGGAAAAACCTTTATGTTTTAGTACCTTTAACAGCACTTTTTATCTGCTTTATGAGCGAGGGGCCTGCATTTATATTTCATGCTGGTCCCCGCACGCTGTGTAGCTGGTCCTGCCACCCTAGGAGCAAGTCAGCAAATCTTTGGTTTGTCTGGGTGCCCAGTCCGCAGATCCGTCTGTCACCTTTCCACTCTCCCTGCCCTGCTCACGTGCTCACGTGGCTCCTCACCCAGGTCGGGTCACTCTCTCTAGCAAGTTGTTAGGTGGTGACATCCCCATAAACGACCCTTCGGCAGCCTGGCTTGGTTTTCTGCGGGAATCCTGCAAGTTCCGTGGCACTGCTTCTTGCTGGCTGTGGGGATGTGCTATTTTCTCCATAGCATATTGTTTAAAGAAAATGAAAGGTTAGCATAACTGTTTCCAGAAGGCACATTGAGTCACTCAGTTGAGTCACAGCCAGTTGCTGCAACGTTAGCCTTTGGAGCAAACTTCACCCACGGCAGGGCCGGCCTGGGAGCCCCAGCCCGGAACTGAGGGTGCTGGGCAGCGGCCGATGCAGTGGATCCTGCAGATTCAGCAGCAAAACCATTTTTGTAACTCGGGAGCACTTTGTACTTTTCAGAGGAGAGAAAGAAGTCATTGACTTGGCTCATTAGGCTGAAAACAGTTGCCAATTTTTCGTTTAGTTTTGGTTTCATTGGTTTGTTTTAATTCTCTTCTCTCCAGGCTTTAGAGAATGAGGTTGATTGAGGTGAGCGCCTGAGGGCCGTTAGGAAAACCCTGAACGGAAGCTGAAATATTGATGGGTCATCGCTTTTTGTGTCCTCTCTGGGGCACTGTTGGCCAAGCCAACACCTGGACACTTCCAGGAATCGCCCTCTTACTGCCGTAGAGGGGTGCAAGGATCGGTCCACCCCATGGGGGCCTGTGGAAAGAACTTTATCAGCAACCCCAGTGCCTGTTCTGATCTTACCCCTTTAACTCTTGTCTGCTCGTAGATTTTTTGGAAATCAGGTCTTCTGGAAAGAACCGTAAGTGTCAGAGCAGAGAAGAACATTGGGTATCACCAGGCTCAACTCCCTTATTTTAGAGGCAGTAAAACCGAGACCCAGAGAAGCTTATCAAGTGGCCCATGTCACAGAGTGTGTTAATACAGGACCAAGACTGGCCCCAGATGTCCTGCTGCCTGGACAGTGTTCTCGTAGCGTATGTGGAGCCTGAGAGGGCAATGCGTGTGTGTGTGTGTGTGTGTGTGTGTGTGAGCGCACGCACGTGTGTTTTATCTAAGCCTTCACGTCTGCCCCACCTTGGTTGATGCTGGAGAACCATCCCAGCGTTTCTGCCCTGGGGAGTTCCGGCGATTGTGGTCCAGCCGTGGCTCAGTCATGGAACCGACGCCGCGCATGGTGCCCTCAAAGCTGAAGCCACGCACACAGGCCTGTCTCCACGCCCTCCCTCGGGGTCCCTCAGGAATGGTCTGTGTTCTAATTTTTCTTAAACTCCCCCAGTGCCCAGTTCTATGTTCTACCCGCTCTCGTCCCCTGCCCTGTGGGACAATTGGGGGCACAGAGCAGCTCTTCCCTTGCCGCCGGCCCTGTGCCCTGAGCATCCGGGTGGTGGGCGTGGGCTGCTGAGTAGAGCCTGGAGTGGAGGTCGGGGGGCAGCAGGGCTCTAGTCCCAGCACCAGCACCACCCGCTGGGGGGCCTTCAGTCCCGTCACCAGCGAACTAGGCATGAAGCTGTCCTGCCTGTGTCACACAGCAGTGGGGTACCAAAGCTGAGCACATGGCAGCGCCTGAGAAAGCTGTATAGACGGAGGGCATGCGCGCTGGGAGTGGGTTCTTGCCTTGGCCATGCTCTGCCCCCACCGCTGGAATCTTGTTGTCACCACCATGGAACTGTTGAGACCATTGCTTCCTTTTTAGCAGACTTCTTCTGCTCTCACCCCTCAAGAAAACTTTGTGAAGGAATAACCCTTATTAGAGTCCTTTCTAAACGTTGTTAGTTGCCGGTATTAGGATCATCAGTTAAAAATGAACATTTTCCCCACGCCTTGGGGGATGCTCATGGCTGCCCATTCTGCAGCCTTCTTCCCTGCTGGCAGAGCCCTGGGTTTGTCCTCCCCTGACTCCACCCCATTCCTGAGGGGTCCAAGACAGTGACAGGGACCGTGTTCCCCTCACCAAAGAGTGGTCGAGAGTGACTCTATGACCAATGAGGGGTGTGCTGAGGCACTTCTGGAATTTCTTTGCTCTTCTGAAGAGACACACTTCCATGGGCACTGTCCTGTCTTGTCGTGGTGTCTGCAGTGGCGGTGGCCGTCTGGGGACTGTGAGAACAGGCTGAAGATGATTGGACAGAGAGAAGGAAGGAGCCTCCTTCTCGAGCCTCCGAAGTGACCCGCCCTGCCCTCGGCCAGGTGGACACGTAGTCTGTTTTGAGTTGGGTTTTTTGTTACCTGTAGTTGAAAATACCCTGACTGATACACACAAATCATTTTTAGTGCTATTATGTGTTTAGCCCTTATGGAAGATTCTGGGCTGAGCTGCCTGTGGCGAGGGAGGTGGGCTTTGTCTCTTCTTAGTGAGTGTCCCGGTGGCTGTGTGTGACTGTGTCTCTGCCCACCAGACCGAGCCTGCAGGGCAGGGGTGGATTTCCTTCATCTCCGTGTTCCCCACGCCAGGCGCATGGGGGACACGCAGTGAATGTGTTGAGAAAGTTCTCGTGTAGGCAGTGGGTGGTGAAAACGAGGCTGCCAGGCCTGTCGTCCTTGTTTGTTGTAATCTATTAATGCACGAACCGCAGGAGCCGTCTTTAGTCATGATATGGACCAGCCTCTTCCAAGTTTTAGCATCAAATCTACCGCACGATCAGTGCCGTGCCTGTGGCTGGAATTTAGTAACTTTCACAGACGTGGTAAGAAGGCACGGAGTCCACTGCAGCCAACGTCACCTGAGCCATTTCTGCATCGGCCTGGGTAGCAGTGAGCTCACAGCCTGGTGTTAGCGGATGTGTGTGTTCTCGAAGTCCTTCTCTCATTGGCTCTGTTGTGAGGACACCGTTTAACATCCCCGAGTCACGTGCAGGCTGGGGACAAGTAGGCATTTCATCCCAGATGTCCCTTCTCTTCTACTGGCACCCCAGGCTCCCCCTTCCTAAGATCGTGAGAACTGGCCCTGTGACAGGCTCACGGCAGAATGTCTGTTGTCCCGGAAGGACCTGGGCCAAACATGAGCTCTGGGCTTTCTGGTGGGGTCTGGTCTGGGGTCTCCGAGTTGTGGAGCCTCACTGGTTTGCATTTGCCATCTCTCTGCTTTGGTGCTCACGCCCACTTGTGTAAGAATCTGGTGTGAAGATTGGGACCCGCACATGCCCTCTCCCCTCCCCTTCCCCTTGGCCTTCTCCTCTGTGGTGGAGGATGGGTGTTTGCCCCGGCTACCTCTAGGCACACTGGCAGGCTCCAGGGAGGCCCAGAGGAGAGGGGATGGCACCTTCAGGATGGCCTGTAGCTGGTGCCACTTCAAAGACAGACTCAGACAGAGTGTCTGCACCAGGAGCCTGGGGATGCTTTGATGTGGGCGGTGTGGGAACCAGCCTGTGGGCAGCAGAAAGGGACGTTAGACTGAGTGGACCCTGCAGGGTTTCGTGGCCTCTGCAAGTCAAGGTCGCAGCACGGCTGTGTCTCCAGCCGTATCTGCAGTGGATCTGCCCCGATCCCCCCATGGAGCGAATGTCTAGACAGCTGTGGAATTAAGTGCTCAATCACCAAGTCGGAATTTGGCCAGCAGAGGTATAGCTGCCGAGCAGACAGGCCAGAGGTGGGGCTCACGGCTGGGAATGAGCTCCACTTGGGTCTGGAACGAGCTGACGGGGCGACACTCCTGCAGCCAGCCGGCACCTGCAGGGAGCTGGGGCCAAATGGCCCCCCAAAGGCAGTTTGACCTCAGGGACAGCTGTAAATCTGGCCTGGCTGACATCTCTGCAACACGTCACTCCCTTGCAAAGATTTCTGCCTGTAATCAGAATTCCAGGGTAATGCACTGGAAGTGCAGGTCCAGGACCTGGGAAGCCTGTTCGCTTGTCTAGCTAGGCTGCTCACGGGCTGTAAGAAGTCTCTCCGTCTCTCAGCCTCAGTTTCCCCATCAGTAAAAAGGGCGGAGGGAAATATGCCCTAACTCCTAAGGTTGTCATGAAAGTGCTTTGTCCTCTGGCAGGCGAAAGGCTCATTCCTGTCTCATAAGTCCCGGGTTTACAAGATGAGACCTTGCCACCCCCCGTATGTGTCCACTTGTTGCATAACCTATGAAATGTTGGCGTGAATAAAAAGTTAAGGAGACGATAACTGGAGCTGCCCATCCGTGCAGGCTTAACTAGGTGGCCCCTTAGGTGTCCATGTTTCCTCCTCTGTATTCGGGCGAGGATTGGTTCTTGGGGAGACTCCCTGGGCTTGTGTCACTGGTGTCCCCCTCTCCCAAGCCCGTGTGGTCACCCGAGTGTGGCTGGGCCAGGCTGGTCCACAGGGTGCTCTGGGCCCCGTGGTGGGTGCAGGCAGTGTCCCCTGGGGGCCTGGCCCTCCCTGGGAGCGTGGATGGGCAGTGTGCAGGCCCCCGGGCTCCTCCCCCCTCCTGGGAGCCTGTCCCTCTGTCCTCACAGCTTCCCCCGAAGTGTGTCCTTTTTCCCGCGTCCTCCGGGCGAGCTCAGACCGTGGAGCTCCAGCGCTGCAGGAGAGCTGCCCTTAGGTCTGAGCCACAGAGCCTGCGTCTGGCTGCCTTCCTGGGAGGCGCAGGCAGGTGACAGGGGTGGGAATCAGCTAAGTGCGAGTTAAGGTCTCCACAGTGAAGCCGGGCGTGGTGGTGCCCCCGTAGTCCCCCAGCTAGTCAGGAAGCGGAGGCGGGCGGATGGCTTGAGCCCAGGAGTGTGAGTCCAGCCTGGGCAGCACAGTGAGACCCTGTTTCTAAACAACAACAACAGCAATCTCTTCACAGTGAGTCCCGCCTCGTAACTTGCTGGTGTGGCTGAGTGGACACAGGCTGGGCCCCTTTCCTGGTCTGAGCTGGACCTCCTGCCTTGCGTCTTCCTTTCCTGGGCAGCCCTGCAGCCTGTGCCGACTTCCCCCTGCCCCGCAAGTCCGGCCCTGAAGACCTCAGAGAAAGACACGGCTTTCCAGGCAGCCCGGGCCTGAAGGAACAGCAGTGTCCCCGGCAGACCTCCCCAGAGGGGCCGAGCGCACACGGGCAGCCCTGCCTCCCGCCCCACCCGCACGCTGCGAGCGCTGAGGTCATTGCTGGCAGGGGCTGCTGGCACGCACCCAGGGTAAACACGCCGTGCTCGCGGGTGTGCTGTTGGATGCCGATGAGCTGGAGGAATGTGGGGCTGTGGGGGTGCTGCAGGCCTGCACCCCCACCCTCAGGCGACCCCAAGGGGAAAGGGTCACTGTCAGGGCAGACCTGTGCCTCAGCTGGATGACACGGACTGGCTCACGCGAGCATCGCTGGTGGGGACTGTCCCGCTGGGTCTGCACAGAGCTGGTCCTGACAGCGCTAACCAGCACTTAGATGAAGTGCCACGAGCCAGGCGGTGTGCGCAGGGCTGTTCAGGCCACTGAGACAGGTGTACCGTGTCATTTCCAGATGAGAAACTGGGCACCTGAGTGCTGGTTAGCGCGGGCCCAGATCTCAGCCCGGCAGCCTGGCCCCAGGTCTGTGCTCCCGGCCACGCACGCGCTCTGCTGGGCCTCTCGGCGTCTGTCTGTGAGCTGAGCGGCGTTGCTCCTCCTCGTGCAGGCTCTGAAAGTCAGTTTTAGGTCTCGGGCCCTTTCTTCAACACTCCTTTCTCCCTCCATGAGTTTTCTTACCCAGCACCTTCCTTATTCAGTATGTGTTGGGGGAACATTTGTGGCTTGGCACTGTGTAGTGGGTGAGAGTCTGGGTTTGAGGTCTCAGTCCCAGGTTTAAACCCTGCTCTGTCTCAAGTCAGTCTCTTAGAGCCTCAGTTTGCTTGTCTGTTCAATGGGCATAGTGATCGCCTCATGTCATAGGCTGGTGTCTGCTCGAGTGACCCTGGGTTCCACCCACGCTACCATCCTGGACAAGCATGAGCCCTAGAGTTGCACTCTGCAGCAGGGCTGGGTCGGCTCTCTGCTTTCTGGGCCCCGTCTGTGTTGTTTGGGCGGCTGCTCATTGTGACTCTGAACAAAGGCCGAAGGAACCCAGGAGGTTGGCTCTGAGGGAGGCAGGGGGAGAAGCCGGCCCAGCGCCTTCCCCGATGGAAGTGGGGAGGCCCTCGTGTGGTTCTCCCCAGCGTCTCAGCCCCAGTGACTGCAGCTGGCTTCATCTTGTCCCATTTTGTGGTGAAGAGCTGTTCGGGGCTCCCCACTCTATCTGGCCTTTGCAGGGCGCTGGGCATCAGGTTCATCATCAGCCTGCCCGGTCTGGGGAGCGGAGGTAGATGACGGAGGACCTTTCAGGAGAGGAGAGACAGCCCCCCTCTTGGGTCTTGGTGTCTCAGGTCCTGGGGCCTTTGCTGTCCCCACCCTCCATCCCCCTGTCCGCAGAGCTCCCAGTACTCTGGGACTCAGGGCGGGTGTGTGTATGAGACGGGATGAGTCCAGGCAGATTGCACCACCTGCCCCACAGGGTGTCCGGGCTCCAGATTCTTCCCTGGGGCTTTCTAAGACTGCCCCAGGCAGCCTTGCCCAAAACCCTAAATCCATTTTATCACCCTCTGTCTCCTGCCTTGAGGTTTCAGAGCAAGTCTGTGCTGATAGCTTCAAGATGTGATAAGACCTTGAAGTGGCCTCCAGTGACTTCCCCCGGGTTTGCTTGACATGCAGCTTTGATGTTTGCTTGTGATGTCACAGCGGGTGACGGAGAAGTTCGGTCCTTGCCCCCAGGAAAGGGATGTTAGTTGTGAGCTGCTTTCTCCACCAGACCTGGTGTTTCGGAATGGCCCGTCACTGTCCCTGCTTGGTATCCCACGATATCTGTGCCTTTATCCGTTGTGTTCCGTGAAACACATTCAGCAGTGCCGGCCCTTGTGCTTCCAGGGCAAGCTGCCGGTCCTGCTGCTGGGCCGCTCCTCGGAGCTGCGGCCGGGGGAGTTTGTGGTCGCCATCGGAAGCCCGTTTTCCCTTCAAAACACGGTCACCACGGGGATCGTCAGCACCACCCAGCGAGGCGGCAAGGAGCTCGGGCTCCGGAACTCGGACATGGATTACATCCAGACTGACGCCATCATCAACGTGAGCCTCCGTCCCTGGGCCGCCGGCGGGCTGGGGCAGGGTTTTGCCAGAGGAGAGGAGTAGGCAGAGGTTTTATTCCCGAGCTTTCTCGCGGTCTGGGTGAAGTGATGGAACTAGATCAAACCGTGTGCATGCCAGCGCCAGCCGCAGGGCAGGGGCCACACAGCGGGGGGTGTGCAGAGCTGAGCTGCTGTGGTGCTGGGCCGGGTGCACAGTTATGCCAAGAAGCAGCAGTTGCGTTAGGTGCTTCAGAGCAAAATGTTTGGCCTCTGGGCTTCAGAGCAAAACATTTCCTGTGTATGGCACATCCAGAACTTTCTGGAAATTGTTAAGATCATTTTTATCCAGCAAGTTTAGGTCAACAGGAACACATCTCAGGGAAGAGCCGTGCCCCCTACTCCAGGCACCGTGCTCAGGCATCAGCCAGGTGGGGAGGCAGATTGGACCGTGTGGTGACATACACATAACCTTCCCATTTCTGTTTAATTGCAGTACGGAAACTCGGGAGGCCCGTTAGTCAACCTGGTAAGAACCTTTAATACCTATATTACTTGTTTGTTTTTTATCTATGCACATGCTGTCTTTTTAAAAATGTTTTTGCTTTCTTTTCAAACACGAGCTTGCCAGAGCACGTTATCTAATTCTTTCAAAGTGAGCTCTGTGAATGTGCTGCATCCTTGTAAATTAGCCTACTGAGCTTTTCTGGAGAGCGTAAGGCATGCTGGAGTTGAGAATTGAAGTGTCACGGCAGAGGACGTGCTGGTGTTTCAGAGTTACAGGCAAACGCAGTGAAAGTCAGGCCCAGCGCGGGGTAGGGAAAGGAGCAGGCCTGCAGGCTGCAGGTGGCAGCAGTGCTGGCCTGTCACAGAAAGGCACCTCCTCCAGATTAGGTCTCCTGGGCTGCCTAGGAGCTGGCTGGCTTCATCCACACTGTTTCCCTTGGCCAGGAACCCTCCCCGAAGGCCTGGCTGGAATGAGGAGGAGTTACCCACCCACGAAGACATATCACTTAAGTCTATACTGAAATACTTCAGCATAAAAACCGAAGCCTTGGAATCTCAGACAGTCAGAGCCAGAGGGCAGCTCAGGAGTCATTTATAGACAATGACACAAAGGCCATCTCAGCAAGGCCCAGGATGGTGGCGCCTCCTAGACCGTCCCTCAGTGCCAGGGACTGAGATCTCAGCGCTCGCTTGCGGGAAGTATGTAAGGCGAGATTTAGACTCTCTGGCAGCTGTCCCTCCCCAGTGGGAGAAGTGAGGTGCGATTATGCCACCTGCTCTGCCCCGGGGGTCGCAGCCCGAGTGGAATGTGCTTGCCTGGTAACGGAGCACGTCTCCCTGAGCCCACAGGTGTTTCTCCCTGACACCAGCAGATTGGGAGAAACACAAGGCGTGAACAGCCTCCTTCAATATATTCCTTGTGAAAGGAGCAAATGGCATATATTTTGAAACTATCTGTGCCTACAGCGAGGTGACCACTACGTGTCGACCTAGAGTGTGTGTCGATTCCGTGGCTGAGCCTGGCTTACGCTGTCCAAGGGTCCTGAGGCCTCTCACCCTGCTCCCCCCGGGACTTCCTCCCTCCAGTCCTCCTTGTTCTCTGAAATAGCTCAAAGACTTCTTTCATATGGATTCTCCACTCTTTTGGTGCACACCTGCCGGTAAACCTTCACAATTCAATAAGCCGTTTCCTTCTTGCTATTTAGGACGGTGAAGTGATTGGAATTAACACCCTGAAAGTGACAGCTGGAATCTCCTTTGCAATCCCATCTGATAAGATTAAAAAGTTCCTAACCGAGTCCCATGACCGACAGGCCAAAGGTAAAAGCAAGGTGCACAGAGCCTCAGGGGCTCCAGAGGTTAAAGCCTGTGGCTCAGCCACCCCTTGGGGACTTGGGGAAGGAAAAAGGGCAGCCCCTAAGCCAGCCAAGCCATCTCCTACCAAGAAGAAAAGGGAATGCACGTTATTAGGCTTCTGGCATTAGGTCACAGATGTGTGACCATTTTTGCCCTCTGATCGTGGAAATTTCACATCCATGATCCTAGGTGATTTCTGTACATGATTTCACTTAAATTATTCATTTATGCCTTTTTAAAAAGCCTCTGTCCTAGCAGGTAGGAATTATTAGGCCCATTTTGCTGATGAGAAAACTGAGACTCAGGGAGATCGTTCAGTCTACAAATGTTTGTTGGCCCATCTGCTGAGTCAGGCTGGGGCTCGGCAGTGGGTGGCTCACTAGGGGCCCTTGCAGGTGTGACGTTTATGTTCTGCTGCGGCAGGGGGTGCTGACAGCAAACAAACAAATAATATCAGAGAGCAGTAAGTGCCTGCAGGAAAATGGAGCAGGGTGGCCAGGGAGGGAGAGACTGGGGGCGGCTATTGGCGACGGGGGTGGGGCCGGGAAGCTCCGTCCAAGCTGAGGGCTGACTGAGAAGGAGCCAGGGGCACTGGCCATGGCAGAGCCGAGACAGCATCGGGCCTCTCGGAGTTTCTGCCTGTGGCCCTGGCCCCACTGCAGCCTGGCGGATCGGGCCTCTGGCTCCTGGTGTCCCCGGCAAACCCGCCAACTGGGCTGACCTTCTGTGTCCTTCTGTTGTCACACCAGGAAAAGCCATCACCAAGAAGAAGTATATTGGCATCCGAATGATGTCGCTCACGTCCAGGTGGGTAAACAGGATGTGGGTGTCTTAAATTTAAATAAACCTGAACTTTAGAAGGCTCCCATAGGTGCCCCTGAAAGAGAAAGTTTATGCTGCCTCAAAACATCTCAGTTTCTGCTTAAAATGCAATAGTACTGGGAAGAGGACAGCAGTAGGCCTTCTGCTTCTGTGAGCTGAGCTGGTTTCCCTCGTTTGCAGCAGGCCCTCCTGTCTGGAAGATTCTGCCGTCCTCTTTGAAGACAGGCCCAAACAGTCAGAAGGGGGTGGGTGGCGGGCTCCCCGTGGCTCATGCCTTCCTTTCCCCCCGTGTTCTGTTGCAACCCACGTTCCGGGAGGGGCCCAGCCCCAGAGCACCTGCCTCTCATTAGCTCTGCCGCACGTGGGCTGTGGCTCCAGGAATGCCAGGTCAGGCCCGGCATGAGGGAGTGAATGACGGATGGACTTGTTTTCCCCGAGCTGGTGGAGGTTGGAGCCTGTGGTTGGCAGGCTGATGACACTCTGGTGGTTTAACCTGGAGGAAAACTCAGGTGTGATCTTATGAGTCCTGGTAATGGACTCAACTGGCATGGCTGAGACTGTCGTAGATACAGAACAGAATATATAACAGATACATTGATTTGTTAGGCATTTGATGAATTATTTATTAACTAATTGTTAAAATATTACTATGTTTTGATACATATTATGAATGGTGGTACCTTTCTTAGCACTCCAAAAAATGGAGTGATTTGCCAAGACTAAAATGTCATCAGTTATTTGTCTTTGGAACTAGGAGAGACGGAGGTATAGGGTAAGATGTTAGCCCTGGGTTCTCGTCCCAGCTCTGATACTTCCCAGCTTGTGACCTTGGAAGCAACTTGACCTCCGAATGCCTCAGTTTCCTTCTTTCCAGGATGAGGATGACAGAGCAGGCTTTCCTGGTGTGTGGCCAGGCTCGGGGCAGTGAGTGGTGGCAGTGGTCATTGGCCACCATTTATCACGTGCTTACTCTGGGTCGGGCACTGGGCCATGTGCCTTACTGAGATGACCTCATCTGATCCTTACAACAGCCCGTGTTGTAGAGTTCTGTTACTATACAGGTGAGCAGATGAAGGCACAGAGAGCTTAAGTAACTGTCCGAGGTAACACAGCTAGCAGGTGGCAGAGCTAGGGCTACAAACCAGATGGTAGCTACTATCAATTAATTAATAATAATAATGATTAAAGCACTTGCCTTGCTGTTACCAGGTGAATCTTTGATGCCAGTAGCCCATTAATTTTAAAGTAGAATCAGAACTCCTGGGGGAATTTTACGTTAGACTCAGGGACAAGAAGGAGACTGGTGAGGGCTGAGTCTCGGCCGAGGAAAGCCCGTGGTCACTTATGCTGACGGGGGTGTGTTTTCTCCCGAGCAGCAAAGCCAAAGAGCTGAAGGATCGGCACCGAGATTTCCCAGACGTGATCTCAGGAGCGTATATCATTGAAGTCATTCCTGATACCCCGGCAGAGGCGTGAGTTACAGTCATTTTCCCTTTTCTGGATATTCTTGTGGTTCCTGGGGGCAGCAGGGGAGGGAGTGAGGTTCCTTTAATATAGGCTGCAGATGACTGTGTTTGTCCTTGACAAACATGGTGGGACATCTCAGGGACTCATCAACAGCAGGGTGCTCTCTGTCTCCAAACGCCCTTGCTCCACTAGGGCCATCCCAACGGGAAGCACAGTAGTGACCTCATGATGAGTCTCTGGGATGGCCTGGCTGGGGGGAGAGGGTTAAGGAGCGGTGTCCCCAAGACCTCCAGCAGTGACCCTGTCCTAGGCTTTGGGACTCACCTCCTCCTAGAGTCCTCCTGGATTGTGTCTATTACCAGGTAGGCTACACCTGTCAACGCCTCTAGAAAAATAACCCAAGGGACATCAAGGTAACATGAGAAGAAGCAGCTCAGCCAACCATCAGGGTTTGTTACCTGTATTGACATAGTATCCACAGACGGGTGCGCGACCAGGGGCCAGTAACTATGCCCTGGGGGCCGGATCCGGCCTGCCGCCTGCTTTTGTAGGACCCATGGGCTAAGAATAGTTTTTGCATTTTCAAATGGTTGGAACAAATCCCAAAATAAGAATAGCGTTTTGTGACATGAAAATTATATGAAATTAAAATTTCAATGTCCACTGAAATATTGTCTATGATATATTGTCTGTGGCAGCATTTGTACCACGACCTCATAGTTGAATAGCTCCAACAGAGCCCATATGGTTTGCAAAGCCTAAAATATTTCCTATCTGGTCCTTTATAGAAAAAATTTGCAGGTCCTTGTGCTAGACCCCATGACCATATATTGACACTGTCCTACATAAGAGCTAACGTTACAGTGGCAGCCCACCCAAAGGACGTGTCTCCTAATGGAGGTGTTCCACCCTCCTGGGTGGGACCCACCCATCCTGGTACTTTCTGAGTTGCTTTCTGAGTTGTGACACCCATTACGTGCAAGCTGGCCACAGTCACACTACAAGGCAGATGGTCCCTGGTATATTGCCCCCTTTACGGTGAGTGTGTCATAAGGCCACACAAGTGCTGGTGGGCATTTCTACAGTGGACACAATTGATGATTTAGCCTAAAAATCTCAAAAGGAAATGCAGTCCCCTGATGGTTTCCAGGGGTGGGGAACCTGCAGCCTTTTATTTTAATAAAATCCTTTTATTTTTTAAACACATTTTTGTTCATCTTTTGCATTTTTATTTTATTTTTAAAATAATTATAAGATTTGTTCTGTAAAATTTGGATTCAGGCAGAAGGCCACCCTTAAGGACCTAGAAGGCCACTTTAAACCATTCTCACCTGAGTTCACCGCCGTTTGACCCTGTTTGCTCTGGACTTTTATGTTTTAAACTGTGCTTCTGTCAATGTGAAGTCAGACCGGGAGGAACGGGAATATCACCACTGTGTTTCCCTTTGTGTTGCAGTGGTGGGCTCAAGGAAAACGATGTCATCATCAGCATCAACGGACAGTCAGTGGTCTCCGCCAATGACGTCAGTGACGTCATTAAAAAGGAAAGCACCCTGAACATGGTCGTCCGCAGGGGCAACGAAGACATTATGATCACAGTGATTCCCGAAGAAATCGACCCCTAGGCAGAGGCATGGGCTGGACTCCATGTTGCCCTCAAAGACTCTCCGGGGGACGACGCACGAGGACTCTGGGCTGGTGGCGCAGGACACCCGAGACTTCCGACCGCCAGTTTGCTTGTTCAGTGGAAACTCCCCGGCCGACAGAATCCTTCTTGATAGTTTGCAGGCAAAACAAGTGTAACGTCGCAGGCCCGCAGGCAGCAGCTCTGCCCTTCTGTAACCCATGTACCCAGTGTGCTTTCTCTTGCCAGCTTGGGCTGTCCCTGCTTAGACAGTCAACATTTGTCTCTTCCTTTAACTGAATCATCATCTTAGTCCAACTAATGCAGCTGATCCGATGCGTAGATGAGAAGGCCCCGTGGGAGCAGAGTGGGGCTGGGCGTGTCTGTGCTCTGCTCCGAGTCAGCACCCCGAGGCGGCTGCACGGAGACCATGGGGTTGGGGCGGGGTGGGGTGAACGCTGGCTTCCGAGAAGGCCAAAGTCGCCTCTTTTAGGAATCTCTTCAGAATTGGGTGCACGACGACCTTCAGTTTGAGCTATTAAAATACTTCTTCATATGTTTCTTTCTGGTGTGTTTCTTTTCCTTTCCTGCCAACAGCTGGTTGCAGTCCTTTTGAAATGATTATGATGTCAGTGGGCTCCTCACTAAACCACATTGTCCGCGTAGGGTTCAGCTCTTTGTCTTAGGAGCTGTTTCAAAATCATCTTACGGGAGTCACCAGTGTTAGGAGCAACTGTGCTTGGCCACCTGGGCTTTATGAAATAGGATTTGAGAACCGTTGTGTTTGCATCCAGAGCAGTCTGTCGACCCCATATATCACGCAGTCAGACGACAAAGATTTTGCTGGGCCTCTGCGCTGCACCGAGCACTGCTAAGTGTGTGGGCCAGTCGGAGTAGGACAGACGGAGGCCCGCCCCAGAGCTTCAGTCAAGAAGCCAGTCTCTTTCTGAAAGGGAGGCAGTTCAGGAGACCAGGACGCAATCCAAGAACGGGCCTAAGTCCCCACGATGCACAAGACTGCAGCTGATCTCAATTATCCTGGGTCCTGACATGAGAAATAGGCCTCAAGCCTTGGAGAGTTTAGAGCAGATGCCCCTCAATGTGTCCTCAAACAGGTGCAGCCTGAAGCAGCTGTAGGCAGCTTTATCTCCGTGAAAACTTTCCAAGAGTTTGGGAAGTTAGACCCAAGAAGACTGTTGCAAAACTTTAGCTCGGAAGTTTGCACAGGCCAAGGTCCCTGTGGGGAGCACACACCCAAAAAAGGGGGCTGTTCATGCCAAGAGCAGAGGGTAAAAGGCTTTCTAATTGTCATCAGTCAAAAGGAGAGCCTTGGGCAGGATGGAGGTTCAGTTCTCCAGACTGAGACCTTAATCTTCCTCACCCAGTAGATAGATAATGTCCAGCTTGTACCTGGAGCGGTTGTGGAGGGCCCGGGTTACGTGCACGAACAATCCAGTTCAGCAGAGCCCTCATCGGTGTTGCTGCTGGGCAGCTGGGCAGCCTGTGGCTTGTTGCAACCCTGGCATGTCCCTTTGCTCTCTGGTGGGATGGCCCAGTAGAATCAGGAAGGAGCCAGTGAGTCCATTGGCTCTTGGGGTGTGTTTTGCCTTCCCTCCCTTCTCCATGAAAGACGATGACTCAGGACGGCCCGTGGCTTCAGGAGCACACCCGGAGTGCGTCCTCAGATGTTCTGCACATGGGCCTGCTCCCCTGGGTGGTGCCCGGGGCTGAGGTACTGCCACAAGTGCGGAGGATGCCTGGGTGGTGTTGAGGTCAGAGCCAGCCCCGGCCTGAGCCCATCTGTCTTCAGCCTGTCTGGCATCCGTGAGATCACAGATGGTTCTGGAAGGAATCAGGCTGGTGGCCAAAAAGCTGAGTCCTCTGTAAACACTCAGCAACATCGCCCTGAAGGTCCACAGGACCCTGGGTGGGTTGGAGTTTTGGAGTTTTGCCTTCATATGTGGTCACATACAGGACAACAGAAATGGCAGCTTGGCATATTTTTTGGCATATTACATATTTGGTTACATGGCTGCACTGACCCATGGGACCCTGTACTGCGTGGAAGTTGCTCATCCTGGCACCCCCATACTTGCACTCAAAGGCTGTCACTGAACCTCCCTCTCCTACTTGCTCTGGGCTGTGAGGGAGATTTTGCTACATGTATTATCCTTAAAGCCTGGAGGCAGGGCACTGAGTTGAAAGAGCTTAGCTTTTGGAGCTAGATGGACATGGATTGAAATCCAGGATCTACATCTTAATGGCTGTGTGACCTTGAACAACTTACTTAACCTCTCTGTGCCTATTTCCTAGCTGTAAAATGGAGATAATAATAGCACCTACTTCCTTCAGCTGTTGTGGGGAGTACATGAGTTAATACACACTGTGCATACATACATAAATGTCAGCAACATATGTGTTAATTAGCATCTTTGAGCCTCAGCCTCCCGCTATGTAAAATGGAGAATAATAATGATGCCTCCCTGGCGCTGGGGTGGCACATGTGCAGGAGACAAGTACAGCTACTGTTGTTTTTACGCTCTTAGCCTGCCGTTGTTCTCGTCTTTAATGGCCATCACAACACCTAACATCTACTGGGCGCTTCCTGTGTGTCAGACACCATCCCGAACAATTTACATTTGTTAGCTCATTTAACTCTCAGATCGGTCCTGGGGTGGATGCTATAGGTACCCCCTTTGACAGGGGAAGAAACTGACACTCAGATATAAGGCATCTTGCTCCAGTCACGAAGCTAATAAGTGGGAGCCACAGCTTGAGCCCGGGAGGTCCGAGCCTGCGGCCTCCGCACGGAGCCATCTGGCCCGTCTTCACTTTCCTGGGGCCAAGGCTCCTGGTCCTAAGTAAACATTCAGGACGTCCCTGCCCAGTGTCCATCTCTACCTCTGTGGGGGTGATTTTGGGGCCTGTCCCTCCACGGTCCCTTTCCCAGCCCTCTGGCTGGTGCGCCAGCGGCTGCCGCTGTCCTGTCTCCTGGAGGGCAGATCCTGCGGGCCCGGTGTGTGCACTGGTGCCTCCTCCAACCCCGGCTCCCTCGCGCCAGTCCTCTGCCTCCAGCAAACCTGCAAGGCCACCACACGGCTGCGCTTTGTCAGCACATTTGCATCGCTCAGCTGGTCCCCGGCCAGCCCTGCCAGAGGCTTCTCTGGACACACTGGCCAAGAGAGAGGCCCCAGCACGTAGGGGTCCCTGTACTGTGCCTGCCAGGCCCGGCTGAGTGGGCCTGAGCTGGGGGGTCCTGTACAGGGTCCTCTCTTTTCCGACTCCATTTCCCCAGCTGAAAATGTGGAAGAATGCTTCTGTCTGGTGCTTGTCTCCTTCTGATTAACACTTTAGACAGGCCTGAGCCTTGGATGGTGTCATTTCAATTGTCCAGCATGGGTGCTTGGCCCATTTTGGCAAATGCTGCTGAAGTCGGGGCCCAGCCTCGCTGAAGTGTGGACATAGGTCTGGGTGAATGGGCCAGGCCAGTCCAAGGTTACTCCTCTGAAAGTGGCTATAGGTGAGGTCAGAGGGATGACAGCACCAGAGTGGCTTAGTGCCAGGAGGGCAGATCGGTTTCCACTGTCTGTCCTGACAATGCTAGTCAGGAGGCAGGGGCCCCTGGGGCACTGGGAACAGGATTGTGAGACCCAGTGCAAAGGGGCTTTGAAGGACACTTGCTGCTGAGGTCTCCCTCTCAGCCCTCTGGCGAGGTCATTGTCATTGCTCTGGGTGTGGCCTGGCATGGGGCTCCCTGGGCAAGTCCAGGAAGCAGGCCGGCAGGAGCAGGTGGGCTACTGTCATCGCTGCTCTCTTGGCTGCACCGCCCCCACCACCCGGGCAGACTTGGCTTAGGGCATGGGACTGTTTGCCAGCCTGGATCTGGACAACCAGACGCTAGATGCTTGCTTGGAAAGCCACCCTATCTGGAGACCCATGTAGTTGGAGACATTCTCGAATGTTCTAGCCTTATGAACCCTGCTAGCCATTGCCCTGGACTAGATGGGACAGGTGTTTGCACTGATGAGCATTCTGGGAGCCCCGGCAGGTGGGCGTGCAGGTGAGCACACAGGCTTACTTGCCTTGATGAAGGGAAGGCCAGTGAGGGAGGGCGCCATGTCCGTGAGCTGCATCCAGGGGATAGGGATGCAGTGTCACAGTGCTCAGTGCCACTACAGAGTGTGAATGTGGACATGGGATGCAATGGACAGATGTGTGGCAGCAACACTGTTGCTGAGAATCTCTGTGCCAAGCACAGTGCAAGCGTTTTACATGCATATCTCGTGTAAGCCCCTCAATAACTCTAGGGAATACAAACTATTATCCCATTTTACAGAAGAGGAAATTAAGGCTCAGAGACAAGAAGCAACTTGCCCAAGGTTGCCCAGCTAGGCCCTATTGGAAGTGGGATCTGTCTTTGTGGCAAAGATGGCAGCAGGAAGTAGAGTGGGACAGTGGGGGCCCCAGGCCTCTGGCCCGGTGTGTCCCATCATAGAACAGTGTCTGGGACAGGGTTGGGAGCACACGGCTGAGCCCTGCCTGGCCCCCAGGCCCTCGGGAGTGAGTCGAAACACCTTTCTGGGACACATCCTTCGCTTCCAATCTCACCTCTCCTTTCCCTTCCTGGGCTCGACACTGCTGTGGTGTGGAATTGAACAGCCTGCTCCTTCTCTCGTCTCCAGACCTGAAGCTCAGTCTCCCTCCCTGCCAGCTCTTCACCCACCTGGTCCTCGAGGAGCCCCTGCCCCCTGCCCCACTGCCCTCCCCTGCCAGGGGCTGGCAGTGCTGGCCTCGTGCTATTGTGACTGCATGACCCCTTGTCAGGACGCTGTGGGGCTGTGGTTCCGTGGGGCTGAGTCCACCAGCCGTGTCCTCTGTTGGGGATTCCCTCCTACAACTGCTGCTCTCAAAACACTCCCAGCAAGGCCCACTGCAGGGAGTGCCCCAAAATCACAGGTTCAAATCCCAGCCCTGGGTTTCACCAACTGTGAGACCAGGGGCAAGTCCCTCAATTCCTCTGAGCTTCTGTGTCCTCCTCTGTAAAAAGTGGCCAGTGGCCAGGAATTTGAGGCTGCAGTGAGCTATGATGATGCCACAGCACTCTAGCCTGGGTGACAGAGCAAAAAAAATTGTGACTGTAATGATGGCAGAGGTACATCCACCAGGGGGTGACCTGACCTCGTGAAACTCCAGGGAGGTGTCAGCAGACCTGGGTGTGAAAGGGAAGCAACTAGGCAGGACTGATGTGCGAGGCTGCTGGCGGGAGAGGGCAGCTTCCTCCAGCCCGGACTGAGGGAGATGGCCCAGAGCCCAGCTGCCACTCTCTGTTCCCTTCTGTGTCCCAGCCACACCCAGTCCTCCTGCACATAGCAGCTTCCTTGCCTTCCTTGTTCATTGCTTATTTCTCCCACTGAAACATAAGCCCCGTGAGAGCAGGGACCTTGTGCACAGACTCTCCAGGGCCCTGTACAAGGTGGGGCACGCGGTAGGACATGAACACAGAGGAATGAATGAAAGATGAGCGGCCGTGGAGAGATGCCTACGGACACCCTCAGGCATCTGCAGCATCCTGCTTGTTCTGTGGAAGAATCTGCTGCCTCTGGCTTCATGTGGTTTAAAATGTGGGGCTATTTGGGACCTAAGAGGCAGGGAAGCATGACTTAGGACCAGGTGCACCTCTCTGATCTTTAGTTTGGGTGGCTTCTGTCCTCTTCCTCTGTATTTATCTTCCCTGGTCATAGTTCTCTTGCCTTGCTAAGCATTTGTCCCAGTTTTGGTGATTAGCAGTTTTGATAATCTCCCCCATGGCACTGGGCTGTGATCTGGTTCAAACCACAGTTTGTCTGTCCACAAGGACCCCCCCACCGAGGAGCCCTGCCCCACCGAGACCCAGCCAGGGCAGAGCCCGGGAACCTGCATGTTGACAGGCGCCTGTGAATCTGAGGCGCTCTGGTGGGAGAACCCCTGCTGGGGAATCAGATCTGTTTCCACCACATGCTGGGCCCTCTTCTTACCAGCTGGGAACTGGAGGTGACAAGTCAGTCTTCTCCAGGGTGGCAGGGAGGTTAATTTGCAGCCACCTCTCCCCCGTCTGTTCCCAGCCCTGCCAGGCCCCAGCACTTTCTCACCAGCTGCTTTCTCAGGTTCTGATGTGAGTCACTCCTCCCGGGGACGCTGAGCAAGCGATTCACCTTCCCTAGGCTGTCCCTGTCATTAAAGGTTGACGCTGCTGGGGTCCCAGGGGTGAGGGTAGGCAGGCAGATGAGGAGGGTGCGGTCCAGCATGGTGGTTCAGGTCTAGCGCGGGGCAGAGGTGGCAGCGGGGCAGCCCTGGAAAGTGTGTGTGCACAGCCTGGTGAGTGCATAGGATGCACATTGCATCCCAGGCAACGGTGGACACATTGTTCATGGGGCCTCAGTTTGCTTCTGCCCAACTAACCAGATTCCACAATTCACACTTTGTTACTTTTTCATAAGTAAAAAGGAAAGTTCCTTTGATTACCTCCACCCAATCCCATTCTTCCTGCCCCCTTACCCCAGTGGCAACCGTTGCTGTTGACTTGGTGTTATTTTTTCATACATTTATACATTACATATATATCCTTGGGCATTTTACGTGGGCTTTAAGAATCTCGTAAATGATACCATAGTGTGATATCATTTATGAGGCAAAGATCTCCACCAGTCGAGCCAAAGTTTGAGGACGCACTAGGGAAAAACACAAACCACACAAGCATCTGTGACCTGTGCTCTCTGCAGAGGGATTTGGGAACTCAGTATTTAACAGTATTAATAGTATTAATAAAATAATACCATCCTACAACTTTGTTTTTCATTCAGCTTTGTTTTTGAGATCTATCCCGTTGAGATGTGTGTGTATGTATATGTGCACATACATACTTATATTTCACTCCGAGTGACCCTTGCATAGTATTCTAACATATGAATATGACAAAGTTATTTTTCCATTTCCTGAGTGACAAGCCTTGACGGTGCTGGGGTTCAGGGTGCTGATCCATAGAATGGGGGTCCTTATGCTTTCCCACATGTCGTTGTGTGCTATGGGAGGGGCACAGCTGACGGCCCCTCCGGTGGTGATTGGCCAAGGACCTCCCCAGGACCTAGCACAGGGAGGGGGTTTGCAGGCCCCACGGTGAGTGTGCTGTGGGACACACTGTGCCCACTGTCTTTCCCAACGTCCAGCATGGCAGCCTTTCAGGCTGGACCCGCGAAGGGGGGCTGCGGCACTGGGGGCTGCACCCTAAGACTGGAAGGAATTTGGGGAGTCATCTCATCCAGCTTGGGCTGTCCACTCTGAGTGACACCTCCAGGAGTGGGGACCCACCACTTCCATGTCCCACCATGCGCCATCTGCCCGAGTGTGCACCTCCAGGGGTGGGGACTCTTCATCCCACAGGCAACTCAATCTTACACAGGGTCAAAACTCTTCGTGTTGGTAAGTTCTGCTCTTTTGGCCCAGTTCTGCTGTCTGGGCCATCCAGAACCCACCTGAAAATTCATCATAAGTGACTGAGGCAAAGATCTCAATCAATCAAGGTTTATTAAGACAAAGGTTGAGGATGCATCCGGGAGAAGCACAAACCACCGGCATCTGTGACCTGTGCTCTCTGAAGAGGGACTTGGGGACTCAGTACTTCTGGGGAGGGGCAGACAGAAAGAGGAAGGATGGGGGGTGGGCAGGGAGGCAAGTGGTTACTTTCTCAGGAGGCCCCAATTAGTGCCCTTTTTACTTGAGGGTTCCTGTTAAGTTCTGTTTCTTGCAACCACAGGAGTCTTGATTCACGCAGACGTGGAGCCACACCAACTCTGTTGCTAAGCGGCCTTCTGGCCCCTTCAGAGCCGCATCTGTTCCCTCATGCTCTGCCCCCACCCCGCCTCTATGCTGGTGTCCTCCAATGTCCATTTCTGTGATGTGTTTTTCTCCTAAGCCACCTCTGTTGACTTGAAAGGCAGCAGGACACAGTACTGGAATCAATAAAACACAGGAGTCACAGGGGAAGCGGGACCAGGAGCTAAGTAGAGCCAAGTCATCGCCTTGTTACCAAGGGTCAATCTGGACTTTGTTAGGGAGCCTGTTCCACCAAGTCAGCTGGTCTAGAGAGAAGAAAATCAGCTCTCAGGGGAAACACCTGTGCTTGTAACTGATCTCGCGGTTTCTGCAACCAGGAGAACGCAGGGCTTCAGGAAACGCGCCGATGCTGGGCCTGCTTCCACCAGAGTCATCCAATCGCTGGAAAAATTGTGTCACCAGAGAGGGAAGTCCACTCCCCTTCCCGCCCCACCTCCAGCGGCCCAGTGTGACCACCGTCAAGGTACTGGCAGATGCGGTGTCTGGTGCAGGCCCTCATCCTGGTTCACAGATGCTGTCTTTTTTGTCCTCTGTGGGCAAGGGATCTCTCTGGGGTCCCTTTTGTTAGGGTGGAAAACCTGGTAGGTGCTCACTGCGCCGGGTGGAGAAAGATTTCTCACACAGAGATTAAGATATATAAGCAAAATTTATCTTATCCTTTAGAAGGACAGAGAAAATGAGGCGGGGTGGGGGAAGAGCAGAGAAATGGCCTGGCATCCCAAAGAAAGAAGGGAGGTGCCAACAGCGAAGCCAGGTGGCTTGCTGCTTTTATGGGGACAAAGAGAAAACTAGTAATTGTTGTGAAGTCATTAGCAGGCAGTCGGGAGACGTCAAGCTGTCCATCGTTCTTGCTTCTTCTGTTCCTGGAGACTTGGTTATCTCTGAGATGCAGTCAGGCCTATCACAGGGGATGTGATTTCAGGCAGGAAACAAAGGCCTGGAGTTTACCCCCTGCTGTCTGGCCTGGGAGCTTCTCAGAGACACCTTTAGGCACAGAAACAAATTCTAAAGGCTGTGAGCTGGTGACTGTGAAGAGAAAGATTTGCATTTCCTTTCTTTTGGCTCTTTTCGGGTGTTTGTGAAAAGAGAGTCCCAGCAGGTCGCCTGCCCGCTTGGGACAGAAACAGCAAGGAATAGGGACAGCTCAAGATTGATCTTCAGCTGTTCTTAGAAAATTGGGAGATTCGAGGCCGTCCTAACACCTTTCATAAGGACATTAATCCCAACTAATCACCTCCCGAAAGGCCCACCTCCAAATACCATCACATTGGGGATTAGCTTTCAACGTGTGAACTTTGGGGGGACACAAACATTCAGTCTGTAGCAGCACCGGACCCCAACAAGCTCTCCAGCCTTGCACATTTAGGAGGCAGTCGCCAAGCCACACGGACGGTCGAGGCCACCGTCCACCCCAGGATCTCAACCAGCCTCCGTCCCCGTCAGACTTATTTTCCTCGCTAACCCAACCCAGTGTTCTAAAAGAGAACCTTGTCTGAGGAAACCCGAGGAGGGAGCGTTTCCCTCGCGACAGTGAGGACAATGGCCACCTCCCTGGCAGGCCCAAGATGGCCGCTGCCCAGCTGCAGGGCGGGGCTGGTTGCCAGGGAGACGGTTTCCTGCTGGGGCCGCGGGCATTTCCTTTGGCTTGACTGCGGCCCCAGCTTTTTTTGATTCTGAATGGAAATTGCCAAGTAATTTGGCAGGAGACCTCCACCACTGGTCGTGGACCTTACAACTTCTGGGAAGGGGAATGGCACGGAGTTTGTTTTCGTGGTCACTCTTAGGATGCTGCGTTTTCCCCTGGCAGTTTCTCTTTTGCTGTGTCCTTTCAGCTTTGAGGAGAATAGTCTGAAATGAGCAGTTAAGCTGGATGTCATCTCTGATGTCTCTGAATCCTCTGTCTTCCTGTGCCCTACATATCAGTCGCATGGCAGGCTCACCACACGCCTCGCACTGTGCATACATTATCTTATTTAATCCTCACAATAACCCCATAAAATAGCTATTATGCTAATCCACATGTAAGGTAACCGAGGCTTTAGATTTGCCTGACTCCAAAACGTATGCTCTTAACCCACCATGCTTGACCTGTCCTTCGTGGCTGGGCTGGAAAGCTTTCCTTCCAGAAAGCCAGTCCCTGCCACTCCCACCTAAAGGGCCTTCTCTTCCAGAACCCTGTTTCCTGTGCTTGCCTGGGAGAAAAATCATAGGTTCATTTAGAGCATTGACTTATCCAGCACACCTTCCCCCAAACCCTCGCAAATTTTAACAAGGCTGACACAGTTGATGTTAATAAAAATGTTTCCTTCATCATTATCATGGGCAACTTTGCTCTGATAGCATTTGCTGAATCCATAATTTATTTTTTGTTGGTTTTTTGGTCAAGAACACAATATCCACCTATAAAAATCAGTAGCCTTTCCATATGCTAAAAATGAGCTATCTGAAAAAGAAATCATGAAAATGATCACATTTACAATAGCTACAAAAAGTAAAATACTTAGGAATAAATTTAACGGAAGGAGTAAAATACCTGTGCACTGAAAACATAACACACTGATGAAAGAAACTGAAGAAGACATAAATAAATGGAAAGACCCCTCCCAGAGGTCTTCATCCTACTTCCTGGAACCCACGAATGTTACCTTATATGGCAAAAGGACTTAGCAGGTATAGTTAAATTAAGGCTCCTGAGATAGGGAGATTATTCTGGATTGTCTGGTGCACCCAGTGTAATCCCAGGGTCCTTAAGAGAAGGAAGCAGGAGGGTCAGAAGGAAAGAGAGCAGATGTGAGGACAGAAGCTGACATTGGAGTGACGGGCTTTGAAGACAGAGGAAGGGGTCATGAGCCAAGGAATGTGGGGGCCCCTGGAAGCTGGAAAGAGCCTCCAGAAGGAACACAGCCCCGCGACACCTTGACGTAAGTCCATAAGACCCATTTTGTCCTTCTGACCTCTAGAGAACTGTAAGATAATAAATATGTGTGTTCTGAGCCACTCCGTTTGCAGTAATTTGTTAAGGAGCTGCAGGAAACTCATAGACCCTGTGTTGTGATTTCCTTTCTCTGCACCTGTCTCCATCTCCCCAGCCAGGATGTATTAACAAGTTCTAGCAGCCTGGAAGTACTTAATTCAGCTCAGCAGATGGATTTTGAACACTTGCTTTATTTTTTAGTTCACCACCTCTGTGGGAGGCAATGCAGACATGAGTAAAATATACTTCTGCCCTCCAGAAAACCATGTCTAAGTTCTATGTCAAGAGGTCCCAGCTCAAAAGCTTGCACGAAAATGATGAGTAGTAATGAGCTAGTGACTGTGGGTCCCTATCATACAAAGAAAAAAAATATGGTAACACAAAACAAAACACAAAGAAATTTAGTAAGTTTTTACAAATGAAACTAGACATAGCGGTCACTTGATTTTTTTTAAATGAATGGCAGTGATGATAAAAATATTTTCAAATTTAATTTAACTCCGTATGAAGAAAAACAAGAGGAGGCAGCTGGAGCCCAGGAGAGGTGGAGGAAAGGGAGAGCTGCCAAGAGGCTAGAGGAGGAAATGAGACAAAGACTGTCGATGCCAAAGGGCTGGGAGTTTCCGGGATGAGGAGCAGCTTGGTGAACTCTTCTAATCATGCCAGCCTCCATGAGTCAAACGCCCTTATCCTTGCCTTTGAACTGCTAAGCAAACAAATTAGCCACATTCCCCAAGGTTACAGTAGCATTTATCATTATATTTTAGTTCTTGTCTCTGAGAAGGAGAGTGGAGAGCAAGAGCTGGAACTATTAGAATTACTGTTCCCTGCACCAGGATGTGGGTGAGTCCCAGTGCATCGCAGATGGGCATCTTGCCAGGGGAGGGATTGCCTTGTACCGAGATACGTCAGCTACATCCCTTTCATGTGCAGTTCTCGAAAACCACCTGAATTAGAATTACCTATGCAAGTATTAGGATTTCTAAACCTATCCAAGACCCCTTGAATCTGATGTCCCCTAAAATTTGAGAACAGGAAAATTTTTCTCTTTATTGGACAAAAGTGTTTCAAAATATCAACAATCTTAGCCATTTTATGAACTTACGTAGCATGATGTTTAGAGGCTTTGTACACCCATGTTGAGCCAACTGATTCTTGTGATTGATTTTTCTTTTAAATTTCTATAGAGTACAGAACAGTCTAGATAAAAGGTTATCTCATAATTGCCCTCTATTAACAATTATTAGGAGTAACAATGGTAGGATTTTATGGCACCTCCAGCATATATCAATTTCAGTAAATTAAACTTTATTATTCCACCTGTTCAACACATTAGATCTTATTCAATACCTGGTACACTGTAACTCGATAGTGTGTGACTCCCAGGAACCTGATGTTTGAAAAATAGAGGATGGTGGACTTTGCCTAGAAAGCTTTTGGGAATCAGAGTTATCCATAACAATAAAGTAACTCTTGGGACAAGGCATTTTCCCATAATGCAAGTGCTTGATAACCTAAGTGTCAGCAATCTGGTCTTTTTATAACATAATGGAGCTGTGAAAACTAATCTTTGTGGCAGATTATTTTTTTGCTGCATATTACTGGCATTGTCGAAGCTGTGAAGAAACATGGTAATGATTAACTGCTGTGTAAAGATGGGCGCACTAGATAATGTCCCTGTGTTAGATGGGAGGAAACAGGTACGATTTCTCTTGCTCATTTTCACACGAGGGAAACCAGCTAGATTGGCGAGTGTTCCACAGATCCCGAGCAGGTGGGCTTCTGGAACACTAGACCTGTGCTTGTGGTTGAAGGCAGGAGTTGCACATGAACAAGTGAACAGTAGACTTCTTAAAAATGACATTGAAAAGGATGATCGGTGTGCAAACTTTAACCCTTCTGAGACCATGGATCCATAGCACATGGTGCTCAAATCTAGAATTAAAATGTATTTTTTATATCACTATTTTGAGTTTGCTTCTCAGAAGACCAAGTAGATCAAAGAGATAAACTAGGAACTGCTTCCACCTTACAGGAAAGGGTTCTCAGCAGGGGCCATGGGAAGTAGGAAGGGCTCTCCAGGCAGTGAGACCTGGGTTCAAGCTCTGGCTCAGCCTCTTGGTCATTAGCTATGTGCAATTTTCCCAACTCTATTTCCTCTGTAAAATGGGCCAGTAAAACCTACCTCATGGAATTGTTGTAAGATTTTGAGGCACTGCATATAACACTCCAGGGCAGGACGTCATTGTTACCATTCTTCAATGCTACCCCTTAGAAACATTTAGAGCAATGATTTGCACGTAATGTTCAGGACCATATCAATTACACACAAAGTACCCTGTGTCCGTATTTCTTGCCAGGAAGGATATATGAGATGTTTTATTCATCTTTGTGACCATCTCACCTCCCAAGTAGCCTGGGAGCCTATTTCTTTTTAGGTAGTAGGTGCTACACAGATTATGGTTGAATTGACTTGAATTATAAACTTTGGCAAAGCAGTCCTGACAGGGGGTGGGGTATGTGGATTTTTCACCTTTGAGCAGACCATAATTAAGTGGCTAGATTTGAAAAGAGTCAACAGGGACTATTATACTCATTTATTTTCCTGTAATTAAGATGCACAATGGTTCTTTGAAATACACACATACCACAGGTCAGAGCTCCCTCCTGCCACAGTAAGACCTTGGGAATTCATCTGGATTTCCTTTCTTTTTCTTTTTTTAAAATCAGATTTTGCCAGAGATACCCTTGGGACCTTCTGGTACCAGGCTTTGGACTTGATTTTGACAGCAAAGTGGGTAGCTAGAAGCTCTTTGTATTAATAGTGCTCGGTGGTTCCTATAAGAGATGGCAAGTGCTTCTAGCCACAGGGAGAGCATGGGTAGTGGCTAAGCAGGGGGCCCTGCCGTCAGTTAGAACTGGGATTGAATCCAAATTCTGTTATTAATTAGTTGCGATAATAGACTAGTTACTTAACTTTCCTAAGCCTCAGTTTCCTCATCTGTAAAGTGGATTTGATAATCTTAATACTTTTATAAGCTATGGTAAGGATAAATGAATTAAGGCAGCTAAGGTGCTCTCAGCACAATGCACGCAGCCTGAGAAAGCTCATTGCTGTCATTGTCGTCTGGTTCTCCCCAGATGGGTGAATGCCCTCCCGTGGATGACCACAACTGCAGAACATGGATTCACTGCTCTGCTCTCTGCATTTGGGCCTTTGGTCGTAACGGACAGTTAGATGAAAGCACTGATCTCTAAAGCTCAGACTCTTCTGAGAAGTGGATAAAAGCCATGAACTCTGTATGCAGAAATGCACACACACTCTTGCATTTTAAGGGTTCATGGAGCCCTGGAGCCCATATATCTGTGGGACCAGGGCTTGAAACCCCTGATTCAGGAAATTAACAATAAAGGAATTATGGAGCACTTATAATGCACCATGCTTGAAGTTGAGCAGGATGCAAAACCTCACTGACAGTTATTACTGCTCACTTGCCCTTCACTCTGGAAGCTGGGTGTCCAGTGGGCAACCCCTGTCTTCTTCCTTGAGCCGAAGTTCTTCCCGGGTCATACTCTAGGTCGTAGGTGGAGGGGAGCATCTCTCAGCTGTGTTCCCAGCTCTCTGGTGGAAGGTCTGGATGCTCAGATTCAAATACGCATAGTAATGAGAGTTGCCTCATGGCTCTTAACTCAAGTGAGAGGCACTTCCGTGGTCGAGTCCGAGCAAGCCAGCCCAACAAGACCCTTAAGGGGAAGGAGGAGTCACATCCTGAACAGCTTGCACTGTTCTTTTCTGGTGATCATTAAATAAATCTAAATAAGCAACTTGGGTGACTAAAATCAGATAAGAGAGATAAAAGGAGAAACGTTAGTTCATGCCCTCTTCATCCACATGTTTGCTTGCTTAATTGTTCCTCTGGCTTCGTGTGATTTAAAATGTGGGGCTATTTTGGACCTCAGGGTCAGGGGAGCATCACTCAGGACCAGGCGCACCTCTCTGATCTTTCATTTGGGTGGCTTCTGTCCTCTTCCGCTCTATTTATCTTCACACGTGGTTCAGCACGTCACGGGACTGGGGGTTCCTGCTCCATGGCCGCCCCCTGGAGACATCCACATGATATAAGACGCCTTCCCAGAGCGTGTGGGATCTTGTCTTCCGGGAACATCCATCCGTGTTACTTCTAATTCTCCTCTCTGGAGGCACAGCAAGGAGGATCAATTCCCTTTCCTCAGAACTTCCTCCCAAGCCTCTGGGACTTCATCTTCCTCCTGCCTTTTCTTGGTGTTTGCTCCTGAGAGCCAGAGCAGGAACTTCCACATCGGGGCCTTTGCTGCTGGTCCTGCTTCTAACGTCTTCTGTCTTGGTCTTTCTCTCTTCCCCCACGTGCCTCTTCCCCGCCACCCACCAGGCACACACACCCTGATCTTCATAATGGTAGGACTGGCTTTCTCTCTTTGTACTCATCTCTGTCTGTCCCTCTGGGGCTTGCCCAGGCTCTGAAGTATTCAGGGGAAAAATAATAAACAACAAAAACAATACATCCAACTATGGCATAATTTTTATGATTATTTTGCATTTAAAAACTTTAACCATTGTTTTCATTATGAATGTATTTTATGTGTGTGCAAGAGATTTGCACAATGGTACCGTTTATATCGTAAAAGGGGAAGGTCCCATTGTACATTTACACTGCCGCTTTCAGAGGTGAATGTTCTTCCTATCTTGTGTTCAGGGATCCAACCTGTTGCAGGTGTCAGCATTTGCATCTTGTCAGGGGAGGAGGAACCAGCATGAAATAGTCTGAATCTTACAGTGAGGACATGAGTCCTTGCCAGTTCTCCTGCACGCTCTCTGTTAGGTCAAGACGCCTCAGTTTGCTGCTAGCCTTTCACACTCTCCAATAATCAAGGTTTTTAACAATATAGCAGGACTCAGGTTCTGATCCTTGTTAACGCAGCTGGCTTTTTGGACTACAGAGTGTGTATTGAGGAGCACATTCCTTGCCTCCGGAAGCTTACAATTTAGTTTAGGAGATGAGAAGTAAACACATGGGAAGAAGTTTGACAATGCCAGGCGGCACATGTGAAACGCCAGATTATTGGGCATTTTCTCATGCTCCACCAAAGGGGACAGCTTGACGTGAGACTTAGAGGGAGAATAAGGCAGCAGAGGGAGAGCTGAGCTGTTGTAAGCAAATAAAAAGAACAGAGAAGGGTTGAGTCCTGTTTTTAGGACACAGGTGGGCCAGGAGGAGAAAGTTTGCAGAGAGGCAGGAAGATTGCACGGAGTTGGTGGAAGGCCTTCAATGTCAAACTTGGGAGTCTGTGCTATAGGCCATGAGCATTGAAGGCTTTTGGAAGATTCTTTTCATAGCAGCTGGAAACAGAGGTCTAAAGGATAAAAAGTTGATTCAAAGGGCAAAGAAGATAAGATAAAGAAGTGGGCTATTCTGGGCCTCCAGATCCATGAAGAATTGCTGCAGAGACAAAGCCAAGCCTCTTTGCAGGGCCAGGTGTGTGCGCCTCTCCTTGTTCAGATGTGGACACAAGGCTGCACCTGGCTCCTGCAGCCCCACCTCTGACCACTTGCCTCCTCCCACTTTACGCTGCACTTGTCACCCCCACCCCTGCCTCCCTACTGCCTACTGCTCTTTCCTGACCTGGCCCAGCTACTTTATAACTCAATGCTTTTACCAGGGGGCCTCTCCCAGGTGTCCTCATGGCCTCCTTGGTCACTTATTGCACTGTATGGTTATTACCCCCTTGTATAGGTCTACCTATTGCCTTGCAAGCTCTTCAAGAGCAGGGACCGTATCTTAGTCACACTAAATCCCCATACCTGGCCCAGGACCTGACATGGAGGAGGGACTCTACAATTATTGGATGGATGATGCAGATTAACTATTCATTTTTTTTCTTCCAAGAACTAGCTTAAACTAAAACGAAATGTTCTGTGTTATGAAGGATGTAAGGATGGTGAGAGCCTAGAGGAGTGGTTCTCAAGTGTTGGGCCACAGCACCTTATTGTGTTGTGAACTCTTCTCAGGAGGGTCAATGGATTTGGGTCAACCCTTAAGATACAGTTTTGTTAATAAGAAAAGGCGTATTTTGTTATAGCAGTGTTGATCCCAGCTCACCGAACTAAGCAGGGCATTTGAAGTGAGGTAGCTTCCTCCCTGATCTTTGTTCAGAGGCAGAGTTAAGAGGCTCAGTATACAACTGAGTCAGAGCAAGATGTGGATGTGAGTATATGCGAGAATATAGAGAGGGCAATAACCGTTCTAGGTCAGAGTGTGGTTGTAAAGGGCAATGAAGAAAATAGCACATTGACTGTGGATGCTTTTATAAGTAGCATGAAAATTCTGTTGTAATCTTTAGTGTTGTCTTTTATTCTTTAAGTTCCTGTAAAAACCGTAGGTGGGAACCCCTGCCCTAGAAGGAGGTCATGGGAGAACAAGCCACCAGTGGGTAGGTGACAAGTCTTGGGAGGTGTTAGTGGCCTTATTTGTTCCCTAAGCCTGATGCCATTTTTTAAAACTGATGATAACAAATCAAGCACTGCTTTTCTCTTGTTTTTATGAAATTGTCACTTTTTGGCAAGTTTTATAAATGTGTCTTGCACTCCAGGTTATTTAATCATTTCCCAGGAGCAATCAGTTTTGTGTCACGCTGTGCACGGGGAAGTGATTTTCAGAGTAATAAGAGAAAGGATGCTGACGGTGGAACCACAGTGCGAAATCTTCCGCCTTTTATAATTTACCTAAAGTTTCATCAGTGCCTGGATTTTAATCATGATTTGGTGAATACCTTCCTTTCATACAACTCATCTATATTCTCACCAGTTTTGTGCCTGCTCGATCTGTGGTGTTTGAGCTAAAATCCCCCACGATGGTTGTGGCTTTATTAATTTTTCTTTCTAATTGTGTCATTTTTCCTCAAGTTTATTTGGGTAGATGCAACCAAATTTTGGTGGCATGTTTCTTTTATCACCATGTAATATTCCTCTTTGCCTCTCTTAATGATTTTTAGTATAAATAATATAATATTTTAGTATAATTTAATATGATCATGCAAGCGTTTGTTTAGTATTTGCATGCTATATTTTTTCCCAGTCTTCCTATGTCATATTGTTTTAGGTGTGACTTTTATAGGAAGGACACAGCTTGATTTTTTAAAGAATATATATGGATAGTCTGTTTCTTTTAAAAAGTTAATCTGTTTACATTTAGTGTGATTTTTTTATATCTTTGTACTTACTTTCAACATCTTCTTTTATATTTTCTGCTTACTATCTTTGTTGTTTGTATTTCTTTTCCTTCCTGCCTTTATTGATGAATTTTATTAATGTTCTCCTTTTCTCCTTCGCTGATGTGGAAGCTATAAATTGTGCACTTATTTTCATGGTTGCCCTAAAATTTCTCAACATAGTACTTAACTCTAACTTTTTCTAGAGAAATCTAAAGTTATCCAGTATCCGTACTCTATCCTCTTAGTGTAATAGCTGTTGACATTTTGATAGCTTCTTCTTTTTTTTTTTTTTTTTTTCTGAGATAGTTTTGCTCTATTGCCCAGGCTAGAGTGCCATGGTGTCAGCCTAGCTCACAGCAACCTCAAACTCCTGGGCTCAAGGAATCCTCCTGCCTCAGCCTCCCGAGTAGCTGGAACTACAGGCATGGGCCACTGCGCCCAGCTAATTTTTTCTATTTTTAGTAGAGACGGGGTCTCACTCTTGCTCAGGCTGGTCTCCAACTCCTGACCTCAAGCAATCCTTTCTCCTTGGTCTCCCAGAGTACTAGGATTGCAGGCATGAACCACCGCCTGGCCTGATAACTTCTTTTCAATGTATTTATTGCGTATAAACATGTCCTCAGGCAGTGATGCTATCATAGCTAACTACACCTACACACAGACTTACAAATACTTTATTGTGGGTGTCTGTTATTTTGAGTATTTTGTCTTCAGTTCTTTTGAGAATAGCTTTTCTATTGCTTAATTGAAAAGTGCTTTTATCCATTTTGAGTGGACGTCGCCATGTTCTTGGAGATGCCACAACTGGCCTTAGACGATTGGCTCAGGGATAAGCATGTGACCTAAATTGGACCAGTCAGAGTCCTTCCCTGATTTCTTTGAATAGGAACAGAAAACAGAGGGCTTATCCTCTCTAGTCACAGGCACTGTGATATATGGCACGAACACTGTGAGCGCTCTTCCTCCCATCCACAGTGGAAGAGAATGAAGAAAACAGCAAAACCCCCAAAAGGCAAATGACTGAATGCCACCAGGCTCTTTAGGAAAGGGGCCAGGAGAAAGCACGGGAGACTCTCAGGAGGCTGTGTGAGCAGGACGACCTGGGTGATCACGTGGAATACACTACACTGCACTTAGATGGGGAAGAGCACACGTGACTTCCACTTTTCTGTGGGGACCCGGAGGACTTTCAGAGTTGTAACCATTGCTTTTTAAGCAATATCGGGACTGGGCATGGTCAGGAAATTAAAACATAGCTCATGCACACAGACGTGCCACCATCTGAAGACAAAGGAAGAAACTTTGTGATGGAAAGATGAAGCTGGAGTGGAATTGGAGAGAAGTTCGTAAAATCAGGGAAGGTGAAATGATAAAACAGTTATTCTTTGAAGTCCATGAATGTGGTCCATTCAGGACAAGGAAAGGGAGCACGAAGCATGTTACGTGGCAGGAGGTAAACGCGTAGAACACGTGAGTGAACCTGAGTGACGCTGCTGCTGAAATATGAAGTTCAAAGTGAATTTTTTAAAATTTTTGAATGACACGCTTGGCTTCCGCCCAAATCTCTTCTGGTTGTCTGAGTGTGTTTGTGCACGAGCTTAGGAGGGGAGAGGCCAGGTCCGATGAGGAAGTGCGGATCCGAGTGTCCAGCCCAACCCTGCGTCCCAGGCCTCGGGAAGGCAGGAGCGTTGCCCCTGCCGTGCCGGGGCGGAGGGAGACCGTGGTTTCCCTTCCTCATTCGGGCAGTGGTTAACAACTTTCATTCTCATGACTTTTGTGCTTTGTTTCCCATGAAAAAGAGTGACTAAGCATCGTGGAACTTTGTTTTGTGAATGTCTGAAAACAAGTTGGTTTTACCATCTGGGGGTGGTTCAAAGAGATACTTTAACTGGAAGACCGAGGGGTGGATGAGGTGAATATTTATCCCCATTGCATGTGATGAAGATACTAATGTATCATCCGTCTTCAAAACATTTGTCTGGCTTCTTGGCGAGTCCCTTCTTGTCAAGAGATCCCGAGGTGTTACATAGACTCGCTCGATGATGAAGACGGTGTGGCCAGCAAGCCCTAGCCAAATGCTCTAAGGGAGAGCATCAAAATGCAGCACGCTGAAGCTTTAAGTGTTATTTCACAAGCACATGGTGACAGATGGCTGCAAGATTCTGGACACGACCCAGACGCAGAGAGAAACGGAGCGGGAGCGGCAGACAAAGGCCGTGAGAGGCACCTGGGGAGGGATACCTGCTCCAGGTGTGCCAAAGGAAAGTGATTAGGGCGGAGACGGAGCAGGAGGGGTCTCAGGCCCAGCAGCCGTGCCAGGCACAAGATGCCCAAGTCTGAATTCCGTGCCAAGGCAGCCCAGGCATGGCGTAAGCTGGTGAGGGGCTAAGCGAGAAGGCCCTGGAAGGAAGCCAGGCAGAGGGGAGGTGAGGACATCTGCTGCTTTGGCTGCAGAAGCGCATGGCAGAAAGACAAGAGGGAGACTGACCAGGAAGAAGGTTGGGAAAGATGAAGGCCTGGCAGCGTGGAATAACAAGCCCTGGGCACTGACACTGTGAAGTGACAGAGCTGATTGGCAGCACGAGCAGGAAGCTGCCCCTGACTCCTCAGCAACCTCTGTCACAGTGACTGCCCCACAAAGAGCACTGAGATAATCTGCCCCTTGTACCGGGGTTTCCGGGGTATGGTGGGGGCTGCGCTGCATACTTATTAGTAGGCAGACAGTTGGCTCAGCCTTCTTCCAGAACACAGTCACCTGTGGTGGCCCCTTGCACAGGGTGGAGGCTGAGTGGGATGCAGGTCCCCGTGGTGGCCTTGCATTGCTTCCCAGCCTCTTCCCATCAGCACGTCCCCCGCGGAACGTTCGATGCAGAGGCAGGAGGACCCCGAGGAATGATGGATGTTGGCCTCCTCGTTGACACTGGGGAATGGGAGGCTTAGGGCAGCTTTGACTGGGTTAAGAAAAATTAACATGGAATTTCTTCTATCTGAATATTTATTTCCATTCCCTGTGATAAAAATGCAAATGTATCATCCTTCTTAAAAACATTTACGTGGAAGGGGTCTTTTACAGCAAATGTCAAGTGAAATGAAATCTTGATATAGATATATTTTGTCCTTTTTAATAAAATGAAACATTTTACCCTTTTTAAAAAATCAGACTTTTTCTTCCATTATGGATTTTAAAGTGACCTGGAAATTAAATTTTGATCACTTGCTGTAGCAATTTGTTGGAGAGACAATTTTAAATCCAAGCACTCACGTAACCCATGGCCCAGATTATACCTCATTGTAACTCACACTGGCTGCTGTTCTGCCAACACGTTAGAATTTTCTAAAGTGGGTTGTGGTCACACACTTGCAAGATCTGGGGACGTGTCTTGGGAAGGATCACCTTGACAGCACCCCGTGAGGCCCAGCGGGAGCCCTGTGTGCTCTGTGAAGTCCTGTCTGATCCCAAATCCATGCAGGGCTGGCTTCCACAGAGCCGCTGGGCACGTACCACCCTCCAGAGGCAGCACGGACAGCCTGTGTTCTGTTAGTGATTTTATTTTTACCTTTTAAATAAAACATATTTATACAAGTAATCATTCAAAACAATCAGTGATTTTCTATTTCTAAAAAAAGCAATATATAAGACAGATGAAGATTGTTTTTATAAATGTTAGATACTGCAAGGCACCATCTCATAAATCTTTCACTGTTATCAGTCTACCTCTTATCTGTTCCCTAAATTCAAGTTTACAGAGGTCTCTGATTTCATCTAACTCTTATTTCTTAGAGTCAAATGTCTTTTGAGGTCTATAGGACATGTCTCTCGTGCCAATTGTGATTCAAGGGTCTTGAAATGGTTGAGCGGTTTTCACTGGTTATTTTCCGATGCACCAGTGACTTTTCTCGCAGCTGAGTTGTAAGGATTGTTTTCTTCTTCCTAGCAGCTTTCCAGCCCCTGGCACAGCGTGCTGGGTCTGGCTGCACTCACGACATACACGTGCATCTGCATGCGTCCCAGCACAGACACACTGTCATTTCTTGCTCTGTCTTTTGTCTTTGTAAAATTGACCTCTCACCACTCTCCTCCTCAAAAGCCTGCCAGAGCTCCCCATTTCCCACATACAGTCTTCTGTGAGCTATGTGAGGTCATTTCCTTGTAGCCCACACTTCTTGCTGCTGTTCCCAAATGAATCTGATGCTGCATCGATTCCAGTTTCCTTCCAGGTTCGTGGCCAAGTGGGCGCGCTGGGAGTCTCAGTGCCCACACCCAGCTGTTCATCACAATCCTTTGGGAATTGTGTATCTTTTACCACAATTTAAAAAAATCACCTGGAAGCCTAAGCAACAAAATCTCTGGTCCCTTTATCAGACTTAGCGTGTGGGATGTGTGGGGTGCGAGGCCCAGGCATTCACAGATTAAACCAGGACACCGGGCGATTCTCACGGACCACCCAGCACGGCTCAGTGGCCCCTGAATGTGGAATCACTACTGAGCAATCTCACCAGTCTGCCCCAGCATTTAGCAAATATAGAGAAACCAAACACGTGGCCCGGGAGGGGGAGCGCAGCTGGGGTGGCAGCAAGTCCCACTGCCGCATCGGCCTCCAGCCAGGGCAGGTGCATCGAATGCAGCCAGGCCAAAGAGTTGTACGAGACTATGACCATGGTGTGCCGAAGATAACCATCTGCAACTCCTGCCAGAAACCTGTGGACAAATATATCGAGTATGATCCTGTTGTCACCTGGATGAACACTATTTTATACAAAGCCCTGGCCTATAGACATATTCTCTTCAATACTAAAATACATATCCATGGAAAACTCTGCAGGTTTTGTTTGCTTTGTGAAGTGTACCTGGGGTGGTGGCAGCTTCAAGATTCCAACCAGAAGGCTGCCCCTGACGACTTGATCAGATATGCCAAGGAGTGGGATTTCTATAGAATGTTTGCCACTGCTTCTTTAGGCAATTAGAGTGATCTACACATCCACCGAGAGCTCCTTACTGGCCATCTTGAGTGGCTCCCTGCTGGAAAGCACGGTGTTGTTCTACTTCTTCCAGAGGCTGGAAGGGGACGTCGGAAGTGATTGTTCCATCTACAGATCCCAGAACTTCTGTAGAGTTTTCTTCTTTACTGACTGTGCCATGACCAGCTGCAGCTGAGAAAGAGAAGACATGAGATATAAACCAAGCTCCTCATTTCTGATGAGTAAAATGAAGCAAAGATTTGGACATTCTTCCTGGAAAAAAAGCAATGATGGTAGCTGTGGACACCCAGCCCCACGCACCTACCCACACGCATCTAAGAGACAACCAAACCGTTGGCATGGCGACACACACAGACGTGAGAACTGTCGCTGCAGGGACTGGCAGAGGGAACGGGTGAAGGTCTATGTTATAGACGCCCCCAGGTAAGCACTTCTAGTTCACGTGCAGTAAAAGGTCTAGGTTTCTTTCCTCAGACATGTCTATATCTTTTTGATTGAAAAGTTACTGGTTTAAAATAACAATATTTTGTGTTCTTACAACAATAGAGATACTTTTAATGAAATCTTTCAGAATAATAAAAAAAAAAAAAAAAGAAAAACACAAGAGACTTTCAGTGGGAGGCTGGCCTGTGTAAATTGCTATATTCCACTGAAACAGCTTCCACCAGGCTTGAAGAAAGTAGGTTCAGTCTCCGTATCCCCAGGGAAGGGCCTCCTAACCTTTGGGCCACTGGCAGAGGAAGGTGAGGTGGTTCTAGTCCTACCGGGAAGCCAACAGTAGAAAACTCCAACTCTCTTTCCTCTGCCTATCTTATCTCGACTTATCTAGCAGCAACTTCACAGCCGTGGGAGCACAGGCCTTACCAGCAGCCACAGGGCGATGAACAATTACCAACCTGTAAGGAGGCAGCAGGTGGGACAGGGAGGCCTTTGCCTAGGTGGGGGAAGGTATGCAACCCTTGCTCTCGATCACTCTTGCTGAAAAAAAAAAAAATGAATAAAAAATAAAGAAGAAAAATAAAAAAAAAAAAAGGAAGGTATGTAACCTTTCGGGGCTCAATTTCCTCCTCAGAAAATAAGGGACATTGACTAGGGGGCCTCTAAATTCTTGAATTGGTAAGAAATATCAGAAGACAGCCCTTTTAAATAAATGTATTTTGTAGATTCTAGCATACTTTTTTTGGTCCTATTCTTTTATGTCTCTGAAACTGGGAATCGTCTCACCATTGAGACACTTTTAATGTGCCCTTTCTTCCTTCTTCCTCTCTCGCCGTGGTTATTAATCAAACAAGTCTTCTATATGGTTCCTGCGCACTCTGCTCAAGAACATGCAGGGTATTTTATGTGGGGACAGACTTTCCCTCCCTGTTGAGTGTTTCCTGTTTTCCTCTCCTTCTTGCTTCTGAGGAGAGAGGAGAAAAAGGCTCTACAGGGGAATTCTTGGGAGATTAGCAATGTTAGGAGAAAAGTTACCCTTGGAGCAGGGCTTTGTTAGCCCAAGTGTGGCTCAAGAGCATCACTGGGGCTGCTCAGAGGAGGAGGAAAAGAGAGACGGCATCCAGATGTGGGCTTCTTGCATCTGGTTGAGAGCTTGGCTGGCACAGGAAAGAAGAAGGCTCCTGGGGGTCTTGGGTGCTAGAAAATATTTTTAATGAAGCGTCTGTGCATTGGAATGAGCAGCTGCTGGGGTCTGGGGTGCACAGGCTGTGATGGCCTTCTAGGCGCTACTCAGAAAAAAGGAGCTGCTGTGTTGGAGCTGAGGTTGGTGAGGAGGAGGAAGGCACAGGAGCAGAGCCAAGCCCCTTGGCCCTATCTTTGTCATTCCCATCACCTCAGGGATATGACAACATGGCTTGAAAGCCACAGCCCTTCTCCCAGGTAAGCCCTCTGTGAGCCCATGTGGGAAACATTCTTTTCATACTTTAGGAACAGAGGAAGTAATGGCTCTAAGAACAGCATCTTAGAATCCTATGAACACTAATCTGATTTCCTTCTTTGCTTTGGTTGCTAGGAAGCCTGGAGGCACAATTCTAGTTGATCTCTAATGGCTAAGTGCCTCTAGTGGAGGGCTTTTTGGTATTCCTCAATTTTGTGTTCTAATGTTACCCTGGCTTTGTTTCTCTAGTATATTATTATTTTTCTATTTACATGGTCTGCCAAACCACTTCTTTCTGTGCTGTTGCATTGTATGTGGTTTTGAAAATTGCATCTAATTGTTTTGGAGCAAGGCAGGGTGCAAACAATGATCAGAATACCACGTTCAATCAAGGAATCTCTGCCAAGAAGAGCAGGGTGCATTGTCAGGGAGAAGAGAGGATCTGAGTCATTCATGGGTTCCTGTCCAGGCCCCACCCCACCCTCCTTACTTATTAACCAACACTCTGGGAATAATCACTTCCCCTCCTTGAGCCTCAGTGTCTTCATCTGTAAAATGGGGATAGAGTGGTTGTACTGCTACTACCTGAGTCTTACCTGGACAGAGCATAAGACACTTGGTTGTAAAGTGTAGGGTGCTGAGTATAACAGTCTTTGCAATGCCTCCTCAGGTGCCGTTTGAGATCTTGCTGGGTGTACAGTGCTAGGGGAATTAAAGTTGTGGTCCCTGAATTTCCAAGGAGGATGCAAGATGGGTGCACAGATGATTAGGGACCAGCCCTGGATGGCGTGTGAGCTAGAGGGAGGGTGAGGGTGAGCAGGCAAGCTCTGCGTGTGTGCTGGGGCCCTTGGGAGGAAAGGCTCAGTGGAGGGAGGCAGGGGCACGAATCTGGCTTTCAGAGAGGGGAGGGGCTCTGAATGAGTCTCTTCTGCTTGGGCAAGAAAGGGTTAAAGGCCTCCCAAAGCCCTGGTGCTTTCCGCTCTTGCTCTTGGGGCATGCCTCCCCTTCCAGAGCTCCTCCGCAGAGCTCAAGTTGCTGCTGTCTTGGGGGTGACTCCAGAGGCTGTGGAGGGCGAGGCTGCTCCATCCCAACTTTGGGGAAGGGCGGCTCCTCCCACAGGGCTGACTCCCCCAAGCTCCCTGCTGGGCTGAACCCCCTGGTGTCTGTGGTGCCCTCAAAACCACCAGGGGGCAGCCTTGAAGGTGATGAAAAAATGTGTTTGTCCCATTACATCTACCTTGACGGGTATGTGTTACACGTCTGCTGTGGGTTACTGCCCGTGTGCGAGCGCCCATGCATGCATGTACACACATGCACATTCATGCACATGCATGCCACCCACCACGCACACGTGCACACACACAGGTGTGGGCTCTTTTGGCCTGGTGTTGCAACCAGGAAGAAGGAAATGAAATGTTTCCCACTCAAGGAACCAGTCCAAGTGTCAGTGACAGCTGCATGGAGGCATCTGTGGTTTCCCTCCTCACTGGCCATGCATAAGGACCCCATTGTGGCTGTGCTGCCCTTTAGCTTTGGCGGCACCAGTGGCACTTTTGCTTTCTTTGGTTTGGCTGAGTGTTACATGCTTGTCATTGTCATGTACGCATATAAAACTTTTCCTTTGTTCCCATTTCCTTGGAGGTAGAGTATTTGTGGTTTTCAACACCACCCGCCAAGCCCAGGACAAAGGCTGACGTAGGAGTTGCTGATGAGCAGCAGATCAGTGGATTTGAGCCATTGCCTTAAACTGTATGTGAACCAGCTCTCTATCAAGGGGCCGTGGCCGTGGCCGTGGCTTCTGGGTCCCCAGGGCCACACCTGTCACTGAGCTCACTTTGGGTCTGTGGTGGGCTCTTTAGCCAATGTAGGCAACAGATTATTGCTCCTTCTTTTTATAAGGCTTTCTTTTTTGGGTGATGGGTGTCCTCTGGGCTGCTCCACTTGGCCCGCTTTGCTTGCAGTGGAGAGCCATGGCCGTGTCCCCAGAGTGGGAGTGAGGAGCTGGTGGAGATGGTGTGTCAATGACTGGAGGGAGGGGCTTCGGTGGAAGCCTAACGGGGCCCTGCTGGGTTCCTGCTCAGACTGGGATCCCTCATGCCTCTCCTCCAATCCCGGGGCACCGTGACATGTGGAGGCTGCAGCACTGTTTGTCACCAGTGTCCCCTGCCTCCCATTGCTCACATTGTCTCCTTCCTCTTTCTGCAATGTGGTTTCACAGGCTCAAAGGGCCCAGGGTCTGGGCTGAAGGAGAGAAAGGGAGGTGGGCAGAGAATTCCAGCCCGAGGACAAGGCAGGCCAGCCTGGCTGGAGGTCAGAGGGCAGGAGGAGAGCGACAGGGGCCAGAGGTGTACAGGGGATGGCCTTGGGGAGGTGGCCACATAATATCATTCCACCCCAACTCCCTTACTCACGGCAGGGGAGGGCTCCGGCAATCACTGACCTGGGGTGAGAAGCGGGACTGGGACCGTGGTCCCCATGGGAGGCTTCGCCCGGAGCCCAGTCTCCACGTGCAGCATGCGGGGTTGCCGCAGGAGGGTTTAGTTAAGCAGCACAACATCCGATCTGTTTGGTGTTTTCAAAGCTCGCTCTAGCTGCTGTGTGGCTAAAAAACTGGAAGGGGACAGTCGAGTTGCAGGGCAGGACAGGCTAAAGAGAAGAGGCTGCAACGCTTTGTCCCCCACTTGTGCGGTGGAGAGAGCAGCCCTCGCCGGCCGGCCGTGCCCCTGGCCCTTCTGGCTGGGGACGTCTCCATCACCGGCCCCAGGTGCCGGTTTGCAGACAGCACTGGTAGGATGCAGACGGACTGGTATGTGGCAAAACAAGAAAATAAGGACCCTTCTCGACAAGGACTGTCCTCACCTCTGAATTTACAACATTCCCACCTCTTTTGTTTAAATGTCCATGAGTGTATGAGATGGTGGTGACGAACATGGGCTTTAAGAATATCTTCTGTTACTCAGTAGAAGATGGCAGCCTTGTGTTGCACTCAAACATAAAATCGACTGACAATTTGCAGGTTATAAATCACGCCTGAAGTGTGGAGCCTGGAAAAATCTCTCAGTTCTACGACCTCCTGTGCCCAGTGAGCTTTTCTCTACTTTGGCCCCTTAGACCCCAAGGCCACACCGTGACCCTAGCAACTTCCAAGACCACAGCCTTGTGTGCCAGGCCCCACTCTCGGCCCAGGGTCCCAGGCCTCTCCTGCCCTGATTCGACCCCACAGCTGGCGACAGGTCCACGCGTCATCTCCATGGTGTCCCCTGTCACACCCATGCCCCTCTGTTTCACCCACGTCCCAGACGCCCGGCCTGGCACCAGCCAGCACTGGTTTCTCCTAACCCGGGGGAGGGGAGCTGAGCGTGGCTGCGGAAGACACTGCAGTCGGGTGGGCGTGGGCCCCTCGTATCTGTGGCCCAGTCCCAGCTGCCGTGGGGCTGCTTGCTGGGCCTTCCATGTACCTGTGGTGAGGGCCCCGTCCTGCCCCTCTGGGGCTAAATCCCTGAATGGGTGGGTTATGTTTTCACTCAGGTGCAGACGACCAGCAGGTAGGCGGGGACCAGGGGGAGAGAATCAGGGTCCGTGGGAATAGATGGAGTCCCTCCGAAGGCGGGGGAGGGGAGAGGGCTGCGGCAGAGCTGGGGGACACTCGTTGTCCCTGGTGCTTACCTTTCTCCCTAGCTCACTGGCCCATGTGGTGGCAACCTTCAGTTGGTGGCAATGACTCAAACCAGAGCTGGGTCATTCTAGGCTCCTTGGTCTCCTTTGTTCCTACTCTGCTGACATCCAGCCGGTCCCAGCTGTTGTCTCTGACTACAGCTCCTGTCGTCTCTGAGAGCTCCTCCTTTCCCGTGGCTCTGCTTCGTCCCTGGGTGCAGGGGCCATGCCTCACTCCTCCGTGTGCCCCACCCCGTGGGCAGCAGCCCGGCACGTAGTGTTCCTTCCAGGTTTGCTTAGTGCAGACGTCCTCCATGGTGAGCAGGCCTCAGAGCCACCTGCAAGGCCTGTTAAAACACGGATTGCTGGGGCCCGCACCTCCGAGTTTATAGGTCTAACAAGTTCTCAGGCGCACCTGCTGCTGGTGGCCTGGGGCCCACCCTTTGAGAACCAGTGGGCTGGTGCATGGAGTGACTGTCCACAGCCACACTGGTACCCCAGGGGTGGTCTGGTCCCTCCAGAGGGAAGCGTTTCCCTCACTCAGGGCTACATGCAGCAATTACAACACCCTTGGGGCCATCTGCGTTTGGTGGTAGCCTTCTTCCCCTGGACTTCCAGTCAATTCCAGGTAATTGTAACCCTACAGTTGTTTTCACATGTGCCTGGTGAAACCCACCCCACCGCCCCCACCACCCAGGCACCGTGCACTTGCTTGTTAGGCACGAGGACAGGTCTGATTTGGGGTCCATTTGGTCCCATCTGGCCTGGCCCGTCATTTTGGTCTTTCTAGATTGGCATGTCCCAAGGGGCTGAGGGTATCTTTGGCTTCCTCTTCATCCCTCACTTCCTGTCATTTCCCGGTCTTGGGTAAGGGTGTGGAAGAGGATGAGGAATGTCCCACAGCTGGGGACACCCTCTGGCTAAACATTGACCCATCATCAGCCCCCTTTGGACCACAAGATTTCTCTTAAAGGAACTGACCCCAGTCTCTTAATTTAGCAAAAAGACCAGCAAATGTCACCCTTCTGAAGCAATTGAATTGAATGTGAATAATTATGAAACCAACCAAATTGGCTGTGGCCTGAGCTCATTGGTGCTGTGGCTTGGAGGTGGCCTGTTTAGGAGTCTGCTTGTGTCTTCTGTCCCAGGGGCTCCACGGCTGGGATCCGCGAGGGCAGGCATGACAACAAGCATTGAGAGGTGCCCAGAACAGTGGTTGATGCGGAAACCTCCCAAGGAAGGACAACGACAGGCTCTATTATCTCGGTAAGTGTTTCTTTTGGACACCACCCAGCTTCCTTGTTCTTATTCTTTGCTCCCCAAGCAAACTATTGGTATACAATTTGGTCTCTCAAGCAGGCTGATTCTGGAGCCAAAGTATACGCCTATTGTTAATCAGTGAATTGGCCTCCTGGTTCACCACTTAGTGTCTGGTGAGTATAATTAGTGTGTCTGGGTTTCCTGGAAACTGATCGCCCAGGAGGGAGTTGAATTGCAAGGCTGATACTCGGTGGCCTGTGCTTCCCTCACTCTGTCCTTGGACCTTCACTCTCAGAGTTTAGTTGCTTGGTCACGACAACCCCGTGGAGAGGTGCAGAGGGCTTCGCCGGCCTCAAGTGCCGAATGGGAAAGAGTTGTGCAATCACTTGGGGAGGGTGGTGACGGCTGATGAAGCAAAAATGGCCCTTGGGATCTGAGAGTGGGGGAGAGAAAGAAAAATGGGGGTACAGAGAGGGACTGGGGAGCCACAGCTTCGATCTTCTTTTGTTTTCCTGCTTTGCCGCAAGCTGATGCCGGGTTGCAAGAGGACATGGTTCAGTCGTGTTAGACCAGATCTGCTGTGGGTGTTACAAATACTCTCCCTTCACTTTTTCGGAAACAGGTGACTTAGCATCTTTTGTGGGGCCTACGTCAAAAACATCTGCACTCGTTCTGATGCCCTTAGAGCCAGTGTTCCTTCCCTCCCCATTCCTTTGAATGTTTCTGAATAGCAAGGTGTCCTTTAGTGGAGGCGACTCAGGCTCACTATTTGAATGGAAACAGTCTTTTGGGAGGAAGGAGAAGGATTCGGGGTCTAATGGAAAAATACCAGGCTTTGGAGTTGGACTTTGAATCAAGCTCTTGCTCTGCCATTTTCTAGCTGTGTGACTTTGAGTAAGTTACTTAACCTCTCTGAGCTCCATATTCCTCATCCCTGAGGCAGTTATTGAGTTAATGTGATGTGTTGACTGCCCTATCCAAACAGTTCTCCCCACCACAGATATGCTGTATTCTATCACCTTGTTCTTTTCCTTTATAATTCCTATCGCAGTCGGAAACACTTCTCCCTACTTATTTATTTTTTGTCTGTTGTCTGTGTTGCCCCAGTGCGTAAGCTCCATGAGGGCAGGGATCGTGTCTGCCTGGCTCTAGGCTGCAGCCCCACTACCTAGAGCAGTGTCTGGCACGTGGAAGGCACCAGAGCGCATTGGCTGAATGAGCAGAGGAACGCCAGCATAATCCTTCCTGCGGCTGGCACTCAGTGTAGAACTTGCCGGAACCATCTGTGTGAAGAGCCCTGGTTCTCCTTTTCCAGCTCTGCTCATGTGCAGCCAGTCAAGTCAGTCTGCAGAGATTTCTGGAGCATCTCCTATGTGCCAAATATTGTTCTAAGTTCTGGAGATTACAACAAGAAACAAAAAAGACAAAATTCCCACCTCGTGGAGCTTGCATTTTAGTGGGAGCAGACAGGCAAAAGAATAAAGTCGTAAAATAGAAGGAGGCCAGGTGGTGGAAGTGCCATGGAAAGAAGTGGCCAGGAAGGGGCTAGGAGTGCTGGGGGTGGGGGCAGGGTGGTCAGCAAGGCTGCCTGGAGGAGATGCTAAGTTAGAAACATCTGCAGGAGGGGAGGGAGCCAGCCTGTAGCCATCTGGGGACAATATTCCAGGCAGAGGGAGCAGCCGTGCAAAGGCCCTGAGGCTGGACTGTGGATAGAGTGGGCAGGGGAGAGAGGGGCTGTGGGATCTGGTTTGCGGGGCCTTATCAACCAGGGAGCGGCTTTCAGCCTTACGCTGAGAAAGATGGGAACTTTCTAACATGCAACTGGAATTCTGTTTGTCCAGAGTCACCAGAGGCTCTCTACGGTTGCTGGAGGATTCTGTGGCTGGACTGCATGCTGTCCCAGCTCTTTGTGGCACTTGCCCTCTGCAGACCTCAGTGCCTGGCTGGAGGCTGCACGGGGGAGCTGCTGCAAGGGGGCAGGCTGCTCCCGACACCTGCCTTAAGGACCACGCCCCTGCGTGGGGCGCTGCCATGACAGAGGGGCAGCACCAGGCCCTGGGACTTGGTGTGGTCCTCAGAGCATGGTGGGGATGGCGTGGGGTGGGGCGGGTGTCCCTTTCCCCCCATGGGTGGGAAGACTGGCTCTCTGAGGGCAAAAATGAGTGACATTGTAGGTGCCAGACACACAAGGTCAGAGGATTGTTACAGTGGTAACAATGGCTGACAATTATGGTGCTACTGGGGGGGGTAAAATTAGAGTTTGGGGTCAAACTGACACCTGGAGGGGAGCCTGGTCACCCAGACTTCTGGGATCCAGTGACCGGAAGCCAAGGGTGGCTGCAGGAAGGTGCCACAGCCCCGTCCCGCCCTGCCCCAGGGCTCGCTGTCCTCCATCTCACCACTTGGCTCTGTGCCCCTGGGCTGTCTAGTCCTGGGGCTCCTGGGCTCAGAAGTCAGAGTCCCCTGGGAGGTGGGGGCCTGGGACTGCCTCTAGGCTCGCTCCAGCCTCCCAGGGCACCGGTCTGTGGGTGGCGACAATCGTTAGAAGGGGGCGATCGGCTGTTCTGGGGAGTCAACCTGGGACCCCAGCTCAGCTTCAGGACAGAAGTGTGCCCGGCAGCCCCTGAGGGCTTGGCCTTCAGGAGCGAACCCTCGACCCTGCCCTGGGGAGGGCAGCTGGCAGGGGACGCCCCTGCCACAGTCAGAGTCGTGCTGCTGACCGGTTTTATATTTTTGGGCTTCCCCATGAATTTCTACTTAGGAAAGGGATCTGCCACTTAAAAAAAAAAAAAGAGAGAGAAAAAGCCACATGTGTCCCCCAAAGGGGCCTCTTCTGTGAGGACCATGCTGGGATGCAAGTGCTTGGTTGTCCCTTCTGGAGCTCACTGGGGAGTGTCACCTCCCTAGCGCGCTCCTCATATACCCCTTGGGAAGGGGCTTCACTAGCCAGGCCTGGGGCCAAGCCTGGGAGCTTTGGTGACTTTCTCTTTCTTCCTGCTCCTCACGCGGAGTCGTGGTTAGCAAAGCAAACGTCCCACTGTGGCCTTCCACCCCGACGTGCTGGCCCTCCTCGTCACACAAGAGAAGACCTCTCTGGACAGGGTCTTGGGACCCACAAAAGGGCCTTGGGACAAGACAGGGAAGCCTGAGGACCCGCACAGTGGTGGCAGGTGGCCTGTGGCCCCATTGTGTTCTACCCACGTGCCCAGGACCCCACACCCTTCCTGTTCCACGGACATCACCCACGTCCCACCCAGGACACCAGCCGGGCTGGCTTTGAAATGACAGCCAGGCTTTCCCACTGCTTCGTCCCGGTGTCCTGAACAAAGAGCTCACGGCCCTTGTCTTGGGATCAGTACTGCTCGCCGCCGCGGGGAAGGGATGGGGCCACCCAACAACACAAACTGGGAAGCTGTGCGGTTGCCCAAATCGCGCCGAGTTCCCAGGCAGGACGTTCCTGGAGAGCGGAGGTACTGCCGAGACAGACTCCGTGGTCTCCTGAAGGGGACGGCGCCCTGTCCCCGTCCCTACACAGTCTCACCTTGTTCCTAGTTGAGGCTTCTCACTCCTGGGTGCGGGGCTGACCCCTGCTTACATTTTAAGACTCTGTTTAGGTGCCACCTTCTCTGAGAAACTGCCTCTGCCATCGCATTTAGATGCTTTCTCTGTTCTCACAGCAGCTTGCATTAATACTGACCTCCCCCTGCTGTGATTGTCACCGTGCAGGTCTGTCTCCACGACCGGGCAGTATGCTTCTGTGTGGGAAGGACACTTGACCCCTTCTCACGCACAGATATTTCGTGTTCTTCCCAGCACCCTTCGCCTGCTGTGCTCACGACAGACGCTGCTCATCCGTCGCCTCACTCTACTCTGGTGACCCCAGACCCGGCTTCATAATCATTTTCGGCCCAGCTCTCCAGGAACCAGCGGCCATAATGCCCTTATCAGAGAAGCCCGGTCTTGGCCATTCCCTGGTAGATGTGTGGCCCTGTTCTCTGGTCACCTGGTGCGTATCAAGTGTCAGACTGACAGCAGGAGAATGAAACACAGTGAGCCTATTCTGTGTCTGTTCTCCTCAAGGGGAGAAGAGGAACTTGGGAGTGGCAGGAAGGGTTGTAGGATTAAAAAAGAAAACAAAGCTTGAATGTAACTTTCACCTAGATGAAGCCAAATGTGGGCTTCCAGGCCCAAATGCTGATTGGTGGCGGACAAAGGGCCTGGGTTCATGGTATCCTTCCAGAAGGAAGCACAGAGACTACCAATTAACAGCACATGGCAAGGAAGCCGAGGTGTCACCCGACAGCTTTAGTGCCTCAGCTGAAAGGTAGGACACTGCTCACCCAGGCCAGGATAACGGAGGCAAGTCCTGCAAAGCTGTCTGCTTCTAACCAAGAGTTACCAACCACCAAGAACGTCTTGATGAAAATAAATGCCCGGCGACCTTCTTGGTGGAGTGTGGGGGGATTGTCAGAGTCTGGTGATGAAAACTGAGGATCTGAAAGAGTGAAGTGATATTTACATAACAAACCCAAGGAGAGGGGTTGTGTGCACATAGGCGGAGGTTGGGGGCAGGTATTGTGGGTTTGCCAAACTCCAAGCGTCATACAATGTGAATGCCAAGGGCAAGAAATCGAAGCCGTGTGAAATGGTTGGAGGAGGTTCAGTTGAGGTCACATATGTCTCAGCTCCTGTGTTAAGAAATTAGTGTGAGACCCTGAAGATGGTGGCCAAAGCTGGTGCGGGCCATGGGCTCCGTGAATCGTCCCTTATGCCTTCTACTCTCTGGTCATATCTGCACTAGTGTCACCCTCATGGCTCCATGGTGAGGTTATGTGCACAAGGGCCAACGAGAGGATGTCCTGCCAGGACAAACCACCCCAAAGAGATGCTTTCCCCCTTGGCATCTGTCCTGTATTTGCCTAGCAGCCCACATCCTGCTCTGCCCCAAACTTTGGGGCAGTCTTCCCACAGGTTAATTCAAAGTCTCCAAGATTAAAATCAAGTCCATATTCAGGAAGCTCTTAGGAATCTTCGAGGTTCACCTAGAAGGAAGTTGGAAATTGTATCACTAATGTCAGTGATTTTGCAGTTGGGCAATAGCCAGATTGTTTACATGGCAATTAATCAAACACAGCAAAGTTGTTCCCACAGATTAGCCACTGACTGTTAGCAAAGTTCCTTTATATTGATTTATGGCAGCAGGAGAAATATATCACCCTGGAAGACACACCTCCTTTTAGCTAAGGCCTATAAATGTCAAGGAATTTTTATTCAATTGAGAGGAACCCAGCAAAATGGGGATCTCCACGCTCATCCTTGAAATGTGTCTTTTACTGGGTCCAGTTCTACCTACAGGTATTATGTCTAATTTTTATATTCATTAATTTCACTCCTGCAAGCCCCATCAGGGCGAATTCTATCTTCTACTTCCCATTCCAAGGGAAGTTTTGCATCAAGGGAGGGGCAGTTCTCTGCTGATAATTGTGATTGTTTGCATATATTTAGAAGGAATGGTTCTTTTTCTGTTTTGCTTCTGGCTGAGAATCAGTTAGAACAAGCTAGTAATCCTGCTAGCGTTTTCAGTAAGTCATTCAACTAAGGAAATGGTTGGTCTTAGAAAAATCTCTGAAGTTCAGGAAAGGTGTATGTGTATTATGAAAAGGCCCCCAAACTTTGCCGTAATTGGTTAAACACATAATTTTCGTACTTTGAAAATGGGCAGAAAAGATTTCTTCTGTAAATGCTCGTTAGGAGACTTCTTTCTGCAGCTGTGTGTGCCTTGATAACCTAATTTTGCTCAGTAACCGTTAGCTGAGTGACAACACAGACAAGATCGTTCAGATTCTAAGTGTGTGTCTGTCACACACTGCTTTAGACAAATGACCGGAGGCTCAGTCACTCAAGCGCAGCTGTGCGTTCTTAGAGTGTCAAATGGTAAGCATGAAAGAGCCTTCGGGCAAATCCAAACCGCTGTGACTGTTGCATCTCAGTGTCACTTAGTGAACAAGGTGATTCGCCAGTGCATATTCTGCCTTTGTCTCTCTTTCTCTTTCTCTCTCTCCGTGTCTCTGTCTCTCTATCTCTCTGCCTCTGTCTCTGTCTCATCTGTCTGACACCTATTATCTCCTTACCTCTTTCTGTCTCCCTACCTCTGTTTTTCTCTTCTTTTTCCCATCCTTCTCTCCCCTCCTTCTTTCTTTCCCTTCCTTCCTTCATTTCTTCCTTCTCTCTCATCTCTGCCCACCCCCCACATTTGTTTTCTTTGGTGTCACCTTTTGCTAAATTCATGGATTTCAGGAGATAGGGTAAAAGCCACCTAATTTTCAGATAACTTCCAGAACTCTCGCTCTCCCCGCAGGCTCAGTGGGGGGACTCTGAGGATGAAGGTTTATTTGGGAGATAGCTTTCGTGAAAGCAGCACCCCCAAATCAAGCCCTCCCGGCCCAGTGATGGGGAGCAGGCCCACAGCAGGTGGCGGGTGTGCGTGGTGTGGAGAAGCTGGCACTGGCTGACCGTGGACACTCCCCCTTCCCCTCTTGTCGGAGGACCTGGGGAGGGGACCGGCTCTGGGTGGTCTGGGGGCCGGGGGTCCTGCCTCCATCAAAAGTCTTTGATGATGGGAGGCAGCGTCCTCAGCTACAGCCTTCATCGCTACAAAGTGAACCCTCCCAACCAGCTCTGAACTGTGACATGGGACTCATTTCAGCCCCTGAGAGACAGGGAGCGAATTGCTCTGTCTTTATCTACAAAGGGACAAATGGCAGCGGTGCTCTTGGGTTCAGAGAATTTGTAGTTTTAGCCTGAAGCTATGTGCACGCACATGCACAGACACGCGTGCGCACGCATGCCTGCATTTGCAGTTCAGAGGTGGGAATTCACCCTCTACAGAGTGCACCTACATTCTCCTGTTTAAATCTGCTAACAACCCAAAAGTTAGCCACAGTTATCACCACATTTCAAATGGGGAAACTGAGGCTCAGAGAGGTTATGTGGCTGTCCAAGGACAGCAGCTGGTGAGTGGCTGGGCTAGAATTTAAACCGGGGTCGAGGTTCACTAGCATTCAGGTAGCAGTTTGGAGCCCTTAGCCGGGGAGATGAATCGTATTTAGCTCAGTGCTGGAGTGCGCGGCGGAGCGTTGTGCCGGGAGAACAAGGCAGCAGGCACGCTCGTCAACTCTGGTCCTCGCACAAGCTCCTGAGAGAAAGTCACAGGCCCACGTTGGTGCTGGGCAGGAAGGGCTATGGTTCCCACTGCACCTACCAGCTGCGGGGCCTCCACAAGACTCAGTTTACTCCTTTGTAAAGGGAGGTAGGTTCTAACCTCACGGGGTTGTGTAGGATTAAGGTCACCACGCAGTGTCTGGCACAGAGAAGGAGCCTCAGAGACATTCAGTGTCACTATTCTAGGCATTTTCCTAACGTTTTACCCAAATGTACCTTCCTAAATGCAATGTGGTATCTTGGAATGGATCCAGGAGCAGAAAAGGAAAATTCGGTGACATCCAAACAAAGCCTGGAGTTGAGTTAGCAAGAATGTACCCGTGCAGGCTTGCTAGTTGTGACAAACGTAGCATGAACATGTAAGATAGATTTGGGTGATAATCCACCCACAAAGGATTTGGTGATGATAAAAGGAGATACAACACATAAAGCACTTAGCTCAGTGCCTGGCGAAGGGCATTTGCTAAACATATGTTGGTTCCTCCTCTCCTCATCCTTCCGAGTTGCCTCATCTTCCTCTTCCTCCTCTTCTTCCTCCTCCGTTTCCTCTCATCGTTGAGACTCATTTTCTTCCTTTATCTTCAATGTATCTTTCAACCTTGCTCTCTTCCATTAGTCTACAACCCAAATTCCCTCCCAACCTAAAAGAATCTGCTTCCCACCTAACCTACCACCCGTCTCCCACCCGCAGCTTCAAACCACAACTTTTCATGCATAGCTAGTGTAGAAAACGTAGGAAGTAGAGGGGAATGTAGAAAAAATCGAAAAACACCCATAATCGTGTTACCTGAGATTGCTGTTGCTAAAATCTGGTGTGTTCCTCTCAAGTTATGTGTATATATGTGTTATTTCATATACAGTTTTTCTGTATTTATACAGAAAAATGTACCATCACACTCTGCACATTTTAATATGACGTTTCCAAGTTTGGAACATTGAGGCTGTGTCAGGTTCCTTTCTAGAACGAATAATACTGTGATGATTACCTTTGCCCACGAATCTTTGTCCATGTTATAGAAATCGTTATTTCTTTTTACTAGATTGTTAGAAGTAGAATTACTGAGTTAAAGAGTTGATCGTTTTTAAGGCCTTTAAATTATACTAATAACTTGTTTTCCAGAAATGCACCAATTTTTACTCCTACCAGTCAAAAACAAGAGTAGCAACTTTTACACTTCACAAGCTCTGAAATTATTATTAAAAAATCTTGGCTGAGTTGCTGGATTAAAAATGACTGACAGTCATTAAATTTTCATTTCTTCACTTACAGTGAAGATGAACATTTTTAAGCCATTTGTATTCCTTTTCTTTGAGTTGTCTTTTATGTCTTTTGCTCTACTTTTTTTGAAAGTTAGTGTTTTCTTTACTGACTTACATAAACTCTATATTTTGGATATTTATACTTTGGTGACAAATATTTTCTCACCTTTTAATTTGACTTTTGATTTCTTCTCATATGTATATTTTTACGTGATTAACTTTATTGCTGTTTTCCTTTGTGATTTCTTCTATTGACTGTAATCTAGAAATTTCTAGCAGAAATCAGATAAACAGGTAACTAGCTTCTTACCAACTGTGTCCGCCCACGTAACCTGTGAGCCTTATATTTGAGGATAAATTCCCTCCTCTCTCCCTGACTTTTGGTGCTTCAGTAGTCAGAGATGATTCAGTATTCACTGAGTGAATTCATTAGCGAGTGAGCCCAGTGAACCTCCCACGTGAAGTGTGATCTAGCCCACTCCCCTGCTCGAATTAACAGGGTATCAGATTTAACCCTTTTTTCCAGAGGACCTCTCATTTGGCCTTGTTTCTTTGTAGTTTCAGCCACGGTGACAATGGGAGGCACCACAGAAGCTACTTTAAGGAACACTCATGTGACAACTGGTAACTTTATATCTAAACTCTGTGGCTGGGTGGTTGTGGTGCCCAAAGCCACCCTCACAGAATCAGGAAGTACAGCTGCTGAGAATCCTGCTGACTTTTAGGTGTAGGACAGGAAGGACGTCCTCTGACAGGCTGCCTGGGTGCCATCCTTCAGCCCCTTCCTCCTGCCGGCTGACGAGCCCTGAGCCTCCATGCCCGCTCTGCCCATCCACACCTCCTGCCCACTGGGTGTCCAGTGAGGGTGGAACTCAGGCACCAGGGTAGCAGAGGCACATGGGAAGAGCAGCATCCAACTGAGGACCCTTGGATATAATCCCTTATTTTCTCTCTTCTTTTCTAGAATCTGCAGCAACTCTTGGAGACTCTACCTCAGTTAATACTTCAAATGGTAACTGCTTCAATTCAATATTTCCTCATTTTATTACAGTCCTGCGTGGGTATGTAAGTGCCTATTTGTACAAAAGCACAGACCATAAGTTGGGTCAAATAGTTCAAATGCTAAAACAATATATGTATACCAGGAGGCAGAAGAGTGAAGTGGTTAAGCGCAACTGCCTGAGTACAAACCCCGCCCTTGTCACTCACTAGTCAGTTGAACCTTGGGGAACCTTCCTAAGCCTCCGCTTCTCCGTAGGGTCGTGCTGAGGATGCTAAGATAACACATGTAAAGCTCCTGAGTGTGATTGAGGTTTCCACGTTAGGAAATGCTCAAAATCATTGCCATAATTAAGCTTTCAAAATTGGCACCTTTGGGTATGAGTGAGGGAGGAGAAGAGATGTCACGAGTGTGGAAGTGTGACGCGCAGGGCTACAGGCACTTTAGAAGCAAGTCCAGCTCTCCTGTTGACACCTGGAGTGTTGCTCTACCTTCTGGATGGAGCCTGTCTGGAGGAATTCCCATTGCTGTGCTGGGCTCACACCAGGTACTTTCGTTGGGAAGGAGAGGAGCTCCCGTGAGCAGAAACTGACTTTAGAGGTCAGGCCACAGGCAGAGGGGGACCTGAAGGTGACATTGCCATGAAGGCCCCTCAAGACACAACATTGGCAAATTCTACTGAAGAGTCAGGAAAGTTGAGCTTATTAAGATCTAACACAAACACATGCTGAGGAATCTGTGTTTCAGATTGACAAGTCTTTTCAGGGTCCTTGCTCATTTGTGTGGGGTTCTGGATCTCACGTAAGCCCAAGACCTTGTCCTTTAAAAGGGGCAGAGCAGTGAAACCTCTGTGTCTCTCTCTAGATTTGCTCCTGAGGCTAGTGAATGGAAGTAACCCCTGTCAGGGCCGGGTGGAGGTCCAGTACCAGGGCTCCTGGGGTGCCGTGTGCGATGACTTCTGGGACCCCAAGGATGCCAACGTGGTCTGCAGGCAGCTGGGCTGTGGCTGGGCCACGTTGGCTCCAGGAGGTGCCTGGTTTGGCCAGGGCTCAGGGCTGATTGTCCTGGACAACATGCGCTGCTCAGGGCGCGAGTCCTACCTGTGGAGCTGTCCCCAATGGCTGGCTCTCCCATAACTGTATCAGTGAGGAAGCTGCTGGCGTCATCTGCTCTGGTGGGCCTCAAAGAGATAATGCCAATTGTGTAGCAGGGTCATGATGGTAACCATCCGTACTCCTCTCTAAACCTTGGTTTCTCCATCAGGAAAATGGAAATAATAGCAGTGCCTTGGGCAAGTTACTGTACCTCTAAGCGCTTTAGTTTTCCTCTCTGCTAGTCAAGGGCAAAAATCCCTGCCATTGTGGTTTGCCTTAATGACCAAATGAGACAATGTTGGGTGACATGCGTAAGACAAGGAGTGGCAGAAATGGCATCATCAGTCATCGCAATCATTTTTATTACTGTGGCATCTAACATTTGTTGCATGCTACGCACCGGTTAGCAGGATGCAAATTTCATTTACATTCTTTCATTTACTTCTCCCAGTGACCCTGTGAAGGGTAGTAAGTCTCAGTAAATAATCATCTGTAATTTAAGGGAAAGGAAAGGCATTTTCATCTTCCACTGTTTCTGTCAACATCTCACTTGACTTTTGTGGACTAAATGACCAAGCAATTGCTAATCTGTGCTTTTAGCAATTTCATTCAGTTATTTGAGAACTAGTAAATTAATTCAAAGCCCTCAACTTCAGCTCCTCAGGCTCGTAAATACACGCTAGATAAGTTAAATTTTCTCAGAGGAATAAGAAAAGCAACAGGTCCCACATTTTTGTACAAGCCTAATTAGCTTTTCTACAGTGATGAAAGGTTAATTTCCATTTTACTAAAACAATGAAATATCTGCAGCAGAAAATATGCAGAAACAAATTCACAAGTTATTACAGAATATTGCACTGAACTTATTAAGATATTGAGAGCCAATTTTTAAACACCACGTTTCCAGGGACTAGTTTAGAATTTTCGCCTTGTACACACAAAAGACTCATGAAATCTTTACCAATTTGAATTAAATTTCAAAAACATTACAGATCTGTTGATGGGGATTTATGCATAGTTGCTACATCTCTGCTTCACAGAATTGGCTCAAAGGCAGGTTTCTTGGTCAGGATTCCTGTAGGTGAAACACACACATGTCTGATGTTTCTTTTATTCCTTTATAGTCTCTGAACCAAATTTTATCGCAGTACATAGTAAGTACTTTGACAAGAATATCCTGTATTCGTTTATAATTTATTTTTTTAACCTTATACAGTTATTTATATCTTAAGAACAAACTGCCTCACTGAACTTTAGTGAATGGTAATAAGGACTGCGTAAAAATACGATTTGTGTCCCTTCTAGAAATACAAAAGCAATAGAAATTTCTTTCAACTGTAGCATAAATGGGCCACATGGTTATACAGTTACATTTTTAAATTTTGTGATCTTTTTCTTTTGTGTCTGCCTCAAACTTTAGAGCATGTCAGAATCAACTAGAGTATTTGAATGCAGGTCTTTGGCACTCACATCCCTCCCTCGAGATGCCCTGATTTGGAGAGCCCGAGGTGAGGCTCAGACATCTGCAGTTTTAGGGAAACACACATAAGGGTGGTTTGCAGACCACAGAACACATGGCCCTGTGCTGAATAAACGTTGGTGTTTGCAATGTAATTATGGAAACTTTACTTTGCTAAGAATTTACAAGATACATATTTTTTAAGTGCTGCCTATTTTTGTTTATTGTCAAGTGAATTTTAACATTTCCCCAAATGCTTCTTAGCTACCTATAAGTTTGACTTGCTGATATGAAAGATTTTTTCATAGGCAGGTTGCTAACATTGGACTTTCAACATCGAATTCTCAAAATGGCCTCAACATCCATCATTGCTACCTCATTAGGCAAAAACCAGTCCTACAGGGGACCATGTCCTCTGCCTGTGGGGATTTACTGCCTAATGGGGAGATAAACCTGTCAACTGATCACACAGGCACAATGACAAGTGTGAGAAGTGCTGGAGCAAGAGGCATGTAAGAGAGACGTGAGCGGGCACGGCCCTGAGGTAGGCGCAGCTCTGGGGCAGCTGCAGGAGTAGCCAGGCAGAGTGGGAAGGGGAGCATTTGCCTGTTACTGCTGTCAGGAACTTGAAAGGAACAAGCACAGACTTAGGCTGAGGTAGCCACTGTCCTCCCCCTGCTCAGCTGCCCTAAGGTGGGGTGTGGTCAAAGTGGTGCCTTGAGGGAGGCTCTTCCTAGGTCCCAATTCCTTATCTGTGTCTTTGACGTTTTCTGAAGCTGTAGGAAAAAAAACTTCTGATGGATTAAGATTTGGAAGTGTCAGCTGCCTTTGGAGGTAGCACAGTGTTTGTCTTTTGGAGGAATCCGGTGAAGAACAGGTGTGTGCACAGCTCTGTGGGCAGATTTGGTTCGTATTTGCCTTCTAAGTCCTAAATCTGGAGGGAGGCAGTTGAGGCAGGTCTGCAGACGTGATTGATGAGGAAATCTCTGGGGAGCTTATTCTCGGTCAAGTCTTGAATGGGCACATTCAGCAATCAACATGCCGGCAAATGTCCACCTTGTGGCATCCTCTGCACCCATACCACCCTTGGGCCGGCCATTCCCGGGGCGACACTGGGGGTCCATGGTGGGGCTCAGATGAGGCTCTCATCCTTAAGCCCCACTGAGAAAGATGCAGACCACCGGGCAGAAGAGGCAGCATGTGACAGGGCGAAGTAACCATGTGCTGGGGATGGATGACAGGGGAGCACTGCCCGCCTTCTTAAAGGTGAGAACCGTGAGGATAAAAATGGTCTTATCTTGAACCCTGCTGCGAAATCAACAGGAAAGCCGCATGGAGTGGTCTTCGGTGAGGCTGCTCGATGACGTCATGTTGAAGACTCACCTTTGGCGGGTCATGGAAAGCAGGATGGCACAGACCACCTTCCTCATGTCAGAAAGAACTGGGAGGAGTGGGTGGGTAGCAGGCTGTGGCTGTGACAAGAGGCAGGACAGGATGATGGTCAAAACCATGGGCAGGGGAGTAGAGTCAGACTGTCTTTGCCCACTTTTATAACGCCTGTGTCTCCGTGTTCTTATCTGCAAGTGCAGATGACAGGGCGCAGGTAGGATTAAATGAGATAATGCATATAAGTAGTAAGACATAGCACCGTCTGCAAGGACCTGTGAAGACATAGTAAGTCTTCAATGAATGTTCGCCTAAGCTCCCTTCCCGGAGGCCGCCCCTTATACTTCCCTTCTGGCACCACTGGAGCAGCCTCCCCGGTAGGTAGGGCTGGCTTGATGAGACCTTGTTTGTTTTTATGCTCAAACCCTTTTTCAGTTTTTTTTCCATAAAAGCAATCAATACATAACAGATGCATTTTTTACCTTCATAAGATTTGTGGCAGGGCTGAGTCCAGATGGAAAGGTATCAGATCCCTTGGAAAGCACCTAGGCCTTGAGAGATCTCTTTGTGGCTTTTCCTGGCTGAGCCATTCTGCCAGCTTAACTACCTTGGATGCTGACCCCAGTGGTAGAGACCACCCTGTCTCTATTTCCTGGAAAACAAACAAGTGGAAGCTTCTTCTCTCTTCAGGTAATTTACCACCATTCCCAAAATGGTAGCTGGAGTTATCTCCAACTATGTGGTTGATTGTTGGAAGAATACAAGTTGGTCTCGATAATCTGCAAAAGGGCCTATTCAAAATGTGTGGACGTAGCACAACCAGAAACAACTTCAATGTTCTGTTCAGTGCTATGGATGGGATTGTTAAGCCTCTAGAGCTCAGAGTTTCTGCACTGGGTGCAGATCCTGGCTTTGACTGCCATGTGACTAAGCAAGACACCTGAGGCCTGGCAAGGGGAATTGCATGGTGTCATCTGGACTGTATTTTGAATAGCAGGCTCTCTCACACGTGTCCATCAGCATGTCCTGGAGTGTGGGAGCAGGAATGGTATGTCAGAAATGAGGTGGGGATGTGCTGGTGCAGGTGTTCCCTGGCCTGCTGTCTCTGTTGATGGAATTCTCTGGCTTCCTGTTTCTCTTGTGAATTGCTTCGTCATTTTCAGGGGCATGGCTTCAGTGGCCCTCTGCCTAAGCCATCAACAACTTGCAGCAGGGCAGGTGGAGGAGTTCACTGTGGACCTCACATTCAAGCCTTTGAGGAAAGCCAAGCACTTCTCTGACATGCACAGCAATTCCTTGCACTGGCCTGTTTTTTCTGTTGGAGACATGCAAATCTCTGAACTGCGACTGCTGTGCCTGGCCAGACCTGTATTTAAAAAGAATCCGAGAAGTTTATCAAATGCCTCAACCCTCCTTATGCCAGGAAATAAGAAAAAAAGGGAGGGGATCATGAAAGCAACTATATTAAAAAATTTAACAAGAATATTAAAACATAGCAGACCACTTTTTATCCAATAGATTTTGGTATACAAACATCATAAAAGATGAAAGGGGACCATCACATGTCTTTCTAGTAAAAGGAGATGGTCTAAGTTCTTGCTGCAAAATATCATGTGATGAAATCCTTCCTGCTAAAGTGGGTGAGAGCACCATATTCTATTTTCATTTTTAGAATTATATTACTGACTCCTTGATTCTTGAATTTGAGAAATCCCTCTAGGATATCATCATCTAAAGACTCATAGTGTGAGATTTCAGTTGTATTATTAGTATCCAGAGTGCTGCTCCCAGTCTCTTAGCGTTTCTCTTCTGTTTCATCTAATTATTGCAAAACATTTTCCTTTGTCAATTGTCTTCCCTTTGTCATCATAAGTAGAAAATGAAAAATTCTGAGTTCTTCACTGTGCTCAAAGAAAGCTTAAGACGGGCAACAAAGACAATATGTCTCCAGTCTTTTTTATAATACCTTCTTGAAGGATAATACGATGTTTTGGGCACTGGAAGATCATGATTTACTTTAGTATTTCTTCTTCCTTCTAAGCAATTCTACCATTCTTCCATCTTATTATTATTTAACAATTGAGGAGTAAGGATGAAATAATTCCTTGAGTAATGAAATAGTAAAATGTTTTAAGATATGGGAAAAATAAAATTACTGAGAGCCCAAAATGTATCTTGGATCTAGAAAAGGACCCAAAGGAATCTATACGGCGATTACAAAACAGAATGAGTTTTCTTCTATCTTTCAAAGGAATAAATATTCTCTCGGTTCTTTGGAAGACCTCTAAAAAGATATAAAAGTTATGAAATATCAGTCCTCAAAAATGTAGTTAGAGCAGCCCATAAAGAAACTCAAAAACTAAAACTGAGCCCAGTGGACCTTGTCTGGCCTCACTGAGCATGAGGAGCCCGGGTTCTCTGGATGTTGGGCTGCTTCAAGACAGAATAAAAATTGCGCAGGGGATGTATGGGTCAGAAGAAACAGGACACCAAAATATGTTCTTATTGAGGGAGCCTCCAAGTGGCTGTTGTCAATGCTGACTATTCTCAGATTTTAGACTTCAGGGTGGATTCAACCGCCCAGCCCCAGTCCTGACAGCCAGTTTCAACTGTCTCTCTGGTCGAGCCCTTCTTCCCGAGCACATAGTGTATCCTTCCTGTGACTGTAAACTGTAGTGTTAGGGGACCTAGTAAAGAGATGTGCTTTATTATATCTAAGATTATCGAGCACCTCACAATCCAACCCACCTATTTTAATTTGCTATGAACAAACTCATTTTAGCAAGAATGCTGCAGTGCACAAACCCAAGATTGAACCACAGCGCCCCCTGGTGTGATTGTGACGGGAAGAGGAAGCCAGTTTCTGTGACTGGTACATCAGTTCTAAACAGTGGGACCTCTTTTCTAAGATGAATTTGGTTTCCTTCCAGGTGAATTAGACCAACATACTACAGTCTACGGTAAGACCTTTTGTCTTTACTTTCTTCCAGGGGTTTTGCTTAGTGGCTGGGCTGGCCGGTTCTGCTCTGCTGCTGTTGGCTGTTTGAGGCCGAGTGCAACCCTGGCCACAGAGCAGAATGCAGGGATGCGGGAGAGAGAAGACATGTGGGTGCCAACACCCTGGGCACGTCCCAGGCACACACTTGGCCAATCCCATTTGTCAATCTCCTTCTCTTTGTCTCTCAGTCATTCATTGGTTGAGATTAGCTTTAGCTTGGTATGAAGAGAGACAGTTGAACAAAAAATCAGTGCCTCTTCTTCTCATTAATAATGACAGTTATCTTGAAGGTAACTAACATCCACCAAGCACTTGTTATGTACCTTGCACAAAATTATCTTCGTGTACTAGATAAGTTAATATATAAAAACATTGAAAATATTGCCTGGCACATAATAAGTGCTCAACTAATGTACATAGCAAGTGCTATTTTAATGCAATTGTCCCAGAAACACTTTGAGGTAAATATTATGATTACACCCATTTTGCAGATGGGAAAACCAGAGCACAGTTAAGTAATTTGCCAATACTTTTATGTCTCATGTCATATGGCTGGTAAGTGGCAGGGCAGAGATTGGACAGGTACCTTTTCCTGATGTCTATGACTCTTACTAAATGCACCGTCTCTCCTACTTTCTGCAGTGAGAGAGAGTATGCAGTCCTTTGTGCCCAAGTTTGAGATGTCAGGGTCATCAGTTTGGGGGCACTGGCACTATTGAGGTCAATCCCTCCCCTTCTATATGCCCTGCTCTCATTTCATCCAGACATGGCCTGGGGGACTCGAGGGGCAGCTTTCTGACTGACACCCAGCAAGGGGCAGGCTGAGGCAGGGAGGCTGAGCTCTTCTGGAGGGACGGTTCACAGAGCTGACCAGGAGGGGCAGCAGGAAGGCCCGAGGAGGCCCAGAGTGCACATCATGCACGCTCTACAAATGGTCCATTCCTCCCTCTTTCCCCGAACCACACCCCCCACCCCTAGCAAAAACAGCAACCTGCCCCTTCCCTTGCATCTCATTCCAGCCTGTCACTCCCTGACCACAAATTTCTCATAAACTCAAACTAGCCATTGAAAAGCCACATCCAGGATTCAACTCCTGCCGTTAGGACATTGGATCCTTCAGGGTCTGCTGCCTATTTTTCTTGTGTAATCAGGGCAGCTTTTCCCCTGTGGGTGACCTAGTGGCATCATGCCAGGTAGGAACATGGTGCCTATTGGCTCCCAGTGTGGTTCTCTTCCCGGGAAGGAGGTGGAAGGGTAGGTTGAGGCCACTCCTGGAAGAATACTATCTTGGACTTGATCCCGAGGGGAGCGGAGAGTACACTGAAGTGTTTTGAGCAGGGAAGTGAGTTCACTATATCTGTATTTTGTAAAGACCAAACTTGGGGAACGACTAGGGACAGATGAATACTCTTAGCATGGAGTAAGCACTTCATAAATGCTGTTGAATATGAATGTGGGTGGATTGGAGGAAGGAGGGGCGGGGATAGAGAGATCAACTGGGAGTAGGCCAGGTTCAAGAGGATGCTGAGGGTCTAACCTAGTGAAATGGCCTGGGAGACAAGTTGGATATAAGAGGTGAGAAGGAGGAATCAGACACGATGCCACACTTCCAGTGCAGGTGACGAGGAGCACGGTGACACCATGGATTCCAGTGGAGGAGAGAGGCTGTGCTGAGTCTGGGGTGGGAGGCTCGGAGGTCCAGAAGGCCATAGAATTGCTGGTCTAGAGCTCAGGGCTTGTCAGAGCTGGGTCAGGACTGCAGACGTGGATTTGGGGATGCTCTCTGGAAAGTTCTTAGAGTGCACAGGGTTCTCTGGGGGAAAAGATGGAGTGGGAAGAGGGCAAAGACGGTGCCTGGGAGAGCAGTGATAGTTAAGGTCCATCAGGGAGGAGGGTCGGTGGGGAGACGGGGCAGGGTGGGTGGTGGGAGGCAGGCAGGCCCAGGGCGCCCTGCTGTGTCAATGCAGATTTGCCGCTGAGGCTGGTGAACGGAAGTGACCGGTGTGAGGGCCGAGTGGAGGTCCTGTACGAAGGCTCCTGGGGCACCGTGTGTGACGCCAACTGGGACACCGGGGACGCAGATGTAGTCTGTCGGCAGCTCGGCTGTGGCCGTTCCGTGTCAGCCCCGGGCGGGGCCCACTTTGGTCAGGGCTCGGGAAAAATTCTCTTTGGTGACGCGGACTGCACTGGATTGGAGCTCTACCTGTCAAGGTGTCCCCACAGTGAATGGCACCACCATGAATGTAGCCACGCCGATGATGCCAGTGTTGTGTGCGCAGGTAGTGTGTCTACCGTCACCTCGTGCTGTCACCAGTGCAACAGATACAGACTCAGAGTCAGGAGCATGGCACAGGCACGTGTTCATGTGTGCTAGCACGTCGCAGGTGACCGGCTCTGCTGGAAGCCATGCCGTATTCGATGTTAGAGGACAGGCATTCCTGTCCCTTTTCACAGACAATGCAAGGCTCAGAGAGGTTGAGGGGCCTGCCTGGCGTCCTAAGGTGGGTTTCGGTCTCAGCCCGTCCTGCTGCTGCCCTCGCTCTGTGGGCTGGTTCCCACCAACAGCAGCACGGCCATGCCTGGCCTGGGTGACCAAATAAATATCTTTCTGGGTGGCAGTTTCTCCTCCTTTAAAAGCAGAGGAAGATGGGGAAACTGCTGGTCTTTAACTCTTAAATGCATACCAGATCAATTGAGAAATAATTAATATGTTCTCTTTATTGGGGATTAAGAGATAAGCAAAAGATACTTATCCCCTCTGTGGAAAAGAGAAATTCTCCCTGACCTCACCTAGCAAATCCCAGGGCTGCATTTGCCACTTGTCCACATTGCGCTGGGTGTGCACAGACACCGAGGGCTCCTTTAATCCATGAAGAAACCTCCAAGGATGCTGGCCCCTTGTGTGTCCCCCAAAGAGGAGTTTCTAGGTAAACTGTCCACTTTTAGGGCAACCTCAGGCATTTGCTATGTGGATTGGACTGTGCACATGCCACCAAGCCCAAGATGTGACCATGATAGTCCAGCTGCCTCCTGAGATTGGGAGTGTGTCCTCAAAGGAGCCACTCTGCGAGTGGGTTTATTTTGGCATTCTGGGATGCATCTTTGGGAACCACCGTTCCTCTTGATTGGGGCCACCTTCTCAGAAATATACCAGCGATGGAAATATTTGTCACTTGGGGGTGTGTTTGAGCTATAGAAACAGCTAGATGTCATTTGAAGTCTAATCTTGTGACAAGGATGGGGATGTTAATGAACTGGGTGACCTTTTGGATGGAGTGTGTGGCAGCAGAGGAGGTAGGAGGAGGGTGACAGGAGCAAAGGATGTATACACAGCAACCCAGCCCTGCAGAAGGGCGGCACAGTGTCAGACACTGGCATTTGGTGGCATAGGGTCTGTGCTCCCAGCCATGGCTTCAGAGCTGAGGACAGCAGGGGGCCAACCCTCCTCACACGAGGGCCGACCCTGAGTGGGCTCTTCCTCTCTCCTCTCCACTCTGCAGCTTCTGTGTCTGCCACAGAGGAGCCCCTGACAGCAACTCCAGCACCAGGTACGTCAGGTGTCTGTTACAAGGGGTCCCGGTGGGCTTGTTACTGCACTGTACCCACGGGTTCCTCTCTGATCCAAAAGATGTGCAAAGGGTGCAGGAGTTGGGGGAGCTTGGCTGATGGGGGAGGGGGGGGTTCTGAATAAGGCCTTAGGCTTGAACAGGCATCTCTTTCTCGGATCATGTCTCTGAGACTGCAGAGGAACTAACTCGAAGAAGTATCTCCGAGGAGCTCCATGGTGGAGCCTGGTGTCCTGTCCCTAGGGGTCCTATTGCCCATGCTCAGTGTCTGCCCTGTGGTCCTCATCAACCCACACTGACCCCCGGCCAACCTGGGGTGCTGGATCTCTGGCTGCAGGGCTGGGAGAAGTAGGTGCTAACCAGCATAGGTAGCCCCACTGCTGGGACAGCATCCTTGCCCACGCACTATCCCTGAGCCTGTATCACGCCAGCCTGGTTCCTTCTCAACATGGAGGAATCATGATCCTGCAGCCTGTGGGTGTCAGAGGTCCTGCACTTCCCCCTGGGGCACCTCCAGCGAGAGGCCTTGGAGGCACAGTCAATATAGCCTGAGGTTCTGGTAGCCTGGGCTTTGGAAGGGGAGTCACTTCCCATTTCCCATGGCTGGGGGCATCATGAGTCTCCTGCCTGCGGGAATCTGGCCTCTCCCATGGTCTTCCTAGAAGGATCATGTGGATGATCTCTAAGACCCTTCCAGGATGCAAACTGGGCAGAGCAGTTCCTACCACCTAAGCCTCTAGAGGCTTGGGTTTGGGCAGAGCAGTCACTGTCCTTATGCCCATGAAACACTCTAATTCAAGATGTATTAAAGCCTAGCTCAGCTGGAGATGCTCTCAGAGATCTTTGCCCACTGGGAAGGCTCTGAATGCCCTCCAGGCCTTGAGACCTTGTCCCTAAGTAGGAACATACAGGAGAAATGCTGTGCCTTCTTCTAGGACCTCATTCTAGTTTGGCCCTGAGGCTGGTGGAGGGAGGTGGCCGCTGTCAGGGCTGGGTGGAGATCCTGTACCAAGGCTCCTGGGGCACTGTGTGTGATGACAGCTGGGACACCAGTGATGCCAACATGGTCTGCAGGCATCTGGACTGTGGCTGGGCCATGTCAGCCCCAGGAAATGCCCAGTTCGGCCAGGGCTCAGGGCTGATTGTCCTGGACGATGTGTAGTGCTCAGGGCACAGATGGTGCCTGCAGATGGGTGTTGGGGGGCTCAGCAACCGGGGTCCACACTCAGGCTTAATGCCCGAAAGGAAACTCTGGGCCACTTAACTCTGCCCTAGGGCTTCAGGAGGTGCCCTCTTCACAGTCTGAAGGAAGGTCATTGTTGCACCTGGCATTTTCCCTCTTCCCTCCTGAGCTTGTTCACCCTTTGAATCCATTTCTGAGAGCCACTCTGTGATATGCCCATGTCTAATATTACTTTCTCTTTCCCCCAGCTGCTCAGACCCAGTCCACACCTGGCCTAGGTAAGTCTGGTAGCATTTTAACTGACCTATCCCTTCTGGCCAAATTATACCTTTTCTTGTAGGTTTGCAGAACCAAGGAAAGTCAGATAAGCTTTTTCTTAGTAACATTTTCCCCCGGTGACCCTGGAATGTGTCAAACATGCCAGCTCGGTTGCCGACACACAGATTAGTTCAATGTACATGACAGCCTTAGGTCACCTGGCCCATAGATGTGTCTCACCAAGACACTCAGAGCTGCTGGGAGAAAAAGGTAGATCTGTACGTGGGTAATTCTCATCCAAGATGCAAAGTTCAGAGATCCTGAATGAAGGGAGAAGAGAAATCTTCATGCACTTGGGGAGAGGAGGGGCTGGCCAAGTGACGCTTTTCTACAGAGGGTTGAAGTGGGAGGCCCATGACTGGTCTTTGTGGATCTGGCCCCCCCAGGGACTGGCAGGGCACAGTATGGGCATTTTCTGGGTGGTGACTCTGCTTCTTCCAGGATGCTCATAAAATGATGCCATCTCTCCCCCAGTGGTGGCAGGAGTGAGAGCTCCTTCTGTGGACAGCTCTGTCTCCACAGCCTTCAGCCATCTCTTAGAGAGGAAGCCTTGGAATCTCAGCTGGCACAGGTCACCAGGCCCACCGCTGATGCCAAGCCCCTGCCAGCTCCTTCCTAACATTGCCTTGTCTCCCCTGCAGGTTGGCAGTACCCAACAACCGTGCTCTTTGGTAAGTAAGCTCCATTTCGTTTGTGCTGACCCTTGGGCCTGGCTATCTCTGCATCCAGGTGTGCAGCTGCAGGATCCGTGCTCAGCCCCTCCCGAATCCACAGTCTGGGATGCGGGGATCATGGAGGAAGCAGGGAACGCCCCCTTTGTGTATATTCGAAATCCAGCCAGCATTTTCGTTTCACGTGTGCTGGGGGAGGGGTTTATGGCCACGCACCTTTCCATGAAGACTCTCATATCTGTGTCCCTCTTGCCTTGGTGTTTTAAATTTTACATTGGAATCCTTTAAGTTTATACTCTGAACACCATTTTTCTTACAAATTTGGCAGGCATATTTTTGTCTTCAAATTGGCTATTTGTTATTTGCTCTCTTTCTCGGTTTTATGGAATCAGGTCTTTACAGCGAGACTGAAGGGTTGCTCCCTTCGTGGACAGCGTGTGAAGTGGGGAGAGGGTGAGGACAAGGGAGGGAAGGACGGAGAATATTTGAGCCCTCTCTCCCCCAAGAACCAGAACTGTGTTCCCCCTTCCCTCCCAAAAGGCATTGCCTTTCTTGGAAGAAGATTCCTTAGGAAATAGCTGGAGCCTATGGGACTTGCTGACTGTCTCATCTTGTTCAGTTTGGGCTTTGAAATGAGAATCACATTTTTGGAGCTAAAAGTGATTGTGGTGGCCACTCCACCCGCACCGTACAGGGGCACATTCCTGAGGAATGAGGAGCTCAGACCATGGCAAAAGCCTGGCCAGAGTTTACAGTATCTTCTTTTATCTGCAGGGTCTATGTTCCAAGACCCCCAGGGGATGCCTGAAGCCAAAGACAGTACCGAGTCCTCTATATACTATGTTTTCTTTCTCCTGTACACACATACCTATGATAAAATTTAATTTATAAATTAGGCACAGTAAGAGATTAAAGACAATAACTGATAGTAAAATAGAATAATTATGACAATATGCCAGCATCACTACTCTTGTGTTTTGGGGCCATTATTAAGTAAAATAAGGGTGACTTGAACTCAAGCACTGTGATACCATGACAGTCAATCTGATAATCCAGATGGCTACTAAGTGACTAGCAGACATGTCGTGTCTGCAGCGTGGACATTGGTGGACAAAAGGATGACTCACGTCCCAAGCAAGACAGAGCAGGATAGTGTGAGAAGCAGCAAATGTCTGTGGTGCTTCTGGTCACCGGTTACCTGATGGACCCCTGGGTGGCTCCCTGGGTCCCTGACATTTCCTGGCCAAGTGTCAGACCGTGGGCCATGTTGTCAGAGGGGCCCGCCAGGCCATGGGTGAGTGGAAGGAGGGGGCAAAGGCTTTCTCACTGGCCTGGGGACATCCCAGGTGGAGAGAGCGGGGTGTCCAGAACGGCCTCTGCGCCCGGATGAGCTTGTGGAGCAGGAGACCTGGGCAGACTCGGGGGTGCACGTGGCAGGAGCCAGAAGGGGCATTGTTTTCACCATCACTGTGACAACCTACAAGAAGCCGCTAGAGAAAATGATTTCTCAATACGTAACGTTTAATTGGGCATAGATATAAGCACCACGACTCGGAAAGTGTGAAATGGCAAAGCCACCGGTGAATTCAGGGAGAGAAGAGGAAGGGCCTTTTCCATTGTCTTTTTTTCAGTGGCAACGTTAGATTTACTTAAGGTGCTTAGAAACAGAGTTCATGGGTGGCAGAGGTTCAGAGCAGAGTGGTCATCGGTCCCTCGGAGGAGATGGTCCTGCGGGCAGGTGTTCTTGCCTGGATGGCGGCAATCCTAGGGAATGTCTAGAGATCAGCCTTAGGAAAGCAGGACAGGCGTCAAAGACCAGAAAAGGACCCAGGAAGTCCATGGATACAGCTCACAGCTCCTACTCTTAAGGACGAGCTAGTGCTCCCTCTTTCTGGGTGTGACAATAGTGATGTCCATCTGGTACCTGCTACGTCCACACCTGCCTGGTCCAGACATCCGTTCATTCCTGCTCTTTCCTCCCCTGAGTCTGATTCTACCCTTTCGTGTTGTTGCTATTTACAGAGAGTTCCGCCGCTGTGACTGAAGCATCAACAGGTAAACAATCCTGCTTACTGATACCCGGGGCTCTTGCTCTCCCTCTCCATGAACTTTCCATTTGAAAGTGGGAGGATGAGGCCCAAGCAGGGCCCCGTGCTCAGCCACATCCTATGGGGGGTTGTGGAGGAGGCAGAGTGTCTGAGGACCCATTCCTGGGTCTGGTTTGGAGGGGGCGGGGAGCCTGTGGCCTGGCTGCCATGCTGTCCTGTTCCCGGTGCTCAGGGCCACCCTGGGGGCTCACTAAGCCTCCTGGCAGCTTGGCGCTGGCCTCAGGGCATGGACAGCAGGCCCAGGAGGAGGGGGTGAGAGTCGGGCATCTGCACGTGTCTGGCCCAGGTCCTGCCAGCCCTGCCACATTGCCAGAACCCAGAGAGGCCCATGCAGGTGCCACCAAGCCCCTGAGCAAAGGAAGGCCCCTGCCTGCCTCCTGTAGCTATGGAGCTGCATGCTGTGTGTGGTGACAGTGGGGAGCAGGGAGTGGGGCGCCCCTACCTGTCCCCTCCCCTGTGTCACTGTGCTTCTACATGGCTCGAGCATCCTTGGCCTGGGCAGAGCAGGGTGTCACTGTTTCTCTCAGTGTGATGAGTTCACCTCTGGCCGTATTGAGAGGTGCCTGGCTGCCCTGGTGACTTGGGCCGTTAACGAGATACCTTAGTGGGTGACATGTCTTAGTTCCTTGTCCTCAGGACAGGGATTGATGAATAGTTCTTGTGTCCCCCTGTCAGAACTGATTCTAGTGTGTCCCTGAGGCTCATGGATGGAGGTGACTGGTGTGAGGGCCGGGTGGAGGTCCTCTACACCCTGCGGGAAGAATCGCCCCTCGGCATCCCTGTGCCCCGTGGTCCAGGGCTGGGGATGAGCACGTGTCTGCCAGCCAGGGACGCCGCCAGGGACAGGGGGAGAATTTTCTGTGTCTGAGAACAGATGCCCCCGGAGGGAACTACATGGGCTGATGTGATTAGCTTGTCTAGGATCGATTTTTTTACTCCTCAAAAGAGATTTTCAGTGCTTATTGATGTGAAATTACAAATCATTCACATGTATTTGACTCTGTGCGTGTGTGTGTGTATTTAGTGGAGTCCTCACTAATAATATTTCCCTTTTTTATTGTGGTGAATTGTGTGCCTAACATAAGATTTATTCTTTTAACAATGTTAATGTGCACTTCTCGCTGGGATTAATTTCATTCCCAGTGTTGTGCAGTTGTCAGCAGCATGTGGTCCCAGTTTTTAAATCATCCCAAAGTAAAAACCATTCCCATTAACCATCACACCCCGTTCTGCTGTCCCCAGTTCCCGGCACCCACTAATCTGCTTTCTGTCTATCTGAATTTCCCTGTTCTGGACATTCCCTATGAAATGGGACCATTGCCCTGTGTCTGGCTCCTTTCCCTTAGTGTAAGTGACACGGAACTGTGTGCCTGGCAGCTGCACCATTCAGGGCACACTGGTGAGAGTGAGTTTTCATGTCTCTCTCTAGGATCTGATGCCGGTTTGGCCCTGAGGCTGGTGAATGGAGGTGACCGGTGTCAGGGCCGCGTGGAGGTCCTGTACCAAGGCTCCTGGGGCACCGTGTGTGACGACGGCTGGAACACTAATGACGCCAACGTGGTCTGCAGGCAGCTGGGCTGTGGCTGGGCCACCTCGGCCCCAGGAAGTGCCCGGTTTGGCCAGGGCTCAGGGCCCATTGTCCTGGATGACGTGAGCTGCTCAGGGCACGAGTCCTACCTGTGGAGCTGCCCCCACAGAGGCTGGCTCTCCCATAACTGTGGCCATCATGAGGACGCTGGTGTCATCTGCTCAGGTGGGCATCGAAGATCATTGGGGCCCGTTCGTGGGACAGACTCTATTCAGAGAAAACAAGTTTCTCACCTCAGGGTCCCACCCCCAGACCTGCCAAGGTTACCTGGAACTGCTGGAGATGACCTGGGGACAGCTGGCCTAGAGATGTAATGTCCAGTTCCGTAGTCATGGAAACAGCCTGGTCTGTTTAGGTCCCCCCGCTGCAAGCAGTGCCCGGCATTGGCTTGGAGGTTCCTGGGCACCGGCCTTCAGACCCAGGGTCCAGCTTACTGAGGGCAGAATCCATGAGCCTTTGATTTGCTATAGGAACATCCACCCACCTCCCACCCCCAATAATACCTGAGGCTCCATGTCTGGGACAGCAGCTTTGGGATCGGGCTGGTACAGCGTTTCCTGTCCTTGAAGACTATATTACTCTGAGCGCTCACAGGAGCTGAGGCAGAGGAAGGGACTCCAGGGCCCATAGCTCACTCAGGACAGGCGGGAAGGGCAGTAGGGAAGGGGGGTGAGGGTGGCCGGAGAGCAGGTTGGTAACAGACCTTGTGCTCACCGGGCAGGTAGACAGTGGGTTCCAGAGTGTGACCCCTTGGAGGATGTTCCGGTTTCCCCATCCAACCTCAGGATCACGGCCACGGAGAGTGCAATGTCGGGGTCTTCGTGGAGTTATTGCTCAGGGTCACCGTTGCAGCTCCCTGGTGTTGATGCAGAGGCTTTGTGGCTTGTCCCAGGCTTAACAGTGGCCTTAGTATATCTGAAGGGGGAGCCTCAAGCCAAGGGGTGCAGGCAAGGGGTCGGAGTGTGGGGAGCAGCTCCGTGAAGGTCTAAGGGTGCACGGTGGGCTCGGGCACACACATGTCCGTGCACACGAGACGAGCACAAGCTCAGTGTGAGGATCCCGAGGCTCTTCCACCTCCGGTGCTAGTTGAGTCACCAAGTGCTGTGTGTGACCCTCCTTCTCTTTCCACCACAGGCCCGTTCCAGTCCCAGTCCACGCCCAGCCCAGGTGAGCCCCAGTGTCTTTCCTTGGGACGCCCCTTCTCTTTCCTCACACTCACCCTGCCTGCCAGTCTGCAGAACCCGCCTCTCGTCCGTGCAGACCCTGTGGAGCATGCTATGTCCCCCCACTGCATCGGTGACAGTCACAGATATTAGGGTCCAGAGGGTGTCTGCCTTCCCATCCTCCACCTCCGTGTGCAGCACATAGTGAGACGCTGGCCCAGAGGATACGTCTCCTGGTTCAGAAAAGTGGCCACAGGTTTAAGGAGCTTTGGCCCTTTCTCCTCTGGGGCTGATATGACCTATTGAGGATTAATGTTCGTGCCCTCTGACCTTGGGCTGAAGGCAATGATACTACAGGCTGTTGCCTCCGGCCCTGACTCCACGAAATGCCCCCGGCTCGTGCAGGGCCCCATCTGCCTGCAGGGGAGGCTGAGGCAGAGCCTGGGGGAGGCCGAGAAGCAGCAAATGTCTGCGGTGCTTCTGGTCACCGGTTACCTGATGGACCCCTGGGTGGCTCCCTGGGTCCGTGACATTTCCAGACCAAGTGGCAGAGCGTGGGCCATGTTGTCAAAGGGGCCCGCCAGTTCATGGGTGAGTGGAAGGAGGGGCAAAGGCTTTCTCACTGGCCTGGGGACATCCCAGGTGGAGAGAGCGGGGTGTCCAACACGGCCTCTGCCCACGGATGAGCTTGTGGAGCAGGAGACCTGGGCAGACTCGGGGGTGCACGTGGCAGGAGCCAGAAGGGGCGTTGTTTTCACCATCACTGTGACAACCTACAAGAAGCCACTAGAGAAAATGATATCTACATATGTGGCGTTTAATTGGGCATAGAAATAAGCATGATGACTCGGAAAGTGTCAAATGGCAAAGCCACCGGTGAATTCAGGGAGGGAAGAGGAAGGGCCTTTTCCATTTTTTTTTTTTCAGTGGCAACGTTAGATTTACTTAAGGTGCTTAGAAACAGAGTTCATGGGTGGCAGAGGTTCAGAGCAGAGTGGTCATCGGTCCCTCGGAGGAGATGGTCCTGCGGGCAGGTGTTCTTACCTGGATGGCGGCAATCCTAGGGATTGTCTAGAGATCAGCCTTAGGAAAGCAGGACAGGCGACAAGGACCAGAAAGGGATCCAGGAAGTCCATGGATACAGCTCACAACTCCCACTCTTAAGGATGAGCTACCGCTCCCTCTTTCTGGGTGTGACAAAAGTGATGTCCAGTGGGTATCTGCTACATCCACACATGCCTGGTCCAGACATCTGTTCATTCCTGGTCTTTCCTCCCCTGAGTCTGATTTTCCTCTTTCGTGTTGTTGCTATTTACAGACACTTCGGCCACTACGACTGAAGCATCAACAGGTAAACAATCCTGCTTATTGATGCCTGGGCCTCTCGCTCTCCCTCTGCACAAACTTTCTATTTGAAAGTGGGAGGATGAGGCCCACGGTGGGCCCCGTGCTCTGCCAAGTACTGTGGGGGGTCGTGGAGGAGGCAGAATCTCTGACGACTGATTCCTGGGTCTGGTTTGGAGGGGGCGGGGAGCCTGTGGCCTGGCTGCCATGCTGTCCTGTTCCCGGTGCTCAGGGCCACCCTGGGGGCTCACTAAGCCTCCTGGCAGCTTGGCACTGGCCTCAGGGCATGGACAGCCGGCCCGGGAGGAGGGAGTGAGAGTCGGGACACCTGCACGTGTCTGGCCCAGGTCCTGCCAGCCCTGTCACTTGCCAGAACCCAGAGAGGCCCATGCGGGTGCCACCAAGCTGCTGAACAGGGGAAGGCCCCTGCCTGCCTCCTGTAGCTATGGAGCTGCATGCTGTGTGTGGTGACAGTGGGGAGCAGGGAGTGGGGCGCCCCTCCCCGTCCCCTCCCCTGTGTCACTGTGCTTCTACATGGCTCGAGCATCCTTGGCCTGGGCAGAGCAGGGTTCACTGTTTCTCTCAGTGTGATGAGTTCACCTCTGGCCGCATTGAGAGGTGCCTGGCTGCCCTGGTGACTTGGTCCGTTAACCAGATACCTGAGTGGGTGACATGTCTTAGTTCCTTGTCCTCAGGACAGGGATTGATGAATAGTTCTTGTGTCCCCCTGTCAGAACTGATTCTAGTGTGTCCCTGAGGCTCGTGGATGGAGGTGACTGGTGTGAGGGCCGGGTGGAGGTCCTCTACACCCTGCGGGAAGAATCGCCCCTCGGCATCCCTGTGCCCCGTGGTCCAGGGCTGGGGATGAGCACGTGTCTGCCAGCCAGGGACGCCGCCGGGGACAGGGGGAGAATTTTCTGTGTCTGAGAACAGATCTCCCAGGAGGGAACCACATTGGCTGATGTGATTAGCTTGTCTAGGGTCGATTTTTTTACTTCTCAAAAGAGATTTTCAGTGCTTATTGATGTGAAATTACCTATCATTCACATGTATTTGACTCTGTGCGTGTGTGTGTGTATTTAGTGGAGTCCTCACTAATAATATTTCCCTTTTTTATTGTGGTGAATTGTGTGCCTAACATAAGATTTATGCTTTTAACAATGTTAATGTGCAGTTCTCGCTGGGATTAATTTTATTCCCAGTGTTGTGCAGTCGTCAGCAGCATGTGGTCCCACTTTTTAAATCATCCCAAAGTAAAAACCATTCCCATTAACCATCACACCACGTTCTGCTGTCCCCAGTTCCCGGCACCCACTAATCTGCTTTCTGTCTATCTGGATTTCCCTGGTCTGGACATTTCCTATGAAATGGGATTGTTGCCTTTGTGTCTAGCTCCTTTCCCTTAGGGTAAGTGACACGGAACTGTGTGCCCGGCAGCTGCACCATTCAGGGCACACTGGTGAGAGTGAGTTTTCATGTCTCTCTCTAGGATCTGATGCCGGTTTGGCCCTGAGGCTGGTGAATGGAGGTGACCGGTGTCAGGGCCGCGTGGAGGTCCTGTACCAAGGCTCCTGGGGCACCGTGTGTGACGACGGCTGGAACACTAATGACGCCAACGTGGTCTGCAGGCAGCTGGGCTGTGGCTGGGCCACCTCGGCCCCAGGAAGTGCCCGGTTTGGCCAGGGCTCAGGGCCCATTGTCCTGGATGACGTGAGCTGCTCAGGGCACGAGTCCTACCTGTGGAGCTGCCCCCACAGAGGCTGGCTCTCCCATAACTGTGGCCATCATGAGGACGCTGGTGTCATCTGCTCAGGTGGGCATCGAAGATCATTGGGGCCCGTTCGTGGGACAGACTCTATTCAGAGAAAACAAGTTTCTCGCCTCAGGGTCCCACCCCCAGACCTGCCAAGGTTACCTGGAACTGCTGCAGATGACCTGGGGACAGCTGGCCTAGAGATGTAATGTCCAGTTCCATAGTCAAGGAAACAGCCTGGTCTGTTTAGGTCCCCCCGCTGCAAGCAGTGCCCGGCATTGGCTTGGAGGTACCTGGGCACCAGCCTTCAGACCCAGGGTCCAGCTTACTGAGGGCAGAATCCATGAGCCTTTGATTTGCTGTAGGAACATCCACCCCTTCCCAACCCCAATTTTACTTGAGGTTCCCTCTCAGGGACAGTCCCTTTGGGATCCTGTTGGTAAAGCATCCCCTGTCCTTGAAGACAGTATTACTCTGAGTGCTCCCAGCTGCTGAGATAGGGGTTTGGATTACAAGGCCCCACCCTGCCTGGCAGGGAACAGGAGGGGGCTGAGTGTTTTTCCGGCTCCGTGTCCCCCACCTTTGTCCTAGCCTCGCCGCCTTCTGTGCAGTGAGTCTGACCTGCCCTCCTCTTTCTCACAGCTGTCCTGCCACCGTCCACGGCCAGGCCAGGTGAGTCCTGCTGTTCCCCGGCTGTCAGTGTCTCCTCCTTCCATGCTCACTCCCCAGCCCCAGGTGAGCAGCTGCGTGAGGGCTCTGTGCACTTTTCCTGCTGCCCAGAACATTCCCTGATCGTTTGGGGTGTGCGGTGGGTGCAGCTGAGCTCAGAGCATGTAGAGGCCCCTTTGTGCGTTGGTGGGATGACAGCCTTCTGGCTGCTGACACGGGCTGCCTCACGGGCTCACTCAGCAGTTGTGTTGGGAGAAGGAGGTTCTGTCCTGGGTCACAGGTGCTGCAGAGCATCCTCTGTCCCCAGGGTCATGTGCCGGGGCAGAACAGAGATTTTTCTTGTCCTGAAGCCCAGGCAAAGACTGAGTGATGCTTCTACCAGCAAACCGTCTGTCAGGAGAGAAGTGTCATTGCTGTTTGGGAATATGCCACCTGTTTGCCTTGTCGTGGACATTGAAGGCCATGGCCTTGCTCACTGCGGGCTCCCTGGAAGGGTTCTCTGTCTCCCGCTGCCCCAGAGCTTCTCTGTGTCCCCTGCCCCTGCTCACAATGGCCGGTCACTAGACCCAGGGTTCCATACCCCTTCCTTCCTAATCCCACTGCATCTTTCTCTGCAGGTTGGTGGCAAACAACATCTCCTTCTCATGGTAAGTATCTTTGCATCCCGCCAGAGCATCAGCAGGCAGCACTGCCGTCTGCAGGCCTAGGGGGCTTTCCTGGGTCTTGTGTGAAGCCTCTGGCTGGTTATGACCTCCCTGAGCGAGGAGGGTTGCCTTTCCCCCCGGTTGTGAATTGTGCTGTGAGGAGACTCAGTTAGTCAGGATGCTGTCGTTTGCAAGGGACAGGAACTCAAGTCAAACTCTCCTAGCCTAGAAGGGAATTCATTGGCTCGTGTATCTAGAATGTTTAGTGATGGATGTGGAGCTTCCGGTACAGCTGTACCCAGCAGTTGTGAGTCTACTCCCCTAAGCTTCTCTTATCCCTGCCCTGTGGTGTGTGCGGGCTTCCTGGTCAGCTTGCTTTTTGCACACGGGGAGAAGGGCAGCAGTTGTCAGCCCCAAGTCTGTATCCCTGAAGGCATAAGAGTCAGTCTGTGCCAAGACCTCTGGGGGAGAGTTCTGACTTCCTGGCAGCAAGGGCTTTCTCCCACGCAAAGCCTGTGTGCTCTGAGGGCCCAGCTAGGTATATGGCACCTGCATATGCCCTGGGGCGAGGGGGAGAGTGGGGACACCAGGCCCTGCTTAAACCGTGTGGGATGCTGCTTTTCTAATGGGAAGGTGGTTTCCGTTACAGTAAAACACAGGGCAGGAGATTTGACATGGAGATAGTATCCTCCAGTGGGAGCTTTGCTTTCCTCCCATGCTCCCTGGTGTTTCCTGGCTGTCCTTACCCCCCTGCCCACCAGAGGGAACTGTCCCTCTTCCTGGGTGTCGGCCCCTGTAGGTTCTGTGCTCTGGCGCTGCCCTCTGCGGCCCTGGCTCAGGGGCTGAGCTGTGAGTGGAGAGTGTGTGCAGGGACTCAGGGGGCCTCGATATGCCCGTGAAGCCTGTTCCCGTCTTCCTCGGGGACGGCAGGAGTCACAGCTCTTCCTCGCTGTGGCCCTGCCGTGACATCAGGATCGTGGACTGAGTGAGTGAGGACAGGGGAACACATACAGTCTCTGAGCTTTCCCCAGGCTTCTGGGAGAGCGCTGCAAGTGTTGGGCTTTCCCAGCTCTTAGACCAGACCCCACATCGGGAAAACCACACCCTGTGGGAAGAAATACCCGAGGGCGTAGCCAAACACCCCTCAGCATCCCTGTGCCCCGTGGTCCAGGGCTGGGGATGAGCATGTGCCTGCCGGCCAGGGACACCGCCGAGGGGCAGGGGGAGAATTTTCTGTGTCTGAGAACAGATGCCCCTGGGGGGAGCTACATGGGCTGATGTGATTAGCTTGTCTAGGGTCGATTTGTTTTACTCCTCAAAGACATTCTTAGTTCTTATTGATGTGAAATACAAATCATTTGCATGTATTTGACTTTGTGTGTGTGTGTGCGCGTGTGAGGTGTATTTAGTGGAGTCCTCATTAACAATATTTCCCTTTTTCATTGTGGTGAAATGTGTGCCTAGTGTAAGATTTACCTTTTAAGAATTTTAATGTGCACTTCTTGGTGGGATTAATTACAATCCCATCATTGTGCAGCCATCACCCCCATCTAGTTGCAGTTTCTAAGTCATCCCAAGCTGAACAATCACAGTCATTAACCCTCACACCCCATTCCGCTGTCCCCAGTTCCCGGCAGCCACTACTCTTCTTTCTGTCGATCTGGATTTCCCTGTTCTGGACATTTCCTATGAAATGGGACCATTGCCCTGTGTCTGGCTCCTTTCCCTTAGCGTAAGTGACACGGAACTGTGTGCCCGGCAGCTACACCAATTAGGGCACACTGGTGAGAGTGAGTTTTCATGTCTCTCTCTAGGATCTGATGCCGGTTTGGCCCTGAGGCTGGTGAATGGAGGTGACCGGTGTCAGGGCCGCGTGGAGGTCCTGTACCAAGGCTCCTGGGGCACCGTGTGTGACGACGGCTGGAACACTAATGACGCCAACGTGGTCTGCAGGCAGCTGGGCTGTGGCTGGGCCACCTCGGCCCCAGGAAGTGCCCGGTTTGGCCAGGGCTCAGGGCCCATTGTCCTGGATGACGTGAGCTGCTCAGGGCACGAGTCCTACCTGTGGAGCTGCCCCCACAGGGGCTGGCTCTCCCATAACTGTGGCCATCATGAGGACGCTGGTGTCATCTGCTCAGGTGGGCATCGAAGATCATTGGGGCCCGTTCGTGGGACAGACTCTATTCAGAGAAAACAAGTTTCTCACCTCAGGGTCCCACCCCCAGACCTGCCAAGGTTACCTGGAACTGCTGGAGATGACCTGGGGACAGCTGGCCTAGAGATGTAACGTCCAGTTCCATAGTCATGGAAACAGCCTGGTCTGTTTAGGTCCCCCCGCTGCAAGCAGTGCCCGGCATTGGCTTGGAGGTACCTGGGCACCAGCCTTCAGACCCAGGGTCCAGCTTACTGAGGGCAGAATCCATGAGCCTTTGATTTGCTGTAGGAACATCCACCCCTTCCCAACCCCAATTTTACCAGAGGTTCCCTCTCAGGGACAGTCCCTTTGGGATCCTGTTGGTAAAGCATCCCCTGTCCTTGAAGACAGTATTACTCTGAGTGCTCCCAGCTGCTGAGACAGGGGTTTGGATGACAAGGCCCCACCCTACCTGGCAGGGAACAGGAGGGGGCTGAGTGTTTTTCCGGCTCCGTGTCCCCCACCTTTGTCCTAGCCTCGCCGCCTTCTGTGCAGTGAGTCTGACCTGCCCTCCTCTTTCTCACAGCTGTCCTGCCACCGTCCACGGCCAGGCCAGGTGAGTCCTGCTGTTCCCCGGCTGTCAGTGTCTCCTCCTTCCATGCTCACCTCCCCAGCCCCAGGTGAGCAGCTGCGTGAGGGCTCTGTGCACTTTTCCTGCTGCCCAGAACATTCCCTGATCGTTTGGGGTGCGGTGGGTGCAGCTGAGCTCAGAGCATGTAGAGGCCCCTTTGTGCGTTGGTGGGATGACAGCCTTCTGGCTGCTGACGCGGGCTGCCTCACGGGCTCACTCAGCAGTTGTGTTGGGAGAAGGAGGTTCTGTCCTGGGTCACAGGTGCTGCAGAGCATCCTCTGTCCCCAGGGTCATGTGCCGGGGCAGAACAGAGATTTTTCTTGTCCTGAAGCCCAGGCAAAGACTGAGTGATGCTTCTACCAGCAAACCGTCTGTCAGGAGAGAAGTGTCATTGCTGTTTGGGAATATGCCGCCTGTTTGCCTTGTCGTGGACATTGAAGGCCATGGCCTTGCTCACTGCGGGCTCCCTGGAAGGGTTCTCAGTCTCCCGCAGCCCCAGAGCTTCTCTGTGTCCCCTGCCCGTGCTCACAGTGGCCGGTCACTAGACCCAGGGTTCCATACCCCTTCCTTCCTAATCCCACTGCATCTTTCTCTGCAGGTTGGTGGCAAACAACATCTCCTTCTCATGGTAAGTATCTTTGCATCCCGCCAGAGCATCAGCAGGCAGCACTGCCGTCTGCAGGCCTAGGGGGCTTTCCTGGGTCTTGTGTGAAGCCTCTGGCTGGTTATGACCTCCCTGAGCGAGGAGGGTTGCCTTTCCCCCCGGTTGTGAATTGTGCTGTGAGGAGACTCAGTTAGTCAGGATGCTGTCGTTTGCAAGGGACAGGAACCCACGTCAAACTCTCCTAGCCTAGAAGGGAATTCATTGGCTCGCGTATCTAGAATGTTTAGTGATGGATGTGGAGCTTCCGGTACAGCTGTACCCAGCAGTTGTGAGTCTACTCCCCTAAGCTTCTCTTATCCCTGCCCTGTGATGTGTGCGGCCTTCCCCGTCAGCTTGCTTTTTGCACACGGGGAGAAGGGCAGCAGTTGTCAGCCCCAAGTCTGTATCCCTGAAGGCATAAGAGTCAGTCTGTGCCAAGACCTCTGGGGGAGAGTTCTGACTTCCTGGCAGCAAGGGCTTTCTCCCACGCAAAGCCTGTGTGCTCTGAGGGCCCAGCTAGGTATATGGCACCTGCATATGCCCTGGGGCGAGGGGGAGAGTGGGGACACCAGGCCCTGCTTGAACCCTGCTGGTTTTCTAATGGGAAGGTGGTTTCCGTTACAGTAAAACACAGGGCAGGAGATTTGACATGGAGATAGTATCCTCCAGTGGGAGCTTTGCTTTCCTCCCATGCTCCCTGGTGTTTCCTGGCTGTCCTTACCCCCCTGCCCACCAGAGGGAACTGTCCCTCTCCCTGGTGTCGGCCCCTGTAGGTTCTGTGCTCTGGCGCTGCCCTCTGCGGCCCTGGCTCAGGGGCTGAGCTGTGAGTGGAGAGTGTGTGCAGGGACTCAGGAGGCCTCGATATGCCCGTGAAGCCTGTTCCCGTCTTCCTCGGGGACGGCAGGAGTCACAGCTCTTCCTCGCTGTGCCCCTGCCATGACACCAGGATAGTTGACTGAGTGAGTGAGGACAGGGGAACACACGCGGTCTCTAAGCTTTCCCCAGGCTTCTGGGAGAGCGCTGCAAGTGTTGGGCTTTCCCAGCTCTTAGACCAGACCCCACATCGGGAAAACCACACCCTGCGGGAAGAAATACCCGAGGGCGTAGCCAAACACCCCTCAGCATCCCTGTGCCCTGTGGTCCAGGGCTGGGGATGAGCACGTATCTGTGGGCCAGGGATGCTGCCGGGGACAGGGGGAGAATTTTCTGTGTCTAAGAACAGATGCCCAAGGGGGCAGCTACATGGGCTGGTATGATTAGCTTGTCTAGGGTCGATTTGTTTTACTCCTCAAAGAGATTCTTAGTTCTTATTGATCTGAAATTACAAATCGTTTGCATGTATTTGACTCTGTGTGTATATGTGTGTGCGTGTGTGTGTTTGTGATGTGTATTTAGTGGAGTGATTGTTAATAATATTTCCCTTTTTCATTGTGGTGAAATGTGTGCCTAGCATAAGATTTACCTTTTAACAATTTTAATGTGCACTTCTTGGTGGGATTAATTACAATCCCATCATTGTGCAGCCATCACCCCCGTCTAGTTGCAGTTTCTAAGTCATCCCAAGCTGAACAATCACACTCATTAACCGTCACACCGCATTCTGCTGTCCCCAGTTCCCGGCAGCCACTTACCTGCTTTCTGTCGATTTGGATTTCCCTGGTCTGGACATTTCCTATGAAATGGGACCATTGCCCTGTGTCTGGCTCCTTTCCCTTAGCGTAAGTGACACGGAGCTATGTGCCCGGCAGCTACACCAATCAGGGCACACTGGTGAGAGTGAGTTTTCATGTCTCTCTCTAGGATCTGATGCCGGTTTGGCCCTGAGGCTGGTGAATGGAGGTGACCGGTGTCAGGGACGTGTGGAGGTCCTGTACCAAGGCTCCTGGGGCACCGTGTGTGATGACGGCTGGAACACTAATGACGCCAACGTGGTCTGCAGGCAGCTGGGCTGTGGCTGGGCCACCTCGGCCCCAGGAAGTGCCCGGTTTGGCCAGGGCTCAGGGCCCATTGTCCTGGATGACGTGAGCTGCTCAGGGCACGAGTCCTACCTGTGGAGCTGCCCCCACAGAGGCTGGCTCTCCCATAACTGTGGCCATCATGAGGACGCTGGTGTCATCTGCTCAGGTGGGCATCGAAGATCATTGGGGCCCGTTCGTGGGACAGACTCTATTCAGAGAAAACAAGTTTCTCGCCTCAGGGTCCCACCCTCAGACCTGCCAAGGTTACCTGGAACTGCTGCAGATGACCTGGGGACAGCTGGCCTAGAGATGTAACGTCCAGTTCCATAGTCATGGAAACAGCCTGGTCTGTTTAGGTCCCCCCGCTGCAAGCAGTGCCCGGCATTGGCTTGGAGGTACCTGGGCACCGGCCTTCAGACCCAGGGTCCAGCTTACTGAGGGCAGAATACATGAACCTTTGATTTGCTACAGGAACATCTACCCACCTCCCACCCCCAGTAATACCTGAGGCTCCATGTCTGGGACAGCAGCTTTGGGATCGGGCTGGTACAGCGTTTCCTGTCCTTGAAGACTATATTACTCTGAGCGCTCACAGGAGCTGAGGCAGAGGAAGGGACTCCAGGGCCCATAGCTCACTCAGGACAGGCGGGAAGGGCAATAGGGAAGGGGGGTGAGGGTGGCCGGAGAGCAGGTTGGTAACAGACCTTGTGCTCACCGGGCAGGTGGACAGTGGGTTCCAGAGTGTGACCCCTTGGAGGATGTTCCGGTTTCCCCATTCAACCTCAGGATCACGGCCACGGAGAGTGCAAAGTCGGGGTCTTTGTGGAGTTATTGCTCAGGGTCACCGTTGCAGCTCCCTGGTGTTGATGCAGAGGCTTTGTGGCTTGTCCCAGGCTTAACAGTGGCCTTAGTATATCTGAAGGGGGAGCCTCAAGCCAAGGGGTGCAGGCAAGGGGTCGGAGTGTGGGGAGCAGCTCCGTGAAGGTCTAGGGGTACACGGTGGGCTCGGGCACGCACGTGTCCGTCCACACGAGACGAGCACGAGCTCAGTGTGTGAATCCCGAGGCTCTCCCACCTCCGGTGCTAGTTGAGTCACCAAGTGCTGTGTGTGACCCTCCTTCTCTTTCCACCACAGGCCCGTCCCAGTCCCAGTCCACGCCCAGCCCAGGTGAGCCCCAGTGTCTTTCCTTGGGACGCCCCTTCTCTTTCCTCACACTCACCCTGCCTGCCAGTCTGCAGAACCCGCCTCTCATCCGTGCAGACCCTGTGGAGCATGCTATGTCCCCCCACTGCATCGGTGACAGTCACAGATGTTAGGGTCCAGAGGGTGTCTGCCTTCCCATCCTCCACCTCTGTGTGCAGCACATAGTGAGACGCTGGCCCAGAGGATACGTCTCCTGGTTCAGAAAAGTGGCCACAGGTTTAAGGAGCTTTGGCCCTTTCTCCTCTGGGGCTGATATGACCTATTGAGGATTAATGTCCATGCCCTCTGACCTTGGGCTGAAGGCAATGATACTACAGGCTGATGCCTCCGGCCCTCACTCCACGAAATGCCCCCGGCTCGTGCAGGGCCCCATCTGCCTGCAGGGGAGGCTGAGGCAGAGCCTGGGGGAGGCCGAGAAGCAGCAAATGTCTGCGGTGCTTCTGGTCACCGGTTACCTGATGGACCCCTGGGTGGCTCCCTGGGTCCGTGACATTTCCAGACCAAGTGGCAGAGCGTGGGCCATGTTGTCAAAGGGGCGCGCCAGTTCATGGGTGAGTGGAAGGAGGGGCAAAGGCTTTCTCACTGGCCTGGGGACATCCCAGGTGGAGAGAGCGGGGTGTCTAACACGGCCTCTGCGCACGGATGAGCTTGTGGAGCAGGAGACCTGGGCAGACTCGGGGGTGCACGTGGCAGGAGCCAGAAGGGGCGTTGTTTTCACCATCACTGTGACAACCTACAAGAAGCCACTAGAGAAAATGATATCTACATATGTGGCGTTTAATTGGGCATAGAAATAAGCATGATGACTCGGAAAGTGTCAAATGGCAAAGCCACTGGTTAATTTAGGGAGAGAAGAGGAAGGGCCTTTTCCATTGTCTTTTTTTTAGTAGCAACGCTGGATTTACTTAAGGTACTTAGAAACAGATTTCATGGGTGGCAGAGGTTCAGAGCAGAGTGGTCATCGGTCCCTCGGAGGAGGTGGTCCTGCGGGCAGGTGTTCTTACCTGGATGGCGGCAATCCTAGGGAATGTCTAGAGATCAGCCTTAGGAAAGCAGGACAGGCAACAAGGACCAGAAAGGGATCCAGGAAGTCCATGGATACAGCTCACAGCTCCCACTCTTAAGGATGAGCTACCGCTCCCTCTTTCTGGGTGTGACAAAAGTGATGTCCAGTGGGTATCTGCTACATCCACACATGCCTGGTCCAGACATCTGTTCATTCCTGGTCTTTCCTCCCCTGAGTCTCATTTTCCTCTTTCATGTTTTTGCTATTTACAGACACTTCGGCCACTACGACTGAAGCATCAACAGGTAAACAATCCTGCTTATTGATACCCGGGCCTCTTGCTCTCCCTCTGCACAAACTTTCTATTTGAAAGTGGGAGGATGAGGCCCACGGTGGGCCCCGTGCTCTGCCAAGTACTGTGGGGGGTCGTGGAGGAGGCAGAATCTCTGACGACTGATTCCTGGGTCTGGTTTTGGAGGGGGCGGGGAGCCTGTGGCCTGGCTGCCATGCTGTCCTGTTCCCGGTGCTCAGGGCCACCCTGGGGGCTCACTAAGCCTCCTGACAGCTTGGCGCTGGCCTCAGGGCATGGACAGCCGGCCCGGGAGGAGGGAGTGAGAGTCGGGGCGCCTGCACCTGTCTGGCGAAGGTCCTGCCAGCCCTACCACATTGCCAGAACCCAGACAGGCCCATGCAGGTGCCACCAAGCTGCTGAACAAGGGAAGGCCCCTGCCTGCCTCCTGTAGCTCTGGAGCTGCATGCTGTGTGTGGTGACAGTGGGGAGCAGGGAGTGGGGCGCCCCTACCCATCACCTCCCCTGTGTCACTGTGCTTCTACATAGCTCGAGCATCCTTGGCCTGGGCAGAGCAGGGTTCACTGTTTCTCTCAGTGTGATGAGTTCACCTCTGGCCGCATTGAGAGGTGCCTGGCTGCCCGGGTGACTTGGTCCGTTAGCAAGATACCTGAGTGGGTGATATGTCTTAGTTCCTTGTCCTCAGGACAGGAATTGATGAAGGGTCCTTGTGTCCCCCTGTCAGAACTGATTCTAGTGTGTCCCTGAGGCTCGAGGATGGAGGTGACTGCTGTGAGGGCCGGGTGGAGGTCCTCTACACCCTGCGGGAAGAATCGCCCCTCGGCATCCCTGTGCCCCGTGGTCCAGGGCTGGGGATGAGCACGTGTCTGCCAGCCAGGGACGCCGCCAGGGACAGGGGGAGAATTTTCTGTGTCTGAGAACAGATGCCCCCGGAGGGAACCACATTGGCTGATGTGATTAGCTTGTCTAGGGTCGATTTTTTTACTTCTCAAAAGAGATTTTCAGTGCTTATTGATGTGAAATTACAAATCATTCACATGTATTTGACTGTGTGTGTGTGTGTGTGTGTGTGTGTGTGTGTGCACGTGCGTGTATTTAGTGGAGTCCTCACTAATAATATTTCCCTTTTTTTTTGTTGGGAAATGTATGCCTAACATAAGATCTATCCTTTTAACAATGTTAATGTGCACTTCCTGGTTGGATTAATTACATTCCCAGCATTGTGCAGTCGTCAGCACCATGTGGTCCGAGTATTTAAATCATCCCAAAGTGGAAACCATTCCCACTAACCATCACACCCAATTCTGCTGTCCCCAGTTCCCGGCAGCCACTAATCTGCTTTCTGTCGATCTGGATTTCCCTGGTCTGGACATTTCCTATGAAATGGGACCATTGCCCTGTGTCTGGCTCCTTTCCCTTAGCATAAGTGACACGGAACTGTGTGCCCGGCAGCTGCACCATTCAGGGCACACTGGTGAGAGTGAGTTTTCATGTCTCTCTCTAGGATCTGATGCCGGTTTGGCCCTGAGGCTGGTGAATGGAGGTGACCGGTGTCAGGGCCGCGTGGAGGTCCTGTACCAAGGCTCCTGGGGCACCGTGTGTGACGACGGCTGGAACACTAATGACGCCAACGTGGTCTGCAGGCAGCTGGGCTGTGGCTGGGCCACCTCGGCCCCAGGAAGTGCCCGGTTTGGCCAGGGCTCAGGGCCCATTGTCCTGGATGACGTGAGCTGCTCAGGGCACGAGTCCTACCTGTGGAGCTGCCCCCACAGAGGCTGGCTCTCCCATAACTGTGGCCATCATGAGGACGCTGGTGTCATCTGCTCAGGTGGGCATCGAAGATCATTGGGGCCCGTTCGTGGGACAGACTCTATTCAGAGAAAACAAGTTTCTCACCTCAGGGTCCCACCCCCAGACCTGCCAAGGTTACCTGGAACTGCTGCAGATGACCTGGGGACAGCTGGCCTAGAGATGTAATGTCCAGTTCCGTAGTCAAGGAAACAGCCTGGTCTGTTTAGGTCCCCCCGCTGCAAGCAGTGCCCGGCATTGGCTTGGAGGTACCTGGGCACCAGCCTTCAGACCCAGGGTCCAGCTTACTGAGGGCAGAATCCATGAGCCTTTGATTTGCTGTAGGAACATCCACCCCTTCCCAACCCCAATTTTACCTGAGGTTCCCTCTCAGGGACAGTCCCTTTGGGATCCTGTTGGTAAAGCGTCCCCTGTCCTTGAAGACAGTATTACTCTGAGTGCTCCCAGCTGCTGAGACAGGGGTTTGGATGACAAGGCCCCACCCTCCCTGGCAGGGAACAGGAGGGGGCTGAGTGTTTTTCCGGCTCCGTGTCCCCCACCTTTGTCCTAGCCTCGCCGCCTTCTGTGCAGTGAGTCTGACCTGCCCTCCTCTTTCTCACAGCTGTCCTGCCACCGTCCACGGCCAGGCCAGGTGAGTCCTGCTGTTCCCCAGCTGTCAGTGTCTCCTCCTTCCATGCTCACTCCCCAGCCCCAGGTGAGCAGCTGCGTGAGGGCTCTGTGCACTTTTCCTGCTGCCCAGAACATTCCCTGATCGTTTGGGGTGTGCGGTGGGTGCAGCTGAGCTCAGAGCATGTAGAGGCCCCTTTGTGCGTTGGTGGGATGACAGCCTTCTGGCTGCTGACACGGGCTGCCTCACGGGCTCACTCAGCAGTTGTGTTGGGAGAAGAAAGTTCTGTCCTGGGTCACAGGTGCTACAGAGCATCCTCTGTCCCCAGGGTCATGTGCCGGGGCAGAACAGAGATTTTTCTTGTCCTGAAGCCCAGGCAAAGACTGAGTGATGCTTCTACCAGCAAACCGTCTGTCAGGAGAGAAGTGTCATTGCCGTTTGGGAATATGCCACCTGTTTGCCTTGTCGTGGACATTGAAGACCATGGCCTTGCTCACTGCGGGCTCCCTGGAAGGGTTCTCTGTCTCCCGCAGCCCCAGAGCTTCTCTGTGTCCCCTGCCCCTGCTCACAGTGGCCGGTCACTAGACCCAGGGTTCCATACCCCTTCCTTCCTAATCCCACTGCATCTTTCTCTGCAGGTTGGTGGCAAACAACATCTCCTTCTCATGGTAAGTATCTTTGCATCCCGCCAGAGCATCAGCAGGCAGCACTGCCGTCTGCAGGCCTAGGGGGCTTTCCTGGGTCTTGTGTGAAGCCTCTGGCTGGTTATGACCTCCCCAAGCGAGGAGGGTTGCCTTTCCCCCGGTTGTGAATTGTGCTGTAAGGAGACTCAGTTAGTCAGGATGCTGTCGTTTGCAAGGGACAGGAACCCAAGTCAAACTCTCCTAGCCTAGAAGGGAATTCATTGGCTCGCGTATCTAGAATGTTTAGTGATGGATGTGGAGCTTCCGGTACAGCTGTACCCAGCAGTTGTCAGTCTACTCCCCTAAGCTTCTCTTATCCCTGCCCTGTGATGTGTGCGGGCTTCCCCGTCAGCTTGCTTTTTGCACACGGGGAGAAGGGCAGCAGTTGTCAGCCCCAAGTCTGTATCCCTGAAGGCGTAAGAGTCAGTCTGTGCCAAGACCTCTGGGGGACAGTTCTGACTTCCTGGCAGCAAGGGCTTTCTCCCACGCAAAGCCTGTGTGCTCTGAGGGCCCAGCTAGGTATATGGCACCTGCATATGCCCTGGGGCGAGGGGGAGAGTGGGGACACCAGGCCCTGCTTGAACCCTGCTGGTTTTCTAATGGGAAGGTGGTTTCCGTTACAGTAAAACACAGGGCAGGAGATTTGACATGGAGATAGTATCCTCCAGTGGGAGCTTTGCTTTCCTCCCATGCTCCCTGGTGTTTCCTGGCTGTCCTTACCCCCCTGCCCACCAGAGGGAACTGTCCCTCTCCCTGGTGTCGGCCCCTGTAGGTTCTGTGCTCTGGCGCTGCCCTCTGCGGCCCTGGCTCAGGGGCTGAGCTGTGAGTGGAGAGTGTGTGCAGGGACTCAGGGGGCCTCGATATGCCCGTGAAGCCTGTTCCCGTCTTCCTCGGGGACGGCAGGAGTCACAGTTCTTCCTTGCTGTGCCCCTGCCGTGACACCAGGATAGTTGACTGAGTGAGTGAGGACAGGGGAACACACGCGGTCTCTGAGCTTTCCCCAGGCTTCTGGGAGAGCGCTGCAAGTGTTGGGCTTTCCCAGCTCTTAGACCAGACCCCACATCGGGAAAACCACACCCTGCGGGAAGAAATACCCGAGGGCGTAGCCAAACACCCCTCAGCATCCCTGTGCCCCGTGGTCCAGGGCTGGGGATGAGCACGTATCTGTGGGCCAGGGATGCCGCCGGGGACAGGGGGAGAATTTTCTGTGTCTAAGAACAGATGCCCAAGGGGGGAGCTACATGGGCTGGTATGATTAGCTTGTCTAGGGTCGATTTGTTTTACTCCTCAAAGAGATTCTTAGTTCTTATTGATCTGAAATTACAAATCGTTTGCATGTATTTGACTCTGTGTGTATATGTGTGTGTGTGTGTGTTTGTGATGTGTATTTAGTGGAGTGATTGTTAATAATATTTCCCTTTTTCATTGTGGTGAAATGTGTGCCTAGCATAAGATTTACCTTTTAACAATTTTAATGTGCACTTCTTGGTGGGATTAATTACAATCCCATCATTGTGCAGCCATCACCCCCGTCTAGTTGCAGTTTCTAAGTCATCCCAAGCTGAACAATCACACTCATTAACCGTCACACCGCATTCTGCTGTCCCCAGTTCCCGGCAGCCACTTATCTGCTTTCTGTCTATCTGGATTTCCCTGGTCTGGACATTTCCTATGAAATGGGACCATTGCCCTGTGTCTGGCTCCTTTCCCTTAGCGTAAGTGACACGGAGCTATGTGCCCGGCAGCTGCACCAATCAGGGCACACTGGTGAGAGTGAGTTTTCATGTCTCTCTCTAGGATCTGATGCCGGTTTGGCCCTGAGGCTGGTGAATGGAGGTGACCGGTGTCAGGGCCGCGTGGAGGTCCTGTACCAAGGCTCCTGGGGCACCGTGTGTGACGACGGCTGGAACACTAATGACGCCAACGTGGTCTGCAGGCAGCTGGGCTGTGGCTGGGCCACCTTGGCCCCAGGAAGTGCCCGGTTTGGCCAGGGCTCAGGGCCCATTGTCCTGGATGACGTGAGCTGCTCAGGGCACGAGTCCTACCTGTGGAGCTGCCCCCACAGAGGCTGGCTCTCCCATAACTGTGGCCATCATGAGGACGCTGGTGTCATCTGCTCAGGTGGGCATCGAAGATCATTGGGGCCCGTTCGTGGGACAGACTCTATTCAGAGAAAACAAGTTTCTCACCTCAGGGTCCCACCCTCAGACCTGCCAAGGTTACCTGGAACTGCTGGAGATGACCTGGGGACAGCTGGCCTAGAGATGTAACGTCCAGTTCCATAGTCATGGAAACAGCCTGGTCTGTTTAGGTCCCCCCGCTGCAAGCAGTGCCCGGCATTGGCTTGGAGGTTCCTGGGCACCAGCCTTCAGACCCAGGGTCCGGCTTACTGAGGGCAGAATCCATGAACCTTTGATTTGCTACAGGAACATCCACCCACCTCCCACCCCCAGTAATACCTGAGGCTCCATGTCTGGGACAGCAGCTTTGGGATCGGGCTGGTACAGCGTTTCCTGTCCTTGAAGACTATATTACTCTGAGCGCTCACAGGAGCTGAGGCAGAGGAAGGGACTCCAGGGCCCATAGCTCACTCAGGACAGGCGGGAAGGGCAATAGGGAAGGGGGGTGAGGGTGGCCGGAGAGCAGGTTGGTAACAGACCTTGTGCTCACCGGGCAGGTGGACAGTGGGTTCCAGAGTGTGACCCCTTGGAGGATGTTCCGGTTTCCCCATTCAACCTCAGGATCACGGCCACGGAGAGTGCAAAGTCGGGGTCTTCGTGGAGTTATTGCTCAGGGTCACCGTTGCAGCTCCCTGGTGTTGATGCAGAGGCTTTGTGGCTTGTCCCAGGCTTAACAGTGGCCTTAGTATATCTGAAGGGGGAGCCTCAAGCCCAGGGGTGCAGGCAAGGGCTCGGAGTGTGGGGAGCAGCTCCGTGAAGGTCTAGGGGTACACGGTGGGCTCGGGCACGCACGTGTCCGTCCACACGAGACGAGCACGAGCTCAGTGTGTGAATCCCGAGGCTCTCCCACCTCCGGTGCTAGTTGAGTCACCAAGTGCTGTGTGTGACCCTCCTTCTCTTTCCACCACAGGCCCGTCCCAGTCCCAGTCCACGCCCAGCCCAGGTGAGCCCCAGTGTCTTTCCTTGGGACGCCCCTTCTCTTTCCTCACACTCACCCTGCCTGCCAGTCTGCAGAACCCGCCTCTCGTCCGTGCAGACCCTGTGGAGCATGCTATGTCCCCCCACTGCATCGGTGACAGTCACAGATGTTAGGGTCCAGAGGGTGTCTGCCTTCCCATCCTCCACCTCCGTGTGCAGCACATAGTGAGACGCTGGCCCAGAGGATACGTCTCCTGGTTCAGAAAAGTGGCCACAGGTTTCAGGAGCTTTGGCCCTTTCTCCTCTGGGGCTGATATGACCTATTGAGGATTAATGTCCATGCCCTCTGACCTTGGGCTGAAGGCAATGATACTACAGGCTGATGCCTCCGGCCCTCACTCCACGAAATGCCCCCGGCTCGTGCAGGGCCCCATCTGCCTGCAGGGGAGGCTGAGGCAGAGCCTGGGGGAGGCCGAGAAGCAGCAAATGTCTGCGGTGCTTCTGGTCACCGGTTACCTGATGGACCCCTGGGTGGCTCCCTGGGTCCGTGACATTTCCAGACCAAGTGGCAGAGCGTGGGCCATGTTGTCAAAGGGGCCCGCCAGTTCATGGGTGAGTGGAAGGAGGGGCAAAGGCTTTCTCACTGGCCTGGGGACATCCCAGGTGGAGAGAGCGGGGTGTCCAACACGGCCTCTGCGCACGGATGAGCTTGTGGAGCAGGAGACCTGGGCAGACTCGGGGGTGCACGTGGCAGGAGCCAGAAGGGGCGTTGTTTTCACCATCACTGTGACAACCTACAAGAAGCCACTAGAGAAAATGATATCTACATATGTGGCGTTTAATTGGGCGTAGAAATAAGCATGATGACTCAGAAAGTGTCAAATGGCAAAGCCACTGGTTAATTTAGGGAGAGAAGAGGAAGGGCCTTTTCCATTGTCTTTTTTTTAGTAGCAACGCTGGATTTACTTAAGGTGCTTAGAAACAGAGTTCATGGGTGGCAGAGGTTCAGAGCAGAGTGGTCATCGGTCCCTCGGAGAAGGTGGTCCTGCGGGCAGGTGTTCTTGCCTGGATGGCGGCAATCCTAGGGAATGTCTAGAGATCAGCCTTAGGAAAGCAGGACAGGCAACAAGGACCAGAAAGGGATCCAGGAAGTCCATGGATACAGCTCACAGCTCCTACTCTTAAGGACGAGCTAGTGCTCCCTCTTTCTGGGTGTGACAAAAGTGATGTCCAGTGGGTATCTGCTACATCCACACATGCCTGGTCCAGACATCTGTTCATTCCTGGTCTTTCCTCCCCTGAGTCTGATTTTCCTCTTTCATGTTTTTGCTATTTACAGACACTTCGGCCACTACGACTGAAGCATCAACAGGTAAACAATCCTGCTTATTGATACCCGGGCCTCTTGCTCTCCCTCTGCACAAACTTTCTATTTGAAAGTGGGAGGATGAGGCCCACGGTGGGCCCCGTGCTCTGCCAAGTACTGTGGGGGGTCGTGGAGGAGGCAGAATCTCTGACGACTGATTCCTGGGTCTGGTTTTGGAGGGGGCGGGGAGCCTGTGGCCTGGCTGCCATGCTGTCCTGTTCCCGGTGCTCAGGGCCACCCTGGGGGCTCACTAAGCCTCCTGACAGCTTGGCGCTGGCCTCAGGGCATGGACAGCCGGCCCGGGAGGAGGGAGTGAGAGTCGGGGCGCCTGCACCTGTCTGGCGAAGGTCCTGCCAGCCCTACCACATTGCCAGAACCCAGACAGGCCCATGCAGGTGCCACCAAGCTGCTGAACAAGGGAAGGCCCCTGCCTGCCTCCTGTAGCTCTGGAGCTGCATGCTGTGTGTGGTGACAGTGGGGAGCAGGGAGTGGGGCGCCCCTACCCATCACCTCCCCTGTGTCACTGTGCTTCTACATAGCTCGAGCATCCTTGGCCTGGGCAGAGCAGGGTTCACTGTTTCTCTCAGTGTGATGAGTTCACCTCTGGCCGCATTGAGAGGTGCCTGGCTGCCCGGGTGACTTGGTCCGTTAGCAAGATACCTGAGTGGGTGACATGTCTTAGTTCGTTGTCCTCAGGACAGGAATTGATGAAGGGTCCTTGTGTCCCCCTGTAAGAACTGATTCTAGTGTGTCCCTGAGGCTCGAGGATGGAGGTGACTGGTGTGAGGGCCGGGTGGAGGTCCTCTACACCCTGCGGGAAGAATCGCCCCTCAGCCATCCCTGTGCCCCGTGGTCCAGGGCTGGGGATGAGCACGTGTCTGCCAGCCAGGGACGCCGCCGGGGACAGGGGGAGAATTTTCTGTGTCTGAGAACAGATGCCCCCGGAGGGAACCACATTGGCTGATGTGATTAGCTTGTCTAGGGTCGATTTTTTTACTTCTCAAAAGAGATTTTCAGTGCTTATTGATGTGAAATTACAAATCATTCACATGTATTTGACTGTGTGTGTGTGTGTGTGTGTGTATGTGTGTGTGTGCACGTGCGTGTATTTAGTGGAGTCCTCACTAATAATATTTCCCTTTTTTTTTGTTGGGAAATGTATGCCTAACATAAGATCTATCCTTTTAACAATGTTAATGTGCACTTCCTGGTTGGATTAATTACATTCCCAGCATTGTGCAGTCGTCAGCACCATGTGGTCCGAGTATTTAAATCATCCCAAAGTGGAAACCATTCCCACTAACCATCACACCCAATTCTGCTGTCCCCAGTTCCCGGCAGCCACTAATCTGCTTTCTGTCTATCTGGATTTCCCTGTTCTGGACGTTTCCTGTGAAATGGGACCATTGCCTTTGTGTCTGGCTCCTTTCCCTTAGCATAAGTGACACGGAACTGTGTGCCCGGCAGCTGCACCATTCAGGGCACACTGGTGAGAGTGAGTTTTCATGTCTCTCTCTAGGATCTGATGCCGGTTTGGCCCTGAGGCTGGTGAATGGAGGTGACCGGTGTCAGGGCCGCGTGGAGGTCCTGTACCAAGGCTCCTGGGGCACCGTGTGTGACGACGGCTGGAACACTAATGACGCCAACGTGGTCTGCAGGCAGCTGGGCTGTGGCTGGGCCACCTCGGCCCCAGGAAGTGCCCGGTTTGGCCAGGGCTCAGGGCCCATTGTCCTGGATGACGTGAGCTGCTCAGGGCACGAGTCCTACCTGTGGAGCTGCCCCCACAGAGGCTGGCTCTCCCATAACTGTGGCCATCATGAGGACGCTGGTGTCATCTGCTCAGGTGGGCATCGAAGATCATTGGGGCCCGTTCGTGGGACAGACTCTATTCAGAGAAAACAAGTTTCTCACCTCAGGGTCCCACCCCCAGACCTGCCAAGGTTACCTGGAACTGCTGGAGATGACCTGGGGACAGCTGGCCTAGAGATGTAACGTCCAGTTCCATAGTCATGGAAACAGCCTGGTCTGTTTAGGTCCCCCCGCTGCAAGCAGTGCCCGGCATTGGCTTGGAGGTACCTGGGCACCAGCCTTCAGACCCAGGGTCCAGCTTACTGAGGGCAGAATCCATGAACCTTTGATTTGCTACAGGAACATCTACCCACCTCCCACCCCCAGTAATACCTGAGGCTCCATGTCTGGGACAGCAGCTTTGGGATCGGGCTGGTACAGCGTTTCCTGTCCTTGAAGACTATATTACTCTGAGCGCTCACAGGAGCTGAGGCAGAGGAAGGGACTCCAGGGCCCATAGCTCACTCAGGACAGGCGGGAAGGGCAATAGGGAAGGGGGGTGAGGGTGGCCGGAGAGCAGGTTGGTAACAGACCTTGTGCTCACCGGGCAGGTGGACAGTGGGTTCCAGAGTGTGACCCCTTGGAGGATGTTCCGGTTTCCCCATTCAACCTCAGGATCACGGCCACGGAGAGTGCAAAGTCGGGGTCTTCGTGGAGTTATTGCTCAGGGTCACCGTTGCAGCTCCCTGGTGTTGATGCAGAGGCTTTGTGGCTTGTCCCAGGCTTAACAGTGGCCTTAGTATATCTGAAGGGGGAGCCTCAAGCCCAGGGGTGCAGGCAAGGGCTCGGAGTGTGGGGAGCAGCTCCGTGAAGGTCTAGGGGTACACGGTGGGCTCGGGCACGCACGTGTCCGTCCACACGAGACGAGCACGAGCTCAGTGTGTGAATCCCGAGGCTCTCCCACCTCCGGTGCTAGTTGAGTCACCAAGTGCTGTGTGTGACCCTCCTTCTCTTTCCACCACAGGCCCGTCCCAGTCCCAGTCCACGCCCAGCCCAGGTGAGCCCCAGTGTCTTTCCTTGGGACGCCCCTTCTCTTTCCTCACACTCACCCTGCCTGCCAGTCTGCAGAACCCGCCTCTCGTCCGTGCAGACCCTGTGGAGCATGCTATGTCCCCCCACTGCATCGGTGACAGTCACAGATGTTAGGGTCCAGAGGGTGTCTGCCTTCCCATCCTCCACCTCCGTGTGCAGCACATAGTGAGACGCTGGCCCAGAGGATACGTCTCCTGGTTCAGAAAAGTGGCCACAGGTTTCAGGAGCTTTGGCCCTTTCTCCTCTGGGGCTGATATGACCTATTGAGGATTAATGTCCATGCCCTCTGACCTTGGGCTGAAGGCAATGATACTACAGGCTGATGCCTCCGGCCCTCACTCCACGAAATGCCCCCGGCTCGTGCAGGGCCCCATCTGCCTGCAGGGGAGGCTGAGGCAGAGCCTGGGGGAGGCCGAGAAGCAGCAAATGTCTGCGGTGCTTCTGGTCACCGGTTACCTGATGGACCCCTGGGTGGCTCCCTGGGTCCGTGACATTTCCAGACCAAGTGGCAGAGCGTGGGCCATGTTGTCAAAGGGGCCCGCCAGTTCATGGGTGAGTGGAAGGAGGGGCAAAGGCTTTCTCACTGGCCTGGGGACATCCCAGGTGGAGAGAGCGGGGTGTCCAACACGGCCTCTGCGCACGGATGAGCTTGTGGAGCAGGAGACCTGGGCAGACTCGGGGGTGCACGTGGCAGGAGCCAGAAGGGGCGTTGTTTTCACCATCACTGTGACAACCTACAAGAAGCCACTAGAGAAAATGATATCTACATATGTGGCGTTTAATTGGGCGTAGAAATAAGCATGATGACTCAGAAAGTGTCAAATGGCAAAGCCACTGGTTAATTTAGGGAGAGAAGAGGAAGGGCCTTTTCCATTGTCTTTTTTTTAGTAGCAACGCTGGATTTACTTAAGGTGCTTAGAAACAGAGTTCATGGGTGGCAGAGGTTCAGAGCAGAGTGGTCATCGGTCCCTCGGAGGAGGTGGTCCTGCGGGCAGGTGTTCTTGCCTGGATGGCGGCAATCCTAGGGAATGTCTAGAGATCAGCCTTAGGAAAGCAGGACAGGCAACAAGGACCAGAAAGGGATCCAGGAAGTCCATGGATACAGCTCACAGCTCCTACTCTTAAGGACGAGCTAGTGCTCCCTCTTTCTGGGTGTGACAAAAGTGATGTCCAGTGGGTATCTGCTACATCCACACATGCCTGGTCCAGACATCTGTTCATTCCTGGTCTTTCCTCCCCTGAGTCTGATTTTCCTCTTTCATGTTTTTGCTATTTACAGACACTTCGGCCACTACGACTGAAGCATCAACAGGTAAACAATCCTGCTTATTGATACCCGGGCCTCTTGCTCTCCCTCTGCACAAACTTTCTATTTGAAAGTGGGAGGATGAGGCCCACGGTGGGCCCCGTGCTCTGCCAAGTACTGTGGGGGGTCGTGGAGGAGGCAGAATCTCTGACGACTGATTCCTGGGTCTGGTTTTGGAGGGGGCGGGGAGCCTGTGGCCTGGCTGCCATGCTGTCCTGTTCCCGGTGCTCAGGGCCACCCTGGGGGCTCACTAAGCCTCCTGACAGCTTGGCGCTGGCCTCAGGGCATGGACAGCCGGCCCGGGAGGAGGGAGTGAGAGTCGGGGCGCCTGCACCTGTCTGGCGAAGGTCCTGCCAGCCCTACCACATTGCCAGAACCCAGACAGGCCCATGCAGGTGCCACCAAGCTGCTGAACAAGGGAAGGCCCCTGCCTGCCTCCTGTAGCTCTGGAGCTGCATGCTGTGTGTGGTGACAGTGGGGAGCAGGGAGTGGGGCGCCCCTACCCATCACCTCCCCTGTGTCACTGTGCTTCTACATAGCTCGAGCATCCTTGGCCTGGGCAGAGCAGGGTTCACTGTTTCTCTCAGTGTGATGAGTTCACCTCTGGCCGCATTGAGAGGTGCCTGGCTGCCCGGGTGACTTGGTCCGTTAGCAAGATACCTGAGTGGGTGACATGTCTTAGTTCGTTGTCCTCAGGACAGGAATTGATGAAGGGTCCTTGTGTCCCCCTGTAAGAACTGATTCTAGTGTGTCCCTGAGGCTCGAGGATGGAGGTGACTGGTGTGAGGGCCGGGTGGAGGTCCTCTACACCCTGCGGGAAGAATCGCCCCTCAGCCATCCCTGTGCCCCGTGGTCCAGGGCTGGGGATGAGCACGTGTCTGCCAGCCAGGGACGCCGCCGGGGACAGGGGGAGAATTTTCTGTGTCTGAGAACAGATGCCCCCGGAGGGAACCACATTGGCTGATGTGATTAGCTTGTCTAGGGTCGATTTTTTTACTTCTCAAAAGAGATTTTCAGTGCTTATTGATGTGAAATTACAAATCATTCACATGTATTTGACTGTGTGTGTGTGTGTGTGTGTGTATGTGTGTGTGTGCACGTGCGTGTATTTAGTGGAGTCCTCACTAATAATATTTCCCTTTTTTTTTGTTGGGAAATGTATGCCTAACATAAGATCTATCCTTTTAACAATGTTAATGTGCACTTCCTGGTTGGATTAATTACATTCCCAGCATTGTGCAGTCGTCAGCACCATGTGGTCCGAGTATTTAAATCATCCCAAAGTGGAAACCATTCCCACTAACCATCACACCCAATTCTGCTGTCCCCAGTTCCCGGCAGCCACTAATCTGCTTTCTGTCTATCTGGATTTCCCTGTTCTGGACGTTTCCTGTGAAATGGGACCATTGCCTTTGTGTCTGGCTCCTTTCCCTTAGCATAAGTGACACGGAACTGTGTGCCCGGCAGCTGCACCATTCAGGGCACACTGGTGAGAGTGAGTTTTCATGTCTCTCTCTAGGATCTGATGCCGGTTTGGCCCTGAGGCTGGTGAATGGAGGTGACCGGTGTCAGGGCCGCGTGGAGGTCCTGTACCAAGGCTCCTGGGGCACCGTGTGTGACGACGGCTGGAACACTAATGACGCCAACGTGGTCTGCAGGCAGCTGGGCTGTGGCTGGGCCACCTCGGCCCCAGGAAGTGCCCGGTTTGGCCAGGGCTCAGGGCCCATTGTCCTGGATGACGTGAGCTGCTCAGGGCACGAGTCCTACCTGTGGAGCTGCCCCCACAGAGGCTGGCTCTCCCATAACTGTGGCCATCATGAGGACGCTGGTGTCATCTGCTCAGGTGGGCATCGAAGATCATTGGGGCCCGTTCGTGGGACAGACTCTATTCAGAGAAAACAAGTTTCTCACCTCAGGGTCCCACCCCCAGACCTGCCAAGGTTACCTGGAACTGCTGGAGATGACCTGGGGACAGCTGGCCTAGAGATGTAACGTCCAGTTCCATAGTCATGGAAACAGCCTGGTCTGTTTAGGTCCCCCCGCTGCAAGCAGTGCCCGGCATTGGCTTGGAGGTACCTGGGCACCAGCCTTCAGACCCAGGGTCCAGCTTACTGAGGGCAGAATCCATGAACCTTTGATTTGCTACAGGAACATCTACCCACCTCCCACCCCCAGTAATACCTGAGGCTCCATGTCTGGGACAGCAGCTTTGGGATCGGGCTGGTACAGCGTTTCCTGTCCTTGAAGACTATATTACTCTGAGCGCTCACAGGAGCTGAGGCAGAGGAAGGGACTCCAGGGCCCATAGCTCACTCAGGACAGGCGGGAAGGGCAATAGGGAAGGGGGGTGAGGGTGGCCGGAGAGCAGGTTGGTAACAGACCTTGTGCTCACCGGGCAGGTGGACAGTGGGTTCCAGAGTGTGACCCCTTGGAGGATGTTCCGGTTTCCCCATTCAACCTCAGGATCACGGCCACGGAGAGTGCAAAGTCGGGGTCTTCGTGGAGTTATTGCTCAGGGTCACTGTTGCAGCTCCCTGGTGTTGATGCAGAGGCTTTGTGGCTTGTCCCAGGCTTAACAGTGGCCTTAGTATATCTGAAGGGGGAGCCTCAAGCCCAGGGGTGCAGGCAAGGGCTCGGAGTGTGGGGAGCAGCTCCGTGAAGGTCTAGGGGTACACGGTGGGCTCGGGCACGCACGTGTCCGTCCACACGAGACGAGCACGAGCTCAGTGTGTGAATCCCGAGGCTCTCCCACCTCCGGTGCTAGTTGAGTCACCAAGTGCTGTGTGTGACCCTCCTTCTCTTTCCACCACAGGCCCGTCCCAGTCCCAGTCCACGCCCAGCCCAGGTGAGCCCCAGTGTCTTTCCTTGGGACGCCCCTTCTCTTTCCTCACACTCACCCTGCCTGCCAGTCTGCAGAACCCGCCTCTCGTCCGTGCAGACCCTGTGGAGCATGCTATGTCCCCCCACTGCATCGGTGACAGTCACAGATGTTAGGGTCCAGAGGGTGTCTGCCTTCCCATCCTCCACCTCCGTGTGCAGCACATAGTGAGACGCTGGCCCAGAGGATACGTCTCCTGGTTCAGAAAAGTGGCCACAGGTTTCAGGAGCTTTGGCCCTTTCTCCTCTGGGGCTGATATGACCTATTGAGGATTAATGTCCATGCCCTCTGACCTTGGGCTGAAGGCAATGATACTACAGGCTGATGCCTCCGGCCCTCACTCCACGAAATGCCCCCGGCTCGTGCAGGGCCCCATCTGCCTGCAGGGGAGGCTGAGGCAGAGCCTGGGGGAGGCCGAGAAGCAGCAAATGTCTGCGGTGCTTCTGGTCACCGGTTACCTGATGGACCCCTGGGTGGCTCCCTGGGTCCGTGACATTTCCAGACCAAGTGGCAGAGCGTGGGCCATGTTGTCAAAGGGGCCCGCCAGTTCATGGGTGAGTGGAAGGAGGGGCAAAGGCTTTCTCACTGGCCTGGGGACATCCCAGGTGGAGAGAGCGGGGTGTCCAACACGGCCTCTGCGCACGGATGAGCTTGTGGAGCAGGAGACCTGGGCAGACTCGGGGGTGCACGTGGCAGGAGCCAGAAGGGGCGTTGTTTTCACCATCACTGTGACAACCTACAAGAAGCCACTAGAGAAAATGATATCTACATATGTGGCGTTTAATTGGGCGTAGAAATAAGCATGATGACTCAGAAAGTGTCAAATGGCAAAGCCACTGGTTAATTTAGGGAGAGAAGAGGAAGGGCCTTTTCCATTGTCTTTTTTTTAGTAGCAACGCTGGATTTACTTAAGGTGCTTAGAAACAGAGTTCATGGGTGGCAGAGGTTCAGAGCAGAGTGGTCATCGGTCCCTCGGAGGAGGTGGTCCTGCGGGCAGGTGTTCTTGCCTGGATGGCGGCAATCCTAGGGAATGTCTAGAGATCAGCCTTAGGAAAGCAGGACAGGCAACAAGGACCAGAAAGGGATCCAGGAAGTCCATGGATACAGCTCACAGCTCCTACTCTTAAGGACGAGCTAGTGCTCCCTCTTTCTGGGTGTGACAAAAGTGATGTCCAGTGGGTATCTGCTACATCCACACATGCCTGGTCCAGACATCTGTTCATTCCTGGTCTTTCCTCCCCTGAGTCTGATTTTCCTCTTTCATGTTTTTGCTATTTACAGACACTTCGGCCACTACGACTGAAGCATCAACAGGTAAACAATCCTGCTTATTGATACCCGGGCCTCTTGCTCTCCCTCTGCACAAACTTTCTATTTGAAAGTGGGAGGATGAGGCCCACGGTGGGCCCCGTGCTCTGCCAAGTACTGTGGGGGGTCGTGGAGGAGGCAGAATCTCTGACGACTGATTCCTGGGTCTGGTTTTGGAGGGGGCGGGGAGCCTGTGGCCTGGCTGCCATGCTGTCCTGTTCCCGGTGCTCAGGGCCACCCTGGGGGCTCACTAAGCCTCCTGACAGCTTGGCGCTGGCCTCAGGGCATGGACAGCCGGCCCGGGAGGAGGGAGTGAGAGTCGGGGCGCCTGCACCTGTCTGGCGAAGGTCCTGCCAGCCCTACCACATTGCCAGAACCCAGACAGGCCCATGCAGGTGCCACCAAGCTGCTGAACAAGGGAAGGCCCCTGCCTGCCTCCTGTAGCTCTGGAGCTGCATGCTGTGTGTGGTGACAGTGGGGAGCAGGGAGTGGGGCGCCCCTACCCATCACCTCCCCTGTGTCACTGTGCTTCTACATAGCTCGAGCATCCTTGGCCTGGGCAGAGCAGGGTTCACTGTTTCTCTCAGTGTGATGAGTTCACCTCTGGCCGCATTGAGAGGTGCCTGGCTGCCCGGGTGACTTGGTCCGTTAGCAAGATACCTGAGTGGGTGACATGTCTTAGTTCGTTGTCCTCAGGACAGGAATTGATGAAGGGTCCTTGTGTCCCCCTGTAAGAACTGATTCTAGTGTGTCCCTGAGGCTCGAGGATGGAGGTGACTGGTGTGAGGGCCGGGTGGAGGTCCTCTACACCCTGCGGGAAGAATCGCCCCTCAGCCATCCCTGTGCCCCGTGGTCCAGGGCTGGGGATGAGCACGTGTCTGCCAGCCAGGGACGCCGCCGGGGACAGGGGGAGAATTTTCTGTGTCTGAGAACAGATGCCCCCGGAGGGAACTACATGGGCTGATGTGATTAGCTTGTCTAGGGTCGATTTTTTTACTTCTCAAAAGAGATTTTCAGTGCTTATTGATGTGAAATTACAAATCATTCACATGTATTTGACTCTGTGCGTGTGTGTGTGTGTGTGTATGTGTGTGTGTGCACGTGCGTGTATTTAGTGGAGTCCTCACTAATAATATTTCCCTTTTTTTTTGTTGGGAAATGTATGCCTAACATAAGATCTATCCTTTTAACAATGTTAATGTGCACTTCCTGGTTGGATTAATTACATTCCCAGCATTGTGCAGTCGTCAGCACCATGTGGTCCGAGTATTTAAATCATCCCAAAGTGGAAACCATTCCCACTAACCATCACACCCAATTCTGCTGTCCCCAGTTCCCGGCAGCCACTAATCTGCTTTCTGTCTATCTGGATTTCCCTGTTCTGGATGTTTCCTGTGAAATGGGACCATTGCCCTGTGTCTGGCTCCTTTCCCTTAGCATAAGTGACACGGAACTGTGTGCCCGGCCGCTGCACCAATCAGGGCACACTGGTGAGAGTGAGTTTTCATGTCTCTCTCTAGGATCTGGTGCCGGTTTGGCCCTGAGGCTGGTGAATGGAGGTGACCGGTGTCAGGGCCGCGTGGAGGTCCTGTACCAAGGCTCCTGGGGCACCGTGTGTGACGACGGCTGGAACACTAATGACGCCAACGTGGTCTGCAGGCAGCTGGGCTGTGGCTGGGCCACCTCAGCCCCAGGAAGTGCCCGGTTTGGCCAGGGCTCAGGGCCCATTGTCCTGGATGACGTGAGCTGCTCAGGGCACGAGTCCTACCTGTGGAGCTGCCCCCACAGAGGCTGGCTCTCCCATAACTGTGGCCATCATGAGGACGCTGGTGTCATCTGCTCAGGTGGGCATCGAAGATCATTAGGCTTCTATTTTCCTGTGTGGTTTTCTGCTTAGAAAGGCTCCTATGTTCACAGGACTCCTCTCTCCCAGAGCTGCTCTGCAAGATGGGCAGTTCTCCTGAGACCTTCACAGGGAAATAGCACCCCCGAAATGTGTTTGTTGTCTTTGACTTTCTACGGGTGGGCCTTAGCTTTTTGCTTATGTAGGTCCCTACTGCAAACATGGTTCTATCTACTTTAAGGGTATAAGAATAAATTCCCCCAGTACTTTTGTTTGACACTAACCCTTGAGGTTATACATACTATTCGACTCTGCTGGACAGCTCTCTCAGAGGTTCTCAGTGATAAGGTGGGAACAGAGACTGGGCATCTCTCTCAGTCACCATCCTGAGTGCTGAGACCAACTTACATTTCCTTCTTTTTCTTGCAGCTGCCCTAGTAAAGTCTACTACTCCAGGTGAGTCCGTTTTACGCTAGCCGGCAATATTCCTCTAGTTTCCAGAAGTGGGAGGAGTAGGGCAGGTCCCTCCTGAGGAGGGATTTCTCTCTGAGGACTCTGGAATTTGTTAAGGTGACAAGCTGAGTTCATGGCCCCATCATGTCTAGCTCAGCCTTGGAGAGCCCCTGTGGCCATCACCTGCTGACAGTGCGTGTTCAGAAATGCTGCTGGGGGAGGAGGCATTGGTCCTCCCATCATTTCTGATGAAAATAACTGTCTAAATCAGCCTATGGAGAGCTGTGACCTTCATTTTAGAAAGATTGCCAAGTAATACTTCTACACGTGTTTGTCTAATAAAGAATTCTGGCCAGGTGCGATGGCTCATGGCTGTAATCCCAGCAGTTTGGGAGGCCTAGGCAGGAGGATTGCTTGAGGCCAGGAGTTCAAGACCAGCCTGGGCAACATAGCAAGACCCCATCTCTACAAAAAAAATTTTTAAAAATTAGCTGGGCATGGTGGCACTCTCCTGTAGTCCTAGCTACTCAGCAGGCTGAAGTGGGGAGATCACTTGAGCCCAGAAGTTCGAGGCTGCCATAGCTACAATTGTGCCATTGCACTCCAGCCTGGGCAATAGAGAAACCTTGTCTTAAAAACAAAAAAACAAACAAACAAACAAACAAAAACCAGTAAGAAGAATTCCTCCACATTGAGGGAGCAATCTGCAAAGTGTTGTTTGTGCCACAATGAAAATGGAAATTTCTTGGGCCAAATATGTTGGGAAGCACTACACACTCCAGCCTTTAGTGACCATTAACAGTGCAAAGTGAAATGGCCAAGGCTCTGTGCAGTCCTGCACTACGAAAAAGAATTTAACTTTGTCCATCAAACATGTGACTATGGAATTGGAAAATTATCTGTAAAGTCCTAAAACAGCTTCACTTTCTTCCTAGATTGGTGGCACCCAACAACTGCAACCACTGTGGGTAAGTATCACGTTTTCCACCTGCACCACAGGACATGGATTTCTTATCCCCAAGCTTGGCTAGCCATAACGTGGACCACACCCCCTCCCCCCTCCTCAGTCTGCACACAACCTACCCCTGGACCTTCCTGCTCTACCCTACACCCAGCCTGCACACTCACACCCTTCACATTTCTCCTGCTGGGAAGATGCCTTTTGTTTGAACTAAAGAGTTGTATTTCCTCTTCATGTGAATCAATGAGCTAAGTATTCCTAAAAGAATATACTTAAAGGCCTTTATTTTTTGGAGTATCTCCAAAGCTTTGAGAGGAAAAAGGAAGACGAATGGATAATTTCACAAGTAATCATGCTTTTCCATGTAATTTTTATTTCATTATATGGGTATGTTTCAGTAGATTTCCATTACTCTTAAAAAATGACACGGCTACTTTTCTGTGTCATTAACTATTTTCTCACCATTATTTTAAATATCTGAATTGTATTCTGCTGTACAGCTAGCCATGGATTATTTAACTGATTCCAGTTGCTGGACATTTAAGTTGTTTGTATTTCTTTATTGGTATAAATGATTCTGTGATGTAGAATATTTTTATAGATAAATCTTCGCATATCTCACCAATTTTTGTCTTTAAGATGGAAATAGATTTAGGGGACCAAAATAAACAGTGCCTGGCATATAGAATGCACATGATAAATATTAACTCTTCCTATGTTAAGTATTTTAAGATCTTGCCGTGTGCATGGTCAAACTACCATCGAGAATGGTTGTAAAATTACAGAATGATGAAAAAGACAACTCATCTCCCACCTCAGAGCTCACAGCATTAAATATTTAATGCACAGTTAACTACAGAATTACAGTTGTGACTAGAGGAAGTTCTTTATGGAAGTGTTACTTAAGCTGGGACTTACAAAAGCAACAGGTTCATTTGCTGAAGTGTCTTCCAGCCAGAAGGGATGTTTCGAAGGTCTTGAGGTGGGAGATAGCTCCGCTCTTTGAAGGAGGAAGGGGTGGAGCAAGAGTGCCTGCAGGGGAGTTGGGTGAGGGCCAGTAGAAACATGGGGGGGTTAAGACTCTCGACTTTATCCTAAGGGAAGTGGGAGCTGCTTAAAAGTTTTAAGCTGAGGAATTACACAATTGGAAGTGTATTTGCAAAAAATCATGCTTATCTTTCCTGCCACACTGTGTGTTTCCTGCAGGCAGAGGCCATGTCTGCCTTTTTCATAATACGTCCTTATTACCTAGCGTTACGTCTGCCATTCAAGAAATGTTTGTTAACAGAATAAGTGAATGAGTAGATATACAAATGAATAAGTACATAATTACTATTGGCATTTTGGCATATGTTACACACGCACACACATACACACACAGTATAGCATGCTTTATACTCCATTTTATAACATCTATTTTCACTTAAGTATATATAACAAATACTTTTTTTCATGACCTTAAAATCAGCATTTAATGGCACTGAAATTACTTCTATACAGTAAGGTTGAATGACTGCACAATTTTCCATTGTACAGATGTACCATAATTTGGTTAAATAGTTACTAATTCTAGAGAAAGAAGATTTTTCTTAATTATATTTTATAATCTTAACCATATACAATAGCATATTTTATTTTATGTTATGTTATAACTGTTTCTGTTCTAAGAAATCTGCAATTCGTATCCTTGTCTCTAAAACTTAGACTTTATCCATAATTATTTCCCAGTATAGAAATAGAACTATTAGGTAGGCACATGTTAGAGGCCAAAACCACTGTTTTCCCACAAAATGGGAGGAAATGTTTGTAAATCATATATCTGGTAAGGAATATGTATGTAGAATATATAAGTAACTCTTTTTAGTAAATAACATAAAGTTAAATAATCCAATTGAAAAATGGGCAAAAGCTCTGAATAGATACACAAACGGCCAACAAGCACATGAAAATACGGTCAACATCAGTAGCCATGAGGGAGATGCAAATCAAAACCACAAAGAGATACCACTGCCGCAGGTGCAGTCAAAGAACCAGGTCCTAGGGCTGCTCCCGGAGAGCAGCTGGGAACACGTCTGAGGTGGCACCTGCCCCAGGGGCACAGCTGTTGCCCAGCGGTCACTGGGGATCCAGGCTGAGGGCTGTCTCCTTCTCCCCTGCATGTGGGGGCCTGGCTTGGCTGTTGAGTTGCTGGGCGCTGGGCTCACTCAGTGACAGAACATGCACAGCTGAGCCCACAGTCAGGGCTGGTATCGAAACCTCAAGGATGACACGATGATGCGCTGGCTTAAGGCCAGTGGCAAATGGGGTCTGTGGCTCAGTTTTAGAGCTGAGGCGGGCAGAAACTTGTCACCTTGTCCCCTTGGCCTGTCCACTGCAGAACACCAATGCAGGGGACCACTTTATCTCTGTCCAGTTTGTGCACCCAGGGCCTTTCTGCTGGACACATGGCTTTATGACCTTTAGCAAAGATTTAACTGTTCTAAGCTTCAGTTTCCTCATTTCAATGGGGCTGCTCGTGATGGTACTTGCTGCTGGTGATAGTTGGGATGATTTTAGAACAATTCAGGGCAAGTGGAAGGGGATGGTCATCATGACCGTGGCTGTGCTGCTCTGACCCCAGATAATGATGGGGCTGAGGGGGCAGCAGGGAAATCCACTTCGGCTCTCGACAGGCATCACTCAGCGGACCGCGGGGGCACTCCCCAGTGGGGTTGAGACTATGGGTCACTGGGGGGTGTCTCTCCCTCGTTCTGGCCACTCCTCCCGGCCCCACTTGGGTAATCTCTGCTTTTCTTCTATCTCTTTTTAGGAAACCCCCTAACATCCGGTGAGTACCCGTGATTCCCTCCACTTCCCGGGTGTCCAGGCCTCTCCTCTGCTGTCGCCCAGACTGTGCGGGGCATGTTGCCCACTCTCTAAGGAGTTCCCTGCCGTGCCTTCCCCGCTGGCTGCACCCCTGCAGCTGGAGTCCCCACCCCTGCGGGGCTGGGCCTCTCTCTGTCCTTTAGTGGCCTGGCCTATCTAGGCTCGGGTCTCCAGCTTGTCTTCCCCGACACCAGACCCTTGCCTGCATGGACCCTTCCCCGCCGAGCTGGGCGTGCGTGGGCTGCCGCTCCTCGTGGCCTGCAGCTCCTCATGGCCTGCTCCCGGTGTTCCCAGCACCCTCCCGGCCCGCAGGTCTGTCCTCCCCTGCGCCTCTGCCTCCTCGTGGCTCCTGGCTTCCCAGAGCAGCAGCCGGCGCTTCAGGCTTCCTCTCTGCCTTGCAGCCAGGGCTGGTGAGGTCAGCCCGGCCTCAGCACCCTTCAAGTGACTCCTCAGGGCCTCCTGAGCACAGGTCCCCCCTCAGGATGCCCCTGGGGCTCCCCACGGTCACTCCCTTTGTCTGCTTGGAGCTCTCTCTCCCCTCCCTGACCCTTCCACGCAGAGGTTCCCAAACCTCTCCTGCCTGGGTCCCTGTGCACGTGCCGTGCCCGCTCCTGAAGCTCGGCTTTCTACCTCCCTGCAGCCCCCAGATCACCTGCCCTCTTTCCCCAGCATGGTCTGGGCCAGGAGCAAACCTCCCAGCTCCCACCCTCCCTCAGTCTTTTTTTTTTTTTTTTTTTGAGACGGAGTGTCACTTTGTTGCCCGGGCTAGAGTGAGTGCCGTGGCGTCAGCCTAGCTCACAGCAACCTCAGACTCCTGGGCTTAAGCGATCCTACTGCCTCAGCCTCCCGAGTAGCTGGGACTACAGGCATGTGCCACCATGCCCGGCTAATTTTTTCTATATATATTTTTAGTTGTCCAGATAGTTTATTTCTATTTTTAGTAGAGACGGGGTCTCGCTCAGGCTGGTCTCGAACTCCTGACCTCGAGCGATCCACCCGCCTTAGCCTCCCAGAGGGCTAGGATTACAGGCGTGAGCCACCGCGCCCGGCCCCTCAGTTTTGACCCCACCCCACCCAGCTCAGCCCCTCTCTGCCTCCCTGTAGCCCCAGGGTTGCCTGCACAGACAGGGAAGTGTGGGACACTTGGGTCGAGGATGCTGGAAAACTGATTGTGACCTTTCCTCTTTGTCAACAGCTGCTGTTGACACCACCCACCCAAACAATAAGTTCTGAGCTCCCCGATGAGTCTGTGGCAGGGATGCCTGGCAATGCCCTTTCCTCTCCCACAGTAGCACTGTGGAGGGACGACGAGACGATGAGGAGATGGCCTCCCTGAGCGTGGCCTCTCCACCGACCCCCAGGGGATGGTCCAGATCTAGGCCACCTCTGCTTGGGTTTCTGTCTTGGGCATTGTGGAAGAAATCTCCCCCCAACCCAGGTGACTGTGCAGTGTGCTCTGGGGGTCATCAGCATTTCCATTTTGTCATGACAGCAAATTATTCCTGCGGAGGCTTCCTGTCCCAACCGTCAGGGAGGTTTTCCAGCCCATTCTATCCTGGGAACTATCCGAACAACGCCAAATGTACGTGGGACATCAAGGTCAAATACAACTACCGTGTGACTGTCATCTTCAGCAACGTCCAGTAAGTGTGTGGGTGCCAAGCAGAATGCACTGGGGACCTCACAGACGTTGTAAAAGGGAGCAAATGGTACTTAGAGCATCAGGAGAGAAGTCTGCCGGGTGACACTTTTTATTATGGGTTCAGTTTTGGACCTAGCACAGAGGCAGCCCTTGGAGGGGAGAGTGGACCAGAGCTCTGGTTTAAAGTCCCAGGGATGTCACTAATTTGCTGTGTGGCCACAGGAAGTCACTCAACGTTCCTGAGCCTCAGCCAAATGAGAGGAAAACAATACCTGCTTTCCTCAGCACGTTCGTTACTGAGCAGGTCACAAGAGAGAAAGACACCATGAACATACCTGGAAAATGTTGTCCAGTGGAAGAGGTGGTTGTTAGGAGTGATGACACACAGGATACACAATAATAACGCACAGGATGCTGGTAACCACGGCACCCGTTTGGTGGACCCCGTTTCTCCCCACTCCCTCCTTTCTCCACGTGAGTCCCCGTGAGTCCCCGAGAGTCAGGCAGAGGTGGAGAAATCGCTGCTGTGGAGGCGAGGTTATCTGCATCCAATCACAAGTGGAAACCATTGTTTTAAGTGGAGGAGACATCACCAAAGCCCATGAATACACGAGTTATCCAAGGAGAGGGGACGGCCAAACTGACCATGAAGAGGCCCCAGTATTTTGTAGCATCCTAGACCAGGGGGTGCCGTGAGTCCCTCTCTGACAGCCGTCACTGAACAAAGTAGTGATAGTTTTCTCTCTTGATTTCTGTTCGCAATGGCCTTGGCAATCTCTGCCTTAATACTTCACTTGTGATTTTGAGAAAGATACATTATTTTAATCTGTCATTGCAATACAATGACTGCACTTAAAGCTCATGAAATACTATGGGAAAGGTTGACCGTGATCGGTTCTTTAACTAGTACATTGATAACAATGACCGTCACCCTCCATGGCATCTTATATTCTGTGGGGGAACTGGGGAGCTTTGATAGAAGAAAAATGGTCTAAATCAGGACGTGAGCCCTTCGTTTTAGGATGTACCGGGCTGTCAGGAGCAGGGCTGCAGATTTCACATGTGTGACCCCAAAAGGCAGGACTAGGACCCAGGTGCAGAGGCCATGGGAGATGAACCTCCCCTGCTTTAAGAAAATCTGTTATTTTCAAGGGTGAACTTTGTCAGAGTTTCTGACACAGAGGCGTGACCCCCTCACTGAGATCCGATCGCCCTGCATCAAATTCCGGGTACGACAGGGAGCCCGAACTGTGTGTCCTTTCTCTGCAGGCTGGAAGGCGGCTGCAACTATGATTACATCGAGGTGTTCGACGGCCCCTACTACAGCTCTCCTCTCATTGCTCGCGTTTGTGACGGGTCCAGTGGCTCCTTCACTTCGTCGTCGAATTTCATGTCAATTCGCTTCATCAGCGATGGCAGCATCACATGGAGAGGGTTCCAGGCCGAGTACTACTCTAGCCCCTCCAACGACAGCACCAGTAAGTCCCCTCGCGGGAATGCTCGGTTAGGAGCGGGGACATCCTGAGAGCCTGCTGCTGCTCAGCTGTCCCGTGGTTGTGAAATAAGAAATGACAGTAGCCTTGTCAGGCCACCAAGGCTAGAGTTCCTGCTGAAAGAGGCCAGGGGCTGTGGGCCTGGGGACTCTGGCTGCCCAGAAGCAAGGTCAAGGGCCAGAACGGGCTGGTGGGCAGTGTATTAGCCTTACTGTGGTCAGCAGAGGCTAAGTAGAAAGTGCAAGATGATGCGCTAAGCAGATAGTGAGAAGTCAGTGCCAAAGGCAGGGACCACCTGGCCTGAAGCCTTGTGACCTTCCCACAGTGCAGGACACTGTGGCCATGCCCTGAGACCTAACACACTTGGCTTCTATCTGAAGATAGACTGAGCTGGTCACTTGGCCACTTCTCACAGAGGCTGTAGGGCCACAATTGGGTTATTACATGGACTGATACATAGATTGGCTAAGGGCTGTGCAAGGTAAAGTCCAAGGTCTCGTACACAGTCAGGATTCAAAGCATTGACTTGCTCCATGGCTAAAAGGCCTTATTTCATGACATCTCCTCAATGTAACTGTAGAGTTACTTTATGGATAAATGGTGACTTGGCAAAACATTCCTCTAACTTAAAATCCTGCCTCCAAGTCTTTGTCAGAGAAATTCTGAGTCCGCGCGCCCTTCCTGGGCTTTCCTGAGGGCGGGTTTGGGGAATGTAGCAAGGTCTCTTCTTTGCATACGTCCCATCTTTGTCAGCCATCTCGATCTGTGCACCTGTAAGTGGGAAGAGCACCTAGTAGGACCGGTGGGGTTTGAAGCGCTGACTGAGTGCATTATCTGCCCTTGTCCATCAGACCTGCTTTGTCTGCCAAATCACATGGAAGCCAGCGTGAGCAGGGACTACCTCCAATCCTTGGGCTATTCTGCCAGGGACCTTGTCATTTCCAACTGGAATGGGAACCATCAGTGTCAGCCCCAGATCTTGCAGACCAAGGTGGTATTCACAATTCCCTACTCGGGCTGCGGCACCATCAAGCAGGTAAGCCTGGGCCTTCCCACTCCGTTTCCAATAGAGCAAGATTTCTTAGGTGGTAAGTGCTGTGCTTCTTGAAACCCGGGGATCCCGAAGTTAAGATGACGGTGTAATCAGAATATAACTGGAGTAAAGGAAGATACAGGTCTCGGTGCCGTGATATCGCTGCAGCCACTTCCCAAAGGGAGGACGGAGGAGGAAGGAAGCTTGGCAGGCAGTTTCTCCAGCCGTGTCCGGCAGAGAGGGTGCTTGGCAGGCCACCACTCCCATCAGCAGTAACAGCAGCAGCCCCCAGGAGCAGCTCTAGGTTTTGTAGGGCCTAACGCTTATATAGTTTGGGTTGGGGTGGGTGAGAGGGCCAGGGGCCTCATTAAGCTAAAGAATGCAAATATATCTCACTTTTATAAATTTGGCAAAAACGCGTTTGGTGTAAACACATTGTTAGGCCTTAGAGGAGGCCTGTGCCCTGGGCTTGTGGGGGGCTCTAAAGCTTAAGCCTGTTAGCCTCACAGTAAATTGGCCTCTGCAGCTGCCATTTGTTGAGCTGTCACCATCTGGGGTGACTAACCATCTTGGTGCGTCTGGCACTTTGCAGATTTTAGCACAGCAAGTCCCACATCCCAGGAAACCCCTCATTCACTCCTAGGCAAACTGGGACAGTTGGTCACCCTCCAAATGGCAGACGCTGTGATTAGTCTGTGTTCTATTCCCCAAGTTCTCATCAAGTATTCTCTTACTGTCACCCCCACTATGAAAATGAGGGAGACTGAGCTGAGAGCGGTCAAGCAGATTGCCCAGGGCCACTCAGCCAGGAAGTGGTAGAATCTGAGAATCTCAAAAATGTTATGTTGAGCAAAGGAAGCCAGGCCCAGACGAGTGCATACTCTACGATTCCATGGCCATTGCCATTTAGAAACAGAGAATGAGTGTGTGACGATTAGGCTGGGAACAATAGATGCAGAGGGGCAGGGGGAGCTGCCTGGGCACGGAGCTGTCCTGCTTCTCACTGTGGTGGCAATCCCAGTGTCAAGCCTCATCAGATGGCACGTTTATCATGGGTGCATTTAATTTTATGTAAATTTATTTTAAATTAGCCATTCCAAGTTTTGGATTTTCGTCTGACCCCTAAATAATTATTTCAAGATTTTGCCAGTCAAGGACAAAAAGGAGCTAGTGCTCTTATTCGGCTTAGGACTGCAGTAAATACACAGCACGAAAAGCTCAAATGCACACGACACGTGCAGCACACGCATGTTCAGACGGTGTCAGCGCATCAGGTCGAATTCATTCACCAAAGACACCTTGAGCACTTGCCGCCTGCTGGGCACTGGGCCGGGCGCCGAGAACATGATGTTCACCATCTGGCAAAGTCATCCTGCTCTTCGGCACGTGGGAAACACTGAGAGAGGAGGGGGATACTCATTTAGCCGCCCGGGTGGGCCAGTGGGCCACGATGCCTGTGTCTGATCGCCTGTGGGTGCCATGTGGTCACCCGGCCCCCTTAGCCAGACCCTAATACACCAGGCCTCCTTCAGAGAGGAACTTAGTGAATTTAGTGGGGCAGGTAGACTGACTCGCAGGGTCAGGCACATATCGCTCACGCCACGCAAGCATTCTATTCAGTCTGGCTTTCCTATTTCCCTCTGTAAATTCATCCTGTTGGGTTCTGGTTGGTCGTGAGTTTGGTCAGTGGGAGTCAGTCCGCCGAAGGTGATGATTGCTCCTTGTTCCAAACACACAGCCTGGTGCCTCTAACATCTGAACAACCCCACGGATGGTCCTTCACCCCCATTCGAAGGGCCAAACGGTGCCCCAAACCTGTTTCTTCTAACTTGGCTGGTCGTGGTCAGCACATGCCACATTCTCATCCTCCATCTATGTAAACAGCCACACGCCTGCCCACTGAGTGCCTGAGACTTTATCATAGTATTATTAACACCTAGCATGTATGCCAGGCACTGAACTGAGGGTCCTCCATGACTTTTAAAATCCTCGGGAGAACTTTATTCCCAGCAAATCTCGAAGCAGTGGAGGCTTACAGAAGGTACGCGACTTGCCCACAACCCCAAGGTCACGAGCGCAAGGCCAGGACACAAAGGCAGAGCTGCGCGACCCGTATAGCTGGGGCTTTCCACGCCTCCGCCAGGCTGCCCCGTGTAGCGGGTGTGTGACGAATGTTGGCCGGTGTGGCTGAGTTAGATGACATCCTCCCACCATGAGAAGGATCCCAGGGCAGGAAGAGTCCACATCTCTGTGGAAATATCAGTGGGCTTACCTGCAGGACTTTCCATTGCATACCAAGTTGACTTCCTTCCAAACTGATCAGATGTCTAATTATGAATTTTAATCTAAAATTAGAACTGCTTCTTCTGACCAAGAAGTAAATCTGCACTCCACGTTCATTGTTTGGAGTGGATTCAGAGTGTAGCTAAACCACAGAAACCACAGGCAAGTGTGAATTCTATGAAAATGTTCATGTTCGCGTACAGAGTGAAATGGAAAGCACTCGAGCTCGTCTTTGAGAGAGTAAGAAGGTGACAAAAATCCCAGAGTTTATTATGACAACTGTTGGTGCTGAAATATAAAGCAAGAGAAAAATTTATAGAAAATTTGAAGGCAGAAAATATAATGTGCTAAGAGCAGGTGGAGAACATAGAGCCCGTTCCTGTGGTTCTTGCCAGAGCTGGGCCCAAAGTGTGGCCTCTGGCGTCCCCTGCCGACCAAAATGACCGGCCCGAGCTCCTGTGGGCTCCTCGTCAGTCTGGGAAAAGGCAAACCGAGAGAATGGAGAGAGGGGAGAGAGAGAACGGGTCCGAGAGGCGGCAGAAACCACTTTACGTTTCTTGTTAAGCTATTCTCTTTTCCTAAGTCTGGTCTGGAAGGCATGTACCCAGAGCAGAGCTCTGCAAATGCAGACGGGACGTAGCAGACTCTCCAACGCATTCCATTCTGGAGAATAATTATGTTTGAGCTGTGTAAGTGCTGAGTTCAGAAGGGACCCCATCTGATGTCCCAGCCTGGCAGGAATGGAGTTTTGCCTTTGACAGTGAACACGGCTAAAATGGCAAAGGACTTCTGTTTAGGTCACTGCGGTGTTATTTTCATTCCCATTCTTGCAAAAGCACCCGTGGTGTGCTGGGATTCTCACCATGCTGGGAGGGGTAGAATTCCCTGCAGTCTCCAGCCTGGCGATGGCTGGGGTGTGCTCACCGCACCTGGGGGCTGGAGGATCACGACTGTGGAGCATCAGGGGGCCTTGTTCACTCGTGTCCTCTTGGCTGGTGGGACAGACTGCTCCTGGCCTGTCCTCCACTCCTCACTGCACTTGTGCTGGGCCACTGGCCCCCATGGCTTTCATTTATTGCACAGATACTTAGAGGTGCTACTCATGCTATTGTGACACTGTGCCAAGCCCTGGAGAAAGAGGTGTTAGGACGTCATCCTTTCCTTTAGACGCTCACAGGCCTGCAGGGGTAAGACTCTCATCCCTGGAAGCGTCTCCCTCAAGACATGCAGTGCACCCCAGAGGCATGAGAGACCAACATTATTGTGACTTTGCTGCTTAGTGAAAGGCACAGTAGGAAATGGTCCCTTGGTACAGGGAGGTGAACAAGCAGCACAGGACAGGAACTGTTCCGGTGTTGCCATGGCCCACCCAATTGTCCTCATGAGCCTCTGGGGAAGTCCCTGTCCCAGAGGTCAACACCAGCTCTCTGTGGCTTCCAGCTCCCACAGCGTCAGACACCAGGCTGAAATAGCTAACAGTCAGTCAATCAAAACAGAGAACAGTTAAGACTGAGCCCACCAAGCCCCACTTCCCAGAAGTATGTGAGCCACCCCCGCCCCGTACCCCCAGCAACAGCGAGAATGAAATAGAACAAGCAAGAAGGGCCTGAGTCACACGGTCCAAACACAGCTGGTTACAAGGCAGGATATGGGTCACCCAGACACACCTGCCTGCCACGAGGAGGAGCTCCCCGCGGCCCCAAAAACTGGCCCACACTGTGGCCCTCACACGTGGTAGAGGACAGGGGAAGGTGTGAAGGAGCAGAGTCGTGCTAGGTGAGCTGCACGTCCAGCCTAGGGAATAGCAGCCACGGGGTGCGGGGGGGCATGTGCCATCTCCATGTGGTTCTGGGAGGGTTTGGGGGTCTGGTTGAGTCACTTGCCTCTCATTCCAACCCAAATCAGCAGTGGGACTTGCTTGGCAGGTGACATTGCCTGACTCTGCTCTCCTGCCTGCCCCTCCCAGGTAGAAAATGACACCATCAACTATTTCAACTCCCTCAAAGCAGCTGTCTCAAGTGGCGTCATCAAAAGGAAGAAGGACCTCCATATTCACGTCAGCTGCAAGATGCTGCAGAACAGCTGGGTCAACACGATGTACATCGCTAATGACACCATCAAGGTCGAGGAAGTCCAGTACGGCAATTTCGATGTGAACATTTCCTTTTATACATCCCCCTCATTCTCACACCGCGTGACCAGCAGCCCATACTATGTGGACCTGGACCAGAATCTGTACCTCCAGGCTGAAATCCGCCACTCCGATGCCGCGCTGGCCTTGTTTGTGGACACCTGTGTGGCATCCCCGTACTCCAGTGACTTCACGTCTCTGACTTACGATCTGATCCGGAGCGGGTAAGGACTGTCTTCCGGGGTGGACTTAGACCTTTACCTGACAGCTCAAACAGGAGTAGCTCAGAAGGCTGAGCAGCAGATCTTGGTTCCCCCCAGTTCCTAGTAGGCCAAGCGTAACCAGATGCCTTTCTACAGCTACTAATGTCCTGTGGCTTTTCCCTTTTGAGGTGCTTTCACACTGTGTCCTGGACCATAGCCCTGATGAGAAGGGCAGGGTGATCGTGTGTCACCTATTAGTTAGCCTGTGGGGAGAATGGACCAACTCACCAGGGGTCACCCAGCAGGTTAGCCATAAACTGGGATTAGACCTCAGGTGAGCGAACTCCAGCCTTAGGCTTAAAAAGCCCTGCGTGTGGTGGGAACAGCAGTGGTTTTGGAGCAGACCAAGGTTGAAACACTGGCTCTGTCACATGCCAGCTGTGTGGCTCTGGGCCAGAAAATACACGTCTCTGGGCCAGATCCTCCCCCATCAACTGGGGATGTTGGTGCCCATGGCATAAGTTTTCTGGGAGGATTGGGTGAGAAGGAGTGGATGGTGTGCAGGTGCAGCAGGTGGTCCACAAGGAACATGTCCCGAGGGTGGCAGGAAGTCCTCATGCCTTCCATCTACCGGAGAGTGAAAGTTCTAAGAGTCCATGCTTCCAGTCAAGCCAGGGGTTCCCAGACCAGGGTCAGATGGTGGCCAGGCCACTCTCCCATAGTCCAGCTTCCCTGGGTGGCCGCATTCTGCTGAGGTGGGCTTCACTCTTCTGCACACATGAAGATGCCCTCAGACACCGGAGTGTGCAGTGTGCAATGCTGGTAGCCTCGGCAGCCACTGCCTCCCAAGAGAACTGGGGGAGGGGGGCGGTTAAATTTCACACCTCCCTGAGATACATAAAAACATCTCTTTCTAGGCACAGTTTGAATATGTGTCAGTTCAGTAAATAGGTGTTGAGGCTCACCTTGTGCACAGTCCATGCAGTTAGTTCAATCCCCAGCAGCCCCTTGGCAGCCGAGCTGGGCAGGAAAACTTAACCAGGTTCCCTTTCTACAAAGCGTCACAAGGTGCTACTCGAATTTGTGTGAAATGATTGAAATTGACACAAAGGATTGAGTGATTTGGTTCTTCCCTGCCAAAGGATTCTTTCTGGTCAAAATCTGCCGTGTATACGTGATAATGTTGCGGGTGGGGAGGGGGGACAGGTGTGCCCTGATGCTGCAGGAGACTCACTGGCCACACCTGGCCGTCAGCAGGTCACCCACCTGGATGCCCATTGGAATAACCCGGGGCTTCGAACGCACTCTGCCTGGGCCCCACCCACACAATCTCTTTATTTCACCTGCTGGGGTTCTGGTATCTTATATTTTTTAAAATATCCCCAGGTGATTCTGAGGTAGGTGCAGCCCAGACTGTGGTGCCCCAGCCCACGCAGAGCCCTGCCTGGCAGGGCTTTATGGGAAATGCAATTATTGCCCAGGCAGCTCCTGAGTTACCCCCGCCTTTTTTATGAACGCCTCACCCCTGGTCTCGGGGTGGTGTTTCCTCCCCCACCTTCACTGCTAAGGGAGCTGCTTGAAAAAAAAAAGAAAGAAATCTTAGTATTGGAGAGAATCTGAGTTGGAAGTGGAGGAAGGAAGCTCCGGGAGGCAGAAGGAGGAGGGGGACAGGCGGGGCCAGGCCCCAGGCGGAGTCAAGCTGCCCTGCAGACCCGCCCACCCACTCCTAAACCCCAGGGGCCGGCTTTCCTTGCCCTCCTCTTTCCACATCCCTCAAAATCCTAAATGCCCACTAATGTGGACAGCATGAGCTGCTTCCTTCCCTGCAGGATCTCGGGGAGGTGCGTCCTCATCCGTATCTCAGTAACGTTCCTTGAAGCGTATTCTTAGGTTACTTTCCCTCTAACGCCAGCTGAGACTGGGTGCCGAGGGAACGAGGAGGTGGCTGGTATTGGAGTGGGGAGTCCTGGAGGGTGCTCAGGCCAGCGTAGGAGGTACAGCTGCGCGGGGCTCAGGGCAGGCTAGGGTGGGTCAGGAGAGAGAGGTCCTGAGAGAGGAGGGTTGGGAAGGGCAGGGCCACCGAGGTACCCAGAGTGCAGCCTCATGTCACCTTGCCTGGCCCTGAGACCAGGGAAGAGAAGAGAGGTCATTTTCTTTTCTGCCCTGGCTCTGGGCCCTGCTCCTGGGATCCACACTCGAGCTACTCCCCAGCTCACCTGGCTTCCCTGGGCCACTGAGCACACGGCCCTCATGGGTTGTGCCCCAACCCACTGTGCCATGTGTGGCCTGCTTGTCAGCCTGAAAACCCTGGGAGATTTGCTGCTTAAAGAGGCCGGTCATATACCAGAGTGGCCAGGATTTTTCTGCATGCCCAGCAGTGAGCGTTGGTTCCACACGGACACAAAAAAGGTGGGGTGGGGGAAGCCTGGGCAGCGAGGACAGGCCGTGGAGTTCCACGCCTGGAGCCACCGGGTCAGGAAGAAGACGGGGTGTTGATGAGAGCTAACAGCTAACGGGTTGCTCTTCTCTCCTTCCAGGTGCGTGAAGGATGAAACCTACCACTCCTACGCCCAGCCGTCTCCCCGCATCACCCGCTTCAAATTCAACGCCTTCCACTTCCTGAACCGCTTCCCCTCGGTGTACCTGCAGTGTAAGATGGTGGTGTGCAGGGCGTACGACTACTCTTCCCGCTGCTACAGAGGCTGCGTGGTGAGGTCCAAGAGGGACCTGGGCTCCTACCAGGGGAGGGTGAACGTTGTCCTGGGACCCGTCCAGCTGCAGACGCCCCAGGCAGAGAAGAGCCTCGGCAGGGGGTCGTCCTCGGACGCAGACCCGTGACTATCAGGGACTTGGGATGTCTCTGCTGGTGCCATGTTCTAGCTGAAATTGAGCACCTACTGTGTGCCAGGCACACTGTACTACGCCTTCCCCGAGGCTCCCGGTGTGGGGCGTGGTTACCAGAGTTCTCCCTGGGCGGTGATGGACCTGGCGCCTTTATCCTCTGGGTTCTGAACTCCTCATCTGTGAAATGAAAATGTTAATACTCGCCTCTTAGCTCTGTTGAGAGGGTTACATAAAGTAACGTTGATTAAACTGCCTCGGCTCTGCCTGGTACAAGTCATTGGGTGCTTGGTGAATGGGAGTTTCTGTTGTTATTGTTGTTGTCACCCACGTTAACAACATGAATGATAATGTTATTCCTCATGACGATAACGCCAGATGTATTGAAATTTGTCCCGGCTGCTGGCAGGGTTCAGCCCAGCACGGGCCATTTTCATTTTCCTCCACTTCTGCTGTGCTGCTTTGCTGTGGGTGCACATGAGGATATGTTCGCAGAGGGTTCCCGGGATTTCTGGCCCAGGCTGGGGTCAGGTCAACAGACATGGTGGCCGTGCTGTCGGGGACAGGCTGGGGCCACTGTAGTTGTCACAAGCCCTCCCCTGTCAGGGCACGCCCGTGGGGCACCTCTGACAGCTCTCTCTCCTCCTGTGCCCTGTTCGGCAGTCTCCACGTCCCGCTGACTCCACACTCTTTGCCTGAGTCTTCATTCATTCAATGCATATTTATTGAAGGCCTACTATGTGCCAGGAAGCAAATAAATGAACAGATATAGATCAAAATCCCTGCCGTTGAGGAGCTCACACTCCAGTGGGAGGGGATACAATTCAGAGCAAGTCTCGTGCTATATCTCACGGCGGAACGAGGGGCAAAGTACAGCAGGGTGGACGAAGGGCCCGCCGGGACAGTGCTCACCTTTCTCCTCCCTTCTAGTCCCTGCAGCTGCTGTGGCAGCTCAGGTTCTGGGACCTCTTACCTGGGACTCTTGTAACCATTTCTTAATAGGTCTGAAGGCCCGACTCTGCCCTCCCATCCACCTGCAGCCCCAGGCCAGATGTGCTCTCCCAAAGCCAGGTCTGAGTTCCTGCACAAGAAACCTTTCCTGACTCGCCTTGACTGATGAGATAATGTGAAATCTTTCTAATCTGGCATTCAGCTGCCATTGGGGTCTGGCTTCAGTTTCCCGTTCGGCACTTCCCCCTGCCGTTTCCTTTCTCTTCCTACCAAACGGTTCTGATTGCCTTTGCTCCATCCCGGAGACCACAGCCTTTCCTGGTCTCCCTTCTCCTCTGCTGGGCTCCGTCCTGGTCCCAACTCTGTTGCTGTAGTCTCCTCTCCTTCCCAGACCTGTCGGTGGCTGACGTGGAGGAGCTGGCAAGCTCTGGGGGGAGTTGTCACAGCTCTGCTGTCGCTGCTGGGCTCTTCCTGGCTGGGGTCCTGGCCGTGGCAGCTTCACGCTGGGGAAGAAGACACGCGCCACCAGTGGCTGGCCTCTGAGCTCTAGCACGTGAAGCCAGGAGAAGATGCTCAGACATTGGCCCCATGTGCCCAGGCACCTGAAAGGATGGAGGAAATGAAGGGGTAGAGCTTGGCACCCAGCAGGTCTCGAGCTCTGTGTACCTTGTCACAGGTGTATGGTGGATTGGGGGTTGAGGTGGGAGTGAAGAAAGGTGGGGGCCAGGTGTCTCCCAGGTCCACAGGCTCAGTGCTGGGGTGAAAGGTGAACAGGCACTGAGAGGTAAAACCCTGCACGCAACTGTGAGCCAAACACCAGCAGCAGCAGAGCTCCCTCTAGGTAGACTTTTTCTGACCGTGTACAAACCAGCTTCTCAGGCCTGTAGCATAAATCTCAGCCTTTCCTTATGACAGGGCAAGCTGAATCAAGAAACTTTTTCAAAGGAAGTGTCATTTGGGCCAGTGTTTCCAGAGGCTCATCCGAGTACTAGATCCCTTCGAGTTGAGCAGACGGCTGGGGAAGGGGGGGATGGCAGAAAGAGTGACGCAGGGCAGTGCCTGTCTCCCCAGTGTCCTCCACACAGGTAGGCAGGACGGAGGCTGGAGAAAGACAAGAATGCTAACTATCGTAATTGGTAGTGCTTGTGATTTGAAATCAAAGGTGATTGCCTCCAGGCATGCAGGAATCTGCCCATTTCGGTTTCTGACATCATCTCTGGAACTGTGGGCCCGGCAGGCTCTAGGGAGGGCGGCAAACCCTCAGGGCCCCAAGGACAGCAGTCCTGCTTGCATGAGCTTTCCAGGGAGAAGGGGATTGACAGGTGACCCCAGGAGCTCACAAGCAACAAAGGGATGAAGTGAGTTCAAAGGAGGCAATGAATTTGCCAGAAATTGGAGAGAAGCCAGACCCGGGGTGGGGGGAGGGGGGCTACGCCAGGGTCGGTAGGAATGGGAGCTTTTGTGTACAGCCTTGGCAATGCCAAGGTTTGCCCCGTGGAACCAGGCTAAGGACCCCTGCTCCAAGAGGGGAGAGCTAAGATGAGCCTAACTCCAGATGTGTGACTTGAACTGGCAGCAGCTGCAGGGCAGACCCCAGGATGAGGGTCGGAGAATCGCAACAGAGACTCACCTAGGGCTGACCGAGAGCTGCAGCCACCAGCTGCGGGGCAATGCCCTCAGCCTCCCTGGGGTGCAGGGTGGGCCCTTGAGCCTTACCAGGGGTCAGAGGAGCTAGGGCCCCAGGGACGGTCCCTTGCTGGTTTTCAGTCTACTCACCATCACCCCCCATGCCCACTCTTACCATCCCAGTCTGGGGTGGTCAAGGAAACCCTTGAGGGTCACCCCGTGGTGGCAAGTCTGCCCTGAAAGCAATGACTAAGCAATGAAATGCAGGCAGCAGCCGGTACTGGGTCTGCAAAAGCAGCAGCAATGCAGAGCGATGTGCAGATGTGAGAGACCTATCGGAGGAACAAAGTGACAAGTCACACACATCCAGGAACTGAAAAAAGGATGGGAGTCTGGGACCCAACCCGGAAGCCAGGCCCTGTCCATTCACTCCTCCATCCATCCCAGTGGGTGCCGGCCCCAAGCCAGGCTCTCGACTCGGCTGTGGATGTAGAGAGGGGTCGCAGACGGCCCCACATTCATCCCGGGGAAACTCATTTCCACCAGATGGAGCCTCCTTGGAGCCAGACATTCCTCACAGGTGACCGCTGGGTCCAGACTCACACTTAGCCACTAGGCAGCCCCTCGAGGGAGGAGGTGATGGCCCTTTTGTCAGCAGGGCCCAGCCAGGTGGGTGGCTACTGGGGACATATGAGTTTGGGAGTGAGAAGCAGTCAGGTCCAGGGGACGGGCAGAGCAGAGGACACGCTGCTGGTGACAGGGTTTCTGGACTGAAGCTGTCAGTGTGACCAAGAGTCCAGTCACAGAGGACACAGAGAAGCAGGCCTGGCTGGGAGCAGGGACCCACCATCCCCACTGCACGTGAGGGAAGATGAGGCTGGGATTTCCAGCAACTGAGGCTGTGGCTTAAGGCAGGGATGCTCAACTGTGGGGCTGCATGAGACAGTGACCTGGGGACTTTTAAACCTGCTGTCAGGCTGCACCCAAACCAGTTAGATCAGAATCTCTGGGTCTGGGCCTGAGAGCAGTGACCCGAGAGCTCCAGGTTGTTCCAAGATTGAGAACTGCTGGGCTAGGGCTCCTCAAACCCCTCCTTGGGTCACCAGTCAATCCCCTTCTCCCTGGAAAGCTCATGCAAGCAGGACTCCTGTCCTCGGGCCCGGAGAGTTTGCTTCCTTCCCTGGAGCCCACAGTTGTGGAGATGATGTCAGAAACAACCGTCTCAGGCTTGTGCCCCGTGCATGAGAAGGAGCAGTGGACATTATGGGTCCCTGCTGTACGGATGGGGTGACTCTGAGGCGCAGGGCCCAGCAAGCTTGTCCTCAGTGGACCCAAAGGTTCCACTTTTCATTTGCTATTGGATTCATGTCCCAAAAGGCCATCTCACCGTATCACTAGCCTAAACTACCTCATTTCTGCTAATTCACATTGCCCCAGCGTCTGCTGTTCATGAGGATTTGCCATGGAGGAAATGCTAATTAAGCATCTCCTACCAGGGGAGCACCTCTGACACGTCGTGAATCTAATCCTCCTGACAGCAGCGTGGCCATGTGTCACCATTCTCACCTGGCAGGGATGAAGACCCAGGTCGGAGAGGTGCGGTAACACAACACACACAGGATTTGGGGCAGTGAGTGGCAGAGCTGGGGTTGCAGTCAGCCTCCCTGAGTCCTGGTGCCTGGTCCTCCTCCTCCCTCTTCCGCCAGCCCAAGGGCTCTCTGCACCCAGGAGGCCTGGTCTCGTGCTGAGTGTGCACACAGCACTGCACCCCGTCTGCAGCTCATCTGTGGGATGTGGGACCAGGTGAAAAAGGAGGGGTTCACAGGACCACTGTGCTGTCTCCACCACATCCTTGCCCAGCTGGCTCCGTGGCATTGCTCACTTTACCTGGTGGGGGCTCCTCCAGCTCCCCGAATAGCCAGGGCCTGCTAAAAGCACGGTGATCCTGCCCCATGCTCCACCCTCAACAGAGTGACTGACACGCAGATGCTGTGTCTCAGGGGCCAGAACTGCAAGGCCCTGTCACATGTTCTGAGTTGTCTCCTGTTTCCTGTGGGGACAGAGCCTACAAGCCCCTTGCAAGGTGACCCGCATCTCTCCCATCACCCTCCTGCCATCCACTTGCTGACACCAGTGGGCGCTGTGGCACAACCTTGGGCTCTTGTGTTCACGGGGACCGTGTTACTTTGTTTCTTTGGGGGCCTGTAGTTGTCCACTATAGGAAAGGGTTCCAGGGTGTTAAGCTCTAAAAAAGGACTCTTGTAAAGGTCTGCCACAGCCCTTTCCTTACTTTAAACAGTCAGGATCTGATTTCGGCCTCTGACAACAGAGGGGCTGGCAGCTCTCTTTCTGTCTCGTGCCCCCCCCAGGCTGAAGGTGGCTGCCCTGCAGCCCTCCGAGATCTGTCCCCTCCAGCCCTGTCCTGGGCTCCAGTCCCCTGCAATGGCCGCACCCAGGTTCTGCTCAGAGCAGGGCCTCAATCCCCCACAGCGTTGATGGCACCAGGGTGGCTTCAGGTGGGCGCTACTCAGGGACAGGAGCAGCTTGTGGTCATTTTCTCCAGGGGATGAAGGGCTCGACCTCAGAGTCACCTCCCCACTGACGGTTGGCATAGGAGATGCTGTGGCTGTGAGTGGGCACAGCTCCGAGTCACTGGGCACTTGGTGTTCACACGTGTCCCATCGGGGCTGGGCACTCAGCAGCAGGGCCTGGAGGGCGTCGACCCGCCCTACCAGCTAAGGCTGAGAAAACCCTTCTGCTGGTTACGGGGACACCGCTGAGCAGGGCAAAGGACACAGACCAGCCCGGGTGCTCGTGATCTCTGAGCAGACCTGCACTTTCTCCAGTGTCACTGTGGGTGGCCCTGCGGGTGCTAGGCTGTGGCCCCAGGAGAGAGCCCCGTGGAGGCTCCTGAGAAGGGAGGTGGACGAAGGGACACAGGGAGACTCATGACTGAGCACCTCCCCCTCAAATGGGCCAGTAAGGCAACTTTACAAAACAGGTGATGAATCAACTGATACGATGCCAGCCAGCAAAACCAACAATCCAAACTGAAACTCCCGTGGAATTCATTTGTTTCGTAATTCTTTTTATTGAGATGAAATTCAAACAGCATAAACAACCATTTCAAAGCAAAGATTTCCGTAGCAGTTCGTACATTCACCAATTGTGTGACCACCACCTGTATGACAGATTGAAAACATTCCCATCTCTCCTAATGAAACCCCACACCCACGAAGCAGTCACTCTACCTCCCTCTACCCAGGGCCCGGGAATCCACCGGCCGCCTTCTGGGTCAGGGCAGAGATCTGTCCGCTCCAGATTAACGCTGAAGAACCTTCCTGCAGAGACTAAGTAAGAATGTTGGAAATGACCAAAGGTATCCCTGAAGGCACCACGTCAGTCGCACTTTCAACACTGCAGACTTGCAGACCTGCTGCAAGGGCGGCACAAAGCGCTCCCAGACCCCGCCCAGGCAGAGTCCTCTGCTGGCCTCTCGCTGCGTTTGCTCCATCGCCTGTTCCCATCTCCAGGTGCTGCCCTCTTCCTGGGTCTGCTTCGGAACCGCTGGGTGGGCCAGCAGGCATTTCCCCCAACAAGGACACCTCCCTGCTGCACCACCAATCCCAGAAACCAGCTCTGATAAGACCCTCGTACCCAGCCACAGACCCCATGCAGACTGTGAAAACTGTCCCAGGATGTCTCTTTGCTGTGAGAGCCCAGGATTCCGGGGAGAAACACACCCTGCACCTAGTTACCAGGTCTCTTCGGTGTCTGCCAGTGTGAAGGCGTCCTCAGTCTGTCCCTGACCCCCTGTCCTCAGTAGCTGTGAGGAGTGCAGGCTGTGCTGTGTCCATCTGATAGTTCCTTCTGAGGCGTCAGGTCTGGCATCCTTGGCAGGAACGTCACAGGAAGGACGCTCTGCTCTTTCAGGGGCCCAGGACGTCCACCCAGCCCAGCTGTGGTGATTTCAGCCTTGACCCCCTGCTCATGGTGGTGCCTTCAGTTCTCTCCATGGCAAAGCCACCGTCTGTCCCTTTGTAACTGGGTAGCAGTTGGGGATTTTGCCAACGTCTTTTCAGTTTCAATCTCCTCCCATGTGCGTGAGCTTCTCTGGACAACTTCTGCTTGAGTCAGACAACTCCTGTCTGAGTATCTCAGACACCAAAGACAGTTACCTAATCGGGATTTTCCATTCTGTCGTTTCTTGTACACTTCTTCCTTGGCCTCTACCGTAGGGAAGAGATCTGCATTCTCTGCTGTTTTATTGACCGTTATTAACTTGTTTATTTACATATATCAACATGGACACATGGATTCCTATTCTGTTCAATAGGTTGCAGTCCATTGTGGTCATTCATCCAAGTGTTCAATTTGTCCCATATTTGGCCTGTGGGGACTCCTTCAAGGTGGCTCCTGGGTCCTTTTGACATATTCTTATCATTCCTTGTGCACTTCTTATGTTGTGGTCCAAGACGACCTTCCAGGCTCATCTTATACACCCCCTCCCTCAGCTCTTGGATTTAGCCATCTTTCCAAAGAATCTTGGTTGCTGTAAGTAGAGCAGGGTGTTTCTTAGGCAATATCTATTGCCCGTTGTATTTGTTGCTACTATGCAACATTGCTTTTAGGCCTTCTCAGTTGGCAGAGTGAGAAAATATATACATGTATCTATGTACCTTACACTCCTACACATGTGTGTAACTATTTCTATTATATCAATTGTACTTATGGACACATATATGTGTGTATATTTATATCAGTAATTTAAATCTATGTCAGTTCTTTATCTTCTTTCCCCATTCCATGTTTTTCAGTGCCTTTGGTTTTCATGAATCTCAATATATTTACACATTTGCTCAGTCCATTTACTTATTCACATAATGTACCAATTTCCCAACAACACTAACTTTTCCAGCTGCCATCACAGAGGCCCTCACCTCCAGCAGTCCTGTTTCTGAGGGCCCACAGACATACTGCTTCCATGCCTCTGCAGGGCTCCCTTCTCCTTCACCCCTGTCCTGGGATGCTGCTGGGCACAGTGCTTAAGTGCCTGTTCATGCTACCCCTCTCCCTCACCCCTTTCTGATGAAAGAAATCAAAGAACTAACTAAATAAAGAGATACTCCATGTGCATGAGCAGGAAGACTCAATATTGTCCCGACGTCAGTTCTTCAGAACTTTATCTATTCAGTGCAATCAGAATTACAAAGTAAGTTATTTTGTGGATATCAACAGTTTCTAAAGATTATAGGGAGAGGCAAAAGCCTCAGAGTAGCCAACACAATATTGAAAAAGAATAGAGTTGGAAGACTGACATGACACAATGTTGCACTGGGGATTGAGTTTACAATACATGCCTTTAGGAAGACACACTGAAGCCATAGCATCAATGTGGCATTTTGTCCAGAAGATCAGGAAGTTAGGAGGATGTACAAGGATACGAGCCCCAGGTATGGCACAGACCTTCATGGCCCTGGAACAGCCCTGGAGGGCCTCAATGTCCTTTTCTTGTGTTTGCAGAGCCTGGTGAATGTGGGGGTCTCTGGTGAATGTGGGTTAGTGTGGGTGTGTGACTTTTCTTTGCTGAAGTTATACTTTTCTAGGAAGGAGTTTTCTAAGAAGGGGAGATCACGTGCAAGAGAGGAAGCAAGGCAAGGGTGGAGGGTGCCAGACTAGTTTCAGTGACCAGCTGTTGCAGGAAATAATGGAGCAAGAGCCACCGGGAGAATGGCACCAGCCATTCATGGGGGATTTGCCCCCATGACGCAAACATCTCCCACTAGTCCCCACCTCCAACAGTGTGGATCAAATTTCAACATGGGGTTAGGAGGGGTCATATACCCAAATCATAGCAGAGTCCACCTTGGACTTTTTCAGTTTATTTTCCACCGAACCACCACAGGCATCTAAAACAAAATCTGAATCCATTTATACTCCGTGTTGAAAATGATCTAACTGTTCCCTGTATTCTAAGTGAAGCCGACTGTTCTCAGCATGACCTGGCAAAACCCTTCATGGCCTAACCTGTGGACCTGTCCTTCCTTCTCTTCATTTCTCCCCTGTGTGCTGAGCACAACACAGTGCGACTCCTGGACACACCACCTGTGTGGCAGAGCCGTGTCCTTGCTCATGTCATCCCCTCTGCCTGGAACATGGTATTCTTCCCCATCTCATCCACCTGCCCTCTTCTTAGGTCCTGTATTTGTGTTTCTTGATTCAGCTCGAGGGCTCACTCTTCCAGAACATCTTCTTGACTCTTTAGGTAGATGGACCCTCTCTCTCCTTTTTTACCCCAACAGACACCCCCTAAAATCTGTAGGTGATTTTAAGCATACGGTATCATTTGCTCATTTATTTGTTTGGCCTATCCCTAAGGGAGCTCTAACTTTGGGTAGAAGTTACAGTTCCTGACTGAATGAACTCGAGAGCAATGTGATAAGGTCCCAGAAGGCCTTGTCAATGCAGCAATAAGCCGCTGCACTGCTCTCCCAGGGCAGTTGACAGATGTTAGCGTGGGAGTCACATTTCCATTAGTTCCAGACAAAGCCATGCACAGCCCACAGGGAAAGATGAGACAGATGGTAAATCTTTGTGAATAGGGCCCCTGTCCACTATGGACCTGCTGTGAGGTCAGGAAACCAACTGAGTCACTCAGGTGCTCTGTGGGTTTCACAGCTGGGAAACAGCTGCCCCCCAAATAGGACTTTCACCCGCACCCAAACTTTGCTTCCATTAACCTGAAAATTGTAGCATGACCAAGAAAGTCCAATGGAACAATGAGAGAAGTAGGTACAGGGGAGGGCAGGAATGATTAAACCAGGCATTTCCAGTGTCACCATTTCTCCAGAGGTTAGAAGGCTGGGACAGTTGACACATTTCCTATTGACACTTGTCCTTTTTGAGAGATTTTTTTGAGTCCGAGTGTTTTTGTCACCAAGAGGAGTGAGGCTTGGCCAGTAACGACAGTAGTACAGAAGGTCCCTGTGTGTTTGTCTGTCTGGATGTTCCCCTCCTGTCCCCTCCTGTCTTCGGATAACATGAAGAGCCTGTGGCCTCCTTCCCAGGAGCAGGAGATGTGCCAGGGGCTATGTGAGGATGCCGGGTGGGCGATTGATGGAGGAGTCAGCACCAAGACCTGCCTGGTTCAGCGAGGGCTAAGGGCGAAATGCCTGGGAAATTCCTGCTCAGCCTAGAGTGAGTCCCATCTTTGGAGCTGCCCCCACAACTGACTCTCCCCTGACTCTGCACATGGGAGGGGTGTTGGCAACATCAGCGCAGACCGTCTTTTAAGACGTTTCAGTGTGTGTCTTGTGCTGAGAAAAGGATTTCATTCTCTGATAGTCGTGGGGCCTCCAGGGGTTAAGAGGCCTTCACCTGCATGCACAGAAAGCCCGACTGAAACTGACTTGAACCACAAGGACAGGGATGGACTTCTGTGTCTGGAAGAGTAGAGGCTTCAGGGCTGATGTTTCCCAGTGGCTCTGGAGTCACCTCCCTGCCACTGTCCTGCTCTGCCTGCTCTGTGAGTCGGCGTCACCCTCAGCCTCGTAACAAGGGGGGAGCAGCTGTTTCCCACCTCCCTCTGCGTAAGGCCGTTCCTATGCCTTCACTGGCCCAGTGGGTCACATGCTCAAGTCTGCACCAGTCACTGACCTGCAGGGTGAGCCTCCTTGTCCCCGTTCATACCACCTCTTTAGTATACACAGATCGGTTCTTGGATCTGGGCCTGGGGTCACCGGCTCTCAGGGAACATTGGAGTTGCTAAGTGGAAGCGAAATTGGGGTTCTCTGTTAACAAGGAGGGCAACTGTGCTGGGGCGATGAGTCACAAAATACCCAGCAGCCCCTTCAATTGTTGCTGGTAAAGTTAAAGCAACAGTGTCTGTGGTGGCCAGTGACAGACCCTGGGACAGGGCTTCTTGTGGACGTGAGCGCGTTAGGGCCCTGTGTAAATAACGTTATGGATTGGGAAGGACAAGTGCGGCTTCCATGACCCCTGCGAAGAAGAGCAATGCAACGGAAAGTGGCCCGAGATGTGGATGGGGTTTTCCCAAGAACTGCAGCTGCATGAGAGGCATCAAAAGACACGAGCCCCACTGGAAATGGGGGAGTCAAACATTTTTAAAAATATGGGCTGGTGTCTAGCATATGTGATCCATAAGTCGTATTAAAAGGTTTGGTCAAATCCACAGTTGGTTAGAGATCTAGAAAATGAATACACATAGTCTCCTCTTGTATTAATTGGTAATTGGTAATAGTCCTTGGTAGGTAAATTCCTTTTTCTATCTGAATAAAATTCCGTTGTATGGCCATATCAGGATTTACTAATATTTGTAAATATTATAGAGTTAATCAATTGTTAATCAGTTGCATGTGAGTTGTTTCCACTCTTTAGTTGCTGCTGTGGGCAGTGTGGTACAGGATCAGGTGCAGACGTATACTCGCCAGGTGTTATGAGGCTTCTGCAACATAATAGAGGTCCAGTTGCTGAGTTAAGCCAAGGCAGGAGGGCTGCCCAAACAGGAGGTCACCTTGACCTGTGGCCAGCCAGTGACTCCTCCTCAAGGACCACCGCGAGGAAAGGGGTGGGGGCACCTGGCATTGTATCTCAGTCCAGGAGACAGGGACCCAGAACCTGGCTGAGAAGACAGTGTTCCTTGGCGTGGAGCCACACCTCCGCCTCCCTCCCTAGACCACCTGATGCTGCAGCACCCTCAGAGCCTGCTGCTGGCCCAGCCTTGGCTCCACCTGGGAGGGAGGAGATCAGCTTTCAGGAGTGTCTCTATATAGCCCCAGGCCTCCAGAGCTGAGCTCACTGCTGAGGCTGCTGCCAGCCCCTACCCAGCATGGGCGTGTCCAGAGCCTTGGCCTGGGCACTGCTGCTCAGCACAGGTAACGTCTGGCCGCGGGGCCCTTTCTCCTGGGGCTCTCACTGCTTTCCTGTTTGGCCTCAGGGATTCTGTGGTTGGCCTGTTGCCAGACACAGACCACGGCTACCAGGTCCTCTCCTCCACACAAACGGTCTCACTGCCTCTCAGTGCTGGGGGAGGAAGGGACAAACACGGGAATGTCCCTGTCTCTAAGTCCATGCCGTCCTGTTATCAAACATTTTCTTGGCTCCTGATTCGCTGTCTTGGCATGTGTTCTGTGGATCTCCTTCCTGCCTCAAGCAACGTATGCTGAGATGCTGCTGGGGGCAGGCTGGGCCCCCGAGAAGTGGCTGAGTGAATCAGACAGGGTCGAGCTCTGGAGACGTCCCCAGAGGTGTGACTGACGGCGGGGTCTGGGGCAGGGTCCTTACTTGGAATGCATCAGAGGGGGCATCCAAAGGGTAAGTGGGGGTCCTGCGGGAGCCCACGGCAGGGCGAGGGCTCTGCGCTGCCCAGTGGATTGTCCGTGGAACCTGCGGCAACTGCACAAGCAGCAAGAGACACAGGCTCCCAGCAGGGCTGGGAATGTGCTGGAAGAGGGGAGGGGCCACTGTCCTCTCAGGGGCCTGCACCCTGGGAATTGCATTAAATGCCTGTAAATGCTGTGTGAGGTTGGCCAAGCAACCTCACAGGGCTGTGAGGACTTGGTGAACAGGAAACTGCTTTGTCCCTAACTTACTGCGAGTTAATCATTAAATATCCCTGAGGCGCCCACGGATGTGACTCTTGACCTCACAGGCTGGAGGCTGTTTATTCAGTGCTGGGTCAGAGGCGGCTTGTGCTCTGTGCCTCAAGGCCTGGACCTGAGAATCCAGAGGAGAGGACCTCATGGCAGATGTGGGTCCAGCCCAGAGATGTCACTCACTGTGATGGGCATGTGAAAGATTTGCTCTTGAGGTCTGTTTTTTGCAAAGCATGATTTACGTCTTCCAGAGCAGACGACATAGAGACCCCGGTGCGGGGAGACTCTCCCTTCTGCCACATAGACCAGTGAGCCTCAGGGCCAGGGAGGACGGCTGAGGTGGGCTTCCGAGTCCTGGCTGAGCTTTGTTTTCAGAATAGATTCTAGAGCATTCCAATGGTTACTAATTCACCAAGTAAAGAAGTACCATCCAACGCAGGACACGCAGCATGGTGTGAGAGTGTTAGGGTGACAGGCAGGTGTGTGGCAGGCCACCCTGAGCTGGGCGTGGAGCCAGGGGCCTGTGGGGCTCCCCCTCCTGCACCTCCAGGGCGATCACGACCAGGATGCCCATTTTACAGATGGGTGAGTGAGCCTGAGGGGCAGGGAATAACTTGTCCAAAGCCGCCCTGCTCTCATGCCAGCTGGGATTGGAACCAGGGTCGTCTGATCCGAACCTGTGCTCCTGCCCCCTCTGTCACATCCTGATGGTAAGCCACAGTGTGGTGTCAACCATGGGATGCCATGTGATGGCTTGCAGGTCTCTCGCAGATCCAAGGAGTTAACTCAGATTTAGTAGTGAAATTTCCTTACATTAAATGTTTCATTTCAACTCGGTGAAAAATTTTATTTCACTGGTTTAATGAAATATCAAATTGATCATTGGTATTATTACAGAAGTTATGACAAGAAATGTTTAGGCCAGAGTTTGAGGGGTGACTTGCTTGGTTTACCCAAGCAGGTGGCACTTCCCGGGATACGGGGTATTTAGTGCTAAAATTGGGAAAGTCTCAGGTAATCCGGGAAAAGTTGGGCACCCTGTCAGAGCTGTCTCTTCTGACTGTGGCATCACAGTGGGAAAATTCAACTTTAATATGTGAAATCAGAGAAAGAAGGAGGAAGCAGTGAGTGAGCTGGTCTTTGCTGAGAGCCGGACCTTCTCCTGCCCTTCCCTGGGGGTGGCCCAGGGTTGCTCCCAGGCATGGGGACAGCGATGCCATCTGCCCTTCCTGCTCAGCTCTGTCCCTTGCAGTCAGCTCCTCTTCACAGGGCGGTCATTGTCCATTCTCCTATCTTGGCCCACTGGCGACTTCAGGTTTTCATTTTGTTTTTCTGTTTTGATGTCTTTCAGCTGCAGCCGCTTCAGCTGCGTATGCCACAGGTGAATGCGGACACGATTATCACCCCATCCCTGTCCTCACACACACGACGTGCTTTTGGGTTGGACTCCAAATGGCCTCAATGGGAAGGGCATGTACTGGGGACAATTCTTGGCCCCAAAGACTTGTTATTTCTGGACCTGACACTTTGCTTCAGCCTTCACTTTCCCCAATTCCTCCCCTCAACCTCCCAGGGCTCCCCCTGCCCCTCCTCCCCAGCCCCGGGAGCCTCCCCTGCCCTCCCCTCTGCGAAGCCTCCCCGGGCAGGCAACGGAGCCCCCTCTCCACAGAGCCTGTGTCACAGGAGGACGAGGGCCTCCTTCAAACGCTGGAGCCTGCAGAGCTGAGGGGCTGCTCCGTCCTCAGTCCTCAGTGTCAGAGATGAGAGCGTTGAAGGCCGCGGGAGTGACGGCAGCGTGGAGGATTCAGGCTAGAGGAGGGGAGGACTTCCCATGATGCAGGCCGCTCGCTGATTAGCTGAGATACCCAGTGAGCAGGATGTGCTGGGTACAGGCTGAGCACTTTACAGACATGAGCACATTTGACCCAGGGACAAAGGTGCTGTCGTCATCCTCTGTCACAGTTTTGGGGCCTGAGGCATCCGTGAGCAGGGTCCTGGAGCCCCTCCCTCGGGCCTCGCAGTGACTCGGGCTCCCCTCCCTCCCTGGCTGCAGGAGCACTGCCTAGTTTCCATTTCCCAGGCCCAGGAAAAGTTCCTGAGGGAGGCGCAAAGCAGGTGTCGGCGCTGACTGTCTGTTAACACACCCCGCAATGGGGATGATGAAAAGGAAATGTTTTAGTGACGGAGTAATTTCTTTTACTCCCCACTGGTGAGAAACGTGGGCCTGGGTCCTGCAATCAGCTCTGAAAGGACTAAAACAAAAGTGCCACCATGTTTGTGGGGCCATCAGTCTCTGTCTTCAATGTTGGGTTCTTATCCCCGAGGATGGGAGGTTTGGAGGCTCCACGAGGCAGGGTCGCAGGAGCAGCACGGCCTGTCCTGGGGCTGGAGCTGCCCTGCAGTGCCCGGACCCCGTGTGTTCTCTCCTAGAGCCCGGCGAGTGTGGGGGTCTCTACACAGACGGCAAAGGCAAGATCATCAACTACGTCGGCCCAGAGACTGAGTGCGTCTGGACTTTCAAGCTGGACCCCGATTTGAAAGCCATGGTGGGATTTCCTTTCTTCAAGTGAGTGCAGAGGTTGATTCTTGCTGGTGTTGCTGTAGTTTCTGGGAGTGATCCCATCTTGCCCTCCTCCTGCTCACCCTCCTCCCTCCACCCCAGGCATCGAAACCACTGTCCCACTCCATTCCCGCCCCCTGCTCACAGCCCCCAGGGGCGCCCTGTTCTCTGGATGAAGCTGCCCTCCGTGTCACCTTCCCACCCTGCGCCATCTGGCCCCTTCCTCTCTGCTGCCTTCTCCCCACTGCTCTCCCGTGGCAGCCCTGGGCTGAGCCGTAACACACTGAGTTTTCTCCTCGCCTTTTCTCCCCCTGTGCCTCAGCCCGGAAGGATCCTTCAGTCCCTTCGGTTGATCTGCCCTCTGCTTGAGGTCTTCAGGGCATGTTCCAGGCATGAGCCCAAGGACAGACTCTTCCATGACACTTAAACCCCCTCCCTGGCTCTCTCCAGCAGCGAAAGGATCTTTCCCTTTTTCTCTCACCTGTACCTCATCCAAGACCCTCTGCAGAGCTCTACGTGGCGTTGAAGTGTAATATTATTTTTCATAAGGCATTGTTATTCTCTACTAAAATAGAAGCTGTCTCTGGATTTAAAGGAATATTTCTTAAATGGAAAAAATGAAAGAATGACTGAAGTGATAAAGCCACAGAGAGTACTTCTAGTGCAGCCTAAGTTCCTGTATCTCTGGGCCAGGACAGTCTGCATTTGAGCCTGGGAGCCACATTTCCACCAACTGCACACCAGGCCACAGGCAGACCAGGAGCGGATGAGAAAGACCATGGAATCTGGGTGGCTCGGGCCCCTGTTCCTCCAGACATCCCGGACCCCACTAAGTTATACAGGTGTTCTGTGGGATGAAGGACCTGGGAGACAGCTGCCTCGAAAATAGGGCTTAGGCCAACTAAAACTGTGCCCCAGTGATTCTGAAAGAGAAAGTATGTGTGGCCCAGGAGACCAGAATGGGGACAAGGAGAGAAGGAGGTGGAGGAAGGACCTGGGGTGGAGGAATCGGGCATTTCCTGTGTCATCATTTCTCCAGGGTCAGAGGGATGGGCAGCTCTGCCCATTTCCCCACATTGTCCCTTTGTCCTTTTCAAAGATTAATTTTGGATCTGACTGTCCTTGGCACCAAGGAAGGACTCAGCCTGGGCCATGAGCAAAACGAGAGTAAAGGGAGCTGTGTGTGTGTCCTGGTGGGACATCCCCTGGTTGTCTTGTCATACCCTAGAGAGGCTCTGGCCCCTCTCCTGTGAGCGTGAGACATGCAGGGGTGACTAAAGGTGAGTGTGCAGATTAGGTCTTAAAGGGAGGGAGGAGAGGGAAGTGGGGAGACCTCACAGGACTGAGAGCACCCCATGTGTGGTTTCTCTCTCACAGGGTGGAGACGGAGGCCCCTGTCCCCTCAGCCCTGAGTCAGGGAGGCCAAGCTTGGGTGGGCGGGAGGGGGACTGTGCTGCCCCAACTCCTGTCCCGCCTGTCAGGGAGAGAGAGGCAGGACCCGGCAGGGAATGCTCACACTCATGTCTGGGGCCTCCTGCTGCGGCCGGGTGAAACTCTCTACGTGTTATTTGGATTCATTCTGTGGGGACTTAAAACCCACCTGATGCTGAGACAAAAATTCCTGTGTTGGAATCCCAGAGCCACAGGCTGGGCTTCCTGGAAGACTTGGAAATCCTGAGAATTGGACTCCACCTGCTGCCCAGGTGGTAGGGAAAGTTTCTGGGAAGTTGGGAAGGGGTCTGGGGGGACTGGTGTTTTTCTAGAATTGATAGACTTTCCTTCCCTTGTTTGCATCTACTCTTGCACTTCTCACAAGTAAACTGTTGGGATGTGGTTTTGAGTCATTGGTGGAGGGATGTTTTTGGCCAGAGAGACAATAAATCCAAAAGCTGATGCCTGTCTTTTCTTCTGCCCCAGGTTTGAAGGTGCTCCTAAAAACTGTGAGAAAGAGTATGTGGAGGTCATCGATGGCCCTCCAGGGTCTAAGTCCCTTGGCAGGATGTGTAACGCCTACAGCACATTCATTGCATCTTCTTCCAACATCATCACCGTCAAATACTCCAGAATACCCAGCCACCCGCCCTCTTTCTTCGAAGTGTATTACTTTCCTAAGAGCTACTAGGCAAGTGGTGAAGGGGTCTCCGCTGATCTCTCTCCCCTGTCCAAACCTGGCCATGCCGCATGGTGGGCAGAGCCTGTTCCTGTGACTGTTGACATACGGTGGAGCCAACGTTCTGCTGGATCAGCTTTGAGTGAGGGAGCGTGAGTGGGAGCCCATGACCTTTCCAGAACATATGTGGGTTCTGTACACTCACATCCTTGAGTCAGTAGATCAGAGAGGAAAACTACTTTTGTTATTATTCCTGTCATCTTGATGTTGGGGTATTAATATATATCTTTTAGAATCTACCATCTTTCTCTTGTTGACCTTACTATAATTCCTTTGGCATCTTCTAGTGTCATGTAAAATATATACCATTGTAGTATGTAATGTACAGAACTTTATGTATAAATACGTACAAACACATTTATATATAAAATAGATACTTATAACTCACGGAATGTGATTATAGCTGGTGCACTATTAGTAACTCTCTGCACACACTGGAACACACATTCTCTGTCCCTGGAGACTCACACTCCGTAGAGAACTGAACCAGCTCACAGAACGTCCCATGGCAGCAGAAGCAGCTCTGTCCCTAGGACATCAGGAGAGCAGCTCAGCTGCAGACCCTGTGAGGGCCGGGCTCCTCCCCAGCGGCACTGGCCACATAAGCCTCCCAGTGAGGAGGATCAGGGCTGGCCTCCAGCTTGGGGAAGGCTGGGGAGGCCAGAGGAGGATGCACTGAGCAGGAAGCACTGGGAGCAGAGGCAGAGGGTCCCCCGAGTGGGGTGAGCTGAAGGGCAAAGACAGGAAGATGCTTCCTCGAGGTCCCTCTGGGCATGGCTGGTGCAGAGATGTGTGCGCTGGGCCAGGTTGGAGCAGGACGGCTGGGTGGAGAATTTGAGGGCCTCAGACAGAAGGCTGGACCTCTCAGGGGTCTATTTCCATGTAAATTACCCCAAATGTGTTAGGTCTTCTCCAAAGTGGGGGACCTCCACTGCTCTCCAAACAAAATGCCCCTGTTGTTTGTGGGATGGTCACATTTGTTATCTACGCTGTTTTCAGCTGCCACATGACATTTTGAGCAGGCTGTGGTAGCACTTTGGACACACCCAGCTGGGGTTTGTCTGTGAGGTGAGTGTGAGGAACAGAAGTCTCTCCCACCGTGCCTCAAATGCCCATGGCCACACGTGTACAGTCAACTCTCCATAACCGGCTCTGCTTCGCTAGCCTTCAAACAATGCTTACGGTCCTGCTCTGTAGAAAACGAAACTTCCACAGTATTTATGGAGAGGAGAAGCTGTTAAATGCCCTTTGCTTTGAGTGCAAAGTTGACTGCAGATGCTCTTGGATGTTTGAGGTAGGATCTAACCTTGTCAGTTGCCACTTACAGGTTGTTCACATTAACATCTTTGAGGGCTCCTGGAGCTGGTTTTTTTTTTTTTTTTTTTTGAGTCAGAGTCTCACTCTGTTGCCTGGGCTAGAGTGAGTGCTGTGGCATCAGCCTAGCTCACAGCAACCTCAAACTCCTGGGCTCAAGCAATCCTCCTGCCTCAGCTTCCTGAGTAGCTGGGACTACAGGTATGCACCACCATGCCCGGCTAATTTTTTCTATATGTTTTTAGTTGTCCAGCTAATTTCTTTCTATTTTTTTTTTTTTTTTGGAGAGATGGGGTGTTGCTCTTGCTCAGGCTGGTCTCAAACTCCTGAGCTCAAACAATCCTCCCACCTCGGCCTCCCAGAGTGCTGGGATTACAGGCATCAGCCACAGCGCCCAGCTGTTTTCTGCTGAAACATATCTGTGGCACCTCTGGGAAGACATCATTTTCCAACAGAATGAAAGTGCAGTGTTTTAGTGAACCAGGCTAATAGCTATTATTATATTACATTATAATTATAACTGGGTTAGTGACGCAACTGATTGGCCAGCCAATCTGAGCCCACTCATTCATTTAGTCTGTAACCCAAAATCCAGCTTGTGTCCACTGTCTTCTTAGGTTCTAGATGAGGCAGGCTCAATTTCCCAGTTTTACCCTGGTTGAAGTCCAAAACCTTCGTTGGTATTTCTGCCAACTCTGATAGACATCCTTCTCCAAGACACTGTATCCACATGTATTTTCTTCTGAACTCTCTACCTGGTAGCAAACTCAGCCCTTTCCTCAATTCACAAACCCAGCCTACACTTCCCTGCCACGTGGGGTGCCACACAGCCCTCCACCCCCACGCAGTGCCCAGCCTCGTTCCTTCTCGCCGTCTTCTCTCTCTCCTCCCCTCCTTCTTCCTCTCCTTTACAGGAGAAAAACAAAATTCCTCTCGTTTCCTCCTGCAAAGAGTCTAACCATTCCTTTGTTGTTAGGAGGCTTCTCAAGTAGCCCCTTCTAGCCTGAATTGTAAAGTCTTTTTCTCCAAGAAAGTCAATTCACCCTAAGATAAATTCTGGTGCCAGCTCTTAGGGAATATAAATTTCGCCTCAGTACAATTATATAATCATTTATTGCGGTACATACAGTGTGTTAGGTACTAGAGGTAGAGCAGTTAGGTTGGGCCTAGGGACTGGTTACAGAAAGGGCTCCTCGGGCAGTGGATGGTACATGTAGGCAGATGACACGTGGAAGGGTGAGGCCAGTCGGTGAGACAGGAGGAGCAAGGTCAGGTTGCCAGGGGATCCCCGAAGAAGGCAAGGCAGCCCGTCCAGGGGGTATTACGGAAGGAGCACAGAGTGGATCTTCAGGAAACGGAGCTAGAGGCCCGGCCATGTCCAAGGTGGTGGCCAGATGTTTTGCCTCAGAACCCCCTGGCTTGTTTGACCCTAGCTCAGTCACCCACTTCAGACACCAGCATCCTAAATGAGCCCTGTCTAACCCCACAGGGCTCTTCTGAGCCTTGGGGCAACTAGATTAAAACCTGCATAAGCTCCAAGAATGGGAAAGCTGATGGGCCTGTTTCCAAAAGCAACTCGGAATAAAACCAATGCCAAATTATACACATAAGGAAGTCCAACGAAGTTCTGACTTTTCCAATAATGAGTACTTTAAGCTTATTTGAGAATCAGCTATCGGATTCTTTTCCTTCAATCCATCCATCTATTGATCTAACATCTCTTTTTGCCTTTGTCTATTAGATAACCTGATACGGGACTTTGGTAAAAATGGAATCTATCGCTTGTTCCCCAAGGCTGCTTTGCTAATCAGAGTTCTCAGGGAATAGGGATTGTTAGAAATTTCAGATTAGATAACTCTAGTTCAGTGCACTCATTTAACAGATGGGGAAATTGAGTCACAGACACTAGAGACTTACCCATGCCACACACATGGTTGGGAGCAGAGCTATAAAGAAAGCACTGATTTACTCATCTCTCCTTCAGAGAACTTTCTACCACATTGTATAGCTTATCCTAAGCAATTTTTAGGGTCTGGATAAATAGTTTTTAGTTTTTTCAAACTGGCTTGAGTTTTTAGATGATGCTTTGATATTCACAATTTTATACATATGTAGGACCTTATATCAGCACTGGAAATAATATTTTCCTTCCCCTCAAATTTTTTACTCTGTCTCAGTTGAAAAGTTGGCCCGTTTCTTTGGCTTACAGTGATTCTTTAATCAAAATCCATTGATGATTTTGGAACAACACTTCATTTCCCAGAATCACTGTCTCAGCCGTAGCAGCTACTAATACAACTTCCAGGTGCTTTTCTCTTAACTCACAGCTGTGGCCAGTGGAGTTATTCTGAGACACAAGAGAGGGCGGAGCCTGCTGCTAATGACTCGCTCTGCTTGCAGGAGAGCAGGAGTTCCCAATGAGCTGATCCTGAAAAACCCCGAGGAGGGAGCTGGAGAGGAACCAGGCCTTGCTGTAGGGAGCTGCAGTTCCCTGTGGACAAGTTCAGTGTCTGCCCAACTCTGTGGGAGTCTCTGAGGACAGAGTGTGATTAACTGAGGGATCCCTGTACTTCAGATGCGAACAGTAAGTGAATGTGTTATGCTTCTCAAATGCTGAATGTGCTGGCGAACAGTAAGTGAATGTGTTGTGCTTCTCAAGTGCTGAATGTGCTGGCTTAGACTCAGGATAAGCTTTCTGTCTTTTGGGAGAAAAAAATCCTCGTTTGTTCTAAATGTCCAAAGATGCTGCAGCTCATATCCATGCCTGGAACTCAAGTTTGACTCCAAAGATACTTGGGAGATGGAGGACCCACTTCCCTATTCAGCTCAGGGTCTGGCCGTCCCCTCACATCCATAGCCCAATGTTTAATGGGCATCTCAGTCTTTCATTGAATATCTCAGGATCGATAACATGGTCTGCCTGTTGTGGGCAAGCCCACAATTTGGAACAGTTGCCTGAGGCCATGGACAGTGGCCAGCTGTCTTCAGTCTTGATTACTAGGAAAGAAAAAGGCAAGGAGTTTTGGCTGAATGTCCAGGTTCTATGTGGGCTGTGTTGTGCTTCTGATTTGTTGAAGTGGGAACTAGCCCCGACATTCTGACAGAATCGCTGATTGTTAAGTGTGGCTCAGAGAAAGTGTGAGGATCATTGGTGAGGAGCTGACAGCAGTCGTAGGAACTGTACAACCAGCAGGGTCGTGTGTGTGTGTGTGTGTGTGTGTGTGTGTGTGTGTGTGTGTGTGTAGAGGAGGCAGTGTACAGGGGAGAGGTTAGCCAACTTCTAGCTTCCAATTCTTCCCTCCCATGAGAATTCATTTTCATAACTTGTAGCATACCTGGAAGGGCCCTTCTCTGGACCATCCTCCTTGTTGATGGCTAATCTTCTGTAAGAAACAAGAGCACAAGTTGTGGTAAGGTCTTACTGCCCTATTTGTTGTCTCCTAGATCTGCCACCTTGGGGCACAGGCAGGACCTCTGCCCCTCCTCAAAGACCTTCAGCACCTCCTCCTGACATGCCCAGAGGAATTGTGCATGGTACAGCCATGCCTGACCTGTGGATGCCCTTGACCTGCTAGGTAGGGTGTGGATCACCTGAATGAATTGAAGAGGAGGGTGGCAAAGAGAAAAGGCTGGGATGGGCTGGCTCTGTCTTCCAAGGCAGAAGCAGTGTGCTCAGGCAGGAAGTGAGAGCATAGAACAGACTTCTAACTTTTAGGCTTCCGCAGCCTCCTCCTTGAATACTATTCTTTTCCTGATCAGGGCCACAGGCTGATCCCAGCTCCAGGAACTCTGTATTAGATTGATTGCAATAATGGTTCCAACTAGATCTGCCTCCTCATGTTCATGCCCTCTGCAATATGGCCTCCCATCAAGAGATGAAGTTCATTTACCCACCCTTGCATCTGGACTGACCTCACATCTTACTTTGGCCAACAGAATGTGGCAAGATTGACGGTGAGCCAGTTCTGAGCCTTTATCTTAAGAGGCCTTGCAAACTTCTACTCACTCTCTTGGACCACACAATGGCCCTCTAAACAAGGCTGGGCTAGCTTACTGGAGGAAGGAAAAATGTGGCCTGCTCACCCCCATTGACCCAGCTGAGGGTTGCCAGCCCCCAGAAAGAGAGGTAGCTAACTTATTAGCAGTTGGCTGCAGAGACATGAGAAACCCAGGTGAGAGCAGGAGAGCCACCCAGCTGAGCCCAGCCTAAATTGCTAACCCACAGAATTTTAAGTTAAATTAATGATTGTTGTTTTAAGCCACTACATTTTGGGGTGATGTCTTTCACAGAAATAGATACCTGATACAGGCCGCAATGGGAGTAGGTGAAAAGGAAGGCTTGAGCTGTGTTGAGGGTGGAAGCCGATAGCCAAGGGTTGCCTCAGCAGCCAGGTCTTACCTTGAGGACACCCTGGAGATCGGGCAGGAAAAGCCAAGGCCCCAGAAGAAGATGGGGTGGGAAGGAGCCTGGGGCATAGCTGGCAGGAGTAATAAGGACCAGGACACTTGGTTACCCTGGGGAATAAATAAAACTTTAATAACGATAAGGAGCCACATCGTACATGTGCTGTTTCCAGAGCCTCTCTTCTTCCAGATTGTAGGTGTTGATTGCATCATTGGGGTGGGCTCTCCGTGATATAAAATCCTGATTCATTAGCATTAAGTCTCCAGGGAATTCAGCTAATCGGAAACGATTTCGGTTTGTTAGGCCTGTGATAGACCGTTCCCGTTTCTTTGTGGAGAGAAATGGTTTGCAATCATTTCCACAGTATTTTAATTTTTTTTTTGGTTCTTCTGACTTGAAAACTATGTTCATTTTTATTTGTTGTCTTTCTGTGGTTTTGCCTTCTGCCTCCTCTTTCTTCTCTTGATTAACCTTATTATAATAATTGGGGTCACAGTTGTCCCCTTGCTTGGCCTTGTCTTTTGCCAGAGGGCCCAGGCCCACTCCTGATAGAAACGAGGCGCCTCTAAACCTTTCAACGTCAGGTAATAGCTGCTCATTTCTCAGGGCTCGAGCAATCTGCATCCTTTCTATGTGCTTGTGGATGTTCATCTTCTCTCGTTGTGGCATTTTAAACTCCTCTGGGGGCACAATCACCTTTGCTGTCCATATTTTTTCTAGCGGTCCACAAGTAGCACAAGCAGAGGAATGTTGTTTTGTATATTCTATTGCCTATTTGTAGTCTGGAGACAGCAACTGTAGTTTCTTGAGCATTTTCCATTCTTCCTTCTGCTTATAAGTCAAAAACCTTCTTGCTGCTATGGTATGAATGCCACCTAGACGCTGACAATGGGAAGAGGATTGTTAAAATCTCAATGGTGCAGGGGCAGACAGCACCCGTGGAAGGAATTAGCTAGTGGCTGCTTCTCTCTCCATTACTGGGGGTATCTGACTGCCTGTGTAGTGGGAAAGAGGGTGGACCTTTGGGGTCAAAGTCTGGGTCCAAATCCTGGGACTCCTCTTACCTATTATGAATTCAAAAGAATGTTGTTGATGTTATAGGGTCATTGTGAGGCCTCAAAAAGACAATATAGATATGAAAGTAAGTGCAAGGCAGGGGCTCAAGGAATGACAGTTTTCATCATTTGCTATCACTTATAGTTATGTTCCTAATTGGAACTTATAAACAAGGCTACTTTGCTGTGCAAGTGTAACAGCCACTAGCAGACTCAGCCAACCTGAGTCCACTGTCTGGGAGACTTCTCTGTTGCTGATGGCTTTGAACCTTGGCTCTCCCTAACTAAACTGGCTGGCTTGAGTGGCGCCTCTCTGTGTGTAAACTTCAGGGCACTTACTATGATCTCTTTTTCCAAGGGAGAATATTTCCCGAGGGCAATACGTGGGTCCGATCTGCAGAATTTGGTCCATATCCTGGAAGGCAGAGAGGCAGGAGGATTAGAACCCTGGAAACAAAACCTCACGAAGGGAGGAGATTCTACACTAGCCAGGCTGAGACCCCCAGGAACAGGGTTTCTACAGCCCCCAGGTAGACTCCGCCATCTGGCCTCTTTCTGACTTGAATGGACCTGACCAAAGCTCAGGTCACACTCACCCCAGTGGTGACACAGAACACGGATCCTCTGGGAAACACAGGCGGTCTTCATGCTGAAAGGAACAGCTGGTGTTAAATATTCTGACTCGTTTTTCATTCTTCTTGTTTGACTTCCCTTCTCCCTTCTGTCTTTCCTGGGCCCCTAGGTCTCTAGCACTTTGTTTCCCAGTCCTCTGATAGCCATTGTCCCATTCTCTGATCATACTTCGGCAGTAGGCTAGGAGGGGAGGTGTTAATGCCCACAGTTTGTTTCTCAGACAATTTAATGGGAACCCAAGCGGCAGTCACAAACATACATTGCATCATAACTGGCCTACTTAGGGCTATTGTGAGGTCTGAGTTTAAGGCATCAAATGATTCTCTGGGGTGAAATGGACACACACTGCCATGCTCCCAGGGTGCTGGAGCTCAGAGGAAGGGATTGGGCAGAGAGTGTGTCTGGGAGGGAATCTGGCCATGTCACTGCTGCTGACAAGTCCGCCAGGACTGCTCAGTTCTTGCAAGATGAAGCCCCAGGCAGCTAGTGTCTCTCTCTTGGGTGTTTGCATTCCTCCTCTCCCTGAGCCCCTCAGTTGATAAACGCCACTCTATCCGTGGTTCTCGGAACAAGTACCTGGGCTACTGTTCACAGTCTCCTCCATCTCGAATGCCTCTCTCCCCTTGATCACCTGCTTGTCCCCCAGGGCCCAGCTCAATTGTTGCTTCCTCTGAAGATGTTGCAGAATAAATCACCCTTTTGTCCACGTTCTCATAGCACTTCCTGCATCATGCTCTAGTGCTGTGTCTCACACTGCCTCGATCGTCCAATAGATCTGTCTCCCCTTCCATTGAAAGTAGGTGCCAACAGCATCTTACTCTTTGCAGAGCAGTTCTTTAGCACATGGCCTAGTGTGGGGCAGATGCTCAGGTTGCTGACTCAATAAACAGTCATCCTGGGTCCCTGGTTAAAGGTGGGGTCAAGAATGGTGCTGGTGGGAATGGATGTTGCCACAGCCTCCATGGAAGGTAAGGTGGCAATATATATCACAAACTATAAATGCACTTACTCTTTGACTCAATTATGTGTACAAATTAAAATATGCACAAGGTTAGTCATGCAACCCTGTTTGGGGTGACAACTTAAATGATAAACTCAAATGTCCATTAATAGGGAATTGGTCAGAGAATTATGTTTAGACATACAATGGAATACTGTACAGGAGTATAGGGCTATCGGAGGAATGAAGATCAAGGAAAGAAGGTTTTTGTTTATATGGAAGTATCTCCAAGAAATATGGTTAAATGTAAACAGCCAGTTAGAAAAGTGTATAAATTGTAGACTACCTTTCTGCATTAGGAAAGAAAAAATAAGCATGCATATTTGTATTTGCATAAAGAAACTCTAGGATAATACACACACAAAAAAACTAATAAAAATAGTAGGTACCTGACAGATGAGGAAGTAGTGGAAATGAGCCTTTTCATTGTATATATTATTATATTGTCTTGCATTTAGAACCACATGTATGTACTGTGTATTCAAAAAAGATAAATTTAAGAAAAGTAAGCAGCTCATGGCAGCAGAGAGCATGTTGTCTCTGACACGTGCTGGTCCTAAAGCTGTCGTCTGCCTCCACCAGAAATCCACAGCGGATGCTCCGACTTGGTCCAGCGCTCAGATCCACGGAGCCAACTGCGATACAGAGACGCTCCTCCGTCCCCAGAGGCACATTCGCCTGCACAAGCTGGCAGCTGGACATCAGCCGAAGATCTCTGAGCCTCTTGCCCTGCGTCCACTGACTTTCCCATTTGTTCCACTCAGCTGCTAATTACCAGTGACCTTGTGCAACACCTGGCACATCCTATGCACTCAACGAATATTTGTGAAACAACCAGTGAATGATTTATGATGGAATATTGTGTACCCATAAAAAATTAAGCCTTGGAAAAATTTCCAATAGTATGATATAACACAATGCAAAAAAAGCAGAATATAAAACTTATATAGAGTATGATCTGGAGGCTGTAATCATACAAATATGCAAGAGGATAAAAAGACCAGAAGGACATAAGCAGAGATGTCGAAGTTACTTCAGGCTGTTGGCTTGCGGGGCTACTCCAGGGCAGCGTGGTCAGCTCCAACATGTGGGTGGAGGAGCTCTGGCCCGGTCACGACTGGCACAGGCATGTCAGGGGCCAGCTCCGCCAGACATCAGGGAAGAGGAGGGTGAGACAGGGCCTGCCTGGGAGGGATGTCACCACGGCAATGCATCTCAACACTGTGGGAAAATCAATTTTTCCCACACTCGGTTCTACAAACTTCTGCTTTTAGCTCACTTCCTTCTCCCATTTCCATTCCTAGACTTTTGGCTTTTGTTTTCTTTTAAGGAATTTTCCCTTCAATCATGTTTATATTAGGTTTTACTCTTGACTTTCACCTGGTTTTGTCCTTACTTTTATTCCTAGTCATCAACCTCATCTCCTGGTTCATTTTCAAATTCTTCCCTTTATTTGCTTTTCCTTTCAATCTTTTATCTTTTACTTTCATGTTTATTTCTTTGGCTTGCAGCCTCTATCACTTCTATATATTTCATCTATTCTTAATATTTTTGAGCACTTTTATCTATTGTATTAGGGTTCTCCAGAGAAAAGAAAACAATACGGTGTGTGTGTGTGTGTGTGTGTGTGTGTGTGTGTGTGTGTGTGTGTGTGTGTGTGTGTGTGTGTAGAGAGAGAGAGAGAGAGACACTTATTTTAGGGAACTGGCTCATGGGATTATGGAGGTTGGCAAGTCCAAAATCTGCAGGCTGGCCCAGCAGGCTGGGGACGCCGGGAGGATGGCATGTTGCAGTTCAAGTCCAAGGGCCATCTGACAGCGGAATTTCCTTTTGATCAGAGGTAGGGTCAGTCTTCTGTGCCACTCTGGGCTTCACCTGGTTGGATGAGACCCATCCACGTTATGGAAAGCAATCTGCTTTACTTAAAGTCCACCAGTTTAAATGTTAATCCCATTCCAAAACACCCTCACATTCATAATAATAGATCAGACCAAATACCTGGGCACCACACCCCAGCCAAGTTGACATTTAAAATTAACCATCAAGCCAACTTATACTTACTAGGTTTTTAATGATTAGCTTAAATGTTTTTATAGTTTTTTAATATCAGGCTTTTAGTGTCTATACATAGTTTTACCCATTTTTAAACTTTGTTTTAACAGATTCATACAATAGGTATTCTTTTCTGTCTGCTGCCCCGCATTTTACAAATGAAAATATTTTTTCGTTTGTAAGAACATGAAAACATGTTTTTACAAATCTCTTGATATGTTTGGCTTTAGTGCACTCATTTTCATTGTCGTTTGGATGATTATGTTATGACTTACTAAGGCCTCTTCTGTTGCTTACATTTGAGTTGTTTCTGACTTGGGGGTATTCTTATCCACGTCTCCTTGGGGTTTTGGACATGACTTTCTGTTGGGTCTACACGTTGGGTCTATACCTATGGGCGGAACTGCTGGGTCATACAGTACGTGTAGCTTCAGTTTACTAGAAAATCTCACCTCTATTTCAAAGTGTCTCTACTAACTCACAGTCCCTCCAGTAGTGCATACTCATCTTGCCAACATGGGTGAATATGTCACGGTATCTCATGTGGCTTTAATTTGCATTTTTCTGGTTATGAATGAGGTTGAACACTTTTTCTATTGGCCATCGAGATTACCCTTTGTGAAATGTCTATTCAAGTCTTTTGTTCATTATTTCTAGGTTTTATTTATTATTGATATGGAGGGCTTCGCTATGTATTCTTGACAGAAGCCCTTTGTCAAGCCCTTTCACCTGTTTTTGTAAATATGTTGCAAATATCGTCTCCTACTCTGTGACTCACCTTTCTACTTTCTTAAAGGTGTCTATGGGTGAATGGAAGTTCTCATTTTTTGCTAGCTGCACTCTAATTTGTCAGCCTTCCCCATTATGGTTAGTGCTTTCCATGTCTTGTTTAAGAAATCGTTTCCCACCCCAAGTAGAAATGATACTCTCCCATATATCATATTTTTTATAAATATGTGTGTATATATATGTAGTGGTATTCTCCTATATTACCTCTAAAACCTTTCTTTTTGAACTTTCTTAATTCCCTATCCTCACTAACTTTATTTTTCCATCTCTTTTTCTTTATATTTTCCAACTTATTTTTAGCATGGCTATCAAGAAGTGTGTGTGTACACAAACAAGTAATACACAAAAAGTTGAGGACTCCCCGCTCACCACGCCTGTCCCTGCAGCCAAGCCCTGGGCTCTGGCTCCCTCTGGTGGATGTTGCAGCCCATTACATGATGGTTCTCCAAAGACCCAACTGCCAGCTCCTCCTCCTCCCCAAGGCCAAGAGCCTCTATGCAGACAGCCCCCTGGTTTGTGGGAACGGTGCACCTTCCTGACGTTGCATGACACCCAGACCTCATATGAGGATCTGTGCACGTTAAAATCATAGACACTTTTGCAAAACCATCAGCTCTGGGCACACCCCACTCCAGGAAGTATCTTCTAGGGCTGCGCTTCTCCAGTGTTAGTGGCATATAAATCTAGAGACATGCTGGAGGTGCAGAGTATGATTTTGTAGGTCTGGGGTAGGACCTAAGAATCTGCACTTCTAACACGTTCCCAGGTGAAGCCAAAGTTGTGACTCTGTGTGAGACCACTCAGTAAGAGGTGCCACTCAAAGTATGTCCTTGCACCACCCAAGAAATGCAGACTCTCAGGTCCCACCTCAGAACTACTGAGTCACAATGTATATTTCAACAAGTCCCCCAGGTGACTCACATGCAGGTAAAGTCTGAAAGGAAGCTGGCCTGGGTGGCATCCTTGGCTGCTCCCTGTTAGGAAGCAGGTGATGCACAGCCTCCACATAGATAGCCACGGGGTCAGCCTGGCAGGGGGCTGTGGCCAGGGTTCCACACTGCTCCACACCAGCCTGCCTCTGACATTCTGGGTTCCAGCCTAAGCCTCCTCCCGTATTGACAGCAAAAGGGTCCTTTGACGCGTTGCTTTGCTTCCTCAGTCTCCCTCTTTGGGCACAAGGGTTAAGGAGACACGGGTTCAGGCAGGGTTGTTCCAGATAGTTTCCTAGGAATGGGGTCAGCCATGTCCCTTTGGGGAGCCTCTTTTGGGAGAACCCAGGAACAGGCGAGGCCGGGTCACATTCAGACCTCAGGGAGGGGTTCCAGCCACATGAAGTGTCAGAAGCGTGGTCTCTGATTCTCTGTCTTTGAGGGGAACAGATTATTAACTGGAAAAGTCAAAGTCCTGGAATGGTGATTAAATCGAACTTCAGAATCTAGTCCATGATGACAATATTCCTGCCTGCGTGTGTTTATTTTTCCCACCAGAATTCATGCAGGGTCCTCTGCAGGTCCCCAAGCACTCTCCCCGTTAGCAGTCTGTCCCACAGGGGGGCAAGCGGGTCACAACAGACACCAGAGCTCAGGAAGGGGACCTTCTCTAGCTCATCCTTGACCGATTAAACGGAGGCTGCTCTCCCACATCTTGTTCTCCTTCTGAAAGGACGGCTTGGGGATCCCACTGGCCTCCTATGCTGCTATTAGGGTCCACCACAGGGCATGGGGAGTTCCCTGCTGAAGCTCAGGAAAGCTGGGGTTTCCAGTTTGGACATAACATGGGGGGCATTAACCTTCATAAGGCCAATGGATGCACAATTTAAGACCCAGTAGGCTCCCAAAAACGTGTTTCTAGATGCCTGAATTTTCCTAATGGCTAATGTTATTGAGCATCTTTCTATGTGTTTATTTGCCATCTGGGGGCAGATTATCCATCTAGGTGAATCTGTCTTTTAAAGAGACATGTTTTGAAATAGAACTATGGTGCTGAGGGTTGCACTTGGGGGAAATCTGGGGAAATACTGAAACTTGGTACCTGAGGTCGTCCCTGTATTCATAGCACAGTTAGAAGTTTTCTGCCCCTACACTTTGGGATGGGTTGGAGGGGACATGAGGGAACCTTCTGGTGGTGAAAATGTTCGTATCTTGATCAGGGTGTCTGTTACATGTGCACATACAGCTGTTAAAACTCATCGTATTGTATACTTAAGATCTGAGCATTTAAATGTATGTGAATTTTACCTCAACTTACAAAATGGAGTCAAAGAAATCTGCTTACTAACAATACTTGGTATAAGAGAACTTAGGCCTAAGTCGAGAGCTGAAACGATCCATGTGGATGGACAATGTGGTTGACCTCCAGCAACGCTAATGTGACTTTAGGCTGAAAGGCTAGAAAAAGCAAACCATCAAGAACAAAAGTCACCTCCTGGGAGAGGGTGTCCCTGGCTGCTCTCTGTGATGTGACCATGTCCTCGATCGTTCTTCATCAAGCCTGTTTCTTTCCTCCACGCACTTCTAGCCAGTTCTCAAAGCGGGCTGTGTCAGACACACTCGGGAGCGTTATAAAACGTCAGTGCCTGGGCCTCCCCCAGCCAGAGGTCCTGGTGCGATGGGTCTGGGGTGTGGCCTGGGTGTCAGGACGTTGGATGGGTCCCCGGGTGGTTCTACGGCGCAGCCCGATGGAGAATCACTGCCTTTGAGAAATCTCCAGTTGTCCCACTGATTGGTGTTTCTCTCGCCCCTCCGGTCAGACAGGCAGCGCCGAGAGGCCAGGAATGCCATTTGTCTTGTTTATTTCCCTGCCCCCAGCATGGTCCCTGGCACATAGACTCAGCAAGTATCTGGGGAATGAAAAAGAAAAATCTTTCAAGATCTAGCCTGGCTTCTGCTCCAGCTGCCTGCTTGAATGGCTCAGGTGAGGCCACTTACGAGGGGAGCAGGTGAGGGTCTTTGTGAAGGCAGGAGGGCCAGGCCAGTCCCCAGGCAGGAAAGGAGATGCGGGAGAAGGGCTTTACGCTGATGGGAGAGGGATCTGTCGCCACTCTCTGGGTCTCATTCTCTCGTGTCTAGATCCTGAAAGGTCCAGCCATCCTTGCAGGTGGCCCTGGTGCTCCTCATGGAGCAGGCTGGGAGCAAAGTGGAGAACCGGGAGCCAGATCAGCAGCCCCCGGGGCGGGGGCGGGGAGCACAGCCAGACATGAGCTGAATCTGCGGTCCAAGCTCCTCACTGACTGCAGTGACGTCCTGAGCCTTGACTGCTCCAGGCTGGTCTTGGCCATAGTTGTACCTGGGTTGAGGGAGGAAGGGAGCGAAGGAGGGTGGACAGTGCCTCTGAGGAGGACAGGACCCTTGATCAGTAGGAGTTAGCAAAGCCCCCCAAGGGGAAGGTGTACCCCAGGGGAGAGGGCTTGGGGAAGCCCATGGAGCCCACAGTCCCACGCTGGTGATCTCGCCCCCTGCCCACCTTGGCAGACCCAGGTGCGATTCGATTCTCTGTGGAGGAAGTGATACTGCTGTAACTCACTGAGTGGCTCTAACTCCCTGAGGAGGGGTCAGGTGGCAGGAGGGATGGGCGTTCCAGACAGAGGAGGCTGCAAGGCGGCAGAGCTGGAGAGCCTGGTGTGTTTGGGGAACGGAAAGCAGTTCGCAGGGGGCGAGGGAACGTGGGGACTTGGCGGGGGAAGGGGCCAGAAAGAGAGTCAGGCAAAGGTTGGAAGAGCCCCTTAGGCCACATGGGAGAGTTGGGGCCTTTTTCTGTGGGAGAGTGAGACCTGTGTGACTATTTAAAATAGGGAGGCGGCATGCTGAACATTTTAATTTTTTAAAAACAACTTTGTTGAGGTATACTTTACATCCCGTAAAATTCACTTGTTTTAATCATGCAATTCAGCGATTTTTTTTAGTAAGTTTACCAAGTTGTGCAACTGTCTTTATAATTCAGTTTGGAACATTTTCATCACCCCAAAAAGATCCCTCATGCCTTTCACAGTTAATCTCCAGGGAATAGTCTCTCTCTCCCTCTCTCTCTCTGTCTCTCTCTCTCTCTCTCTCTCTCGTTGGCTTCAAATTTTTTCATTTGAAAATGATACCTTTCTAGCTTTAAATTACCCTGTCTTCCTTGGCTTTTGGCTGCAAGAGAGCTGGATGTTTCATTGTCCTCTGTCACTGTGGGAGGCACCTCTAGGTCCGTGCTTATGCAGCCTGACCACTTCCCATGAAGCCAGAAGCACCTGCCTGAGCCCGGAGCTGGGATGACACTGGAGCTGGAGCTCACAGGCCCTGGCAGCTTCCGTGGAGGGTCAGGCTGCAGATCCTCTTACGCTTCTGCAGGTCAACACAGAAATGACTTAGCAGTTCCGAGACTCCCTTGGATTACAGAGGAAGGGTGTGAACTGTGGTTTCCCTTATCTTTAAATAACAACTTCCTGTATTAGCCTGGCATGACGATGGCGCCAGGCAAACCCTGCCGTGATTCTGCTGGTGCCACCACAACCAGACAAGGCAGGGACAAGGGGCCTGGGCAGCCTCCCTGTGTGTGGAGCTCTCCTTCCTGCCGGGCAGTTCTGGACACAAATAAAACAGGAGAGAAGACTCTCCCCGGGGCCACCCCAGGACAAGATTAGAGGTTGTGGTGTTATTCTTCTTCCCGTGATGGGGAAGGATGGGGTTAGCAGGGTCCAGCCTCCACTCTTGTCTCATTGTGCCCAAGTGACCATCCAGTTCGGCTCTGTTCCCTATCTGGGTGACTACCTGGGGGAGAAAAGGCACGGGCCATGCTGGGAGGTCCATCCCCTGTGCTCACCAGACGGATGGCTCACCAGGCGGTCTGTTCTACCTGTGGAGGGTTACAGAGAAAAGGCTTAGGAGGAATCACTCAGGCCATGTGGTTTGGTGGCAGATCGGGGTCCCCAGCACAACGAGGCATCACCAAATACAGAGGCAAAAACCCAGCACATTTAGGATCAGGAGGTAGTGATGAGAAGAGACTGGCATTCGACTGGCATATGGGCAAACTTTTCACTTTTTTTTTTCTTATTCACAAAGGTACCCTGTGGGATACATTAACCATTAAATATTTGTTTTTCATGTTTTGCAAGTATTTACTGGCAAAACCTGCCAGTGTAGCAGCTTCTAGTATGGAAATTAAAGTAGGATATTTTAGTCTATTTAAATGCAGTTCTCTTTAAAGGAAGACCTTTTTCTCTGGATTTGATTTCTTTAGTGTTCACACATTCATACATACATTCATGTTGTGTGTGTGTATCTACCTGAGTGGTACCACAAGCTGGGCTCTGCTAGATGTTGGAGATACAGAGGAACAAGACAGGATCCCTCCCTTGCAGGAGATCTCATGGGTGGAGTGAGACAGACACACGGAAGTTCAGTGTGCAAGGTACTGCCTGCTGTGACAAGTACAAGGGAGGAGTGCTCTGGCAACTCTTGATAGCCAGGGGCTCAGAGACCCCGCCTATAGGGCAAAACTTGGGTGCTCAGAGATAAGGTGCATGAAAATTTGGGGAAGGAGTATACAAAGTTTATCCACTTCCTGTTTTCTGTAAATTTTGGCATGGAAAGACTCCACACACTTCCCTGCGCTGGAAGCAGCAGATTAGGTGAACAGAAGCCAGTTGTAGGAATTTTCCAGGCAGGGTGACCTCTGTTGGGGAGAAATCTGTTTGGCAGCTGAAGCTGGCACCTGTGAGTGATCGACCCTCCCTGATTCTGTGTCACTCCAAAATTTAATTTATGTGAGTGGTGATGTGTCAATGTCACTGTGAAAATGTCATTTTGAATGTCAAAAATATGTTAGTTTACAGTGCTGGCATTCAGATTTGAAAAGTACAGACTCTTGGCTACGATAGGAGGCATTTGAGAATTGTTCCTGGCTTAGGGTGAGGCTGGGGTACGGCAGGTCCGAGCTGTCGGACAAGGTCAAATAAGCCTTGAGCTCCTGTCGATGCGAACATCATGAACATCTCTTTCTGTCAGGACTTGAGTCTTTGTCCCTGCGGCTCAAGATGATGGTGGTATTTAAAATCCAAGATGATGGATAATGGGATGTCCTTTGTGTAGACATCATTCAGATGACATCTTTCAAGGTGGCATAAAATTCATGTGGCATCTGGAGAAAAGTGACAAATAGAAATGGGCCAAAAATCACAGACATACACTCATCAGACACACAGTTTATGTGAATTCAGCTTTTGACACTCAGTGAAAAGAGATAAAAATATTTGAGTAGTGCCAGGGATTCTGCCTGGCCCCTGCCCCATTTTACTTCTGTTTAGGTCCATGTTCTACTTCAAGTTAATTTTATATATGGTGGAAGTAAGGATCAAGCTGGTTTTGTTTTTGTTTTGTTTTGTTTTTGCACTTTGATGTCCAGTTGTTTCAGCACCAGTTTTTGAGGACAGACTGTCCTTTTCCCAATGAATTTCCTCTGTCAAAAATCAAATGGCCATATATGCATGGATCTATTTGGGGACTCTAGTCTATGATCTGTGGGTTTAGTCTATGTCTTTATCACACTGTCATAGCTATGTAGCTTATGTTAAGTCTTAAAATTAGATGCTGTACATCCTCTGACTTTGTTCTTTTTTTTTTTTTTTCAGAAATGATTTGGTTATTCTAGGTCCTTTATTTTTCTGTATAAATTTTAGAATAAAATTGTTGATTTTGACAAAAACCCTGCAAGGGTTTTTTAATAGGATTGAATTGAATGTATAGATCACTTTTGGGAAGAATTGATACCTTAATAATATTGAGTTTTCCAATCCATGAACATGACCTATCTCTTCATTTATTTAATTCTTCTTTAATTTCTCTCAGCAATGTTTTACAGTTTTCAATGTATGGTTCTTGTATATGTTTTGTTAAATTTACCTTTATGCTATTGTAAATGGTAGGTTTTTTATTTTTCAATTATTTATTAGTAGTAAATATTAATAGATGCACATTTGATTTTTGAATTTTTCCTTATTTCTTGCCACCTTTCTAAAATTACTTATTAATTCTATCAGCTTTTTTGTAGATTTTATAAGACCCCCTACTTATATAATCATGTCATCTAAAAATAGTTTTAATTTTTTCTTTCTAATCTACATGCTTTTAATTTCTTTTCTTGCCTTATTTTAGTGGCAAGAACCCCCAATAAAATATTGACTAGATGTGGTGAGAGTAGACATACTTCTTTTATTCCTAATCTTAGGAGCAATGTATTTAGTGTTTTGCCTTTATTAAGATGAAGCTCCCTTTATGATAGCTGGTGTTGAATTTTGACAAATGTTTTTCTGTTTCCTCCTATACTCTGTTAATATGGCGAGTTATACTGATTGACTTTCAAATGTCAAACCAACCTTGAATGCAATAATCTCCATTTGGTCATGCTGTATTATCTTTTTTATGTATTGACTTTAGTATATTTCCTTCATAGCACTTACTACTCTCTAGTGCTTTTGGTGGTCTTTTTTTTTTTGACTTGTTCATTTTCTTTCTCCTGTTAGAGTGGAAGTCTCAAAGAGGCAAGAGCCCTTCTTGTGCAAAACGGTATTATTTTGCACCTCAACGCTAAGTTAGTGCTGATGAACTAGTGAATACTGTGATTTCAGTTGGATAATTTGATATTTTAACAGTGTAAACCATTCTCCACCTTCATTTAAATAATTATGACTTGGGAACAAATGTATGTCAGTACTAAATGTTGTCATTAGATTGTAGTCAAGGTTGTCATCTTTCTTCTTCTGTGGCTGCATAGTCTGTCTTTTCTCCCGTTCTTTCCACTTTCGCATTCCAAGATGTGTTAAGGGTGGATCTCGGTTCTTTCAGGCTGGATATGCTTAGTTCCTGTAAAGAATTTCCCTGTGGGTGGCTGTCTCCATGCGTTTGTTAAACGTACCTCTGCATTGATTTTCTTGCCTCTCCCCAGGAACCATTTAGGTCTGTGGTCTCTTGCTGTAATTCATTGTGTACAAACGAGGTGTGTTTGGGAGGAGCAGGGATACAATTTAGAGAAAATTAACTGAAAAATAACTACACCTGTAAATACAGACTATGGTTTTAAGACCACCTAAGCCTAGGCAACTAGGAGGATGACAAAGCATGAGAAAAAAGAAAAGAAAAGAAATCTACTGGAGATATCAAAGCCACCAAAGATGTTACCAGGACATTCCTCCCTATAAGGAAGTTTGTATTTATTGTTTATTTTTTGCAAGTGTCTCCAAGAACTTAGACTTATCTGTACTATGATTTGATGTGGCAATTATTGGAGGAAAATATTCAGCTATTTTAAAAGATGAGAAAACAGAAAAGAATGCTTTTCTTATGCCAAGAACTACACATAGGTGATGTTCTATAAATTTTTGCAATTTAGACAAATGCTTTTGTTTTGTAAAGTTTAGCAAATTCCTTCCCACTTATAATTTTAAGGACATTGGTTTCAGGCACATTGAATTAATATAAGATTGTTAAGGGTGTGGGAAAAATAAACAGTGACTTTACTTGACTCTGTCAATTTTTAGCCGGACTTGAAGTGTTTAATGTACACGTTTTTGTTCAGATTCTCATGTGCAGCCACTGCACCCAAAATCGTGAACATTTAGCCACTGACAAAGATTAAGAAGGCTGTGCATTCTGCAATTCTAGTTACTCTGTTTCTGTAAATGCTTGAGAAAGAGTTTCTATCACTCCAAGTAGTCTTTTTAATGCTTGATTTTTTATTTAACTTAAAACACCAATATTGCAAAGTGATATGGAAACTTTCTACCAAATTCAGATGGAATAAAGGAAGATAGAGTCAGTTAGAGGCTGAATCTAGGAAAATCGCCACAGAAATTCTTGTGCTGTAGATTTTTTTCCTATTCTGCCAAGACTTGATACACTATGCTTCAGAATAAATCATTCTTCTAATTCTTAAGACCCATACCTATTTCTGTCTCCTATCTAATTAAGATATTGTATTCCAGTAAAAAAAAGTGAGAATGAAAGATTATCTGTTTTACAGACCAAATTAAAAAATACAAGGTTGTTTTGAAAAATAAAGGCAATTAATGTTAAGTACAAATAAGAAAAACAAATCATGGTCGGCACTGTTCACTGTGCACAGCAGAGGTGGAAACCCCCTATTGCTGATATCATGTGACCCAGACCCCCAACTAGGCAGCTCAGAGCCCTGGGTCACACCAAGAGTAACCCACACAGATGGGACCACGGAGGAAGAAGGAAGAGAAAGAGCCCAGGCTTTATCATTTTGGGAAGACAGCTATGGCCTCCCAGTGAAGGGATATGTCCTAGGTGCAAGTCCCAGCTGTGTTGCTTCCCAACTCTGGGAGCTAAGACAAGACTAAGGGAGAGGGTGGCCAAGACACAGCAGGGAAGACTGATGGTGAAAACAAACAGACTAGAATCGAAATACTAGGAAAGGGACTGCTCAAGAGATAAACGTGGGACTGTGAATTATAAGGGTGATTTTGCATTTATGGTGTCTGTGCCCCCATGCGGCCCTGTTTGTGAATTTGTAAAAGGAGATGCTGGATGTCAGAGAAGACTGGAGAGGAGAACCCATAGAAGCTGCCACTACCCAGGTGACCTGTGTGAAGGGAGGTCAGTTCCTGGTCACAGCTGACCCTGCACTGGAGCCAGGGCGGTCCCGCCTAGTAGGACACTCTTGCCAGGGCAGGGGTCCCCAGGAGCCCCTCCTACTCATTCTCTCTTAGGAGGTATGGTTTGCAGAGTTTTGCAGACAAAGAAGCCAGTGTACTGGAGAAAGTTTCAATGATTTGCCCAAGGTCATACTACTTAAAATTACAAAAAGCAAAACAAAACAAAGAAAACCACGAATCGCAATATAATCTGAGGTCAGATTCCCCAGGAAATGCTGTGGTGACTGAACGATGCGCATAAGTCTGATAAGGAGATTGAAATCGAATATGAAGCTGGGGAAAGTCACACAGGGAAATACTGAGAGACAAGGGTGTAGCAGTTCCACTGTCGCCACCCTTAAATGACAGGTTTGGTCTAGGGAACATCATCAAATTTAATAATAATAATAACTAGTATTCATTGAATATTTGCTACAAGCAGGCACCAGTCTACTAGCTGTATGTGCCTTAACTCATTTAAATATATGTGTATTTAAAACAATATTAATAGAAGTTATTGGAAGGTATCTGCTTCCCAAACAAAGCAGATCAACAGCCCTAGTAACCTGCTGCGAGAGGCAGGGTGATATTAGAAATACTGGAGCCTGGTACCGGGCACGGCACGGGGCGCTTACTCCATCCAATTCTGTGTTCATGCTTTATGTTGGGAGATCTGAGTTAAGGAAAGTGCTGGGGCTCCAAGCAGGTACAGGAGACACTCAGGAGTTCATTACCCACCAGGAAGAAAGATCTGCAGTCTTTTTACAACAGCATAGCGGTAGCCGTCTGTGCTGGCTGAATACTAGCCCTGCTGGCAGGTGTCAATCCTGAGTCACCTTCATTTTCTCAGGAAACTCTGCCATGGTCATCTTTTGTATCATCATCATCTTGGGTGGAACCTCTCATATGTTTCACAAAATGCAGGGCGTACCACCCCTAATTATCTCTCCCTGCCTGGAAACATGGTGTGTCCTCTGTCTAGAAGCAGCCCTGCTTGCTCTCCCAGGACTTGCAAATTCCTGTGTGAGACTCTGGCCTTTTCTATAAATTGAGGTGGAGCTTAAGGGTCATTATTAAGGACATGGGCTTCTCTCTGTATCATGATAGGGTGATGCAAAGAGCCAGTCTCTCTTTGACTGTCCCTTGTATACCCTTCTCCCCTCTCTGGCTCACACAGCAGGGAGTTGTGTTTTTTCAAGAAGGCTGAACCTAATTGAGCGTGTATAAAAAGATCATATGAGTTACGGTACACAAACGTGAAACCGTCTTATCTTATCATCTTGGTTGGCAAAGCATCTCCTAAGGATCCTGGAACGCGGCGGGTAAGAGGGAGGGAGCTATAAGAGTACATTTTATGTGGGATCTAACCCCAAGGAGAGTACATTTTGTGATCTTTCAGCTGTGTGTCTTGAAACAGTCCTGGGAAGAGCACTAATGGTCAGCGCTGGGAAGCTCCGAATGGCCCCCTGAGCTCATGCATGGGGTGGGCAATGCTTTGCCTCCTTATTGTTCAAGCATCCATTGATTCCTTAAATGGCCATCTATTATTCATATCAGTGTTGGTGATGAACATTAGTGGTAGCTGATGAATTATAGTGTCCAAAACAAGAAGAACCATGTGTGGAGCCTGACAGCGGCTACTGGGCTCACCGTTGTCCCATGGTGCCTCCCAGTCACAGGCAAAGCTTGTGGTTCTCGTAGCTGCAGTCACCTCGACCACTGTCACCCACTGTGGTACCCACGATGGGGGCTCGCAGCCTCTACCTCCACCACCATCACCTCAGCACCATTGCTCAGTCACCTCTGCAGCAGCTGCAGCCACTGCGCATCGTCAAAGCCACCTCAGCAGCAGTCACTCTCTCTCGCCTTGGCTGTCTTTGTTGTCACTGCATCCCAACCTCACTCACTATCAGTGGGCAGTTGAGGCATCTGGCATTCTTTCAACATGTCCAGTGAAGGACAAGGAAATGGAAACATCTGACCAAGGAAGCCAACTAAAGGATGAAAAGAATGGAGGGGGAGTGTAGAACGGTGACGTCATCTGTCCTTACCAAAGTAGTTGAGTGCACTGAGGGTCCTGCAGAGGTCAAACAAGCCTCAGGAGGAGTGACGTGGGGATGAGATGGCAGAAATGGGGATGAAGAGATGGCACATGGCGATGAGGGAGCAGAGCATGACTTGGAGCTCTCCACTTTGCCTTTGATGGCATTCACTTTGTAATCAAGCGTTTTCTGTTTGCAATTACGCACACTGACTTTGTCAAAGAAAGTAAAGATTTCAGCCTTGCCTATGGTGGTTGAGCATTCAGTTAATGCTACATGTCATGGGTTGAATTGTCTCCTGCAAAATTCGTAAGTCCTTACCCCTAGTACCTCAGAATGTGACCTTATTGGAGATAGTGTCTTTATGGAGGTTAAAATGAGGTTAAAATGAGGTTATTAGGGTGGGTCCTAATCCAATATGACTAGTATCCTTATTTTTAAAAAGGTGTGCGTGTGGTGGGCGGGATTTGGAGACAGACACGCACACAGGAAGAATACCAAGTAAAGATGAAGGCAGACCGAGGTGATGCTTCTACATACCAAGGAACACTAAGGATTGACAGGAAAACACCAGAACCTAGGGGACAGTCGTGGAGTGGATTCTTTCTCACTGTCCTCAGAAGGAACCAACTTTGCCAACAACTTAATTTCAGACTTCCAGCCTGCAGAACTGTGAGACGATAAATTTCTATTGCTTGAGCCACCCAGTTTGTGGTACTTTGTGAAAGCAGCCCTAGTGAACTAATACAACATCAAAATCTTTAAAAATCAAGGTCATCTTTTAATCACTAGAATACTAAAATTTTTAACATATTATTTTTTTTTAACTAGAAGATACCATCCTTTATACAGCTGGTCTAGGAAACAGATTAGCATCTACTTCATGGGCCAGGAAGGCCAACTTTTGTGCAAGGGGGTGTGATAAGTGACTGGGTTGGTGGAGCCATGTGACAATGACCACCATATATACAATAATAATCTCTAACCTAGTGTTGCGGACCTGAAGTTAAAGCTAATACCAGAAACTATAATAAATCCACCTTAGAGAGGAAGAATACTTACTTGCTTTTCATCATCAAAGATACAGTGTCTCATGTGGCTATTTAGAAGGAGGACATAGAGGCAGAGAACATGCGAACCAGTGACCTGAGTTCCTATTCTACATATTCACTCTCTCAGCAGCTGACCTTGGGCATGAGAGTCAACTTCTCCCTGTCTCAGATTCCACATCTGTAAAATGGACATAGGACTGTCTCTTCTGCTTACTCACAGAACTATAAAGGAAGTTAAAATGAAATAATGAAAGTGGAACACTCAGAGGAGTAAATAAATACTGGGAAAATAGAAGGGGTTACATGACAATTATTTTGCTTTATTTGTGTAACAAATGCCCTTTTCAAATTTATTTTACTCTTTTAATCAACTTTCCTGCTTCAAATTTTTACTCTTGGCTTCAGTTTATTTTTCCTGCTCTTATTTTTGTTTAATTTCAGCCTTCTCACTTAGTTTGTTTTTTTAAAAAGACTTTATCTCTTTAGATTGTATGCATTTTTATAACAGCTTTTGATTCTTTTTTTAGAAGGAAGTGACAAAAATGTAAATGATGGCATTATAAATTCTGTCCCAGTTATGTCAGGTAAAAGATGCATCCTCCATGCATTAATACAAACATGTTACCCCAACCACCATCTTTTTGGGAGGGGTGTGTTTTTTTTTTCCAACTCTGGGCTGGAGCTCAGGATCCCTAGGTTAAAATCTTGTCTGCAACTCTAGCTAGCTGTGTGAACTTCTACAAATTTATATTTTAAAATAAATCTCAATTGAATCCCACTGATCTGGGCATCCAGGAGACAGAAACAAATCCCCACACCTGTGACACATGGGCAAAGCACAATAGCTACCTCCTAGAGTGCTGGGAGGGTTCAGTGCTGTGCATGTCAAACACTGAGCACAATTTGGGGACACAAGGAGCACTCAGTAAATGTCCGCTGTTCTAGGTTAGTCCCTGTGAACGAATATGAACCTGAAAGATCCAATCCTTCAAGATGAATCCCGAGTGGCTAACTGGACCTAAATTTAAAGCAGACCCAAGTGGCCATTTTCTGACTAGAGGTCACACATGTATGCTGAGTTCCCCCCAAACCCACACCTTTTTAACTTGAGACTTTCAGAGCTCACCTGCCTTGACCAATCAGGGCTCAGCTGTATCAACCATCCAGAATTCCCCTGTGTCAACCAATCTGAACTACGCAAGTCTTAAGGCTTTATTTGCATACATGGGCCTGATTGGGAACCTAGGCGCGCATTTTTGCTATAAAACCTGAGCCCTCTCTTTGTTTTCTGGAACACACAATTTATGGAGGCTACATCTCCCGATTTGCAAAGTATTCACTAGGATAAAGTCTCTTTCCTCCAAATTCCTTTTTCTCAGAACTTTTGTTCGCACCTCTCAGCAGACCCAGGCCTCATCAGACAACCTGAGACCCAGGAACCAAGAGGCTGACCAGCCCCTGCAGGATTCCATGGGTAACCTCTGCCTTTAACCCAGATCTAACCTCGGGAATGACCGGTGAAGTTCTGCAAGTTGGGCACAAATCGAGCGGAATAAATGGGGCTTTGGTCTGAAATGGGAACCAATGAAACTAATGTTTTCTTTTGAACACTCATGAATAACAGGATGTCTCAATTTCTTTAAATGTCAACATAATGCAACCTGACCTTGTTTTATTCCAGTGAAAGAATCTATTGTTTCTGTACATGGTAAACAACTGGAAGGTAGGAGTTCCATGTTAATCTTATCACTTTTCAGGGGCAGCTTGTTCATGGGTCCTTCCCTTGTCCCCAGTCAGTACGTAAAGCAACCTGCTCCTTAGAGCCCAGGCCCCAGTACAGACAGAGGAGGAGTATCGAGAGGTGCCAGGGAGAAGCCAAAGTAAAATGAACAGGGAGGCGGCTGTCCGGAGACCAGTGGAGGCCGAAGAATGCAGCAGGGGCTATTTGGAAACAACTTGCTGATCCTAGACAATCTGTCGCTTTAAAATACATCTAATTTAACCAAATACTGGAAACAATGCCCGTCAGTAGCCAACAATAGAAAAGTAGAATAAATTATGCATTCTCTAAATATGATCCAGCTGTTCAGAATCATAATCATGTTTTCAAAGAACATTAAAACTGGAAATTTCTTGTGAAATTTTTTTTAAAAAGCAGTATATAGAACCATACCACCATATATAGTTTGTGAACCCAAAATCAGTGATGAGAGAATTAATAACAGCAACAACAAAAGACATATGTACCTTTTTTTAAAAGCTTTAAAGGACATATACTCACAGTCTATAGCTTGGGGATGCTGGTTTTATTTTCTTCTGCAAATTTTCGCGTACTTTACACAGTTTTATTTAGTGAACATATATTGTTTTCATCATGCTAACAAATAAAATTTATAAAATATATAGGCCAGGCGCGGTGGCTCACGCCTGTAATCCTAGCACTCTGGGAGGCCGAGGCAGGCGGATTGTTTGAGCTCAGGAGTTCGAGACCAGCCTGAGCAAGAGCGAGACTCTGTCTCTACTAAAAATAGAAAGAAATTATATGGACAGCTAAAAATATATATAGAAAAATTAGCCAGGCATGGTGGCGCATGCCTGTAGTCATAGCTACTCAGGAGGCTGAGGCAGGAGGATCACTTGAGCCCAGGAGTTTGAGGTTGCTGTGAGCTAGGCTGATGCCACAGCACTCACTCTAGCCCGGGCAACAGAGGGAGACTCTGTCTCAAAAAAAAAAAAATTATATATATATATATCATCATCTTTTGATAGAATTTAATTAGGATTTTTTTTTTTTTTACCTGTGTTCCTTTACAATGTTACACAGTGTTGTAAGGTAAGGCCCAAATTTAGTCCTGGAGAGGATGCCAAGGGTCATTTATTTGGTCCTCCTCCTGCCTCAGGCAGGTGTGACACTATTATCCCTCTTCTACAAAGGGGGCACTGGGGTGAGGTGAAGGCACCTGCCCAAGGTCATACAAGCAGTAAGGGGAGGAAGGGGAGACTAGAACTCAGGTTTTAACATGAGACTGGCGTTGTGTTGTGTTGGTCATCCTCACAACTAAGTAGAGCTAAAATTTATGTTCTCCCTGAACTAATACAATATCTAAAATGAGAAATGGAAAGTCTTTTGACATTGCATTAAAATCGGCCGTTCAACATTAACATTACAAAGAACACTAGAACCTGCACTTTCAGGCCCCTGGTGGCCTCTTGTGACTTCATTTCTCCTTGTCCCATGAGCCTGTGAACCCAAGCTGGTGCCACAGCGTCCTAGGCCCTGGCCTGACTTGGCCCAGGAGTGCGTGTTGAACGCTGGCGCCAAGGTGATGCAGGTCGAGTCTGCCAGCTGCTCCCCCCTCCACGGTGAGGGGGCTCGCTCACCCCATCCCAATGTCTCTACTTAAATGTTACCTTCTCCGTGAGGCCTCCCCTGACCACCCTGCTTCTAGAGGCTCCCTCCTCTCCCACATTCCCTCTCCCTTTGCTGCTTGACTATTCCCCAAAGCACTTGCCACCTGTGACACGCCGTGTGCTTCACTTGGTTTGTGTTCTCTGTCTCGGCCAATTATAATGTGGCGCTCCCCAAGGGCAGGGGATGCTGTGTGTTTTGTTCACTGATACAGCCCCAGTGCCTAGAACGGGGTCTAGCATATAGCAGGTGCTCCGTGGGTGTTTATTAAAGGGAAGGAAGGAGGGAAGGAGGATGGGTAGGATTTCCCCACCTGGCCCACATTACCCCAGCAATAAATCGCAACGTGTCTTCACTGATCACATGAAGGCCGCTACCTTCTTAGAGCCACTTCCAGGACACCACTGAGACTTCCCAGATGGCCACGAAAGGTGTATCCTTCCTGCTCTTCTCTAAATCTGTGCTTTTCCAGATTCCTTGATTTCTGAGGAACCAGGCCTACCCAGCATGCAAACCCAGAGTGGCCAAACGAGTATGCACACCTAAATACCACACCTGCAAGCAGATGCCATATGAGGGCCTTCAGGGCTTCTGGAGGGAAGGTGGCATGGCTTCCACAGCAGCCTGGTTGGAACTGGGTCCTAGAAAAATGATTGATTACTCACCATGGTATGTGAATATTCAGTGTGGTAGAGTACCACCGTTAATAAGCTTTTTGTTATAATCCAATTTATCCAAAATTCTAATATTTATGGTTGGAATGTCCAAGACTCAGGTCAGTTTATTATTTGTAAAAATCAACTTCTCAACACTTACTGTAATAAAAAATCTCTCAAATCCCTTGCACACATAGCATCTCAAGTGGTTTTACGTCAGGGAGGGCACTTGTTCTTAGCAGTAACAATTAAGGACAATACCGTCATTTATGTTCCAGGATTTCTACTGGATGCTCTTCATACATATTCTTGATTATTTGCAACGACCCTGTGAGAAGCACCTCACTATTCCTATGTGGGAGAACAGAGGCTCAGGGAGCTGCCAAGGTACAGCTAAGAGAGGCTACAACCAGACCTCTGTCTCTGGCGTTAAAGCCTTGCTCCATTTCCCCAGCACAATGGTTTCCAAGTGCGAGATTCAACTGTTGCATTGTATGGAGAGACAATATTGTAAAGTATTAGCCTATGGTTGTTCTCACACCTCACTTTGTCTTCCATCACCTGTAGGAGCAATAACACCAAAAAGTAAACGCATCACATTAGTGACTTTTTGATCAAAAGATGTGAAATAGGAAATATTTGGAAGAAGTTTCATCTGGTTGAAAGTCCTCTGGAGTGTCAGATGGACAGAAGTGACATAGGAGGTTGATGCTGGTGGGCCTCTGATGCCCACGGGACAACAGAATGCCCAGATAATTTGGGGGATTGTGGGATCTGAGAGAAGATCTTGAGTCCCTCTCACCATGTGAAACTTGGGTTGGTGGCAACATGAAGTTCCCCATTGCCACTGGGGGTGAAGGTGACAGGAGAAAGGGCTGGGTGGTTTGTCAAAGATAAAGGGCATGGGGCGGCCCCTGGAAAGGTTGCAGAGGTTAGAGGAGGGAGATAGAATACGTGTGAGAGCATGGGAGCTGGGGACCCTAAAGTGGAGTGTTGTGATAGGACCAGGGATGTTGAGGAAGCAGCGAGGACCCTACAACCTGGGACCAGACGGGACTGCAGGATGGCAGCGTGAACAGAAGCCAACATCCAGCAACCCAGTGGCCACAACCTGCTTCGGCTTCCAGGCACTTAGAAGGAGAAAAAGGAAAAAAAACATAGATTTACTAAGAATAAACCTGAAATGGCTGAAACTTACATTAACTTTTAATTCTGTAGTCTGCTCTGGCAGAATGGAATTTCCAAAGAAAGGTTGAGTTATAGGAAAATAAATAGAGGTTCACTTTTGGTCTGTGAAATATTATATCAGCTACAGTTATTTTTGTCTATGTAGGCCTCTAGGCCTATTTTTTTTCCTTGCCTTGGCTAAATTTGATTGAATTTATTCTATGACTCAATAGCATTGAGAACTGTCAGAAAAGCTCAAAATCTCCCTTATAAGGACATCTACTGAGAAATAGTAATCTTCTTGCTTATATAGTGTGCAAATCTCCCGTATATACCTAATTGTATTCTCCCAGTAACCCTCTACGGTAAGAAGGGCAGATGGTATTCTCTCACTTTTTTAGATGAGGAAACTAAGGCTTAGAGAAACTAAACGGATTACCCCAAATCACAATGGAAGGAACAAGCCCCAGGCCTTTTAAACCCAAGCCCCTGCCCTCACCCTCCTTCTACTCTACCCATGACCTAATTTTTGCCATCACAACCAAGTGTGGACCTGGCCAATCTTTGGTATCCTGCACACAGGAGGAGCTCAGAAGACATTCCTGCTGGAAGTGGTGATCAACACATTGGATCAACTTGCCAAGTGGTCTTGATAAGTAAGACTGGAGTATTCAGATGGGAAAACTATGTTCTTGCAACTCCTTCTCATACCCAGGGTCCGCTGAGTTTACAAGACCTTCTTGTCCATTCCATTGTTTGATTCACAGGGATATGGAGTTAGACACATGCTCCAGAAGGTGTGCACTCCCTCCCATCCAAGTACTAACCAGACCAGACCCTGCTTAGCTTCCGAGATCAGATGAGATCAGGTGTGTCAGGGTGGTATGGCTGTAGACCAGAAGGTGTGCTCGCTATCAGAAGACTGTTGAATACAAGGCTCAGGACAGAGAAGAATTCTTTGGGATTATGGGATAATTTGTTACTATAAGCCATTGATCTAAGTCAAGAGAAAATATATGTTAGGGAAGCAATAATCTGAAGATATCCCTGTGTACTGCAAAGTTCAATCCAACAAACATTTGAGTAGACGGCATCATGCTAGGCATGTGCTAAGTTAGCAATATGATACGTGAGACTACAAACAACATAGAGAGGAGTCCTGCCCTCGGAGTTTACAAGCTAATGGAGGAAATTGGTCCGAGATACAAGTTTTGACAATCAAGGCAGAATGTACTTAGAGTTAATAAGTGAGGTGTCAAGTGAATGCCGCGGAATTTGAGAATGGAGCGAACCTGTGTGGTGGGGAATAAGAGGAAAACGTGAAGAAAGGAGGAGAGACAGGGTGTGGGCACTGAAGCTGAGAAGAGTTTCAGCAGCTTCTGAAACCACTGAGAATGGCCACATGCTAAAGGAAATGGTGCCTCGTGGAGATCTAGGGCTCCTGGTGACCTCTCTCCCTGGGACAGAAAGGTGAGGAGGGTCCCCCCTGCCTAACCAGGTTCCGGCAAGTGGTTTGCGTTTTCTTCCCTCTGATTTCAACCTCCCACTGCTCCGTGGACTGCCTCTAATAGGTAGTCACCCTTTCTCCCATAGCAAATACAAAATGCCAAAGCAAGTGAGTTGTCCCTTGTTCTGAACGCCTGCCAAGCCAAGGCTGAGAAGAGCATCAAGTTGCACTGACCCGCCTCCACCGGAGGAACGTGCAGAGTACATAAAGCTGGGACCCAGGTTTTCCAGCAGCTGGAAGCCCTCCCAACATGGGCTGCCAAGCCCTCCTCCTGTGGCTGCTGTTCCTCCACGCGGGTGTTCTCCCTGAAGCAGGTACTGCGGCTCGTGCCTCAGGTCCATTTTGCTCATTCCTTGTTACAAGTTTGAAAGGGAAAGTATGGTTATTTGCGCATAGTCCACCAGCATGCCAGCTTAAATTCAATCCACATAAATAGAGCTTTTACTCTGTTTAATGCAATCCAAGCACTGAGGAGATGTTGCTGTGATGATCACTAAATGCATAATCATGATCGGTTTTAAGAAAGTTGGGTCAAATATCTTCTGTAAGATTTGTTTTCTATAAAAAAAAAAAAGCATTAGTCAATCTATTGTTCTTTAAAATCATGGCTCTGATTTGTGGGACTCTGGAGAGAAATGGATAAAGAAGTAATATTTGTCTATGGAATAATCCAGTAAGATTTTTAAAAAATGTTCTTTGGCCGATGTATTGATATTTAGCACTGGAGCTATTGAATTCTAGTCATGATTTCTTTACTGTTGCTGAACAGTGCTGTAAAATGTACAGTAAAATAATATCTTAGCCTGAAATACTTGGCATTACATAAAATTATCTGGACTTGATTCATGAAAGCTTTCTAATTTAAAAATCTATATCTAACTATAAAAAGCAGATTTATAAATTTGATATTCTTGGTTTTAATGTGTATTCCACCTCTAGTCCTCTTAAGGAAATTTTGATTTAATTTGGAACTAATTTAAAATACCCACATAATTTCAATTATTTTTATCATTGTTTTGTGGCTTTGGAGGGGGGAGACATTAATGTTCTTGATAACTTAATTTTCCTACTTGTATTCACAAATGAAAATTTGGAAATACTCTTGACCAACAAATACCCTGAATATTATTCTTATTAACTGTAAAGGAAAAACATGACTCACCAACCACAGAATAACAGTTGAGTATAAAGTTTATACTATACTCAAACTTTTTATTCTGCAAGTAATTGTACAGATATGTTTATGTCTGATATTCAAACATATCTGTTAAAACATACTTGGGTGTTAAGAGGAGTTCAATAATTTCTTGAATCCTTTAAGTTTTGGGGCCTCATTTCTCATCTCCATGTCCAATAAGGCTTGAGCTTGGGAATATGGGCTTTAGGGCCAGAAAGGTCTGGATTGTTCAAGCCCTAACTGGGTGCTTTCCAGCCCTGTGAGCTTGGGCAAGTTTTTAAATTTGTCCATGCTGCTATTTTCTCTCATGTAAAAAGGGTATAATTCACAGGATTGTTTAGGGGATTTGATTGAATATTTGTAAAACACTTGGAAGAGTGATTCAGGCATAGAACATGTTCAGTCAATGTTAACTGCTACGATAGATGCTATAAATTATAAACTGTGTACATATTTCAAACTGGGAAGAGATGAAAATATGCACGATCAGATTCAGAAATACAACATTTTATCATGATTTATCCATTCCCCAAGAAACCAACATATTTTCCCCTTTCAGTACTTCAGTAATAGGTTTCAGTAGTAGATTCAATATTTTAAACATACACAGCAGGAATGGAGTTCAGAAAATTCATCGTATTTGTTCCACTTGCAGCAAAGATGATGCTCAGTTTGACGGTCAGTGCTCAAAGTGACAAAAGTATCAGCTTTGGGCTATAGTTATAGGCATGGTTGAAAGTGACCCCTGGACCAATTCGGAATGAATCTCCACGAGTTCTTTCCCTGACTCCCAGGCCCGGTGCCTCATTCGAAGTCATTACTGTTCTTGGCAAATGGAATTGGCCTATGATGCCATCTATTTGGAATCAAGTGCCCAGATGACTTAGGATAGAGGCAAGAGTGGGAAAGGGAGCGACAATTTCTGATCTGGGATGAGTGTAATGACTTCTGGGAGTTAGAAAAAAAGCCACCCCAAAATTCAGTGATTCTCTTAAGACTACACTCTCATAAGTACTTGACAACATATTGGGAAGAGCAGAGAATGTGTCCCTTGGAGCAAGGATCAGCCTTGATTCTGGTCCCAACCCTCCTGAATCCAGCACCCTCCTCTCATCACATGGAAAAAGCAAGTCCCAATGGGAAGAGCAGCTCAAACAAGGGTTACTTATTCCACTGGGCACTTGGACAATCTAGTTACAACAGCATCCAACTCTCCTCTCTCTTCTCTGCCTTATTCTGCTTTCCTTGAAATTGGCAAACGTACCACGAAGTGCCAGAGCATTGACCGTGCTGAGGGCACACCTTGTTCTGCTCTGGCCCAGTTCCTGGCACAGTAGAGGACACTCTGTAGCCAGCTTGAATCAGTGAGTGGGAATCAATCGGCCAGCACATCACACCCCTCACCAATCTATGCTTATGAGACCATCTCGGAATAAGAACAATAGGATTAGGAGGTTGTTTTTGCTCAAGTTGCTGCACCTCTGAGGATATCTGAGAGGCTCAGCAGATCTTAAAGACACCATTTGCAAGGATCAGTTATCAACGGGGCCATTTTCTCACCGGCTTCCTGGTGCCTCCTTTATCTCTGCCCCATTCCTGGCCCTTGTGTCCATGCCCACGCTCTCTCACACGTGTCCCCCAGGATGTGTATGTCACCCTGCAGTCTATGGGGGTGCTCTTGAGCTTCCAGGAGAGCATCGATATGTGATATGATATGGCCAGGAAGCTTTTTTAGGCTCCTCCTGCTGATGGCACAAAGAGGCTGACACACAATGGGGCCAGTGCTGCTGTCTGTGCAGCCCGTGCAGGTCACTTTGTTAATAGAAGGGATTTAGGAAACTTGCAGACCATTGAAGTGCAGTTGATATTAGGGTGATTCACATGAAAAGTGAGGGCAAAGGGCAAGTTGTTGGCCACTGGAGAAAGAAGGGCTAGTTCAGAGAATGCAGTTGTTTCCTGGTGCAGAATTTATCTGATCAACACAATCCAAGTTAAGTCGCTAAAATAGTCTCTACCAACTCCATTATGATCAACCTACAATCCGTTCAGCTGTGTGAGCTGCTCTGCCCCTGGCCCCACACTGACCACAGCCCCTCCTCCCCTCAGCCCCCAGACCCCACCCAACACACGCAGCCCTGCCTCTGCTTCCTCAGACAAGGGCTTCCGTGGTCGGATGGAAACTCCGGGTGTCAGATCGCAGCTGGATCCACACAGCTGCCTGCGGTCCCAGGCACCTCCGGCCAGACACTCGGCAGATATGACACCACCTTGCTCTGCCTGCAGGGCCGGCAGCTCTGAGGGCCACCCCTTACACACACATACTCACATACTCACACTCACAAAGACACACACACTCATTCACGCTCACATGCTCACACTTGCACACACTGCCATGCATTGATTCACAACCTCTCACACTCACACACTCACTGCACACGACCAACTTGTCCCATCCCTTCTTTCTCCTTGGTCTAGTCTCACAGCCCTAGAGTCCTTGGCCCCTGTCCTCAGTGTGGTGCCTTCCCTAAGCTGTCAGTGATCTCCCGGCCTCGCCTTAAATCTTCCCTCACTCCTGACTCCTTATCTTATATCACAGATATCCCCCCAAAAGCTCCAAAACAGACCAAAACACTCCTTCAGAGCTCCTGTCCCCCACAGGCACCCCTTCCCCACGCAGGGTGCCCGGGCACTTCTATAGAGGGGCCTGGGGCAGCCGGGGAGCAGGCGGGGCTTCAGCCCAGGGGCCGCATTGGTGCTGGGTTTGCATCGCGCCTCCCTCCAGATTGAGAAAACCTCAGTTTAAACCTCCCTGCCACAGCCCCTCGTGAAACTCCTTTCTTCACAGCCAGACTTCTTGCAGAGTTGCTCCCGGCGACCGACCCCCCATTCCGCACTTCTTAACCCCATGCACTCTGGCTTCACCCCACCCCCTTGCTGAAGCTGCTCTTTTCTGGGGAGAATGTAAGTGGACTTTAGTGGTTAACCCAGTGGCCTGGCAGCTCCTCAGCAGCGGGCCACGCCCCTTGCCCCCCCCCCACTCCTCCCTGGCCCCGTGTGCTCTGCCAGCCCATCCTCCTCCTTCCTCCCCTGAAGTCTTTGGCCCTCCCTGCGCCTTCCCCTCAAGGATCCAAGCTGCATTCCGACTTCAGCAATCATGTCAGAGCCTGTGACCTTTCCACCCACCTTACAAATCACAGCCCCACCCTTGGCGACACTCTGTCAGGTTTGCCCTTCCTGGTCCTGTCACTGGACTTTGACTCCTTTGCTCTGGCCCCTCCTGCCCTAGCCCATCCTCCACCTCCCATCAGTTAGCCAGTCCCATCACTGCTACCTGCAAAATGTCTTCCACACCTTTCCTCCTCTTCCCTCCCAGTGCCACCCCCTGGATCAGGGTGCTGCTCTCCCCTCTAACAGTTCTTACGAAACCCCCCATCTTGGCTGGGCACGGTGGCTCACGCCTGGAATCCTAGCACTCTGGGAGGCCGAGGCGGGAGGAATGCTTGAGGTCAGAAGTTCAAGACCAGCCTGAGCAAGAGCGAGACCCCATCTCTACTAAAAATAGAAAAATTAGCTGTGCCTGGTGGCGCATGCCTATAATCCCAGCTACTCGGGAGGCTGAGGCAGGAGGATTGCTTGAGCCCAGGAGTTTGAGGTTGCTGTGAGCTATGATGATGCCACTGTACTCCGGGGTGACAGGGTGAGAATCTGTCTCAAAAAAAAAAAAGAAACCCCCCACTCTACTTATACCAGGAGCTGCCGTCACAGCCCAAGCCCACGACACCTTCTGGCTCATTCACTTGGGTTACCTGCACCCCAGTTTTTTCCCTCCCTTTGTCTCTCTCACCTCTAGCTACCCCTGCACGGGGCTTCCATGTCTCTTCTCTGAGAAAGCACCCAAAATGACCCTCCCACTGCCACTTGAAAAGGCTCTTCCTAGCCTTAAAACCACAAAAAAAAAGAAATTCAGTCTCCCATTTTTTCATACCAATGTCCACTCTCCCTCCACGCGGAGCCAGGTTCTGGTGCAGGTGGCTCCCTCACTGAGCCTAGGTAAAAGGGCTCTTGCCCGCTTATCCACCTCCTCTAAATTTAGCCAGCCCACTCTCAGCCTACCTGATATCCCACACCATTCATGCACTTGCCAGGCGTCTAGTGAGTGTCTAGTACGTTCTAGGCACTGTGCCAGGAGGATGCTCTGTTCCATCCAGGATCCTTCAATCTGGCTGGGGAGACAAGACACAAACACAGGTAGCCCCAGGGCTGCGGGTATCCAATGAGTCATCTAGACATTGTCATTTGCCATCGGGCCCCCCAGGGCTTGGCACATAGTAGGTGCTCAAAGACATTTGTTAAACCCAAATGAACAGAACATAAAGATTTTGGGAGATCAGTTTTTCAGTAGGGAGAATTAGGAAACACTTTATAAAGGTTTCTGATTTTGGGTTGGTCTTGCCTGAGCAGCCAGGACACCATGTTGATATGGGAGGTTATGACATTCCAGGGGATTTCGGTGACTCGGGGAAGTTGCAGAGGTGGGCAGTATGAGGCTTCAGTTTGAGGGGGGGGAAAACGGAAATCCATCCAAGGGTCTGCTTTGGAGGAGATTACTTTTTTGTGATTACATGAAAGTTATTGCACTTAACCAAAAAGAGCTGAGAACCAGTTTTAAAAAGGACTGCTGTGTTTATGTTGCATAGCAGACAAATACATCCTCTCTTACCAAAACTACCATTAAAAGAAAAATCCAAAAATGTCAGAGTAATTTAAATTAATATTAAATAACCCCCCAAAATAAAAAATATATAATAAGAACAAAAACAGAAAAATAAGTTTAAAAACACAAAAAAGGGGGGAAATGATTATAAAAAGACAAATCGAGGAGAGATTAGAACCCATCAAATCAAATAAAAAGCATAGTTGAATCTATGTATAAACTGTAGCTTACACAAAGACAATGCTTCAGGGTTAACTACAGGTAGTTGGAGATGGATAGTAAAATATACTGGCTGACAAAACGTTGGAATAACTGGACAAACACATTTGATTAAAAGGAGGAGTTGTAAGACCAAGTGCACCCCAAGGCAAGAGCTTAAGGAAAAGTGGTTCCAGAACATGAGTCCCCAAACTTGCCGCACAACAGGATCCCTTGGGTTGTTGATCCCTGTGGTCACAGTCCCAGGCCACGCTCTGTGGGGCCCGTGACACTGCTGTCTGGTGCCCGGCAAGGCTCTAACAAGGCTGGTGTGTCTCAGCTTGCTACAGGAGGGACGCCGGGGGATTCAGAGGAAGGCCGTGGAGGGGACGCCCTGAGAGAAGCACCGTCCAAGGTACACCTGTGACACAGCAAGAAGGTGAGTCACAGCCCGACAGTCCCTGTGGCCTGGAGGAAGAGGGGCTGAGGGTGGGTGGGATCTGCAGGGGAGAGGATGGGAAGGTCCCCGGAGATGGAAGGCCCCCACCCAGAAGGGTAAGTTGCTCTATGGAAAGAAAGACACCCCAGTTTTATTCTGCTTAACAAGACGGAGATGCCCTCAGATCTCTGTCTAACTTCATGGTTCTTATACACTAAAGACTGACTTAGGGTCTCTATGTTAGGTGTTCTTAAATGTTGGGGTGTATGATAATCACCCCGAGAGCTTATGGAACAGGCAAAATGCTGGGCCCCACTCCCAGACATGGGTGCAGTCCAGGAACCTGCACGTTTAGCCTCCCACAGATGACTCGGGCAGAGGGCCACACTGGACGAGGCGCTGCCTTGTGGCCACTGGGAGGCGGGGAGGTGTCAGGAGACCAGCCCCCCAGGGCTCTCCCTTGGCAGCACGCTCTGGGAATTTGTCTCCTCTTCACCTCGCTAATTACGGGTCCACAAAGTGGCGATCGTAAGAACTGCCAGCTCCTAAGTGTTCCCTCCATGCCAGGCACTTCGCCTGCCTTTGCTTCGCGAATCCCCTTTGCAGTAGCTGCGGTTATCGTTGACAGATGAGGAAAATGAGCACTTGAGGGGCCCACGCGAATCGCATGGCTGGTGGGGGGCAGAGCTGGGGAGCAAAGCCAAAAGCCAGCTGTGGCCGCCACGCTCCGAAGGCCCACTCTAGGCACCTCGTTACCTGAGCAGCCTTGCCTGTCCCTGAGACGGTCGGGGACAGTGAGTCAGACGATGCCCAGTAAAGTACTCAGGAGAGGAAACGCAGGTGCCGGGTGACGGGAGAGGGTGGCAGCGTTGTTGGGAATAGTGCACAGCGCGTGCATTTGCCGTGCCCTTGCGTTTCGCCAGCGTGCTTGCCTCAACATGGATAGTAACACAGTGGAAATTATCCAAGAATCCAAGACAGATTTCTTAAGCTGAAATATCAAGGAGCCCAGAGCTCAAGAGTTTCTGTCTTAGCTTCTTGCCAGGGTGAGTGGGAGAATCCAGAGTGAAGTGCTTTGGAAAAGAGCAAGGCCAACGCCAAGGCCAATGTCTGGCCACGGGGCAGATCTAACCTGGGCCAAACCCCACCCAGGAGGGCCCTGCAGAGGTCTGACAGTGTTTCCATTCTGTCCCTCACTAACAATGTGACCTCCAGGAAGCCACTGCCATTGTGGAATCCCATCTCCTCCCTGGTAAACTGGGGACAATAGTACCCTATAAGGCAGTTGTGAGCCTTAAACAGATGTCAGTTGTGAAGGGCTTGGCCCAGTGCCGGGAACACGGATGTTGCCCAGTAGAAAACAGTCATCACCGTGATGGGGAAGATGGTGGGGAAGATGACTCCGTTCACTAGCACTTAGGTGGGGGTTGGGGACTGCCTTTCTCCCAAAGATTGGCTTGCTGTGCAACTCGTGGAAGGTTCTGGAAGGTGTTCTGGCCGAGTCGAGGTGTATTTTGAAGGCGTGTGGGGCACGGTGTGCGACAACCTATGGGACGAGAAGGCAGCGCAGGTGGTGTGCCGGCAGCTGGGCTGTGGGACGGCCGTCTCTGCCCCCGGAGAGGCCCACTTTGGCCGGGGCTCCGGCCCCATTCTTCTGGACAATGTGCAGTGCTCTGGTTCTGAGGCCTACCTGGGGCAGTGCTCCCACGCCGACTGGTTCGCCCACAACTGTGGGCACAGGGAAGACGCTGGTGTCATCTGCTCGGGTAAATTTCTTTCTCTCTTTTCCGAGAGTTGATTTTTCATTTTTTCCAATCAGTCCCCAAGTCTCCTCACTTCTCCCCAACACAAGAGAATGCCTTTGTAACATCATTTCATTGGTATAAAACTCCCTGTCCGCCTGGTCCTCAGCCGTCCTCCCAGGAAAGACACTTACACTGGAACCTTCTCCTCCAGGATATTTGTGAAGCCGCTGAACACCCTAGATCTAACCCCAATCCCCCAGGGTCTGTCAGAGAAAGGTGATCGTGCTGGAGAGGATGCTAGGTTTGAAACAGAAAGACAGCCCAGCCGCAGGGCAGGCGACGTAATTTATGGATCTCGGTGCAAAACAAAAATGTGGGTCCCCTTTTTCAAAATTTTTTAAGCATTTCAAGATGGTGACTACAGAGCATCACAGGAAGGGCAGGAGCTTTGATGGTGGGGCCTGGGGCCCTCAGGTGAGAGGCTGCTCACCCCAGTGGATGCTCTGGTTCCCTCTCCCGTACCCCCCGACCCCTTGTACTTAATGTGGCTTTTTGCACACTATTTGGCCCTCATGTAACAAAATGCAAATGATCATTATAACAATAATAATATGCCTTTCACCAGACGCTGTGAGGATGGGGCACCTGTTAATTCTGATTCAGTCACCTGTCATTCCACAGCCTGGATAACAGGCTCCCCACGGTGCCGACCTGACACTTCTGCTTTCCGAGGAAGTCAACCTCCTAGAAACTGAGCAACTGTGCCTCCAATAAACCGACTTTGGGTGATGGGGCTAGTGTAGAATCAGGAGAAAGTGCAGAATCAGCTGCCAACCATGCTGGGGTCAGAGGTCTCTCCCCAACTCCCCTGCTCCTTCCTCCCAAGTTCAGCTCTCCAGGAAGCAGGATCTGAGCTGTCACCCAGCGGCCAGGAGCTAAGCGTGCCTCAAGCAGGTATTGCAGAAGGCTTTAGAGCCCCAGCAGTGAATGGAATGTCCCCATTCCGTGGGGTTGACCTACAACTTCTGTCACCAGCAGACTCATCTCTCTTGGTGACAGCAGAGACCCGGCCCTGCTATGGCAGGGACCTTTCCCACTGCAGGTGGCTCTGTCTTTAGAGCAGGTTAAGGGGGCAGAGCGGAGCCCTGGCCCATTAAACCGTCATTCCCGGGGCCGCTCACCAGCCTGCAGGGCAAAGGCAGCCGCAGCCCCTCCAACCTCCCAGACCCCTGGGTCCTGCCTAATTATTGAACCATGTGGGACGCTTTCCAGAGCCCTTTCTGTGAGTCCTCAGCCCAAGAGGGGCTAGGTGGGATTTACCTTTGCCTCATCTGGGTGCTCCAGGTAGCCTGGGTGGGCAGAAAGAGGACTCTGCCCCTCTGCATGGTGCCTTGGGAGTGAGGGAGGGGCTGAGAATAGTCCGGTTGGCAAATTATTGTAAGTGTAAATCTTACTGCAGGGGAGTCTAAAAGCACTTTTCAAGTATGTTTTTGAATGGTTGTTGTCAACCAGAGGTGACTTTGCCCTCCAGGGGAACATTTGGCAATGTCTGGAGACATTTTTGATTGTCACGATGGGGGGAGTGCTGCTAGCCTCTATGGGTGAAGGCCACGGATGCCACTAAACACCCTACAGTACACAGGACAGCTCCCAGCACAAAGAATTTTCCAGCTCAGAATGTCAAATGTGCTGAGGTTAAGAAACCCTGCTTTAGAATCAAGCATGTGCAGTTGAATTGATTCATCTTAATAACCACTGAGTAACAATTAACTGATAATTGATTAATTAATAATTGCTCTAATAATGAAAGCAAAATTGTCTTTAGCACCTCTCCCATGTGTTAGCCTAGTTTTTTTTCCTTATAATTTCCTCTGATTGTCCCCTCTACTGATGAAAGTTGATTAAATTTGTCATTGGGGGGGATAATCGAATTTCTTTCAAATAAGACATTTTGAGAGATCGATTGCATCATTATTGGGGTCATAGCATGTCATGTGTTCCAAGTCCAGATTTCTCTGTGCTCTGAGCAGTCTCACCTAAGAGATGGTCTCAAAGCATAAACCACCCCCTGGTCACAGAGCACTCTCCAGTTTTCCAGGCACCTCCCATCCATTATCCTGTTACATCCTCACAGCCACTCAGGTGGGCTTGTTTTATGGTCACTGCTTTGCAAATAAGGAAACTGAGGTCCTGAGACAAGGTCAAGGTTAAGTGCCTTGACCAGCGTCACACAGCAAATATTTAGGTCTCTGTACTTCACATCCAAGGCTCTGTTCTCGCCACCAAATGTCTACACTCTGGAACAACTGCCCTGCACCCAGGCAAAATGTTTAAATGTTCAGGCTTGTCTTTGATGCTCTGCTAGTGGTCTGACCCTTCTCACCTACTTCACACCCCCCAGCACGCTCACCCCAAATCCTGGCAAGCTCCCCAGATGCAGAAGATCTGCGCTGACCTGCCCTAAGACCCATCTTCCCACACCGTCAAAGCTCACAACTTCCCCATTTCCATTTCCTCAAGTGCTGTCCCCCGGTGATGTAGAAAGCAAGTTGGTGAATGTTAATTAGAGAAATGAGTACTTGATTACATGAAGAGAGAACAAATGTGAACGGATTAATCAGTTCCAATGTTTCTCAAACGGATACCCCAACAGCACACCCCAGGGCTGCCTACACTAAGCAGAAACTCCCTTTGAAATCCTTTTATCTTAAAAAGTCACTTAGTGCTTTGCTTCCAAGTTGTAATAAACTCATAGGTATTTTAATACTAAAGCAAGGTGTTAAATACTCAACGGCGTCAGGTACCGTCAGTCCCTTAGGAAGATAGACCTGTTTAGCCTGCAGGACTCTCCTACCCCGATCCCAGGCTGAGAAACTTAGAAAATCAGTAGTTCCAGGTACCGGGCTATTGCTCAGCACGAAGTTTAGAATAAAACGTTTGTATTTCAGTGAATGTTGAAGAATAGTCAAAAGGTCTTTCCTTCCAAGAAAGCAATGCCCTAAGCCTTTTTGGATTAACCATATAAAACTAATTCCAGACCGAAGTGGGGCAACACAGGACCCTTCCAGTAAGTGCAGGGCATTCCAGAATTTTTATTGTCTCTAAGAGACTCAAGTTATATTCAACCTTCTTTTCTTCTCATAGAATATGAATATGAAACTCCAGGAGCTTTTGGTAAGAATCACACTTTCCTATGTCTTTAACAGAACATGCACAAATGCCCCAATCCTCTGATTGTGCTCACCAACACATAGCTCCCTGCAGGAGGTGGGGGGAGGGGCAGAAGACAAACTGAATTTAATCAAAGTGGCTCAACAATGGAAAGGAAAAACGACCAGGCTTCCTTGCCTTTAACCATGCAGGAGATATTTTCTCCCCAAACTGTTGCCCACATGTATTTTGGATATGAATATGGTTTAGTAAATTATCATTTGATATAATTAGACTCAGACTGAACTGAAGAGAATCCTAACTTTGCACACCCGCATAAGGCATCTGAGGCTGGAAAGGCAGTGAATGTAGCCTCGGGACACTGGGTCCCTCTCATCCCCATTTACCAAATCCAGAGATTAACGGAGAAAAGTTCACCCCATTGTTGACCCAAGTCTTCTAGCATTTCCCTTCCTCAGAAGTACATTTAAGAGCACCATAGGAATACATTTCTATAAGCACGTGTCCCTTTTGCCTTTCTGGCAGAGGTGAATGTGCACAAATAATCCAGTTTAAAAGAGCAATCTGTAAATGACTCGGAGCTTCCCAGATGCACCGTCTTGCCACTTATCAGAACCTACTGAATATATTGCCCAAAGGATGTCATTAGCTCATGACCTACTCTGTGAGGCCACCACATACATGCTGGTGCTTGCCCAGTAAACTTGGGTGGACCATTTTGCATCGCAATAGCAATGATACCTTGTTTATTTCTCTCTGCACTTAGATGCTGAGATCCTAACACCATTTCCTGGTGGTAAGTCAAGGTTTCCTAACTGCTCAGCTGATAGAGCTTGGTGGGTCATTGCTTCTAAGTGATGGGTAGAGCTTCAGCCATGAAAATACTTCCAAATTAAATGATTTCATCTATCATGCACAACCCCTATGCATTATGCATTCAACTCACTCATAAGCCTTTGTGTTTCATTTAAATGCACAGAGGAAGGCTCTCTCCTCCTCTCCATCCTTCTTTATCTGCTTAGCCTCTTCCCATTCCTCTTTGAAGCCTTAGGGCCATTGTCACCTCTTAGGAAAGATACCTCCAACCTCCCCACCCCATTATGCGCTTTCTAAACTGCTTCTCAGCACTTAGCACAGTTGCAGATTTCCACCTAATTTTAGATGAGTGTGACTGCCTCCTCTAGACTTTTAAACTAGGCTCCACAGTCTACGGCAGCAGAACAGGTCTGTGAACCACAGTGTCCACAGTGCTATCTACTGTGACCCAGTGTGTGCTCAATAAATACTTGTTGCAAAGTTAGACAAATGGGCTGAGGCAGAATATGCTCGTTCTCCTAACATGCAATATTTCTGTATTTCTTCAAAAGACTGGCCACAGTTGCAGCTAGTGAATGGGTCAGGCAGATGTTCTGGGCGCTTGGAAGTTTTCTACCATGGCCAGTGGGGAAGGGTTTGCGATGACCAGTGGGACATGAACGAAGCCAGCGTGGTGTGCCGGCAGCTGAGCTGCGGGCGTGCCCTCGCGGCCCCTGCCGAGGCCGGATTTGGTGAAGGCAAAGGCAAATTTCTGCTGGATGACGTGGACTGTACGGGAAGAGAGAGTTTTCTGGGACAGTGTCCCCATGCCGGCTGGGGCCTGCATAACTGTGGTCCTGGAGAAGATGCCAGTGTCATCTGCACAGGTAATGACCACTCTCCCTCGAGAGGTGCACAGCGCATTACCCGGGTTGTGTCTCCGCTGATCCCATGGGCAGTGCTTGCACCTGCGTAATCGTAGCCCATCTCTACCACTCACGGGAGCAAACAGTAAGGAGACGTTGGTAATATGAGAGCTTCCCCTTGAGCTCAGGAATTTATTAGCCGCAAGATAGCGGAATGGATTTTATACAGAGAAAAACAGCGGGAGCCATTGGTTGTTCCATAACAAAGAATAGATTTGCAAAGTGACGAGTGAAAAGACAGCGTAAGTCAGCACTGACAGGAATCACTCGCGGGCTGTGTTCTACCTTTCTTCCGGACACTCTGGTGAACTAAAGGTAAAGTTTTTTCTTACTAAAAGTTTGCAGTCTATTGAAGGTGACAAAGCAGGGAGTTTATAAACTAGAATAGCGTTGGTTTGTCCTGCTGAGTTCAGGCCACGTATCACTAATCACAAGTCTTTTACTAAATAGTAATTATCATGACTGGTCTAGAGGAGGGTTTCTCAATCTTGGCACTCAAGATTTTGGGCTACATCATTTGTTGTTTGGGGGGGGGGGCTGTCCTGTGCATTGTAGGCTATTTTGCAGCATCCCTGACTCTACCCACTAAATGACAGTAGTACCCCCAGTCCCCAAGTCGTGACAACCAAAAACGTCTTCCAACATTGCCAAATATTCTTTGGGGGAACAAATTGCCCTCAGCTGAGAACCACGGGTGTAGAGAATGCAAACAAATTTCCCCCAGACGTGTGACTAATGGGCAGTACACTACTGATGCTAAAGACATACATTTGTGTGCCCATGGGGAAGAAAGGAAATAATTGGCTACTTGCCTACATTTCCAATTGTATTCAACCAGGAATACTATACTATATCCAGAAGATACTAATGTAATTAATTAGCTTTTTAAGTCCATTCAAACAGCTCAATCCTGTGTGCGTGTGCGTGCTGGTTTGTTTTTCATTTAGTTTTTGAGTTTTCTTTCCTATTTGATTTTTTTTAATTTAGTCGGGGTTTTGGTTTAGAATTCCATCAAAATAGTCTAGCACCTGGGTTCTACCTGTTTTTTGTGTGTGATGTGTTGCGTCCTACTCGGAAGTATTATAGAGCTTGCACAATGACCAAGCACAGCCACAGTTGGATGGAACGTGTGTTATTAGACATGCTACGCTAAAAAACATTTATACATCTGATGGCTAGTTAAAGTCACCTGAACTAAGGCAGGGAGCGTCAACATTTTTTATTTTATTCTTTCATTTTCAAATTCATTTCTTATTTTAAGCATCTCCAGAAACAGCTATGTTTTTCCTAAAGCATATCTTTTCTTTTCCTACATGTTAACAGAGACTGAGTCCATAACGCCTACATCAGGTAAGCTCATGCTTTTGTTTTGTTGACCTGCTTCTAGAAGCTACCTGGGCAGGTAAATAGGTAGATAATGAAAGAATCAATGGAGTACGTGATGGGAGGGATCAGATTGCCACGTTTCAACCATCGTTATTGGCCCCTTCTGAGTTCCTGGGCCATTAAGATAATCCTACCATTAAGTTGAAAATGCTGCTGGACTGCTTTCTTCCTTCCACAAGAACTGGCTTTATTTCCATTTCAATCACGAGGGTTTTAGTTATTCTCCAGTACTGCTATTTTCATTATTCCAATGGAACTGCTGTTAAAAGCATCATTCCTATCACCGTGTTAAGGAAAAATCTTGGTAAATTGTTTGTATCGCTTACCTGGCTGTTTAGCATACGGTCTTTCCCACTATGTGGGACTCAGCTTGGCTGGGGGAGTGTTGTGACCTGCCTGCCATTTGCTCTCATGTTCTAACTGCCACCGAACTCCCTACCTGTCTCCCTACAGAGAACGCTGAAGAGTCACTGCAACTGCCCCAAGGTAGGAGGTATTTCCTTGTTGAATTTGCAGTTAGTTACTTTTGGTTTAAAAACAAAAGTTTTTTATTGCAACTGCTGAGCCACATTGGGAGGGGAGAATGTCGTACATATCCTGTACATACAGCAGTTGTATCAACTTTCTGGTGTATTAGGAGATTGCTGAGTCCTGCAACTAGTCAATCCAGTGGGAACGTCTTCAAGACAGGGCGGTGCACCAGCAAAGGCCAAGCCTTGGGGTGAGGGAAAGGCAGTGAGTCTGGCAGCAGAAGTTCCGTCTGAGCCATGTATTTAGTATGATCTTGGGCGAGTCACTTACACTCTGTTTTAAAGGGGGGATAAAAACGCCTACTTTGCAGTGCTCCATTTAAGTTTAATGAGATCATATGCATGGAATGGTAACAATAGCCAACTTTTATTGAGTGTTTACAATGTTCCAGGCACTGTTGTAAGAACTTTACCTGCATGATTATTAGTTATTTAATTATCTAACTCAAGGATCCAAAAACTTTTTTGTGTGGGGCCATATAGTAAATATTTTAGGCTTCTCAGGCCAGATCTCTGTTGCATTTATGAAACTCTGCTGTCATAGCATTAAAGCAGCCACAGACAATTCACAAACTAATGGTCGTGCCTATGTTCCAATAAAATTTCATTTGCAAAAACAGGCACTAGGCTAGAATTGAACCACCAGCTTTAGCTTCCTGACCCCTGCTCTAAAGAATTAATTAATTCTAAGCACTTTGCATATACATGACATTTAATTTTCACAGCAACCTTATGAAACAGGTGCCATTATAATCCCCATTTTACTGATGGTGAAACTGAGACATAGAAAAGTTAATCAACTGCCCCAAGGCCATGCAGCTAGCAAGAGGCACAGCTGTTATCTGTTTGATATTATGATACTTTGCTTGGCTTTTATGGACAGCTGATGTTCAAAATACACATATTCCTTCATCCAGCTAGTTTCTCAAGCCAGGAGAAATTGGAGCCATCCCTCATTCTTCCCTCTCCCTCACTTCACATAACTAATGTGTCAGAAAAGTCTGTCTCTATTTCCAAAACATTTGCTAACTCCATCAGCACCCCCGACTCCACCGTTCCTGCTGTCATCCAAAGCCCCATGATCTTTCATCGTAATTTAGCAACAATTTTCTAAATAGTCCTCTCCCTCCCATCTTTCCTCCCCTGACATCCATGTGATCTATTCTTGTCACAGAAACCAGAGCAGGTGGGTAAATTGTAAATCCGATAATTCACCTGCACTCAGACCCCTCCAAAGCTTTCCACTGTATTTGAATAATGTCCAAATCGGTGACCATGACATTTTAGACCCTGCATTACCTGATCCTTGTTCATGTCTCCAACCACTGAGAAAATACCTCATCTGGACTGTGCTCCGGGATCTTTTCCCATCCCTTGAGACTGTCAAGGTAGCTTCCGCCTAGGGCCTTAGTAGGGGGCTCTTCCCTCTGCCTGGCAGGCTCTTTCCCAGATGTTTCTCAGCTCACTCCTTGTAATCAGGTCTCAGCTAAAATGTCACTCCCTCTGAGAGGAGTTCCCCGAATATACAATCTAGAAAGACTCCCTCGTGCTCGCTTTGGCAGCACATATACTAAAATTGGAACGATACAGAGAAGATTAGCATGGCCCCTGCACAAGGATGACACGCAAATTCATGAAGCATTCCATATTTTTTAAAAGAAAAAAAAAAAAAGAAAAAAATAGATTCCCTCACGGTCAAGTCCTATTGGATCAACCTGTTATTTTTCTCTTCCTGGTACTTGCCTCAGAGATGGGCTTTGTATTTTCCTTTTGCTGCCCTGTGCATTACGTGTCCTCTGGCCCACTCCTTGGAGTGTGGGTTCTGTGGGAGCAGGAACTCTGGTGATATTTTATCTCAGAGCCGAGGACAGTTCCTGGTACATAGTAGGTTCTAGATAAATACTTACTGGATGAAACAAACAGATACATGCACAGCATTCTGCCTCTTCTGTAAATTGCTATTGAAAATGATGTATTAGGTATTAAAATATTCAATGGTCCTCAAACAAAGACAATGACTTCCTTTCAGAGGATACACTTATCAGGCGGTGATTAATAGAAATGTCTGCCCAGGGTCCAGGAGGAAATGTATGATGGCCCCTGGGCTCTGAGGGAGGCTTGAACGGAGAAGACAGCTCATATGTGGGCAGATGTGGACATGCCATGGTTATCCTTCTTTGACCCAGTGGGGAACCACTGCCCAGGGCAGGCAGGTGGCCCTGAGTCGCAGTGTGGCTGGGTGCTGTCAGTGTATGGGCATTCAGAAGAGTCACAAGAGCTAGGGTGTCTTCAAAACAATCGGAGCAGCAAATACAGAACTTCTCAGAGCCTGTGAAGTCCAGTGGGTTGTTTTTTGCCAGGAGTTCACTGTATTTTACATTTTGCATTCTAGACCTGTCACACTGAAGATTTGTTGAGAACTGATAAGTAGGTCAAGTAAAAGTTATTCAATTTAATTGAAAAAGAAATATTTCAATTTATTTGTACCAATAGGTGATGGAAATTCAGCAACCATATTATCAGGTAAGAGAACTTTTTTGTGCTGTTTTCTCTTAGGACATTTCTGTTTACCCATCCAAATACAGGAGAGGAGTAAATGAAAGAGTGGCTGTGGAGTGATTTTGCTACCTCATTAAAACCTGCTCCTTACAATTGAGCTTGGATGGAGATGATTTTCAGGGTGTCACTCCAGTAGATTCACTAACTTCTAAATGAGGAGCGATAACAATACTATTTTTTTGTTGTTAGAAAAATAGTGGAAACCATTTTGAATGTAAGGGTTTTGTAATTATCTTTAAGCTTCAGTTTGGCCAAACTCTCTCAATTTTTTTATAAGTGACATGTTTCAATTTTTTTGGAGGAAGAATCATTGGAGCACATGTAATGTCGGCTTATGGTGTGAGTTCCCCATTGCTGCTGTAACAAATTGCCATGACTTAGTGGCTTAAACAATATAAACTTGTTATCTTGTAGTTCAAGAAGTCAGAAGTCCAAAATGGGTCTCACTTAGCTAAAAGCAAAATCATCAGCCAGGCTATGTTCATTCTGGAAGATCTGAAAAAGGAGGATCCACTTCCTTGCCTTTCCCAGTTTTTAGAGGCAACCTGCATTCCTTGGCTCGTGGTCCCAGGCTTCTGTCTTCAAAGCCAGCAGCTAACTTCCTAATCTCTCTCACTCTCTTCTTCTGCCTCCCACTTCCACTTTTAAGGACCCTTGTGATTGCATCGGGCCACCTGGATAATGCAGGCTAATCTCCCTGCCTTAAGGCAGCTGGTTAGAAACCTTAATTTCATCAGCAATCTTAATTCCCCCCTTTGCCTTGTAACCTAACATATTCACAGGTTCCAGTTATTAGGATGTGGACATCTTCAGGGAAGCCAGTGTTCTGCCTACCACGTTTGTTTATGAAACAAGATTCTGTAGTTGCTACTGCTCAGTGGCACAGAAATGGACACGATATTCAGGACATGCATTGAAATGTGGTGACCCAAACAGCAAGTAGAGAGAAGAAAAGGGTGATAGAAGAGGGGGAGCATCTACCCAGGTCAATCCAAAAAGATAGGCGTTGATTACCCATCTCCTGCAATTTCCTCTTCAGTGTTCCTTATGGGTATTGTAAGTAATTCCCAAGACCAGACATGGCAGGGCTGTGGAGCCATGGAGAGGTTTCGTGCTAGTGCAACACCGACAAACAGAAACGTTGGTAACAAAACAGGCTTACGAATAAAATAGGCAGAACAAGAGAATAAAAGTGCCAGGGGTCCCATTGGCCCAGACCATCAGGCCAACTCTCAGGGAGAATAATAAGACCCAAAACATAATTCTCATCTCAAAACACCAAATACCTGTGCTGGGATACTGAATCTGGGAGAGAGACAGCATGGGAATGATTGAGTCCAATAGGACCGAGGATCAGTGGCTAAGAGGCGACAGCATTTCTATCACTTACGCAGTGGTCCTTCGGAATTGAGGCAAAACTGTATCTTGTGAAGTCACAGGGAGCTCCCGGCTGAGCACACCTCCCTCAAGCCACTGTGAGCACCCACTTAACGTTAACAGGTGTTTCTTTATTGCAGTTCTACCTGCTGCCCTCTCGACTCAGTTCTCTCCTACAACTGCTGCACGTTCAGCATCGCCAGGTAGGACACTGCCACCTCTGGCACCGTGACCGGATTTATTGTGGTTTCTAAGTTGCACTGTAATGACAGTCTGTGGTTCTGCCACCATCACTAGGTACCACTGCGGTCCGTTTGTGATCAAATGATTTGAGAAGAAAGGGACAAGGGGACACTGTGAAATGGTCTGGATTTCACACTGTCCAGCTTCACTTTATGTTTATCTGTCGTTTTACTGTCAAAGAACGTGATCACCCAGGACTTCCCGCTTCACACGCTTTCACAAATGCCAAGAGGAAGTTCCCAGGTGGTCTAGTGGTTAGGATGCGGCTCGCGCTCTCTCTCTCTCTCTCTCTCTCTCTCAAATGCCAAGAGGGAGAGGAAAAGAGGTAGGGGAGCGTATGCCTTTGTGTGTGTGTGTTAGAGAGAGACATTGTTAAAGGATCTCTTCATATCTTTTGAATTTAAGAAGCAAACCAGAGCCCCTGATCTAATGTCTGGGAAGCGTCCCACTTGGACACTTCTAAGTTACGCTGTTTCTAGTTGTGGTAGCCGTGGTCACCATTACAGGCCACGTTCATTTGATCATGCTACTTGATCCTGTCTCCACTCTCCATCCTCTGTAACTGCTGACGTTTCAATTATACCATCATATAATGCTTATTCTGACGACACCGATGATAATCTTTAGAAAGCCCTTAAACCTGCGCTCTCCACGTGGCTACCGAGATGTGCTGTGTGTGTCAGATACACACTGGATCTTCCAAAGACTTAGGGAAACGGGGAGTTGTTATTCGATGAGTGTAAAGTTTCAGTTATGCAACATGAGTAAGTTCTAGTGGTCAGTTGTACAACGTAGTGCCTGTGGTGAACAACGTGGCATTGCGCACTTCAAAGTTTGTTTGTTAAGCAGTTAAGTGCACACTTAAAGTCTGTTAAGCAGTAGATCTCATGTTAAGCATTCTTATCAGACACACAAGAGGAACACAAGGAGACTTTTGGAGGTGATGGATGTTTATTACCTTGATTGTGGTGATAGGGTCACAGGTGTATGGATATGTCCAAACTCATCAAATTGTATACATTAAACAAGTGCAGTTTTTTGGTATATCAGTTATACCATGATAAAGTTGTTTTTTTTTAAGAAAAAAAAAGACAGTGCTATAAAAAGAATGTAAAATTGCTCATTGACATTTTTATATTGATTACATTTTTTATTTGTACTTTATATCATCATATTGAAATGATAATATTTTGGGTATCTTGGATTAAATAAGATACATTATTAAACTTACTTTTACCTATTTCTTTTTACTTTTTAAAATTTGGATACCAGAAAACTTAAAATTACATATGTGGCTTGCACTTGATTTATAATCAACCACACTGCCTTCCGCCGTGGCATTCTCATATGTTGAATGACTTCCGTGGATTTTCTTATCTCTCCTCCCAACAGCCGGATGAGGGAACTTCTATAATCTCCTTTTTCCAAATAAGGAAACTCCTGCTCAGATAGGTTAAATGTTGTCCCCAAGGTCAATGGAAAGATAACAAACAATCTGCATTCTGAGCCATAGACTTTAATCTCTGATCTATTCTAAACGCTCTAAACTGTGCTTAAATCCTATTAACCACTACGAAGATATGACTAGGCGTGTTGCCTAATCAGAAACTAGGAGGATCCATTTGAGATGACAGAAGCTAAGAGTGTAAAGGGTTAACCTCTGAGCCTGGCCCATAGTTAATTTTCTTACTCTTGCACTTCTCCCAAACTCACACACCCACTGCCTATAGTGTGGCCACCGCGACACCAGCATCGGTCCCCCACCACGCCTGGTCCAATCCTTCCCATCCTGGCGAGCTGGCAGGGTGGCTCCTTCTAGATCCAACAGCTTTTTATCTGTCCCCACATGTAGCTCTTGTTGCTTTCTCATACTGTCGCATGTGCATCCACTTGTTTCCCAGTGACAGTCTTGGGGCAGAATCCATACCTTTCTCATCTTCGACATTCCCCTGACCTCAGATACAGTCACACACACACACTCTCCCGAGAACAATGTCTGCATAACTGCTCTCTGGTGGGCACTTGGTGCTTGTTCAATGAATAAATAAGTAGATAGCTGAATAAACTCACACCATTTGGCTGTTCCCAGTTTGGATATTTATGTCCACTTCCAAACATTAACAAAAGAGATAGCAACATGTTAACACTCTTGGCTTTCATATCTAAGTGACTAAATAAGGATATTTTTGAAACCTAAGTGGCATATTCCATTTACTTGGCAGTACAGTGCTCAGAGCCGAATATGGGGTTTGGATCCTCTCTCTTCTACCTCCCACCTGTGAGACCCTCACGATGTTTCTTTATGTCTTTGTGCCTCTGTTACCTTGTCTGAAAAATGGGAAAAATAACCATTTATTTTAAGGAGTTGTTGTAAAGATTATGCCGGTGAATCCGTGTAAAGGGTTGGGCAGAAAGCCTGGTGCATGGTCAGTGCACGGTGAGTGTGGCCTTCAGGGCTTTGAGGAGTGTCCTGTGGGATGCCGCCATCCGCGGACGAGGGGCTTCGCCCCATGGCTGCTAAGCCAGGTGAAGAGGTGTGGCATTTCTGCTCATGTCTAAAGCCACAGCCGTTTTGCCACAATCCTTCCCCAGTCCAGGAGGTCACCGCTTTGCGTTCTGTCTCTATGGATTTGCCTATTCCAGATATTTCACATAAATGGCATCACACAATAGGTGCCTTATGTGCCTGGCATAATGTTTTTGACGCTGCTAGTTCCTTTTAGAATTCTCCATTTTGAACGAGCTTGTACAAAGGGTTTTGAATTTTTCTCCTGGAAACATGAAGCAGACGAAAGTGGTCCTTCTCTTTCTATTCAATATCACACATTAGGAGTCATTTTCCTTGCATTGTCTTTCCAACAGCTCTCTCGACTTCCACCGTCCCAGAACACGCTGACCACCCAACCACACCATCAGGTAGGTGGATGAGCTGTGAGTTAAAACAACAAAAAGTAGGAGTGACACATTCCAGCATTTTTAAGTCCATAGAAAGGATAAGTTGTTGTTTGGTGGCAGGGAAAATTTGCTAACAAAGGATTTAGGGACAAAGTGTAATAATGTTCACTGTCACCTGCAGTGCCAGATGTTAAGCTCCAGAGACAAGGGGTTTGTCTTGTTCTGCACTGTATCCCTCGCACCCACCACAGTGCGTGGCACATTATAGACACCCAGTAAAGGTTTATTGAGTGAATAAACAATTGTGCAGGTGATGCATGTGTGGGCGGGCCATTTGACCCCTCTTGGGGCAGCTTTGGTGTTGGCCGAGAACAATGCTACTAGACAGTGCATGGTGGAGGCAAATCTCAACACTCAAGAGACACAGGCATCCCTCTGAAAAACACCAGTGGCCACTATGGGTATAAATATCCCTCCTCGGAGAGAAGTTCCAGTATTTCACATGTGAATAAACTAATGAAAAATATTCTAACCAATATTTTTATTTTTCAGTCTCAGCAGACAATGAAAAGTCACCAACTGTCTTAGTGGGTAAGAGCCATGGTCCCATCACTAGTCCCATAGATATGCAGCCTCACCATCCAGAGGGGACATGTAGGCAGATGGGCAGATGGACCACTAGGTTGTATAATGTCCTCGGGGGAGTTGTCTAAGATCATCAGTGTCCTTATGAACACAATGATTTTTACAACTTTTGCCCAATTCGTCAATGGCTTATTAATACAACTGCCGAGCACCCTCAGGCAGAGCTTGGATTCAATATAGGGCTAAAAGGGGGGAAGGCACTTAGGGGCAGAAGGATCACAGTTAGGAGATTTCTTTTTACAACAACCTCATCAGAAATCTGTTTGTTCATTATGAGCCTGTGGCCCGTCCAGATGTTTTGGTTAAGGTGTGGCATAGCTGGTGGCTCTTTGCCAGCTGCTAGCTGGGTCCTTTTCTCATGTGTCCTGTGTCTGACCCAGGAAGGGCAGCGTCAGTCCTAATCACCATTTCCGTGTTGTTCCAGTTCTACCTGTGGCTGACTCAGCATCTGCGGGTCGCAGAGCCAGTGTGCCAGGGCCCTGCCTCTCAGGTAAGCAGCTTCCGGGGGCCCTGCACAGGTGGAGGCGGCCGAGGTGCATGGGGAAGTCACACACCAGCCTCCAGCACAGGGACCATCAGCTGGGCCTCCCAGACAGCTTGGCAGCTGGTCATTCCCCTTCCCTGCTACTCCAGGGAAACATTTTAAAGTCCAGAAAATCCAGGGAATAAGAAAGCAAATAACCACGTCTTCCCCACCTAGACATGGCTGATGCTTACATTTCATTGTATTGGTTTTCTGGTCCTACCAGGAAATAAAAGTTACATGTGAAGCTCCCAATATTCCTCAATCTAAGTCTCTTATTTCTCCTTCCTAGTAAACACACACTCTTTTGAATTTTGTAAATACCCTTATAGTTCATTTGTAAAATATTTTTACATATATGAATTATGTGATTTCTATGTTATTTTGTGAGTTTTTTCTTTCACACAAATTGTATCGGTCTCTGCATATCATTTTATACACTTTCTTACTTTACTCAGTGTTGTGTTTTGGAGGCCAATCTACTTTACGTACATGTGTATGTACGTGTGTATCTCACCGCTATGGAGTGTTCCATTTGGGGAACAGACCGATTTAACTTAATCCATTTCCCCACGGATGGAAAAATATTTTCCTAAATTCTCACGGCTACCCCGCTGATGTCAAGCCCCACAGCGCGGAGGCATGAGACATACCTGTCCCTCAATCACATCCGCTCTGCTTTGTCACTAACAAAGAGCGCATCACGTTATGGTGTCATTGTTAAGTGATATTTTCATAGAATGTTCTTGCATCTTACGTATTTGGGATAATCAAAAACTCACCTTAACTTACAAGCCAGGCACATAGGATGACCTCGATAGGTACGATCGAAAGCCTCCGCTATTTCCGTTTGCACAGGAGCCGGGCCCGCGCTGAGGCTGGTGAACGGCCCCGGGAGATGCGCTGGACGGGTGGAGGTCTCCTACCAGGGCACCTGGGGGTCCGTGTGCGGCGACGGCTGGGGCCTGAACGAGGCGCACGTCGTGTGCAGGCAGCTCGGGTGCGGCGCGGCCGTGTCTGCCCCCCTCGGCGCCCACTTTGGCCCAGGCTTCGGGAGGATCGTCCTGGACAACGTGCGCTGCAGCGGTGACGAGGGCTGCCTGGCCCAGTGCGCCCACAACAGCTGGTTCATTCACAACTGTGGTCACGAGGAGGACGCCGGAGCCATCTGCTCGGGTGAGGGGTCTCTCTGCATTCCCCCGGCTCCTGGGCAGAATGGGCTATTGTCCCCCCGCTGAGAGGGCTGATGTCTCTCTCTCCACACTAACAGGTTCTCTCACGGCCGGCCCCACCCCTGCAGGTAAGACGGATTGGGGCTATTTCTATGTCCCATTCTACCTTCTTGGGTTCTGTCCAGCAGTCTAGCTAATATCTACTCGGGGGGTGGAAATGGGATGGAAGTGAGCCTGCAAAATCAAGCTTTAGGCAGTTTGCGGAGGCCAATTGGAATGATCCACACTCACTTGAAGCCCGAGAGGTCTTCCCGGTTGAACTCTCAACCCACCGTGAGACTCAGGACACAGACAGCCGTGCTGAGTTCACCCTCTGGCTCTCCCTTCCCTGGGAATCCTGCCAGTCCTGGCTATGACGGCCCTTCTGCAGCCCAGTTGCCCGAGGATGGATCCCAGGCACCATTTGGAGCGAGGCTTGGCGGGGAACTCAACATTGGCAATATTAGCAAAGAGGAAGTTAGGAATTAGCTGGCAGTATCCAGTCATCCGGGTGCAGGGACCTTCCCAAATCAGAACTAGCTTACCAGACAGCTGCAGGCGAGATAAGACTCTTCTGTGTCCATTGAAGGACTGTAATTAATCCTTGACTTCAGGATATAATCTACTATGCCTATGCCCATCAGTCTTCACAGACCACTTATTTGCCAGTAAATTGCCATTCACTTTCTAGAGTGATTAGATCAGAAATTTATCCCTCTGGCATCTGTAAAGCCTGATTTTACCTAACAGGCAAGGAAATGACATTAATTGAAAATTGTATACTTAAGTGATTTCAGAGTACCTCTGCCACTAGGTAATGTCTGGGGGCCATTTCAATTACTTTTGTATCCTAAAGCAGTGGTTTTCAAAGTTTGTGCATCAGAATCATCAGGAGGCCTTATTCAAACACTGATTGTGGGCCCCACCCTGGCTTCTGATTCAGTAGGTCTAGGGTGGGGAGTGATCATTTGCATTTCTAACAAGTCTGGGATGCTACGCTGCCGGTCTGGGGACCACGATTTGAGAACTGTTGTATCAACACATAACCGACAAGGAATATTTCTTATCCTAATAAATAGAAGCAGAATTGTCATTATCTTCATCATTATCCTCCTCATCATTGTCATCTTCACCATTATCACCATCGCTGCCACCCTCATCACTACCATCATCATCATCGATACTGTCATTATCACCATCATCATCACCAGCACCATCACCATTATCAAAAACCAGTCTGTCTGGTAAGTCAAACTTTGCACTTGTGAGCCACTTCCCTGGTTGTTTTCAGTTTATGTGTTTTTATGGTTTTATACACACACACACACACATACACACACAGAGCTTAACATCCAAACAGAAATATTTAAGTAAATTATTAAGATATCTGCAAACATCTGGATATCTAGTATTCTGCAAAGAGACAGGTCTCTCTGAGTGACTTAATTTTCCCTTTGTAGCTAGGAAACTGGGGTTGCATTCATGACCCTCTTCATCTGACAGCCACTGTCCTGACCCAAGCCTTCACTGCCCCTGCCTGCCTAGATGGCCCCAGACTCTCCTATCTGGCTTCCCTGCCTACTGGCTCCCAACATTCTAGCCTGTTGTTTATATATAGTCAGAGTTATGATTTTTTAAAAGTCAGGCTTATTGAAGTATAATTTACCTACAGTAAAAACTACCTTGTAGTTCAAAGAATTTTAATGAATGGTTACAATTATGTAACCATCACCACCATCAAGCTATAGAACATTTCCATTACCCTGTAAAGTTCTTGTGCCCCTTTGTAGTTAAATCCTTCTCCTGACCCCTAGATCCTGCAAACACTGATATGATTTCTATCTCTATAGATTTGCCTTTTCCAGAGCATTATATACTGTAATCAGACAATATGTAGCATTTTGTGTTAGGATTTGTTACTGAACATAAGGTTTTTGAGATTCATCCATGTAGTTCCCTGTATCAGACATTCATTCTTTCTTATTGCTGAGTATTCCACTGCAAGAATGTATTAAAATTTGTTTATCCTTTTACCACTTAGTGGACATTTTATTTCTGATTTTTACCATTATGAATAAAGCTACTACAAAATTCATATACAAGTTGCACACTATTTTCCAAAGTGACTGTACCATTTTGCATTCCCACCAGCAATTTAGGAGAGTTACAGTTGTTCTCTATCCTTGCCAACACTTTAGATTTCTACTTTTTAAGTTGGGCCAGTAGAGTATCTCTACTATAATGAGATAGTACTACCGTTTTGTGGTTTTAATTTGCATTTCTCTAATAACTACTGATGCTGCACATTTTTTCATGTGCTTATTTGCATTACTTTTGTGAAGTGTCAGTTCATATCTTTTATCCGTTTTTAAAAAAACTGAGTTGTCTTCTTATTACTGTGTTGTAAGACAGTTATTTATACATTATGGATACAAGTACTTTATCAGATATGAATTTTGAAATAATTTCTCCAAGTCTGTGGCTTGTCTTTTCATGTTCTTAATAGTGAAGAGCAGAATTTTTTAATTTTAATGAAGTCAAATTCACCAAGATTTTTTCTTTAATAGATTGTGCATTTATGTTTCATCTGAGAAATCTTTGCTTAACCAAAGGTCTCCCAGATTTTCTCTTGCTTTCTTCCAGAAATTTCGTAGTTTTAGGGTTTTCATTCAGCTCTATGGTCCACCTCAGTTGACTTTTGCAAATGGTTTAAGGTATGGGGCAAGGGCCTTTTTTTTTTCGTGTAGATGTTTAATCAGTGGAACACCATTCAGTGAAAAGACTCTCCTATCTCCATTGAAATACCTTGACACTTTTGTTGAAAATTAAATAACCAATTAGCCAGGCCTGGTGGTGTGTGCCTATAGTCCCAGCTACTGGGGAGGCTGACACAGGAGGATCGCTTGAGCCCCGGAGTATAAGGTTGCAGTGAGCGACGATGATGCCACTGTACTCTAGCCTGGGAGATAGAACAAGAGCCTGTTTCAAAAAAAAAAAAAAAAAAACATTAAATAACCGTATATCCATGGGTCTATTTCTGAACCCCTCATTTTGTTCCACTGATTTGTGTAACTATCCTCATGCCCGTATTACACTGTCTTGATTACATTAGCTTTAAAGTAGTATTGAAATAAGGTAGTATGCGTTGTCCAACTTCATTCTTTTTTCTTCTTTTTCAAAACTGTTTGGCTAACCTAGGTTTTTTGCCTTTTATGTAAATTTATTTTTCCAGTTTTATTGAGGTATGATTGACAAATATAAAATTGTACATATTTAAAGTGTAAAACATGGTGTTTTGACGCAAGTATACCTTGTGTAACCATTCCCACAAAAAAATTGACATCAATTTCTACAAAACAATGCCTGCTGGGATTTTTAATTTGGATTGTGTTGAGTCCATATAAAAATTTAAAGAAAATTGACATTTTAACAAATTAAGTTTTTGATCCATCAAAACAATATATATCTTCATTTATTTAGGTCTTTATCTCATCAATATTCTGAAGTCAAATTCTCTATACATTTGTTAGGATTAACCATAAGCATTTCCTACTTGTGCATGCTATTATAAAAGGCATTTAAAAATTTTTAAACTTTAATATTTCATTTGTGTTGCTAGTGAATTATATTTTCCAAAATAATGAAGCATTTTTTGAATTGGGAACATTATGATATTTTTTTGAATTTATTCACTTCTTCTTGATTTATAAACCTCTGATTTATTTATAAACTGATTCCCAGTTTTACAGATCAGGAAACTGAAGTTTATCTGTAATATGTGATGGAATAAGTATTAGATCTCAGGTGAGAGCAATCACATCTTTAGCTTAGAAACTCACTAAGCCCTTTGGAACTGGCTTATTATATTACATTTTACAAAGGAACACTAGAAATTTGTTCAGAGTGCCAAATAGCTTTGCCTTTTCTCAGCTTTGGTTTTGTCTCTTTGGGGTGCTGTTGGTCACTAATTGACATTTTCTTTTCACCATAGCTGCTGAAGCAACAACCGAATCCATCACCTCTGTGGAAGAGCAAACACCAATAAGTACATAAAATATTCCTTTTTTAAGTTTACAGTAAAACTTTATATCTTATATATTTATTAAAGTTTATAAGAGAGTTCATCTTTCTAGAAATAGAAACAAAAATGAAAACATAATGACAAATGTTGATAGGCATCCCTGGCTCCTTATCAGCATCCTTGAGAGAGGGAAATAGACACATTTGTGAGAATCTGCTCCTAAAACCGCCAGTTCAACAAGATGTTAAGATGACTTGTGTGCACACCCATGCACAAATACACACACACACACACACGGGTTCTATGGTCCTGTGAGTTTAGGAAACACTGTATTAAACAAATCAAACAGGGTTTCTTTACTACAGGATGTGTAGGAGCCTTTAATACACAATTAACCCTAGAAAATCCCCACTAGAAGTCATAGGATACCATACTTGCAAAATACACTTGATCCAAATTCCCTTTTTTTCATCTCCCATGTCTTAGGAAGTTTCTGAATAATGTGAGTAAGGAAAGTACTGAAATCCAAGTATTTGGGATTAATACATATGCTACCAAAGTATTCCAATCAAAATACTTATCATGTCATCTCCCTGAGCATGGAAAATCAAGGCTGCCATCCTCTAATACTCACACTGCCTGAAAGGGGCGCTCCTCCTTTCTCTTCCACTTGCTGGAGTCTTGAGGATGCTCTGTCTCCCCAGGTGGCTTCCCCTGGTCTCCACAAGGAAACATATTCTCTGCATTTGTACCTTTCCATTGTCATCTCTCATGATCACTGCATATTACAGTTGCACGTATACTCGGTCTGGCTTCTTTCTTTGCATCCAGTAAACACTTCTGAATGAATGACAGCACACAGCATTCGCAACTTGTCGAGACTGTCTTCCTATCCTCCAGGTTGCCTTAAGTGTGGTGTCTTTAAGAAGACATTCTATTTTTAAAATATTTATTTCTACTGAGCAAAGGATTCAAGGATGAGTTTACCATGAGCATATACAGAAGAGTAGAAAGTTATACAGTCTTGTTTGGTGGGAATGATGGTGACTGACTTAGACAAATCAAAAGAAAAGAAAGCACAAAGTTCCAGAAGGGTGTTGGGTTTTAGGTTGAGTCCTTCCTGCCGTGTGTTTACTTCCCTCTCTCCACCCTACTGCCTGGGAGTGACCCAAGTCTGCTGTTCTTTATAGTTGACGACTTCTCAGGGCCTTCGTGGACCAGCACAGAAGCTGAGACCTTGACTCCTCCACCGGCAGGTAGAGGATGGAGTTCCCGAGAAATTTAGGGCGGATGGACAGCACCAAGAGAGGCATTTCTCCTCGCTGTGGGAAACCACAGGCAGAGTTAACGTGGGAGACAGCCCACTTACAGTACCAACTGAGGGATTAAGGGTTAATTTTCTTAACCCTTCTGAGTCTCAGTTTTTTCATCTGTAAGTGGGGAACCAAATACCTATGGTAAAGATTAAGAGAGAAATGTTTAAATTGGTGGCTCATGGGGGCTCCGGCACTTAACTCACGAACTACAAATGTTAGTTCTTGTTCTCAGTCCCCTATTCATGGTAAAGCCATTAGGAAAGACCAAAGGGACCAAGGTGTACTAACACTAATGTAGTTCTGGATGACAAGGCGTCTGTTGAGCTATGATGTGCCTACAGAGAGTCTAGTTTACTATTTCATTAAATGTATTAACATCTCATATTTCTATCCCTGTCCATGGCAGAGGAATGACATAGGGATAAAAATGGTCTTATTAGGAGAACCTTAGGAGTTCCAGAAGTTTCTTAAAGAGAGCTTCACCTTTTGGAAGGCAGAATATAGCAAAGTGCAGTTATTTGAAATTGAAGATAATTCTGGCGATTCTTAATGTGTGGGGGCATGAGGACTGTGTGATCTTGCATGTTGTGTGATGAAGATGTGACCACCTAGGGATTTGAAGAAAACTTTCCAGAGTGTGGCGGGCAGGTCCCCAGTGCCCCTCCTTTCTGTGCCTCCCCAGGAGCCTGGCTGGAGGTGAGGCTGCTGAACGGCACGGGGAGGTGCTCAGGCCGCGTGGAGGTCCTCGTCCAGGGAACGTGGGGGACCGTGTGTGACGACCTCTGGGACCTGGCCGAGGCCACCGTCGTGTGCCACCAGCTGCAGTGTGGCCAGGCCGTGGCAGCCCCCACAGGGGCCCACTTTGGGGCAGGCTCTGGGCAGATCCTGCTGGACGACGTGCAGTGTGTGGGCAGCGAGAGCAACCTGGGGCAGTGCGTGCACGGGGGCCAGGCCAGGCTCAACTGTGGGCACCTGGAGGATGCTGGTGTCATCTGTGCAGGTGAGGGCTGTCACCTCTCATGACCTTACCACTCTCACAGTCGGCTGACACTAACAGAAGCCATTGGACAATGCACATAAACAACCTCATAGACCTTGATGTCTTGATCAGGTGCTGATGGTTCTCCAGCCCCGACCCCCAGCACAGAGCCTGAAGCTGCTCCTCCATTGGACATGCCCCCAGGTTGGTCCAGTCTTTGGGTCATTTGCTCTGGGTAAGCTTTTCCTTCTAAACATTATTTTGTTAAGTCATGGTAGAGCTTTTTCAGGGCCAGAAGAGTGAGAATCCAATCCGCATCACAGTCAAAGGGATGTGTCCATGACAAGTCTGGAGATAAGAATAAACAGAGATGGAGATGTTTAGGCAATGGAATATTTATTGTATCAAATGAATTCCATTAGAATTTTCAATTTTTTTGTTAAAGGTTATTGACAGAAAGTATTAATTATCTCCAAATGATTCATGAGCTCTGATCTAATTCAGGAAACTCTGGCATTGTCTGCACTAGTATGAGGTTTTACCTCCCTGGATGTCACTGCTTTTAAGTCTTTTCAAAAATATTCAACTCATATTCTCAAAAGCACCAAGTATGATACGTAAATTCTGCTGTAGACCTCAGCACGTTGATTTTTTTTGACCATCAGGTGCTGTCAATCCACCAGGTCCTACTCCCACCACAGAGCCCGGAGCTACCACCCCACCTTACACATCGTCAGGTCAGTCCAATCTTTGCTTGGTTCTTTTGCTTTGTAGCTTTTCCTTCATGGAATGTCCCTTTCTTCAGCCAAAGTAGCAGGGACTTTGCATTACATGACTTCCAAGGCTCCATCTTCCTAGAATGCATTGTGCATTACATCCTCATGCAGGTGGTCACATGTCATATGCAGACAGCAGTCCTTGAAGTCATGCAGCTTGGTGGTCGTGCATGGCTGAGTGACTCTGAGGTTACAAGAGTTAACAATCATTCCAAATCACACCACAACATGCAGTGGGGCTCGCTCCCAAGCGATGCTTACAGTGCTCAGAACAGGTTTGAAAAACTGCTTATAGATTCACAAATTGGTGAACTCTTGTATCATCATTATGCAGCATTGTCTTAATTTCAAGAATCTGAAAAATGCAGAAACAATCAAATAAGTGATAGGAAGAGGATGCAGGAAACTTAAAACAAATCATTCCTCCCTGTGTGAGTATTTGATAGGTGAGCAGTGAAGCCCATTCCCTCCAACACAGGACAACATGGACAACGAACAGAATGGCGGTTAGTGACACTCCTATGTGGGGGCCATGCACTCACAGTAGCCCCTTCCTCACCCCGACTGGAGCTGCTGCCAGCTGCTTCACTGTCAGGAATAAACTCTGTACGTTTCTGACATATTAAGACTGATTCTACATTGTACCCTGTAGCCAAATGAAAAAAGAAATCAATTATGTGATTGTTTTTTTTTTTTCTACTGCAACCCAGTTTAAATGACCAGTTTGGTGGTTTAACTGCTTTTGGGCAGTCTAGCCCCAAACTATTGAAACTGATCACAAAATTGAAGAGGCCATTCAATTGTTTTGATGTATATGCATACATAAAGAATATTATGAAAAGTATATACTCACTGAGAGATGTTGAGAACAGGATAGCGAATTCCTAGATACCAACTATTGAGTTTCAAATTCCAATATTTTGCCCTCATTGTTTGCAAACCTTTTTAAAAGAAAACAATGCAGTACCAGACTGCTGTTTTAGGAGTTAGTAAGATGAAAACGGGGCTGCTTCGTGCCCTGTGAAGCCTCACAGGCTCAGGCTGCTTGGAGCCCAGATAGAGCCACCAAAGGTCAGATTTCATTGACTGCCCTGTCCCTGAAACACGTCTCAGTTGTTCCTAAGAGAAAAAGAGGACACAATCCACAAAAGGTGTGTGGGCATTTTGAGAGCTGGGGTACTAACAAGGGGATATCCTCAAAGTACTAGCACTTTCCACACCACTGTGGAGTGTGATTCCAGTGTTGGATGAATGTGGCAGAGAAGGAGATGGGAGGAGCCGTCAGAACTCAGGCAGGACAGATTTGGGCCCAGCCATTCTTTTGGGGCTTATAGTCAGTTTACTCTCCCACGTGCAGTGAGGAGGTATCTAGCAGTGAGCGAGCCTTCTTTGTCCTGCACTCATAGGTCAAGCACTGTCGTTAACGGTACCCACCACAGAGCCTGCTGTGCATCCCTCAATGCCCACTCCAGCAGGTCAGTTGGCATTTGTTCTACGGGGAGTGGGGAGAGGGAGCCGTGTGCCAGGCCCTGGGCTGGGCCCTCCCAGACCTGAAGTCACACTGAGGACTGATCATGTCCCTATGACTTGCAGGAGCTGAGTCAGAAATGATGCTGCATATTTGACCTTCAGGATGTATCTGTTTTCAAACCTTCATCTTTCTAAAGTTGGGTTTAGGGTTATGTCCTAACTGTTAGGGATGGCTCTGTTTGTCCCTGTGACAGGTGATGGATTATCTGCAACCATAGCCACAACAGAGGCTGTAGCCCTGCAGTCTACACCTGTGCCCCTGGCAGGTAAGTCCTTGGGAAAACAAGGGAAGGAGCTGACATTTATGGAACAAGCAAAAGTCAGATGCTTTCACATAACTAACACCTCGTTTTATGCTCACACAAACCTACAAGTAAAGTTACCCCTGCCCTGCCCTCATTATTGTATATAGGGAGACACAGAAAAATTAATTGACTAGAAAGTGGTAAAGTCAGGATTTGAGCACATATCTGTCCAATCCCAAGCCCACATGCCTCTACTTGGCCAGATGCTTTTGGGGGGAGACAGAATTAGAAGGAAAGAAGCTTCTAGCAGACATAATTGCTGAGACCCAGGTACATCAAGACCTTAATGTAGAAACCGTAAAACCTGATGCCTCTCAGATTCTCTGCGTGTGTTTTTTGTTTCCTCTGAAACCTTTTGGGGCCTTTCTCTGTTCCCTGTGTTTTGAGGTTCCGAGATGATTTCCCTTGGTCTGAGATTTTTGTCACATGTTATTCTGCAAACTTGGTTTAAGCTTTTAGTCTAGAGATGCATGTCCTTCAGTTCTTGCAAGTTTTCTTGGATTATTTATTTGATAATTTCCTCTTTTCTCATTGAACCAATATCAAAGACTTATGACGGACAAACAAGACCAATCTTGTAAAGCACCATGATGGCTGTAATGTAGTAAAACTCGTGAAATATCAGTATTATCATTATGTCATTATCATTATGTCATTTCTATTTTGTGGCATATGGAAGATCTGACTGTATGGAACCAGTAGTATGAGAGCCTGATACATTAATAATGGCCTCAAGGCAATATCCTGACACCAGGAGGCCAGTCCCCGGTGTCTCTCCTGTTGCTCCCCGACCACCCCCCAGGAGCCTGGCTGGAGGTGAGGCTGCTGAACGGCACGGGGAGGTGCTCAGGCCGCGTGGAGGTCCTCGTCCAGGGAACGTGGGGGACCGTGTGTGACGACCTCTGGGACCTGGCCGAGGCCACCGTCGTGTGCCACCAGCTGCAGTGTGGCCAGGCCGTGGCAGCCCCCACAGGGGCCCACTTTGGGGCAGGCTCTGGGCAGATCCTGCTGGACGACGTGCAGTGTGTGGGCAGCGAGAGCAACCTGGGGCAGTGCGTGCACGGGGGCCAGGCCAGGCTCAACTGTGGGCACCTGGAGGATGCTGGTGTCATCTGTGCAGGTGAGGGCTGTCACCTCTCACAACCTTACCACTATCATGGTCGGCTGACACTAACAGAAGCCACTGGACAATGCACATAAACAATCTCAGAGACCTTGATGTCTTGATCAGGTGCTGATGGTTCTCCAGCCTCGACCCCCAGCACAGAGCCTGAAGCTGCTCCTCCATTGGACATGCCCCCAGGTTGGTCCAGTCTTTGGGTCGTTTGCTCTGGGTAAGCTTTTCCTTCTAAACGTTATTTTGTTAAGTCACAGTAGAGCTTCTTCAGGGCTAGAGGCAGGACCAGCTCTGATAGCTCAGACTATCCCCCCATGAATATTCCTGCCCCTTTTTCTGAGGGCTCCTCAGTCCTCATTGAATCTGCCATAGTGTCATCAGTGGGTCACAGTGAGGTGTACCCCGTGGAAGGCAGGGTGTAGCCCCAGCGCACACCTCGGGAGTTAGAGTCCAGTGTGCCTGGGAATCTCTGTAGGTATTTGTTAAGATGTAGAGCATGCCTGGTCCCACCCTAGACCCACCCCTTGATCTGAGTATCTGAGGGAGAAGACCCTAAATCAGCATTTTTAATAATCTCCTCAGATTGAGAGATTCTGGGGCCAGTGATCAGCTGACCATGCTCTGGGGTGCCCTATCTGGCAGGTAATTCTTTCTTCTCTCTTTCTCTCCACCTTGCTGAAACTGTCTCCTGACCGCTGATAGGCACAGATTCTCCAGAAACTCCACCAGTAGGTAAGATAAAGTACATGCATATATATATTTTTTAACTGAGGGACTCATTTTACAGGGGTAAACTATATATTTCTAAGAACTGCATGGGCCACTTTAGCATGGGATGACTATGGAAGAATCTCTGCAAATCACTACCAATGTATCATATTTAAGTGAGATAATTCCTGAGTACCCAGCACCAGTAATTTCTGTTCTATATGTTTCTGTATATGTGCATCTGCATTTATATGAATGAAAGCCTAGAAAGTCAGGAAGGCTACACAACACGGTGGGTGTAGAGGTTATCTTGGGTGGTAGACTCATGGGATGTTATTGTTTTCTTTCTGTTTGTCTGTTTCACCCAATGTTTCCATAAGAAACATGTATCACATATAAAATTATTGGCCCCCCTCAAAAAAGAGTTAGGAAGAAATAGCTGTCTGCATGTTTGCCAGGATGTGGCCTCCTTGGGCCTCAGGAGCAGTTAGTGACAGAGCAAGGCCAGAGGCCACCATCTCACCTTGCCCACATTGTCGCCATTGAGGCAGGGCGAGGCAGGGCGAGGCAGGGCCCAGCAATGGCTCATAAGGTGATGCCCTCCCCATCTCGACCCCCTTTCCTGTGGCTGGCAGGAATCCCTTCACACGCTCAGCCCGGCCTGCAACTTGCAGATGACACACCTATCCACAGTAGGACCCCTCTCCCTATGCCCCTGTGCCTCAGGAGTCCACCATCCTTTCCTGTGGGCACCTCTGCTACCCACTGTCCCATGTCCTGCATGGGCACCCTCACCCAGCAGGGCAACCCACCCTCACTGCTGGTCCTCAGACTCATACACAGGCACATGGCTTTGGACTCAAGCCTCCTCCTGGCTGTGGGTGGCACAGGCTATATAAAAAGGGGGTAGGGATAGAGAATAGGTATATAAGTTATCTATTGCCATGTAAAACCACTCCCAAAACATAGTGGCTTAAAACAACCACCATTTCTAACTGCTCATGAGTCTATGGGGCAGCTGGGCGGCTCTGCCAGCCTGGGGTGGACTCGGCTGATCTCGGCTGGGTTTGCTCACACATCTGTGGCTAGCTGGTGGGTCAGTTGAAGACTGCCTGGCCTAGGATGGCCTCCCTCACACGTCTGGCAATTCCATAGCTGCCATCCAAGGTGACAGAGGTGACAAGACCACATACCTAGCTCAGGCTTGTTCATGTGATGCTCTCAGAGTTCCTGGGGGTGAGCTGAAGCCTGTCTGGCATCTCCAGGCCTCCCCTCTGCATGGCGCACCAATACTTCTGCCGTGTTCTACCGGCCAAGCAAGCAGTGAGAACACAGGCTCAGCCTCTTGATGGGAGGCGCTGTGGGGTCACTGAGCACAGGGAAGAGAAGAACTGTGGCCATTTTTGTAAACGACCTCCCACAGGCAAGCCATCTTAAAACAGTGTGGATAAGGAAGACATCGTAGGCTTCTTAGAGCAGCCATGTCTGGGGAATGGCTTGGGGTCCCTCGTGACAGCTAAGGATTTCTGTGGCAATGTCGTGGAAGATGAGGACAGGGCGCAAGGCAGGGTAGACCACAGTGCGGTCACTGGCAGCAGAGAGTGCAACTGTCACCCCTGACCGCTCTGTCATTCCCCAGGAGGCTGGGCCCCCATGCGGCTGGTAGGCGGCTTTGGGCGCTGTGCCGGCCGCGTGGAGCTTTTCTACCAGGGAGTCTGGGGGACCGTGTGCGACGACCTCTGGGACCTTCCGCAAGCAAACATCGTCTGCAGGCAGCTGGGGTGCGGCTGGGCCATCTCAGCCCCGGGCGAAGCCCACTTCGGGGAAGGTGCTGGGAAGATTCTGCTGGACAACGTGCACTGCAGGGGGGACGAGTGGCACCTGGAGGAATGCGCCCACGGTGGCTGGTTTTCCCACAACTGTGGTCGTGGGGAAGACGCCGGCGTGATCTGCTCAGGTAAACCCCTGCTCCCTTCCCAGGTGGGGCCCAGCTTCTGCACCTGCCTAGAGAATACTTTGCAAACGACAGTGTAAAATAACTACTGAAAATGAACTGGTACTTTATTCGCTCATGGCAGATGTTCTCATCTCTCACACGTACAGATGCTGAGTATCCAACTGTCTCACCACCAGGTAGGGAAGCCGAGGTTTGTATGTGCTGCTTGTAAAATCTTGGGGAAGAAGCTCTGCTGGAAATGGGATGTGTCTTGTTCTCCAAGCCAGTGGAGTGACTGAGAGATGTGGAGTCACCTGATTGTCCCACAGGAGAGCTGGACAGTGCCTTAGAAATCACCTAGTCCAGCCTCACTTTCTACCTCTCCTCCTGCCCCCCTGTGCATTTCACACACAGCAAACAGATTCTCAATTTCACAGACTTCTCTATAGCCCTTTTGTTTTGTCAGTTCTGAGGGTCGCAGGGGGGATGGCAATGAGAAATGGATGGGTAGGGGATGGCTAAGATATGCAAGACAGTCAAGGGTGCTTCCTGCCCAGTGGTAATTCCCCATGGGCCGGGTCCGAGCAAAGTCAAGGTGACCCAGTTGCATTTCCACCTTCCTGTTCCTGGTGCAGCCCTGGCCCCACAGAGCTTCCACACTGCCGGCTTCCCCACACACTCCCAACCCCAGCGCCATGCCAGCTTTCCATGCCGGTGCCCTCTCTCCCTCATCAGACCCTGGGTCCCTTGATACCCTGCTGTTAGCCAGCTCTCAGTCAGAGAACGAGTTACACAGCTGATCTGACAAGGTCTGGTAAAGTGCCATTCATGCCTGCTGTGGGCTGTCAACTCTAGCAGGTGAGAGCGAATTGGTCCAGGGAGAGAATCTTCAGTGGGAGGTGCTGAGCTGAGTGTCAGGGAGGGAGGGATGGGAGGGATGTTGGGGGCATGGAGGAGGACCCACAGAATCTTTAGTCCGGACTCAGCATCTCTGAGCAGCATCAGGTCAAAGGAATCAGTGAGTTCGTGCTTCCTCCTGTTCTTATATCACAATCTCCTAAGTCCAACTTTTGGGTCACTTGGGAAGAGGCTCCAGGAGCCAGAATTTCATGTCTTTAGTTTTCTTAGACTCCAAATTTAAACTGATCTCATTTGCATGCAAGACAAGAATAATGCGTCAAAGGCTGGGAAGGATCTAGATCAATGCATCTTCCCTCCCGCATGTTAAAATCCCCTCCGTGCTCAGGCCTCTCCCCCAGAGACCCTGACTCAGTGGTTCCAGGAGGAGCCCAGACAGTGTATTTGTTGCAGGCTCCTCAGGATTCTCATTTGCAGACGAAGGTGTGGACCTCAGCACCGGCCGACAGTCCACGTGTCCTTTGTCTGTTTCACAGGTTATCTGTTGGCTGCCCTGGTGGCGAAAGTGGCTGCAGGTGAGAATTTTGTGTCCTTGGCTTCCCTGATCCTCATCTTCTAGCTCAAGCCCCGAGTGATTTTCAAAGAAATTTGAACCAGAGCACAACTGCCCTGTCTGGGTCACCCCTCTGAACCTGTGTTCTGGGGGAAGAGCCCAATAATGAAGGCCAATGAATTTATGTTCCAATCCATTTCCATTTAGTCAAAGAAGGAAGTCCAGAAAATCAAGTGATGCCAGCCTCTCCCAGCACAGACGCCATGAGCAAAGGGCAGGCATGCAGCCATTAATACAGCAGCATCACCAGGTGGTACCCAAGGCCATGATTTTAGAGGGCTTCCACCATGATGAGCACATTTTTCTTCTCCACCCTTTCCCCTTCTCTAACGACCTCTGTCCTCCTTCTGCATCCTTTCTTTTTCACCTGCCATTTTTCCCCTCTGTTCTTGCCTGTGTCTTGGACTTCCAGAAGCTCCACTGAACTTTTCTTAGCACCACTTGGGGACAAAGGGCTAAAATAAGACTGATGCCAGGAGAGCCTGGCACAGCTAGATGACCAAGGCCAGTTGTCACACAGCCAGAAGATCTGATGGAGAAAAGCCAGCTGTTTCCATTGCCACTGGCATCACCTTTAATTTTGGGCTAAACATTGGAAAGGTGGATAGACAGACAAGCAGGTGGAGAAACAAATCAACAGGTGGGAGGACAGGTGGACACAAAGCACATCATCAGTATTAGAGGGTTGAGTGACTCAGGGTGACATCTTTCTACCTTATAGTGTATTTTTAATAATGTAATTTTAATAAATTACAACTGATGGTGGATGAATGCTGCCATCTTGATATACACAGAGGCTACACATTGGCTCAGCCTTAACTGGAAAACCTGAAGCAGTGCTTTATTCATTACTACCAGTGACGGGACAGAAATCAAAGCTACAGAGCCCCCAACTAGGGAGTGACCAGTGGGAAAGGTTCTGGCTTATATTAGTTAGATGAGAGCTCTTCTCAGCAGGCTCATGTCAATGATAGAATTCTCAAAAGAGATGAGAAATGTTTCAAAAGTCAGATGTGTTCATGCCCTAATTTCCTAAGTTTGCAAGACTTTTTAGACTAGGGTATACCTCTGATATGTCCTAAAGCATACCCAAAGTCATTACCAAAGTAATGGCCAATGAAACCTTTTTTGGGAAAAAATAGTGAAAAGAAAAAAAAGGTATGAATTAAAAAATTAGTAAGCTGAACGATGAAAAAACTGAAATGCTAAAATACATTTCTACCTCTAGAAAAATCTCCATGTGGCGGCATTATCACTAACTCATCTGGAGCGATTAGGAATCCCCCGCAGAATGAAATGCATGACAACATAACCTGTGTGTGGGAAATCAAGGCAAATGCAACTGATCACATACTGCTGGCATTTCCATATCTTAAGTAAGTCCTAAGTATGTTACTTAAGTACACCATGTAGTTTTTTAAATTTTATTTTTAATTGATAAATAATAATTATGTATAGTTATGGGGTACAATGTGTGTTATACGTGTATGCAATACGGAATGATTAAATCAGGCTAATTAACATATTCACCACCTCACATACTTATCTTTTTGTGTGTTAAGAATATTCAAATTCTACTTTTTTAGGAGTTTTGGAATATACAATACATTCTTATTAACTATCACCATGTTGTACAATATATCTCTTGAACTTCTTTCTCTTGTCTAACTGAAACTTTGTACCCTCTGACCAACATCACCCCATCCGCCCCTACCTCTGGTAACCACCATTCTACTCCCCACTTTTATGAGTTTGACTTTTTTAGATTCCACCTATAAGTGAGATCATACAGTATTTTTCTCTCTGTGCCTGGCTTCTTTCATTTAGCATACTGTCCTCTGGAGTCATCCATGTTGCAAATGACAGAATTCTCTTCTTTTTTAAGGCTGAATAGTATTCCATTGTGTGAGTGTATGATTTTTTTACCCATTCATTCATCGATGGGCACTTAGCTTGTTTCCATATCTTAGCTGTTGTGAATAACAATGCAATAAAATAGGAGTGCAGATATCTTTTTGGCATACTAATTTCAATTCCTTTGGATATATACCCAGAAGTGGGATTGCTGGATCATATGGTAGTTCTATTTTTAGTTTTTTGAGGATCCTCCATACTGTTTTTCATAATGGTTGTACTAACTTACATTCCCACCAGCAGTGTGCAAGGGTTCTCTTTTCCCCACATTCTTGCCAATACTCATTATCTTTCATGTTTTTTATAATAGTCATTCTGACAGGCGTGAGGTGATACCTCACTGAAGTTTTAATTTGCATTTTCCTGATGTTAGTGATATTGAGCATACACCTGTTGTCTTCTTTTGAAAAGTGTTTATTCATGTCCTTTACTCATTGTAGTAGGGTTATGTGTTTTCTTGTTATTGAGTAATTTGAGTTCAGTACGTATTTTGGATATTAGTTCCTTACTAGATATGTGATTTGTGAGTATTTTCTCCCAGTCTGTGGATTGTCTCAAGTTGATGGGGCTCTACATTGCAGAGTCTCCTAGTCCACAGAAAACAAAGAGGTGGACATACAACAGGACCACTTCCGGCAGCTATCAGGGATCAGAGGGTGCAGTCCAAACGAGAGTGCACGCATGTACTACAGTTCCTCTCCCCAGCTTAGTGCAAAGAGAGTGGGAGCTAAGCAACTGCTCTCAGCTTCACCCTGAGGACAGAAAGAACTAAAAGACACATCCAACACCCCAGCATTTCTAGCTGCATCTAGAGGATCTGGATTGTATCTTGTCTGTCACAGGCTACTAATAAGACTTGGCACATCCTAATCTCCTGGAGTCACCAAAAACAGAGATAGCAGTTGGAACAAACACAAGATCTGAGAGGCACCTTAGACTCTCTGGCCAGATGGATTGGTGAGATCCTTCTACACGAGGCCAGTCTGACAAGACTCAGAGCAGCATTTATCTTATCTAATGCTCAGAATCCAACACAGAGACTCCAGAAAAATGAAGAAACAAGGAAATACGTTCCCAATAAAAGAACAAGATAAATCTCCAGAAACCAACATTGTGTAGTTTAAAATCCCAATCTTTTATTCCCATGGTTGATTCTCATAAGCAAAAGAGTCCTTTGTGCATTTTTAACTTTTTATTTTGAGATAATTATAGACACATAGGAAGTTGCAAAAATAATACATGGAGTCCTGTGTAGCCCTCACCTAGCTTCCCCCAGTGGTGGCACCTTTTATAACTGCAGAACAACATCAAAGCCAGGAAGCTGACATTGGTACAATGCTGTAGACTGTAGACCTTATTCAGTTTTCACCATTTTTTGCATGTGCTTATTTGTGTATGTGTGTGTGTGTGTATGCATGTACATGCACGTGTGTACTTCTATGCAATTGATTCCATGTATGGATTCATGTAACCTACACCATATTATAGATACAGAACTGTTCCCTGACCACAAAGGAACAATTCCTTTACCCTTTATACTCACCCCCTCTCTGTCCCCTGGAAACCACTAATCTGCTCTCCCATCTCTATAGTTTGTCACTTCGAGAATGTTCTCTAAAAGGAATCACACAATATGGAACCTTTTGAGATGGACTTTTTCCACTCAGCACAATGCCCTTGAGGTCCATCCAGATTGTTGTACGTGTCAATAGTTTGCTTTTTTCCTTTTTTTTTTTTTGAGACAGAGTCTTCCTCTGTTGCCTGGGCTAGAGTGCTGTGGTGTCATGTGTGCTCCTTTTTATTGGAGAAGAATTCTGTTTGTGTGGATGTATCAGAGTTTGTTTAACCACCCCCCACTGACGGACATTTGGATTGCTTCCAGTCTCTTGCTGTTATAATTAAAGCTTCTATGGATATTCATATACAGATTTTTGTTTGAACATTAAGTTTTCATTTTTCTGAGATAAATTTCCAAGAGTGCAATCGCTAGGTTTTATGGTAAATACACATTTAGCTTTTTAAGAACATGCCAAACTATTTTCCAGAGTGACTGTCGTTTTACATTCCCACCAGCAACATCTGAGAAATCTACTTTCTTCCCATCCTCGCTAGGTAGTGTTTGGTATTATTTCTTATGTTAGCTGTTTGTAATTTTCAGCATATAAATCTACATATTTTGTAGATTTATACTTTAGGTATTTTTTTTTGAGTGATTGTAAATGACATGGTGTTTTAGTTTTGGTTTTTACATGCCTGTTGCTAGTACAGAGAAATACAATTGATTTTTGTGAGCTTCCATGAATTTTTAATTAAAATGAAATTCGCCTCATATACTCTGGATAGGTGTGCATGTGCATGAGAGAGAAAGGGAGAGAGGAGTGAGAGAGTGTGTGTTCTGTCCTGCTCATTAAAGATGCAGGCTCAGGATATCCCAGACCTAATAAATCATGAATTTTAGGTTTTAATGTTGTAAATAGTCAACATTGATGTCACTCATAGATGATACATAAATGATAAATTCATGATGAATTTCTTACGGAGGTTGACCCCCAAGAACAACTTATTTATTACTCTTGAATTTTGCTTAATCAAAATATTGCTTGGGGCCAGGTGCAGTGGCTCACGCCTGTAATCCTAGCACTCTGGGAGGCCGAGGCGTGAGGATTGTTTGAGGTCAGGAGTTCAAGACCAGCCTGAGCAAGAGCGAGACCCCGTCTCTACTAAAAAAAAATAGAAAGAAATTAACTAGACAACTAAAAATATATAGAAAAAAAAATTAGCCGGGCATGGTGAGGCATGCCTGTAGCCCCAGCTACTCGGGAGGCTGAGGCAGTAGGATTGCTTAAGCCCGGGAGTTTGAGGTTGCTGTGAGCCAGGCTGACGCCATGGCACTCTAGCCCAGGCAACAGAGCAAGACTCTGTCTCCAAAAAAAAATATATATATATATATATATATTGCTTGGAATGGACAGCTAGTCAAGTTGAGGCATGGAAATAGTTTTCTGATTCTAGCACTAGCAGCGTCTGGACATATACCTCACAGTGACGAACAACAGCTCACAAAATCAGAGGACTTCCGCAAAACTGGGCAGATTTGGTAGCCCACTTCTCTCTAGGCAGGTTGGCTACCAGAAGCTTATAAGTGGATTATTTGGAACTTGGATCCCCGTCCTGCTGGCAGGCCCACAAGAAGCGAGCAGCCTCTCTCTCCTCTGGGCTCCCCTGGCCCCAATCGCCGCATGGTGAAATTGCCTCGATTTACCTGGCTCTGCCCCTGGCCTAGGCTGTGCGGTATCCCGCAGTCCCAGGCTACCCTCAGCCCCTGGGCAGGGCTGCACTTTGTGCCCGCCTTCTCCTTCCTCCTCCAGTTCCAGTCCCACTCCCTTAAAGTAATGGCTCTCGGAGAGACAATGTGGGACAAAACGAATCTGTGGTATGTTTGAGCTACTCACAGGCTTTAATCTGCCTCTGGCCTCTCTGTAGTGATGAATGAAGAGTCTGTGTCACGGCACACCTCTAAGGTCTTCTGATGAGGAGACCACGAGGCGTCCATGGTGTTTCCTTCCCCAGCCTCGACTGCACCAATGAGTACTTCGAAATCCTGGACGGCCCTCCCTCCTCAGCACAGTCCCTGGGGAAGACCTGCTCCGGTTTCTACCTCACCTACGCCTCCTCCTCCAGCTCCATGACCCTCGTGTACTTCCGCAGCGTCAACAACATAGGAAAAAACTTCCTTGCCTATTATTATTCTGCGCCCAAGGGTAAGAATAACGATTAAGAGCAACAGCCCTAGAGCTGAGCTCTCGGCCTGGGTGCCAGTTACGTCTGGCCACTTCCTCTGTGACCGTGGAGAGCAACTTAACCTCTCCCGGCCCCAGTCCCTTTCCTGAACAGTGGGGACAACAAGAGAAGCTCACTTCCTAGGTTTGTAGTGAGAGTTACACGTAATGACACAAGGGCAGCACTCAGCAAATGATGGCACGTCATAAATGTCCAGTAATCGGCAGCTTTGTCATGGGCTTTTTAGTTCCACATGCACATCTCGTCACAGTCAGCACATTAGGAAATCATTCCTGAAGTTACTCGAATGTAGTACTGGGTGGGTGTTTTAGGGCCTACAGAGGAAGGAGGTGTAGCCCCAGCCTGAGAGAGGCTCAAGCACACCCTAGAGGGAGTTCACGACGAACACATGTGATGAGATTGATGATAAATAGAATGTCCAAGACTAAGGCAAACAAATAGAGCAGATGAATAGACTAGAATATGCTAACTGGACATGTGCATGCATCTCCACAAAAGACATCGGGAAAGAGAGAGAGCAATGAAGGCTACGAGTATTAAGGAAAACACTGGGGGAAACAGCCTTGGGTTTGGCTTTACAGCCAGCCAGACTGTGACTGAAGAACGCAGAGAGGGCAGCTCAGGTGAGAGAACACGAGCCCGGAGAGGGGATGCCTGAGGTGTGCGGTGAGAAGGCAGGCGGAAGCTGAGCCAAAGGTTCCTGGGGAAGCGCAGTGTGCTCAAGGTTAGGTGATAACAACATCATCAGTAATGAAAATACTCAAAGGAACCGCTGACATTTATGGAACGCCAATTATATGGCAGGCAGCGTGTTAAGCACTTTACATGAGTTATCCTCACACAGGCCCATGGGTCTGCCCCTTTTACAGATGAAGAAACTGAGGCTTGAGAGGTTCAGTAATTTTCCGAGGTCCTGCGTTATTCACGCTGAGAGAAAACAGGCAGCGCTCACAGAACCGCACATAAGCAGCACCTGCTTTGTCCAAGACGGTCAGGGCAGTGTCCCGTACTCCGAGCAAGCACCAGGGTGACTCGCTGAGCAAGCTTGGGACACATGTTGTAAAACACATCGGAGATGCTCTGTGTCGTAGAGTGGATCAGGGAAAGTCACCTTAATTGTCCTCAAGCAGCTATTGACCATGTTTTTCTTGTGTTTACAGATGCAGCGTCGCAGACCCCGCAGCTAATCAGTGAGTCTCTTTCATGCTGTTACTTAACCTTCACCCCCAGCTCATGTGTCTTCCTCTGTCCTCTCTCCCGATGCTTTTACTGTTATCATTCGCTCTCTCCCAAAGATGTTTCCTACTTCCCTGTGTAAATCTACCGTGGCTGAGAGATTCTGGCTGCAGTTTTGCACAGGTGTGATGCCCGTTCACACTGGAACCAAGTTACACCTGTCAGCAGTCAGGCCACTGAATATTAATAATTGTCAGTTTGCTTTCCTCGTTCCTTATTTTTATCAAAGACAATAAGACACACCTAATCAGACACTGTACATTTAGGGAAAGCCAACAACATGGAAGCAAACAGAAGAAACGGCTGTTTTCCCCAAAAAGACACTGATTGTGAATAAACGTTTGCATTTTAGCACAGAATAGCACAATTATTACATTTCTAGTAACTGAGCAGAAGAAGGGAATATTATTCTTGTCGGACCCCACACATTTGAGAAACATCAAAACACACATGAAAGGAGAGTTCACTTTGGGATGCCACTCATTATAAAGATTATAGGGAGAAAGAATCTGCCGGAATCCTGGCATCTCAGGAAGCCTGGGCTCAGAATGCCACCCTCTTGACTTGCCAAGCCCTCCCTTTTGATTTAAGGGCATTTTCTTGTATCCACAGCCATCCCGACAGCAACACCCAAGACAGTAACAGCAAGACCAGGTAAGCCCTGAAATGCGTCCGTTCATTTAGCAAACGTCCTTTCCTCTCCGTGCCTGCTTCACGCACAGAAACTTGGCCAGCTGCAGATAGTTCATGTATTCACAAGTGAGCCAATTGACTCTATCCAAACTTGTAGGGCCATTCAAAACTTTTTGGATCTTTTGGCTCTATCATCCCAGGACAAGCAAAATTCATTTTTTTGGTGCCTTTCAGAGTCAAAGCCTGAGCAGCTTATAAGCACCTTGTGTTGGGATTTTGCCTCTGCTTGATATGACAGTTCTGACCACAGTTAGCATCACGTCTGCGTCACCAATAGCCTTTTCAAAGTGAGTGGAGTGTCAGAGCCATTCCAGAGGCAGTGAGACAGAATAGCAGAGAAAAAACCAGTGGACTTTGGAGTCAGGAGACCTGAGTTTAGGTCTGCTACATACCAGATATGGATTTGGGGTGAATCACTTTGCTTTTCCAACTTTTAGTTTCCTTGTAGATAAAATTGGTATACCAATAATCTTTTACTCACCTTCCTGAGTTATTTTAAAAATGTGAAGGTGAACACACACACAAACACACACACACACACACACACACACACACACACAGAAAAAGGAGCTTCATACAATCACAAGTCATTGTGCAAATTGTTTATAATGTTCTTTCAAGTTTAGTTAAAACAGATTTGCACACACCTCTGGCAAAATACATATATAATTAATGGACTTTTTAGGCTAAATGTTACTAACAATCCTAGTGACTCATCAACTTCCCGCCGGGAGGTTGCCTAGTTGACTGACTCTAATCGGGTTCTCTATCCCTAACAGTAGCGTGGGAACGGGGAGCTCGCTAGCTCACGGGAAGGGTGCAGTGCCCCCAGAGGACAGCAGTCACCGGGTCTCTGTCTGCAGGGGACTGGCCAGAGCTGCGGCTGGTGGGCGGCTCAGGCCGGTGCTCGGGACGCGTGGAGGTCTATCACCAGGGGGCCTGGGGCACCGTGTGTGACGACCTGTGGGACCTGCACGAAGCCGAGGTGGTGTGCAGACAGCTGAGGTGTGGTCAGGCCGTGTCCGCCCTCGGGAAGGCCCACTTCGGCCCGGGCTCAGGAGACATCTTCCTGGACAACCTCCAGTGTGCGGGTGTGGAGCGGGCCCTGGGCCAGTGCGCCCACTCAGGCTGGTCAGAGCACAACTGCGGCCACCACGAGGATGCGGGTGTCGTCTGCTCAGGTATCCTGTTCCCTCTCAGTTGGGCACTGCCAGTCCCAGTGTGCTTCGAGACCACCCTGCCAGCATTCGGGTCAGCCAGGGACAAAGACAGGGTCCTCAAACACGTAGTGTTTGATTTTTGCTGTATCTCCTTTAACTTGGTTAAAACTTAGCTTTGACTTGGTTTGAGCTTCTGGCCTCCAGAATAAAACCTCCTGATTTCCTAATTTGGTAATAAGTATTGCCAAAAGTACGTGTGCTTTGCTGAAATGTGCAAAGAGCGTGTTTAATGGTGGGAACTTTTCAGGGGGAGAAGCAGCCTGAGACGGTGAGGCTGGGGGGGACGTCGGAGCCGCAGCCGGAGTCTGGCTCCCAGGGCCAGCGCAGACGTGCAGGCTGCGTGTGGGCAGCTCTTAAACTCTCTCTTAGAGTTGGTAATTCGGCCTTGTGACAAACTTTTCTAAATACTCTGGATTTACTCGCGCATAAGCAGTTAGCTGAGAGTAAGTTAGCCAACTCAGGAGTATCTGTTAACCCTTTCTGATAATGAGATGCCTTTTGGTAAACTAACAGCCATAATCTCCGATGTGATTTGAAAGAATCCGTAACCATAACTAGAAGTGGTGCCCACTACGTAGAGTTGTCCGTGTAAGCAGCAGCTCGTCTGTATGTCAGCACCTGCTACCTGTGACTTCTGACCCGAGGCACATATTTAAAAGTGTTGTCTTGTGCGTTGGTGCATTCATCTACCCGTCTGCTTGCGTGTGTGGCACGTACAACCCAGTCACGGCCTCATGGGTACATGCTATTCCCAAGTTCTGATGCTCTAGGGGATGATGGCCTAAATCTGAGGTGACCCCAAAGACCCCAAAGTGAAACTCACCTGCTACAAAATCAACAGTTTAAGCCAGATCATCCCAAATGTGCCCTTCACATCTGGACGTTTTTCCACAATGCGGCAGCCAACCAACAGCCGGGGAGAAGCTGACTTTTACAGCCACAGACGAATCTGCTTCTCCCTGCGCTGTGCTACTTAAAGGACTAATTTTTCCCATATCAGATTCACAAACATGTATAAATCTTCATTTTCAGTTATTGAAGTCAGGATTTTTAAAACTATGCTGACATACTTATTCTCTCTACAAACAGATGCCGAGGAGCCACTTTTTAACGGTCCAGGTCAGTCACACCTTTTGTCAGTGGGAGGGAAATATCAGCTGTTCTTGATTTTGTCCTTGAGCTCCTTGTTCTTCCAGCTTTAAGTTCACTCCTCTAAACCGCAGAAAATTTCACACCACTGAGATGCTGTTACAAAATCTTATCTGGAATTGCATTTGAATTTTACATGTGATGGTGGCTTTGTGTGTGTCTGTGTGTGTGTGTGCATGCACGTCTATGTATGTAAGTCTATAGTTTTTAGAGATGCACGCAGAATGAAATAGCATTTCGTGGTCTTTTGCGTATGCTATTCCCTCTGCATTAAAGGACTTTCCCAGCTCCTCCCCTGACTAGCTCCTTCTCACTTTTTAAGAGGCACCTCCCCAGGCCCCTCCTCTCAACCATTCCCTCGGTAGAAACCTGTTCTTTTCCTTGGATGCACTCAGCACAGTGTGAAATAGTGCACTGTGGCACTGTCTGTATTTGACTAATTAATGGACTCCAGGCTCCCTGAGGGCAGAAACCATATCTCCTGGTTTAGAGCTGTAGCATCAGTGCCTACCGTGAAAGACAATCGCTAAGTACTTGAGATGAAATTGACTGAAGATCCCATAGCCTGCCACTCAGGAGCACATGAGAAATGTGATGAACAAGCCCCAAGGCTCAAGACCAGGAGCGGGGGTGGTCCTCGCAACCTGCCTCTGAGCCTGGTGCTGGTGGACCCAGGCGGGGTCTTTGGGGGGCTCACAAACACACGTCTCTGTCTGCAGGGGACTGGCCAGAGCTGAGGCTGGTGGGCGGCTCAGGCCGGTGCTCAGGACGCGTGGAGGTCTATCACCAGGGGGCCTGGGGCACCGTGTGCGATGACCTGTGGGACCTGAATGAAGCCGAGGTCGTGTGCCGGCAACTCGGGTGTGGGTGGGCTGTTTCTGGCCCGGGCATGGCCTACTTCGGCCCAGGCTCAGGAGACATCTTCCTGGACAACCTGCAGTGCTCTGGGGTAGAGCGCTACCTGGGCCAGTGCGCCCACTCTGGCTGGTCGGAGCACAACTGCGGCCACCATGAGGACGCTGGTGTCATCTGCTCAGGTACCTTCTCCCCTCTGAGGCAATAATTTCTGATGCTATGGTTGAATACATTTTGAAAAACTGTGTGTCCTGGGTGGAATTTTCCTCCATCCATCCATCTACCTGCTCTAGCATCTCCTCTGGACCAGGCCTTGGCCTCAGACACAGGCCCTGCCATGTCGCACAGGGGAGGCAGCTCTGGGGTCGCACAGGGGAGGTTTCCAATGTTAGTGAACACCAGCACCACCTGGGGCATTAGAGATTCCAGGGATCCATCCCCAAGGGGCTCAGAAATCTGCATTTTAATAAGTAGTCCAGGGATTCTGCATAAGAGAGGCCAAGGGCAGTCCAGCCCTGGCTGCACAGGATGGAGTTGACCCAGCATCCATGGCCAAAGACCTTGCCAGAGGAGGGCTGAAGTTGCCCGGGGGGTCGTTCTGGTACTCTGGGATCCTATACTCAGAAGGCCCATAGTCCTCTCCTCTTTATCCCTTGTGCACACCCTTGTCACTGCAAAGAGACTGACCTATTGCCTTTTTTTATGCATTCAGATGCAGAAGACCTACCTTTGCCCACACCTCCAGGTATGTCCATATGTTTTTTCTAGTCCAGGCAACTTTCCAGTAATAATAATAATAATAGCAGTAAATACTTACTAATGCTAAGAACCAGACACTGTTCTGTGCCATCCACATATATAATTATTGTAATCCCCGCAAGAACCCCTTGAGGTAGATGCTTGGATTATTGGTATTTTCCAGATAAACTGAGACACAGAAAGTTAGCAAGGTGCCAGGGTTGGCTAGTAGGTTTGAACCCAAATAGCCAGTGCTCTTGGCTGTCAGTCTCATTACTGTACCCATTCACTGGCCTGGCTACACAAAGACCAGGCAAAACTAGAGTAAGGGTGGGGAGATGTTTTGCTCAGATTATTGCCAATCATCAGGACAGTACTAGAAAAAGGCATTATGTATTATATTGACAGAAGAGAAATTTGAGACACAGGAAGGTTAAGTAACTTTCTCAAGATCACTCAACAAGTTAACAGTAGAACCAAGTTTCGACACTGATCAGTCTGACTGCAAAGTACATGCTCTCAGGGATCTTATGACTTTTGCCTATTTTTAAAGATATAATTTAATGATTGAATGATATTCATTTGTAATAAAAACCAAAGATTAGAAAAATCAGACCAATACATGTACTGAAAATTATGAAATGATGCCAGAAGTAAATGAAAAGGTATTTTGTTTCATTGCAACAGGGATTTCTGTGCATCTTCTCAGCAGCAGGCATGATACAAGGGTTTCTGGATAAATTAACTTATTTCATCCTCACAGTTGAGGATTAGGGAGATTAAAAAGCCTGCCCAAGATAACCTAATTAGAAGGTGTCAGAACTGGAATTTACAAGGCCATCTCTTGCCCTTTGAATGCAACTGGCTGCCCCACACAGCCTCAGAGAACACACACAAGTCACAAGTCATTGGTATCGAAGGTATATCTCAGGAGTAGAGCATTTGACTGCACAAGTCATTGGCAGAAATATCTCTCTCAGGCACTTGCCTAGAGAAGACCTTGATGTGTTCTGGGTGTTACTGCAGGAAGGCCAGCTTTATGTGTTAAGGTCATGAGTGAGAGTGGAGGGGCTGTCTAAAGTTAAAGGGCCATGGTTAGGGTCAAGGGCAGTGGACATTCAAATGAAGGCTCATCCATAGTTTCCTCATTTATGTAAATTACATGGATGGCAGAGAAATGAGGATAACAATGTAGAGTGAAAGAATTCATCTGGTTACCTATTACTACCCTAAAACTTAGTCATTTAAAGCTCACACCATTTAGATATATGTCGTAGCTTTGTGGGTCAGGAATTTGGGCAGGGCCCAGCTGGGAGAGTCTTCTGCTCCACAGAGCACTGAGCAGAATCACTCAAGGGTGTTCATCTGGTGGCTGGTCTGAAGAGTTCAAGACAGCTTCACTTACATGCTCGGTGCCTTCGTGGGGTTGGCTGGAAGGATGGGCTCATCCAGGGCCCTCTTCCATTCCAGGTGGTCACAGGGCTTCTTCACATGGTCTCTCCAGCAGGGTAGTCAGACTTCTTATAAGGTGGCTTAGGGATGCCTGAGCAAGCCAATGTTCCCAGAGACAGGAAGGGGAAGTCACCAGTCTCTTAAGGCACAATGCTACTTCTTCCATGTTCTGTTGGTCAAAGCAGTCACACAGCCTACCCAAGTTCAAGGGAGGGAACCTAGACCCCACCTTGTGAAAGGAGGAATGTCTAAAAATTTGTGGCCTCCTTTAATCTGCCACAAGACCATAAAGAATAGTCACTCAGCACCTTCAGACTCTTCTCAGTTTGCACTAAGTACATTGACATTTCTAAGGAAATCCTTTATATTTCACTAATGTGTAGATGAAACTAAATGGGTTTCCCTTGGATGTCACCATTATCTCCTCTTTTTTTTTCTCTCAGGTCCTTCTACAACTTCTCGAGATCATATAACAGGTAGTCACTTATTTTAAATTAAAATGGTAACTCCATGCCAAGAGAACCATCACTGCAGCTCAGGACATAGCACAAATGCGGGCGAGGGGCCTGCTTCTCTGCTGCCACTCTGTAAATACTGACTTTTTAACAAGAGGATCAGGCTGAGAAGGGGGGATGTGTATCTGCCTCGGTCAGAGTAGGAAGGAGGGTAATAGGAGACTTGAAGAGAATGTGGCTCCTCAGTCCATCTGGCCCCACTCAGCCCACCTTCTTTGGGTATAGTCCTGTAGGAGGCACCAGCCCATCACCCCCTGACACATGTAGAGTCCAACTCCTGGGGGTTTCAGTGTCAGTCTGATCTGGCCTCATTATTGTAGCCCACAAATACTATTAGCAATAGAAATAGGGCATCACCCCTTCCTGCCATCCATCTCGGGAAAGACTAGGAATCTCAGAGATTCCAGGAGGATCACAGGTTAGTCAGGAGAGGCAGAAAGAAGAGAAATTAAGCAACTTAATAATTTAGGGACAAATCCAGTAAAGTACATTGTATTTCAAATTTCCTCCAAAATAATTTGATGATTCTAAGTTTTCTGCTTCTTTGTGTGGCATGCTGCTTTAAATACTAGGGGGATAAAAGGAAAAGGAAAAATATATATGTGTGTGTATGTAAGCATATACTAATGACAACTAATATGAAAGAATTAGATTTCACTGTTATCTTGTTTAACCCTTAAATATCAAAAAATCTGCAAGTTCCTGTCTCAGAGCAAATTCTGAGTTAAAGGAAACACAATCTACCCAACAAAAGTGACGAAAATACACTTAAAGGAAGTGCCAGTAATAATTTCCCCCAAACAGCCCAAATGTCCCTTTCCCTTCATCCCCAATTCATCAGCCCCTTGTTGTTCTAGAGCCTGTTGCTCCCCAAACCTCCTCAAACTCTTCCCTTTCACAGGCACGTACAGCCTCTGTGTCTCTGTCTCTCCTTCCCAATCTCTCATTTTGTAGATCTGCTCTGCCTCTCTCCCAGCCAGCAAACATCCTTCTACTGTAGAAAGGAGGAGGAGGAGACAGTAAGCAGAGAGGACAAATACAACATTTTCCTTATCAGGTGCTGGGAGAGAGGGAAAAGCAGTGAACTCTCACATATTAATCTTTTTTGGCCGATCAGAATTAAATTGAATACACCATCCTTCCCAAGAGACATTTAAACCAAAGGTCTACTCAGATAGCATGTGTGTGTGTGCACCCAAGGTGCTGCCACCAGACTCCACCCAACCACTGAGTGAGAGCTGGTCTTTACTAGGATTACCAAGTGACACCATGGGGACACATCCTGATATCCTTTTTCCCTATTGTTTCAGGAAGAAGTAACTCTTGTGGAGGGGTCATTTCTAGTCTCTCTGGCTCATTTTCTAGTCCACAGTATCCAGAAAACTACCCAACAGATGTCCAATGTGTCTGGGAGATCCATGTGGATAAAAAATTTCGCATAGAACTCATGATTCCAAATTTGAAGTAAGGAAACAACTTTGAAAGAGAAGGTTCTATCTAAATAAGAATATTGGTTTATGAGATCATAACAAAGATATTTCTTTTAGTGAAAAACATTTAAGAATGAAACCAGAAGAACACGAAATTCTGTAGTCTTTCCAAGTCAATGTTTGGGTTAATTTTGTGGCACTATCCAATGAGTTACTTCTAGATTGAAAAATTCAATAAGTAGTTTATTAACATATTTGACTTAATGTTATCTTGATAGTTTTTATTTGTTTTCTAAAAATATCACAAAAATCTCAAATAGCTTTGTTTTTGTTGCACACTAGGTACCAATATTTGTCTTCTTAGACTTTCATTTTCCTTCATCTAAATTTTAAACAAACAGTAAGAACCTTTTTATACATACATATTAGCCAGGTACTCCAGCCCTGGGCCCTACATCTTCTGAATATTCTGCCAAGTGAAAGGAGACAGTATAGTTCTTCTCTGACATGAAGATAATAAAATGTTTCAAAGTCACTGCCATTTTTATCTTCATGACCTAAAATAACAACTGACATTTTTAATGGTGACTGCATGCTCAGACTTTAAATGCTTTGTCACATGTCAGGGTTATTGTAGCCCAAAGACATGTGTCCTTATCATCCCCATTAGAGATGAGGAATCTGAGGTTCAGAGAGGTTAACTAACTTGCCCAAGGTCAACCCATCTAGGTCTGCCTGATGTCAAAACCTCATCTCCTCACCAATATATTTCTGAAAGCAGAGTCTGTACAAAGCCCTTCTTCTTGTTATATATGACATACAACCTGTTACAAACACAGCAAGACTGTGGAATTTCATGTTAATCCAGCTTTAGACATGCGCTGAATTGTTATTCTGTCATGACTATACGAAGGCCATGGATTCAGAATGCCCTAAGCTAAAAAATGACCTAGCATATGTTAACATTGTTGCCTAAAAACGCTAGAGCACAATTAGCTCACAATGAGGTGAGAACCTTGAAGTCACACCTCTGAAGTCTGTCATGTTATCAGTTGTCCATTCCTTCAGAATCAGTCCTCATACATCCCTCACGATGCCATATTGCAAATACTCTTATATATGCTGCCATTAGTTTTATTTCAAAGTAAAGTTTTTTCTCCCCAATAATTTGGGTATGGCAAATATTGTGAAATATAGAGGTAGAAAAATCTGGCTGTGATGTCTGTTATGTGCTGATCATTGGTGTGATCGGACTGTCATGAATTTAGTTGTGGTATGAGTTAGTATTTCCTAATGTCGTATGTTGGTTGTGATCAACCAAAACCATTATGATTTTAAATCTTCTGTTATAAGGTTGTAACTATAAGCTTCACACATTCCTCAGCCAAAGAAACTAAAGTTCTGATAGAGCATCTGAAAAAATTAATATTTGACATATTAGTGTGCAATTTAAATATAATTCAAATATTTAGTCTTGATGATTGTCACACTTTTTGAGCATTAATATCTAGGAAGTTTCTAACCTGCCACTAACCCTCCACTTCTATTCCCCCCAGACTGGAAGATATGCTTGGCTGTCCCTATGACTCAGTTGAAATCTTTGATGGCCCCAGAATTGCCTCGCTCTCCATGGGGAAGTTCTGTGGTCTAACAGCTGTGATATTTTTCTCCTCCTCAAACCTCATGACAGTGGTGTTCCAAAGTGATTCTGTTATAACCAACACTGGCTTTTATGCTCTGTTCAGTGCTATTCCACAGGGTGAAAAGGAGTCAGGTAGGAAGCTTTGGGTAATTTTTCATTGTTAAAAGACAAGACAGTTTCTAACTTGAGAGATTCCCTTATAGTAGAGGCCTGGGATTCTGTTTTTAAAAAACCCCATGCTTAGCTCATCAGCCCTGCTCCATAGGTACTAGATTTTCCCCCTGGGAAGGCCACATGGAAAGCTATAATAAGGCAGTGATATACATCCTGTATGTAAATGGCCGTGGTGCTACTGTGTGTGTGCAGGGAAAGGCTGAACGCTATGAAGGGTCTTGGGGCTGTATCTGCCATCACCAACCTCTTGGGAACTGTCCAGAGTGCTGAATTGCAGAATTTCTATACTGCTATGCAGAGTCCACTTCCCTCCACCAGCTGGCCCATTTTACACCTTGCATGAATTGAACCCCACACTCACTCAAATGAGAAACTTGGGGACTCCTGTTAGTGATGGCACTATGGACAGTCATTTCAGAGCCAGGTCCAATTTGCAGCCTGTGAGGACACTGCCTGACAATTGTGGGACTTCTGATGCTCACGGGCCTCTGCAGGGACCCCAGTAATCCTTTCAGACCACCAGAAAACCAGGTAGTAAGCCTCTGGATGCAGTTTGGGGTTTGTTTGTTTATTCTGAGTAAGGCAATTCCTTATGTATTTGGTCCCCAAAGCTATATTTGAGACTCTGTCCTGGGGAAGATAAGTAAGCTCCAACATTTGAAATCCAGAGTACTCATTAACTCAAGACTGCCATTCACTCACCCAACAATAGTTACAGAGGTCCTACTATGTGCCAGGTCCAGTTGTAAGTGTGGAGGACAGAGCAAACAGTACAGCTCCCTGCCCTCTGGGAGTTTACATTCTAGTGTGGATGTGGGTGAGTCGGGGAGAGAAACAAGTACATAAATAAGATGGTTTGGGCAAGGATGATAAAGGGTAGAGATAAGGGCTGGGAATAAAGAGCCAGGTGGGAGAGTAGAGGGTCCCTGGGGTGGAGGAGGGGCTATTATGGACTGGATGAGAAGGGGTGGCCTCTCTGAGGAGGTAGCCTGGGCTAAATGACAATGGAGGGTGTTCCAGGCAGAGAGAACAGCAAATACAGAGGCCCATGGGGGGAAAGAGTCAGGCAGGTTGGAGCAACAGAAAGAAGGCCAGCATGGCAGAGCCTGTGGGCACAGGAAGGGGTGGCCGTTCCTACAGTGCCTGTAGACAGCAGGTAATTCCACCCGGCCACACCCCTGCAGCCCAGATATGGCCATTGCCACTGGGCCCTATGAAGCCACAGCCACCCTTGTGGTCCAGGGTAAACCTGAAAAGATACATCCACAAAAGCAGCTGGGAACCTGCTTCTCCATAACCCAGCATGTGACACAGGGAATCTCACAGCAGGATCTTTAGGAACCTGAACTGCCGGGTGCCAAATTGGATGCTTTCTACATGTGCTCTCATTGGCTCCCCACAGCCCTCTGCGAGAGACGCTGCTAGAGTCCTCGTTTCAGCCTAGAGGCTCAGTGAGACAAAGTAATTTGTCAAAGTTTACACAACTAGGGAGCAGTAGGACTGGGATTCAAACCCAGCTCTGTCTCACTCTAAAGCCTGTAAGCCTATTATGTGATCCAGATAGCTTTCAGGTTCTGCTCTTGTGTTTGCCTTCGCCACAGATGCAGGAGCTAGAAATCACCTCCTGCTTAAAGCTTTCCACACTCAAACATCAAATCCTGCTCTGTTTAGAAGATGGGCCAGTGCTGTGGCTGGCGGGTGGCCAGGGCTGGTGCTCAGGACACGTGGAAGTCCTTCACCAGGGGGTCCGGGGCACTGTGTGTGATGACGTGTGGGACCTGAGTGAAGCCGAGGTCGTGTTCCGGCGGCTCAGGTGTGGACGGGCCATTGCTGCTCCTGGAAAGGCCCACTTTGGCCCAGGCTCTGGAGACATCCTTCTGCACAGCATCCAGTGTTCAGGAAGTGAGAAGCACCTTGGCCTCTGCCCCAGTTCCGGCTGGTCAGACCACAATTGTGGCCACCATAAGGATGCTGGCGTCATCTGCTCAGGTAGCCTCTCCTCCTATGGTAGGTCTTTCAGCCAGAGGCATTTTGGTGATGGATGGAGGCCATGTACAGAGCAGGGCCAGGGAATCTCAGGATAGTGGCCCAACAGATGAATGTCCCTTCAGCAAGGTGGACAGAGAATGCTGTAAACCTGACTCCGTTCTGAAGACAAACACACCAGAGCTTCACAACTGGCTGCTTCTGTTCTCTGCACCTCTCCCAGGCCTGGCGCTGCTTTGCCAGAGTCCATGCCCTCAGTTTTGCATTTGTAGCATGGTACCTGCCTGCTTGAGACCTGCCCACACTAGAAAAACCATCATTTCTTTGTCCTCATATAATCTAATTTAGATTTTCCTAAATTTATTGTTCTTTCATGCAGATGCTGAGCACTGGGCTCCAGATGTGACTCCTACACCCCCAGGTATGTCCAACACTGTGAATTTTCACTATCTCTGCAAAGGTAAAAAGAAATCTAACCTCCGTCCTGACCTAGACACTGGTGGACGATGACTAGACTGGCAATTTCCAATTCTGGCTGCACAACAGAATCACCCAGGGAGCTTTTTTTTTTTTTTTTAATTTTTTTAGAGACAGAGTCTCACTCTGTTGCCCGGGCTAGAGTGCCATGGCATCAGCCTAGCTCACAGCAACCTCAAACTCCTGGGCTCAAGCGATCCTCCTGCCTCAGCCTCCCGAGTAGCTGGGACTACAGGCATGTGCCACCATGCCTGGCTAATTTTTTCTATATATATTTTTAGCTGTCCATATAATTTCTTTCTATTTTTAGTAGAGACGGGGGTCTCGCTCTTGCTAAGGCTGGTCTCGAACTCCTGAGCTCAAACGATCCGCCCGCCTCGGCCTCCCAGAGTGCTAGGATTACAGGCGTGAGCCACTGCGCCCGGCCCAGGGAGCTTTTAAAATTTCTGATGTTCAGGCTGCACCCTAGACTGGTCACATCAGAATCAATGGGGTCACTCCATTTAAAAGGCTCTTGCCATTTAAATCTTAAGGGAAATATTGTACATCAAGCATTTTAACAAAAGAAAATTGCTTCTGAGACACTTTAGGTTAGAAAAAAATTATTCTGCAGATACCCAACACTCTTCCTGGCAAGGACTAAGGACAGGCAAGTTGGTGGCATCCATCACCTGCACTGCTCTGCGCCTTGCAGCAGTGCCGGCCCAGGAGCGAGACAGTGGGGTGAAGGGATTCTCACACGCACCTGACCTGCTTGCGTCAAACTGCTTCCCACTAAACCCCTAGTATAAAACCCAAACAAGTACCGGCATTCCAACGTACAGGCTTGCAAACGTCCTCGCCCTCGGCACGTGCCATGCAGTGGGGATGGAGGATGCATACAGACTGCAGAAACAGCCGGCCCTCGGTATCCGGGGGTTCCACATCTGTGGACTCAATCATCCTCAGATGGAAAATATTTGGGAAAAAAAGGATGGTTGTGTCTGTACTGAACATGTAAATACTTTTATCTTGAAATTATTCTGTAAACAATACAACATGACAACTATCTACAGCATTCACATTGTGTCAGCTGTAACAAGTAATCTAGAGATGACTCAAAGTGTACAGGAGGATAAGCTTAAGTTACATGCAAATACTATGACCTTTTACACAGGGGACTTGGGTATCCATGGCTTTTGGTATCCTCAGGGTGTCTTGGAATAAATTCCCCTGGAAACTAAGGGACAAAGGCATATGCCACGTAGAAACCAAAGCCAAGAGGACACGTGAGAGGGATAAGAAGGGACGTTAAACAACAGAACACTTGTCCAACCTACCCTTCCCCACCTTGGCTCTCGGCGTTCTGATTTTTGACCTTCTCAATTTCTGCACTCGATAAATTCCTGCCGACATATGTTCATGAGCACAGTGATGCTTTTGTAGTTCCTGGTGACTGGTCAATCTGAGGATAGCCGTTGGCTTGGCAGAACCTAGCACAGAAGAGAAAACAAGTCATGTAACTGCATGTTGTCCATGATTTCTTGGCAAATCAGCTGAAAGAAGGGGAAAGGTTCCATCCCAGATCAGGGAGAAAAGGGAAATGAGTGTGTGCACACCACTTACTAAAACTCAAGGCCAGGCACAGTGGCTCACACCTGTGACCCCGGTACTTTGGGAGGCCAAGGTGAGAGAGGATCACTTGAGGCCAAGATTTTGAGACCAGCCTGGACAACATAGCAAGACTCCTGTCTCTACAAAATAAATAAATAAATAAAGGGTAGTAATGGGCTCATTCATTTGTACTTAAGTGTAAAATGATTTTGTGATACTAAGCTTTTCTTTGGTTTTGATTTTTTGCAGCTGTCATCCCTCCAGCCCCTATACCACAAGGTAACTTACTTTCATTGAAAGAGTAACCTGTAAAGTACTAAGTTGAGTGGAGTCAGTTTGATAATTCATAAAAGCAGAATGGGCTTCTGTCTGCCCTGGCTGCCACGAGGAAAGGGAATGGGTGGGACGGAGCCCCCATGGGTGGTGGGTTGTCTGTATCTGAGCTGAGCTGGTTTGCATGGCAGGAAGCTGGGGCAGTGTTAAAGCATAGACCAGCATGCACACATGCCACACACGCATTCAGTCCCATCTCCAGTCCCCCTCATGATCAGTTTTAGGGTCCTGCCTGCCCCATCATGCATCTTTCATCCTCCCTCACGCCCACTCAGAGGCACAGTCCCTCACGTTAGCCAAGCCACAACTGTGTCTACACCCCTTCCCATCTTGTGATTCCACCGTTGAGTCTGACGGCATTCGGGACTCCACGCCTAGGAAGATGCAGCGTGCGTGCCTGGAGAAGCCGACTGTGCATCTCGCATCTGCTTTTACAGGAGGAAGCAACCCTTGCGGGGGAGAGATTTCCAGTCTCTCGGGCTCCTTCTCCAGCCCTTGGTATCCTACAAACTACCCCACCGACATGGAGTGTGTCTGGGTCATACACGTGGCCGACGAGTTCCGCATAGAGCTGGTGATCCCAAGCCTGAAGTAAGAGCTTTGCCTTTCTCCACTCCATCAAGGCCAGGTTAGACTTGAATCCCAGCTTTCCTCAAAGATGCGGCCTTTCTGGGGGACAGATCCTTTCCTATTTTAGGCGAGACTTGGTCTGGTCATCTGAGTTGCAGAGAATCTTTTAATCTCTTTGCTCAATTTCCCATGCAAGGAGAACACCCCGTGAGACTTCCTGACACCAGCCCGTGGAGCCCCTGCAGGGGTGACCCGCGCATGGAGACCTCACCCCTTCACTCTCAGCCAGCTCCGCTCGAGACACGAGCGTCTTCCTCATTCTTCCCTCTGATGCTGCACAAATCTGCTTCCTCTTTCCTTCAGAAATTTCTATCATGTTCCTTCCAAGATTTTTCCTCTATAGATTAAGCAGTTCACTCATCCCTCCCATCATGCACCTTGAACTTTCTGCTTCTTTCCCCAACCATCACTCATTCTTAAGGAATTCATCCTATTTTAATATATATATTTATGGGCACATATATTTATGCATATATTTTTCATATGTACATACAGATACTTAAGTAACTTTTGTATGAAAATATTACTTTTCCTAATAATGCTTAACGTTGGTTTCATCTTTCTATACTGGGTTGCATCTGGGTCATTCTCTCTTCTTGATTTTGTCCCACAGTGTGACCCAGACATCTGCCACTGCTTTCCATCTGTGTCCATTGGCCACAGCAGTTGAGGGTCTGAGTGCTTAATGCTGCCTTTAAAAATGTAAAAGGGTATGAAGTAGAGTAGGGGTAGATTCAGTTCGTGTTTCCTGATGGCTAAATTCCTTTTGGATAGGGAGGACATAAACTAGTCCTCGCTGGAAGTGGCAGGATTAGAATTACAGAGTCAGGGGACATTCAGGAGACACTCGAGGTAAAGAGGAAGAGGATGGGAGAGACGGAAAGCCAAGACAGCAGGTGAGAGATGAGAGCCCCACAGCCTGGGGCAGTCCTGGTAGGGAAGGACAGGATGGCAGACTCAAGGCCAAGTGACGAGAGGTGGGTGTGGCTGGAAGGAGGTGGATGCTATGCAAAAGATGACGCTATTTAAAACATTCTGCAGATTTCGTTCGGGAGATTAACTTTGCCTTCGCATCCTCAGATTAGAGAACATCTATGGGTGCCCTTATGACTTTATCGAAGTGTTTGACGGACACCAAGCTGCTGCACTCTCCATGGGCAGATTTTGTGCAGGAGCAGAGCTCACATTCCTCTCCTCTTCAAACGTCATGACCGCAGTGTTCAGAAGTGACACCATGGTCACCAACATGGGGTTTTATGCCCAGTACAACTCCGTTCAGCAAGATGAAAGGGAGAGTGGTGGGTATCCTTACCTTGGACATTGGGAGGAAGTTAGATCTCATTTGTGATCTTTCCCTTTAAGAGAAGAGATTTTTTTAAGAGACAGGGTCTCACTCTGTCACTGAGGCTAGAGTACACTGGCTCCATGATAGCTCACTGCTGCCTCTAACTCCTGGGCTGGAGCAATCCTCCCACCTCAGCCTCCCAAAGTACTAGGGTTGCAGGTGTGACCCACTGTGCCCAGACTAAGACCTTTAATTTTAAATATGGGGTCTAGCTATGCTGCCCAGGCTGAACTTGAACTCCTGGGCTCAAGCAGTTCTCCCATCTCAGCCTCCCCAATCACAGATTACAGGCATGGCCCCCACGCCTGGCAAGAGAAGAGACTCTTTCTAAATCTAACCTTCATTAAGGCCATCCTGAGTGACATCCACAGACACTAACAGCCCCCACTCCCACCTCTCTCCCCGGCTCTGCACTCACTGTCACTGTCTTCTACCAGAGCAACCTAGCTGAAAGAATAATTGCTTGAAATCTCACATCTAACATTGGCCATGGGCGCAAATGGAGAACCCAAAAGAGAACCTCCTTCTTCTCCAAAGAAGGAAAGGAGGACTCAGTAGGAAAACTCTTTCTGGGGCAAAACTATCTCAGACTGCAACTACCAGCCCTCCTGCCCCCAGCCACCCACCCAGAACATTCACCCATGCTTAGGTTCTGCAGCAGGAAATGGGGAACCCTGCAGAGCTCCCAGTGGCTTATGCTTAGGGTGACAATACACTCTATCCTCCTATGGGGACACTTCTAAGAGTTTCAAAGGAACTCTGAAATAATTAACAGGCACTGACTGATCTGCAACAGTCATAAACTGGGACTATTCCAGGCAAATCAGAACCCAGGGCCACCCTGATATGGAACACGTGCCCAAGTGCTGGAGAACATTTTCGACTTGCAGAAGGTCCCAGAGTTTGGGGACAGCACCACAGCTCAGAAGCCCCTATTTTCCTGTCCCCAGATATGTCCCTGCGACTGGTGAACGGCAGCCACAGGTGTGAGGGCCGGGTGGAGGTCTCCTACAACGGCACCTGGGGCACAGTGTGCGATGACAGCTGGGACCTGATGGACGCCAGGGTGGTGTGCCAGCAGCTCGGCTGTGGCGAGGCCCTGTCGGCCCCAGTCAAGAGCTACTTTGATGGAGGCACTGGCCACATCATGCTAGATGGCGTACAATGCACCGGGAACGAAGTCAAGGTGTGGCAATGCATGCACAACGGGTGGTTCTCCCACAACTGTGGGCACCACGAGGACGCCAGCGCCATCTGCTCAGGTGAGTGCCTGTGGGCACAGGCACATCTCAGGGACAGAGAGTCTCCCCTGTCAGCCGCCCCTGGGAAGGGAGGTGTCAACACCAGCAGGCAGTTACTCAGAAAAGAGCCCTGGGCTTCAAGCCAGCTTCTTAAGTCAATTTGCTTAAGAGTTAGTGCTCTTTCTCCTACATTGCTGCACCTGTTCAAGATCCCACCTGGAAAGCTGTGATGAAATGATCCTGCTCCTGGAATGATCGGGATGCTGGCAGCGATGCACTCTCCCCTGAATAGGAATGGTGGATGGTGTCCAGCAAGCGCTAGTGCCAGGCTCCATGCTGAAGCCAGCGCCTTCATTTCTCATTTAATCTTCGCAACTGCTAATAACCTAGAGACTACTGGCATAGGCATTTGATCAATAAGGTGACAGAGGCATAGCCAAGATCACACACGAGTCCATACTCTGTAGTATTGCCTCCTTGACATACCGCATTAAAGCCTGAGCTCGACTCTGTTACTAAAGCTCAGCCAGCGCAATAACTGACCAAAAGCAAACAAATATCATGTTTCATCTGAGCCATCGTGAGACGGAAATTCAAAGTGTGCCCCGCACCCAAGGCACTGCCTAGGGGGCCAGTCTGGTAACTACCACTGATGGGCTTGAACACTGCATCCCACTGCCCCGAATAGAATACGTCTGATTCTGAACAAAGCACCAGATTCTTTTTATGAATTGTGTGACCACCTGACTTAATCTGTCTCTCATTCTCTCTTCTGTCTTTGAATAGGTGTCGATGGCAGTTCACACCTCGGACCCACAGGTACTGCTTTTCCATACAGTTCAACCAGTTGCCAGCTCCGTGATGTGTGTGAATCCTGGCCACACTTCAATCCTGAAGTTGAGGCCCAGTCAAATTAAATTCTCTGTTGCTAATTAACAAGAGCAATGCAGCCCACTAGGGTGGACAAAATGCTGGGGCCAAGGGACAGCATGCGGGGTACTGGTGGGAGGGAAAGTTTAGATTCACCAGAAGTGCAATCTCTCTTGGCCACTGAGATCCCCCGAGCCGGTCAGTGTCAGCTGGGAGGAGAGGGTTAACTGCTTGCAGGAATGATCGCGCTGTGACACGCTGGAGGGAACAAGGAAAAGGACATCCCAAGGCCAGCCCTCAGCAAGCTGAATCCAGTGACACCCACCCATGCACGGGGTGTGCAAGTGTCCAGTCATCTCTGTCCATTGGGGCACAGGGAAATCAGACATTTTGAGTGTCAATGTTCCTGAGTATGTTCAATGAGTATCTGGATAAAAGTCTTTGCTCACAGCATGATCTTTCTCTGTGGATTTCCGCAGACTCCACTGGTGACGGCCCGCCTGCAGGTACCCCAGCTTTGTGTAAGCTCTTCACGTGGTTTCCTATTTGCTTCCTTTCCAATTGAGGACAAATTTCACACCAAGGAAAATATTTCAGCCTTCAGTTAGATGCTTGAAGCAATCTTGGTGTTGATTTCAGCTAGGATATGTATATAATATAATCAGGCATCTTCTAACACAAGCTGTTTTGTAACATGCTGTACTGAGAAAAGGTGCTTTGTCTTGCCTTGTCTTTGCACAGTTAGCATTAAAATGTGAGCGTAGGGACTCAAAAAGCCCTTTCAACCTTAGGTGGCTGTCATTTCCTCCTCAAAAACACACGTTTAAGATCTTCATTGCCCCAAGGACAGCCTTGGGAGCTCAGGGTACTCACAATACTAACTTTCTTAGTCATCAGCAAAAGCAGCCCTAGAACAAGTCTTCACGGCTGTCCTCACTCTGTCCCCTCATGACCCTCTGAAAACACCAGCAGAGGTCAGTGCCCCCTGTTGACGGGGTTTTTTCACTTTCTTGCAGATGAAAGTTTCCCCTGTGGTGGTCTGCTCACGAATAATTCAGGCTCCTTCTCCAGTCCTTGGTTTCCTAAAAAATACCCCACAAATGTGGAGTGTGCTTGGGACATACAAGTGGACATCAGGGCTCACGTCAGACTCACGTTTGAAGTGGTAAAGTGAGTACACATTTCCTACCTTACTACCGTCCTCACTCAGCCATGCCTCCCTCCCCCTAACCTGCCCAAAAAATTTTCCATATTTAATTCTCAAAAGTGAGCTAGGCCTTGAGGCTTGTTGTAATATTGATCAAAATTTTAAATACACAGATCTTTTAACCCAGCAATTCCGGTTCCAGGAATTTGATCTACAGATAAAGTCTCATGCGCACTGAGGATAAGCGTGCTTATGCTGGCCGTAGATTGGAAGCAATCTAATTGTCCATCGGTAGGGGATCAGTTAAATGGATTTTGGTACATGCACCTATTGCTGTCACACAGATAGTGTGTGTTGCTGTGGAATGGGCTACAAGAAAGCCATGGACAATAGCACAGTCTGCTGCCATTTGTGCATAGACCATCTCTAGCAGGAAATAAGCAGAAATTGTTCATCGACGCTGCTTCTGGGAGGGAGAGTGAAGTGAGGGGGCACTAGTCAGGGGAGTTTTACTTTTTGCCACACGCCCATCAATGCCACTTAAATTCTATTCCGTGTGCTTGTAATACATCTCCAGAAAGTGCCATTGAATTTAAACTTTAAAAATTAAAAAATGTTTAGAAACAGGAGGATACCTGCTGCCCCTGTCCACAGGGTCATTATTCCTGCAACCTGTGTGAAGAGATACAGGTTTCAGACAGTTTCTTCCTAGCCCTTCCTGGACCAATCTGGGTGACGCTTATTGGGAAGAAAGCCCCAGTGGACTGAGTCCAGATGACACTGCTTCGTTTCACAGAATGGAAAACTTCTACGGCTGTCCGTACGACTTCATCGAAATCTTTGATGGCCCACAAAACGAATCTTTCTCGCTGGGGAGGTTCTGTTCCGGGACAACCCCGATATTCACCTCCTCCTCCAACCGCATGTCCGTGGTGTTCCACAGCGACGCTGTCATCACCAACATCGGCTTTTATGCACATTATGAGTCTCTTGTGCAAGATGAGAACGACACCGGTAGGTCCTGCGATCGTCTTAGCCCCTGGCCCCGCTTGGTGATGGCGGTGAAGGTGAAGATGGACAGCGGCTCCGTCAGTGGGACCCAGGGATTTGGAAGGGGCTTCCCAAGCTCCTTAGTTTACTCCCAAGATACGACCTGGAGAACCGGGCTGAACACCCAGCCCTGCCCTGGAGTTGCACATGCAGGCCTATCTCCTGACAGCAGAGGCACATCACACTGCGGGGAAAGGGTCCTTTCTTGGAGCCAGTTTTACTCAAAGCCACGCGCAGTCTCTTTCCACCTGGCCTGGAGAACACTGTTTCACGCTAGGAGCAGCCACGTGTTTCCAGCTTGGTGGAAAGGTTTCCAGCCTTTACACGAGGCTTTTAAGGGCTCACTCTCTTTTTTTATTTTTCCCAGACTATTACAGGGGTACAAATGTTTTGGTTACATGGATTAGTTTTATACCACTTGAGCCACAGCTATGTAATTGACCTCTATAAAGTAGACAATCCAGTCTAGGGGGAAGCTTTTAACCCCCCCCCCCAAATCCCCTTGATGTGAGGGAACAAACCCAAAGCACTTTGCCGCTGGCTTTACCCCACGACGTTCCCTCCCCGAGCATGAGGGGGGAACCCTCCAGAGCTGGTCGGCTCAGAGGAAAGGCCCACGTTCTCCTCTGAGCAGCGGCAAGGGGTAGCCCCGGAGTGATGACCAGGTGTGTCTGGCTTTTCCAGATGTGGCCCTCAGGCTGACCAATGGCGGGCACCGGTGCGAGGGCCGCGTGGAGCTGCGCTACAACGGCAGCTGGGGCACGGTGTGTGATGACAGCTGGGACCTGCGCGATGCCCAGGTGGTGTGCAGGCAGCTGGGCTGCGGCGTGGCGGTGGCAGCCCCGGGGCAGGCACATTTCAGGAGAGGCCTGGGCCCCATCGTTCTGGATGACGTGGAGTGCGTGGGCACAGAAGCCAGGCTGTGGCAGTGCCTGCACCGCGGCTGGCTCACCCACAACTGCAGCCACCACGAGGACGCCAGCGCCATCTGCTCAGGTGGGCCTGATTCTGAGCAGTGGTGGGCTAGGGACATTCTGTTCCATGAGTCTCGGCCTAACTGCACTTAGAGCAGGGGGGACATCCCAGGCAGTCCCCAAGCCACTGGTCCCCAAGCGTTAGCCACTCAGGCCCCCTGCACGATCCCTGCCACGCTCATCTCCTGCCCACACTATCATTTTTCTTCATCTTTTCTCTTAAATTGACTCTTCTTTTTAACTTAAATGAGTTCATTTTGCAAGGAAACTTGATATCCCCACCATAAACGGAGAACCAGGACCACTTGCCACAAATAGTACATAAAAACAAACAGTGGCAATAAGGCAACATTTAAAATGTTTAAAAATTAAAATAAAATTAAACAGTGAACTTCCTAATCTAACCAATTTACACCCATGCATATCTGAAAAGATCCTTACTCAGAATAGAACAAAACGTGAATTTTTACATTTTAACGCAATAAGTGTGCAACTCAAAATACAAGATGCGGCACCCCAAGTTATCTTGCCCCACCCATGATGAGTCACACCTGTGGGAGCCATCGCTCTGATTCAGTCCCCTCATATTACAGGTAGCACAGAGAGCTTTCCTAACAGCAGGGAACCCACGTCCTCGCCCAGGGCTCTCATTCCTCAGTTTTATCCCAGTTGAGTTTTCCCCAATAAATTCAGTAGCTGGAGTCAAAAGTACCCCTTGTCTCTGCACCCTTCTGGGTTTGGCTGGGAGGTGCAAACTGGCTTATCAGCTAGAGCTGGAAGCAACCTCCTGAGATAGGACAAAGGGCAAGGAGAGGCTGGAGGTACCAGAAGGTTCTGAGAGGAGAGAAGTCAAGGGACAGAACCATTGTTCTGAGCAAAACAGAAGCTGAAGCCACATGTGACATCAGAGGACAGGGCTGGGGGCTTGGAGAGCCAGGAGGTTTGGAAGCAGGGCCCTGGCAGAGCCATGGGGATGGGCCTCCAAGCAGCAGCTGTGAGTCCCCTTCCACCCTGACCCTGCAGCTCCCAGCCCAGCTCCACGGTCCACTCGGGGGCTTTTGGCTCCCTCCTTGCTGAGGTTGCTAGTGCAACCTCACTTGAGATAGATGTGGTTCTGCCCTTTAGGAACTGACGTTTACTTGGAGGTGAGACACACACACACCCCCAGGGAGAATTACAAAACCAAACCAACCAGCAAGACGGGTGCTCCACACCAGGCACCACCATTGGGGCCACAGTTTGGGGAGAAAAGAAAGAAAAGGAAAGGAAATGACATTACAGTGTCCAACAGCAGGACAGAAATGAACCCAGTGACCCAGGACACCCGGTGGTTGTAACTATGGTAACTCAGCGCCATTCTAAGAGGCCAGGATTTGGTGCAGTTTCTCCCCAAAACAAGACATGGTACTTTTATGGTTGAAATAAGCAAGCCTACCTCTCAGGTTTCAGAAGAGTGGAAGAAGATGAGCTCCCCACACTTCCTGTGTCTCTCACAGCCTCTCTGCCGTACCCAACACCATCAGCTGTTCTGAGTCACCCAACCTCAGGTAATTTCAGTTGTTCTGAGTCGATCGGCTGTAACTCGCCTTGGCAAAGGACCCCTGGGCTGCAGGGTGGTGGTTTAGGGACCAAATGCCTTGGGTTTGTCTTCCTGACTTGGTCATTTACTAGCTGTGAGGCCTCTAGCAAATCCCTGAACTGCTTCATGCCTCAGTTTCCTCCTGTGGATGAGGACAAGGATAATTCAGTGGACTTCCTGGTGTAGAGCAGCCAGGGAGGCACTTGCCCTGCAGTGGTGCACACTACATAGACATTGCACCTCGTCCAAGGCTGCAGTCCCGCGGGGGTTTATCACTGTACACGGCTTTCTGCTTGGCAGAATTGTTAAGAATGAAGAAGCCGAAGGGGTTACTGTTTGGCTCGCTCCTGGCTCTGTTTGGGCCAGTAGTTATAGTTCACATTCGGTCAGCAGCTCTTCCATGGCAGGTCTTTAAGAGTGAAATACAATATGAAAAGAAGAGTTGGGGAAAATAGAAATGGCCCCAGACCTACAGACGAAGCACCAGGGCAGGTTATACTGCACAGCAGAGGTCCCCAAAGGATGCTTTCTTGACTTTAAAATGTACCTGTTTAGAAACAATGTCTCAGCCCCCATGCTTTGGCTTTCCGCAGCTTGTGGGAGTGGGCTCCTGTTTCCTGTGCACACACGGTCTGGGCGGTGGGAGTTTTCCCCACAGAGAAGGGCATGAGCAGCAGAACCTGCATCTGCAAAGCGCAGAGCCACTGACAATTGACTGACAGTTAAATATGTGACACTTAACCAAGACGTTGTATAATTTTCTTCTTTTGCTTTCTGTCTGCCCTTAGCATCTTTTCCAAAGCCGACAGAGCTGCCCACATCCACAGGTAATCCTTTCTTCTCACTTCAGTCGCCTTCCCTTCGCAGAGCTTTAGTTCAGAAATGCTCTGGCATTAAGTGGGAGGAAGCGTCCCTCCTGGACACACCCTTTCCACACATTTCTACCCTGCTCCACGGCCTCAGCCTGGCCCTCAAATGGCTGGTGCCCGAGGAAGGGCTGGCAATGTCTGGGATCACCCAGAAAATCTGTGATTGGAAAGTGACAGAGAAGAAGAGGCTGTGAGATGCAAGAATGGCTTGGAGGGGCTGGTGTGGGAGGCTGGGGGTGCCCTTCTGATCCCAGCCTCACGTCCCCACCGTGAGCTCGCCTTGGCTGTGTTCCAAGCATAGCAGCTTCTACTCCCTTTTGCAATACCGCCCTTTGGACTCAGGGGTCAGTTTGCAATGACTGCACTTTGCATTCCCTGGAATGTCTTCATGTGTGGGTTATCACTGACCCTGGGAACAAAACAGATGGGAGCTATTGTTATTGTCACTTGATCAGTACGTGCAAATGCACACAGAAACTCACACACACACAGAGTTAGTGTGTGCATGATAGCTTCTCGTGAAAAATCCAACAGAACCTGAATGTTAGAAACCAAGACTTCACAGCACACAGGGAAAGGATGGCCACACAGAGGTGCAGGCTGCTGGTCCCACGGCCAAGGAGCAGCCGTTTCTTAACCAATCGTAATCTCGAAAAACACACGGAGTTGTACCCAAGGCAAAAATAAATGAAATGAAATAAAGGAAAGGGGGGAGTGGATTTGTTATCCTCAATTGTCAGTGCACAATTCCCAGGAAATAGCTGGCTTTTCTGGTGGCCTTTGTGGATGAGCATTCACGGAGGTTGCTCTTTGGAATGTGCACCAAGGTCCGGGCCTGCGGCTGGCAAACGGGTCCAGAAGCTGTGAGGGCCGGGTTGAGGTCTACCACGCCGACATCTGGGGCACCGTGTGCGATGACAGCTGGTCCATAGAGGATGCCCACGTGGTCTGCAGGCAGCTTGGCTGTGGCCTGGCCCTGTCTTCCCTCCCAGGGGCCAGGTTCGGCCCTGGGTTTGGCAGCATCCTCCTCGATGACGTCAACTGCACGGGAAGGGAGTCCTCCCTGGAGCACTGCCCTCATGGCGGTTGGTTCACCCACAACTGCGGGCACCATGAGGATGCTGGCGTCATCTGCTCAGGTGAGTGAAGGTCCCACCTGAGCCAGTCACAGAGCTGCCCGGGCCAAGCTTGGGATTTCCAGAAGAGTCTGGGAATGCCTCTGTGCCCTGAACCTTCCCCCATGGGCAGGACAGTGGATTTCTGTCCAAACTCTGAAACATATGCCAACTGTTTCATAGATGGGAGGGCCCCATTCAACCTGAGTGCAAACACTAATCAGCTGTAAAATAATGAAAATAATGGTACTTATTTCATAAGAGTTGTTGGGAGGACTAAGTGAGACAATCCACATAGAACAATTGACAAGCACCTGACACACCATAAATACACAAAAATATTACTATTTTCTCGTTGGTATTTTAGTTACTAAGGCAAGTTCTATCAGCATCACTGCCTCAAAGCTTTTAGCCAGGTGAGACCACCCACACCTGGCTGTATAAACCTGCATGTGCCCAGTTTCCTTGAGTGGCATTTAAACTGAGACAATGATCCTCCACCACCCTGGTTCATATTATTAAATACCCTCATATTTCTCTTATCTCTGCAGGTTCCCCAGCTGCTGGACATCCAGGTACTGTGAGCTTCTATCCATTTTATTTGCTGACTGGTGACTAGCCGTCTAGTACAGGTGTCCCCACACTGGGTCTCCCTTACAAGCTTTAACTTTCCTTAACAAGGCCCCAAGCTCCAGACACTTCCACCTTCCAGAAGGGGAAGGCCCAGGGCTGTTTCCCATTCCCTTGGGGCTGCAGTGCGCCCACAGGGAAAGCTGCTCTGGGTGCCAGCAGGTTGGCGCATTCCTTCTGCATAACAGAGCTGCATTTCAGCGGGACTCTGAGATACCCCTCTTAAGGGTGCTTCATGCAACAGAGGCTATGGCAGGCCATACAGGGCAGGAGAGCCTGGGGGCAGGTGGGCCTGGGGGCAGGAGGAGCTGGAGGCAGGAGGGCTTGGGTATAGGAACTGCTTCTCCACCTGCAGCCCTTCCTTGGTCCTAGGATGCAGCAGCTGAACTCTGTGATTCTAACAAGGTGCCCCCTGCCAATGGGGCCGTATCTTCACAATCCCAATGTGAATTTTATTTCTTATTTTGCTATTCTTAATCAGAATAGTCTGTACTAATTTGTGAGCTACCACCACATTTTACATGGGTAATAGAATTGATTAGGGACTGGGTGGGAGTGTTTAAAGGCAGACTGGCAGATGTGATGATATTTGAGAAGAGCATGAAATTTCACTGTGTGTGTTTGGGATGTTATTGTGGTGATGATTTTTCTTTTTCATATGTGTAGCTTCTTCAGCTCCTAGGGAGCATCCACGTGTTTTCCATCCGACAGGTACTTTTTCCCTTCTTGCATTTTATGACTTTTCTGAGGCTGGGGTCCCACCATTTGTGACCCACAGAAAAGTAGCAAACATGGTTTCCGGGGCCCTGGCGCTGTGCAGAGTAAGGCTGTGCACATTCCGGCAAGCGGGTAAATGGCGGACTCTCCCGGCGTGGAGACCTTTCTGAGGAGAGAGCCAGCTCGCCCGCCCACCCTGAGAAGGCCTGTCACAAGGCCAGACTCCACACAGTGCTCTTGCAGACCCTTCTAACGGGGACCCCTCGAACCAGCCCGATCTCTGGGGGCCCAGCCCCTGACAACCAGCTTCCCCTGCTCTGGGTTTGGGGGTCAGTTATGCTTGGCTTCCGATTAGAGTCAGTGAGTCGGGGTCTGGGCTTAATCTTTAGAAGTGCTGATCCTCCCGTGAGGTGCTGCATTGGCCAGAATGTTCCAAAGCGTTACACTGGCACTGGTGGGGACCCGGCCATCAGGTGTTTGTAAACGTTACCGTCTGCTAACACGACTGCCTTGTGTTTTCCTTCCAGCTGTTGAAGTTGCCCCAGCATCGGCAGGAACGGCTCCCACAGTTGGTAATCCTTTAGTTGTTTCTCACAGCTTCCTGGTTACTGGATCTTTCTAGGGGACGCCCTGAGGTTACAGCCAGTAATGTCAGTGCCACGTAGACTCACGCCTCCCTCAGACTGAGGAAATACAGAGCTGACGTGGAGGCAGAGGTTTCGGGCAGAGCTGGCGGCTGCTTGTCTAGTCTCTGGCTCTTGAAAATGTTTTCAACTTTGAATCTGGGCCGATGGACAAGTTTGGCCCACGGGAAATAATGCAAGGTTGAGTTTGACACATCCCAATGCCAAGGCTTGGCTTCAAAATAGATATTTATCCTTATCCTTGTAACTATATTTCCAATACAAAAAAAGAAAAGGATGGAGCAAAATATTGGGAGTCACAAATAGCATAGAAAAGCCAGTTGCTGAATTTACAAGCACTCATTAGACTCAGTCCTATGAGACTGAGAAACAGGAAGCAAGTTTCTAGGGTTCTGGAATTTAGGGTGTATTATACTAAAAGCTAAAGAAAAGTCCCTTTATAACTTTCCCGTCGGAAGAGCTGATCACACTTCAGTGATAACCGCCGGGCCTTCCAAAATTGTCTATTTTGAGCTCTAAAATTGACTTCGTAGTACTGCTCTAGGGAATTCCATGAATGAAACCCAGTTCCTTGCTCTATATCCTTTGTAAAAGCTTCATCGCTATTTCCTTTTGGCCTCTGTGGTTGAGATCGTCCCCCCTCTTTTTTTTCCTTTGATTCAGCCCAGTTTGTGCATTGTCTATGTTTTCTTCTTTCCCTTGCCAACAAAGTAGAATAGAAAGGAAATCAAATGAAATAAAATAGCCACTTCTCAGCGTATCTTAATTTTATAGGGCAAAGACTAGAATAACAGGGCTTAATTCATCCATCCATTTATTTAAGTGATATTTCCAGGCACAATTCCAGGTGCTAAGGATGCAGTAATGGAAACAACAGACAACAACCCTGCCTCATGGCGCTAGCATTCCCGGGGGAGAGTCAGAATCATTTGTGCATTTCAACTATGACAGATAATTAACAAAAGTAAATAAATATTGAATCAGGAATATGCTTTATTGTATTAAAAAAAACACTTTCCTTCAGTGTTCAGGCAACTTTGTATTGTGTTATAAAACTAGTTTGGTGAAAATGACAAATCAATGTCAGAAACCTGAAAGGTGAGAATTAGGAAGCTTCCTAGTACTTTGCCACTGTAGGAAATATTTCCTTTTCATTGCACCAGTGGAAGAGCCTTTCTGTTCCATCAGGGGATGTATTTTCCCAGCCAACGAATGTTTCTCACTTCCTGCCTTCATTCTCCCCTGTCTCTATTTTAGTCTCAACTAGGAAAACTTTCTTATTCTTAATTTCACATTTCAGAAGTTGCTTTGTATCTAATTTTAATGTATCTGAGGTATAAATTTTTAAAATAAAAAACTATCTTCTAAATTCCTGTTTGTTTTACAATTTCAGCATCAGCCACAGAACTGACCACTTCACCTGGTAATTTTATTTTCTTTCTTGCTTTCTATAAATAAGATATGTATAGATTGCCATGCATATGGTTAGGGTTGGAGTTTATATCTCCTATGGAACTAAATACCAAGTTTTTTATCAAACTAATATAAGGTGCTTATACATTCATTGAATGAAATAGTAAATTGAACATATTGATTGCGTGTCATCCATATGTAGGACACAGTATGTCCAGTTTGTTCTCTCTGTCTTTTGGTGCAACAGCTGGTCTCTGAAATCAAGTTCTAGTGACATGGCTTCACTTAAAATTCTCATCAGTGTCTACACATTTGGGTTTTCAATGAGTTTTGAGTTTTGTTTGTTTGTTTGTCTTAACCTCAAATTCCTGGGCTCAAGTGATCCTCCCACCTCAGCCTCCCAAGTAGCTGGGACTGCAGGCATGTGTCACCACCACCAGCTAATTTTTTTTATCATTTTTTGTAGAGATGGGGTCTTGCTATGTTGCCCAGGCTGATCTCGAACTCTTGGCCTCAAGCAATCCTCCCATCTCATCTCCCAAAGTGCTGGGATTACACGTGTGATCCACTGTGCCCAGCCATTTTGAGCCAATTTCAGCAGGAGACAAGTTGGCTGGGGCTGAGCAGGGAGGGGCTGCCCCTCTCTATGGGCACATGCTCTCCATTTCCTCCTGGCCCATGCCATGCTTGTCTAAGCTGTAGATATCTCCATTTGCATGCTTGGTGCTTCTCGGTGTTTAATGTACATATAGCTCACCTGGAGATGCTGTTAAAATGCAGGTTCTGGTTCAGTGGATCCCGAGAGTCTGCATTTCTAACAAGGTAATGCAGATGCTGGTGGTCCATGGACTGGTCCTTCGGGTGCAGCACCTAGAGCCCAGAGATGCAAAGGGACTTGTCCAAGGTCATGTGCTCCCTTCCACAAAGATGGGTGGGGAAGGTGCAGCCTTCTGATTTCAAGATTGTTCTTTTTTAAGCACCAAAGGAGGCAAGAAAAGCTTCATCTTTCTCTGCTGCACCCCTTTAATAAAAGGATCTGTTCTGTAAAATTTGGATTCAGTCAAAAGGCCTCACTTAAGGACCTAGAGGGCCACATGTGACCTGAAGGTCGCAGGTTCCCCACCCCTGCCAGGTCTCAGGTCCCAGCCCTGTGTACCACCTGTCTCATTATTAATTGCCCTAGCTTAATGAAACAGAGAACAGGAGAACCAAATAGGAATAGAGTATAATCGAATATGAACATGGCTGGGACATGATTTGTAAATAGGATAATTTTTTTGAAAATTCCTTACCAATGAACTTGATTGATAAGGATGGCATTTAATTACAATTTTCTCTTAACTTTTGCTTGTCTTGACAGTTTCTACCTCAATTTCAGCCATAGATTTGGTCCCTGTGACTGGTAACAAGTTTTTTGCTGACTTTGTCCTTTTGCTACCTATATAAAGAATATTGCTGTGTTGAAATGCTGACTAGTTAGTACAATTATACCCCTGTTTGTCCAGGAGTCACTTGGCTAAATTAATCCCTTGGGAAATAGGCTAGAATCCAGAAATAGACAAAGAGGGCCTCTATGCAGCCAAATTGAGATCCCAACATTCAAGATGAAGTAAGCGCTTGAACACATATGCAGGTACTCCACAAGGGCTATTTCTGAGAGCCCATCATTCCTACTTTCTATAGTCACGTGACAGCTGGCTATCTGGTCTCCCTGCTGACCATCTATCAGGAGAGACAAGAGATTGGGGAGGTGGTGTAAGGGCTGGGAGGGGTAGACCTGATAGAGCAGCCACGCTGGCGATGTCAGGAAATCCTAGCAGATTCTCTGATAGCCACAGAAGGATCCAGAAAAATCATTCAATATCAGCAGAGTTTCTAAATGTCACTACATGGAGCAAAATGCCCATTTACCTCAATGTCCTTTGAGACACCTCTGATTATACCCCTGCACGACAATATTCTTCCTAATGAGTCTGAATCATACAGGTTACAATAATGATCAATATCTTTTGTTCAGAAGGACAGGGAAGTATGTTTCATGTCAGGAAGGATTTAATTTATAACAGTGCAGGTGTTTTTAATTTGGGAGGATGAGAAATACCTAGTCCTCATAGTTGAATTTTTCCAACAATAAAGCCTGGTAAATTAGACCATAGTAAAAGTAGAATTATGTACAACCAGAAAATGAATAAAAAACTTGCCGATCAATGGACTAACATTCCTGTTTGTGTTTCATATTCAGGCATCACTTCCACTTGGGAAGAAATAACTCCTGCACCTGGTAATGCCCTCTGTGCACCATATTGCAGGCAGACAGGACAGTAGGATCACCTCTGTCATGCCACTGGGGCCAGACTAGGACAGGCACGGGGTGGTGTGGTCTCAGGTTGTCCCTGTCTTGGAGTAGAGTGTCTCATCCAGGCCAGACCTTGTACCTGGCATGAGGCAGGGCAGGGGGCGGTAAGATAGAGGAACTCCCTGGCCAGGTGGATCACCTGCCGTGGGTTCTCACACTGTCACACATCTCTCCTTCTTTCCATCACAGCACTTGTCACCTTGCAACTTTACATTTATTTGGCCTTATCTGTCTTCCCATGACACAGTCCTCTCTTTGAGGACAGGAACTGCATGTGGTTTTGTTGACTGTTTTACTCCAGCCCTGGCACAGTGCCCAGCACAGAGGAATGGGCGACGAAGATTTGTTAGTTAACTAAATGCAGGCCACGGTTTCTGTGCTTCAGGGATAGAGACAAGAGAACAAGTAAACTATAAAATAAGGTTTGTTTCCCAGCTTTAGGTAGGTTTTGACCAATTAACTTTTCTTATTTACAGGATCTTTGAATATTGCTATAACTACTTCAACAGGTAATTTAAATATTATTTTGGATTCCGTCTTGCTTGCTATAAATTATTTTATTTGGTTTTCCAGTGAATTCATTAAACAATTATTTATGTGCTAGTCAAATTCTTTAATTCTTTAGTAATCTTTTTTTTTAGTTTTTTAATATGTTCATTTTAACCTGATGCATAAAAGCCATTCCCCTGATGGTGGGTACGTTCTGGGTAGCCCAGGTAAATGCGTGAACCAAGGGAAAATTCATTCAGCCCATTAGGCCAAGTCAAGTCCGTGACAACACTCCCTAGACTAACTGGTAGTCTAATGTACTCACCTACTTGAGTCCGTGGAGAGAGTTTCTCCTGGACACCAGCCACCAAGTGGTGTTGCCCCAGGCCATGGCTGTCCCTGATCCTCCATGACACTCAACAGCATTCAGTGAGGATGGCCACCAGCCAGCTCTGCCAAGACAGCAAGGGCTGCAGCGCTGCCCAAGCTGACAAGTAACTCACCTCTTGTACAAAAGACTCTGAGTGACGCTGGCTGGAATTATTGAAGAAGTTCCTTGTGTGACCCCAGGTTCAAGAATTTCACAAATAGCATGGAGGGTTTTGGGGGGAAACGGGGGACAATAAAGAAGGTGCTTTTCCTACCCAGGTGCTGAAGCCATTGAGACATAAACATCAGAATCAGCACCAAATATGGCCTGTATCACCGACAGAGCTGAGCTGGAGGGCAACACTTAGTACAAAAGACCTGCTAGGGAAAGTTCCTGTCTGCAGAGCTGACGCCTTTCCCGGGGCACTGCCTCCACCCATTTGAAAGGAGGAGGAAGGCCAGGAAAGCAAGTCCCATTCACAGAATCTCCATTAGATTAGCCCCATGCAGATTAGAAACCTGGCCAGTGGCTGTGGTCCTCCAAACAGGTCACAGCCACCTGCCTGGGAAGAAGTTAAAGGGTGGGCAAGAGAAATGTAGACCCAAGGAGTGGAGGGGAGGCAGGGAGAGGTGGAGGCTCTGGAGATACCCTGCCCCCAGTATTGACTGGAGAGTAGGAAGACAAGGCTTCCTGAAGTCACATTGACCCATGAGGCCACCTTACTACCCCCTGTGCCTTATAGAGGCACATGTGCCTGATGAGACTGTCTTATTGCTGCCTTCTCATTTTTGCTCACCTGCAGCTTCCATCTCAGCGGCTGTGACCTCCATCCCAGGTAGAACATTTCATCTGCTCTTCCACCAATTACCTCTTCTTGGAGTTCCATTTTGTATCCAACATAGCCTTGGTAAAAACAGAAACCTGGGAGTCCCCTCCATTGTTATCTAAGCCTCCTCTTCCCTTTATCTATAGATACCTCTTCAGCGTCAGCAGAAGTGACCTCTCCATCTGGTAAAGTCTCTCATGGTGCTGTTGAAATTAATGAGACCAGCTTATTTGTCATATTCTATTTAGAAAATGAGCCTACTTAATGACCATGTTAGCCACAAAGTAAACCTCAGCGTCTTCCTTCCTTCCACTCAATTACCTGCCCTGTTCTCTTTGTTTATACACAGATGGATCCTTAACCTCAGTGGAAGTGGACACTCCTTCTGGTAATGTTTTCTGCCTGTCACATTTCTTAAGTTACATATACTCAAATTTTTCTCTTTCTAGTTGGCAAATGAACATGTGTACTAAACATTTTGTCTGTGATATAAACCATGATAGAAACAGAAACCCCAGCACCATTTTCAAAGAAATTGAGCTTCGCATTCTCCTCATTCATCCTTAGACACAGAAGTGTCCCTTCCACTAGGGAATACCTTCTGCTTGTTGCACTGGTCTTGATCAGATGTGCCCAAGGTGGGCCAGGGCTGGGGAGCCACTCCTCCTCTGCTTGGTGGTGTGTGTCATGTTTCAGGTGATGCTTCAACCGGGCCAGCATATCCAAACATGCACATGAGACAGCCAGGATGTGACAGTGTTAGTCCTATCCATTCACTGTTCTGTTTTCCACCATGCAGTTGGTCAAACGAAACATTCTTCTTCATTTGCAGATACAATTCCCACATCAGCCGAAGCACCTTCTTCTCCAGGTACGCTCTCTGCTCCTGGCAGCAGCCCTGGTGAGAGAATTTCTGAAAACCCCCAGTCCAGCAAGAGTTTACACACTCAGGTGAGGTTAGGAGAGAAGAGAGGACAGGTCAGGGGAGGCCAGTCAACTCCCAGAGGATTCCAGCCACTCCCCCCAGCACTCGTTATGAATCTGAACACCGTGAAGGTGGATGCTGGGGATGGGCTAACGGGATAAAATAGCCTCAAATTTCAAGACCTTAGAGATGATTTAGACCAGTGATTCTCAAATGTTCATATGTGTGTGAACACCATGCATGCAGAGACCTTGTTAAAATGCAGATTCAGTGGCTCCAAGTGGAGCCTGAATTCTGCACTTCTCACAGACTCCCAGGTGATGCAACTGGTGCTGGTCATGGGCCTCCCACCACCCTCATTTTGAAGGAAAATGGGGCCCAGAGAAGGAAGAGACTTGCCCAAAGTCACAGAGCTGGGGCAGAGCAAAGCCAGGTCTCCCGACTCCCATCCTCCTTCACTGATGAATCCGTCTGTGTGATTCCCCCAAATCCCTGACATCGATGCCTTCAGTAACAAGGCTCCGCTGCTTTCTTCTATTTATTTATTTTTTCCAAGGCCTGGTTACTTTGAAGACATATGGGGGTAAAACAATGAAACCAAAGTTTATACTTTCTTTTCACTTATATTTAAGTACAGTTTCCTTCCTTCTTTCCTTCCTCCTTCCCTCCATCCCTCCATCCCTCATTTACTCACTTCCTTCCTTTTCCACCCCCACCATGACTCCACTTTTGTCAGAAGATTCCTTTACTTCTAATTCCCATTGGCTCTTGACATTACATGAGGTGAGCTTTCTTTGCAGACCTGGTTGGAGGTAACTGGGTTGCTTTGTATGCAGTGTAGGTGGCACCCACACATTTTACGTCTCTTATGAAAGCACGGCAGCCACACCACTTCCTGTTTCTTCAGGAAGGGCCCTTGGAGTGTGAGGAAAGAGCAGAGGCCATTAAACCCTATTTCCCTTCCCTCTCATCCCTGATTCACCACATTGAGCCCCGGGTGACTGCAATTCCCATGCCTGATGCTCCTGAAAGGCACAGTGCTGAGAAAGAATATGTGCTTTGGGGACTCACAGTCATGAATTGCAGATGACCTGGGCTCACGATACAGCCCCTCTGAGTCTCCATTTCATCTCTAAGGTAGTGACAATACTTAACTGGAACGGTCTTTGTAAGAATTAGGGATGTAAATGATCTGACACATTGTAGATGCTCAAAATGAGAAATGTTGATCTACCGTGCAAAATGCCAACTTCTCATACACTGTTTCATGCCTGTGTATAAAGCTGCAAGATAAAGGTGCAGCGTGGATTTCTACTGCATACCACTTACGAAACAGGCCTGTTTTCATAAACATGTAGTCTACAGTGTAAAATTTCAATGAAGCCAAATTCTAATGCTTTCTTTTCACTGGAATATTTTTTGTTGGCAGCCACAGATCCAATTTCAACAAAAGTGACACCATCACCCGGTAATGATCATATGCCTATTGCTAGATTAACACTTAGCTTTATAATTTAGGGTGCCATATTCTTTCATAAAGTTCATTATTAATTTTCCTACCTGGCTTCCTTCTGTATATGTTAATATGGAATTACACCTCTCAAATGTACTCTTTCTCTTATCTAAAAATATTTCTGAAAAACCTAAGTTGATTTTCTTGGTTTCATTTTCAGCCCCTGTAAAATTATTTTCTACAAAATATAATGATTTTTTTTATTCTTCCTTTCAAAAATTCAGTACACTTATAAACATTTTTTTCTGACCATTTAATAAATTATTTTACTTCTAGAGAATAAACAAGATAAAATACCACTTGTTAGATTTGGATGCCAAGAAATTTAAACTTAATAGACAATATTTCTGCACTCAAATCAAAGTAGAAACTTACAGTATTGGTGTCTGGCTGGGCGTGGTGGCTTACACCTGTAATCCCTGCACTTTGGAGGCTGAGGCAGGAGGATCGCTTGAACGCAGGAGTTAAAGGTTACAGTGAGTGATGATCAGGCCACTGCAGTCCAGCCTGGGGGACAAAAACACTGTCTCAAAAAAAAAAAAAAGTATTGCTGTCTGAAATTAGAGAAGATATTTGGTTCTTTTTCAGTTTTGAATATAAATATGTAACTTGGAAGGTACACATTTTTAAAGTTTATTTTTTATTATCTACAGGTACAATTTCTGTTAATGAAGCAACAGTCCCTTTACCTGGTAATTTTTGTTTGTTTCTAAGCACTAAAATGATCATATCTCCATTTTTACTGTTAGGATTGTATTTCTTTTTCATTTAAATTTCCTATTCTTTACAGGGAAATTTTATGAACTTGTTGGTGTGTATGTGCAGACACAGTGTGTGTGAATACACCAAACAGAGCAGGGACCAACTAATATGAAGACAAATCATTTACACATGTCTGTGGGTGTGGCATCACCAACATAATAAATTTTTTTGTTCATACTTTTTAAATCAACTTTTTTGAAGTATAATTTATGTACAATAAATTGCAGCCATCTATGAGTTCTGTCCAATGTATGCAACTGTGTAACCAACACCATCATCGAGATACAGATTCATTTCCATCACCCGAGGAAGTGCCCTCACGTCCCTTTGTGGTAAATCTCTCCTGCCTCCCTCAGGCAAGCACTGATCTTTCAGTCACTATAGATTAGATTTTTTTTTCTAGAATTTCATTTAAATGGAATCAAATAATAGGTGCTCTTTATGTCTGACTCCTTTTTAAAAATTTATTTTATTTTATTTATTTATTTATTTTGAGACAGAGTCTCACTCTGTTGCCCAGGCTAGAGTGCTGTGGCGTCAGCCTAGCTCACAGCAACCTCAAACTCCTGGGCTCAAGGGATCCTCCTGCCTCAGCCTCCCGGGTAGCTGGGACTACAGGCATGCGCCACCATGCCCGGCTAATTTTTTCTATTTTTAGTTGTTTGGCTAATTTCTTTCTATTTATAGTAGGGGGGGAGTCTCGCTCTTGCCCAGGCTGGTCTTGAACTCCTGAGCTCAAGCAATGCTCCTGCCTCAGTCTCCCAGAGGGCTAGGATTACACCGTGCCTGGCCTATTTTATTTTTTTGAGACAGTCTGGCTCTGTCACCCAGGCTAGAGTGCTGTGGCCTGATCATAGCTCACTGTAACCTCAAACTACTGGGCTCAAGCAAGCCTCCTGCCTAAGCCTCTCAAGTAGCGGGGACTGCAGGCACACACCAACACAACCAGCTAATTTTCTTTATTTTTGTAGAGATGGGGTCTCACTATGTTGCCCAGACTGGTCATGAACTCCTGGCCTCAAGCGATCCTCCCACCTCAGCCTCCCAAAGTGCTGGGATTATAGGCGTGAGCCACTGTGCCTGGCCTCTGACTTCTTTTACTCAACAAATTGTTTTCTAGATTTATCCACGTGATTCCATGTGTTGGTAATTTGTTTTTTTATTATTTAGTAAGATCCCATTGTGTGCATATACCACAGTTGATCCATTCTCCTATGGATGGGCACTTGGGCTGTTTCTGGGTTTGGACTGTTGTGGAGAATTCTGCTGGGTACAAATCTTTCTCTGGACATGTGTTTTCATTTACTGTGAGTAAATGCCTAGGAGTGGAAAAGCTAGGTCATAAAATAATAGTGTTTATAGCTAAAATATTGTCTTTTACTCATCAAGAGTGAAAGTAATTTCATTGGATGTATGTTTCGTGAGTCAAGGAAGTGCCTGAGTGTAGAATAACTGTCTTCTAAAGACGTGGGGGTGTTGTTTGTCTTGTTTTGGTTTTTTATTTTTATTTATTTATTTTTCTTGAGACAGAGTCTCCCTGTGTTGCCTGGGCTAGAGTGCCGTGGCGTCAGCCTAGCTCACAGCAACCTCAAACTCCTGGGCTCAAGGGATCCTCCTGCCTCAGCCTCCCAAGTAGCTGGGACTACAGGCATGCACCACCATGCCCGGCTAATTTTTTTCTATATATATTTTTTAGTTGGCCAGATAATTTCTTTCTATTTTTAGTAGAGACGGGTCTCGCTCTTGCTCAGGTTGGTCTGGAACTCCTGACCTCGAGCGATCCACCTGTCTCGGCCTCCCAGAGGGCTAGGATTACAGGCGTGAGCCACCGCGCCCGGCCGGTTTTTTATATTTTTGCTTAAAGATTAAGTTCTTAGGTACGTGGAAACTAGGCTTGCCCATAGCGGCCATTCCTTGATGGCTTCAGGTAATTAAGGCTTTCCCTTATGAGAGAGTGTGGTGACAGAGAACAACAGAACCCAACTGGCACTCGTTGCGGTGGGGTTTTTCCCGTTGCAAATGGCAGGTGCCACCCGAGACGCTGTCCCGGGCCTCTTCCCAGCCTGACTGCTTGTCTCGCCCGCAGAGCCGGCGCTGCGCCTGGCGGGCGGGCGGAGCCGCTGCGAGGGCCGGGTGGAGGTGTGGCACGGCGGCGTGTGGGGCACGGTGTGCGACGACCGCTGGAACATCAAGAACGCCGGCGTCGTGTGTCGCCTCCTGGGCTGCGGCCACGCGCTGGGCGCCCCGGGCCACGGCCGCTTCGGCCCGGGCGCGGGGCCCATCCTGCTGGACGACGTGCGCTGCGCGGGCTCCGAGGACGCGCTGGGGCGCTGCGCCCACTCGGGCTGGGGCCGCCACGACTGCCGGCACCGCGAGGACGCGGGCGTGGTCTGCGCAGGTGCGTCCCGCCGCCGCCTCTGCTCGCCTCCCCGGGCCATGGGATGCTGGGCGCGGCCAAGGCCCCCGAGCCTAGTACCCGGTGCATGTTTGCTGCATACACGTGGTGGCAAATGTTTTCATCAGCCAGGCTTGGGAGTTTATTCATCAGTTGTGTCTAATTCCAAATCAGCACCGTGTTTGTTCTGAAATAGAGCTAAAAGATTACGAGGTCTGTGTAACCAAATGATTAAGGACATAGAACTTCCTGCTGGCAGTCAGACTGCAACTTGTCTAGTCCCTTTTCAGTCTCTGAGGAGGGCTGCTAGGGCACAGTCCTGGGTGGACACTCTTCTTCACTTGGGCCTAAGACACCCCACAATGTCTCAGGTTCCCCCTTGTGTCCCCTTCATCAGAGATTTGCCCTCCCGGTACCTTTCCTGGAATGCATTTGATTATCACCCCACATCTGTCTCGGTGTTGTGACTTCCACAGGTTGACTACCTTTGGTATGGAGTCGTACTTCCTTATATTTGCCCTAAATTTACCCTAAATCTCAAGGAGTTACGGAATTCTAAGATTTAGTGAACAGTATGAGTTCACCTTGTCTGTGCCATTCTTAGTTTTTCATAAGAAAGGAAAGAAAAGAAAAGAAAAGGAATTGTCGCTGCTGCTTTTACCCTTACATAGGTGTTGATTTGTTTTGCATAGGCGTGGGGTCCAAATGGAAAAGCTGTCAGAGTCCCCTGAAGACAGGCATTAATCGTGCAGAGAGCCAAGTAGTGTGGGCCTTGCTGGGGTCGTGACCTTGGGGTACTGTCCTGCCTCACTTCTGAGCTGGAAAAACCTTTGGAATCTGCTAACTGCATCTTTCCCAGCTTGAGGTTCCCGGTATGCCATGTGCCTAGGAAGGGACACCAGGCAGAGTTTGTACAATGTGCAGCGTTTATAACCTTCAAAGCCCTGTGTTTACCATTCTCTTGCTCCAGTGAATCTTGGTGTTGATAGTACCCGTATTCTGAACACTACTCCACACATGCCAGACTCCAGCTGCATCGGGAGGCCCTGGGCCCTCCTTCCCTTTCACGCACTGGAGTATTCTCATGCCGTTGTGCTCCAGCTTTAATAGTGAAATCAAGTGAGCCCACCCATTCACCGACACTTTGTGTCTACTCTTAGCTACATCATCCTCTTCCAGTGTTTCAGCACGGTTGACCTTTGTTTTTCATCCTTCTCTCCTCACCAGGTCCCGCTGACTCTCCTGTACCCAAGGACAATGGTAAACTCTTCCCCCCTCTGGGGTCTGAGGCTTAGGCTGCTGAAAGTTGGGGGTGAGGGGGTTAGAGAGCAGCCAAGTGGGGAAGAAAGGACTGGCAGTGGGGGGGACCAGCTTCTGCATTTCTGCTGAGACCTCTTGCTTTGCATCCACTTGCTGGGCTTTAGGGGGTTGAGGAAGAAGCCCCTGTGCACCCAGGCTCCCTCCCCCTTTGCTTCCTATCTCTTGTCTCTTTCTCCACTTTACCTCCATACAAAGGCCCAGATAGACAGTGCTCAGGTGCAGGGGTTCTCAACATGGGAAATGAACATGGGATGTGTGCTGTCCCCCATGGATGTAGTGTGACTTCAAAGCCTTTTTAGAAAAGAGTAGATATAAGTGAAAGTCAAGTCGAGGGTGAGGGCTGAGGAGAGCTGAGCCAACCCCAGCCCAGGGCACTATCCATGGTACCTTTTGTAAAGTAAATGTACACCTGCAAGCCTGCTGTACACGTTCAGGGCACCAGGTCCTCTTTGTGAGGCCCTCTCCATCTTCTCCCTCCTGCAGCCCAGCTCTCCTGCTTGCCTCACCTCTTCCAAGCCGTTATTGACCGAGGCTACCTCTGGAGGCTGGGCTACTCCTCCTGGGACATCCACTTAAATGATGAGCTGTGTCGCCCCCAGGTCACGGGGCACTACCTGATCTTCAACATTCCGTATGGACACTGTGGCACCGTCCAACAGGTAAGAAACTGCCAAGGTGGTGGTAGCCTTCTGTGGAGGCCAAGGAAAGAGGTCTGGGAAATTCAACCACCAATGAGAAACCTGGGTAGGAACAAAGGAAAGACACGAGCTGTGACTTCATTTCTGAGTTTGGTGAGATCTAGAGAAGCTCACTAATTTTACTGAAACTTTCCTTCCTTTTGGGAATTTGGGATACACAATAGCAAGTGTTGAGTGCTGATGAGCTGATAGATATGCGAATGGATGGATGGGTGGATGGATAGATTGATAATATTCTCTTAGCTCCAAAAGCAAAGCATTTTTCACAACATGCTTCTTGATTGAGCACTAGTGTACACCTACCATGTGCAAGGTATGGTGGAGGACATGGGGGGAGGACAGATTGTCTGTCTGTCCATCTGACTATGTTTCTAACCAGGTAGGTACATTCCACAGTCTGTAAGGCAAACCTCTAGGACATTTATGATTAATGAAATGTATATGTTTGTTTAATTTTCTTTAACCATCTGTGTATTTCACAAAACAGTGGTGTTGAAGTCAAGGAAACAAGTATACCAGTGATATAGTGAGTGTATAACCACAGAATCTTTTTTCTCAGTATATTTAACAATGTAACTTGTTCCAAAGCAAGATCCCCCTACCACTCCTCTATTCTTTCACATCCCTATTTAGACACATACCTGAAGCTCAGGGAACCCTTGACATTGTTGGAGGTTGAATTCATTCACTTTTGTCCATTTGGGTGAGCAAACCATAGTCATTCCTATCCTTTTTGCTCTGAAAACTCTACTTTTTACCTCAGAGATTTCTTTCCCAGGAGCCATGCTGGAAGGCCCCTTGTATCTGGGAGGTGGGCACCCCTGGGAAACTTCTGAGCCATCAGGGAAGACCCTGCAAATGTCTTCTCTGGCCGTGGCTGGCCTGGCTCCCCCAGATAAGCCCCATGTGCTGACCACGGTGCTGGGGACACAGCAGGGTCAGAAACCACATGGGGTGACAGCCAGCCGCAGGCCACTTAGGAGGAAAACACTGCCACCAAAGGTCCCGTGTCTGATATCAGAGTCAGTGAATGAGCAGCCATCCAGGTACAGGAGAGGGCAGGGTCCCTGCGCCATGGCTCTTACATTCAAGAAAAGAGAGACAGGCACTCAGGCTCTGAACAAGCACAGATGAGAGTCGTTTTCGTAGCAAAAAGGGTTAGGAAGACAATAAAACAAGGAAGGAGGTAGGAGAGTGATTTGGGTGGAAGGGAAGCCACGTTGAATAGGGCGGCAGCTGAGAGCAGCCTGCCTGGTGGGTGGAGCAGCTGGGTAAAGGGCCGCAGGGGATCAGCTAGTGTGTGGGGTGCCGAGGAAACACTGGAGATGGGAAGCTTAAGGCAGGTTGGAAGAGGGTGGGACCATGTGGCCAAAAAGTTCGGCTTTTATTCTAAGCTATACAGCTATACATTTCCCTGAAGGGGAAGGGGAGCTAGAGATTGGCTCTTAGGGGCAAAAAAATAAGATCTTTCTTTATGGATCAAGCACAGATATACATACGGTACATAAACAGTGCATTTGTTGTATTAAAATTCCATAGCGGGAGCTGGAGAGAGGGCAGGATGAATAGGAAAGATGATGTGTACAAAGGCCCCTTAGGAGGACCAGAGTGAACAAAAGGTTGAGAAACACTGGTCTAAGTTGACAGGCGTCTTTGGAAGATTCCAAGGCAGAATGTCCCAGGATCGGAGCCCCACGAGCTGAGGCTTCCTTGAGCAAACAGGGGCAGTCTGAGCCTCTGGGCATCTACACAGGGTGTGGGAAGGAGGTGGCAAGAGGCGGTGGCCCCTGTCTGTGGGCCCTGGCATCCCCTTAACCCCTGCAGGTCTCATAGGATCTAAAGGCTGGGGTCCACAGGGCCAGCCCACAGCTCACATGGAGCCACAACTGGTTTGGAGTCAAGGGAAGGGAAGAGACCAAAGAGCGAACAAGAGCCCTGGTGGGGGGTGGCCTTCGGGAGCCTGAGGGCTTGGTACATGTGGAGGAATTCAGCAGAAAGGGAGCTCCAAGGAGGGAAGGGGACATCCAGGCTCACCCACTGGGGGCTACCTGTGCACCCCACACATCAGGTCACCCCTGGTGTTAAGTACCAAAGGGGCCTGGGAACTCATGTCCTCCAGCATGTCAGAAAGCAGGCAATAGGCAGGCATGGGAAGGAAAGGTCTCTGCTCATGAAGGCAGGTGCTTGCCTGGGAGCTGGGAGCACTGCCCACCAGCTCTCTTTTTGTTCTCACAGGAGCACTTGGGCTCCCTCAGCTACTCCAACTCCATCAGAGGCCGAATTCGGGGCCACCCTGGCCGAGTCATCGTGCGGCACAAGGTGCCTGAGCTGAAGTTCACCTGTAGGGTGGGCGGCCCAGCTGCAGTTGAAATCGTTCATGGAGCTAATGTCCCGATGGAGAATGTCAGCTACGAAGTGTCCATATCGTTCCTCCAATCGCCAGGGCCCCAGTACATGGAAGGCATGGCACCATATTATGCTAACCAGGGGAAAGAGGTCTTCCTCCAAGCCACCCTCCATAGCCTCAACCCCAACCTGAAACTCTTTGTGGATACCTGTGTGGCTTCTCCTGATCCCAGTGATTTTACAACCATCAAGCATGATTTGATCCAGCAGGGGTAAGGAAAATGGAAGCTCTCTCGTGTTGACTGCTATATTCATATGGCATTCCTTCAGGTGGCCTGTGGCTTCTCAACCAGTATTCCTAAATCAGAACTTTATGCAAGAGTCCTCACCATGCCCCAGAGGCAGAGTGGGTGCTATCACCAACCCTCTGATCCCAGGTGGGGACAAATAGTTGTAGGTGGCCTGCACAACCTCCTTTGAATCCCCAGGGTCCTAGGCAGGACCCTTGCTGCCCTGGATTCTACTGCCTCACCATCTCCTTTCATGCCCATACCTCCCTCCCTTCTAGTTTTATGACTTTATTAGATTCCCCATGCATGGTGCAGGCCCTTGGGGCATTTGGCCTACACTGATGGACTGGTGAGTTATCCCAAGCTAAGCTCTTAGTTATACTTGTGAGATTTATTCTGGCTCCTTTGGCTAACCAACCCATTTGCCAAGTTAGAACTTTGACATGTTGTTTGCCTTTATAGCTCCCTTGTCCCCTAATGGGCAAAATACTTATGGATGGGCAATTGGCAACCAGTTCAAAAACAACAAAAACCCATCATTTAGTGGCAGCTTTAGGGTGGTGAGAGCCACAGCAGCCTAAGCCTGTAAGTGGCACTGTGGAAGGGGCAGGATACAGCCTCTCCCACAGGTGTTGTGAGCCATGGTGTGAGTCATGGAGTGAGAAAGCATTTCCCTTACAATCATCCTTACAAATATATCAAGGCAAGTGGCTCAGTTTGGTGCCAGAATTTAACAACTGACATTTTTTTCTTCTGCTTGCTTTAGGTTTAATTTTCTCTTCTCTGTCTAGTTTTCAAAGCTAAGATTATTGATTTTAGATCGTTCTTCTTTTCCAATATATGGATTTTAATGCTATAAATCTCCCTCTAAGCACTGCTATAGCTGCATCCCACAAATGTGATAGTTGTATATTCATTTTCACTTAGTTTAAAATATTTTTAAATTTCTCTTGACACTTTTTTGATTCACAAGTTACTCAGATGTATGTTTTTTAATTTCCAAACATTTGGGAATTTTCTAGCAATCATTGTCATTGATTTCTAGTTTAATTCCATTGCTACCTCAGGATGTATTTTGTGTGATTTCTGTTCTTGTAAATTTGTTAAAGTGTCTTTTATGGCTCAGAATGTATATTTAAAGTGGGTTTCTTGTAGGCAACATATAGTTAGGACTTGTTTTTTTAATTGATACTCACTTTAAATACAAATGGTCTAAATATACCAATTTAAAGACAGAATAGATTAAAAAACAAAAGTAGATAAATAAAAAACAAGACCCAACTATATTTGCCTACAAGAAACCTTTAAATATAAAGACACAGATAAATTAAAAGAGATTGAGAAAGATACTGTGCGACAGTAACTATATTAATTTCAGACAAAACAAACTTCAGAAATAAAAAATAATAAAGTGATTATTGATATAGTTGGATTTAACTCTACCACCTTAGTAACTGTTTTCTATTCATTGCATTTGTTCTTTGTTTCTCCCCACACTCCTTTTGCCACTTTCTCTGGTTTTAATCAAACATATTCTATGATTCCATTTTATCTCCCCTCAATCCATCATTTGTACTTATTTCCATAACTTTTTTGGTGATTTCCCTAGAGTTTACAATATACATTTTTAAATAATCTAAGTTCACCTTCAAATAATGTAACCACCACTTCTAATTCCCCCTTTGGACAAAATAGAATAGGCCTTCCGAAGGCAAGAGTTCTAGCTAGAACTTAATTACCTTGCTTTGTATTTATTGTGTCTATTTTACAGTTTCCTTCTATTTCTGGCCAGGAATAGTGGTTTTTCACCCATAGTAGTGTTTAAAATTTCTTTATAAAAAAAAAACAAAAATGAGTGGGTAGTAGGAAGAGCTCCATTTGGAATTCAGAGGTCTGTGTCCACACCTAATTATCTAGGTCAGAATGAATTCACACAATGATTTAAGTTAATTTTTTTGGTCTGGGGTTTTCCTCCCCATCAGGTGCATCAAAGAAAGTTCCTATGCCAATCTCTACTCCCACCAGAAGAACGTGGTTCAGTTCAAGTTCAACGCCTTCAGCTTTCTTGACAGCTACAATGTGGTCTATCTGCAGTGTAAGCTCACCGTGTGCAAGGTGGGAGACTACTCCTCTCGCTGCTCCCAGGGCTGTGCAGGGCGGAGTAGGAGAGATGCAGGCACCGTGGAGGCCAAGGAACAGCAGACAGAGCATTTCCAACTGGTGGGGCCACTGGAGATCCACAAAGTAACTGCTCAGAGCAAGACTCTTGTGTGATTTATCCAATTTTCACATGAATCTGTTAGAAATTAGAAAGCAAAGACTAATTTCTCTTTAGTAATGTTTGACAAATCAGAAGTTATCTACGTAGAGACAAGTAAAAGAAACAGCTGGAGGAGACTGCTTCTCTCAGGTTTGTTACTAAATAAATCTCTGATTACTAAACTTCTAAGGCAGTAACTGTCTCTGATGTCTAGCTGCATTTTCTAATTCTTCACTATTAAAAACTTGATCATTGTCTTAAAGTGTACAAAATGTTACAAAGAGAAGAGTTATCTCTCTATATGCCATTGCCAATTTAAAGATCTTTTCTTAATTTGACTTCTTAATGTTCAGATGCTGGTAGGTGAATCTCTGTTTCTGTCTTTCTGGTGGTATAAGAATTTATTTTCAGATTTTGCGAAGAGTCTTATGAAACATAAACTGTCAGGATGCCACTGCTCTTTTTCTTTTTTTAACTATTATAATTGGTTGGTTGAATCAAACATGTCATTTACTCATCAGAACAAGCTTTATTTGCTTTGTTTCACTGGGAATAAATTGAACCCAGGCTTTGTTGGGTTTGAGTTGTAGCTTACAAACAAGAAAGGCTGAAATACAATTGCAAGAACCACACATCCGCTCTTTGAGCTACGAGGTGCTCATGTGGTCATGTTCTCGGTCTGTTTTCCAGATCCTCAAAGCATTCAGGGAAACCCCAAAAGTACACACAAAATCTGAAAAGCAAACAAGGACATTCCAACATCTTCCAGGAAAATGGGAGAGCACCTATTTTAATCTCTTTTTACCTTAACAGAAAGAGACTTCTGCTAGGCTCACTACCCTCAAAGTTGCCTTTAAAGAAATAGACTTGAAATAGTCATATTTTTATTTTTGCGTGTTAATAAATATTCAGTAGCAATATTTAAAAGAAGAGTCCCCATCTCCAAGAAACTGTTCTGCTCTTTGTCAATAAATAGCATGTACAAGATGGTACTGCGGTATTATCAAGTACCCCAGGGAGGAGAGCAGAGTTTGGTGGGGTCCGGGAACTAACCCTGATGTCCTGAGAGATGGAAATCGACAAATGACTCAAGGACGGAAGTAGCCTCTGAGAGGGAACATCTCAGTTTCATTACAAACATGCCCTTCATTGACAACTGTCTTGGTAAAATATATTGATATTTATTTTGATGAAGTTTCCTGCTTAGACATAGAAATTGATGAAATGTGCTTATTGGCCAATTTAGTGAAAAGGGTATCTTTTAAATCAAAGTTAATTATTTATCCCTTAGTAGCTTCATCTTCAGTCACATGAAACAATTTTAGCATCTGGTGTCTATTTCATGAAAGTGCTTCAAATGAATAAAAGGGTTATTCCAAGTAATTGTGGGCTGCTCAAGATCCTGCTTTCAAAAGTTCATCTGCCCATCTGCTGCACCTACCATAGCATGTTGAGAAAGTGGAGGTTGACAGCTACCAAAATCTAGCTGGAAAATGAGTGACTCCATCTGTGGGGGCATCTGGGTGTCACCCCAGAGCAGTCACTACACTCACTTCCTAAAAGAGCAGGATTTTCAGAATGTTTCACAAAGCAAAATCTAACTCTGTTGTATTCAAGAGACGTACTTAACAAGGTGTTTTAGAAAGGCTACAAAGGGATGGGCAGTGGAATGCCAGGCAAGTGCAAACTAGAGGAGAAGGGGGTGGAATCCAGGCTACCCACATGGCCTCTGCTGCCTTGAGGGGTGGGGTCCCCTCACTACCGCTGGGCCGGGGTAATGTCTAAATGACTTTTAACAAATCCCTAATGTGAAAAGTATTGATGATGAAAGAACTAACATTTTAATAAATAAATAAATAAAGGTTCAAACAAACTTGCAGATAAGTTCCTCCTAGTGTGGTTCAAGGGACAGGATCAAGGAAGAAGCACTCCCCAAATCCAGGTGATTCTTAGGAACACTGGCGTTCAAAAGCAACGGCCACTGTTCAGCATTGCATACTGATGGATCAAAATGCACTTAACACGGAGAAGCCTGCAATTGGAAAACACCAAGGGTGCAGGCCAAAAAGACCCAAGAAAAGTCTGCTCTGTCTAGCCAGAGGACCAGCAAAGGGGCAACCTAGCCAGACAGAAAAGTTGCGATAAAAACGGTTCTGCTCCAGCCAAACACCATGGGAAACACTGTGGCCCCACCTCCACCCTAGCCAGCAAAAGTTGAGTGGGGAGCTTAATCTGTCACTCTCCCCCAGTGCCTCTTCCCTCCCCTACACCCAATGTCAGGTGCAGGCCAGGTGGGGAGCCTGCTCTTCCATTTCTACCCTTACTTGGAAGGGATGAGGCACCCTTTTCATTCTGCGCTGGTCAGAGGAGGCCCAGTGGAGAGCCAGGACTTTTACCCCCGCCCAGCGGTAATGAGGGGACCCCACCCCTTAAGGCAGCAGAGGCCATGTGGGTAGCCTGGATTCCACCCCCTTCTCCTTTAGTTTGCACTTGCCTGGCATTCCACTGCCCATCCCTTTGTAGCCTTTCTAAAACACCTTGTTAAGTACGTCTCTTGAATACAACAGAGTTAGATTTTGCTTTGTGAAACATTCTGAAAATCCTGCTCTTTTAGGAAGTGAGTGTAGTGACTGCTCTGGGGTGACACCCAGATGCCCCCGCAGATGGAGTCACTCATTTTCCAAGCTGCTGGGAGTGTTGGCAGCTGATGGCTCTCAGCGCCACTGCTCTCTAGGAACTTCCCTCAGCTCAAGACAGCTGTCTTGTCCAATTTCATAGCCCCCCACCCCTGGCCATCCCTCAACCAGTGACTGGCCCACAGAGGTATTGAAAGGTCTGAGCACCAGTGCCTCAATGGGGCATGCGCTGGCCCAGCCCCAGGACTCCCTGGGGGATTGACTGGGCAGCTACTGTTGCTTCACAGTGCACCGACTCCCTGCCCAGTACTGCTCCCCTCCCACCTCACACACTGCCCAAGAAACCTCCTGTACCCAAGCCTACGTCAGTCTGTTTCCCCAGAACCTGACCTACGACAGGGAGTACCAGGTGTGGGCCAAGCAGATTAGAACCAGATTCTACAATGGGGTTTTGGAGCTGGCAGTGAGGACTCATCACTGGTGGTAAGTGGAAGGCGGATGGCCCTGACCACTAACACATCCTCTTGTTTAATCTTTGCCACCCCCCCCCCAGGGGTATGGCAGCTGCTAAACAACCCCTATTTGAAATCATACAGACTATGGCTGAAGTGACCTGGCCACTGTAACCCACCAGGTAAGTGGGAAGAACTAGAACCCAGGCCACCAACTCCAGGTCCAGGACCTTTCATCACTTCTCTTTAGTTCTTCCTAAAGAAAAAACTTACAAATAGTAGCATGCATACTGAAAATGCATTGGTATGTCTCCACTACAAAAGACTTTTTTAATTCACAGTAGTAACAATTTTTCCCCCTCTGTCGAGTCACAATATGTGACGATTTTCTTAGTATCCCACTTTCATGCCTGATGTGTCTCTGAATACCTGCCATGCTGGCCAGCAAAGAATGTTCAGTCAGTTCCTGACGGAGAGGCGCCCGCAGGGCAGTGGCCAGACCAGACAGTTGTGCTGTTTCTAAGTACTTGATGTGATTTGCCCATTCTAAGTAAATTTTTAGGGGTTTTCATGTTAGGTTAAAAAAGAACTTTGCACTAGTCCAATTTAGGCTACATGGATGAAAATACAGGAGAGTCACTGCACGAGGGGTATTTGGAGATCTCCATGGAGATACTAAAAAAAGAAAAAATGGGGAAGATCTGTTTTGATTTAGAGCTGGAAAAATCAATCAAGCCCCTAAGGACTTGTTCTGTGAAGGTAGAAATTCTATCACATCCATCGTGCATTCCCTTCAGCATCTGGACCTGCAATGCATGTTTACAGAAGTGAAGGCGAATGCCTTTGGGCATTCAGGAATGTGGTTACCTGTTTGAATGCATAGGAGAACCTGAAACTGTGTGTTGTTACATAACAAGGTAAAGCTGTATTAGTCATCTAAGATGATTAGAGTCAATGTCTGGCACTTGTTAGGATGAGTGACCTCTGGCTTTGGTGCCTGATGGTGAAAGGGAGGAGAAATGTTTTTCTCTCCTTAACCCAGAAACGGTGTGAAGTTTCTCATTTTAGAGTCACATTCTTCTATCCAAAGGTCTTTCCTGAAATGCTGAGGTGAGAAGAGCTGAGGCTGTGCGTTAAACCACTAAGGCACGTGGATCCAGGAGATTGCAATTCTTCCTTTCACATTCCAGTTTCAGAAATTCTAACTTTTGCATCTAAAAATTAAACACATCTAACTCTGAAGACTACTTAAGTAAAAAATAGCCCCTTTCTTTTCACCTAATATTTGGTTAAAATGTTTTAAGCTTATGAAAGAGGTGTTTTAATTCATGTAATATTTTGGTGCCTAGAATGAGAGCCAACTGACATACTGTTTATTCATTTCAGTCATCCTGTAATGAAACACACTGACACAGTGACATGAAGGTTTGTGTATCACTTTTTCACACCTTTTCTAATTTATTCATAACGTATATAGCCACGAGGTACCACGTCCTTTGGCATCCAGAAGAAATAACTTAGGGCTGCACTGATCAGCTAATGGTCCTGCAGCTTCTGGTATTTGTAGTTTGCCCGTTGATTTACAAAATGCCTCGCTATGACTGTGACCATAATCACCACATTCAGAGCTAGAACCATGAATGAAAATAGATGCAGATTGTTGAATGGCTGGTTCTGAGTTTCCTCTGCATGTGTTTGATGCTGAAACCCTGTAATTAGAAACAAGATGAAAATCATTTTTTAAAAAAATATTACCATTACAAAATGTTGGTAACATTTATAATCTGTACATACCACCCTATGAATCTTACACATGAATTAATGTACAATGTATAATGCCAATACAAAACAGAAATGATTATCAAATATTTGAGTTAGTTTATGTTTAATTTTAAATTTGTTTCAAATGGTTGACTTAGTTTGGTTCCTTGATGCAGCATGAAAAACATGTGAAATTCAAGCATAATAGCCAAATAGAAATACAGTTTTATTTATTAATGATAACTATTTCTCTTAGTTTCAAAATACATTTGATCAACAGGAAAAACATTTGTTTATTCCCTTGAAATAGGAAAAGGATATTTTCCAATATGTATGATATTTCTATTGTGACTTTCATTCACAAATTTTCCACTAATTTCAAACCAGTATCTATAGATACACCATACAAGCTTTTTAGTGAATGTGTTTATAAAATTACTGAATTTGTATTCTTCTGTTTTTACCACAGAACTAATTTGCTACAAACCAGAACCATACACTCCTTTATAGTGCTAATAATAATAACTACAGAGATCATAAGGGCCTTCAATGCCACTTATACCTAAGATAAATTCTTATAAATGGTTTTATTTCATTATGGCTTTTCTTAAGCTATTAATTATCGACTATCCTTGAGTATTCACCACTGCTTCCTTTCCATGCAACCAGGTAGGTCTCAGGTTTCAAGCCTTTTATTAATAAAAGAAACAGGCTGTCTTGTGTTAATACAATAGATTCTTTGTTTTTAAAAAATAACTTTTTTTCAAATTGGCAATTATGTGGGATACTGGTTCATTTTGTTTTGTTCATTTAGGAGTTAAAACACATTGCTTTTGATTCCACTGTCTGCTATGGCATCTATAATAATGAGTCAGGAAGCTAATGGAAACTATTTTTACAGATGAGGACATTATTACAGTTATACTCAAAAGGCATATGAATAATGGTGAATTATCAGTGTGTCATATGCTTACACTGTACAGGGTATGCATATTATCAAATGATGGAAATAAACAGTAATCCTGTGTGCTCAAAACTCACAACTTATTTGTAAAACTTCTATAAATCTTTAAACTGTGCATGCTTAAGAACTACCAGATTTGAACAGCATTTTATGAGCCATGAGGTGTTCTTAGACCACAAAATAACTTTTTTTGTTTTTTTGAGACAGAGTCTCGCTTTGTTGCCCGGGCTAGAGTGAGTGCCATGGCATCAGCCTAGCTCACAGCAACCTCAAACTCCTGGGCTTAAGCAATCCTCCTGCCTCAGCCTCCCGAGTAGCTGGGACTACAGGCATGCGCCACCATGCCCGGCTAATTTTTTCTATATATATTTTTAGTTGGCCAGATAATTTCTTTCTATTTTTAGTAGAGACGGGGTCTCACTCAGGCTGGTCTCGAACTCCTGACCTTGAGCGATCCACCCGCCTCGGCCTCCCAGAGGGCTAGGATTACAGGCGTGAGCCACTGCGCCTGGTCAAAATAACTTTTTTCTTACCTGAATTACCACTTGCACTGCGATCCCTTTTCAGACGAATGGGTCCTATGATGGAATCAGTCTTCCACTTGTATGAAGAAATGTCTCGTTTCCTTCTAGAGAGACAGCCTTGATTGCAGCGAGACTGGTCGTCACTACTATCACATATCAAAATTTTACACTGCAGATACACAGAGCTCAGACTTCTCAAGAATTTAAAAGCATTAAACTGGAATCTTCCATAGTGTCCAAATAAGGGATACACCTTACAAGTCTCATCTCGACTACATCTGGAACAGAATTTATAAACATGTTCAGAAGATGCACAGAAGTTCAGTCTTGTCAATGCTAAAAAAGATGATACAAAGTTTTCTCTGAACTGTCTAATTTGTGAATCCAAAAATCCTTCTAGAAAGCTAATGTCTCTAGTTCAGGCTATAGTGAGCTAAGACTATAGATCTGATTCCTGAGTAAGATAGAAAGGTTCCTTCTAGCTCTAAAATTCCCGGTCCGTGTGAATTAACCAGAAAATCTATGCCTCTGTAGTAGAACTCAAACACCTTTCCTTACATGCTTATTATTAATGTATCAGTATGGATGATTTAGTTAAAATCTACCAGCTATTAGGGGGAAAAAAAGGAAACTTTTTCTTTCAAAGAAAAACTTTATACTTTTTCTTTTAAGAATGCTACATATATTTTATTGATGACATTATAGTCTAAAGATGGTACAAATGAAATGATCTCCTGGGTTTTTGTTGAAAGTAACCAAAATTTACAAAAAGCATAAGCACAAACAGCTTTCTTGACAAAAGATAAATTTGTTTCCACCAGCAAATATTTTGTAAATACATTTAAAATTCTAGAGGATATAATCTATGTCTATATAAATATTTTAACTTAATAAATTCCATGGTAGTAGTTCTAGGAACATTTACATATATACACACACACAAAATTACTTTATTAAAATAATTATTACTCATCAGAAAGAAATATCATATATACATCAATTACATTAATACATACCCACTCTTGATTAAGTCATAGGTTGGAGATGCAAAGTCAGAGGTGGGAGAGGCTCTACAGCTATCAAGAAAAACCACCAAATTTGGATCTGAGTTGTGCAAACTGACTTGAACATAAAGAGTTTGGTTCAAATCCACATAATATGGTGACTCAAGTATAGTCTTTTCAAATGAATCAGATTCAAAAAGAGCCATAGTTGTGTTATATTTTCCCAGTGCATTTTGATTTTGTATTATATCATCTTCTGTTATGTATGTTATCTCCACAGTAGAATTATGTTCCATTTCACATTTCACAATAATCTGGAGTTGTTTCTTACGGGTGATCACTTCAGAAGGTGGAGATGCAGAAAAGGTGATTATATTGGTATAAATAATTGACTGATCTTCTACCTGCAGAACAAGATGGAATTCAAATTTTACATTTTAAGTCCAGTAATATTTTAGAGCATAGATGTAAATAACATTTGTAGGTGGAGGCATAATTTTCTTAAACCATGAGATAATAGCTTTCATGTCAGAATACTGTAAACCTTAAATGTGTTTCACTGAAGAAATAGTCTGAGAAAGGAAGAATGAATGAGAGAGAGATACAACATGTATTAGAAAGACTTTAAGACAGAATTGGACAGAATTTTTTTCAGTTACATTAAAATCAGTTTTGAATGCAAATTTCCAGCCCTATAAAGACTTTAAACCGGGCAATGTATTGCTTTCCATCAGGAACATTAAGTTAGTGTGGCTAACTGGGAGGTTCCCAAAATGTACATAGACAGAGGGCAGCAATAGGTGCCCCTTGGAAGCCTTCCCGAGGAGCTCACAGTGCAATTAAGCCTGAATGTTCGCTTTTGGCAAGAAATGATGATTTACTTCTGTCCCTATCAATTCCTCTGGATTGACCTCCGTTCTTTTCAATTAGGTTACTGTTTAACGTCCAGAGTGAGAAGTTTATGACATGTATCCTAAAGGGACCCTAGGTTGAAAGTGTTTGAGATCTTGAGACTTCTAGAAAATGTAAAACAAATTGCAAACTTCCAGAAATATCGTTCATGTTTAAAATAAGGATAATGTTTTACCTTCTGTCTTTACAAAGGAAAGAATGTTTAGCTAGGTTTTTACTAAACATGAGATGTAAACATTTTCTGCACAATTGTTTCTGGTAGGATATTAAACCCACTGCATATAGATGATCAAACTCTCTAGTGAGTTTTCAGAGTTCTTTACCTTCTGGGAAAGATAACCATCCTCCAGTTACCTTGAAAATGAAGGAAGCAATTTGGCATTTGTGTGTGAAGGTATGTACTTAAATGTCCACACATGCTTATTTATCATTTATGAAGCCACTATGACTTGGGGGCTGTTTAAGCAGCTAGCAAGCATTACCCAGGATGCATCACCCAACATGCATTCATCATTTGACAAAACCCAGCTATCAGTGTTTCACTTTACCTTTTTGATTGTACCACATCCATCAAAAGGGATAGAAAAATCCACAACATTGGATAATTTGGGTCTGCAAGTTGAGTCAGTTAGTTGTAAGTCATTCTCATTATAGTTAAAGGACTCTAGGTAGGATTTATTTATGATAACTCTCATCTTGTCAGAAGAGCAAGTTAAAGACGCTGTCAGGGGGAAAAAAAGGACGATCATGTTTATCCAGCTAGGAACTTTGGATCTTGAAGAGCTGTGCATGCAGGTGAATATATAAAAAGTCAAAACCCATCGTGCCCTAAATAAGTAATCAGAAACCTGTGATAGCTGAGCAGTTGATCCACCTTTTACAATGTTCATTGTGCCTTTGTTTGGAGCTAGAATCTGTAAATCTAATATTTTTAACAGTGTCTTTGCAGAAGGTATTATGGGAAACAGTCCATATTTTCTGCAAGGATCTTTTTCAGGTTGACATATCATTAATTTCTTCTTGTATTAAACAATGCACAGAACTGATTCTCAAACTTCAGATTATGAAAATGTTCCCGACTATAAATGACAGTCTTGCAAATAGGGACAGCCACATATAGGTTAAGAATTAAGGAACAGTTTTTATGTACACAATCTTCAGAGAAGCTCAATATAGCTAAGGAATATAAAATGTGACTTACTAGTGTTGACGTTTTCTGTATAAATTGAAGTGTAGGAAGCAGAAAAGCCCCGGTAGGAATTGGCATAATCTGTAGATAACACAACAGTCAAAGAGTCTGACGAAGACTCAAAGGTGGGTGTTACGCGGCCACAGACTTTTCCAATCAGGCCAGAGGTGGTGGAGGAGCCATCATAGACAGCAACAAAGTCGAATCTGCAGTGCTTGTCTATTTCTAGGCTAGAGAATGAGGGCCTCTGGTGAAAAAGCTTTTCAGACCAATTCAATTCTATGTTCTAAAATCCCAGCAATTCCACCCTTAAGTGATTAAGGATTTCCCCCTCAATGGTATCTCAGGTTTATGATAACAAACAAACCTGGGTCTTTGTCAGTCCCTAACAGGACCTCAGAATCTTCAGAAAAATATTAGTCAACTTAGTTTAATGTAATAGTATCACTAAGTGTTTTCCTTTCTAAATCAATTCTTTAAAAAATGTGTTGCATGTAATAATTTCTCCTCCCCAGGTCCCCCCAGTGTCCAAGTGGGCACACTGCATTTGCTCCAACAGAAGTGGATCTCAGTACTTACAAAATCTCTGTGAAGTTTAATTTTATCTTGTAACCTTTCTCCACTTGTATGTGCCACACACAATAAGCCAGCTCAGGATGGGGCTTTGGGTAATTGGGGCTGGTGAAAGATCCTTCCAAAGTGTCCAAGTAACCGCCACAGTTTGGAATAGCTAAAATGGATGTGAAGGTGACCAAGCATGTTAAGTCAAAATGGAGACGTTTTTTAATTTCTGTGTTGTACGTTGAGCTTATTAACATGTCAAATCTGAATGTTATTCCACCTCTGTCTTTCCCACGGGTCACATATTGAGGTCTTCATCCTTCTTTATCACTGGACTTCCTGCCTATTGTTGCAGGGCTGGGAGTGAATTTTTATACTGCTGCCAAATCAATCACGTTAAAGTGATGCAATGAGATCTGTCCCAGCTGTAGACCCTCCATTACCTGGACTGAGCCATAGAAAATAAAGTCACATTCTCAGGACTAGCACTGGAGGCCTTTCCTCACTTAGCTCCTGCCCAGCTTTCATATTTCGTGAGCCACTTCCATGTGGCCTGCTGTTCCCCCGGCCCTTTCTTCCCATGTCTCTGTGGGCTGTTGGCTCCAGCAAAGATGAATCCTCCCCGACTCCCACTTTTCCCTACCCTGGTCATGCTATTGTCCAAAGCTCAGCTCAGATGCAACCTTCACGACACCCAGCCTTGGTCCCTCCCTTCCCCAGTAAGTATATACGCAAGCAGCTGGACAGATGAAACATGGAGAAACAATACCAAAAGCTCTTTTTTGGAGACGCAAAATGGTTTACATTGGCTGACACATGGGATGCATATTAGGTAGTAGATAGAGGCAAGGCTTGAAAAGGTGGCCTGGGTGCAGCTTGGGAAAACCTTGACTGCTCTCCACTCTGGAGATTTGCTGCCACCAAGACATCAATGGTTTAAGCAGGAGAGTGACATGATCAGTGTTGGACCTTGGAAAGAAAAACAGAGTGGAGTTTTTCACATGAAAAGTCTCTGGTGTTCTGCTTTGGGTCACAAGAGAATGTCTGTGCTGTGAATGCAGAACCAAGGAAATGCAGCTTTCTGATTGCCTGGAAGTCGCAGATTTCAGAGGTGAGGTCAGAGATTCCCAGCATGTGCTCCTCAGACAATCTTCTTTGTCAGCATGACCTGGGGGACTTATTAAAGATGGAGGTTCTGCAGCCCAACCCAGGTCTAAGCAATCTGACCAGAGGGAGGTGCAGTCCCTGAACAGGCTTCACAAAAGATCTCAGGGTTATTATTAAACAGGCTGAATGTGGAGAGGCTCTGCATCGGGCTCTAACAGAGTACCCTCACCTGTAGCCAGCTGATCAGCCCCTTGCCTCTGCCTCACCTGGTAGCTGGTCAGGAAGGCAAGTTCACAGGCTCCACCCCGGAAGCAAAGAATCAGAATCTCTGTGGTGGGGCCCAGAATTAGTGATTTAACAAGCTCTCCAGGTGATACTTATGCGCAGGAAACATAGGGAACTACTGCTCTCCCAGAGATGCCTCTGAGGGAACAGACTCAGACTGAAGATCACAAGGACCCAGGCAGGAGGGTGTGTAACCTGTGCTTGCGGGAGAGGTGAGTAAAGTATGTGTAGATGAGGAACTTACAGATGTCAGATGAGAAGTAGTAGTAGAAGGTAAAGACACTTCTTTGAACTGTTGCAGAGTCAGTGACTATTTGAAATGTCAGTGTATTGAATGATGATTCAAATACAGGAACAAAGTCATTTTCATTGCAGACTTTCCCTAGCAGAGGCCCATCGGTAGAGGTTCCATCAAAGACTTTAATGTTTTCACTTTGACAACTTCCATCTGGATCAAGCCTGAGGACAGAACACAACTGTGGCTGGAGAAGCGCCACTAGCAAAGGGGGTTTCACAGGCAGAGTCAATCGCTCACATTGGTATGGTAATTTACAAAGTGGCGGCACATCTATAATCATTTAAGTCTCTCCAAGACCAATCACCAACCCCACCATCCTCCACATCAAAGTACTCATTGTCCACCTTAATGGCTCCAGAAAGGTGAACTGCTTTGCCTACGTCTCACATCAAGTAAATGGTGAAGATGAGCCTTCTACCTCTTTCCATCTCTCCTGTTTCCTGTGCCCACGTGACTTTTGGAGTAGAACCTTCTTATTTAAAATTGATCCCCACTGACACCTGATGTCCTGGGCTGCTGAAAGGTGAAGCAATTCTTTCCTGGCCACTTCTCTTCCAAGGTAAGGCAAATCCTAACATCTCCCTAGTTGTCCCTTCCTTCCCTCATACCATCATTTGTCCATCATTCTGAAGGGCAGTCCCATGCCCTGCTTTGGACAGGGCAGCCGAGGATTTTCATATTCTGCCCATCCTGATGGGGTCTCCCTGACCTCAGAAAACACATTTCCGACGTAACTTAGAGGAAATAATACAAGAATAGAGAAATCTGAGTTCTTCCACCTTAGCCACTTAGCTGCTGTATAACTTTGGAGAAGTGATTTAACCTTTCTTGAATTGTTCTCTCTTCTGTAAAATGGGGATATCACGGCCTACTTCTTACTCTTGTGTGAGGTTTATTGTATTCTGAACATGAAGCACCTACCACAGGCCTGGCATGCAGGGGGTGTCCAGTGAACGTTAAATGGCAATTTCCCCCTTCCCTTGTTCTTTCCACACTTTGTTTTCTCTTCCCTTCTCTTCTTGCACAGCTACAATAGTGTGTATTTCTTAATCACGCTACCATTCTAGGCAATTTGAAAGGCCTCCTTCTCTTTTGTTTCTTTGAGGGATAAAGTAAATTCCAACTTCAGTGGTATAGGGCCATGGTTCTCAAAGGGTGGCACCTGGACCAGCAGCATCACATCACGTGTAAATTTGCTATCTATTCAAATTCTTAGGCTGCACCCACCCCATGTGAATTAGATAATAGAGGCTCTGGGGGTGGGGCCCAGCAACCGTGCTTTAACAAGCTTTCCAGGTGCTTCTGGTGCATGATCAAGTTTGTGAACCACTGGGACAGAGTAAGAGTCTGGGCTTTGGAGCCAGGTTGCTTGGACTTCTCCCACTATGTGACCTTGGGCCCGGTAAGTGACTTCTTTGGGCTTTCCTATCTACTAAACGGGGGTTTGATGCAGTCTAATCCAAGAGGGTTGTTGAGAGGATTAACTGGGGTGGATCTCACGAAACGCAGAGAGTGTCTCCATTGGGCAGAGCCCTGTTCTCAGCTTAGCCTCACATGAGGACTGCCTGGGCACTTATAAAAAACCACTTAGGAATGTATGCTTATTTCAAATAAAAATTTTACAATCTTACAATAAAAAGTACTGATGCCTGGGTCCTACCCCAGAGATTGTGATCTAATTTTATGGGGTACAGCCTGGGAACCTGAGTTTTTGAAAGCTCCCCTGCTGATTCTAATGCATAGCAAAATTTGGAACCACAAATTTAGTGTTTTAAGGACTAGAATCTGGAACCAGACTTACTAGATACTAACCCTGGTCACCACTTACTATTTGTGTGGGCTCAGGCAAGTTCTCAACCTTCTGTGTTGTAATACTAGAGGATCTCTGTGAGCACGTGCCAGGCACACAGTCGTCATCAGTGAACACCACCACAACCAGCACCATCAACATCATGGTGGCTGTGAGGGTTACCACCACCTCTAGCAGCAGCTGAAATCTTCCCACAGAGAGCCTTCTGCCCCAAACGTGGCCAGAGAGTTCAACCTCCCTCATTAGGAAACTGAAGCGGCACTTACTGGATTTGGGAAAAGATGATTCTGATGCTTTCATTTTCTGGTCTTTCTATTGTCCATGTGCAGTTCTCACTGGGGTTGAGTTGAAGGACCAGGGCTTTGTGGTTCTCTGCTATATTGGCACCTCCCAGACTGGCGCTGCAGTTTGATTTGCCTGGCAGAGACCACAGATAGCACTGAGGAGAGCCAGCTGCCCCTCCCCCTCCCCAGTGACTGAGCATCTACCTCCCACGTGTAATATCTATGCAAGCATTCAGCTAATCGTGGATAGTATTTAGCTCACTCCAAAGTAAGCCACAAACAATGGATTTTTCCTTCTTGGTGCCCTTGGGGAGAAAGTATTTATGATTTCTCTACATATAGTCCATAAAAGAGACTATATTAGGGCCTGTAGAAGGATGGTTTTAAAAAGGCACTTTATATCTAGGATGTATAAAAAATTCTTACAATTCAATAATTAAAAGACAGCCAATTAAAAATAGACAAAGGGTCGGGAGCAGTGGCTCACGCCCATAATCCTAGCACTCTGGGAGGCCGAGGCAGGTGGATCGCCTGAGCAAGAGTGAGACCCCACCTCTACTAAAAATAGAAAGAAATTAGCTGGAAAACTAAAATATATACAAAAAATTAGCCAGGCATGGTGGCACCTGCCTGTAGTCCCAGCTACTCGGGAGGCTGAGGTAGAAGGATCACTTGAGCCCAGGAGTTTGAGGTTGCTGTGAGCTAGGCTGACACCACGGCACTCTAGCCCAGGGAACAGAGTGAGACTCTGTCTCAAAAAAAATAAATAAAAATAGGCCGGGCGCGGTGGCTCATGCCTGTAATCCTAGCACTCTGGGAGGCCGAGGTGGGCGCATTGTTTGAGCTCAGGAGTTCAAGACCAGCCTGAGCAAGAGTGAGACCCTGTCTCTACTAAAAATAGAAAGAAATTATATGGACACCTAAAAATATATATAGAAAAAAATTAGCTGGGCATGGCGGTGCATGCCTGTAGTCCCAGCTACTCCAGAGGCTGAGGCAGAAGGATTGCTTGAGCCCAGGAGTTTGAGGTTGCTGTGAGCTAGGCTGATGCTACAGCACTCTAGCCTAGGCAAGAGTGAGACTCTGTCTCAAAAAAATATATATATATACAAAGGACCAGAATAGACATTTTTTTAAAGGAGATCTATAAAAGGCCAGTAAAACATGAAGACATACTCAACATCATTAGTCATCATGGAAATGTAAATCAAAACCACACTAGATACAACTTCATATCCCTTACGATGGCTAGAATCAAAACTAGAAAATAACAAGTGTTAACAAGCATATGGAGAAATTGGAATGATAATACACTGCTAATGGGATTGGAAAATGGTGCAACTACTGTGGAAAAGTCTGGTAGTTTCTCAAAAGATTAAATATAGAGTTAGAATAATCCAGCAATTCCACCCCCAGGCATATCCCCCAAATAAATGAAAACAAATATCCACAAAACAACTTGTACACTACTGTTCACAGCAACATTACTCATAATGGTCTAAACGTAAACATTTTAAACAAACATCATGTTATAAAAATTTCAGATAGTTTTTTCTTTTAATGTAGATCATAGACACATTATAGATCAGTGTCATTTTTTTTTTTTTGAGACAGAGTCTTACTCTGTTGCCCAGGCTAGAGTACCGTGGCATCAGCCTAGCTCACAGCAACCTCAAACTCCTGGGCTCAAGCGATCCTACTGCCTCAGTCTCCCGAGTAGCTGGGACTACAGGCATGCACCACCATGCCCAGCTAATTTTTCTATATATTTTTAGCTGTCCAGCTAATTTCTTTCTATTTTTAGAAATAGAAAGCTCAAACTCCTGAGCTCAAGCAATCCACCCACCTTGGCCTCCCAGAGCGCTAGGGTTACAGGCGTGAGCCACCACACCCGGCCAGTGTCATTTTTTAAAAGTTACAAAAGAGTGCTCTGTTGTATGGATTTACCATAACAAAATGAATGATGAAAATTCGTGCTTTTTACAACTTTATAAATGCACATATTTGTATATTTTTATGATTATTTTCTAAAGATAAACTCTTAGGAGTGAAATTATTGGTAAAATTATATGTGCTTTCTATGTATTTTTATGGACATTGTCACACGGACCTGAATAAAACTGGTACTGATTCAAAATCTCACCAAGAGTATTAAATTTTTTTCTGTATTGAGGCCAACAGATATAGAAACTTTGAAAAAAAAATTTTTAAAGGCCTCTTGAGAGGAGGTCGTTCCTGTTTTGGTGGAGAAATCTGGTTCAATTTTCTTACCTTCATCCTCAGTCGAGTTCACCTCTGCCAAACATGAGGCAATTAAAAGAGCCAAAGACAAGAGCCCTCTTACAACCTCCATCTTTGCAAGGCGCTGGGAAGCCTTAAGGGCTAGCAGGGTTTTATAGTTTCTGTGATTCGTAACTATCTAGTTTCATAAGCTTCCCAGAGACCTCCAGGGAAATGTGTCATTTCCAGCCATGCAAGCGGTAGAATGATGTGAGAATATAGCAGCTGTGTGACTGGTTCTTATCAGCAATTCCCAACAGCAAGTGTTCATTTTCCCCAGCCCACTCTTGGAAAGTTTGCACCCAGCAACAGCTCTTCATGGGCATCTCCAGCACCTGGCACACAGCAGGCACTGAGTGATGCCTTGTGGAACTGACCTGGAGCTGTGCCTTTGCCCTGTCCCTTCAGATCACGAATGGGGTGGCATCACTGACATCTGAAGCCTTCACTGCTCTGCTCCAAGAAAGGAAGGCTCTGGGAGGCCAAAGGATCAGTGGGTCAGGAGAGGCGTGGCACCTGGGCAAACTCTGGGTTGAGCTGGGTCATTCAGATGCCCTGCCAGGGGGCTGATCCTAGGAGGGGAGGGGGAGAAACAGAAGATGAGAAGGAAAAAGAAAGTGGAGGTCCAGATTCCCCTGCAAGGATTTCTAACTGGTTATGTCTAGAAAGGCTGAATCAGGTGGATTAGTCCCTCGGGCACCGTGTTTTGTAGTCAAGAGAAAGGAATCTTGGTGTCCATAGTGAGACTAGGAAGAGTAAGCGTGTGTTTGGGTGGGGGCAGGGAAGGAGCTGTCCTCTTTTCACTTATTAGTTCAGCAAATATTTGCACTTACTGTTCTAGGGCCTGAGGAATATAGAAGTGAACATGAGAGGCACAGTCCTGCCCTCATGGAACTTGTATTCTCAGTGGAGAGATAGACAACAAAATAAATGAAGAATTCAAATAGTGAGAAGAGCTGTGACTATAATCAAACCGGGTGACTGGACACAGTGGCTGCCTTGGGGGAATGGCATCTTGAGAAATGAGATCTCAACAAACACAGATAAGAGGGAGGTATCCATGTGTGATCTGCCACACACTTCATGGACAGGCCCCAGGAAAGACCCTGGCGTCCACTTGACTTCACTTGACGGATGACAAGGTCGGGAGTTGGTCCAGTAAGTCTCGTACAGCGACGAGACCACGCCCACCTGACAGACACTCCCCACTTGCCCAGTAACCGTCGTCCTCGCCGTCTACTATTTCCCCACAGCCAACATCGAAATACTGCCCCGTGCAAGCACGCAGCCCACTGCGTCTGCTCACACTGCAGCGGTAGACCGAGGAGCTGTCAGTGCTCATGCTCCACCCTTGCTCTCTGCCCCAGTGATTTTGAACGAGGTTACTGAAGCCAGATGGCTTGCGCATGCGTGCCTGCGATAGCCGCTTCTGTCCCTACAAAAGCCAGAAGCGGCGGGTGTTTGCTGCGGGGTTGCCGGAAGTCGCTCTGCTTCCTCTCCTGCAGGCTGCACTGGCGGAAACTCAAGCCCTGGAAAAGAGGTTCCGGGGCTGGGCTGGGCTGGCCTGGCTGGAGGCGGCAGAATGGAGACTGGGACTGAGGACCCGGGACTGAGACGCCGCCCGACGCTGGCCTCTTCCTGGGATGCCGCACGCGGGGCCCCGACCCAGAGTCTCCTCCTCACCCAGGCTGGTCTCGACTTCGACACCCGCGACTTCGACCGCGAAGAGCTGCTGGCGCCGCCTGCTTCGGGGTGCGTCGGGTTGGGGTTACTGCGCCGAGTGACAGGCACCCTCCTGGGGGAGGCGGGGACTCCGACGGGAGAGCGTCTGTGCCCCGGGTCCGGGAGCAGAACTGGTGTCTGCTCTGTGCGGGGAAGCGGCGGCGGCTGCCAGGTGGAGTCGATGTCCGGGGTGGGCGGGAGGCAGAGAGAGGCGGGTGCGGGTCCGGCCGGGAAGTGGCCGCTGCTCTGGGAGCGCAGCAGAGCGGGAGAAGGTGACCTGGACTCTCGGAATTTCATAAACATGCCCTTACGTCAGGCACGATGGCTCTTCAGTTCTGTCAAAATCAATCCACCGGTCTACCCCGGAGTAAATAAGCCTCCTGTCGACCCAAACTGGCTTTTCGAAAAGCCCAACTGTACAGGAGCGCCGTCAACTTAAGTTTGGAAAAGATACACTTTTGTCTTTTATTGTATTCTGTTCCCCACTCCTATGCACACAATAGCTGTCCAGTAAATGTATGTAATCATCTGAGAATCAGTCACAGGGCTTGAGAAGAATGTGACTGAGGGAAAACCATAGAGGGGCAAGCCGGGAAGTCTGAAGCCTCCCTTTCTTTATGAATTCAATATTGAGCATTTGTGGGTGCTTGGACCCCAAGGGCAAGTGGAAGTGAGTTAGAAGAAATACCCGTGGCCTAATAAGTGGGTTTTGAGTGGCGTTCAGAGAAGTATACTGTGTAATGTTTTTACCAATTTTCTTCTCAGGCAGGATCTGGTGATTTTGAAGAGAAGCCTGAACAGCCAAGATGAAAGCCCGTGCTTCCTCTACCTGAGGTGTGACCCTCACGGAGGTGAAGAGATCGTTTCTGTTGGCATTCTCAGTTCTGCAAGAAATATGGAAGTATACTTAGGAGAGGAGTACTGTGGAACCAGTAGGGGCAAGAATGTTGGTACTGTCCTGGATGACAGGTTCGTGACTTGTACAAGTCAAAGTGTTCTTCTGAACCGGTGTTTTTATTTTCCCACAGCCTTTGTGGTGTTTACTGATTATCTGACATGGATCCCTTACGTTAGGGGAGAGAAGATAAAAACCAATGGACGTAGAAGGGTTAGACCATTAAGGGATCTCATAGGCTGTCTAGATCATCTTTCTCATTTTTATGAATGTGGAAACTGAGCTAATAAAGGGGAGGTGAGTTGGTAGAGGCTCGTGCTAGTTATAAACGTATACAGACAATAGTGCAGTCCTTCTTGCTGCTTCTTGGCTGGCTCCATAAACACAATGGCCTGTTTTCCAAGTTAATTTGGCAGTCAGTCTGGAGCTTTGGACACATTTTTTGTGAGGAAGCCCGTTACAAATGGTGCACAAACCCCGGCCAGCTGTGGTGGCTCACGCCTGTAATTCTAGCTCTCTGTGATGCTAAGGCAGGAGGATTGCTTGACCTCAGGAGTTCCAGACCAGCCTGAGCAACAGTGATAACCCATCTCTACTGAAAATAGAAAAAATTAGCCAGACATGGTGGCACATGCCTGTAGTCCCAGCTACTCAGGAGGCTGAAGCAGGAGAATCACTTGGGCCCAGGAATTTGAGGTTACTGTGAGCTAGGCTGATGCCACTGCACTCTACCAGGGCAACAAAGCAAGACTGTCTCAAAAAAAAAAAAAAAAAAGAATAGTGCACAAACCCATATCAGCCTATTTAATCTGTGATTCAGTCTCTTACAGATTCTTATTTTCTCTAGTCGCTTATAGGAAGATTCTACACTAATCTCTCTTATATAAATCAGAATACGAACTATTTTATGTATTGTACATATTGGAACAGTAATACATGATGCAGTGTTAGTAACTGGGTCATTTGAGACAAGATCCCAACTCTTTGCTCCTTACCAGGCAGACTAAATCTCAGGATTTAAGTAATGACTTGGGGACAGTTTATTTTGATTTTTTTTTTATTTTTATTTTTTCCCCAAAGCAGTATGGTTTGTTGCAGTTTATTTTTAAATGCTAGTATTAACAATGATAATCTATAAAGGTGAAAATAATTTTACTTTTATTTTTAGTGAAAACAAAATTATTTTCTACAAAAAATATTTAAAATTGGAGTCTTCGACTCATGCATGTAAAATAAAGGTAAGTTATCACTAATTTAACTAATTTGACAATTGCAAATGTTTATGTATACTACATACTTATTTACTATAGGTTTATTAATACAATTAGACGAACTTGGTCCCTGCTGATCTTTATATAAAACTATGGTGCCAAGGAAACCACATTTTGGTTTTGGGCCCATTATATTAAGAAAGACAAGAATTAGGGAGAGGTTACAGAGAAGAGCACCTAAAAGTTGAAGGGATTTGTACTGGTGTCTTGAATATGAAAAATATTGTTGGCTGGGCGAGGTGGCTCACGCCTGTAATCCTAGCACTCTAGGAGGCCAAAGCAGGAGGATCGCTCTAAGTCAGGAGTTCGAGACCAGCCTGAGCAAGAGCGAGACCCCCTCTCTCCTAAAAAATAGAAAGAAATTAACCAGACAACTAAAAATATGTAGAAAAAATTAGCTGGACATGGTGGTGCATGCCTGTAGTCCCAGCTACTCGGGATGCTGAGGCAGTAGGATTGCTTGAACCCAGGAGTTTGAGGTTGCTGTGAGCTAGGTTGACACCACAGCACTCTAGCCAGGGTGACAAAGAGGGATTCTGCCTCAAAAAAAAATATTGTTGAGGTGAACTTTAGTGATTCATCAGAGTCACCCCATAATATTAATTCAGCTTTGTTGCTGACTGGCCGAGTGACCTTGGGCAAATCTTTTCATTTCTTTGGACCTACCTCTTGGTTAAATTAGGGAACTAAAGAAAATAAAGCATTGTATTCTTTTTGTCTCCACATTACTTTATACAGGGTTATAAGACTTATTTTAAGAATAAGGAAAAAGTTAGTGATTCTTAAACAGGCAACTAGCAAACTTACAGAATGGATTGTTCCAAGACATTGTTTTAAATAAAGTGATTTATTCAACAAATATTTGAGTGCTTTCTGATGCCAGATTACTAGACATTTAGAAATCTACAGTAATAAAATAAATTGGAATTACTGCCCTCATGTTGCTTATATTCTAGTGGGAAGTGACAGATAATAAGCACACTCGATATATAAAATTGTACTAAATTTGATGATGAGAAAGGCCATGAGAATTAAGAAGCAGAAAGGGCATAATACAGAGGTTTAGAGGTGGATGTGTAAATTTAATGGGGTATTTCCTCAGTTGTTGAGGACAGTCATGTCTTTGGTGTCATGGGTCTGGTTTGACCTATGTCTTTGTGTTACATATGGTGAGTGTTTTTTTGTAACTGTTCTATGGAATATGTGAGTGCAAAGGGTCATTTCATTTAGGGAGGTCCCCAGCCTGCTAAAGCTTTTCTGGGGCAGTATATGAAAGTGAAAAAAATAGTAACTGATGCATATTTTTGGGTATTTACTGGTAGATACTGGAAATTTTAACACATAATCACAATCACCGTGTGGAACCATTCTTATTATCCCCTCATTTTACTGCCAATTCAGAATTTGGCATTTGCCCAGGATCATACAGGCTGTAAGCAGCAGAATCGTAATTGAACCCCAGTCTGTCTGATTCTAAGTCCTTTTCCTTTCCGCTTTGCTACTCTGTTGTCAGTACCACACATGAAATGTCTTTCAGTTCAGAAACATGGATGAACTGAGGCAGCACAAAGCATTGGAAAGGGCACTCCTGTAAAAGCCAGAAGAGCTAGGTTCTGAGCCTTTTTGCTTACTGGGTAATCCTTTGACAAGTTAGAAAATTAACCCTGACCTCTTCTTTAATGTGTATATCAGCAGGTTATATGGCACCATCTTAGCTTTCCCTTATAATTCTAAATAGCTGACTTATGTTAAGTATTTTAGTAAACACTTTGGGTGGACTTAGGAACACCCATACTTTATACTAAAGAATATTACAGCAAGCTGCAGTGTGTTAAAGTCTCAAATTGGTATAGTTTATTTTTAGTTCCTTAAGTAAAACTTTAACCTCCTTTTGTGTATTTAGTGTATTTTTTTGTTTCAAAATGACATTGTCTTATATACATTATTCTTCTGAACTTCATAATAAATTGAAAGTTCTAACCATTACTATTTTAGGGAAAACTTAAAAATGAAAATATATTTAAAGTTTATATTTGCTTTCCTGAATATTCTTGCTAATTTAATAAAAAGAAGTGACCTTAAATAGTGAATATTCTTTAATGTCATTATTTATTTTCCTGAACTTATGTATTGTAATAGTTGCTGTCCTTTGGTGAAAAGCAGTGTGTGTTCATCAGTAAAGTTGTGGTACACATGAGACCAATTTCAGCAAATTCTTCAACAAGCTCTCCAGCTCTGGGATCAAGTATAGACCTAAACAGAGTTCAAGGCATAATGGAGTCCATGGGGTCAAAGTTATCACCTGGAGCTCAGCACTTGATGAGTACGGTTAGGTTTCAACAGCTGGTAAGTAGAAATGGATTTCTTCCCAGATACCTTTAAAAATTTGAAAACAATGGCTTTTTATAAAGACATGTAGTGACTTAATTTTTTTCTTTTTATTATTGATTTAACTGTTACCTTTATTTTTATAAAAATAGTATTTGATAGATTTACCCTCTAACAAAACGTTTTGACTACAGATCTTCACACTTTTTTGTGAATTTATTCACTCATTCATTCAGCAAATATTTATTAAACCCCTTCACAGTGAACAAGGCACTGGTTTGAACACCTGAGGTTGCAATGATGATCAGTTAGTCTATAGCCTGTCTTTAAAGATTTTTACAGTCTAGAGCATGTGAGTAGGGAGTGATGAGGTAGGAAAGGCTACTAAAGGAAGTGGCAGTTTATCTAGACCTTTGAAGAAGGGTGGGGTTAGGCATGTAAATCTGGAGGGAGGCCATTTCAGACAAAGAAAATGAGGCGGATAAAATCTTAAATGCTAGAGGAACTGGATATACCTGGGAAATGAATAGTAGTTCATTTCTCTGGAGCAAAGAAGTAACAGGAAGTTTATGGTAGATATGAGCTAGAACATAGAGAGCTTTGAACGGTATTTTAAAGTTGTGAATGTTTTTGACCTATGTTGCAAGGATTTTAATCCACTGTTATGTGTGATGAAGCTACAAAAAAGGAGACAAGGTACATGTTGTTTCCCTTGTCCAGATGGGAGTTAATGAGGGTCTAAAATTGGACGTAGTAACATGATACTGGATCGTGAGATGCTAAAACAATGGATCCATTGGGACTTGACAACTAACTTAATACTGGTATTTTGGGAGAAAAATAAAGTCAAATGTGAAATTGGAGTTTTGAGGATGGCCATATCAGTAACATAAATGCAACCCAAGGGAGGAAGACGCTTGGGTAGAAAAGGAGTTTTATTTTGGCGATATTGAGTTTTAGTTGTACATAAGATATTAGCTGGAAGGATGCCGTAAGCATTTGGAAACAGGATTGGGAGAAGTGGAGTGAACCTTCAGTGGCTGAAAGGGGGGCTTAGGGGTGTACTCAACAGTAGCTAACAGAGAACGTGGTGAAGAAAGAGAGTAAATGAAACCTGAAACAGTGCCTAGCACAGAGTAGACTTCTGGTAAATATTTTTTGAATGAATGAATTTTGGGCTGGCTTAATCTTATAATTTTTTAAAACATCTAGAAAATGTATGCACTGAGTTTTTTCAGTTTATCTTGTATAATACTTTCCTCAGTCTTATTAGATATTGAGCAACAATAAGTATGAAATGATATCCCTTGATAAGAATCTGTAGTAGAGTTCTAGGTTTTGAATTTAGGGTAGCACTATATACCTTTACATTTAACTAGATTAGAAGTAGTTTTGTTTTTCTCTACTGGAAAAATTGAAGAGTATAGCAGGGAGATATTCCTGAATAAGAGACAGTGTAACCTTCTCTCAAAGATAAGCCAGAATCTTCTCAGAAAACAATAAAGCATAGCCAGTTGAGTTGAGGCTGCTAAATGTAATTCTATTATCCTACAAGTTATTAAAGTAGACATGGCGAAAATGTAGCTCATTTTAGTCAATGAGAATGTAACAACAAACTTTAGAACATCAGACTTTAGGTAGTATAATTACCTAGTGCATCTTACATGAAAAACTAGCTGCAAAAGATATACCCACATTGGCTTACCATATGTTGAAAGTTAATGAATTATCAATTATTTTTACCTAATTTAGAGTACTGTATTTTATTACCATAAATTATAGAGGCTTTTTTAGTAGAAACATTGAAATATGCCAGTGTAATTTTACTAAATGTACTAGTATTTTAATATTTTCTTTAGGAAAGCTACAGTGAAATGATTAAAAGCCTTTACTGTGGAGTTAAGTTAGCCTAGATTTGTGTCCCAGTTCTGCCACTTACTAGCTGTGTTACTTTGGTCAGGTCATCATTAGCCTTGGTCTCCTTCACTTAATACTGGGTACTGGGATGTGAATAGAAGCCTACTTCATAAGGATGTTTTGAGTATCAAATAAAAGGATGCACAGTGCCTGGCTCATAGTAATTACTTCAAAATTTAGCTGTCAGTATTATTTATATTAATGTTTTACTTATTCACCTTCTTTAGAATTGCATTCCCATTGGAGAGCAGCTTCAGTCGGTTTTGGGAAATCCTGGATACAAGCATGTGATTGGACTACAATCATCATCTACTTTAGGAGCCTTAGACAAGTCATCCTCCACACCTTTTCCTTTTAGAACTGGATTGATGTCTGGAAACGTGACTGAAAACTTAAAAGCTTACATCGACAAAAGTACACAACCACCTGGTCAAGGGAATACTACAAACCTTAGCAACTGTCAAATTATGCCACAAAATCATTCCCTTCTTGAAAATGATCTTAAAAATGCAGTATCTTCTTTCTTACCAAAGAAAACAATTGACAACTCAAATATACCTAATTCTGAGTTGCTGCCTTTTCTCCAGAATTTGTGTAGTCAAGTTAATCATCTCCGTGTGGGACACAAGGCTGAGTGGCAGGAAAACATCACAAAGCCCAGTGAAGGCATTCTTGGTGTTGGGTAAGTGTTATTTTAAGACAAATGTAGTTTAAATCTGGTAGTTGGGACAATCAGATGAAGGGAGACAAATTTGTCTCAATGAGTACTGCCTGAAAATGTTGCCAGAGAAAATTTTAGCAGCTTTTTAAAAAAGAGAAGTAGGGGAGGATTTTTACCATCAATACACTTAAAAAGAGTATTCTACAGAGTAGAGTAGAATTGATTGCTTAAAAGAAGTGCTTGTAACTGGTGGTGTTGCACACTTCTCAGGCATTTTGTGGAAGAGTTACAAGCATTAGTTAAGAGTTGGAGTAGAAAGTGATTTGCCTGAATAGAGAGCAGCTGTGGGAACCATAATATGACTCAGCGTTATAAAGGTTATCTATAAGAAACCTACAGCTAACATAATACTTAACAGTGAAAGACTGAATGCTTTCCTCCTAAGTCAAAGACAAGGCACGGATGTCCTTTCTTACCACTCTTATCCAACATAGTACTAAAAGTTCTAGCCACTGCAGTAAGACAAGAAAAGGAAATAAAATGAGTTCAGATTGCAAAGAGAGGAAACTGTTCCTGTTTGCCAATGACAAGATGGTCTGTGTAGAATATCCCAAGGAATATACCCCCCAAAAAGTTCAGAACTAATAATTGAGTTCAGCAAGGTCATGAGATGGAAGATTGAAATAAATTGCTTATCTATATTCAGTTGGCCCTCCGTATTCATGGCTTCCACATTTGTGGATTCAACCGTTAATCAAAAATATTCAAGAAAAAAAATTCTGTACCAAACATGTGCAGACCTTTTTCTTGTCATTCCCTAAACAATACAGTATAACAACTATTTACAAAGCATTTACATTGTATTTGGTATTACAAGTAATCCAGAGATGATTTAAAGTATAAGGGAGGATATGCATAGGTTATGTCCAAATACTATGCCATTTTATAGAAGGGACTTGAGCATCTGCAGATTTGGGTATCCACAGGGTAGGGGAGGGTGGTCCAGGAACCAATTCACCACAGATACTGAGGCTTAACTGTACTAACAATGACATGTGGAAACTGAAATTAAAAACAATTGTTGGCTGGGTCCAGTGGCTCAGGCCTGTAATTCTAGCACTTTGGGAGGCCAAGGCAGGAGGATTGCTTGAGGTCAGAAGTTCAAGACCAGTCTGAGCAAGATCGAAACCCCATCTTTACAAAAAATAGAAAAATTAGCTGGGCATGATGGCACCTGCCTGTCATCACAGCTACTTGGGAGGCTGAGACAGGAGGATTACTTGAGCCCAGGAAGAGTTTGAGGTAGCAGTGAGCAGTGATGATGCCACTGCACTCTAGCTGGGGTAGCAGAGTGAGACCCTGTCTCAAAAAAAATTGTTTTTATAAATCAATTGTGAAAAATGAATTATTAAATGTTGACTTTTATACTTCTTACAGTATAAAACTGCAAGAATGAACGTAAGCTTTCCTGCTTAAAACAGACTTACTATACCATTTACAATTGCTCCAGAGAAAACGAAATACTTAGGTATGAATCTAACAAAATGTGTACAGTATCTGTATGCAGTAAATTATAAAATGCTGATGAAAGAAATCATAGAAGACCTAAATAAATTTAGGAACATACCATGTTCATGGGTTGGAGAATCAGCAAAGTTGTCAGTTCTCCCCACTGATATGCAGGCCTAAATGTAATTCTCATCAAAATCCCACCGAGATTTTTTGTGGCCACCTAGAATTCTCTTAAAAACTTATATGAGAAGGCAAAAAAATGGTAGAATAGCTAAAACAACTTTGAAAAAAAAAGAATAAAGTGATTGGGAATCACTCATTCAGTGTCTAGTCTCATATAGTGAGAGTATTCTATACTGTGTAGTATTGGCAGAGGGATAGAAACATAGATGAATGGAACATAATAGAAGGCCAGAAATAGACCCACACAAATATGATCAACTGATTTTTGAAAGGTGGAAAAAACAGTTCAATGGAAAAAGGACAGCACTTTCAAAAAATGGTGCTAGAGCAATTGGATATCCGTAGGCTATGGATATCCTATGGTAGGAACATCACATTTAATATAAAAAGCAACTCAAAATGGATCATAGATTTAAATGATCTTTTGGATAGAAAACTTTTAGATGGAAACATAGGAGAAAATATTTAGCAACTAGGAATTGCAGAAAAGTACTTAAACATAACACCAAACCACAATCCATAAAAGAAATCAATAAACTGGGCTTCATCAAAGATAAAAACCTTTGCTTTCTGAAAGACCTGTTAGAAGAAAATATTTGCAAACCAAATATCTGACAAATGATTCATACCTAGAATATATTAAGAACTCTCAAAACTCAACAGTTAAAAAAAATCCATTTAAAAATCCATTTAAAAAATGTGGAAGACATGAGATATTTCACCAAAGAGGGTATGTGAATAGCATACGGACATGAAAAGATACTAAGACCACCATGAGGTATCATAACACACCTATTCGAACAGCTAAAACAAAAGTGATTTGTCTGAAGTAAGAACAAGGAAAAAAAAGTGAGAGCTCAGGTGGCAGCCAGGCAGCTCAGCTTCATGAAGGCTGTAGGTGCACCGGGGCCTGCAGGTACCCAGCACCTGCAAGATGCCCCAGAGAAAGGTCAACCCACCTGAAGGGGCAGTGCAGGAGGCGCCCAAGAGGAAGTTGGCGCTGTTGTTGGCTAAACCTGCTCCTTCAAAAGTGGAAATGAATTCCAAAAAGACAGCAGGGAGGAATAAACCCTCAGACAAAAAAGTGCAAACAGAAGGGGAAAGGGGAGCAAAGCAAAACAGGCTGAAGTGGCTAACCAAGAAACTAAAGATTCGCCTGCAGAAAACAGGCTAAAAACGAGGAGTCCAGCTTCTGATGAAGAGAGAAAGGCCAAATCTGATCGATATCATATACTGTGTCTTTTCTGTGGTCCGTCTCACTTGTGTTATCCAGAAAAATATTTTATCAACTAGTTTGTAAGTACATTTTTTTAGTAGCTCTAGAAAATATTTTTTAAAATGAGGGAATCCCACCTTATCCTATTTTTTAAGTATAAATGCTCTTTTTGAAGAAGTGAAATAATCTGCTGGTTGTGTATTTTTTAATACAATAAGAAAATAATGGAATACTGAATTACAGGAGGCTTTAACTGTCTAGGGTGTCAGTTTAACATCCACAGGGGAGGATTGTTTTTATATCCTATAATAGAAAGCACACTAAATGGCAATTAGGAGTCACAGTTATATATTTGATATGTCTTGAACATTTTAAATTACTTTTATTCCTATGGTGGTTTTTAGTAGAATTGTTTCCTAAACAAAACCGCTCCTTGATTTTACCTCTCCACGTCAGAACTGTGTGCACTCTGTAGCATCTGTGGTCATGGGAGTCCAATTTTCCTAATAACTTTGTTAATGTGTTGTGAAAGGTTGGAAGAACTTTCCAGCACTTTAGTAAGGTTGTTTGTATGAAAGAAGAAACAAAACCTTAATATTGTAGGGTTGCTTGAGGAAGTACTTGGAAAATATACATGTTGGCTTTTTAAAAAGTGGACAGGGACAGTTTTGGTTTGGAGCTCAATATCAAAAAGACCCTTTTTAAGTATTGTTCTTTAAGGGTTCATCTTCACTTTTATATTCCCATTTCAATTGTATACTTAATAAAAAGAATTAAAGAAATAAGAATGTGTTGGGCGTTCAGGACTGTGGTTCCTGTTGTATACTGATATTAGAACTTGGAAGTACGTAGTAAGGAGACAGAGCAGAGTTGTGGAGACAAATTTCAGCCATGTATGTTGGCTACTTGTTGTATAGCTTGGCTGTTTTTGTTATAAGGGAAAATTGATATATTTTTAAAATTCATTTTTAGAATGGAAGAACAACCTGTTTGCTCCTACCTGGAAAAGAATCTGTCTAAACATATGGAACTGCTGGAAAAGAAACTTACAGAGTACATTGATCAGCGAATATGTAAACTCCAGGAGCACATAGATGATAAGATTGCTTTGTTAATGGACTTGCTGCAAAATCGCAACTCCCCGCCCACTGGGATACCTCTAAGACATTGTGACTCTGGAGAAAGACTTTCAAATGGAGAGAGGTAAGTTCTCAACATATACAATGTACTGCAGATATTTATTGCATATTTATTATAAAGCCAAGACCCAAAAATGTTTCTGAAAAGCAAGGATTTAATGTCCTTTGAAGGATCATAATCTTAACATAAAGTGACCTCAGTGTTCATTTTTACTACACTTGTTCTTGTAAATCCAGTACTATACACTATGAGTTAGCATGATATAGTCATAAGTTATTTTTGCTAGAAATATTTTCCACTCATAAGAAATTTATATATATATTAATATATTGTTTGTTTAAAATGATTAAGGATTTCTAATGAAGTTCATTAGTTTTTATTGTATGTGTTTGAAGTGTTAACTTATAATACGAAGACTTTATAGTTTTATGGATGTGAAAAGAATGCTTGAAGTATTTGACTTTTTTTCTAATTGACTGTTCTTGGAAAACTGGAACCTTTAATTTCAGACCACCAATTTATATTTTATATTGTCTATTTCAGATAAAAAATTAGATGTGATGTTTGGCATATGTAAAATTAGTTCCCATTGGGGCCATTAATTTTATGATCTGTCACGTTACAGCAGTAGGTAGGAAGGTGAATATCAGAACTGGCCTCTTCCTTGTTAGGATTATTATTTTGGATTAAGTGTTTGGCGTAAAATGGGAGAAGTCTGGTTTTATTTCAAATCCAGAAAATATAAGCAGGTCTCTCCTTTTTTTGAGCTTATACAGATTCTTCTTTCCAAGCCCTTTTTAAAGTGTGAAATGCTGAGGCTCTCCATTAAAGGAGTAAGGCATGTGAATCAAAGAGATTACAGTTCTCTGAGGCAGACTTAGTTTTCAGAAATTATAATTATGGTATATGTATGTGTTGAATGGTAATATATTTGTATCTAAAAAATAAATGCATCCACTGTGGAAACTTACTTATCTGAAATAAGTAAAAATATTTTTATTTTCATCTAATATTTGTTAAGATGTTTATTTTGTGAAAAAGGATATTTTATACTCATTTAGTATTTTGGAAAATTTAGTTCTTTTACATGAGAACTATTAATAACATGTTCATTTATGAATCTCCTTCTGACCTCAGTGAATTGAGGACCTGTACATCACTTTTACCAAACTCATCTTTATTTATTTATAGCATATAGCCATGAGGTGGCATATCCTTTGGCACGCAGGAGAAATGTGTCTCAATAAGGCCCAACCCTGTCAGTGTGGGGACTCACAGCATGGGCTGAGAAAGATTTCTTGACACAAAGATTAGAATAGTTTTAAAGGAAAAAGTTTATTTTACTTCCCAAAGGTGGGAAGGGCACGACATAAGAGAAAGAAAGGAGAAGTGTCAGCCCCGCCCCCCCCCCCCCCCCAGCAGAAAGGGCTTGGGATTTTTAGGCGGGTAATGGGGGAAAAAAAGTTTATTGTGGAGTAAAAACAGGAAAATGGCTGTGAAGCTGCTACATCTGTTTCCCCCCCCTTTTTTTCTCTTCTCAGTGAGGCTGGCTTATGAGAGTCCTTGAAATGTGGTCTGGCCAGAGCTGGAGCAGAGAGTCACACCCCTGCTGTCTGCCTAGGGCTCTTCAAGGCTGTGAAAAGAAACTTCACAGGTGGTTAATCAAACAAGGAGGCTGTTGTACTATAATCTTTCCCTTCAAAGGGGCAATTATGTGAGTTTATTCCTCTTTCTTTCTTTTAGATAAACTATTTTTCTTTGTTAGATAGTTTATTAGCCAGGCCATCCTATCAAACCGTTTAGCTTCTGATAGTTGTGGTCTGTTCTTTGATTCACAAAATGCTTCAGTATAGTCATAACTAGAAAACACAAGCTTTAGTCGGCTGATCAGCCCCTGGCCTCTGCCTCACCTGAGAGCTGGTTAGGAAGGCAAGTTCACAGGCTCCACTTCAGAATCAATGAATCAGAATCTCTGTGGTGGGGCCCAGACTTAGGGATTTAACAAGCTCTCCAGGTGATACTTATGCAAACTTAAGTCAGAAAAACACTGCCCTATTAAATGGGTAAGTCTCTGAAGGAATAGACTCAAACTCAAATTTTAAAACCAAGACATGCTCCTGAAAGTTTCTGTTTAAATGAGAATTATGGATTCCAGAAGAGAAGTAGGGGAGGATAAAGGGAACTCTTTGACTTCTTGAGGAGTCTGAATTCTTGAAACATGAGCCAGAATGATGATTCAAATGGAACATAGGCATGTTACTGCAGACTTCCCTAGCAAAGAGACCCCATTGACAGAGGTTCCATCAAAAACTTGTTGGTCATATGTCCAACGTGGCTTAGAGGAAAAAATACAGTGTAAAGAAACCTGAATTCTTCCATCTTAGTTACCTGCCGTGTAACTTTGGACAGTGATTCAACCTTTCTTCACCTCAGTTTTCTGTAAAATGGGGATATCACAGCCTACTTCTTGTGTGAGGTTTGTAGTATTCTGAACATGAAGCACCTACCAGAGGCCTGGCATGCAGGGAGTGCCCAATAGATGTTAAATGTTAATTTCCCCTTTCCCTATCTGTTTCCATGCTTCTGTTCTCCCCTTACAAACCAAGAATAATGTATATGTTTCTTAATAGCTCTACAATTATAGGAGACTTGAAATCCATTTTCTTTTCCATTGAATCACAGGCATTTTGACTATTATGTTAGGAGAGTCTAGATCCTATTTAAATCTTTTATTAGGTAATCATTCTGCTTAGGTTTAGCATGCTGGTCCTGGCTTACTTTTGTGGGATGAGGTTCCAATGACAGTTTAATTTTCAGAGGTTTTGTGGTGCTATTTTGGTCTACTCAGTATGTCTGGTGCCACTGGGGCTCCCAGGTCCGACAGTCCTGCCTGAGGAGCAGTGGAGATTCACCAAACTGAAGCCACCTGGAGTCTCTAGACGGGAGAAGAGAATCTCTAGCCCACAGGGACAAAGAGTGCTTCCTATGCTAGGCCACTGGCCCTGTAGGGTCAGAGGAGGGCAGTCTTGGGACCAGTGGGACAGAAGAGCACTTCCCCTGCTGGCTTACTGTCAGCGGGGATCCCAATCTGCCCTGCCAGGCCACTGCTGCTGGGCTAGCCTGGGCTTGTCAGCAGGACTCACGTTGAATCCTGGGGAGGAAGGAGCTAGATTGAGAGTTGGAAAACACCAGGCCTGGCCAGCTCCTCTGTTCTGCTGCTACGATGCTCATCTAGGTCTGAGGTTTCTAATCAGTTTTCTTTCCAACTTTCAGAGTCCTCTTTTGTTTGATTCTTTGTGTTATTTTCAGGGATATAGTTAACACTTAGCTTAGAGGAGCAGGGAGAAACAAGTCTACACAATCTTGTCTACACTTGGAATTTCCTCATTTAATTGTACTACTACACTGGGTATGAGTACCTTAAAGTCGTACAAACCTGACTAGAACAGGCATCTCATTCAGCTTTCATTTTTGTAACTTTTAACCGTAAAGGGTGAAAATCCTCCCATGTCAATGGACGTGTGTTTGAGTCCTAGTAAATGGCTCCATATTATTTCATTGTGTAACTAAAACAGAAAGTCTAACCAATCTTCTATAATTAATTTTTTAAGTGTGAGGGTGTTTAAGTGTAAGGCCTCCCCACATTTCTCTTTTTCTTTTATTTCTTAAATTGAAATCTTAAACTTGATTTTGATTAGCAGTCAAATCCTGAAGATTAATGGAAAGGAAATAAGACCTGAAAAGGTAAAAGATTTAGAATTAAGTGATTCAAAGTAGTATTTCATGGGAGCTAAAATATACCCCGATGTGGAACAGAATTCAGAACTCTATGAAAGAGAGCTGGTGTCCAGAGGGTTGATGTCACACAGCCCACGGCATAAAAGATGGAGCTTGGCCATTCTACTAGCTCTGGCTGGAGACTGCACTTCCAGAAGCAAGCTTTTCGACTTGGATCTTAATTACTCCTAACAGGGATAATTAGATCCATCTTTCTCAGATTACAGGTTTGATAAATTCCCGATAAAATATCCTGTTCCCTAAGTTTTATTTTTTATTTGATTTTTTTTACAGTTGGCCTTCATCTAGCTGGGAATGTTTTCACTGTAGTGAGTATGCTTAGCCATCCTTAAACCCCGAGATGGCATGACCCAATTATCAGTGGGAGAAATGAAAAGTTTTGTTTCCTAAAACACATATTACTCATGAAATGGGTTTGCATAATCTAAGTGTTGTCGGACAGTAACATTTTGGAAGAAATCCCTTAGTCCCATATAATATTTTTAAACCTAATGTACAGTGAGGGATGAATTCTGACTCTTGGAGTGAACATATTTCAGGAGACCCAGTGTATGAGAGCAAAACAATTAGCTCCAGTACAGATCTCTTTGTTATTTACAGCTGCACATTACTGCATGTGAAAGATAAGGATTCTCCCCAGAGTCTGTATTTCTGATTTCTTTCTCTCTGGAGTTGCATTTCAGTCCTTTTTCATACACAAATATACCTTTTTATCCACCCATGGGCTATCCTAGGCTCCTGGGCTTTTCTGGGAAGATTTACTAGTGGCTTACACTCATAGGATCTGTTTGGGGTTCATTCTTTCTCCACTACAGGAAATATTTGAGGTTGTAAAGGGCTGTGTGGGGAGAAAAGCCACATTCAGCTTGACTGCACTTCTCTGCCTAGGTGTGTCAAAGATGTTTGATCTCAGGACGAAGATTATGATCGGCATTGGAAGCAGCTTACTGATTGCCACGATTGTGCTGACAAGCATTGTTCTCTGTCTTTACATCAAAGTATACAAAGCACTAAAGTGAGTCATGTGGGTAAGACTGGACAACACCTCCTCAAACAGGATAATTGGGCTCTCTGCCTGAGCAGGTCCTTCCCCGCTGCTGTGGCCACACCTGGGTATGGGCAGGAAGAGCAGGCAGCTTTGGAAAGGCAAAAAGGCAGCAGAGGGCCGGGCACAGTGGCTCACGCCTGTAATCCTAGCACTTTGGGAGGCTGAGGCAAGAGGATCTCTTGAGTTCAGGAGTTTGAGACCAGCCTGAGCAAAAGTGAGACCCTGTCTCTACTAAAAATAGAAAAATTAGCCAGGAGTCCATGGCATGCACTGGTAGACCGAGCTACTCAGGAGGCTGAGGTAGGAGGATCGCTTGAGCCCAGGAGTTTAAGGTTGCTGTGAGCTATGATGATGCCACTCACTGGACTCAGGACACAGAACAAGACTCTGTCTTAGAAAAGAAAAAGTAAAAAAAGGCAGCAGAATTAGAACCTTATTTTTTTCCTTCTGGCTTGGGTTTGTGAGCTCATAGGTAGAATATTCTCTGCCTGGGGCTGCGTGTCAGTGCTGCTCGGCTGTCGCTGGACCTCGCTGAGCTTCCCATGTGGCGTGTGAATCGGCACCTTGGCTGGGCCCCGCCCTGCCCTGGGCCCTGTAGACTGAAGGCTGCGGGGCAGGCTGCCCGAGTGAGCCTCTGCCTCGCACTCGTGCAGAGCACGGGCTGACTGATCCCCTCTTGCCTGAGCTGGGGGCTCTCAGGGTGCTCCCTCAGTCACTGCCAGTGATGGGGGACAGTGAGGTGGGCCTCTAGGACCCTGGGACAGCTGAGCTGTGTGAAGATCCTGGGGGACAGCTAACAAGGGCGTTTAGGTCAGACGAGATGATCACAGTTTGGGGAGAAGACCCTTCAAGTATGGGAGAGATTGGTTGTCAGAAGCAGTTTGTCCCATTCTAGGGAGTCAGATGACACATGCCAGAGCCTGGGCACAGCTCAGTGCAGCGTCTGTGCCTGCAGTGACCACCTGGGGGATTCCTGCTTACAATTCACTCTCACTTTTGTTGCCTGATTTTACATTTATAGCAATCACAGGAAAGGAAGGGATTAGAGAGGAACTTGGGATGGGGGAGGGAGCTTTAATCTAGTGCTGGTGTCACATGTTTGGCTCCAGCCATAAACTTCCCAGATAACCCTGACGCTGCCACACATGGACTGAGAAGAAAAATTCTAAGCCTGTGTTTTGTGTATGTCTTTTCTTAAGAGCTGCAAGGGAACCTGAAGTTGTGTTTGTAAAAGGTAATAATCTAGCCAAGTTGTGCTGGATCAAGAACGCCCACGCCAAACCTGCCACCACTGAGTCTTTTCCCACGCTCCAGTGCTGTGATGGATGCCGAGTGTATGCAGATTTTGACCCCCTGCCACCTTGCTGCTGTGACATAACTGAGGGACTCTAATTTGGGAAAAGTGGGTATGAAAATCTGCATGAGCAGTACTTCTTTCTTAGTGGAATGTTTTATTATTCAAATCAAGTTCTAGAGTGTTTACATGATATTATATAATGAACAATGTTATTTTATATACTTTTGAATAAACGTGCAACATTGAAAATAATCCTCTCTGCCTCTAGTATTTCTTAACGTCCCTTATTTAAATAGATGTAATAACCACTTTGGGACTTGGGGTAACTAGTTTGTAATATTCCATTGCAATACAAGGAGAGTTAGAGCAGAAAATAAAAGCCTTCAGCACATCTCCAACCCCAGAAGGGAGATGCATCTTGATCTCAGAGCATTTCCAATTTCAGCCTCAGCTGATCTTGCCCAGGGGGAGTAGCTGGTTTGGCTTTTACTTACTCTGGTTTGGCTTTTACTTACTCTGAGGGCTTTAGTCGATCACATTCAGCTCCCTCCATGGCGGGGCGGGCGGAGAAGGTGGTGAGAAGAGCCAGGTGGGACTTCCCTGGGTTAAAGCTGTCTGACCTGTGTGAAGATGGGCTTGAGCTCAGCGGCCTCCAAAGGACATTTGGAAAACCCAGATTCCTCCTGCTGCCATCGCCCAAATCTTCAGAGCAGGCTGCCTCCTTTGTGGATCAGTGTACGTGATTTGTGCTGATCCCGCCAGCAATGTCTTCAGCTGTAACAGGAACCTGCAGTCAAAGCCCAAGTCCAGACTCCCTGGACCACAGTGAGAAAGAAAGGAAACTTAACTAAGGAATGTGAGCCCCCTTTGATTTTCAGGCCCAGAGAGTCACTGAAATGCAACAGCAGTCATGTCTCACTCCCCTCTGGAGCTAAATAATTACCTCTTAAAGCTACTTGCTAAGTGGGCTCTAGACTAACTGATGCCTAGCTGTAAAATGCCATATGCTGGACACCAGTATATAAATTAGCCCTCCTTTTAAAGAACAAACTTGCCAAAAACATTAAATGTGTATGATAACCCTTTTCTTAAAAATAAAATACGTTAAGCAAAGATTAATTGAAAATAAAATAGTTCTATTAAGACAAGTATCTTCCAGAGTGGATGCATTTATTTTTATATGCAAATATATCACTCTTCAACAAATATACAGTAGTTATAAGATCTGAAAATTAAGTCTGCTAGAGAGAACCTCAATTTCTGGGTTCATATGCCTTAATCCTTCCATGCAGAGCCTCAGCATTTCATATGGTAAACACGCCAGAAAAGGACTCTGGAGAAGAAAAACATGTATCAGTTGTTCAGAAAGAGAGACTTCCTTATACTCTCTGGGGTTACTGAGGTCCAATGAGACGACTGCTCCTGTTTTACATGAAACACCAAATCCAAAGTACTAATCCTAACAAGGAATAGGCCGGTTCTGATTGTTTACTTTCCTATTTACAGGTATGCTGTTATAAAACAAATAATATAAACAGCCCATGTGAACTAATTTTACACATGCCAAATATCGATCGCATCTTACTCATTATCTCAGATAAACAATACAAAATGTAAATTAGTGATCTGAATTAAAGGTTCCAAGTCTTAAGTACCCAATTTCCTAAGACAATTAGAAAAAGAAAAAAAATCAAATACTCTAAGCGTTATTTTTCATATTCCTAAAACTATATAATAAGGTCTTTGTATAAATAAGTCACTTCATACTCTGGTTTCTCTTCAGATCGTATAAATCTTTCAACTTTTACTAAATAAGTCACTTTAAACACACATACAATATACAATACAAACTAATGAACTGAATTAGAAATTCTTAAACGTTTTAAACACTTGAGCAATACAAGCATGCATAAATTTCTGTGAGAGTGAAAAATCTTGCTAGCAAAAATAACTTATGACTATATCATGCTAACTCTTAGTGTACAGTACTAGATTTACAAGAACAAATGTAGTAAAAATGAACACTGAGGTCACTTTATGTTAAGTAAGATTATGATCCTTCAAAGGACATTAAATCCTTGCTTTTCAGAAACATTTTTGGGTTTTGGCTTTGTAATAAATATGCAATAAATATCTGCAGTACATTGTATATGTTGAGAACTTATCTCTCTCCATTTGAAAGTCTTTCTCCAGAGTCACAATGTCTTAGAGGTATCCCAGTGGGCGGGGAGTTGCGATTTTGCAGCAAGTCCATTAACAAAGCAATCTTATCATCTATGTGCTCCTGGAGTTTACATATTCGCTGATCAATGTACTCTGTAAGTTTCTTTTCCAGCAGTTCCATATGTTTAGACAGATTCTTTTCCAGGTAGGAGCAAACAGGTTGTTCTTCCATTCTAAAAAGCAATTTAAAAAATCAATTTTCCCTAATATAACAAAAACAGCCAATCTATACAACAAGCAGCCAACATACATGGCTGAAATTTCTCTCCATAACTATGCTGTCTGCTTACAATGTATTTCCAGCTTCCAAGTATACCACAGGTGACCACAGTCCTAAATGCCCAACACATTCTGGAATTCTTTTTATTAAGCACACAACTGAAATGAGACTATAAAAGTGAAGATGAATCCTTCAAGAACAATCCTTTAGAAAGGGTCTTTTTGACACTGAGCTCCAATCAAAACTATTCTTGCCTAATTTTTAAAAAGCCAACATGTATATTTTCCAAGTACTTCCCGCCAAGTAACCCTACAATTTAAACAGTTTTTTCTTTCTTCATACAAACAACTTTACTAAAGTACTGGAAGGTATTCTAAGCTAATATGAATGTAACACTTATGAATTTAACTAGAATAGGCAAATTAATAATAAATAAAAAGCACATCAGTTCCTAACATTCATACTCAACATTAGTAGAGTGAATCTCAGAGTGTGGGCCACAAAACCCTGTGGTCTCCATGACTTTTTCAGGGATTCAATGAGGTCAATTTTTTTCTAAGATGTTATTAATATTTGACTTTTTCATCCTCATACTCTCATGATTATACACTGGCATTTTCCAGGGCTACAAAATGTGTAATGTCATTGCTCTGATGACTAATAAAATTTTTAGTTGTGTATTCTTTCCTAAAATTTCTTAAGGTAATAGGTTTAGTGTATAAATATATGCTTTTTCAGAGATTAACCCCGTTTGTTCTCAGTATTGCTAGTATGCTCTAACTAGCTACACTGATTATACATGCCATAATGCAACATATATGACAATGCAGCCAAAAGCTAAACCACACAGATTTCCATAAATTTAAAACACCATTCTCATTAAACTTCTTAAAAGAAAATTTGGTTGATTTTCATAAAGCTTGTTATTTATGATTATATTAATACATAGTGTGTTTAGTATTGTTATTTTTAAACAAATATTTTTATATAGCCTATATAAAGATTTTTGGATTCTTCAATTATTTTTAAGAGTATAAGACCAAAAAAGTTGAGAATCACTACTCTAGAATATATCAAGGACGGTTTTTTAAAAACTGTTTATTTTGAAATTATGGATTTGCAGGGTTGCAAAGTTATGAGAGTTCCTCGGTATCCTTCACCCAACTGTCCCAATGGTTACATCTTATCTAACTATATAATACCCAAACCAGGAAACTGATATTAGTACAATGTGTGTATAGTTCTATCACATGTATACATATTTATTTAAACACTACAAGCAAGAGGCAGAACTATTCCTTAATTACAAAATCTCCTTCCTGCTACCCCTTTATTGTCACATTCACTTCTGCAATCCCCTCCTTCCCTAACACCTGGCAACCAATATATGTTCTCCATCTCTATAACTTTGTTATTTAGGGAATGTTATCTAAATGAGATCATATAGTATGTGACCTCTTGAGATTATACTGTTACTCAGCACAGTAGAATTCTCCAGTGGAAACATCTGGGCCAGCATATCTTTTTCATGAGCTTTTCAATGACAAAGTACTTTTAATAGTTACAGGACTATTCCATTATTGAGGAATTAATCCATTTCTTCTAAGTTATCAAATTTATGAGCATAAAGTTGTTTGTCATATTCCCTTATTATTGTATCTTTTTAATGGCCTTAGGATCTGTTGTGATATCCTGCTACATTGCTGATACTGTTGATTTGTCTCTTCCCTCTTTTTATCTTTGCCAGCCTTGCTAGAAGTTTACCAACTTAATAAAATTTTCAAAGAACCAGCTTTTTGCTTCCTTGATTTATTATTTTCCTGTTTTCGAGTAAACTGATTTGTGCTCTTTATCATTTCCTTCTTTCTCCTTGCTTTAGGTTCATTTTGCTTGGATTTTAAATTATGGATTCAATTTCTTTAATGGTTATAAGTCTATTCAGATTATCTATTTCATCTTGGTTGAGGTGTTGTAATTTTGTGCTATTGATTTGAGAACTTGCCTCTTTTCTAATGTAATCATTTAGTGCTATGAATATTCTTATCAACATTTCTTTAGCTGCATCCCACAAATTTTGATCTATTGTATTTTCATTCATTTCCATGTATTATTTTTAATTTCTGTTGAAATTTCTTCTTGAACCATAGATTTATGTGTGTTGTTTCATTTCCATGTGTCTGGGAATTTTCTTCTTGTCTTTCTGTTACTGATTTCTAGTTGGAGAATATACTTTGTATGATTTCAATCCTTTTAAATTTGGTTAGATTTGCTTTATGACCCAAGATATAATCTATACGTGAATTTTCCATGTACACTTGAAAAAATGTATATTCTGCTATTGTTGTTACAGCCTTCAATAAATGTCAATTCGATCCTGTTGGTTGTTCGTGGTGTTTAGTTACAAAATAATCCAGCTACCTCATTTTCAGATGAAAACCCTAACTTAGGAAGATTATACAGTATGGCAAAATGGGTAAGCCAAAACTATGATCAGAGTCCTGAATTCCAGTAGAGAACACAATTTTGACAGACTATACCTATGTAAAGAATTAGAAACATAATAAATACCTAGCTACCTCTTAATCAAATATGTGTTGCCAAAATAAAGGATGAAGAGATCAGGGCTAAGAGCTTGCATAATACAAATAATTATCATCCTAATATAGTTTATTATTATTCAGAAATTAGCCTAGACCAAACAATCTACAAATAAAAACTTTTACAATGGCATATTTAACATTCCTAGGCAGAAAATAGCATAAACATAAATAAAAACAATGTAAAGATTATGATTCCCACAGTTCCTCTCCATTCATGTAAATCACTTCCTACTCCAACACTTAGCTAATACTTATAGCCCTTCCACAAAATGCCTAAGTGTGCAACACCTCCAGCTGCAGGCACTTAATTTCAAAGCAATCCATTCTGCTCTGCAGTTATTCCCTGTAAGTGTATTAATAGTAAAATGTAAAAAAAAAAAAAAGCTCCTAAAATTTTCTCTAGAAACAGATTTTCAGGGAGTATTCATTGAGACAAATCTGTTTCCCTTCATCTGATTGTCCCAACTACCAGATTTAAACTACATTTGTCTTAAAATAACACTTACCCAACACCAAGAATGCCTTCACTGGGCTTTGTGATGTTTTCCTGCCACTCAGCCTTGTGTCCCACACGGAGATGATTAACTTGACTACACAAATTCTGGAGAAAAGGCAGCAACTCAGAATTAGGTATATTTGAGTTGTCAATTGTTTTCTTTGGTAAGAAAGAAGATACTGCATTTTTAAGATCATTTTCAAGAAGGGAATGATTTTGTGGCATAATTTGACAGTTGCTAAGGTTTGTAGTATTCCCTTGACCAGGTGGTTGTGTACTTTTGTCGATGTAAGCTTTTAAGTTTTCAGTCACGTTTCCAGACATCAATCCAGTTCTAAAAGGAAAAGGTGTGGAGGATGACTTGTCTAAGGCTCCTAAAGTAGATGATGATTGTAGTCCAATCACATGCTTGTATCCAGGATTTCCCAAAACCGACTGAAGCTGCTCTCCAATGGGAATGCAATTCTAAAGAAAGTAAATAAGTAAAACATTAATATAAATAATACTGACAGCTAAATTTTGAGGTAATTACTATGAGCCAGGCACTGTGCATCCTTTTATTTGATACTCAAAACATCCTTATGAAGTAGGCTACTATTCATATCCCAGTACCCAGTATTAAGTGAAGGAGACCAAGGCTAATGATGACCTGACCAAAGTAACACAGCTAGTAAGTGGCAGAACTGGGACACAAATCTAGGCTAACTTAACTCCACAGTCAAAGCTTTAAATCATTTCACTGTAGCTTTCCTAAAGAAAATATTAAATAGTAGCATGCATAGTAAAATTACATTGACATATTTTAATGTTTTCACTAAAAGGCCTCTTTAATTCATGGTAATAAAATGTAGTACTCTCAGTTGAGTCACAGAATTGATAATTTTCTTATAATTCAATTATATTATTCCCAATTTTCAACATTATGGTAAGCTGCTCATTTTTACACAGTAATATCTTTTGCAATGAGTTTTTCATGGAAGCTATACAGATAGGTACACTATTTAAAGCTGTATGTTCTATGGGTACAATTGTGACATTTTTAGTGACTAAAATGTGCTACCACTTGGCTGTGTTTGCTGTAAGAATTTCTAGGATAATAAGAGTTATGTTTTATAGACTCAACTGCTTATGTAGTATTATTTCCAGGGAAGATTCTGGCTTACCTTGAAGAGAAGGTTACAGTATTTCCCTTCTATGTTCTTCAATTTTTCCACTAGAGAAAAGCAAAATACCTCTAACCTAATTAACTCTTAAGCATTACAGCTCTATTCTAAATTCAAAACACAGAAGTCTACTGTAGATTCTTATCAGGGGATATCATCCCACACTTACTGCTATTCAACAGCTAGTGAGAGAGAGACTGAAAAAAGTAACACTCAAGGTTAGCTGAAGAAATTCAGTTCATATATTCATCCAGATGTTCTAGAAAAGTACTGCTAGATTAAGCCAGGCCAACATTCATTTATTTAACAAATATGTACCAGGAATCTACTCTATGCTAGGTACTGTTTCAGGCACTGGAAATACAGCAGTGAACAAAATAAATTAAAGTCCGTTACTTCATGGAGCCTACATGATAGCAGAGTAGGAAGAGACAGACTACATAGGAAGGAAGAAAGAAAATATATCATAGGATAGAGATGGTGATAAATAATTCAGGGAAAAATAAAGAAGGAAAGGGAAATAATGAGGGCCAGAAAAGGTGGGGGAAGACTGTAATGTCATGTTCCTATTTAACTTCTTTTATTGAACTACACTTTGGAAAAATGCTCTTTATAGAGAAATGTTAAACTGTTGTCAATTTATCTTCAAATTCAACTTTTAAATAAACCTGAATATTTGAATATTCCTGGAACAAGATGGATTATAATCATATTTACAAAATGTTAACATTAGACAACTTTCCATAAGGTCAAAAAAACTTTACCCAGTCATAATGGAAAAACTCACTTATTTCTATGTATTTCCAAAAATTATATTATAGAAAATAGACAAATCTAAACAGTTTTTTGGATTGGAGTCTACAGGAGGGGGCGGCGCAGCTGAAAGTTAAAGTACCCTCCTGAGTTTCGGCACCAAATGTAAGGTTTTTTGGATTGGCTGGTGCCAGAGAAAGAAAGACGAGCAGAGTTGAAAGGGATAAGTAAAGAGGCTTTATTGGGGCGCTCCTGGGTGAGGGTAACGGGTCCCAAGAGAGAGGAGCCTGGGCGAGATTCTCGGGTCCTGGAAGAGAGAGAGAGACCCGAGAAGAAGAGTGAGGAATTTCTTTGTTTCAGTTTTAGGGAAGGTATTGAGGAATAAGAGGGGCTGCTTCTTTTTTCATTAGGGAGGGGAGGGGTGCCTGTCACCAGCCTTACAGTTTTGTTAGAGGGTAAATCTGTAAAAATGTGACTTTTACAAAACCAAATGAAGGTAACAGTTAAATTAATAAAAATTCAAAAAAAAATTTAAGTCACTACATTTCCTTATAAAAAGCCACCATTTTGAAATTTTTAATGATATCTGGAAAGAAATCCATTTCTACTTACCTGCTGCTGGAATCTAACCATATTCATCAGTTGCTGAGCTCCAGGTGATAACTTTGATCCCATGGACTCCATTATGCTTTGGACCTTGTCAAGATCTATCCTTGATCCTAGAGCAGGAGAGCTTTTTGACGAATTTGCCAAAACCGATCTCATGTGTACCACAACTTTACTGATGAATACACACTGCTTTTCACCAAAGGATAGCAACTATTATAAAACAAAAGAGTTACAGAAAATAATCATGATATTAAAAACAATCATCATTTAAGGTCACTTCTTGGTATTACCTAAACAAGAGTGAAGTATTCAAGAATCTAAAAGTTACCTTCAAACGTATTTTAAATTTTTCTCTAGAATAATCATAGTCAGAAAAAATTCCAATATACTGAGGCTCAGATGAACTATTTAAATAAAAGTACTTTCAGAAACTATGTTACATGTAAAATAACAAATGGCGAATTAAATAAAGTTTTATTTAATTAATTTACTTAATTTACTTAATTCCTTAAAGGAATTAAAAATAAACTACAGTAGTCCCCTTTTATCTGTTAGGAGTATCTTCCAAGACCCCCAGTAGATGCCTGAAACTGCCGATAGTACTGAATCCTATATGTACTACATATACTATGTTTTTTCCTATATATACATGCCTACAATAAAGTTTAACTTACAAACTAGGCACAGTAAGAGATTAACAACAATAATAAAACAGAACAATGATAATAACATACTTTAATAAAAGTTACGTGAACATAGTTTTTCTCTCTTGAAATATCTTACTGTATTGTACTCACCCTTCTTCTTGTGATGACATGAGATGATAAAATGCCTACCTAATGAGATGAAATGAGGTGAATGACATAAGCATTGTGACTTGGCATTAGGATGCTACTGACCTTCTGATGTTACATATGGCTATTAAGTAACTAACAGGCAGTAGCATATATACCATGAATATGCTAGACAAAGGGACAATTCATGTCCCTGGCAGGATGGATGGAGCAGGATGACATGAGATTTCATCACGCTACTCAGAGTACAATTTAAAACTCACAAATTGTTTATTTCTGGAATTTTCCATTTAATATTTTTAGACCGCAGTCCACTGCGGGTAACGGAAACCATGGAAAGTGAAATTGCGGATATGGAGAGACTACTGTATACTAATTTGAGAACTTAACATACCACAGCTTGCCATAATATTATTTAACATAATAGAGGGGTGTCCAGAAGACCATTCTAAGTGTTTACTGAAATACTAAATACTGTTTTGTCTTAGAATTTACAACTGTTAGAGAATGTTGAGATGATCTACAATAGCGTGCTGGATTACACATAAAAAAGATAATTTTAAGGGTGATTTTCTACCTTGTCAAAGAATACTTAATTACGAAAGGTCAGGCTCGGAACCTCGGTCTCCTGGCTTCTATCTCAGTAGTTTTTCCAATGTTTTATGCCGTCCATATTTCTTTTTTTTAAATTTTTTTTTTTAGAGATGGGCTCTTGCTGTCACCCAGGCTGGAGTGCAGTGAAGTGATCACAGCTCACTGCAGTCTCGAACTCCAGGGCTCAACTAATCCTCCCACCTCAGCCTCTGGAGCAGCTGGGACCACAGGTGTGCCAGCTACTGTAGTCCCAGCTGCCTAGCTAATTTAAAAAAAATAATAAAAGTTTTTTTTAGAGACAGGGTCTTGCTATATTGCCCTAACTGGTCTTGAACTCCTGACCTCAAGAGATCCTCCTGGCTCAGTCTCCCGAGTAGCTAGAATTACAGGCATGAGCCACTGCACCCAGTTCTGTCCATATTCTGAACCAAGAGGCATTTCATGTGTGGTACAAACAAAAGATTAGCAAGATGGAAAGGGAACAGGCTTTAGAATCAGACAAATCTGGGTTTAAATTATAACTGGCACTTAAAACCTGTGTGATCCTGGGCTAAACCTGAGTGAGGAATAAAATGAGAGAGGATAAAATAACAATGACTTCATGTGGTTTGAGTGACAAATAAAATGAAAGAGGATAAAATAACGACTTCACGTGGTTTTTGTGAGGATTATGTGTTAAGTTTTCCAGATCCTACCACTTATTAAGTGCTCAAAAATTTGTATCAGTAACAATTTCTTTTTAACTTTCATAAACTATTGCCCCAGAACAAACTTTCACACATACCCTAGAGTTTCCCTGAACGAAACAATGCTTTACACTCCCATGTTTCCAGAGAACAGTTATGAAAAACACTTGCAGAGACACACAAATCCATATGTCACACAAAGACATAGGTCAATACAAGCCTATGTCTTTGTGTAACATATGGACCTGTGTGCCCACTACAGTATCTGGCATTAAGGAGCACCCAAATATTTTTTGAATGAATGAAAATGAATCACTTTATTTAAATGGGTTTAGAAACTTAATATACTCGTATACTACCCAAAACAACATCTAAGAATAGTAAGTTCTATGAGTTTGCTATCTGCCTGCTATGAAATTGACTTATTTTTTCTTATTGTAAATATAAGTCTCATATTCTTCTATCAGTAATGATAGTGAGTACAGAATTTGAGAGATAAAAAGAGCCCAAGAATTAATTTTCTGAAGCCCCCTACTTTTTACCCATGAGGTAGATCTAATCAGATGAAGAAACCTACCCAAGGCTAGTCCATTAGTTAGCCATGGGACTGAATTAACACTCAGGACTTAAGATTCTCAACTCAGTACCCTATCCCTAGATGCTGATGACATCATTAACATTCATCTTAACAGTATTTTTCATATTGAAGACATCACTCCCATCCCTTTAACTTTTTGGTTCCCTTGCCTGAAACTTTTCTAATTCCATTCTTGATTGACAAATAAGGTCAAAACTGATTGTGATTTTTTTGGTACCAGTTTTATATAAAGATGAAAAAAATGTTTTCTATCTCAGTTTCCCAAGGTTTCAAAATACAGCCCTGCTGTGTTAACAAAACATTTTCCATAGCTAATAAATGGTCAAATTTTAAAAGATTTCAATATTAAAAAGGGTTGATTGTTTTTAGAAAAGTAATTTTTTTTTTGCATGCTTACTGTTTCTCAACTAAAACTAGAAACCAAGTTCAACTAATTATATTACCAAACCAACAAAAAATAAGTATATATAGTACAAAAACAACTTAGCTGTCAAATTATTTAAAATTTACTGCTGACTTACCTTTATTTGACAAGCATGTGTAGAGGCCTCCAATTTTAGATATTTTTTGTACAAAATAATGTTTTCATGTTCACTAAAAATAAAAAAGGTTTTTTTAAATTTTCAACAGCATCACTTTTAATACTTGCATTGAAAATAAATGTTTTGAGGATAATACTTAAATCCTGAGATTCAGTTTTCCTGGTGAGACATAAAGAGTAGGAACTCCTTACTGAATTGCACTGCCTGTATGATTACATCTCCCACTTACTAGCTATGTGACACAATTAAATTAGACAACATATATACAATCATGTATCACAGAGAATATTTTAAAACTCAATAAATATAGTAATTATTTCCAACACGCAGGATTCATATTTTGGGTTAAAGATAGACTGGGGTAGAAGCTTTAAAAAAAATTACAAATTGTAAGTTGCATTACAGGTTAATAAACAGGCTGATGTAACAGATTTAAGATTCCTGCACCATTTATAATGGGCTTCCAAGAAGAAAATGTGTTCAAAGTTCCAGATTAACTTGTGGAAAACAGACCCCTGTGAGTTAAATGAGAACGTCAAGAAACACTTATCAAAATTTAATTCTAATAAAACTCTTCCACTAACTAGCTCTGATCTTCTATCAATTCGCCTCCACTCTTATTAGTTCTAAATTTCCATATTTATAAAAATAACTAGCGGCCCAGCATCCTAATCCAGCACTTTGGGAGGCCAAGGTAGGAGGATAGCTTGAGCCCAAGAGTTTGAGGCTGCACTGAACTATGATCCAGCTACTGCACTGTACCTGGGGTGATAGAGCAAGGCTCTGTCTCAAAAAAACAAAACAAAACAAACTAGGTTAATCTAGACTGCCTATACATAAGATCAATGGTTTAAACTTCTACGCCTCCTTTGAATTTCAAAAAAAAAAAGAAAAAGCTTTTTCTTTTATTTTGTTTCTACCTTTTCTCCACTAACATATGGCATCCATGTCAGATAATCAGTAAACACCACAAAGGCTGTGGGAAAATAAAAACACCGGTTCAGAAGAACACTTTGACTTGTACAAGTCACGAACCTGTCATCCAGGACAGTACCAACATTCTTGCCCCTACTGGTTCCACAGTACTCCTCTCCTAAGTATACTTCCATATTTCTTGCAGAACTGAGAATGCCAACAGAAACGATCTCTTCACCTCCGTGAGGGTCACACCTCAGGTAGAGGAAGCACGGGCTTTCATCTTGGCTGTTCAGGCTTCTCTTCAAAATCACCAGATCCTGCCTGAGAAGAAAATTGGTAAAAACATTACACAGTATACTTCTCTGAACGCCACTCAAAACCCACTTATTAGGCCACGGGTATTTCTTCTAACTCACTTCCACTTGCCCTTGGGGTCCAAGCACCCACAAATGCTCAATATTGAATTCATAAAGAAAGGGAGGCTTCAGACTTCCCGGCTTGCCCCTCTATGGTTTTCCCTCAGTCACATTCTTCTCAAGCCCTGTGACTGATTCTCAGATGATTACATACATTTACTGGACAGCTATTGTGTGCATAGGAGTGGGGAACAGAATACAATAAAAGACAAAAGTGTATCTTTTCCAAACTTAAGTTGACGGCGCTCCTGTACAGTTGGGCTTTTCGAAAAGCCAGTTTGGGTCGACAGGAGGCTTATTTACTCCGGGGTAAACGGGTGGATTGATTTTGACAGACCTGAAGAGCCATCGTGCCTGACGTAAGGGCATGTTTATGAAATTCCGAGAGTCCAGGTCACCTTCTCCCGCTCTGCTGCGCTCCCAGAGCAGCGGCCACTTCCCGGCCGGACCCGCACCCGCCTCTCTCTGCCTCCCGCCCACCCCGGACATCGACTCCACCTGGCAGCCGCCGCCGCTTCCCCGCACAGAGCAGACACCAGTTCTGCTCCCGGACCCGGGGCACAGACGCTCTCCCGTCGGAGTCCCCGCCTCCCCCAGGAGGGTGCCTGTCACTCGGCGCAGTAACCCCAACCCGACGCACCCCGAAGCAGGCGGCGCCAGCAGCTCTTCGCGGTCGAAGTCGCGGGTGTCGAAGTCGAGACCAGCCTGGGTGAGGAGGAGACTCTGGGTCGGGGCCCCGCGTGCGGCATCCCAGGAAGAGGCCAGCGTCGGGCGGCGTCTCAGTCCCGGGTCCTCAGTCCCAGTCTCCATTCTGCCGCCTCCAGCCAGGCCAGCCCAGCCCAGCCCCGGAACCTCTTTTCCAGGGCTTGAGTTTCCGCCAGTGCAGCCTGCAGGAGAGGAAGCAGAGCGACTTCCGGCAACCCCGCAGCAAACACCCGCCGCTTCTGGCTTTTGTAGGGACAGAAGCGGCTATCGCAGGCACGCATGCGCAAGCCATCTGGCTTCAGTAACCTCGTTCAAAATCACTGGGGCAGAGAGCAAGGGTGGAGCATGCGCACTGTCAGCCCCTCAGTCTACCGCTAGAGAGTATGCGCAGGCGCGATGCCCTGGGCGCGCGCACCAAGATGGTTTTTCGACGTTGGCCCTACGGAACTAGCAGGCAGCGCAGACGACCGTTAGCGGGGAGCGTTGGTCCAATGAGGAGCGTTTGTAGTTAGGTAGGCGTGGTCTCGTCGCTTCACGCGACTGCAGGACCGACTCCCGACCTCGTTACCTTTGAGTGGACGCCGGGGTCTGTCCATGGAGTGTGTGGCATTTGGAGCGGCGAGCGCGGCGGATGGGCTGTCGATTCGGGTTATTTTCAGTCTTGATCCACTTTCGCCCCGCCCCACACATTCTCACGTCAGAGGGGAGCTGAGGTGGACGGTGGGGTTGGAGGTTCAACCAGTGGCGTCAGTGGGCCGTATGGGGCCTCTGCCAGGCGCCGTTAGGTCCCGCCGGACTAGCCCAGTGGCGCGGCCGAGACGGGGCCCACCTGCCCCCTCGGGCCGCAGGAACCCGTGTAGCCAGGCTTGGACGCCCTCGGCAACAGAAATCTAAAGGTCGAGAAAGATCTGAGGCCAAAGGCAGGGACTGCACGGTGAGCTCAGCACTCCTGGCACTGGGAGAGCGAGCGGAAACGGGACCTCGGGTGTCTGTTGAAGCAGACTCTGAACCCGGACTTCCAGGATCTGTAAGGTTTGAATGCAGAAAAGTGGGAGATGGACTTGCCAGATGGCCTACGGGATGGGAGCGTAGATGGTGTCCTCGCCCCCATCCTCTTCCTGTAGAGGTTTGTGAGGATTATTTTAACATCTTTTGAAAGAAAAAAGGAAATTAGATTATGGAAAAGGGAATGTCAAAGTTGTGTTTAAGGTGGTATAGTCTTTAGAAGGTAACGTTTTTGCTCACTATAATTTTGTCTCAGAACTTTTAATATTCTTTGTGAATATTAAACTTTCATGATTCAATGCGAATTACTGTTTAATTTTCTTTTTGCTTACGTTTTCATTTGAGTTTATATAGTAGGACATGTACCCTCTAGCTAAAAATGAGAACAGAGCGATGTGCATTCTGTTTACCTGTGTCAGGGTGGGAAAAATGATGACTGATTATATGGTAAGTGAATTCACCTAGTTTGAAAGAGAGAAACCCTACCAATGGTCTACTATGTACAGAATACAAAAAGATTAAAGTCCCTAATTGTAAAGTCCCTAGTTTCCACAGATCTTTTTAACACTCCAGACTCAAGTTGTCTTCATCATTATTTGTTCTGTATGTCCTACTTCCTGTAGTCATAAATTAACTTTGATCCATGTTAACATATGTGGACAGTCCAAAGAAAAATAGGCTCTTCTTTAGAAACACTAATCTGCAATTTCATGAACAAGATCAATAGTGAAAACTGGATTTTGACTGCCTTAAAGTGGAATCATGAGCAATCAGAATTCCTCTGTGCTACATTTACACTTTTTTAGGTGTTACAATTCTATAATTCTGTTCTGTTCTCAGACTTTGCCAGTTTACATATTTGTGTTCCCTACTCTCTGTAAGCTTGCTGAGATTAGGAATTATTTTTTGCCTGGTGGAGGTATTGAATACAGGTCTGCTATATGGAATTGATAGTTTGGTGAGGGTTAGTTGACAGAGAGGAGCAGAAAAAGAGAAAACCAATAAATTCAATCTTACACTTCTTTTCAAAGCCTGGGTAGTTATGGTTCAGAGCTGACCTCATTTTTGTTTTTAATCATCTGACATTAACCTTCAAGTAATGACCTCAACTTTAATATGATAAATTGCTCTTGTCATGAATTGCAAATGATTTTTTGGCTTTATTTTCCTCTTGAAATAAATTATAAAATATATGTTGGAAACGTCCCACCAAGATCAGTAGGATAAACTATGCAATTTTTTAGCTCATCTATTTTAAGCAGTTTATTACAGTTTATCAATACGAATGAATTCAATATTCTCTTTAAGAGTCCCTGCCTACCACCCAGTTTTCTCTACCTTTGCTCATGCTTCATGGTCAAATCTGTTTTAAGAATATGAACCACTTAAGCCCAGGAGTTTGAGGTTGCTGTGAGCTAGGCTGATGCCATGGCACTCACTCTAGCCAGGGCAACAAAGCGAGACTCTGTCTCAAAAAAAAAAAAAGAATATGAACCAACACATATTTGAAAAGTACATTTTAGAAAAAAGTGACCTAGAATATTAATTTTCTTGAGCATATTCCTTTAATAATACCACAGCTTAGATGTTTTAACTATCTTAATTTTACATAAACTAAGTTCTTACTGTATATGACCTACCTGCCTTTTACCCAGAAGTATACTTCCCAGCAAGGTGGTTAGTGGAACTTAACTTCCCTCTCAGCTAGAACCACTTGGGTTTTACCTCCTCTCCTCCCTTTCCTCTCTTTCTGGTCACAGGTCCCACAGTTGCCAGGTTGTAGCATACAAAATCAGTGTACAAAAATGAATTGTTTTTCTAATACCAGCATTGAACAAATAGAATTTGAAATTAGAAACACAGTATCATTACATGAGCACCCCACAAAGTGAAATACTTAAAACTTCTTTTTGTTAGGGATAAAATTAACAAAATATGCACAAGATGTATATGAGGAAAACTACAAAACTGTGATGAAAGATATCAAAAAAGAAATAAAAGGAGATATTCCATGTTCATGGATAGTAATACTTATTATCAAGATGTTACATGTCAAGATGTCATTTCTTCCCAGCTTGCTCTATAGATTCAACACAATCCCAGTCAATCCCAGCAAGTTGTTATGTGGATATCAACAAACTGATTTTGAAGTTTAAATAGAGAGGCAAAAGATCTAGAATACCCAACAGAATATTGATGGAGAAGAACAAAGTTGAAGAACTGACATACCCGACCTCAAAACTTACTATAAAACTACAGTAATCAAGATAATAGGCATCAGCAACAGAAATAGATCAATGAAGAGCATAGGGAACTCAGAAATAGACCCACATAAATATAGTCAACTGATCTTTGGTGCTGGAACAACTGTACACCCACATGCAAAAAAAAAAAAAATCCAGACACGGGCTTTTTATATATCCTTCACAAGAATTAACTCAAAATGAATCATAGAACAAAATATAAAACAAAACTATAAAATTCATAGGGGAAAACATAAGAGAAAATCAAGAAGACTGGGCTTGGTGATGACTCTTTAGCTATAACACCAAAGGCATAATCCATGAAAGAAGTAATTGATAAGCTGGACTTCATTAAAATTAAAAACTTTGGCTCTGCTAAAGGACTGTTATCCAAAATATACCAAGAACACTTACAACTCAACTAAGGAAACAAACAACCCAATTTAAAAATGGGCAAAAGAACCTGGGTGAGTTGTGTGCTCCTGTAATCTCAGCTACTTGCGAGGCTGAGGCAGGAGGATCACGTGAGCCCAAGAGTTTGAGACCAGCCTGGGCAACATAGTGAGACCCTGCCTCAAAAAAAAAAAATGTGCAAAACGATTTGAACAGGCACTACACCAAAGATGACATATGGATGGCAGACAGCAAATAAGCATATGAAAAGATGCTCACCATCGTATGTATTAAGGAATTGCAAATTAAAAGAACAAGGAGATACCACTACACATTTACTAGAATAGTGAGAACCCAAAACATTGACAACACCAAATGTTGGGAGAATGTGGAGCAATAGGAAGTCTCATTCATTGCTAGTGGGAATGCAAAATGGTACAGCCAGTTTGGAAGACAGTTTGGCATTTACTACCAAACTAAACTCTTACCATATGATCCAGCAATCACTCTCCAACTTATTTACCCAAATAAGTTGAAAATTTATCTCTACACAAAAACCTGCACCTAGATGTTTAATCACCAAACCTTGGAAACAACCAAGATGAGTTGGAAAAATAAACTGTGGTACATCCAGACATTCGAATATTACTCAGCGCTAAAAAGAACTATCAAGCCATGAGAAAACATGGAGGAAACTTAAATGTATACATTATCAAGTGAAAAAAGCAAATCTAAAAAGACTGTATGATTCTAACTATATGACATTCTGGAGAAGGCAAAACTATGGAGAAAATAAAAAGATTAATGGTGCCAGGGGTTAGAGGATAGGGAGGATGAATAGGTGGAGCACAGAGGATTTTTAGGGCTGAGAAACTGTTCCGTATGAGTGGATACATGTCATTTTACATTGCCCAAACCTATAGAATGTGCAACATCAAGAGTGAACCCCAATGTAAACTATGGCTTTTGGGTGATAATGATGTGTCAATGTAGGTTGATCAGTTATAACAAATGTATCACTCTGGTGAGGAACGCTGATAGTGGGGCAGGCTGTGAGTGTGGAGGAGAGGGGGTGTATGAGAACTCTGTACTTTCTGCTCAGTTTTGCTGTGAACCGAAAACTAAAACTGCCCTAAAAAATAAAGTCTATTAAAAAACAGACAAAACAAAAATAGCAATGTTAAAAAGAAAAAAAAAATAAGGTTGCCTGCAGGAGTTAAACGGGCATGGATGTGGTGGATAGAGGATAAAAGAGAATGGTAAATTAAGGAGAGGGACCGTGTCCTGGACCAATAACAATACCATGACCAATGTCATGAAATGAAGAGTAAATTAACTTCACTTTCACTTTCAATTCAAAAGAAAGATTATGTATTATGTGCGTTTTAATCACAAATTATATCAGGTTTAACAGCAGGTTATTGGTTGTATTTCGACGCAGTATATACATTGATTCTATATTCACGTGTTCAGCACATTTTAACACACTCCTTATGAGTAAGAAGTAATCATCCCCTAAAATACGGGGAAAACCAGAATCTGAATTCAATTTTTCTACACCACATTCCCACGCAAAAATTTTGTTTTGTACTTCGCCCCAGCTTAGTTTTTTTTTTTTAAACAGTGAAATACCTGTTATTCTCTGCGTGCATACATTGGGACTGAGGTCTAAGGATGTTCCTTTCTTGCCCTTATTTCCTCACACTTGCTGCCAACTGGTGGCATTAGAGCGCAATAACTAATATTTACTTTGTCACCACCGCACCGTTCAGGAAGGGCAGCGGAGCACGGTCGTTGGACTGTGAACTTCGCCTGTTTTCTTTGATTTTCAGTAATTTACCTTATAAAGACTGCTGGAGGAAAACGTTTAAAGTCTCTTCTGGGATTTTCCTGGGCCGGAAGACCTCATAGCAGCAAAACGTAGGCGCAAATCCCAATGGCTTGCAAGTTTCTAGCGGGATGATTGTATTTGAAGATAAATCATAACTCGTGACCCCTTCAGGAACGTCCTGGGGATAGGAAACACACAGCCGTGGTCTCCCCAGCCTCGAGGTCTGGCCTCACCGACGCTCGGCCCCAGTGGCTCAGGTGACCACCCGGGCAACCTCGGAAACAGCGGGGACCACGCATCCACTGTGGACTGGAAGCCCCCGCCTATTCCCCACTGCGGCACCAGGTGGCGCAGCAGGGCGGTGGGAGGCACTGCGCGTGGGAGGCACTGCGCGTGCGCGGCTGACGGACGGAGTGAGACACAGCGTTCCCAGCCTCCTGCGGTTTCCCTGGGCGGCATGAAGACCGCCGACGGCGCCAGAGGAACCCGCAGCGAGGGGCCGCGCAAGCTAGCGCTCTGCGTCCTCTGCGGCCTGCCCGCAGCAGGAAAGTCGACCTTCGCGCGCGCCCTCGGCCAGCGGCTGCGGCAGGAGAAGGGCTGGGCTGTTGGCGTCGTCGCTTATGATGACGTCATCCCCGAGACGTTTCTCGACGAGGCGGGCGCGCGGCCGCCGGTCAGTGCGGAGGGTGGGGCGGAGGGGTAGCGGCTGCGCGTTCGCGCGGGCGGGTATCAAGTTGGTTATTTGCTTTGCGCGCCTGTTGTGTACTTGGCAGTGCCTGGTGTGGGAGAAGACGCCTTGACAGGAGGACAGACAGGAGTATGAGAAAAGTGCAGCGGGGTTAACATAGTTATTGCAACGAGTGCATGAGTTAGCTGTAGACATATATCATAAAACAGTTACAAAGCAACCGTTTTAGAATGATGCATTGTAGAGGTTTGTATGTATGTTTGGTGCATATATGTATTGTGTATTCTATACAGTGGAGTCTTAAGAAAAGGTTAGGTTCTTAAGTGAGCTTGCAAGTGGAAATCCCCTATAGTCAAATTAACTCTTGAAAAATCCCTAGGGAAGTTTCTCCTTAGGACAGGGAAAGAATCTCTAAGAATTCCAACATAGCCAGTTTAACATCTAGGCATGGGCACATCCAGGTTGTGGGGCTTGAAGTTTATACAGTTTGAGGAACTCTCTTTAAGAAGATAACAAAATTGTGAGGGTCCCTCACAGGACGATAGAGTGAGTCTGAACTAATGAAGGGTCTGGCCTCTGAAGCTTAATCTTCATTCATTTCAGGGGAAATCTGCCTCTGCCGGCATTGAAAAAGATGCCTATTTCTTAGTTGACCACCAGGGGAAGTAATGGACTTGTATTTAGGGACCAACTTGTCTGTTCCCCGTTACATACTAAAGCCATCAACTCACACTCAACACAGTGAGATGCATCTTCTCAGAGAAGCACATGGAAGCTGAGACCACTGGGGGAAGAGGTGATTTATGCCTCTAATGCTTACTCCAGAGCAAATACCCTTTGGAATATTCCAAAATTTTTAGATTTTTGTTGTTCAGTTTTTGAATGTAAATGAATTTACATAATCAAATGCAAATATGATGTGACTCCACTTTCTAAGTATATATGCAGAAATACACTACATTTGGTGCATGGAAAAATTCTGGGCCTCTCCAGCAAAGTTTTTCTACTTCCTTATTCTTCGTTAATTGTGAGGTAAATACAATATCAGGGTAGCACAGGATTTACTTGGATGATAGTATTTTCACCACTTAGGAGAAAGCTAAAAGTTGTTGATAGAGATTGTTTGTATTTCCTGGCTTTTCCCTCGCATATACTTAGTCCACTCTTCCTCTATAGACAAAGGCCCTGGAACTCATCTGGTCACCATGAGTAGAAAATCTCACCTTTTAGGAAGTGATACATGTTTCTTGTTTAGTGAGTTTAGCTGGTACACATTTGTTGTGTGTGTATAATCTCTGTGGAGTGCTAAAGCATGGACAAGCAGGAGAAGGACCTCTATCTCCTGTCCTCCTGTTTACCCTCCAGCCTTGACTTCTTAACTATGTCAGTGCTCTCCACAGCCCTTGACCAACACAAGAGTACTTATATTCTCAAACTACTTATTTTCTCCCCCTCAATCTGCTTCCTCTATCTTTCCTCATCCCATACCAACCTAGTGGTTAGCCTGGGTTCTTTTCATCTTGCCCAGGGACCTTTCAACTGATTTTCTTTTTCCTTTTCCTCCTTTTTTTTTTTTTTGAGACAGAGTCTTACTGTATTGCCCAGGCTAGAGTGCCCTGGCATCAGCCTAGCTCACAGCAACCTCAAACTCCCTGGCTCAAGCAATACTTCTGCCTCAGCCCCCCGAGTAGCTGGGACTACAGGCATGTGTCACCATGCCTGGCTAATTTTTTCTGTATATATTTTTAGTTGTCCAGCTAATTTCTTTCTATTTTTAGTAGAGACGGGGTCTCAGTCTTACTCAGGCTGGTCTCGAACTCCTGACCTTGAGCGATCCTCCCGCCTTGGCATCCCAGAGTGCTAGGATTACAGGCAAGAGCCACTGCGCCCGGCCTCAACTGATTTTCTTGCTGTCCATGAGCTTTCTAATTTCAAAGGCAAACCTGCAGCCAGACTATTTTATTTCTAAGGATATTAATTTTGGCTGCACCTTTCTCCTGGATAGTAAATAAATTCTTTCCCTTATTCGCTCATTCAGTCATTCATCCATTTAATATACATTTCTGGAATATGTTAGATGCCAGACCCTCTGCTGGATGCTGAGTATTCAGTGGGCTAGTGATCTAGCAGGGAAATAGGTGCAAACAAATGCCTAAACAGTGTAAGCCCCGCTAGAGTGGAGACATAATATTTACAAGAATGGGGTGTCATGATAGGCAAGGTAGGGGCCTAGCTGCCTTCTGCATGGGTGAGTCTGAAAAGGCTTAATATAGTACCAGTATCATTAAGTAGAAGTTTTCCAGGCAGAAGGAATGGTATATATGAAGGCATTGAGGCATGAGAAACCAGATGTGTTAGAGCAGTGGTCCCCTACCTTTTTGGCACCAGGGACCAGTTTCATGGAAGACAATTTTTCCAGGGACTGCGGTGGCGGGCATGGTTTCAGGATGAATCAAGCGCATTATATTTATTGTGTGCTTTATTTCTATTATTATTACATTGTAATATGTAATGAAATACTTATACAAACCTCTCTGATAATGATAATCTGTATTTGCAGCTGCTCCCCAGTGCTAGCATCACCACCTCAGCACCACCTCAGATCATCAGGCATTAGATTCTCATAGGGAGCATGCAGCCTAGATCCCTGGCGTGCACAGTTTACAGTAGGGTTCACACTCCTATGAGAATCTAATGCTGCTGCTGATCTGACAGGAGGCAGAGCTCAGGCAGTGATGTGAGTGATAGGGAGTAGCTTTAAACACAGATGAAGCTTCCGTGTGCTTGTAGGCACTCACCTCCTGCTGTGTGGCCAGGTTCCTAATAGGCCACGGACTGGTGCTGGTCCAAAATCTGGAGGGTTGGGGACTGCTGTGTTAGAGAACTACAAGTGGTTCAGTGTTGTGAGCTTAAATTTTCATATGGGACCGGTTGGCAATGAGGCCAGATGACCACCCCATTGGCCTAATATAAATTGCAATTCTTTGGTCTTTTGTAGCCATCTCAGTGGAAATTGCTTCGACAGGAACTGTTGAAGTACCTGGAATACTTCGTGATGGCTGTTGTTAGCGGGTGTCAGATGTCTGCCCCACCCAACAGGACTGAAGCCATGTGGAAAGATTTCATCACCTGCTTAAAGGATCAAGATCTGATATTTTCTGCAGTGTTTGAGGCCCAGTCTTGCTACCTCTTAATGAAAACCGCTGTTTCTAGACCATTGCTTTTGATTTTAGATGACAACTTTTATTATCAAAGTATGAGATATGAAGTCTACCAACTGGCTCGGAAATGTAATTAAAACATTTTTTTCTTACACACAGAAACATACATTCACATGTCAAAATCACTGCCGTCTTTAGTGAGGATTTAATTGGATTAGGAGGTTTAGGTGGATTTACCTAAGTTTAAAAGCTAGATGTTCACTATTGCAAATGGAGTTTTTCCTGTTGTAGTTGGCATAATTTGTCTAATATATATTTAATATTTTAGAAATATAGTTCACCAATAATTTTATGGTTTTAAACTATTTTCAGATTCGTTAGGCTTTTGCCAGCTCTTTTTAGATTGTCCTCTTGAGACCTGTTTACAGAGGAATGGCCAGAGACCACGGGCACTACCTGCTGAGACTATCCACCTGATGGGAAGAAAGATAGAAAAGCCCAACCCTGAGAAAAATGCTTGGGAACACAACAGCCTCACAATTCAGAGTCCAGCGTGTACTTCCGAGGCCAGGTATTCTAATGAGAGCCATCTTTCCCTAGGTTCTTCCCTGTGCCAGGCACTGTGCTAAATGCCTTACCTGTGTTGGCTTGCTTAATCCTCACACAGGCCTTGAAGAGATATTGTTATTTCTCCCTTTGTGTGGAAGAAGAAACTGAAATGGTAAAGTTTAGCTTGTCCAGAATCACCGAGCTTGTAATGGCTTCTCTTAACTGTTAGGATTATACTGCCTCCCAGAAGTTGGAGCAGGGAACTCAGAGTAGAACACATCTGTGATGCTATTGCTAAAATAGCTCAATCTAAATAGGTTGCCTGGTAGTTTTCTCATAGAAAGAAATCTGTGAAAGAGTGGAACTGCTACTGGGTCCTAATTTGCCATAGAGCTCACCTTAGTTAACACTGCTTGTGTAGAAATTTTACCGATGATGGAGATATTTTGTATTTGCACTGTCTGATAAGGTAGCCACTGGCCACATTCGACTGTTGAGCACTTAAAAGTAGCTAGTACAACTGATGAATTTTTAATTCAGTTTAATTTTAATTAATTTAAACTTAAATAGCTTTACATGGCTAGTGGCTATTCTATTGGGCAGCACAGTTCTAGAGGTATATTGCCCATGTTTCCTTGGTTCTTGCCTATTGTCTGTGAAGGATCAGCAATTTTAAAAGGCTGTTTTTAAACTCATTCCACACAATGTTTAGTTCCCAGGATACGGTTTCCATGCATTTTATAACATTAACACACTATTTAAAAAAAACCCAAAGAAACAAAATTGGAATCAGTTGACTGTTGTTTAGACAGTTTATGAAATAAGCTACTGGAGCAGTTTCTAATTTTAACTTGTTATAGTATCCTGAAATTTGGAGCAGGCACATAACTAGTTGATTGCTACTTTTCCTGGAATACTTAAAATTGTTTCCTTTGGAAGTAGACAGCTGGTTGAGGCACTGAGATATCCCATGAGAGCAGCATAAGGTTATCATCATTGCCTTGAGACCCATGAGACCCAGTCCTTGCTAGAAGCCAAGAGAGTGTGGGCTTCTCTGGCGTCACTGCCAGCCCTTGCTATAATCTGCCAGTTTTGTCTCAGAACTTAAGAACCTCGTCACCTGTGCTCATATACAAAATATTCACAGTGTAACTGTAAAGGGGTTCTGTGCAGTGTGGTATATTGGAAGTTGAAAGATGATCTGATAAATGTGCCTTTCCCAGGATTCTATGAAATAATAATAGCAACAGCTATTGAGCACATACTATGTACTGGGCATGTTCTGAATACTTTCTGTGTATGGTCTCATTCAATTCTCACAACAACCCTTTAAGGGTAAAAACTATATCCCCATTTTATAGATGGGATAACTGAGGCCCAGGTAAGTAAGTAATGCAGTAAGTAAGTATACACAGGTAGTTAGTGCAGAGCCAAGATTTGGACCCAGTGCAGTCTCACTCACTTCAGAACCTGGGCTCTTTTCAATGTGAGAAGGATCATCTTAAGGTTGAGATTTAACTTGATGAGCTCACTGACTTAAAAGTTTTCGGTGCTACCTCCTGTACTCTGAGTAAAATTCAGACTCTTTACCATAACACATGTGTTCTAACCGATTAACTCTTCAACTTCATAGCCTACCACTCACCATCCTTGCTTCTTTTCACCCAAACTGGCCTTCTCTGTTGCATGAACACAAGCAGCTTATTCTTGCCTCAGAGCCTGTGTACTGCCACCCCCCTCTGCCCTTCCCACGTTTATGCTTGACGGCCTTCATTCACCATCCTAACTGCAGTGAAGAAGGTTAGCTGGGCTACCCAGTCACTCTTGTTATCATCCCTTTGTTTGTCTTCACACACTTGCCCACTTGCCACTGTCTGAAATTATTTTTTGCTTATTTAATTAATATATCTGTCTCTATTACATTATCAGGCTTGGAGAAGGCAGCTTAGCTCATGGTTTCACATATGTAGTTGTACAGTATTTTTTGTATAAGAAGATGCTCAGTAAATATTTGTTAAATGAATGAATGAATTCTACCTCAAACCTCCGTGGACCCTTGGTCAGTGAGAAACTTTGCTAATCCATATCCTTCTTGGATAAGCAGAAACCAGAAAGAAAAGACTGAGCATCTTTCTTTAGGGAATAAAATAGAATTCTGGTAGCCTACAGTGCAGCACCTAATAGGCGAGGAGAGAATGACTTTTCAAAGCTTATTGATACTAATCTTCAGAAATTAATATTTTTTAAATGAGGGGGTTTTGGCTCATAATTTGTTTTGAGCTACTACATTGGATTTTGCATGTAGAAGGTAGCTTCTGTACCATTTAGTCGTTTTCCTTTTGTTAAGGATCTTGGATTATAGCAGTTTTATTCCTCTAGAATTCAATTTAGGGTTCATAAATGAAAGTTCTTAAAAAGCAGATGTTTGATATATTATATATTTTATCCCACTTTCTCTATAGCCTGGAGGTGACTGATTTATTGCATATTGCTTTGGAAAATCCAGTAAAATATGTTGAGGACAATGTGAAACAAAAGGTAAGTCTCCCAATACAGATTTAGTATAAATGAGAAGGAACAGCTTTTCATAGGAAGATCTTTTTGGGCTGAACATATTAATAAAAGGTGAGCAAAGCATGAAAGGTGCTGTGTCACTGACAGGCGCCTCGCCAGCATTCAGCTGCTGACGCTGGTTGCAGTGTGCACTGCTGGCAGCTGGTGCTGGCTGGCCAGAGCCAGCCAAACTTTCAGAAATGTCGGAGCCTGTAGACATTATGTTGGTAGCTTAAAATGTGCAAGAATGGGAATGTTTACGCACTACCGATAGGTTTGAGGTTTGTTTTTCTCTGGAGGGCCAGTTATTAGACATTCACTAGCGTATCACTGCCTAGGTGCAAGCCAGTTTACAGTGGGATGTAATTCATTTGGACTCTCTCCTAGGGAAGAGTAACAAACAAAAAAAGCCACTTATTAGTCCCTTCAAATATACATCGCCTACACTTTAGCCATTTCTTTTATACAACTGTATAATTGTTCCAATAACAATGTCTGTATTACATAGGAAACAGACAGAATTATATGTTCAACTAACATTCTTCATAAAGTTGATCAGACACTCCGAAGAATTGTGTCTCAGACGATGAAGGAAGCAAAAGGTATGTTGTGTCAGTGATGTGCTGTTTAGCTGGTGTGATGGTGACTTTCTCTTGCTACTGTTGTTCCCCCTGACACTCAGGTAGTTTGTTTTCAGTCATAAAAGTTTACGTCATGTTTCAATATGCAAATTGGTGAAATATAACTAAAAATTCCACCCATGGAACTGAGTAGTCATCTATCTAATAAATTTCTACTGAGTTTTACTGTGTACTAGACCTTATTCTAGATGCTGGGCAATCAGCAGGGAGCCGAATGTTCTAGAGAGAAGAGAGACAGAAGACTGGTTGTATGAATATGTGCCAGTGCTCTGAAGAAACATGAAGTAGGATGAGGCAGTGAAGAGTGAGGGGAGGATTTGTTTTAACCCAGCAATTCCATTCCTAGGTGTATGCCCAAGAGAGATGAAAACATGTTCACACAAAAACTTGTGCACAAATGTTTATAGCAGCATTATTTGTAATAGCCAAAAGATGAAAACAACCCAAATGCCTATAAATAGATAAATAAAATTTGGCATATCCATACAATGGAATATTGTCATTCAGGCATAAAAAGGAATGAGGTACTGATACATGCTATACAACATGGAATAACCTTGAAAACATGATGCAGAGTGAAAGAAGTCAGTTACAAAAGACCACATATTATATGATTCCAATCATTTGAAATGTCCAGAACAGAGAAATCTTGAGACAGAAAGTAGACCAGGGGTTGCTCAGGGATTGACGGTGCGGAGAGGGGCGGTATGGAAGGAGGGTGATGGCTCAAGGATAGGGATTTGCTTTTAAGATGGTGAAAATGTCTTAACTGTGGTGATGGTTGCACCTATCTGTGAATATACTAAAAACCTTCATATTGTACAGTTTAAAGGGGTAAATTATATGGTATGTGAATTATATCTTAGTAAAGCTAACAAAAAACAAAAATTCAATTTTTTACTAGGACTACCCACATTTGGCTACTGCTACTGTATTGAATAGAGCAGATACAGAACTTTTCCATCATTGTAGAAAGTTATATTGGACTGTTATCCTAGATATGATTTATCAGTTTCAAAATTAAATTGGTACTAATGTTGATTATGGAAAAAAACCCTAAGTTGTCATTTTCTATTTGTTTTTTTTGCCTTTCTACTTATTAGTTCAATAAGATAGTAAGTCCAGCTATCTTGGCTCTTCTTGTCCACAAAAAAATCCCTTTCAGGTTTGTCTTTTCTGATCATACATTTCATAGCAAAGTTACTTAAATTCTTTTGTTTCAGATGATTTTTGTGTATCACACTGTGACCTTCTGTTTGTATTGTACCAACTCAGTTGTGATTATTTACAGAATCCGACTGGTTTGTCTAAAGTAATCAATTTCCTGATGTCATTAGACAGCCCAGATTGCTTTAATTTATACAAATAATCTGAGAATATCTTTTTATTTTAGATGAACAAGTACTTCCTTACAACTTGAAGCTTCTAGCAGAAGAACTTAATAAGCTGAAAACAGAGTTTTTGGAAGACCTAAGACAAGGAAACAAAAAATATCTGTGCTTTCAACAAACTATTGACATACCAGATGTCATTTCTTTTTTTCATCATGAGAAAGATAATATTGTACAGAAATATTTTTCAAAGCAGCATTAAAATATCTGAATTTCCAATCAAATGTCTGATTTTGGTAAGCTTTTACAAACTAGTTAAATTTGTATTACTATGTTTTCTAGGCCAGTAATGTACATTGCAAAGACCATTCTTTTTTAAAAAAGAAAAAAAATCAGTTCATTCTAAAGGATTCATTTGTCATAATACTTCAGTCTGTTACCTGTCAGATGTGACACTGATAATTAAGCACAGAGGCAGCCTTCCTCATTTACATGCCAGAAAGCTTAGGGTAGGCGGGGCTTGGGGGCAGAAGTCAAGTTAAGTGGATCTTGAATAAAGAGAGGAAATTAGAGGGGAGACAAGTTGCAGATGTATGGACCTGTTTTTGTTTTTAACTTATGACAGATCTCCTTAAGACATCTAGAAATTCAAACCAGTGTAGCCACAAAATCTATTTATTTTATTAATGGAACATTTTACATAGCGGAAAATTAGTAAAAAACTAATTTGATCCTAGTATTCAAAAAAGAAAAATCGAGGTCATTAGAAAGTATTATTTTATTCATATATTACAAAAGCAAAGCTTCATCACAATATGAACTACACACTAGATATAGGTATTTCAGCATTAAACTGCTTTCTGGAATCCCTAAACAATATAGTGTATTTTACAACCATAATGCAACTTTTATGTTTTGCATACAAAATATGTTCTTTTACATCAAAGTACATATTAACAAAAACAAATTCTAGAAAGCATATACCCTCTAAGACTAACAAAAAAGTCTTTAGCAGGGAATCTTTATTTTTAGTAACATTCATTTGATAAATATTTTGGTAGAACTGAAAATGAAGTTTATCTTTATTTTTTTAGTAATCCCTTTGTCAAACAATTTTGGAGAAGAATGGCAAACACTTATTTCTAAAATGAAATAGCACTGGAAATACCCAGTGGAATTTTTTCAAAGTAAAAATCTAGCCTTTACTTGAATTTCAAGTTGTAGCTACATACTACATTGATAAAATCTGAAATAAAATTATTTCCTGTTAATCTCTTCACAGTTTCTTAAAAAAATATTAGTAGAGATTAAATTATCTACCAACTTTAAAAATCTAAACTTATGTTCACTGAACAAAAATAAATTTAGTTTCAGAACATTGCCTGTTAATGGCAAAGTACTATAAATAGTGCATGTTAAAATCTTTTCCAACAACTTATTTCTATAAAATATTTGATTAAAAATGAGAAACATATTTAATACATAAGGGAAGATATGAACATCTTAACAAATACAGAATTTAACTCACAGGAAATTTAAATAAAATCCTAAATATTTTAAAAAATACAATATCAAAAAAGTTTCTAAGGTAGATTAGCCTCAAAAATTTTAAGTGCATTTAGAATAATTGTAGCTTTTAAGCATCAACACCTTTGGGATATCAACTGTGCTCTGTAAGTCATAGGAAAATTAGGATTTTACATTCTAGTTTGTATTTATGAAAAAAATATCTTTTCCATGTTTAAAATGTACCTTCAAAACATTGATCTTTAGTTGTTAGGGGAAAAAAATGTATTGGGCCCAGAATATAAAGTTAATAAGCTGGTTTTAACAAGAGAGTTCTTTCTCTTTAATGAAAATTTTCATTTTCTATTTTGGGGTATTGCTTTTATCTGAAAAATAAAATGTAAGGAAAAATAATTGCAAAAGCTTCCAAATGACCTGTTTCTTTCTGGCAATTGATAAATACTAGAGCAAAGTTGCACATTTGGAAATTACAGTAAAACTGAACTGAGCAGTGAGTGATTTAAGCAACAGAGTGAGACAGCAACAGAGTGAGACAGAATTGTAGAATTTTGGATTCAGAAGATTTGACAAAGTTCCAGTTTGGAGAAACTGTCCTTGAGGCTGTTCTTTAAACAATGCAGTTGAAATTAGGTTAGATTAGATACTAAAGCACAAGAACTCATTACAGTGGCTTTCTTGCATTTGGAACAGAGGGCAGAGGATCCATTAACTTGGCACTTGGGGTTTTTGTGGGCAGATACCATCAGTATTTCCCTTTTATTTACTGCAAGAGTAGAAGTACTTTTGGGTTAATAGATGCTTAACAGGATAGTCTCTTTCAGAAGCCAACTAAGAGCACATTGAAGATATGAACCAAATTAAAAATAAAATTTTGCAAAGTACACAGAAACCAACAGTTAGTAACAATATATTTTATTGTTTGACCAGGCTCTCTTCAGAGTAAGCTAGTTGTTACACAATATGAAAACAGCCTCCTATTCAAAATGATTTACTCTAGATTTATTTACGAAGTCTTATTTTTATAAACAAATTAAATATGTTTAAATGCATTTGTATCCATTTTCACACCTTTTTATCCTTTTTTACTAAGGCGACAATTCAGTTTCCATATAGTTTTATCACTGTACATGAAGACTGGTAAACAGTTTGAATTCACAGAAAACATTTTAGATGGCCAGTTCTGAAAAGGAGACCAGAATCCATTTTGGACATGTTCTCATTTTTGTAAATATTACTTCACCATCACTATACCCACCTTTTCTTGGAAATTATGGGCAATAAATGGATAGAAGGCAGGAAAAGGAATCTTCAGAGATTTTTTTTTTTTTGAAGGACTACATTTTAATAATAAGATGCATGACTTTCACTATACCTCTTTGGTCTTAAAGGAATAGGAAGAATAAAAGATTCTCACTATAATTATCAACCTCATCTGACACTAATAATGTAAGAAAAGATTTAAATGAAAAAGGTTCAAGCTGAAAGTAAAAAGGGCATCTAGCACTCTAGTGTATTTACCTGTGGTTTTAAAACATAATCCAAAATATAGTAAAGATTCAATGGAGAATGGACATGGGTTTAAACTAGAAATTGAATAAACAGGTATTTTAAATATTAAACATACTTTTCAATTTAAAGTCTTAAGTTTTATTTTAGAACTTTCACCTCCTATTTTTGTAAGAATTAAGTATTTTACACTTCCCCCTGTGGAAAAAAGAAAAATTTACTACACTGAAATAGCTTTACTATTGTCAATTGAAATGAAACTAAAGATATGTGAACTTAAGATATGTGAACTAAATATTTTAATTAAGAGCAATTTTTAAGGCAATTTCTCTACTAAACACTGAAATAAGTTGTAACAGATTTTATAAGAAGATAATTCATTCTACCATTTTGAAATATGGCAGAAATAACATCTAGCTCAGTGTCTATGTTGAAATATCAAAAATATGGATAAGCCTTGAAGTTTTTATGGACCACAAATGTGAAAAATTTAAATGAACACCTGGAAGATTATGATTGCACTCTAATTCTCAAATGTCTAAATGAAAGGAAAGAGACACCGTGTGTCTTAACTTTTTTAATACATAAATGACTCTGACCAGACTTTTATGGGGAAAAAAATGGGAAAATTCTGTTTCCACTGTCAAATTTATATTCCATAAATATAATGTATAAACTTTAAATTAGCAGACACTTTATCAGGGATGAAAAAAAAAACAACACCAAAGCACAAAACACAAAAAAGGCAAAACCAAGTAAAAGGTAATATGATTATTTTCAATGTTGGTTATGTTGCCCTCTTGCAAAATGACAGGCAAAATCATACTTGTTTTTACATTTGCATCCACATATATTACACTGGAAAGGATTTTCATACCCATGACATCCCATATGAATAGTGTAAAGGATATTGTCTGCGAAGTACATATCACAGTGCTGGCAGTGGTGCAGAAGCTGAGGGTCCTGGACTGGCAGGGCTGGGGCTGGCGTGCTTGGCTGGCTGTTTCCTATGCTAGGAGTGCTTGTGTGGGCACTTGGCTCACTGCTTGGACCTGCCACTGGACTATAGTTCCTTTGACTATGTGATGGCCGAGGCTCAGGGCTTGTGGGAGAGGAGCTCTGAGGAATACTTGCTGACACAGCAGAAACCACTGCTTGGGCAGAAGGCTGCTGAATCATGAAAGGCTTTTCATCAGGACAGGGAACTACATCAGGGGATGCAGGGTTTTGGTTTTCAGGCGGCAAACTGGACAACTGTCCTGCTAGAGTCGAGAGCTGATTCAAAGGGTTGTCAACCATGAGTTCTTGGGGGTCCCTTGGAAGGCCACCAGTTGGTGTGGTTTTTGCCATACTTTCATAGGAGTCAGTCTGGATATTTGGGATTTCATGGGTAAAATCATTAAGGTAATCTGGTTTTTGAACCACCATGGAAGGTGGACTTAAGTTGATTAGTGCTCTTCTGCTATAGCTCAGATTGCTTGTTTTCTTCTGTAAAACCCCCCACATTTTCTTGCTGCTTAAGGAAGACCTAGTACCTTTAATTGGTACCATTTTATGCTTGCGCCTTCGATGATGGGACAGGTTACTTCGATCACTACAGCGGAAGGAACACAATTCACATTTGTATGGTTTTTCTCCAGTATGAGAACGCATATGGGCTTCCAGATGACGTTCATAAGCAGATGCAAATGGACAAAGGTGACATCTATGAGGTTTCTCACCTGTTTCAAAAGAAAAATGGGGAGAAACTACAAGAGCAGCTCATTTATGGAAAGTTTCATGTTTGTCCATTCATTGGATTTGGAAATTGATCAGGAAAAAAATGCTTTTCAGAAATTCAGATTTGCATAAGAGATTACTAAAATTTGTAAAGAAATACAAACAGATAAAGCTTAACTCATCAGCAACAACTAGAGACATACATATATATTCTACTAGTCAATATAGTAGAAAAATTGTTATGGCTCCAAGTGGCATTTGGGGAAAGAAGAAATAGCACAACTGACAATAATATTCTAGTAATAGTCCCTACATAATGATTTTATCAAAAATATGTCTCAGTTATATGTTCATGTATGTGAGGGCTACCCAGAAGTATCCAGCCATGTACTATGAAAAATATGTATTAACAGTGGCTGGATACTTTCTGGACAGCCCTTGCACATCTATACGTAAACACTTATTCATACATATTCACACATATACACACATGCATACTCTTTTCTCAGGGGAAAAATATATACAAAAATCCTTTATGAAAAGTCTTTATATGAAACAGAAAACTCAAATTCAAAATGGGCTTCCTAGTCTAAGTATGAATTATACAAAAAGTGTTCCTTCAGAATTGCCAATGCTTCTCTGTCTTCCTACTCTCCAGATGCCAGAAGGAACAATTTTAGTTAATGATCTTAATTGACAACTACCCAAACATGTAAAATATTTGAAATACCAAGTTTGGAGTCATTCATCTAACAAGTATGTGCCAGATGCCCTGGTAGGCTCTAGGGGTACGAAGATGGTCTCATCATAATCCCTGTCCTCAAAAGGCTCTTGGGCCACCACAATGACGTGATGAATGAGCACAGGAAGCCATGGAGCACACAGGAAGGACACCTCACGTGGTCTTGAGCAGAGGCAGGGTATAGGTGGTTAGGCAGGTTTCTCAGAAGAAGGGATGGCTAAGGTGAGACCTAGGATTAGCAGTAGAGTCTGCAACTGTATAGAAAACTTCTCCCCATTTTCGCAATTGAAATGTACTAGTAAGGATAAAGACATTTTATCACTCATAATGCTTTGCACATTATCCTCCTCAACCTAAGAAGTAGACTGATGTTAAGATTATTTGGATCAAGAATTAAAATGGCTAAGGAAGGAGACAAAGGGCTTCACTTCTGACCTGTCTGTATGTTGTTATGCTGATGCTGTGTAAAAATGGAATAACTTCCCCGTTTATTCAAACCTTACATCAACCTTCACTTTTGAGCTATAAGAACTATTTATATTACAGATCAACCTGCCCTCCTTGGCCCCTAACTCCTGCCCTCAAAGAAATGCCTTCTCTAGCTGTGTCTCCATTACCTGTGTGGATTCGAATATGTTCGATAAGCCGGGCTGTTCCTTTGCTCGCATAGTTGCAGTACCGACACTTGAGCTTCCCATCAAATGTCCTTTCAAACCCGTCTACTAACATTCCTGAGTTTTCATCCAGAGAAACTTCAACAGATGGGTGATCAAGTCCATTTTGATCACCATCTGTTCCAGCTATAAACAAAGTATAGCAAAAGAAATTATGAATTTCAGAATCAACTCAATTTAGCATTTTAGTCTTAAGTGGTTGAAAATCTTTCATAAATTGACAGTTCACTTCCCACAAAAGTTAAATTCATTTTATAACAGCCTTTCTGAACTGAGGCTAATTTTATACAAAAGCAGTAATATATTCTGTATTATATTTTCAGAACCTTTTACAGATGGATCTCAAAGTATTTACATATAAATTGTATCAGTCTTCAACATGCTTTTGAAGAAGAGAACAGGTGAGGAGAGGGGGAGTAAAGAGATTCATTGAAGAGCGAGGGCACAGTTATACACAGGTGCTTAACACCCTAGCTTTCCTACAGCTGTAGCTGGTGATCATAATCATCACCAAAATCCTAACTCTATTTACTTTAGTCTAAACAAGCAATTAATAAGTTTTCCATCACCCCACTCAGTTTATACATATGTTCTAGATTCTGGGTTATATTTAGGATCTTAGAATTCTAAGTAAGCCAGAAAAAGGAAAGTATTGTCTCTGATACCTCTGAATGTTAGGATCGTAAGAATTTCAGAGCCAAAAGATGTTTGTTTGGCTGTCTGCTTTTAATCTAATCTGACAACTTCTTTGTATAAAGAAACTGAAGGGATAGGTGCTGCTCATAATCAGGAAAACCAGCAAATGGCAGAGACTACAACCCTGGTCTCTTAAATCCAATCTGTGAATCTAGCATTAGGAGGGAAATTTTTATTTCTGCAGCTTCATAGGAAAACATCTTATGCTCCATCCCAGGAAGTAGCAGTGCTGGCATGAGAAACTCAAGGCTCCTGCTCCTCTGTTTCCTCCCACCTCACCAGGAAAAGTGATTTTGCAGTGGGACAACGCTGATATCCAACAGGGCCACTACACTGGAGGGATCAGGTTCAGTGTCTCCCTCTCTCCCACTGCTTTCCCAAGCCAGTGCCTCTCAAATTTTAATATCTAAATGAATTACCTGGGGATCTTATTAAAGCACAGATTATGACTCAGTAGATCTGGGGTGGGGTCTGGCATTTTGCATTTCTAACAAGCTCCCAGGTGATGTCTGGTCCCTGCTGCCAGTCCCTAGATTACAAGGCCCTACCTAGACCCTCTAGTCAGCGGTCAGCAAACTTTTTTCTGTAAGGGTGAGTAGCAAGTACTTCAGGCTTTGTGCATCGTATGGTCTCTATCACAACTATTGGACTCTGCTGTTTTAGCATAAAAGTAGCTATAGAAAATATGTGAACAAATGAGCATGTCTATACATTAAAGTCTGAATTTCACAGAATTTTCATGTGTCAGGACATTATTCCTTTGACTTTTTAAAAACTATTTTTAAATGTAAAAACCATTCTTAGCTTGCAGGCCATTTGAATACAGCGGTCCAGATGGGGCCCACAGGGTATAGTTTGCTGACCCCTGAGCTAGGTTAGGAATAAATTACAGTTTTTGTGTGGCAAGCAAACTAGACAAAATACACCTCTAGCAGGTTCAAGCAGGTCACTGCTTTCTCTATTCTAGTTTCTCTTCTTGGATGGGTAAACCTGGTCAGCCCTTTCTTCATTTTAACAGGTAAGAAATAGAAACCCCTACTTTGGTCTCAGGTCTAATCCTGATGGCCGAATTGTTTCTATAGTGAAGCTAATGTTTTGATCCCCTTTGGGTTCCATGTGTCTACTGTTAGCTAATAGAACTTGGAGGACAGGAAGGGTATTTAGTATCTGTAACCTTCCAATAAGACCACCAGTACATCTCCAGACCATGTTAAGCACTCTCCCTCAGCAAAAATCTGATATGTTTAAAGAAGGAAAAAAAATGCCCCATTATTTTTCTAGGAAAAAAAAAAAAACCAGAATGATTCACATTAGCGAGCAGTGGTCTTCATAATATGGATAACTACACACAAATATTAATTATTTATAAAAAATGGATTATTTAATAATATTAAGATGAGTCTACCTCCCTGAAGAGCCTCTGCTTCTTTGTCCCCACTAACTGATCCAGAAATCATGTTCACATGATGGGTCTGCTGAGTCAGGTATTCCTGAAAATCTTTCACAAAGTCCAAAGGCTCTGGTTTCTTTTCACCCATCTTTGCTTTTTTAAAGTTTACAGTTCGTTATACCTAGAGGAAAAAAAAATGAAATGATCTGGGGAGATCCAGACATAGTAAAACAACAGTGACACTTTTTAGCATAGATGCCTAACTTTTTCTTGAAGTCTCACACATACATAGAAATACTCATAAATCGTAAGGGTAGAGCTCAATTAATTGTCCCAAAATGAACACATCTATGAAATCAGCACAAAGACCAAGAAACAGAAGGCTGCCTGCATCCCAGAAGCCCCCCTTGTGTACCCTTTCCCTACTAGGCCCCCTCCACTCTGGTGAGGTTTACCACTCTTGTGACTTCTGGTTCTGTAGATTAGTCTTGCCTGTTCTTCAACTTTATGTAATCATATACCATGAACCTTTGTGTGGCTTCTGTCACTCAACATGATTGTAAGATTCACCCATATAGTTGCATTCAGCTGAAGTGTGCTCATATTCATTGCGGTAGTCCACTATGTGCCCATACCACAACTGATTTATCTATTGTACTGTTTTTAGATCATTTGGATACTTCCCAGTAACTGGTTGTTGTGAATAAAGTTTCTATGAACTTATTACTACATGTCTTTTGGTTAATTGTGTACACATTTCTCTTGCTCAGGCTGGTCTCAAACTCCTGACCTCAATCGATCTTCCTGCCTTGGCCTCTAATGTGTTCTTTATTCTTAACACATTTAACCCAATAAGGATTTGTAGGTAACTGAATTCTCACTTTTCTTAATGCAACATTTCCTCCCTTCTTAGAAGCTACCAAGGGGCTTTTAAAAACTATTATTGCTACCTCTTTTCACTGTTTTCTAGAAAGTTGTTACAGAAAATTTATTTGATAATAGAAAACAGTTGCCCCTCTGCATCTGTGGATTCAACTAACAGCAAATCAAAAATATTTAGGAAAAAAAATGAATGGTTGCCTCTGTACTGAACATGTACAGACTTTTTTCTTGTCATTATTCCCCAAACAATACAGTGTAACAACTATTTACATAGCATTTACATTGTATTAAGTTTTATACATAATCTATAAATGATTTAAAGTACACCGGAAGGGTAAAGGTAGGTTATGTGCAAATATTATCCCATTTGATATAAGGACTTGAGCATCCATGAATTTTAGTATCCCAGGGGGTCCTGGAACCAATCCCCCTTAGACATCAAAGGACAACTCTGTTTTGTTATTGGATGAGACTCACTAGCTTTAAGACTCTGAACAGGGACCTCTCCTCAGCCTTACTTTCCTATTTTGTAAAATGGAATAATAACACCAACTTGCATGCAGTACTACCTTAAGTTTTACAGGCAAATATATATAAAGTATCTCATAACGTGTAGCATATGGTAGACACGCAGACAGCAGTAGCTATTTTTCTATTAATAATTATTTTTGTAGCAAAACAATGGCTATACCTCGGATTAAGAAATACCTCAATGTCTCAGATTCACAGTTTTTTTCCCTTTTTCTATCAGTTCATCAACTTGATTGGAGAATATACTGAGCATCTATTTGTTCCTTAGTTACAATGAGACAAACGTGGTCCACCTGAGCCTCATTAATTCATATATCCCAATTTCCAAAAAAATCAGTATACGATTTCCCAAACTCATCTCTTCTTATTTTACTTTTAGGCCATATCTTTAAATCACTTGCTTTAATCTGGCTCAACTTTCTCAATCTTATAGATTATTGTTGACTCACTCCCACTCCCAGGCAAGAGACAGGATCTTGCTCTGTCACAGAGGCTGGGGCTGGAGTGCAGTGGCATGATCATAGCTCATGGCAACCTCAAACTCCTGGGCTCAAGCAATCCTCTTGCCTCAACCTTCTCAGTCTGGACTATAGGCCTGCACCACCATGTCCAGCTAATTTTTTTGCTGCTCAGGCTGGTCTTGAACTCTTGGTCTCAAGCAATCCTCCCACTTCAGCCTCCCAAAATGCTAGGATTACAGCAACAGCCAGCCTAGCTCACAGCAACCTCAAATTCCTTGGCTCAAGCAATCCTCCTGCCTCAGCCTCCCGAGTAGCTGGGACTACAGGCATGCGCCACCATGCCCGGCTAATTTTTTACATATATATTTTTAGCTGTTCGCATCATTTCTTTCTATTTTTAGTAGAGACAGGGTCTCGCTCTTGCTCAGGTTAGTCTCGAACTCCTGAGCTCACGCGATCCACCCACCTCTGCCTCTCAGAGTGCTAGGATTACAGGCGTGAGCCACCCTGCCTGCCTCTGTTTCCTAATCATTGTATTACTATGTATTGCAACTATTGTTGATTCTGCTGATTATTTTTCCTTTAAATTTTGCCCTTTGATTAGAAAATGTAAGCTAGTTAGCTCCAATTAAAAAGATTATCAGGAATAAGATCTGGGAAATTATTTATTTATTTTTTTTTTGAGACAGAGTCTCACTCTGTTGCCTGGGCTAGAGTGCCATGGCGTCAGCCTAGCTCATAGCAACCTCAAACTCCTGGGCTCAAGCAATCCTTCTGCCTCAGCCTCCCAAGTAGCTGGGACTACAAGCAAGTGCCACCATGCTCAGCTAATTTTTTCTATATATATTTTTAGTTGTCCAGATAATTTCTTTCAATTTTTTTCATAGAGACAGGGTCTCGCTCTTGCTCAGGCTGGTCTTGAACTCCTGAGCTCAAATGATCCACCCGCCTCGGCCTTCCAGAGGGAAAATAAGCCATACAGTCCCACAGATTGTCTGTGCTGTAATTATAAAAGCTGTAATTAAGAAATAAATCCCAGTATTTACATTGCAACATAACATCAATTCTTGCCAATCAGTGCATATGAAAACTGATACATTTCCCTGGAAAATGTCTGAATATACTTTGATAGGCTTCAATAAGCAAGATAAACCTTACCAAATCTTGATTAGAAAGTATAACACTGCTACAGTACATGTGACAATGCAGTAAAAACACATAAGACTGCCAGTAAGCAAGCAAAAGAAAATGGTATTTTTATACAGGCATCTCAAGATCTCAAGTTTAAGAACACAAATGAGCCTAATTACAGAGGATGGCTGGCATATTTTGACAGTCTTGGGTATTATCACATTGTCACATTATAAATTTCACTGTGTTCCCTGCCATAAATTGTATGCTGTTTTTCAGTCATTACACATGATGGACTTAAAAAAAAACTGATGCCAATGAAATAAGATAAGGGAAGATAACACTGTAAACATGAAGGAAAACTATTCTTAAATCAGATTTTAAATATATTAATATGGTTTATAACCTTCAACATCCTATCGTGATTTAAAAATTAGGTGTCATTTCATCCTAAGCATTTTTGTGCCCACTTGACCTGTGTCACCTATGTCACATATATCCATATATAAAGAGCATGACAGGCCCTTACACAGAGCTCTAGTTGGCGGAACAGACCCAAATGAGAGGTGCCTAAAGCTAAGTAAAGTCTTTGGCTCAAAACCCAGTTTTCTCCATCTCCAGTCAATATTTCTAAGTGCAATAAACGGAAAAATAATAATTCTGAAAATACAACAGCCTTCCTCTCATAGAAAGAAAATAGAGGTTTTCTATCCAAGCCATTTTCCTGTATTTAAAATAATAATCATCAGTCTCAGGACTGAAAGTTTAATCTAAGAACTCCACAAATTAACTGACATCTGGAGATGCCTCTAAAGGACTGATAAACTTAAAAATCTTTGCAAACATAACAAATATATACTTTAGGAAATCAGCAAACGATAATTTTCTTCAATGGTATCTTTCCTACTGGCCATGAACTCAACACCTTAGAGCTTATTAGCCAAAATTTATTTACTTTACACAAAATTCCAATGTGTGAAAACCCTATCATCTGAAACAGAAATTTATTTAATTGTTCTCTAATACTATTATAGATTTCGGTGGTGTATTCCAACCCAAATCTATCTTTCTCCTAACTGATATTGCCATGCACCGAATGTGTCCCTCAAAATTCATATGTTGAAATTCTGACCCCAAATGGGATAGTATTTGGAGGTGGGGCCTTCTTTAGAAGGTAATTAGGTTATGAGGGTGGAACCCTCTGGATGGGCTTAGTGCCCCTGTAAGAAGAGACCCAGGGAACTTGCCTACCATGTGAAAATACAACCAGAAAGCAGTCCCTCACCAGATATGGGATTTGTTGGCACCTTGATCTTAGACTTCCCAGCCTCCAGAACTGTGAGAAATAAATGTTTGTTTCAACCACTCAGTCTATGGTAACTTGTTACAGTAGCCTGAACTAAGATAGATTTTTAATCATATCAACCAAAGAGAAGAACATTCTCAAACCTTATGATTATCATTCGTTATGATATAGCAAAATTCCTGAGTCCTTCTTGTGATTACTCTGATTAAGGTAAGCTGAGTTTAATGTGGAATTCCATGGGGTCTACGTATAGGTCTACATAGAAACTGGCTAGAGTATACCTAAAGTATTTTTATGCCAATAGCTTCCCCCAAATTATCCATTCAAGGCTCAAAAATAATGTGTTTACAAAACAACCAAGACTAACCAAGCCAGTGGAGGAAAAGGAGGTATCCGAGAATTAAGATTTGGTATCCCAAAAGAACAATGAAAATCTCTTTACCTCCAAGCAAGTAATTTAAGCTATTCCTCAAGCTTCCTCTGCTTCTGATAAAGGATTTATTTTGTATAAAGTCCTCTGATCTTTCTTCTTCAGTCTTGTATTACAAATGGAAAGTTGCCAATCAATTCAAGAATATACACAAACACACACTATATATGTGCAAACAGGTGTGCACACCAAGAACCTCTTAACCAGGAGCTAAAACAGGCATTAACATGCAAATTAAAGGCAACCATAACCATGAAACATAGGTAATGCAAGAAAGAACCAGAAGAGAGGCTCTTTAACCTACCTTCCTCCCAAAGTCTATCTTTTTTGTAAACTATGGGAGAATTTTGAGAACATGATGAGGTAATGATAGGATATGTTTCATTCATCTAGCATTTTTTGAGAAGTTTTTAAAGGTTACTAACCACAGGGAGGAATACAGCACTTAGCAACTAACTTATATAACTTAATTTGGGGGTTAAGCAGGCCTATACACATAAAGGGATTATAGTTCAAATGATGTGTTTACTTCTATCACCTAATAATTATGGTCACTGAAAAAGATACTCTGCTACAGAACACGTATTAATAGAGAAGGCTAACAAATGAGGCTTGGTTTGAATAGAGTAACATGGGCCTTCAAAAAGAATTACAACACAATTCCTAATTTCAGAACTGTCAAAAACTCTTTGAAGGCAAAAAGGAACACTATAAGGCTTTGACATATCATAAAGCATAATATAAAACTAAAACATAAATAAAACCATGTTGGAAGAAATACAAAAGAGAATTTGTACAATCTAACCTTTTCACCCCAAATCAGTTCCTCCTTTTTCCTGCCACTCCAACATGGATGAAGTGTAGAGTAATTGAAATTTACTCTGGAGACACACCAAGGGACTCCAAAAGGCCATGGAGAGAATTTCAACTAAAATTAAAAAGCCATACAGAGATCTGCAAAGAAAAGCACAACACAAATCAAAACCTTTAAGACAAAAACTTAATTAGCATCTACAGGTTTAATAAGCTAATAACTTGTGCCTGTCTTATTACCATTAGCTGAAAAGAAAACTAAGCTGACATAATCAAAGAACAAAACAATAGCTGTACTTCAGCAAAAGCTCCATAGGCATGACTAACATTTTTTCACTGGTGGATTTTTTAAGATTTCATTTTTCTGGCAAAAATTTAACGTCTTACTAAATTTAAGTTATTAATTTCATTTGGTCACAGTGCACTTCTAAAAGGGTTAGGCTTGGTACTGCTGAACAGCTACAGTCGCATAAAAACAACGCTTCACTCCTATGTGTGGAAATAGGAAAGGGTTTTTAAAAATCCCACCATGCACATCCAACAAGGGCACATCTGAATCTCATCTTTATTATCCTCTCTATGGCAACACAGAATAGTTCTGGTTTTCTGGGAAACATTCTAGGCTGCTACAGGAAAAGAACGCCAAACATCTCAATCCACTGTAACGAACTCCCATCAATGTATTAATCTCTAGCGGTGTTGAAGGCATGACATAAATCAAAATTAAACGGAATTTTAAAAACTGTTAGTCCAAACATTTAAAAAGTTGTTTTAAAGTTTTTCCTTCAAAACTGAATCTCCTGAGATCTCACCATTTAAGACGCCTTTATTTCTTCTCTTGTTTGTCACATCTCTTTCAGGTTCTGACCAGCACATTAAGGGGACATTAAATAGGCCACGTGGTTAGCGTTAGCTGGAACCCGTTTGGTTCGGATCCAGTTATCAAGAATGCTTGGCTTGGCCACTCATACTCCAGACAGTTTATCAGGAGACCTAAGCCCTGAATAAACCTGAGTAATTCTTTGCTGCAGTGTCCTCCCTAAATCTCACATGTTACGAAAATTAAAGTGCACGTGTAGTAGAAACAGACCCAGCAGGATCTATTACATAAAAGACGAAGGTTTTAAAAGTCCTTCTCCCAACGAGCAGCCTGGAATTGGCGTTGGGGCAGCATCCTCCCCAAGATTCGGAGCGACATCCTCGCCTGGATGAGGAACCTAGGAGACCCGCGCTTGGGCTGACCCCCAGACCCTGAAACCCCGTGAAGACGCAAACCTCCGGGCGACCCCGCACAACCACCTGTCAGAGCCAGGTGCAGCAGTCCCCACCCTGCAGCCTCTGAGCTCCTGCCCGACGGCGCCGACAGCGCAGGCTGCTCCCTCGGGTTCTCGCAGCCAGAGGCAGCGCAGCCCTCCGCACTCCGGCCGGGAAGGTCCTGGATCGTCACCCCGCCCAGCGACCAACTACCAGCGACCCTCTGCTGGAACTGAGTCTCGGGCGGGGTCAGCCGGCCCGCCGCGAACCCGGCTCTCGCCTCCAGCCGCTCCTTCTTATCCGCCCTGCTCAGCCGCGTCGCCGCCGTCCAAGCCGGCAGCCTGCTACTTACCTCCTGACAACCGCACCGAGTAACCCCCACCGCCTTGTTCAACGCCGCCGCCGCCGCCGCCGCCGCCGCCCTCGTCACCGTCGCAGCCGCCGCCATGTTTGTTGTGTCTCTCGCTCCCTTCCCGCCCCCTGCCTTTCCAAGTATCGCGTGAGCAGGACGTAGGGCGAAGGCAGAGGAGCGGGCTGTGTGTCTCTCTTGGTGCTCCGTAGGCCTGAGTGGCGTTCGGGGGGGGGGGTGTGTGCGGGGCGGGGCGGGAGTGTGTGCGGGGCGGGGCTGGGGGGCGGGGCTGGGGGCGGGGCTCTGGCTCTGTACCCGGGCGCCGTCGCGCTGCCCTGGGGAACGTGGGAGTCACTAGCTACCTGGCAGGAGACAAGGATGCGGTCTTTGGCGGTTCGGCTCCTGCGCAGCAGCGGGCTGGTGAGTGCGTTCGTGGCGGGCGTCCTGGGGACTCACGGCGAACGCGAGGCCTTCTCCTGACGGGCTCGGGGGGCCGGCTTGAGCCCCGCACCACGTCCTGGGCATGCACCTCCCTCGCTCCCCCGGGGCCGTCTCCTCAGACCCTTTACCTGCGGGCCGACCACGAGCCGGACCTCCCTCCAGGCCTCCGGCACAGCTAGCCTCCCCTTCTTTAGGGAGGGCTGGGGGCAGCAGCTTGTGGGAAGGGGCCTGAGGACTGGTCTAGAAGCTTTAGAGAAACAAGCACCTTGCATGGAGTCGGAGAGCTGCGTTGGCAAGATGCCCTTTGCAGGCCTTTGGCTCCTGAGAGCCACTGAGTCTCGGATCTCACCGGTGCATAGATGTCACCTCTCCGATGCCCTAACCCACCTTCTCCTCCAGCAAAAGACTGTTATGATGTAGACCCAGTCTCATTCTGAGCAGAGCGACTCCCTGCCCTCCCTTCCACGGCCCCACTCGAAAAGTAAGGGACTTCAGAGTTGTTCGGACTTACAGTCCGGAAATTCCCTCCGCTCCTTATCTCATGGCAAGAGCCTGAGTATATTCCCTGGACGATCTTACCACCGTCCAGGGTGAAACCGTGAACTTGAACTGAAACCATCTTTCTGTTGTACTTAATTCTGATGTCTGGACCTATACAAGCTGTTCTTTCACAGCCCTTGTGTCAGGGTTGTCATTGCCACATTAAACATTTCTATGGCATGCTTTCCAGAACCGTCACACCTTTGTATACTCTTGTGTTTGTGCAATTCACTGGGAATTGTCCCCCTGCTGAGGCTTCAGAAACTTTTATATTTTCTTTGCATTTGCTTTAATGAGTTGAAGGCTTCTCAACTGTTCCCTCAGTCTTATGCCTGGAGGCAGACTTTTTAACCTTTTTGTCTCACATCAGAGATAATGTTATTTGTTTTACAGGCTTGAGGTGTTAGGAAAATTAATAAAGTTATGTCAGTATATTGTCACAAAGGAACAGAAATATGTTCTTATGATTACTGTTTAATACTGTTTATAATTATTGGTTAATAACTTAGCAAAGAAAGTTTCTTTGGTTTTACGATTTGACTCTGTTCTAGAGCCAACATTAATTGACCTAATACTCTGTGGCAAGCATGTTCTTTCTTGATGTTGCATCTGAGTAATCTCACTTAATTCTTGACTTAAGAATTAATTAATTCTTAGCAGGTAGTTAATCTTGCAGATTCATAGGTTGATGCTGAGAAAGATTAAGCCAAAGCCAGGAAGTGCTACAGCTGGTATTCAAACTCTGATCTGATTCTAAACATAACCTTCAAGCACTACTGCCTCCTCTGTAGAGATACCAGAGACCGATTTTGCTTGGATTTGTTGTTTTATTGTGGCTTATAGACCTTTATAGTTTTTATAGCTCTTTTACATAAGTTAGCTAATGTAATTGACTGAATGTTGACTGTGGCATGGTGGTTAAGACTGTGGGTTCTGCAGCCAGACTGCTTGGGTTTGAACCTGTGTTCTCTCACTTTGTAGTGGCATAACCTTGGAGAGCTTACTTACACTCTTTGTGTCTCAGTTTCTTGATCTATGAAATGGGAAGAATAATTGTACCTATTCCATAGGGTTGTTATCAAGATTAATTGTACCTGTTCTATAGGTTTGTTCATATGGTCATGTAAGGCACTTAGGATAGTGCTGGGTATAATCAGCTCTCAGTAAATGTTAGCTCTTACTGTCCTGCCATGCATGAGGCATTGTGTGCTATGGCAGATATCATAATAAGTAAAACACCCTGCCTTCAAGAAGTTTGTCTTTTAGTGATGAGGTTAGAACTATATCCATCTAACCTCATATCATTTAGACATGGAACAAATCCTAATAGGTCCACAGTCAGCCTGTGGGTTCACTGGAGAGAGAGGACTAGATCATTGGGAAAGAGACAGGCTCTCTAGAAACTGGGTTAGGGTTTTAGGAAGGAACAGGGGAGGTGAGAACACTGCAGCACAAGGGGAATGAGGACATTTTAAGTCATTTGAACAGAGTCAAATTGCAAAACCCAGGAAGTTTTCTATGCTAAGTTATTAACCAACAGTTATAAATAGTATTAAACAGTAATCATAAGATCATATTTCTGTTCCTTTGTGAAAATATACTGACATGACTTTAGCAATTTTCTTAACACCTCAAGCCTGTAGAACAGACAAATAAAATTAATTATCTCTAATGTGAGACAAAAAGGTAAAAGAGTCCTGCCTCTGAGCATTTGGTCATAAGTGGCATGAGGGTGGAGAAATGCAAGGTAGGGCTAATTTTGGTCCCTGTCCAGGGGCAAATAGAGAGCCAGCATTTACTGCGAACTTACTACGGGGCAGAGACAGCATTTTACATCCACTACCCTCTTTACCCTTCCTGTGAACCTGATGAAGTAGTTATTAGTGTCTTCATTTTGCAAATGAGGACCTCAGAGACAATACCCATTATTCCCAAGTCACACACAACAGTCAGGTTGCAGTGCTGACACTCAGCCCACCTCTGCCTTCTTAGATCTTTTCTGGTCCTGCAGGTAGATTAGAACTGCCCTGTCCATTTGGTTTGAGCAACACTATTAATGGAGAATTGGACCTAGTCAACCTGTGGTTCCAAAGGTATGCCGGATAGCAGCTGCCAGATTAAATATAAATCTTGTTTAGCTTTTTGCTGTTCGACAAAGTCAGCAGTACTTTTTCTTTTTTTTTTATTTATTTATTGAGACAGAGTCTTGCTCTATTGCCCTGACTAGAGTACCGTGGCATCAGCCTAGCTCACAACAACCTCTAATTCCTGGGCTCAAGCAATCATCCTGCCTCAGCCTCCTGAGTCTAGCTGGGATTACAGGCTCGCACCATGATGCCTGGCTAATTTTTTCTATTTTTAGTAGAGACGGGATCTTGCTCTGCTCAGGCTGGTCTCAAACTCCTGACCTCAAGCAATCCTTCCCAGACTCCTGGGATTACAGGCATGAGCCACCGCACCCAGCCAACAGTACTTTTTCAGAACATGTATTTGGCATCCAGGTAGAGAGAACTTGGTAGGTGCTGTGGTTTGAATGTGTCGCCCAAAGTTCCTGTGTTGGGAACTTGATCCCCAATGTAGAGGTGGGGCCTAATGGGAAGTGTATGGGTAATGGGAACACCACCCTTGTAAATGGATTAATGCCATGGCATTAGTTAGAGAATGAGTTCTTCATAAAAGGACAAGTTGGCCCTCTCTCCCTCTTGCCTTCTGCCAGGGGATGACAAACAAGTTACTTCCTCACTCTGTGCTTCCATTTCCTTTTTCTACAAAGTGAGAGAACAGCATTATTAAGTGAGATAACAGATGATACGTACTTAGGACAGCTCCTGACACATAGTAAAAACTCATTAAATACTAGCTATTAACACAGCCAGAACCCATTACCAGTAACTGCTAGAGGAGGAGGTGGGGAGAAGGAAACAGGATGATAGAAGTAAGAAAGTCTAAGGTACGTATGAAGTGAATGAAAAGATCACCATGGAACCTAAGCTGGACAATGACAGTAATGAAAGCAAGAGAGACTGTCGGGGACAAAGAAATTAGTTGTATGATGGGACTGGAAAGCTGGCCATGTTCTAGAAAAAATTGGTGGCATAGTAGGTTAGTGGGCAAGTGGAGGGACAGGAAGCTGTGATCTGAGGGAAAACATGGAGGGGATGGCAGTGGAGAGAGTCACTGGAGACGAAGAGTTCAAGGCCAGAGTGTTGCGTGAGCTGGCCTCATGGACTCTGCAGTCTCAGATACTGGCGTGTGTTGAGTGGAGAGGATGTTTGTAAACTAGTTTCAGCAAATAAGGGAAACTGGCCAGGAGGGCAGAAGAGCCAGCGATGAGGCATGGCAGAGAGAGTGAGTGATGGCCTGATCCTCTTGGGAAATGGTCGCCTTTCTTACTCCTTTCCCACCTCCCTTCCTCCCATGAGAGGAGGGAGGTGTAATGTTCTTGAGGCTCTGCTGAGGAGTAGGGAGTTAATGGACCCTACCTCCTTACTCCTAGAAAAGGAAGACTGTGAGAGAAGGAACAGTTTCCACTCGAGAGAGCTTCAGGGGAAGTAATGTACTCTGAGGAAAGTGAAGTTGCCCTTAATTGAGGAAAGAGAAAGGAATGTTCTAAGAAGTTGAAGGGGGAGAGCTTTGTGTAGTGCTCAGTGATGACTGACATCTGGGTCGACAGTCAGCCCATAGGGGTGCACCTCTGGAACTATCTCAGGGAGGAGAGAGCAAGAGGGCACATTTGGGCGGGGAAAAAATTGACTATTGGGATTTAAGGTAAAGTGCTATTGTGTTATGTGGAAGCGTTTTCTTTGAAAAGCCTGATTCTTTCTTTGTGGGTAAGCATGGCTTCTCCGATGTCTTCCCTTGCCTTTCTTATATGGTGAAAACATCTAGATTTGAAGCACTTTAAGAATGTTTGCAACAATACTTCATTAAGCTGGAGCATAATGGCAAAAGGGTTATGACTAACGGTGGCTAAACTTAAGGAGTTTAGCAAAAGAACCTTTACCAGAACATTCCACAGTCAGGTGTTCTTAACCCTTTTTTGTGCTATGAGTGAAGGGCATACTACAATGTAGTAAAGTTTATAGACATTTTCTCAAAATGTTCAAAAATGTATAAAATATATAGGATTATAAAGGAAATTAATTATAATAAAACAGTTCTAAAAATGTTTTTTAAATTGTGATATAGTAATATGTGCTTCTTAATAAGATCTGGCAGCAGTTCTAATAACTGCTGTAAATTTGAAGTACTGGTGAGCACAAGCAATACTTCAAGATATTTGTACCAGCTCAATGTGATATAAAAATATCTATAATTTCTTTTGATGACAAAGTCACAGATTCTGCTAATATTACTCTAACTAGTTGCCTACATTCATGATTAAAAGAAATGCTGTGTTTCAGTTATAGATTAGTGAAATAAAGTTGTGATTTTTTCCACTATCCAAGCTCGTGCACTCTATTGTTCTGTCCACAGGAGTCTCGAGGCCCCAGGCTTGATCATCACCACTACTAAGTGTGGCAGAACTCTGGTCAGTTGAGTAGGAAACAGCTCAGACTCCAGCTCTGAGAAAAGTATTTGGCAAGTCATAAATAACCATTATTCCATTCAAGTAGCAATTGCTGCTCTGTACAAAAAAATGTGATGATGTGGTGCAATGGGTTATAACTGTGGAAAATCATTTTGATGGAGTGGACACCAATGCTGCAAAGGCTGAGGTCACCACTGAAGGGCAGGGGACAGGAGAAAATCAACATCGAAACCTCGGGCCGTGCATTTAAAGGCAAGGGAAAGAAAAGTTTCCTTTATTAAAAACTGTCCGATTAAATAGACATTTTTTTCTGCCAGAAAAGGATAGGTACTATCTCTTAATGCTTTGCTTAAAGATGGATTCCACTCCACATACTTGATGATGAGTATCTTCAGTTATCTCACCCTACGATCGTATACCGTTTCATACTTTTTCAAGCACGTTTGCCTCTGTTATCTTGTCTGTGAATCTAAAATAATTGCTATGTGCTGAATGGTCACATACTTTGTCAGTAGCAGTATTGAAACTAAGGGTCTCGCAGTTGTGTCAGCAGGAAAAATAGGTATTTAAGTCCCGCTGGCTTAGTTTCTCGGTAGTGGGCTTTCTTCTAAAGATAAACTTAGGTACACAGGTGATATGTTGACTAAGAGACACATCGAATTCTGTAGTGGATTTAGTGAAGTAAATAATCTCCCTTAGAAATAAATGGGCAGGATATCGTAGTTTTTGAAATGTAATAGGCAAGTTTGATGAGCATTTTGTAGAGAAAACTAGGTGGCTCATGCTTTCACTCATTCACAAATATGTTGACCCCATTCAAGACTCCACCGCCAGCCACTGAGCAAAGTTGTCCCCCACACTCACCTCTCCTCCTTCTCCATAATATTCCCATTCTTCCTCCCTGGCCTTCTTTCTTTGTGCCAGCTGCGTCTGACCACCTTCTCTCCTGCTACTCAGCACATTCCTCGCCTTCTTGAGCCCCTTTGCACTTCCATTTCTTACCTCACTTCTCCTTTTTTTCATAATTTTAAAAATTGAATTTTTATTATTTTTTATTTTTTTAGAGACAGTGTCTCCTTGTTACCCAGGCTGGTCTCAAACTTTTGGCCCCAAGCTATTCTCCCAAGTCGCTGGGATTACAGGCAAACACTACTGTGCCCGTCTTACTCTTTCTTTTTAATTCTTTCTGTCTAACTCATCAGGAAGAAGACGATACCTCATGTCCCCTCTGCCTTCTTTCTAGCCCCGAATTTTCCTGTCCCAACTCGGTCGTTTAATGAGGAAAAAAAATAGTCCACATAACTTTGCCCTAAACTATCTGTCTCCTAATTCTGAAAGCAAAACAAAAAATTAACTAGGAAAATGGACACACACAGCAGACATATACATTTTTCCTCTGCCTGACCAGTGTTTCTTTTTCTCAGGTGAATCCAAGAGCAGAACTTAGGCACGTAATTGCAAAGTTTGGCTGATGTGCAGCAAAGATTGACAATGGTTTCAGACACAGTGACTCTGGTTTCTTTGTTTTCTCAGCGTTTCAAGTATATAGTCAAAACTATTGAGAAAGCATATTTCTTGTATTACTACATTTGTTAAAGGATTTGGAGCACCGCAACAAGGAGGTGCACTAATGGCAAGAAATGATGGCTGACAGCGTGACTGCATCGTTACTTGTCCCCCTTATGTTGTGACCACCTCCACTACTGCATTCCTAGCAGTTGTAGTAGAAATAATCACTAATGTTTATGTTTATTGAGCTCTTACTGTATGGTAGATACTATGCTAAAGCCTTTGTATGGATTATTTTACTAATCCTCACGGAACTCCAAGAGGTTATGATCTGTATTTTACAGGTAAGGAAATTGAGACTCTGAGAAGTTCTAACTGAGAGGTTAAAAATCACTTGCCCAGGTTGGACATGGTGGCTCACACCTGTAACCCTAGTACTTGGGAGGCCAAAGTAGGAGGATAGCTTGAGGCCCAGAGTTTGAGACCAGCCTGAGCAACATAGCGAGACCCCATCTCTACAAAAAATAGAAAAATTAGCAGGGTGTGGTGGTGTGTTCCTATAGTCCTAGCTACTTAGGAGGCTGAGACAGGAGTATCCCTTGAGCCTAGGAGTTTGAGGTTGCAGTGAGCTATGATGCTGCTACTGCATTCTAGCCCAGGCAACAGAGCAAGACCTTGTCTCAAAAAAAGAAATCACTTGCCCAAGATTACATAAGCTATTAAATATCAGATACCCTTATGCTGCATTGTCTCTTACTAATAAGAAGCTGAAGAAACAAAACCAGCCATGGAAATTACAAAAGCACATCTGCCTGGAGCCACTCAGGGCAGGGCAGATAGCTCTGTACCCTCAAGAGATTGCTCTTGATAGGAGCCAGTCTTAGACATAAGTAGTGTTATAATTCCAGTTTTCCTTTATAAGAAGTCAGTGGAATATGAAATACATTTTAAGAATTGAATTCCATCTAGAAAGCTCTATTTCCTTGATTGGTAAAAGTTAATTACTTGGGAAATTTGTTAATTTAAAGCAGCTCATTGCTAGATAAAGGAGACATCATATAATGTTAGCAAATTAATTTGTGTTTATATTGAAAAGATAGTGACTTGAAAAATGTACTAGGTTAAACTCCCTTACTTTATTGATATGAAATATGAGAATGGGTTGTAAAGTTATTCCCAAAGAAACTGATATTCAAATACCTTTCTTACTTTTGTGTGTTTGTGTTTCCTATTCACTGGGTGCTGTTCCTATAGCTAAGAAGAAATTTCCCAACTTGCCTGTCTTCGTGGAAAATTCCTCCTCATGTCCTAAAGTCTTCCCAGTCAGAAGCTCTACTTGATATGACAAATAATGGACTGTCATTTGCCCCACTGCAAACATTTACAGATGAGCAGATAACGATAAAGAGCTCCGGTAAGTAAATTTCTCAACTTCACCTTTTCCTCTGGTCATGAGTTGGGTCTATAATATGAAACTATGTGTGACGTGATTGGGAAATACGTTCATCTAAGTTTGTGAATGAAGAGGTTTTTTAGGGGGAGGAGTAATACTTATCCAAGATTAAAAGAAAAAAAAAAACAGAATAAAAGGCTAAAAGTTAAGTCTCTCCCACCCCTGTTGCCTGGTCCCCCAGTTCTTGCTGGAGTCACCTCGTTTCCAGTTTCTTATATAGCCTTGCTGAGTTAGAAGTAATTTAGTACCTACTTGTCTAAGCACAGAAGCAACAAAGATGGGCAAGAGAAAAATCACTGCCTTTAAGGAACTCATAGTCTAGTGGCAAAGACAGTCAAATAAAAGTAATAGTTTCAGAATAATATGGTAAATGTCATGGAGGGATTTGGGGAGCAAAACAGAGAGCACCTAAAATGAATTGGGGTGCCGTGGCAGGAAGTGGGCAGGGAAGCAGTCAAGAAAGGCTTCCCAGAGAAGTGGTTCTTCAGCTGTACTTTGAAGGATAAAGAGCAGTTGGCCAGCTGGACAAGGGACAGGAAGCCATTCTAGACAGAGGGAATCGCTTGTTCGAAACAAAGGAACCCTGGAGCAAGCCAGCATGCACTGAGCTCTCAGTTTAGCCCAGTGGCTTCTCTGCACACGTGCAGCACTTGGTATTATGATGCTGGGAAAGTTAAGAAGGTGCTTTCATCAAAATGAATTCTAGGTGCATCTAAGACTTAAAAGGTCTGGAACAGTGATTTCCAACTGGGGGCAATTTTGCCCCCGGGGGACATTTGGCAATATCGAAAGACACTTTTGGTTGCCACAACTTGGGAGTGGGAGGTGCTACTGGTAGCTAGAGGGGCAGAGGCCAAGGATGCAGCTAAACATCCTACAATTCCCTCTCAATAAAGACTTAACCTGCCCCAAAATGTCAACAGTGCCAAGGTAGAGAAACCCTATTCTGTATGACAATGCAGCTGTTAAAAGGACCAACCAAGGTAGATGGGATGTGCTGTCACAAAAAGATCATCAAGATGTAAGTGGGAGCAAAGCAAGGCACAGATAAATGTGCTCCTTATGCTTTCTATGTGTAAAAAGTACACATAAAATATATGTATCTATATAGATAAATATAGATGTTTTTCAAAGAAAAGTTTTCAGAGAGAATACACAATAAACTTAAAATTAGTTGCCTTTGAGTAGAGGGACTGGGGGGCAGGGAGTATGGCTTTCATTTTTAATTTTGTGCTTTCTATGTTTGTTTTTGTATCATATACATGAATTATGTATGTTTTAATGTCATCAAGGGTTACAAAGGGGATGAGGAATTATACATGTATGTGTTAAAAAAACTTCATAAATTGTATTTTAAAAGAATAAGAAGAGCACCTATATATATTTTAACTTATTAGTTAAAAAGTAAAATTTTTTCAGTAAACTCTTAATGAACTAATTATAATTTTTATTGATTTGACTGCCACTTGAACATAGACTGATCAGTAATTCTTTTTCCTGCAGTTAAAAAATTTGCACAGGAACAAATTGCTCCTTTGGTTTCAACCATGGATGAAAATTCAAAAATGGAGAAGTCAATAATACAAGGATTATTTCAACAAGGGGTATATTTTATAATTCTTCAAATTTCAAGCTTTTATAAATACATTTCAGTATTTAAATGTATGCATATTTTTAAATTTAGAGACTGTAATGATAGCATAATGAACTCTTCATTTCCTAGTCAAAATTATCTATTCTTTTATAGATTGAGGTCCTATAAGTATATTTATATACTTAGAAATTTTTAACAATGCAATTAACATTTAAAATTAGAAATACTGTGCTTTTCAAGGAAAAGTTTGGACGTGAGACAGTGATTTATTTTTTTAGATCAGTGGTTCTCAACTGGGGCCAGTTTTGCCACCTAGGGAACATTTGGCAATGTCTAGAGACATTTTTGGCTGTCATAACTGAGTCGTAGTACTGGCACATAGGGAGGCAGAGACAAGGGATGCTGCCAAACACCCTCAAATGCGCAATACGGCTGCCACAGCAAAGTGTTACCCAACTGAATGCCACAGTTAAGCAACCCTACTTTTTAAAAAAACTTTTTTCTTTTTTTTATCTTTTATTTTGCTGCTAAACATCCTATAATGCACTAAACATTTTTTCCGGTTTTAATTTTTTATTTGTATATATTCATGGAGTACAAGTGCAATTTTGCCATACTGATAGTTGCATTGTGGTGAAGTCATGGCCTTTAGTGCATTGGTCACTGGAGCAGCACTCATTGTACCCACGAAGCAACTTCCCATCATCCGCCCTCCTCCCCCTCACAGTCTCCACTGTCCATCATTCCACGCTCTGCTTCCACTGTGCATGTTATTTAGCTCCCACTTCTGAATGGGAACATGCGGTATTTGTCTGTCTGTGTCTGAGTTGTTTCAGTCAAGATAACGGCCTCCAGTTGCATCTATGTTGCTGCAAAAGGCATGATTTCCTTCTTTTTATGGCTGAATGGTACTCCATTGTGTATGTATACCCCATTTTCCTTATCCAATCCTCTGCTGTTGGATAGAACCGCTCTGGCTGTGGTATCGGCAAGTAGGCTCCCCCAGAGTATTTTAAAAATCAGAATGGCAGCAGCCAAGCAGCCCAGCTTCGAGAAGGCTCTCAAAGGCTCTTGGCGCAACGCGGCCCGCAGGCACCCAGCACACGCCCTTCCCACTGCCAAGATGCCCAAGAGGAAGCTCAGCTCGGCCATGAAGGCGCAGTCAAGGAGGAGCCCAAGAGGAGGTCGGTGCTGTTGTCAGCTAACCCTGCTCCTGCAAAAGTGGAAACAAAGCCAAAAAAGGCTGCAGCAAAGGATAATATTCAGACAAAAGAGTACAACCACAAGGGAAAAGGGGAGCAAAGCGAAAACAGGCCAAAGTAGCTAACCAAGAAACTAAAGAAGATTAGTCTTCTGTCCCACAGAAAATGAACAAACGAAAATTGAGGAGAGTCCAGCCTCTGCTGAAGCTGGAGAGAGAAGCCAGGTCGGATTAATACCACACACCATGTCTCATCAGTGGTCCCTGTCACCCTTCTGGTACAATCCAGAGAAATATTTTTATCAAGTATTTTGTAAAGGCAAGTTTTTTAGTAGCTCTAGAAACCTTGTTAAGGAGGGTCCCGCCTCATTCCATTTTTTTAAGTGTAAATGTTTTTTTTTTAAGAGGTGAAATCATTCTCTGGTTGTTTATTTTTTGGTACAACTAGAAAATAGTGTGGGATATTGAATTATGGGAGGCTTTGACTGTGTCAGCTTAACATTCCATGGATGGGGGTTAGTTTTTATATCCTACAATACAGAGCATACTAAATGGCAGTGTGGAGTCCCAGGCCTGCATTTAATGTCTCGAACATTTTAAATTACTTCTATTCCCATGTTGGTTTTTAGTAGACTTGTTTCCTAAAGAAAACCACTCCTTGATCATGGCTCTCCCTGTCAGAGTTCCATACACTCTGTAACATCTTTGGTCGTGGTTGTCCTGTTTTCCTAATAACTTTGTTAATGTGCTGTGAAAGATTGAAAATTTGAGTATGATAATAAATTGTGAATTGGTGGAACTTATGTAATAGCTTATCAACATTGGAAGATACTGGTACTTGATATCTTCTTAAGCAAAATTTGCCTCCAAATTTTTAGCTGGAAAGTCACTAGAATAACTGTTTTAAAAAAATGAAAATAAATGGCTTTTTAAATTTCGATATGTATGTTAAGAATTGTATACAAATTGAAATGTCAGTACTAATGCTCAATACAACTGATAAAATCTCAATTACAAAAGGATGTTTTGAAGCACAAAAAAAAATTAAAATAAAAATCACTGCACCCCACTCATCGTTTCTCCCTTCTCCATAGGTTTGAAGTGATATACTTTTTTTTTATCTCAAATACTAAAGGCATCCCAGAACTAGTGGCTGCTATGCAAAGCCATTGGCCTAAATCTTGTCTATCATCCTGTTTGAAAAATAACCTTTGCCACTTAGATAGTTTTATTTTTTTCCTGTTTTAAATGTTTTTATACCGTCTATAGTGGTGATTTTCCCAACTTTCTTTTAGTGAAACTCTTGGGAAAATAGAATCTTATGTGGAGCTCCATTGCATCAAACAAAAGTCCAATATGTAACTCTCTGTGAGTTCTTTTCTTAGTCAGGTTTTATTTTCATTATTGGCAGACCCTCTAGGCTTCTCTGAGAAGTCTTCTGACTTCACAGTGTGCAACACCTCCTGAGGGTGGTTCTTGCAGCCCGGGCTGTCTGCCCGCACCCTGCTACTCACCTCCACAAACTGCTCTTGCGCAGATGTGGCCTCACCTGCCTCGTCAGTCTTGTTGACCCAGCTCTTTGGTCACCTGCCATAATAGCTAGCAAAAACAATATTTCCACTTTGGGAGAAATTAGCCACTTTTTTAGAGAAGTGTTGTCTCTGACATCTGTTCAAGACTTCCCATCAGATAGTTAGCGTACCCTCCTCAGCCTTCAGGCACGCCCAGGGCCTCCAGTGCTTCCTCACAGAACCTCATTCATTTCTGGTTGTCTCACCATGTCAGTCGTCTTCCCCTTTTGTGGTTCCACCTTCATTACAGCTAAGTTTTCCTTAAAACATAAGAGTCACAGCCCTGGCTGCAGCATGCTGTGATTCCAAGAGTTTCTGGAAAGACTAGAACATTATCCTTTTGTCTGTTAACAGCTGTGGGTCTTGAATTACATGTACAGACATTCTCTTTTTGAAATTGAGAGTACTGTGGGAGTTTCAGCAGTGACTGAACAGTCAGACTTGTTGGAAAGCCTTGGCCAGCATTTGGTTGTGTTTACCAGGTACCTGTGCTTTGTCGAGTGTAGCTCTAGCAAACACTACCAAAGGTTGTCTCCTACCTATCCCGGACCTGCTAAAATGGCCCAAAAGCAATGGTCATTCAGTTATTATCTAGGCTAAAAAGGTCAGGGTGGAAGAGCCTGAATAGAAGAGATTATGCCAAATGCAACAGTACATATTCCCACTGAGGGGGAGGTTGTTTCATTCTGTTCCTTAGTACACTGAAATCAGTATAAAGGGGGCCATGTTGAAAAACCAAAACACCGTCTACAGTCGTTAAGCAGGCAACAACAGTTCTTAGCAAGAAATGTCATCAGAGTATATTTATGTTATATATTTTCTCATTCTGTTCAGTTGTCCTTCAAAGCATTTCACCTCTCTTCATTTCTTGGATCCCAAAAGGAAACAAATGATAGCATGTAATTTCATTTTTTTCAAATATATATAGTTTCTGTTACAGATTGTTTTGTTACTTATGGCAAAATACCCATACCAAATTAAAATAAAATAATACATACAAAATTTTAAAGTTGAGAATATATATGATTACTGTTTATTTTTGAATTTGTTCTTGCAAGAAATTTCCCCATATAAAATAGCTTTCTTAATCTTTTTCCTTGTTTTTCCTTTAGCTGATGGGTATTGAAATTGACCCGGAATATGGAGGTACGGGAGCTTCATTTTTTTCCACTATCCTAGTGATAGAGGAATTAGCCAAAGTCGATGCATCGGTGGCTCTCTTTTGTGACCTCCAGAACACAATAATTAACAAAATGATTACAAAACATGGAACAGAAGAACAGAAGGCCACCTATTTACCCAAGCTGGCTACAGAAAAAGTGAGTTGAGACAAGTTGTTGAAATGAATCTGATCTTTTCTAAGTTTACAGTATTTTCAGGAGAAAAGTAGCTGCATTGTCGACTTCATTATCCAGGACCATGATGCGAGCAACGCTCAGTCAGTTGCTGCTACTAGAAAAATGCACTCTGCCTCTCATTTGCCACTTAGAAATTTAGAGAATAATAATTTAGACAATAAAATTATTTCTTTTCTGTTCCAATTATATTTTCCAGTACCTGTTGATGGTTTCATTTACATCGAGATGTCTTCTTCTCATAATTATTAGAATCAATTTAGATAAACTTCATTATGTGTTCTTAAGTCTTTAAATTTCTCTTGGACAAATTCTAGCATATGTTTTGTAAAATAATACTGTCAGAATAACATTACAATTTTGGTAAATACTAAAAAAGTAGCTAAAGGTTTGACTTACAAATGTCCATTTTGCCATAAGTATTTGTTATACAGGGCATAAATGCAGTTATTAATTTGGTTTTTTTTTTTTTCTTTCTTTTTTCTAGGTCTGGCAGGCAATAAATATTAATTTTCTCTCTCTCTCTCTCTCTCTCTCTCTCTCTCTCTCTCTCTCTCTCTCATCTGCAGATAGGAAGTTTCTGCCTTTCAGAGGCTGGAGCAGGTAGTGACTCATTTTCTTTGAAGACAAGAGCTGATAAAAAAGGAAATTATTATGTCATCAATGGGTCCAAGATGTGGATTAGCAGTGCTGCATATGCAGATCTCTTCCTGGTGATGGCAAATGTAGACCCTAGTGTTGTAAGTTTAAAAACAAAATTTCTTTCCCTTTCCCCCTCATCTCTCCTCTTTCTTTTTCTTTTCCTCCTTTCATTTCCATTTTAGGATTTAGTCTTAAATTATCCTTCCCCTCAGTACTGAAAATGTTAGACTTGAACTGGCATCTTTTCACCCTTTTACTTATTAACGTAAAATAAATATTATTGACATAATTACTAATTACAGTCGGCCCTCTGTATTTGTTTGTTTCACATCCACATAGATTCAACCAACCACAGATTGAAAATATTCAGAAAAAAATTCCACAAAGTTCCAAAAAGCAAAACTTGGATGTGCCAAGTACTGCAGTGAATCCACAAGAATAAAGAGATGTGTAGGCATTGTATTAGTAAATCTAGCAATGATTTAAAGTATATAGCAACATGTGCATGGGTTATATGCAAATACTACTCCATTTTATATGAGGGACATGAACATCTATGGATTTTGGTATCCACAGGGGTTCTGGTACCAGTCTCCCCAGATACCAAGGCATGACTGTACATGGAGGGTCATTTATTAATTATCTCACAATATAAAGGAAGCTAATCTTTAATGTTGTAGAATTTCAAATTTTCTATTTAATAATGAAGAATTTAAATACTTATTTATACATTTATTTTAAGAATAATTTGTTCAGTTGGAAAATAGACATAGGAAAATGGTAAATTTTATCTTTCATCTTTTCGCTAATATAACATTTAATTGAATTTAATTGTTAAAACTTTAAAGTATATAATAAAATTAAATTTAAAATATGGAATTCTCATGATCATACAATACTTAGTGTAACAATAATTTTATGTCCATAATGGTTTCTGAAAAAGCAAAAGAAACGGTAAGGTTCTTGAGTTTGGGTCTTATGCCCTCCAGTCATTCTTGTTTCATAATACACATGTTGCAATTCTGAGTCCATTAGTATTTATTACCAACGTCCATTTTTAGTTTGCTTTTTACTTTGAACTCTTTAGAAACAAGGGATTTTATAAATCCAAGTGGTAATAGCATTTGAAATCTTTTTAGGGATATAAAGGAATTACCTGCTTCTTGGTCGATCGTGATACTGCAGGCCTTCACGTAGGGAAGACGGAAAACAAACTGGGGATCAGAGCTTCTTCCACATGCCCGTTAACATTTGAAGATGTCAAGGTGGGTATCTTAGAATATTCAATACAAGACTGATGTGGAATAAGCTTGCATCATAAGAAGTGTGCAAGAGAGGTGTCAAAATATCAAGTGGCTATAAGAAAGTATTTTGTAAAGCTCCTGAACAGTGCTCTAAAGTCACGACTTAATATACTTTTTATTAAGAGTTTAGGCCAAGAGTGGAAACCTTCCTGCCCGGTAATTGGCCTCAGGAGCAAATGCTGAGAATTGATCCCATTTATATTGTATAACTTGTGTACTTCTGAGCCATTTATACTTTATAAGTTTGATACTTGTGAACCCAACGTGGCTTCAGAAAAGGGAGTCTGGTGTCAGTGCACCAAAGGCCACCAGATGGGGATGTTGCTCAGTGAGAGTGGAAACCAGTCAGGCAGCGCCCACACTTTAAAGCTGAGTCTTTTGAAAACTGAGGAATAGGAGATGGTCAGAATGCTTATGCTTTAGAACTTTCTGTAGGTAGGACAGATTGTGCTGGGTTTTCCATCACTCACAATAGAGCTTGATCATTTTGTGCATGCATGTGGTGGCTAGGGGAGGGTTGTTTGCTTTACAAATGTCATTTGGATCTCACCACTTGGCCCCAACTGTCCTTCTCCTTCCTACTTTCCCTTTTCTTTCCCCTTTTTCCCCTATTCTCTCTCCCACCTGCCCATATTATAAAGTGAAGAATATTTCTTTATTCCTAGTCCTAATTTTTAAAAATTGTGAATAAAAACACTTCTGTTGCCCCTCTCCTCCTTTTTCCTCTTATGTGCACACACATAGGTGTACACATATACATATACAGACACTCCCCTCAGTTGATGTTTGTGAAGGTCAAGAGTCTCAACAGAAGAAAGGCTTTACTACTCTTGTTTTTGCAAGTACTTGCATTTTTTTTGTAGTTCCTAATACACTATCTCACACTATAGTATACAGATAAGAATTGGGGAAGAAATATTTATGTTATGGATGAATTGTATGCGATTTCTAGATTTATTCATTCATTCATTCAGCAAATCGCGCAAGGCTTTGAAGGATGCAGTCGTGAACAGTGGGATTTAAGTACCTTCCCTCCAAGAGCTGTGAGGAAACAGTGCAGGGGGAGACACCGAGATGTCAGCGAGTACTGGGAGAGAGGAATATCACACAAATTGAGAGTCTGAGTGCATTTAAAAAAACATGGTCAAAATGAATAATGTCAAATTAAATTGAGAAATAAGTGCACATTTGTATTTTTCAGGTTCCAGAAACCAATATCTTGGGACAAATTGGACATGGCTATAAGTACGCCATAGGGGCCCTCAACAAAGGTAGAATAGGAATAGCTGCACAGGTAAGTCCAACTGTAGCTCCTCCACAGTGTGAGTCAATTCAAATGGAAAAGGCAGACAATCTTGTGAGCCCAGTGAGTATTTGGAAGCTGTGAACACAAGATGGCACCCTTCCCCCACATGAGGTGAGAGCACGGCTTCGCTTACCTTTCGGATTCCATTGTGGTCAGTTATGGAAGTGTCCAGAGAGCTAAATAGCTGTCTAGAGATAACAGTTTTTCTGCTTTAATGTATTGTTCAGTATTTCTACCAATAACTTCTAAAATGTATTAGAAATTAAAAATGGCATTTAAAAAAAATCAACTTTTCAAGGCCTGAAATTCATTCTGGAAGGAATTTTTAAAATTAAGAATATTTATTCTACTATGTGGTAAAGATCTCTAATCTGTACATAATAAATAGATTTTGTTGCTTAGTGTTGTGCATGTGAAAATCAGACAATGTGTTTTTTTGGTGGCACATGAAATAAAAGAGCCACAATTGAATAGATATATGAGAACTATTTCTCTTTTATTAACCAAATTTGTCCTTTATAATGCATATTGTATTTTTCTATTAAGTGATATCGGTTTTCTAGATTAACAAAATGCATAATATCTTCGGTATTATTATAAATTACTTATTTTTGTAGAGTATATTTGTTTACTTTTAATCAGTGAGTATCCAAAATTTAAGAACTTGTAGCTTTTAGATTTTGAAGATGTTACATGTATATCAGCTGTTGGAATATACATTGTATTATTACTCTAGATTTTTTTCTGCTGCTGTTACTCTGCCAACAAATTATTCTTAGATCAAAACTTAACCCAGGTTTCCCACAAAGCTAGACAATATGTTATTAAAGAATATTGGCTTCTCAGTTCTTTTTAAAGTTTTTCTGTGATTTCACTTGTTCAGATATGGCATTAAAAACTACAGTAGTGGATCTCATTATTCCCAGACATATAAATAATATAGATGTTCTGGCAATAAAATACATGGCCTGAGCTTTAGTCTAATTACTCCAAGTTATCTTATAACCTAATTAAAAGTTAAGGTCAGGTAGTTACTATGTCTCGATGGATGCCTTTTAGAAGAGGAGGGACATCGAATGTAACAGTGAACTGAAGGCATCTGTCCTCAAAACCTTGCAATTAGAGAGAATTTAGTTTTTCAGTATTTATAATGGAAACATTTTACTCAGATGGGAAAGCCTATTTTAATTGACAACTGATAATGTCAGTCTTCATATCAACATAGGGTGTTATTTACATATTTTAAACTTAGATTATAAGGGTACAGTGACATCATCTTATCTCATAGGCAAAAGAGCAGTGAGTCTGCTACCTCATGTTAATTTGGGGTGGGGGGGTAGTTGTCCCTTTAATTTTTAACTTAATATTCTATTTTCTAGGGAGTTCAAAATAAAAGGCTGAAAGAAAATGCGAATGAACACTAATGAAATATTGATGAGTTTGTGGGCATTTCCCCCAAAAGCTTTAACTATTGATTTTTTTTTCTTTTTCTAAAACCTACATAGTTTGATATAATTAGATAGTGATTTAATGGCTGCCTAATGTTGAAATTTAGGAACCATTTCAAAGCTTGAGTTGTTCAATAGAGATAGAAGTTGGTTAGCAATGAGACAGTTTAGCTAAAATTGTCACCGTGTCATGATTTATTCTTCAAGTGTGTAAATTAATGTTTTTACCACTTGTTCTGTCTCTTTTCTTTTCTTTTTTTTTTTTTTTTGAGATAAAGTCTCACTCTTTTGCCCAGGCTAGAGTGCCGTGGCGTCCGCCTAGCTCACAGCAACCTTAAACTCCTGGGCTCAAGCAATCCTCCTGCCTCAGCCTTCCAAGCAGCTGGGACTACCGGCGTGTGCCACCAACATGCTGGGCTAATTTTTTCTATTTTTGGTAGAGATAAGGTCTCATTCTTGCTCAGACTGGTTTGGAACTCCTGAGTTCAAGCGATCCTCCTGCCTCGACCTCCCAGAGTGCTGGGATTACAGGCGTGAGCCACCGCGCCACCACCAGTTGTTCTCCATCGGTTGTTCACGGCCCTAGCTGTGCATTAAATCACTAAGGAGTTTTTAAAATGCTGATGTTTGGGCCACACTCCCTTACCCCTTCACTCCCAAGATTTGGATTCCATCGTTAAGCCCAGGTTTCAGTATTTTTTAATCATGTTCCCCAGATGATTCTAATCGAAGCTGCTCTCACATGTTCTAACGCCCTTGCTTGAAATTTAGTAATCCTAATCAAATACAAAATGGACAGGAAGGTAGAAGGTTAAAAAGTGACCATCCACATTTTACTTCTAGGAGAACTGGAGGAAGATACTATTCTATAGTCTCTGAGGCCAGTTCTGAGTAAAACTTCTGTGGCTCATTTTATGCCTGGAGAATCAGGTTAAAGGAGAAGATTCCTAAAATGTAGTCTGGTTGTGTGAACATAGCCTTGCTGGTATATTGACCTCTATGCTAGAATTAAATATACTCAAAAGAAATCACTCAAAGTTTTCCCCAATTGTCGGAAGTTCTTTTCTACAAATGCAGTGGGTGATGATGTGTTATTAACACACACCTCACCACCTCAGCACCTCCAGTTCTTCCCTTACCCCAACTATTCAATTTATGTGTAAAAGCAATTTACAACTTGGATAATTAAAAGTATAAACTTATAACAAAATAAGAAATTCTGATCTTTTATTTTTTTAACAGATGCTGGGACTGGCCCAAGGATGTTTTGACTACACTATTCCATATCTTAAAGAAAGGGCACAATTTGGCAAAAGAGTATTTGACTTTCAGGTATGTAATTATTAGGCCCTTTCTACTGTACTGGATTCTACCAGCTTCCGGGAAATGCAAAGCCTCAGGAAGGAATTGCCTCAAGGGGATTTTACTGGCAGAGGGGTGGGGAGGAAGGAATAGGCCTCAGGGAGTATACTTGGGAATGCCTTGATCTTTTCCAAGGGCAGAACGTAGTCCTTGAGGCCCAGCTATGGCACGATTCAGGATATCCTGGTGAGCACTATAGCGTCTCCTCACTGCTTCAGAAGTTCCAGGGTATGGTGTCTGGAGTGAGATTTCCTGGGTTGAAATCCTGGTTCTTCCACTTATTAGCTTTAAGCCATAGGCAAGTTATCTTGCCTCTCTAAATTTCAACTGCCTTATCTGTAAAATAATACTACTACTTGTCCTATTTTAAATTAGGTATGTATAAGGTGTTTCACACATTGTTTGGGTATAACAAATGTTCAGTAAATGGTAGCACTTGTTCTGAGTCCCCTGTTAGTCCTTAACCATGTGGTAATCCTCAGAGGACTACGCTCTGGCATGTCTTATAGAAGAACCAGTTTGCTGCAGTAAATGCAAATGAGATTTGATCAGCCAAGGATACTGGGAAATACTGGTCTGGTCCAATGATGCAGCTTCTCAGAACTCCCCCGGCAATCCGGGCATTCCTTGCTGGCAATGGTATTCTTCCTGTCCATGCGGAGGTCTTGCCAGGGTAGGGGCAGCCTAGAGTGGCAGCTCACCAAGCCTTTTAGACAACCTGAAGCATGTCACCTAAAATTCCAGAATAATTACTTTACATGGTTGCAAAACCTCCCTTCAAGCAGCTCTAGGCTCCAAGTACAATTTCTTATTACACTATCAGCTCTGTTGTGCTGCATTGTCTTCAAGTTTATAATAATGACGAGTACGCTCAAATTGTGCATGTGGAGAGACACTAGGCTATGCAAATGTACAGCCAGTTCAAGACCCATAAGGACTGAGCGCGGCAGGCCTGGCCACTGCCTACCACAGCCCATGCTATCATCCCCATCTTGTGCGTGGGACACCGAGACACGTGGAGTTTGAGTTCCCAAGGTCACATAGCTAGTATGATACCAAAATTATAGGTTTTTGCCTTGGCTCCTGGTCTAATTTACATTGCATTATAATAGAGTACTGGCTCAGAGCCAGCTGCCACAAAGATTGCAATGAAAGGGACAGAATGTCCAGACAGTTTTGAGAGTTTTTGACCTCCCTTGTACACAGGAAATAGTGTTTCTATGTGTATCTATATATATAGATAGGTCAGGTGTACTAATAGGTATAATCATAATGACATTTTTAGAGATGCCTAGTGTGAGTAATTTAAAGAAAACTTGGAAATTTGATCTTAAAAAGCGACATTATTAACTATGTGAAGTTTTGATTAAAGTTAGTAGGGTTTTTTCCTAACAACTTTATCACTTGGAGTGATTTGGTTTTTGCTTTGCGTGCGTTCATTCTTATCTTTCTCATCTCTAGACTATAAGGTCCTTGAGGGTACAGACAAGCCTGTTCATCTTGTTTCTTTCAATTGTTTATTCAGCATAGATTTATTGAACATCTTCTCCGTGCCAGGCCTTGTATTCTCAATGTAGTCAGGGAACTGGTATTCAGCAATGGTGAGTTCTTAGAGAGCAGGAAACATGCCTCACTGACTTTTCTGTTTCTCATGGTACCTCATGTGGTAATTGGAATAAACAACATGGATGGTGTCTGTAAGTTTCATTGAACTGAATGAATGTACTTTGCAAAAATAATCAGAATCTCTGAATTCCATATAAAAAGCCATAAAAAATTTCTAGAACAGTGACATTGACATATAAATAGACAAATTAACTGATGGAACAAAACAGGCCAGAAATAGACCCATGTATGTATACAAATTTGATACATAACAGAGATGATATTGCAGATCACAGAATGGAAATATTCTTTCCTTGGGGATACAAATGAAACTGTGTCCCTAGCTCACACCCTATAGAAAATAGATTTCAGATGTAAAGACATAATGTAAAAAGCAAAACTTTAAAAATTTTAGGAGAAAATAAAGGAGAATATCTATATGATCTCATGGTAGGAAAGGATTTTGCAAATAAGACACAAGAAATATTAATGATAAAGATAGGATTGGTGGTAAGATTGGTAAATTTCTTTTCCTCAAAAGATGCCATAAAGTGACAAGACAAATCAGAAGGGGAAAGATATTTACTCTGCACATAGTTTTATGGGTATGTACTTAATTATTATGTTTCATAACCTTCATAACCTATATGTTTTTTGTACATATCAAATATTTAAGAAAGAGAAGAAGAAGAATCTATAGGATATTTATGAGCAATGTTATTTTTCTTCAGCTTATTCCTCCATTTTTTAAAAAGGCCATTCCTGAGATTATTGTGTGATTGCCTTAATCAAGGTTCTCTGTCTTAACATTCATCACACATTATTATAATTGTTATCTGTTCTCCCCACTGGACCGTATGAGTCATGAAAACAAGGAATTGTGACTATAATGTTCAGTGTGATTCCCCCACCACCCCACACAGTGCCTGGCATGCTGTAGCTACTTGGTAACTATCTGAGTGGATGGATAGGTTAGGCATGAGAAACATTTCAGTTTGCAATAAACATCTATGCCTATTATTTCCAGGAAATTTTTTATAACTATAAATGTTAATATCTGTATTCTCGCTCACTAAGTCAGTTTCTTTCATTGACAAACATTGAGTGTGCACCTAATCACCCTCGAAAATTTCAAGGTGGGAGTAATTGGTGCTTCAAATATTCCTTCATTACCTTGCAGGTAACATGTTATAATGCCTTGGGGCCCTATAAAAAGTCAAAATTTTCTTAATTCAAGGAAATAAAGAACATATTCAAAGTTTTGCTATGCAGGGATTTAGTTTAAGTTCAATTTTGATCATAAAGAGTTGAAAATAATTATTAAATATAACAGTCAAATTTTTAAACTTTGTGATAATTTATTATTTAAATCTTGACAATTGTGAGGAAATACATGGACTTTGAAATTTTTCTAAGAAAAGAGGGTTTAGCAATACTTGTAGTGTCATATTTCATTTTAGATTGCAGATTTTAAAATACTTTAAAGAAATGAGTGTGAATTTCCTTTGGAGTATATTTTGAGCCTGGCAGTGTTGTGCATCCAGGCAGGACTTTGAGGATGAGTTGCTTTTCAGAAATCATAATTTTCTAACTTGGTCCTGAATGTTACAGGGGCTTCAACACCAAGTGGCTCTCGTGGCCACCCAGCTGGAAGCTGCAAGATTGCTAACGTACAATGCTGCTAGGCTTCTAGAAGCTGGAAGGCCATTCATAAAAGAAGCATCTATGGCCAAATACTATGCATCAGAGGTAAAAAATACAATACAGTACAATACAAACAACAAAATAAAAGTAATTCAGTATTATAATTGATCCTTCTTTTTCTTTCCAAGATATGTTGTTAACCTTTTCACTTAGGAACATTGGTTGAATTTTGGTTGTTTTTCAAGTACGATAACATGGACTTTCCAGTTCCTATAATAAAAAAGCAAAAAAGTAAAGCTGCTGTAGGGAAATGCTTTCATTCAGTGAGGTCTCGGTGTTTTTGTGAGTAGCCCAGATCAGACAGACCAGCCACCACGCATCCATGGTTGAGCTTCCTCTCAGTGACAGTCTTGTGCCATCACTTCAAGTTAGGGCAAGGTGAATGCCATGGAAGGTGATGTCTTCATAATGTGAGCGAATGAGATTAAAAATACCAAGAAAAGACTATCTATTTTTTTTAATACTTTCTACTCGTATGTACACATTTTATATTTAACTCATTAGACTTTGGCCAGAGAATTTAGCCAAACCATTGGGCAGCTGTTTCCTAGCCTCAGTGATACGTTTTAGACATTCCATGGCTTTAAATACTCATTCAGCCTCTCTGGCCCCTGAATTTCATCTCCTGCCTCAACTTCCCTTCTGAGTTTCAGACTAATATACCCAGCTTCTGCTTTGCCCGCCCACCCAGTGCACCGTCAGAACCGGAACGTCATCCTGACGCCCTCCTTTTCCTCATCCCCCACGTTAAATCCATCATCAGTTCCTGTGGATTCTACCCCCAAAAAGATTTCTTAAATCTGTTTATTTCTGTCCTCTGCTGCCACCTGTCTAGTCCAGCAGCATCACTTCCTAACTGAACTCCTGCAGTCACCTCACTGCCCTCTTGGCCCCTGTCACTTCCTCCAGCGCAGTCTGTCCCCTTTCAAAGTAGTGTCTGTGAGGCCACATCACTCTCCAGCTTTAAACTCTTCAGTGGCCTCTTGCAACAAATGGAACTATATTTGTATTAGATTCCTATCTCTGCTGTAACAAATTACCAAAAATGCAGTGGCTACAGCAGTAGTTTTATTCTCTCTCACTTCTGGATGTCAGAAGTCTGAAATGGGTTTCACTGGAATAAAATAAAGGCATCAGCAGGGCTGCCTGTGTGGACATTCTAGGGAGAATCCATTTCCAGCTTCTAGAGGCTGCTCGCATTCCTTGATGCGTAGCCCCTTCCTCCAGCTCAAAGCCAGCAGTGCAGCATGTTCAAGTCTCTGCTCTGCTTCCTGTCCCCGTGGCCACATGGCATTGGATGGTGTACTCTCCTGCCTCCCTCTTTCCCCTATAAGGACCCTCATGATTACCTTGGGCTCACCCAGATAATCCGGGATAAGCACCCCATCTCAAGGGCCTTCCCTTAGTTACATCCGCAGAGTCCCTATTGCCACATAGGGTGGCATATTCTCAGTTTCTGGGGATTAGGATGTGGACGCCCTTGAGTGGCCAGTGTAATGTTCAAACACTCACCATTCGGTGAGGTTGGCCTGCCCTCTACTCTCTTTTCACAGCTCACCCCGATCCCAGCCACAGGCTCGCTTGCAGGGCCTTGGGGGCGAGGAGCCCACTCTCCCCTGGAGCCTTTCCTCATGTTGTTCCTCGGCTTGAAATGCCCCCAACTCATCCTTTAGGTCTCAGCTATGCTGTTACTCCCTCAGCTATTCTGCCATCTACGTCACATCAACTCTCCTAACAAGCTCTCCTTTCACCCCAGGCCGTTTTTCAGTTTCTGTGCTTGTTGGTTTAATGTCTCTCAATGGCCACCAGGACCAATGGGGCAGTGACCAGCCACCCCCACCATTGCATACCTGGCAGCTGGCAGAGTGTGGGGCATAAAGAAGGCTCTGGATAAATGTTCCCTGAATGAACAATTCTGCTCAGCAGCAAGCACACAGTGTGAACACTACTATAATTTTCTTAAGAAAATGGGAATTCTGTGAATTAATAGGATATTTTACAGAAATTATATAGAGAATATGACTACAGAGACATTGCTAGTTTATAAAGTAACTTCATTCCTTCCAGTTCCCAGTACCAGTAAATCCATGTTGTTAAAAATGTGACACAGAAGTGTTTATAATGCATAAGTTCTGTGGTTTCAATGTGTGATTTGCTTCTTATTTTTGTAGATTGCAGGGCTAACAACTAGTAAATGCATTGAGTGGATGGGAGGAGTAGGCTTCATCAAAGATTACCCTGTGGAAAAATACTTCCGAGATGCAAAGATTGGTAAATAGATTTTTTTTACATTTTATTTGCCTTTTTAGGTGTTTTGGCTATTTTATTTGTCAATTTTATATAATATTACTGGTACCTAGATAAAGGCAATTTTAATCTCTTCAGTAGATATTTATTGGCTTTCTTGTTTTCTTGTGGCTGAGTTTTTTTCCCTATAAAAGAAGAGGGGTATGTTTTTAAAAACACCAAATTTCCTTTTAAAATATCTTAACAGGCTTTTCAGTAAAAATACAAGAAAATCTATCTTAATTTTTTTTAATTTTAATATTTTATAATTAGTGTAGTTTAAGGCTGTTCTTTGAGGAATCATTCTAGTGTCAGAAGCTAAGTGCTTAATAAAGCCTGAGCCATTCAGCTCCACGACTAGATAGGAAAATAACAGCGACAGCTCCGAAAGCTACCTGTTCCTTAATAACAGTCTGAGTTTATGCATTAATGGTTTGAGAATCAAAGTCTTCAACTCTTTAATACTGATTCTGGACATCTATAAGCCAAATGGAAGATTGTCATCTCTTAGTCAAAATTACTTTGTCAAACAGTACTATGTTCAGGGGACATTGAATGATGTTACTAGTAACAGTTTTATAACATGCAGAGCTAATGTGCATAGAGCTATTTCTTATATAGACTCTTAGCTGTGGTTCCACTCCCAATTGTTCCTTTTGCTCCCTTTTGTTTAAGGTGTAATATATGAAGGAACTTCCAATATTCAGCTGAATACCATTGCGAAGCTCATCGATACGGAATACTGACATCTATAGGAATGTGACTTCTCCTGCTGTCATTGCTGTAAAATTTTAAACTATTGTGCCTTGTTGGAGATGTAAACCTCCAGAGCATTGAAATATTTTATTTAAGCCTTTAGCTGTGGTCCTGGGGGCAGGCCTTTTAGATTCCACCGTTTCAGTCTGCTTAACGTAGGCACAGGAGATCATATTTTTAAATTTGGGAAGACAAGCACCCATATTTCCTCCCAAACTGGTTTTAAAGTTCTATACATATTTATAATATCATTCTAGTTTCAAAGTATAGAGAAGTTTCACCTCATCAGCATTTGGGAAAATAAAGACGTTTGAAGTACTGAATTACTTATAGAGATAGTTATTTTATAATCCTATTAAATCTTTATCTCGTGGCATCAGTCAGAGAAACATTTGTTATAGGAGGCAATTTTTACTCAATACTCTTTTCAATTCTAAGTGGCTAAATGAGGTAAAAACTAAATAAAAATTTATTTAGGAAAATCTAAAAATTCTAGTTTTAAATATGAGAATGGGTAGAAAATAAGCGTATAACTTTGTAGGTCATATAATTGAAGAAAACATTATTTTAACAAAATAAATAAAGCAATATAATTTGTTACTATGATTGATCTTTATAAAAGATACAGTCTATGATAGCTTCAGCAGGTCATTTTAAAAACAAGTCTCTACGTTAGTTTTCAAGTATAAGGTTTATGTAATTTGTTTTAATAATCAGAAACTGCTGCACAGTATTGTAATAATCATTCTATTATGCACTATTTTTCAATAGTACAATTTGTTTCTGTATTTTAATTGAAATAGTGTATTTCCTCAAACTTGGTTACTGGGCTTTATCCTGAATAGTAATTCAGAAGTTGGCTTTTGGTTCAGTGATTCTCAAGAGAGAGATCTCTTGTCCATAAGGAAGGGTATCAAAAATCTCATAAGGAATTGGGGGAGAGTCGTAGAGTTTGAGAAAGCATATTTATTCTCATTTATATTTGGGAAGACAAAATAAATCTGTTCTTTCACAATACAAATTATAAATAGGCAAAGCTTAATAAAATGTATAGTTGGCAATGCCAGCTCTTCATTGTTAGAGAGGAAGAGACCCCTTGAGGGTATAGATCCAGAGTCCCCTCAGGAGCAAGGGGACAACAGAGGAGTTTTTATGTATTCTGGACAGGGGGCGTGGGTTAAAGAGGAAAAACGTGCCAAAGCTCATGCAGTTGCTTAAAATAATCATTGCTGTTAAGTGGGAAGCATTTTAGTACTTTAATGAAAGGATAATGTTTATTAAGAAAACCTGACATTTTCAAAGTAATTTTGCTTTGCACACTGATGTTTATTGAATTGGATTAATCTCCACAATGCAAATCATAGTTAAATATTCAAAATTGCATAAATACAATTGAGATAGGAATTACATTAAAATATTAGGAAGAAATAAAGATAAATTTAGACCTTGGATCCAAAGAGATAAAGTCTACTTGACTTTCAAATAGGGAGATGATGAAAACCCACTCATTCAGTCTTTCAGAACAAAAAGACAGTAATCTGATAAGAAAAGTAGGGGCTGGATGAAATGCCCTACAGGGGCCTTAGACAGCTTTAATTTCAGTGATTATGTGAAAGAGGTGGGCTTTACAAATAATGAAGTGGAAGCTGACACTAGTAGAAAGAATCCCAACTTTCTTCCTGTGGAATTATAAACACGCAAAAGTACAATAAACCTCGTGTTCAAATTAGCATCAGCAGAGAGCCTCCCACATACATCTGGACCTTGAATTTATATTTAGTATTGATAAAAGTTTTAATTTTGTGTATGTTCACAAAGAACAGTTAAGATTAATTATATTATATATTATATTCGGTCATTAAATATGAAATGTCCAATTTCGAATCAAAAGTGTGGTTTATAATATCTTAAAGAAGAAGCAGTACAATTAATCAAAGTATGCACCTAAACTATTGACATAGTTTTGCCATCTTAATAGTAGCTTGTTTATGCCAGCAGGGAAGAAACCTGGAGAGCCAGTGGCGATGAAATCATGAAAGGCATTTTCCACAGCTTGTTGAGAATTGAATATTTTTCCTTGCAAGTAGTGGTCCAAAGCCTGGAAGAAGTGGTAGTCAGTTGGTGCCAGGTCTAGTGAATACAGTGGATGACAGAGAGTTTCCAAGTGCAGCTTCTGTAGTTTGAGCAGCATTGTTTGTGCAACATACGGTCAAGCATTGTCTGGCAAGAGGATTGGCCTGTCTCTATTGACCAATCTCAGATGCTTAATCACAAGCATCCTCATCATTCCATCCAGCTGGTTGCAGTAGTCATCCACTATATCGAATGACCAGGTTTCATGAAGCTATAGTGTATTATACCAGTGCTGGACCACCAAACAGACACCATTAGCTTTTTTTGATGAATATTCAGTTTTGGGCTGTGTTTCGGCACTTCATCTTCATCCAGCCATTGTGCCGAATGCTTGCAATTATCAAAAAGAATCCATTTTTCATCACATGTAACAATACAGTGTAGAAATAGTTCACCTTTATGTCGTGACAGCAAAGAAAGGCAAGTTTCAAGGCGATTTCTGTGCTGATGGTCATTTAATTCATGCAGAACCCATCTATCCAGGTTCTTTACCTTGCTGATTTGTTTCAAATGGTCCAATATTGTTGGAATAGTAACATCAAACCTTAATGCTAATTCACAAGTAGGTTGAGATGAATTTGCTTCCACTACAGCTTTCAGCTCATCATTATCCACCGTGGTCTCAGGTTGCCCATGTGGTTCCTTTTCAAGACTAAACTCACCAGAATGGAACTTTCCAAATCATCGACCTATTATACATTCATTAGCCATATCCTTACCAAGCACTGTTGATATTTGGATGTGTCTGTGTTGCATTGGTTCAATGATGGAACTCATATTTGAAAATAACATGAATTTTTGAGTTACCTGTGATTTCACAAAAATTGTTCTTAAAAAAATGTGAAAGATAATCACAAGTCAAAACATGTGTTTGAAAGACTGAGGATGTACCTTCACAATAAAAATAAAACAAGTGTCAAAGAGAAATGTCAGAGATACCAGCTATCAAACTTAGCACTTAAGGAAATCGGACATTTCATACTTAATAACATAATAGTTAATATATGCACCCACCTTCTTCTGTTAGTGAATCAGTGAATGGTAAAATGTGTTATTTTACCAAAAAGGATGTTGTGGATTTTCCTTGCAGTTCTTTCATTATTACTTTTCTTCTGGTACTCATGACTTTGAACTCTTTAACACTATCTTGAGTTTGAGTCAGGTGAAGAACCAGCGCTTTGCCTCCTGAAGCCTGTTATCATTTTTGTTACTTTGAGGATTGTGCTGTCCTCGGGCTCAGAAAGGAGAGAACTGTTTAAGCAGACTTGTGTGGGCAGAGCGAGACTCCACCCACTTGCCAAGTCAGTATAGTTAGAGATTTCATTTTACAACCCAAAAACGAATGAGCATCAGAGATTTTAGAATCATGGAAATTTAAACCTAGAAGAACTTAGTGAACCATCCAGCCAACTCTTCCGTGTTAAAAATGAAGGATTCATAGCCTAGATGACTTGCCCAAGATCATCCATCCAGGGACAAAGACAAGAACCTGAATGTACTACTTCCCAATTCAGTGTTCTTACTGTTATTAAATATGGTTTCTGTTCAATGCACTTTTAATTTCATCCTCATATTTCATTACTCTTGGTTTATTTTATGTTTAACTGGTAAAGAGTTAACATTTCAGAAATGTTATGAATGATGAGTGTCGTCCCTTACATATGTGAATCACTTGCCAAAGATCCTGGCACTTAGTGGCTGTCCTAGGCTGCAGCTGGTCTGTCAAATGTGAAGATTATTGTGTGATCATTTGGTTTCATTATTCTGATGTGTTTTATAAGTGCACTATCCTTGCCAATGTATTTTTGCTGATCTTTCATAAGGTGGAAGTTTTGTTTTAATGGTACATATTAGACTGTATTCAGTGTTATAAAACCAATATTCTATGGAGAATGAAAAAATAAAGCATTAAATTAACTGGAGATTTGTGCTACTCTTAAAAAACAAAATTATTTGTTACACATACAGATGAAGTAAGAAAATAATGTAATCTTCCTGCAAGATAGATACACCTTTGTTTGCCAAGCCAATAGCTTGCCTCTTATGTAAGCCAATTTTGTTTTCAGAGAAGAGGTCTTATAATGTAGACTGAGTTTAAATTCATGATGCTAAAGAAAATTTTGCCAGAGGACTCTTTTTTTTAATGGCAAAATAAGCAGCTCTTCAGTAGAGAGGTCATCTCTTTTGAGCACATCCTCACTGTACAGATATCTGGCTGATATTTATGCCTGTACTTTATAGTATTACTTTTGGAAATTTTATATTATTGCACATTTTACTCAGTGATCCACTGTAGTCTAAAGCCATTGGAGATTTCAGCTTGTCTGTTCCCCATTATTTTCTACATTATTTTAGAAATCTAGATATCAGTCCCTCTTTTTTTGGTCATTCAGCAACATGTACTGAGTGGTTGCCACGTCCAGGGTGCCATGGGCTCTGAGCCACCATACGAAGATGAATAAAAACAGCTCATTTATATGTGAGTCTATCTCAGGTGTCTTTTGTCTGTTCTCATTAGTGTATCCTCACAAAAGGATTGAGTGGAAAACTACCACGGTCGCTCCCATGCAGAAGTATTTCTTTAGGTCCATTAGGATGATAACAGTGAGCACTAGCATCTCTTGAGCTCTTTCCGCGTGCTCGCCATTATCCTACACTCGTGGCGCGTAGTAACTCACAGCAGCCCTATGAGGTAGGTGCTCTTGTCTTCCCTCTTTGCAGGCAAGGAGACTGAGGCAGAGGGGTTGGATAAGATGCTTACGGGTAGATGGCGTAAATGAGACTTACGCTGGCGGTCTGGCTGATGCAGGCCCTCCCAGATTCGTTCCTTTAGGTCTTTAAGGCTTGTTTATCTTCAGGAGCCTTCTAGGAAAATGCCACCACCAACTGGCCCTTCATTAGTTAATAATTCTTCACTGATGAGTTTCAGATCTTTTCAAGCAGAGAAATGAGCTGAGAACAGGGCCTGCGAGACAAATGAATAGGTGTGGTGGCAGCCTGTGTGTGTTGGGAGAGAGCGTAGGTGGACAGAGCACTAGAAGATGCAGCTAGAGGGACGAGGAAAGTACTGAAAAGGGAACTACGGAGATACCCAAAAAAATTTCATCCCCTTTAGAGTTTCACCCGGGGCTGCTGTGTGCTGTGTTTGACTCTTGATCTGAAAAAACAAAATTTTTTTAAAGAAAAATCATAGCTAAAGGCTGCCTTAAAATGAGGAGAATGACAAAAAAATCATGACAGAAATCTGAGTGATGACTACAGTGTGTTTGATTTGTAATTATTTGTATACAGACAACTCACAAAGACCTAACTTTATAATTTTTTTTAAAGAACTGGTAAGTGGAAAACAAAATAAGATGGGAATATAGCCAAACATAGTAGCATTTGTAACTGATAATGAGTTAAACTCACCTGTCAAAAGATCAAAGATGTTCAGATAGGCAAAAGAAAAATTTTAAATCCCAGCTACACAAACTTAGAAACACCTGAAACAAAACAGCGCAGGGCGGGGGCATGGTTGAAATATAGAGATGGAAAAAGACCATACAAATGCTACCAAAAAGGAAAGCCTCAGTAGCGATGTTAATATCTAACAAAACTGAATTAAAGGCAAAAATAATTTTAAAGGATATCTCATAAAAAGGAAGAGTTTGCCAAGAAGGTCCAATAGTCATGAACTTTATGTCCTTAACAACATAACTGGGAACTATATAGAGCAAAACAAATAGAAATACAATGTAAAAAATTGACAAAGCCATAATCATAGGTGCTGACTTAGAAATCAACAAGTCAAGTAGAAGGTAAAAACAGACCTAGAGGGTTTGGATAGTGTAATTAACAGACTTGATATATAGAGAGCTTTTTTGTTTCTCTTCAAATGCAAATGAATAGTCATTAGAATTTTGTCTCAAAAGAAATACCGACAACTTCTAAAAAGACTAAATTTTCCAGGCAGCATTTGCTATACACAATGATCAGTAAATAAATGCCAAAAAGGTAGGATATAACTTTAACCTGGATTAATTAAATAAAAGTATAAATTATACATTGTCAACAAGGATATGACAAGCCCAGCTATCCTAGCTGTCTGGTTCATTGCTTCTGGGAGATGTATAAGGAAGCATGTCTGGGACATCCAGGGCAGCACGGTTTGCAGTGGCGAAAAATTCGAAATGGCTCCGTAGGAAAACTAGTACACACGACAGCAGTTTAAAAGAATAAGGTAGATCCATGTATGGAGATGAAACAGTCCTCAAGGCATATTGTTTATGGAGATAATAGACCAACAGTATTTGTGCAGAACAGTACAAAGCTACATATATTTCTTTAAGTACAAACAGGTATAAAAATTCTTAGGAGAAACTTGGAAAGTATAGCCGCTATATCAATAACTACACTTCACTTTGGGGACCTCTGCTGGGCCTGGGGGTGGAGGAGGAGGTCGTGGGGGTCACTGGCATCCTGCGTACTGTTTGAGGTTTTATAATGGGAAAGTATTCTTATATTGCTTGTGTAATTGGAAATAAATAAAATTAAAACTACCTATAGGGACACTGAAAACTTTCATTTTCATGCATTATTTTCCCTTTAACTGATTTTTCTGCTTTTCTCAAATAGCCACAGTAAAGTAGGCCCTCCATTCAGCCTCATGGGAGACTAGACTCACAAGGCAGCAGGGAAAAGAGATCTGAAACCTAATCCCTTGAAGATTTAGCCTCAGTAGGGAAATAGCGCCGTCCAGGTGTAAATGCCTGTCCTAAGCTGCGCACAAGGGCTTGTTGCATTGAGGGACAAACTGGGCCATCTGCATTGGCCTTGGGATTAGGGTCTTGTCTTTACTTGTGATTCGATTTTGTCTGATTTGATCTGAGGTATTCAAATGTAATATTTCCTTGACCATGAAGCATTTTTGTCAAGGAAAAAGTAAATTCAAAACTTCTACTTAAAGGCTGGGCATGGTGGATCACATCTGTAATCCTAGCACTCTGGGAGGCCGAGGTGGGAGGATGATTTGAGGCCAGGAGTTTGAGACCAATCTGAGCAAGAGTAAGACCCCATCTCTACTAAAAATAGAAAAATTAGCCAGGTGCAGTGTCTACCTTCAGATCTGTCCTGGCAGGTTGTCCAGCAGGCTTTGGAAATTTATGTCTAAATGCAGGTGAAGGCTTAGGGTTGGAGATAGAGATCTGGGAGTCTTATGTAAGCCTAATGCGGTAAAGTCAGAGGACGTCCTCAGAAGAGTGGAATAGCCATCACCTGGGCCCTCTGCTCCTAAATTACTTGGGGTGTTTATAAAAAGGCACATTTCCTGATCTATGAGTCTTAACTATGGACCTGGGACCCGAGAATCTGCCTGTTTAAGAATCTGCCAGGAGATTTTCATCACACACTAATACCTGAGTAGGGTGCTCAAAATGATTCCAGCCCCAGAGTCCATGTTCCTTTTCAACTTGTCCCCTAGCAGCCCAATCCAGCAGATCCAACTAGATAAACCCTGAGAGCTCCTTAGTGACGCACCTGCTTAGAGGGGAAAGAAGCAGAAGGGGGGCAGGCAGCCCCCGCCCTCCTGGGCCCAGAGGTCCCTTACAGAATCCATTCACCCTCCTGGCGTACCACTGAGAAGCCATGCCCCAGGTGTTTCCCCAGCTCCACGGAACAAAAAGCAATTTAGGGCAACATTTTCACAATTCTCCCACCCCAAAATAGGAGCCTCCACGGGGCTTGATTGGATGAAATTTTACTTTATTAGCTGGAGAGTTAATGAAGAAACTGCTGATAAGAGAAACCACTTCACGTTTGGTGTTTTAAAATCTAACCATTTCTCTTAAAAATGGATTTTTTTTCCTTTTGGAGATGCAAACTAGCGATAAAGTAATAGCAGGGATGTAAGGTTTTGTGCCTGTGGAGGGGTAGGGAGTCTGAAGGGAGAACATCTGGCTGAGTGGATAGACAGCCCTTCGAGTCTTGCCTTATTTTACCCTCTGTCATACAACAGAAACCTCTTGCTGTAAAATGCACGTACAGTTCCTTTGCACATTAATACTCCATCTTCCCAACCCAATTGATTTTTCCAAGTAGACAAAGGCTGAGGATATGCGTATTGATTGTTGCTAGGCTCATTTTAAGTGTATTTCATAATAAACAACATTTTGAGACTGAAACAAACCCTCACTTGTCCAGTGGGCAAGAGGTCTTGGGAATTACTCAGATTAAGCTGTGTGTGGTGGCGCACACTTGTAGTCCCAGCTACTCGGGAGGCTGGGGCAGGAGGATCGTTTGAGCTCAGGAGTTCGAAGTTACAGTGAGCTATGATATTGTCACCACACTCCAGCCTGGGCGACAGAACAAGATCCTGCCTCTAAAAAACTAAAAAAATAAATATTACCTCTATGAAGATTTTCTGTTTCTTTTTTCTAGCGTTTTTGTTTTCTGATCTATGATTTTGTATTTTTAATTTCTATTATGATCTTGCCATGTACTCATTATCTCATTATGATCCATAGGATTATCTTTAAATGTAATTTTATTCTAAGTGTATATAAAATTATATAATATATTTTCATTAAAAATGCAAATTAAAGTTAATGTAAAAATTAAAATTAAATTTTCATCTGCTTTCAAAAAAGTTATTTTTCTTATAAAGTACTTAAAACTAATATTAAAAGCAAAATAAAATTCCAATTAACTAAAAATTTTTAACTGAAGTTATTTGCCTAAAACTGAATCTTTAAATTTAATTTTTTGGTAATCCTAGCACTCTGGGAGGCAGAGGCGGGCGGATTGTTGGAGCTCAGGAGTTCGAGACCAGCTGAGCAAGAGCGAGACCCCGTCTCTACTAAAAATAGAAATAAATTATCTGGACAGCTAAAAATATATATAGAAAAAATTAGCCGGGCATGGTGGCGCATGCCTGTAGTCCCACCTACTCGGGAGGCTGAGGCAGGAGGATCGCTTGAGCCCAGGAGTTTGAGGTTGCTGTGAGCTAGGCTGACGCAACGGCACTCATTCTAGCCTGGGCAACAGCGTGAGACTCCGCCTCAAAAACAAAAAAAAAATTTTTGAAATTGTACTTAAATGTTATATTAAATACTTTTTATAAAAAATAAGACCATTCACAATTCTAGTATTCAGTGTCTATCAGCTTATGTAAAGAATTGAAATCACATGCCGTGCATGTTATAACTAGACCTATATAGTTAATCAAATTTAAGAGTAATGTGAATTATTAATATTGCAAAATGTTGCTCAACCATCATGTGAAACTGTTGGAAAACTATACCCATTCATGGGACCCTCTGGAACTGCCCATTAGAACACGACAAGAAGCCAAAGCATGCTTGTAGCTCTGACTCGGATGGGGCAAAGGCAATATATGTAACCTAAACATTTGTACCCCCACAATATTCTGAAATTTAAAAAAAAAAAAAGAGAGAGAAACCAGAAAAGAGAAGCCCAGCCCAGTGAGAAATGATTATTAGTTATGCCAGAATCTGTCACAATCTTGGAGGTGGATGGATAAATATTAATACATGTGTTTATCCTGTGGCACACTCAGTGGAATACTATTCAGCACTAAAAAGAAATGAGCTATCAAGTCATGAAAAAACATGGAAGAAACTTAAAATGCATATTAGAAACTTAAATGCATGAAAGAAGCCAATCTGAAAAGGCTACATACTGTTCGATTCCAAGTATATGACATTCCAGAAAAGGCAAAACTGCGGAGACAATAAACAGATCAGTGGTTGCTGGGGCTGGGGGAAGGGAGATTGAATAGGTGGAGCCCAGAGGGTTCTCTGGGGCAGGGAAACTACTGTGTGTGCTACTGTAACGTACTGTAACGATGACTACATGTCATTATACCTTTGTCCAAACCCCACCAAGACTGACCCCTAACGTAAAGTATGGAGTTTGGGCGATGCCGAGCAAGGAGGCGACGTGGGGAGCAAGTGAGACTCTAGAAATGGCCAGTGATGCTGTCTTTGGGGGTGGGAGGGAAGCGAGAGGGACAGCCAAGGGCAAGACCTCCAGCAGTCCTGGCCCCGGAGGAGCCACGGGGACCTAGGAGCAGGTCTGCCGAACGCTGCGGGGGCGACCTGAAGGTTTGCTGCCGCCCAGCCCGCAAGCATACGAGTGGCTGAGTACAATTAGGTCAAAGGAGGACTGAGTTATTCTTATTAGGGAGGAAAAAAGAAGGAGAAGTAACGTACCAAAATGAGTTTGGGGAATTAAAAGGCAGGTGGGTTGTGAAGACTTCTGAAAACTTAGGAGCTGTTTTTTTTTTCCTTCTGGCTGAGAAAAACTTTAGGGCTAGCCAGGGACAGGAGGTGGGAGGAGAAGCCAAAACCCTGAAAAGCTTTGGTGGAATCACCTAATTTGTGGTAAAATAGAAAGAATCTTCCCCTCCCCCCAGCCCCGTCCTGGCCCAGCCTCCAAAAAAGCTAGAACAGGTACTGAGAAACCAGGTCTACAGGATGGACGATGGAGGGCCAGACAGACGGGAAGCATTGTTTGGTTAGTGCTATTTCTTAAAGGAGTAGCTGTTTAGTAAATATTTCTCCTTTCTTTTACTCATTGTCTTTATTCAAGTGGGGGCCACCTAGGATTTGCTCACTAAAACTTCACCTGGAAAATCAACCAGATGGGACAATGGCATTGGCCAGCTCATGTTAGTGGATTTGTGCTTTGATAAACCACTTGGGTAGAGGAGGTGCGATCCTTGTCTCAGTTACCTCACATGGCTTGAAACGGTGTCCACCACTGGAAGAAGACATGTCCTCCATCAAGGGAATGATTCAAAAACTATTTCTAAAGAGGGTGAATCTATTTAACTGCAAATGTGGTTTTCCAACTATAGTATGCCCGCTGGGTCCCAGTCCCCAGCAGGGCTCCATCCCTGGTTCTGCTTCCAGAGTAATTCCTCACTCTGCCTAGTCTTTCATCTCTACTAAAGCTGTAGTCTGTTCTAAGGCCCGTGGTCTCTCGCTGGGAAGGGCACAACAGCCTAATTGGCTTCCAGCATCCACTCTTCCCCTGTCCACAGTCCATTTCCCAGCCAGCAGCCTGAGGCCTTCTTTCAAATGCAAGTTGGATTATGTCACTCCTCTTTCACGATTTCTCTAGAACTGTGCTATCCAATATGAGAGCCACTACCCACGTGTGCCTATTTAAATTTAAATGAGGCCAGGCTCAGTGGCTCACACCTGTAATCCTAGCACTCTGGTAGGCCGAGGTAGGAGGATCACTTGAGGCCAGGAGTTCATGACCAGCTTGAGCAACATAGAGAGACCCTATCTCTACAAAAAATACAAAAAATTAGCCAGGCGTGGTGGCACATGCTTATAGACCCAGCTACTCGGGAGGCTGAGGCAGGAGGATCACTTGAGCCCAGGAGTTTGAGGTTGCAGTGAGCTATGATAACGCCATTACACTCTGGCCTGGGCAACAGAGTGAGACACTGTCTCAAAAAAAAAAAAAAAAAAAAATGAGTTAAATAAAATTAACAATTCAGTTCCTTGGTTGCACTGGCCATGTTAAGTGCCCGTTAGTCACCTGTGGCCAGTGGCTACCGCGCTGCGTGGCACAGACAGAGCATTTCCATTTTCCCTGAAGTTCTGTCAGTCCGTGCTACTCTCAAAGATGCAGCAGCTGCCTCAAAAGAGCAAGTGGTACCCAGAGCCCCGGACCAAGCATCTGGACTGGTCTCCAAGAGCTTTTGGCCTTGAAGCAGTGTGGCAAGATTAATTTGGAGAGCTACTACTTGTTTTTGTTTTTTTGGTTTTTTTTTTGCATTTTCTCTTTTCTTTTCTCTTTGTTCAAGCAGGCTCTATGCTCCTTGCATCCGTCAAGGTTGGTGGCAGCATTTGCTGACTTTTGTCTAAAAGCCTAAATCCACTGAGGAGCCCAGGATTTGAAAAGAGAGGGGAAACGGTGAGTCCAATGTGGAGAAATGAATTTTCCCCAAATTAAACAGAAATTTGCTCAGGTTAGGGGCAGAAAGAGAGGTCTTCAGGTCCCATAGGCAGCCTAGACTAGCACCCTGAGACTGTGTGTCAGAGAGAACGAGGGGAGGGCGTGTGGGACAGCAGCGGGCTGCACTCCAGGCTCACCTCACTAGTCTTGCAAAAGATGCTGCACTCACACAGCAGAGAAACCCACCCGAAGGAAGTTCCTGGGGCCAGAAGGACCGACCTCTCTCACAGCGGTGAGGAGCGCAGGAGGCAATGGGGGCTTAAAAGGCCTCCATTGCACCATGGCACTGGGCAAGACCCAGAGCCCAGACAGAACTCCTGGAGAAAGGAACCCCGCACAATGTTGGATGTTTCATCAAATTGTGGGCTGTGGCTCAGAACTGGCATCATGCTGATCAATGATATAGGAAAATGTAGGGATTTACCCTTTTGCAGAATTGCTAGAGTTCAGAGCTGCTTAAGGATTGGGTAGCCATAAGTCCCTGGACAGTCCCAGCCTATTGTTCCAGAAACCTGTTAACTACCCCTTTATTTTACATAGAGGGAATCTGAGCTCAGAGAGGCAAAGGCCGTTTCTCCCAAGTTCCCACAGCAGATGACTGAGAGCCTAAGCTTTGGTATCATATTGCTGGAGTTTAGATGTCTGCTCCATCACTGTTTTTTTTTTTTTGAGACAGAGTCTCACTTTCTCACCTCTGCTAGGGTGTAGTGGTGTCATCCTAGCTCACTGCAACTTCAGACTCCTGGGCTCAACCAATCCTCCTGCCTCAGCCTCCCAAGGAGCTGGAACTATAGGCATGCACCACCACACCCAGCTAATTTTTCTATTTTTTTGTAGAGACAGGGTCTTGCTCTTGTTCAGGCTGGTCTTGAACTCCTGACCTCAAGCGATCCTCCCACCTCGGCCTCCCAGAGTGCTAGGATTACAGGTGTGAGCCACCATTCCCAGCCCCACTTCTTAATTGTACAACCTGGGGTGGGTGGCTGATGTCCACTCAGGCTGCCAAAACTAAATACCTTAGACTGGGCAGTTTGCAAACAATAGAAATTTATTGCTCACACTTCTGGAGGCTGGGAAGTCCAAGATCAAGTTGCCAGGAGATTCGGTATCTGGTGAGGGCTTACTCTACTTCATAGACAGCACCTTTCACTGCATCCTCACATGGCACAGGAGCAAACAAGCTCCTGCAGGCCTCTTTTCTAAGGGCATTAATCCCATTTAAGAGGGTAGATTCCTCATGACCTAATCACTTCCCAAAGACCCTACATCTTAATACCACCACATGGGGAATTAGGTTTTGATATATAGATTTGGGGGAAGGGGACACAGACATTCAGACCATAGCCAAGCTTACTTGACCTCTCTAAGATTTCGAAGGTTTTCTTGAGTGTAGAGTGGGCACGATGATGATGCTACACCCACCTGGGAGGATGGGTATAAGGGATAAGTTATACAATGCACGGGCACCCCTGGCAGAGTCCCAGGCATGTAGCAAACCATTCAGTAAGTGATTATAGCTCTTGCTACCAGCTGGGACCACGAGCCGGCTCTCCTGGCTCCCTGTCTTCTTATCTCACAAAATCAAGCCAACTGCTAATTAGCAGGTTAGAAAGTAAAGTTGAAAAACTTATGAAATCCGCTTTTTCTCAAATTATAGCCACTCCCTTAGCCAAGGGTAAAATACCCTGACCCGCTTGGGTAGAGGTTTGCCATCAAGGCCACTGCAGCGTCTGGCTGTGCAGCCAGCAGAAAATGCGAAGCCCGTTCGAGCACTTTGGCTTCCACTCCAAGATGATCTGCATGACATTTGGGTCAATCAATCTAGAGATAATGATTCTTGCTGCAGAGCTGTGCACGTCCAATCACAAAAAAAACAGGGGTCCCCAATTGATTTTTGTAGACTGGTTTTATTTTCTCAGAAAGCTTTTCAGGTCAATGGTGGAAGCTAGGGTGCTGATGGGAGGTGGCATATTTCCAACTACTTTTGACCAGAAATGTCGGGCTATCATTGTGTTCTGTTGAATAAAATTGGAATCATCAAGCCCTTTGAGGCATTGCAAGGACATTTTTAAAGCAGGACTTTTAATCCAGGGAGAAAAAACACGGAGCATCTGCCTGGAGGAGATACACACACATACCCATGTTCACATGCATATATGTGTGTATAAATATATACACACAAACATACATATACACATACATACATGCATATATTTGTATTTTCCAGAATAAAATTTTCATGGCAACACAGTGCAATTCAAGAATCTGTGGGAGCTGTTTCTCTGTGCTATTCTTCCACCTCAATATGTGGGCTTCATTTACAACATCCTCAAAATTAAAGAATAAGGAAACCTAAATGAATAGTTAAAGGGGTAATTAAAAATAGGCAACTGGCCTTGTTTCTCTCCTAAACTGGTTGATTTATGCCTTGTTGTGGTTTTTTTGAGAACACAAAACTATTAATTTATGTGTGAAAAGAACAGTGAATTAATCCTAAAGAGCCCTGCAGCCTTTAAAGACCTGAATCATATGTTGAGCTCGTTTAAAACTTGCATAGGAAATTAAGGTAGAATAAAGCCCTTTAATTTGAAAAGTGCATCTATAGTTGCCGTCCCTAGGATATCTGCAGGGTCATTATTCAGAAAGGTTAAGGAGGACTTTATTTTTTTATATTCACTATGTATTTCCCAGTTACAGCTCACCATGGTGCATTTCAACTTATAAAGAGAAGGAGATAAAAAAGCGGGGGGGAGGGGAGCTTTTTATTCACTTTCCACTTAATTTCCTTGCCGCCACGCCAGTCCCAGCTTAATGAATGTAATTGCTACCTTTGATGAAAATACTATTATCAAGATCACACATTACATTGGAAAACAGTTTTTCTTTAAACACAGCTACTGCAGTCTCTAATTATGCATGTAACAAGTGTCTCCTGAACAAAAGAGCATGTTGTCTACAATTGCTAGGTATTGGAGCAAGGCAAATTCGAACAAAGGACAGATTAGATTTGCTCCCTGCTCCACAAAGCCCATCCCTCTGATTAATTTCCTGAAAAAACTAAAACAATTCTCTTAAAAGGCGCTCACCCCCTTCTCCAGAATGATCCATATGCCATTTGGGTCTTTCTATAGGATGATAATGGCCCCTGATTTGAACCTGTGTTAGAAAATAAGAAAGGGCTTTTATGAACTTCCTCTTTCATATGCAAATGAGCAGCACAAGATCTTGAGGCATAATGAGCCCCCCAAAAAGTGACTTTTCAGTGGCTATAAAAGAGCTCACTGGTAGGGGAAATCTGCAATGAGCATGTTCAACCCAATTTTTTTGTTAGTTTCAAGAAATGAGGCGTCTTTGAGAAAATACCCCTGTGCCTGTTGAGTCTGAGCGACAACAGCTTTTCTGGGGTGGCCTTTCCTAAAAGATAGTTTCTTGACTTATGCACAGAATTTTTTAAATGGATTCGTAATTAAACAGAAAGTATGCCTATTAAGGGCTTAGGAGACTCCAGGTTTTAGCCATACTTTGCTATCAATTTGGGGGCTGCACTGGGCAAGTTATTGGGCAAGTTGGGCCAGATTCCCAGGGTCTTCATTGCTTCTCTCACTCAATATTGGAGTGGGGTTAGGTGATCCTGAATGTGGAGCTCCTATAATGCCTCAATTCTGCTCCCCAGCATTATTCAAATTTAGAAGAAAAAAGCGAAGTCGGTATCTAACACAATATTATTAATTGTTATGAATATGAGGTCTAGAGTCAGACTGCCTGGGTTCAAATCTCAACCCACAAGTTGCCATTTGTGTGACCTGGAAAAAAATCATCTTTCTGTGTCTTTATTTCCTCAACTTTAAAATGGGGTTAATATTAAAAGGGTAGCGAAAATTAAATAAGATAATACTTGTAAAATGTTTACAATACCTGGCACATAGTAAGTTCATACTCCATAAATTTTACTTCTTTCTCTTGTTATTAAGACCTAGAAGACCACTGGTGTTGACTGAAATGGGTTTTGCAAAGTACTGTGCACCACCTCTTCGAGTCCTGGGAAAATGGCGCAGGAAAGTGTCATCCCAGATGGAATCCTAGGCCTATACATGCATGACAAGAAGGCTGGCAGCACCCAGGTTAAAGAGGTCAAAGTTAAGTCTGGAGCTGTTTCCGTTAGAACTCTTCTGTGTTAGAGTTGGCCTGATTCTTTTCAGAGGCTCTTGTCCCCTATCAGAATGAAGCTCTCAGAAATGGTCCAGAAAGAAGTGGCAGAGACAAGAGGGAATGAAGCATGTCACCTTCACAGCTCTTCATCATAGGGAGGAGGATCTGGATACATAAAAGAACCTGTACCCTCCTGGTTCCTCATTATCCCAGGATTCATTACCTGCATCCTCCAATAGTTTCCTTAGAACAGTGAAAGTAATCATAACAGTACGTTTGTCAAAGAACTATCTATGAGAATAGCACCCACTCAAACTGCCCCTTCTGCTAAACTCTAGTCTGTCTTTGCTCAACCCACATCGACTTTATTGTCTGTCTCACTAATTGTCAGATGTTCTAACAATACATTTTCAAGCCCGAAATTGAATGAAACTGCAAATTGTGCCACAGTCGCAGGAGCTCATGGAGTCGTGAAAATGATGCCGGAGAACCGTTTGAATTCTATGAAAAGCTACTGACAAATGAGGATCTGGCCATCCTTGAGTTAAAGAAAAGAATGGCCAAGAAGAATGACACCGTAGACACTCAAAAGAGAATGATTTGAGTGCCATGGATTAAGATATGCCCTTGTGAAAATGCATGAAGCCTTTGGATAATTTTGCAAAAATGACACTCTCTAAGACCATGCTGTGAAAATCAACCACAAAGAATGGCCTACAGAGTGAGCCATCATACAATTTTGTGCTGAAACCCCCCACCCCCTGCAAATCAGCATTCGATTCATTCTTTGCTCAGTCTAAGATTATGGATGCAATTATAGCCTTAACTTAATAAGAAGATAAATTTATTTTCATAAATTTCAAGACTAATTTTAAGTTTTAATACAAATTCTATGTCAAGACTCTTTTGTTTTCACTATTTATTAGGAAAGGGGGTTCCTGTTTTAAACAGATTTACTTAAAGTGGGATTTTTCCTGCACCAATTTTCTAGGATGATAAGGAGCTCATGTACCACAGGTGATACCTTGGGATCCCCAGGAGATAGTGCGTACATTCTTACATTAGGGGCTCAGTGCTGCAGAGCTCCATCACTTACATCCCTGGCCAGTGTGAATGGGAACCCCCACCCCACCCCCCACACACACAGGAATCACCTCCTCTGAGCTTTCACTGCAGGTTCCAGGTGAGACTCAGTTATCCCAGTAGGGAAGGCCTTCCCAGTTCGGGTGGCTTCCCCATAGCAAAGGACTCTATGAGTGGGGGCCAGAAGGAAAGGGGTCAGGAGCATTGAGCTCAGGTCCAAAGTATCGAGGCTGAAGGCTTGATAACAGACTGAATGGCAGCAGAGTAGCAGCCCCGGAGTGGCCTTGGGCGCATCACAGAATATGAAGCTGGAACTCTGCGAATGCCAGGGAGCGTTCTTGGCCCAGCCTCACCCCCCGCGCCGTGAGTAATGGGGAGAGCAGTGGGGCTGAGAGTCAGCAGAGAGTCCAGAAACTCCTGTCTGCATCCACACTGATTCTGTTCTCTGCCAGGAGCCTTCGGGCCCTCGAAGCAGTGCACCTGCCCCCGGTCCTGGCTACAGCCCTGGGGAGGCCCAGGGAGCAGTCTCAGCTGCTCACAAGCAGCCGCAGAGGGACTGGGGCTGGCCCGAGGACACCCAGCTGGTGCGGGGAGCCAGGGCAGTGTGAGCACAGGCGAGGGAGCCTCAGATCCCCCCACAGAGCCCCGCACACCCCTCACTTGTCCCATTCCTCACGCTGCCTACATCTCTGGAAATTGGCTGCGGTGAGCGCTCTAAGGAGCCTCAACAGGGGGACAGCATTAAAGACAAGTGAGCTCTAAGGCAGCATCTCCGAGTCCTGATGGCGACGCAAATGACCGGCCATTTCCTGGTCCACTGGTTAGGGAATTAGCATACCTTGCGAGGGATCCGCCGCCATCTGTCTTCCGTGCTCTTCATTACCCGCGGCAAGGTGGAATCCGCACCTAACCTTTGAGTCTGTGAAGGGTAATGCCCAAACGCTCCTGAGAAGACACGCTCACCTGTAATGGCCACGTCATGAGACTCTGGAGCATCCTCAGCTGGGCGCATCCAGGCCACATTTGTATTTGTGAGCGCTGGGGTCTGCTGAGGGCTCAGGGAGCAGCTGTACCCCACAAAGAGCAAGGGGCTGGGCAGGGAACCCTGGGTTCAGAGTCAGGAGGCCCCTCTGCTGGTTCTGGGCACTGCTTGTGGGTGACGCAGGTTAGCTATTTGTCCTCAGTTAATCAGGTTCATCCCAGCAGGTCTGGGAGGTCCTCTGAGCCCCGACTTCAGGGCTGCCTTCCCAGGAAGCTTTTCCCAACTAGTCATCACCTTCTCCCCGGGCCCTGGAGAACCAGCTGCTCCCTGTTCACTCCCCCGCCCCCTGCCCCAGGTGCCCGCTGTAGCTCAGTCTCGAAGCTCCCTCCCTTTTCTCAGCTGGAGCAATCGGTCCTGGCTTCCTCCCTGTGTGCCTCTGGCCACAGCTGCAGGTTGGGCTGGAGGACAGAATCCCCAGGGGAAGGAAAAGGGAGACAAAGCTGAGACGAGACTGGGTCCCCAGGATGCCCTGTCCTAAGGGAACCTCCTAAGATCACCTGGCTCCCGCAGCCCTGGCCTCTACCCTATAAGGCAGCTGGCATTTGTGGGGGCTCAGGCTGAGCTGCCTGGGGCCTACATCCTGGGCAGGGCTGGGGCCTTTGAGAAAGGGGGTTTAACCACTGCTGGGTGCCCCAAAGAGTTGGTTGCAAGGTGTTATTTAGAAATCTCGCTGGGTACAGTTTTTGTTGTCGATTGCTCAGGAAGGCTCCATGGTGGGCCAGGCAGGTCAGGGCTGGACCATGCTGTGGGATATGACTCAAGTTTTCTCCAATTTGAAGCTCAGTTTATTCATCAGTTAACCCAACAGTTGGATCAGATCTTGGCTAAGAAACTTTCCAGCTCTGACCTTCTAGAAGACTCCAAAAATGCTGGAGGGGACTGGAGAACGTGCCAACTGAGGGGCTTTTCAGCCTTGTTTTGCAGAATGGTAAGTTTTGGGCCAAGGAAACTGACCCATGTGATTCAAATGCCCAGCAGCTCAGGGTAGTCACAGTCGCCACATGACTACAGCCTAACAGAGGCAGGGAAGTGACAGCTGGCTTCCAGGCAGTGTTCTGTCCACCCTGTGGGACTCCAGGGGCTCTGTGGATCTGATCTTCTCTCCATGGGGATGGGAGAAGGAGCTGTGGCTGAGGCAGGCCAAAAAGGGAGGTGGCCACATGTCCTTAGTTGATTTCATCCACTTGTCCACCTATTCATGGCTGCATTCACAACTCAAGTGCTTAGTGAGCTCCTATTTATCCCTCAAGACCCCATTATGTTGTTGCCCTGCCCTTCCCCCTGCCCCCCAGGAATAATGAAGCCTTCTTCTCCCTACTTGCACCACCATCATCCCACAGGCCATACCTCTACATATCTCTAAGGTAATACCTGGAAGACTTCACCAGTGAGCAGTGAGTCTGTATGCCCCTGGAGGAGGGGCCCTCTGTTCCTCAGCACATGGCACAGCAGGTGCCTAATCAAAGTTTGCCAAATGAATGCATGAGGGGAAGAAGTGAGATGGGCAGGTATGGGGAATGACATTCCAGGGTGAGGGGCACTGTAGGCAAAGGCCAATGGAGGGAAACAGCCCAGTGCTTGGGGACCTGGGATTGATCAGTATAGATAAGTGCAGGGACACCCAAATGCCCTCCTCTGTTCCTCATCTCACAGGCACTTGGATATTTGCCTTAATATCTGTATTATTCACTAGACTGTGGGTCCCATAAGCCCATCTCACTATGTCCACAGAGCTCTGCCTGAGACCTAGCACATAGTAGGTGCTTAATAAGTGCTCCTTAACTGGGTTAATTAGACAAGGTGGGAGGGAAGAAAGTGGACAGTGCAGGGCCTGTAGGGGTTGCCACACACAAGGCAGCAGGCACAGTTAAACTTAGGTTTCAGATAAACAACAATAATTTTTTAATAGCTATGTCCCAGATATTGCACAGGGCATATTTATTAAAAAATTAGTCATTATTTGTCTGAAATTCAAATTAAACTAGTGTTTTGGGCATTTTTGCTTATTTGCTTAATTCTTTATTTTTTGTATCTTTTAAAAAAAATTTTTTGTTCTTGTTTATTTTTGGCTACTCTGGCAACCTCCTGTTTCCTCTTTCCACTTGGCCATACTTGTCTCTGGCTTTTACCATCAGGATGACCTCGGAGTCACGAGATAGCTGCTGGAGCTCCGGCCTTCATGTTTGTGATCTAGGAAAGCAGAAAGATAAACGGAGGGACAAAAGGACATCTGTCTCCCATCTGAGTCAGCCTCTCTTCATGATATGTCCATTCCATATGGGCTGGTTCTTTGATAATAACAAGGAATCATTGTTTATTTTGTTAGGTGTGATAGGTATCATGGATACATAAGAAAAACGTCCTTCCTTTTGGAGATGCATTCTAAAATATTTAAATGTAAGATGTCACAATGTTTGTAATTTATTTTTAATGATTTCAGGAACAAAAGAAGCAAATAAGGCAAAATGTTAGCAACTATTAAATCTGGATGGTGGGCACATTTAGGTGCCCGCTAGGCTAGTCTCTCTTCGTGCTTGAAAATTCTCTAATAAAAAGATTTGGCTTTGCAGTTCCATCCAAGTTGTTAAAAAAAAAAAAAAAAAAAAAGATTTGGCTTTGGTTTTGTTTAGGGAGAGATTACCCACAATCCTTGTCCAACAACATTTTCTTTTTCCTTGGCTACACCTTGCAAAGGGGAGGCTGGGAAACGTAGTCTTTTAGCTGGGTATTCTGACACAGGACACAAGCAGGTTCTGTCAGCAAAGAGGAGAAGGGACGTCAGGCAGGAGCTCACAGCCTCTGCCCCGGGTTTCTCAGCTCCCTCTGCACAGCACACAGAGCAGCAGGGGCTGCAGTGCCTCAAGCTCTGCTTTGCCTTGTTGGTGGGGAACAGCCCCTCCTGGCTCACCTGGGCTCCTGATAGGATTTATACCCTTAGTATGGTGACTAAGACACAGCCAACCCCTCACCCAGGGGTGCATGTTGAGAGGAGACACGCTGAACCCCAAATCTGTGCATTGCACGGCTTGTTCTCCCTGTGTGATCTTTGCCTCCCTGGAGCCCTGTGCTGCCTCTGTAAGCGAGAACACACAGCCTGGCTCCTTCCCTTCCGCATGCCATGGGGTTAAATTTCCCAGCTCCCTGGCCTGGGCCCACAGGGTGGAAGAAAGACCCTTGGACAGAAAGCCCCATTCTGAGCTGTTGTCAGGTAAGATAACTTAGGCGACTTGCTCAGCTTTCTGCCTTGGTGTCAACTAACCAGGAACTAACAGTACCTAGTATAGTTCTCAGTGTATGTAACAAGACCCTGAAGTCATAGATAAATACACGCTTTACTGCACTCTGCATATTTGGCACATAGTAGGTCTGCTGAGAAGATTTGGGGTGGGCTGGGAGCCGGGGGAGAGCAGACACTCTGGTTCGTCAACTCATGAATGGATAAATAAAATGTGGTACATCCATGCAGTGGTATAATATATTATTCAGCCATTAAAAAGGAATAAAATACTGATTCATACTACAACAAGAATGTACCTTGAAAACATTGTGCTAAGCTAAAAAAGCTGGTCACAAAGGACCACATACTGTTTGACTCCATTTACATGCAATGTCCAGAATGGGCAAATCCACAGGGACAGAAAGTAGATCAGTGGTTGCCTAGGGCTGGATGCGGGATGGAGGCGAAATAGGGAGTGACTGCTGATGCACAGCGTTTGTTTGTGGAGTGACAAAAATATTCTTAAATTGGCCTTGGTGATGGTTGCACATATCAGCACATATATTAAACCCCATAGAATTGTACTCTTTAAATGGCTGAGTTGTACAGTATGTGAGTGATATCTTAATAAAGAGGTTTTTAAAAGCGTAAAAAAAAAGACACTTGGAAAATGGGAGAGATTTTTATCCAGGGCAACAATACCAACAACAAGTTGACGCTGGCTAGGACGTAGCATGTGTGGACACCCAGGGAACCCTGGGCCACTAGCAAGCTGGAAGATTCCCAGCGTCGACTGGAGTTCCAGAAGCCGAGTCCGGCTGGGGCGGTGGGGTAGGGAGGCGGGGAAGAGTCCTGGCTGGCCGCGGCCGCGGCGAATGGCTCGAGTTAATGTGCCTCTGATTACACACATTGATCGTTTACCCCGGCGCTAGATCTATGAGCGAGAAGAAAGGAAAAAGGAGTTCAGGTTTAAACTCTTATCACTAAAGTGAGCTCCCTTTACATTAAAAAACTATCCAGACTCCGTGGCAGGAATGGGCTCTGGTCTTGGGGCATAAATTTGTGTGTGTGGAAAAAAGACTTATTGGTGAATTTAGCAGTATTTTTCGTTGAACTGGCAGTTGCTAACCATTACACCAGTATTTATTTGATTCTTAAAGAGTACAAAACCATGGACCACAAATAAAGAAGATGGAGTAATAGTTTGTGGCTGGGCCACTAGCTTTAAACTTGAAATGAAGTGTCCAGTTTTGAGTTACTGTGTCCAACCGCCATTTGTACAGTTTGAAAAGTGGGGGCATTTTTCCAGGCTGTCAGTGTGACTGTAGTTCATTCCCATGAATGATATCGCTGAAGGAGCAGTTGTTCTGCTATGAGCACCTCACTCATGACCAGAATATATTAAATGTATTAATCTGTGCCTCCCGGCGTAATTTAGGAAGGCCCTCTGTTTGACACATTCCTGTACATCCTTGTTTTATTGCTTGTTCAGGCAGGTAACAATGTCTCAAAAGTCTCGCTCCTGAATGAAGTTAAAATTACATGTCACCCAATAGCATATGCAGTTTGGTGGCTTATTTTGCTGTCAAAATTACCACCGTGCAACAACATGAGACGTTAATGGGGACGTGGCCTGATTTATCTCCCGGCTCTGGGCCGGGTGGCGGGGAGTACTCCGAGCGGCCGCGTGCTGAGGGAAGCTGGGACTGCCTCCACCCTTCCGCTCTGCCTCTAGTGCCCAAACTGTGTCACCGAACATGGCAGGCCTTTCCGGAGATGAAAAGAAGAAATATTTGAGTTTCTCTGCCAAATAATTGCTAAGCTTATTTTAAAGTCACTGGGGGAAAAAAATGTATATTTCAAGCAGGTTAGTCCTCCACCGACAAACGGGATTTACAATCTGTTTTGCACTTAGGCTGGTGACTAGTGTCTGTTAAGAATGTGTCCAAGACTTAATGTAGAAATGTCTAATTTTAAGGCTAATGGGAGCAGCCTTGATTTACAACTGGACGCAGTATTTTTCTACCCTGCCAAGCCAGCGCCTTTGGGAGGTTTATGATCTCAGGTAACAAGAGAAGGCCGCCAAGCCAGGGTGTGCCTTTTAATGAGATATGGATTACCCTTCTGGGAAGGGTATCCGTGTAGTTTAAAACCGCCCGGGAGGCTGACTAGTGGCTGCATGAGGATGTTCACAGGTCCGAGGTGCTTTTGCTCGCATGAGCCCCTTTCTCCATTAAAAAAGAAAAGATTGTGCTTTACAACTACATTGGTATCAAGACAACTGCAATCCAGGCTGGATTCATTATGATATGGTCATTACTATTATATTTGGGTTTTTGCTTCTGATTTTAAAAGACATGAAAATTAAGACATTTCCACGGGCCCTAGGCTCTGTGTCTGCTGGGCTTGAGGGTATGTGAGCCCCGTCCTGGGCCACAGGACCCAAGTTTCTGATCTTTCTCCAGAAGTTTCCCTATTTCAAAACCAGGACAGTCTGGCTGTGGCAGCTCACGGAGGGCTCAGGTGGAGGGCATCCCGCTCCCCGAGCTTGGCAGAGAGCTCCCCTGCCTCCCCGTGGGTGACCCCTGGACAGCATCAGATGCAGTCTCCATCCCTGGCCTTCTCCTTCTCCGGTTGATTCGTCTTTATTTTAAACAAATAGGCCGAGGCGGCTGCTATGGCTTTTCTGGTGCATCTGAGCCTGAGTGTGGGAGCAGAGCGCTCTACCTGCGGGCGTGGTTGGCCTCGCTGATGGGAAAGGGCGTTAATGATGGCTGCCATGCTGACCCCTGACCTCATCGACCGCCGCCCCTCTCCCCAGCCAAGATCCGTGGGCCAGGCAGCTGCAGAGGAGTCTAAAGGGCAGCCATCGTCCCCGGTCAGCCAGCGTGTCATTAATAATGTTTGCATCTGTGACAGTGACAAACTTGCAGTACTTGAGGGGAGTTTATTAAGGTCAGTCTATAAATAAGAATTAAAATTTTTTAAAAATGGGTTGACACAGATGAACAGATGGATGAATGAAGTGATTGGGTGAAACAATAAATATAAGAGTGGACAAGGAGCTCCCAGAGCCCACTCCTCCTCTGGCCTTGCCTCAAGTTTAGATTTTGTGAAGCCACTTGGAACTTGTAGGTTTCGTGAGTCTAGGTCCTGGCTAATATTTTGTCATTTAAGACCTGTTCTCTCAGCTGATAAAAAAAATTGTAGCCATTTCTCTGTGTCAAGCCCATAACTGAGGGCTGGTAAAATTTAAATGTCTCATCTGTCCTCAGGCTTGCATGCAGACAGCCTTACCTGGGAGCTTGGCTCTGGGCCTGTGGGCGAGTGACAGTCCCCTGACTTGCCCGGCTGGCCCTTGCTATCTCGGGATGGAATGCCTGAGCGCAGTGGCCCTGGGGTTGCAGTCCGGAAGTGTGTCTTTCTGCAGCTTGGTCCCCTGGCTCAGAGGGCTGCGTTTGAGTGGTTTTGGGGTGTGGGTGCAGACTGTCCCATTCCACTTTCTCAACCACGTGGCTCCTCCTGCCCAGGGCTTTTCAACAATCATGGTGATTTTTATTCTTATATTTAAGCAACGGTTTTCAAAGCTCTTTTGCCTGCATTTGCTTATTTAGCCCTAACAAGAAGCCCAGGAGAGAGACTCAGGGCAAGTTTGATCATCCCCATTTGGAAGATGTTTGGGGTTAGGCTAGTCAGAGGTCACTCAGCATGTAGGAGCAGAGCCAGGTCACTAAATACAAGGAGAAAAGAATGGAAGAAGGCAGTGGGTCAGAAGACCAAGTACTGCAGGAAAATGGAATTTAGCCAGCATTCTACCCACCAGGAATACCCATTAGCACAAAAGTTAACTGGTGTTTGCATCTGTGATAACCAGGGAGCATCATGGTGGCCCTGCAGTGCTGTCAGACAAATCAGAATGCCCCAGTAAGGAAGCAGGCAATAGACAGCATGGTGAGGACAGACAGAGTGGTGAGGACAGACAGCATGGTGAGTTCTCCTGAATGTTCTCCCCTCTGTTAGTTCTCAGATCCCCCATGACCCAAATTCAAGCTAGAGGGTCTCAGGGTGCAGTACAGACTGGGAGCGGTACAGAACTCCCACCCAGAACCACAGGCAAGAAAGAAGGAAGACTCAGAGTGTGGAGTCTAAAAGAGAAGATTCTGCCATTCAATCTGGTTTGTCAAATGTCTGGTAAGTGTGACCTCCAAACGAGACCCTGGGCCAGGAGTACCAGGGTGGGGACAAGGTGAAGTGGCCCCAGTCCCTGAGCTTTGGGAAAAGGACAGACAGGTATGTGACTAACTGTGAGATGTACTGTGGAAACTGTGTTGGTAGTATAGACACCGTGCTGCCACTGGGGGAAAGGAATTCTAGGAGGACTTCACAGAGGAGGTGTCCCAATGGAACTGAGCATGAAGGACAGGTGGGAAAGGAAAGGGCATGCTGGGTGCTAGGGGCTGAACTGTGTCCCCTCAAAATTCATGCTGAAGCCCTTACTCCTAGTCCCTCAGAATGAGACTGTATTGGGAGATGTGGGCTTTAAAAAGATGACAAAGTTAAAATGAGGTCATTAGGGTGGGCTCTAATCCAATCTGACCACTGTCCCTATAAGAAGAGATCAGGACACAGAAAGTACGGAGGAAAAACCTTGTGAAAACGGAGAAATTGGCCATTTACAAGCCAAGGAGAGAGGCATCAGAAGAGACTAAGCCTGCCTATGCCTTGGTCTCACACTTCCAGCCTCCAGAACTGTGAGAAAATAAATTTCTGTTGTTTAGGTCCCCGAGTCTGTGATTATTTGTTGCAGCAACCACCCTAACAAACCAATACACCAAGAACCCAAAGAGCCCCTGCACCATTCTGGGAGTAGGAATGTGCCTGAGTGTTTGGAGCACTGTGGTGCTTTGAGGAGTGGCGAGAAGGGTGGAGACCTCCTTGCCGGAGGCGTCTGGACCCCAGGGTTCGTGCCTTGTTGAGAACGGCTGCCCTCATGGGGGCCCCCTGGCAGCCTTTCCTGGCCATGCCCTGTACCACTCTTGGCTCCCAGGGGAAGCTGGGCACTCACACTCTTTGCTTTGCTTCAGTGCAATCTTAAAAGCAGATCCCAGCTCAGACTGTGAGTCTCCTTCCCTGGGGCCTTGGAGTGGGAACCATTTGCCTCCCACTTACTTGCTGGGAGTGGAGCCAACAGATGTCTGTGTGAGTTGGGGGTCCCTGCTCTCAGCATCCCTGGCTTGCTAGCCTGCCATCCTTAGGAGCCTTCTGAGCTCCTGGGTGGATGGCTGCTGGGGGAAATGGGTCAACTCAAAGCCAAAGCCAAGTTGAAAGATGTTTTGGAAGCTCTCAGCTGAGACTGTAGCCTCTGTGGTGTGTGGGGGGGTGGTGGTAGACGGAATAATGGCTTCCAAAGGTATCAGGTCCTAATCCCTGGAACCTATAAAATTTTCCTATAAGGGAAAAGAGTCTTTGCAGATGTGATCTTAAGATGAGGGTCTATCCTGGATTACCCCAGGGGCCCTAAATGCAATCACTTGTATCCTTATAGGTGGGAGGCAGAGGAGTATTTTATACACAAAGAGAAGGCAATGTGAAGACAGAGCCAAGAGATTTGAGACGTCGGCCTTGAGGATGGGAGTGATGCAGCCACAAGCCAAGGAAAACCAGCAGCTACTAGCAGCTGGGAGAGGCCAGGAAGGATTCTCCCCTAGAGCCTCTGAGGGAACGAGGCCTTGCCCACACCTTGATTTCAGCCCACTGATACTGATTTCAGAATTCTGGCTTCCATAATGGTGAGAGAATAAATTCTGTTGTTTTAAGCCACCACACTCCCAGTCATCCATTACAGCAGCCACAGGAAACTCACACAGAGAGGCAGGCCAGGGATTCAGGCCAGGCCCTGACACCTGGTGGCTCTAGGCCCTTTATGCTTTCTGTCTGAGCCTCAGTTTCCTCCCTTATGCAATAGGAATGACAGCCAATCCCAGCCTGCCCAAGTATGCATTCGAGTCAACCAGCGCCCACAACACTCCAGCCAGGCCTGGGGGCCGCAGCAGCCCCTACAGGCAGCAGAATGTCACGAGCGTGAATCTGACAGCCCATCACCGCTGTTCACCATGTTCCCACTTGCTGCACCCAACTGGATGATAAACTTGGAGGCCCCAGGAACACCGGCCTGAAAAGGCCCTGACAACTGAGAGACGTGGCTGAGGCAGGAGGAAGGGAAAGAAAAAATATTTTCCTCCACAAGGGCTTCCTAAACAGGAGCCGGAGCACGGGTGGGTGCCTGGGAGGCTTCCTCTGGCAGCGACCCCTGAGGCCCTTGCCCTAGTCTCACCGCAGCGATAGGCAGTGCTGACGTGCCAGCCGAGGGCTGGGTCAGGGAGGAGTCAGTCTCTCCAGCTCAAGGCACCGAGGAGGAGCTGGATGTGGGGGAGCTGGGGGTGTGTGAGTTTGCCTGGAGACGGGACAGCCTCATTCTTGAGAGGGGCACCGGCGGCCCCCACTCCGGGGAGGAGTGCTCAGGAATCCTCCCCTCCAGCCTGGAAGTGGTTCCCGGGCAGAAAACATTCCAGCGCTGCAACCAGGTGCAGCAAACTGATTGCGGACACACCTGTGCTGCCTGGCGGCACATCTTCTCCTAGCTCACTGTCACCCCCCTCGATCCCACTAACTGCCAAGTCACCCCAGCCACATCATTCTCTTACTCTCTGCACTGCAATTATCACATTTTGTCCTTTCTTATTGTCTGCGACTCCTTGTAAGAATGCAAGTGCCTGGATAGAGCAGGCTGCATCCCCAGAGTCTCTGCCACGGAGAACTCACTCAGGAAACACTGAATAAAGGGATGGATGAATGAATGAGTGAATGAGTGAATGAATGAGAGGGGCACTCAAGATCCAGAACAACCTTCCACAGATGGCGGGGTGGCGGAGTTCCTCAGAATCAGTACGACACCTCAGCAGGAAAGTGAAGCCCCTGCCTGAGCAAGCACCCCTCACCCCCATTCTTCCTGACTCAGCACTCACTGGGTTGGTTTCCAAGACTCTCTAGAGAGCTTTCCAGAACCTTCAGGAAATCCTCTGGGAAAGCAGAGGATTTAGTAGGGTTCCTGCCCTCCTTTCTGTGATCCTGAGTTCCAAGGACAGGGAGACCACCCACTGCCATCGCGATGCCAGGCGGGTTATGACGATGGTTGTACCTGGGGGTCAGGTGGGGCCACAGGCGTTGGTGGGAGAAATGGGACAGGAGTCTTGGGTGGACGCCAGTGATTTGTCACAGTGTTCAAATCAAAGCCCAAAAAGCAAGAACTGGGGCTTCTTTCACAGAATGGGAGCAGTATTCAGCCCACAATTCCACCGTAACCGGCAGTGCCCCGCAGACCCCACCTGCAGCTGGCCGTGGCAGCCCCTCTCTCGTAGACCCAGACCCCACCACGATCCCACCCTCCTCACCGGGACGAAGGTGCCCCTTCCATTTCTTCCCCACATCCCATTCCCTCGGTGACATTTTAATCTGTTTGGACTGGAAGGAAATCTTTTCCTAATCACCCTAGGAAAATCTTTAATTGTTAAAATTCCTTTTTTTTTTTTTTTGCTGCTTAAAGTTTCATTATTTTTAAACAATCCAATTTTACGGACATTGCATCCTTAATGTGCCCTAATTATGGGGGATGTTTTGGTAAAGAAGCAGCGGCCCGCTTCATTCAGGAAGTTTCTGCCTCTCCAGGAAGGGGCTGCGTGGGGATTTTCGGGGATTCTTACATCATTACACATCGTAATTACACGTGTTTTTACCAGGGGCTGTGAAAATGCTTTGTTACAAATAATTAAATTCAGCACAACCAGAACTACACCAAGCAGATACAAACCTTGCATAAAAGCAACAAAATCGGCAGCTTCGGGCTCATCTTCAGAGCCCCCTTTCTTAGGCTTTTCTCTTCACTACCCCCCAGCAAGGAGCAGGAGGACACACCTTCTGGACCCCACATGCAGGGCCGGAATCGGGAACCCTACATTTGAGTCCTGGCTCTGTCCTAACCAGCAGCGTGACCTGGGGTGAGTTCTTTGCCGCTGAGCTTTGGTATCCTTCTCTGTAAAATGGGGATGCCATTAACACAGGCTGGGAGGATCAAGTGAGATCATGGATGTAAATGTGCTTTATACACTAAGAAGGGACGGATACACTACTCAGAGACCTGGCTTCTCCTGGAGAGAGGCCCAGTCGCCCAAGACTACTGCCTGCCGGCCAAGCCAGAGCCCGCGGCCAGCGGGTACCATCGCCAGACCTCCCCCTCCGGAGGTGGCAGCATTCCCCAGGGGTAGATTTGGATCCCATCTCCCTCAAGACAAAAAGCACTGTGGCAACTCAAAATGATTGTCGTGATTAATCATTCCTGACATCTAAAGGGTTTTGCTCCTGAGGTCATTTGGCACAGTGGCAAAGCACACAGGCACGAGGGACAGCACTGCTGCCTTCTAGCTGGGAGAGATTGGGAACAGCACTGTCATCTCTAAAATGGGAACAGCAATGGTGACAACTACAGCAGTAATTATGTTACAGGATCATTGTAAAGATTAAATGGGACCATCCTTGCAAATTACCCAGCAAATATGAAGTATTCGACATAGTTCGTTATTTCTGTTCTAAAGTACTATCACTTGTGTTAATCCCATTTTATTCTCATGGCCATTTTGTACATTCGCAATTATTAGGACTATTTTACTGATGAGGACATTGGTGCTCTGAGAGGTCCCATGTGGTCACTTAGCATCCAGGAGCAGAGCTGGAGACGGTCCCAACATTCTCATGCCCACCCCCAGACCAGCAGAGCCACCTTGGGTCTTTGGTGTGAGTCAGCACTTCACTTTCCTCACCAAACCACTCCCAGAGCCCAACAAACCAATCGGCATGACCGGCTAGACAATTGCTGTCAATACGATGGATGCTAGTCACATGTGGCCACTTTGAATTGAGCTTAAATCAAGTTAAAAATTCCCTTCATTGATTGCACCAGCTCCTTGTGGCTGGTGGCTACTGTATTGGGTAGTGCATTTCCGTCACCTCAGCAAGTCCTATTGGCTGATACTGGTCCCTCCTCTCAGCTCTGCCTTTTTCTCCCGTGCAAAAACTTCCTTTGGGTCAAAATCAGAGCCTGTTTCATCAGCACCAGTGACTAGGAGATAGGAGTGTTTCTCAATCTGCATCCAATCTGACAGCAAAGACAGAAATATTACAATTTTGACCGGAAGGAACCCAAATCCTGCCAGGGCAAAAGGGAAAATTCACTCATCAAGTATTGTTTAAATTATTTGAAAATATACTGCATCTGTTTAATGTTTAAAGCAAAAGAAAGTGGCAAAGTAACCGAGCATGAGATAGCTTTCAATAAATAATCATGGAATAAATAGGAATATTCGCATGGGAGCCCTGGAAATGCACGAGTAGTTTGGTACCAATAAAATGCAAAGGATAAAAATAAAATACAATACAGCAGCAAAAGTATTTATATAAATCATGAAAATGTAAGGAAAGAAAAAGAGCCAGCTGCCCCAGCTCACATTTGGAACAAGGTAATATGAGAAATATAAGTCTGCCACCAAAGACTGTATTAGAAGCTGGGAAATAACGAACATGATTGCATTGTCGTTTTTCCAAGGGTGAAATTTACAAACGATTTACTGTAAATGTTTACCCAGTGTACAATAGAGAAATGTGATCAGAGATAATTTATCTTAAAATTTTCACCATATTCTTGTGTATTCCACTTGAGAAAGGGACGTGGGGTTTTTAAACACACTATTGTATATTCACCTCCCCCAGGGCCCCCATCCTCTTTTTTTTTTTTCTTTTTGGCTTCACTTAAGCTACTGGACAAAGTTGTCCCTTTGATCCTCTGCTAAGAAAGTCAAAAAGTGTGGCCTGCAGTGAGGTGCTAATTGATGACCAATCAGATCGATGCTCATTCCATTAATCAAGAGTTTCACAGCAAAATCCACATCCAAAGAACCTTTTCCTCTCATTCCTCATATGAAAAGAGAAATTTGGCTGATGGATTTGCCCCCATGGGTCTATTTCCACCTAATAGGGTCAAAATACTCATTTTTTGGACAAACTATTCCCCAGCCCATTTCACAGTGAAGGCAAAATCTTTGGAGATGGAAGACAGAGGTTCAAGTTCAGCACCCCCCTGCCAAGTTGTATAGTTTCTTCGTCAATAAAATGGGGCCAATGAATGCACTTTTTAGAAGCACTTTTATTAATATATCGTGAAGCACCAGGTGAGTGTGAGGTTATTATTGTGAGGGATTTTGCTGGGCGTGGACTCCCAGTGTCCTCGTCTTCATCCTACCCACCCCCTCACCAACGTTCTCCCCAGATGACCTCTTCCTGTAAAGGAAAGCATCTACTCAACAAATCACAGCAAGATGTTGGTGAATCTATGTGCCACCCATTCTAGTCCCACAAAAGATTATTGAAGGAATTGTCTAGTAGTCTAGTCTGGAGAGGAGAAGACTTGGACAACTTGGGTGATAGCTTCAAACACTGAAATGACTCTTGCGGGACAAGCTGAGTGGGGCTGTTTTAGGAGGCTCCAAAAAACAGAACCAGGATCTATGTGGGGGAACCAATCCTGGTCCAGTGTAAGATTGTTCTTGCAATCAGAACTCAACCAGGGGATGAGCTGTCTTGGGAGGTAAT